>NC_091068.1:92089060-93509060 GCF_000393655.2 Nicotiana sylvestris | reverse complement strand
TGCTGAAGTTCCTTCTATTGATTCTGTGCCCATTGTTCGTGAGTTTCTTGAGGTATTCCCTTCAGACCTGCCGGGTATGCCACCCGACAGAGATATTGATTTCTGCATTGATTTGGCTCCGGGCACTCAGCCCATTTCTATCCTACCATATCGTATGGCCCCACCTGAGTTGAAAGAGTTGAAGGAGCAGTTGCAAGACTTGCTTGAGAAGGGTTTCATTAGGCCGAGTGTTTCTCCTTGGGGTGAGCCGGTGTTGTTCGTTAAGAAGACGGACGGATCGATGAGAATGTGTTTTGATTACCGATAGTTGAACAATACAATCAAGAATAAATACCCATTGCCGAGGATTGATGATTTGTTTGATCAGCTTCAGGGTGCCAAGGTATTTTCGAAGATTGACTTGAGATCTGGCTACCATCAGTTGAGGGTTAGGGCATCCGATGTCCCTAAGACAACTTTCTGTACTCGGTACGAGCATTATGAGTTCTTGGTGATGTCATTCGGGTTGACAAATTCCCCAACAACTTTTATGGATTTGATGAACCGAGTGTTTAGGCCTTACTTGGATTCATTCGTGATAGTCTTCATTGATGATATTTTGATATATTCTCGCAGTCGGGAGGAGCACGAGCAGCATCTTAGAGTGGTTCTTCAGACCTAGAGGGATAGTCAGTTATATGCTAAGTTCTCGAAGTGTGAGTTCTGGTTGAGTTTAGTTGCATTTTTGGGTCATGTTGTATCAGTAGAGGGTATTCAAGTTGATTCGAAGAAGATTGAGGCAGTCAAGAACTTGCCTAGACTAGCATCAGCTATAGAGATTTGAAGTTTCTTGGGATTGGCAGGCTATTATCGTCGGTTCGTGAAGGGGTTCTCATCTATCGCAACCCCGATGACCAGGTTGACCCAGAAGGGTGCCCAGTTTAGATGGTCGGACGAGTGTGAGGCGAGCTTTCAGAAGCTAAAGACAGCTCTGACTACGACATCGGTGTTGGTTTTGCCCACAGGTTCAAGGCCTTATACAGTTTATTGTGATGCATCTCGTATTGGACTTGGCGCAGTGTTGATGCAGGATGGCAAGGTCATTGCCTATGCTTCGCGGCAGTTGAAGATTCATGAGAAGAACTATTCGGTTCATGATTTGGAGTTGGCAGCCATTGTTCACGCATTGAAGATTTGGAGGCACTATCTATATGGAGTGGCATGTGAGGTGTTCACGGATCACAAGAGTCTACAGTACTTGTTCAAGCAAAAGGAGTTGAATTTGAGGCAGAGGAGGTGGTTGGAGTTGTTGAAAGACTATGATATCACCATCTTATATCATCCGGGAAAGTCCAATGTGGTGGCCGATGCTTTGAGTAGGAAGTCAGTCAGTATGGGCAGTCTTGCTTATATTTCTGTCGGTGAGAGACCGCTTGCTTTGGATGTTTAGGCCTTGGCTAATCAGTTTGTGAGGTTGGATGTTTCTGAGCCCAGTCAGGTGTTAGCTTGCACGGTCGCTCATTCTTCTTTATTGGAGCGTATCCGTGATCGACAATATGATGATCCCCATTTGTGTGTCCTTAGAGACACGGTGTAGCACGGAGGTGCCAAGCAGGTTACCTTAGGTGATGATGGAGTTTTGAGATTGCATGGTCGAGTTTGTGTGCCTAATGTGGATGGATTCCGGGAGTTGATTTTAGAGGAGGCCCATATCTCCCGGTACTTTATTCATCCGGGCACCGCGAAGATGTATCAGGATTTGCGGCAACATTATTGGTGGCGGAGAATGCAGAAGGATATCGTTGCATATGCGGCTCGTTGTTTGAATTGTCAATAGGTTAAGTATGAGCATCAGAGGCCCAGTGGTTCATTTTAGAGGATTGAGCTTCTCGAGTGGAAGTGGGAGCGGATCACTATGGATTTCATTGTTGGACTCCCGCAGACTCGGAGGAAGTTCAATGCAGTGTGGGTTATTATTGATAGGCTGACCAAGTCAGCGCATTTCATTCTTGTGGCAGTCTCCTATTCTTCTGAGAGGTTAGCTGAAATCTATATCCGGGAGATTGTTCGCCTTCATGGTGTGCCCGTGTCTATCATTTCGAACCGAGGTATGTAATTTACCTCACGCTTCTGGAGTGCAGTTCAGCAAGAGTTGGGCACGCGGGTTGAGTTGAGCACAGAGTTTCATCCTCAAACGGACGG
Source organism: Nicotiana sylvestris (assembly GCF_000393655.2). Taxonomy (NCBI): domain Eukaryota; kingdom Viridiplantae; phylum Streptophyta; class Magnoliopsida; order Solanales; family Solanaceae; genus Nicotiana; species Nicotiana sylvestris. The sequence continues at coordinate 93,506,879 of NC_091068.1, read as the reverse complement.
GCAGTCCGAGCGGACCATTCAGATTTTGGAGGATATGCTTCGAGCTTGTGTCATTGACTTTGGAGGCTCGTGGGATCAGTTTTTACCTTTAGCAGAGTTTGCCTACAACAATAGCTACCAGTCAAGTATCCAGATGGCTCCTTATGAGTCTTTATATGGTAGGTGATGTCGGTCTCCGGTTGGATTATTTGAGCCAGGAGAGGCTCGATTGTTGGGTACGGATCTGGTTCAGGATGCATTGGACAAGGTCAGGATCATTCAGGATAGGCTTTGTACAGCTCAGTCCAGGCAAAAGAGTTATGCCGACCGCAAGGTTCGTGATTTAGCATTTATGGTGGTGAGCGAGTTTTGCTTCGAGTGTCACCTATGAAGGGCGTGATGAGATTTGGGAAGAAGGGTAAGCTTATCCCTAGGTTCATTGGCCGGTTTGAGATCCTTGATCGAGTGGGAGAGGTGGCTTATAGACTTGCATTGCCGCCGAGCTTATCAGCCGTGCATCCAGTGTTTCATGTGTCCATGCTTCAGAAATATCATGGAGATCCATCCCACATGTTAGATTTTAGCACTGTCCAGTTGGACAAGGACTTGTCTTATGAGGAGGAGCCGATAGCTATTCTAGACCGACAGGTTCGTTAGTTGAGATCGAAGAGTTTTCCTTCTGTTCGTGTTCAGTGGAGAGGTCAGCCTGCTAAGGCATCGACCTGGGAGTCCGAGTTCGATATGCGGAGCTGTTATCCCCATCTTTTGCCTGACTCAGGTAACGAATGGTTGTTTTAGAGGTGGAGAATGTGATGACCCAAGAGGTCATCACTTTTGTTTTAAAAATGAAATTCTACATTCTGAGGCTTTAAAAACCTCTTTTAGCATCACCTCGATTTGCGTGCATAGTCCGGGCACGTAGCTAGAAAGCTTATATGTGAAAATCTGTGAAAAATGATAAATTCTAACTATAAAATGAAATAATTTGACTTTGGTCAACGTTTTAGGTAAACGGACCCGGACCCGTGATTTGACTTAGGCGTATGCCCGAAATCGAATTTCTTGGTCCCAAGCCCGAGAAATGAATTTTTTAAAGAAAATTATTTTCTGAAATTGTTTAAAGGATTTGGAAATGAATTTTGATTAGAGCATGTTGGTATCGGGCCGTATTTTGGTTCCGACGCCCATACAGGTCTTATATGTGATTTAAGATAATTCTGTGAAGTTTGGTGAGAAACGAAATCCATTTGACGTTATTCAGACCTTAAATGCAAATTTGATGTTTAAAGAAGTTTTGAGAAAAATTTCATTGATCTTGAGGTTTAATTCGATGTTCATGATGTTATTTTGGTGATTTAAGTACACGAATAAGTCTATAGGATGCTTTTGAGGTTGTATGTATATTTGGTTTGGAGCCCCGAGGGCTCGGGTTAGTTTTGGATAGGCCACGGGGTGCATTTTAAACTTAGAAAAATTGCAGGATTTTTGCTGGTGTGATCAGGCCTGCAGGCTTCGCATTTGCGAAGCATGGCTAGCAAATGTGAACCAGTCTTGGCCTGCCTTATCTCGCAAATGCGAGTTGTGCTCCGCAATTCCGACCTTGCAAATGCGAGGGTCCCTTTCGCAAATGCGAAAAATCCAGATTTCCTAAAGGTTCGCAAATGCAAGCTTCCCTTCGCAATTTCCAAGCCAGCAGAGGTCGAGGTTCGCAATTGCGAACCCCTATTCGCAATTGCGAACCCCTGTTCGCAATTCCCACATTTGAGACTTGCACCTTTTATACTTAGACGATTTTAAACCCATTTTTCATATCCTCTCAAAACATAAACACACTAGAGCGATTTTTCAAAGGCTTCTTCTTCTGCAAATCAATTGTAAGTCATTTTTAACTCATTTTCTTCAATCATTAACATCTTTTAACATGATTTCAACTTAAAATCAATGATTTTCATGGGGGGAATTTGGTGTTTTGGGTAGAACCTAGGTTTTTCAAAAATTAGGGATTTGGACCTCGATTTGAGGTCCGATTTCAAAACAAATTATATATTTGGGTTCGTGGGGGAATGGGTAATCGGGTTTTGGTTCGAACCTCGGGTTTTGACCATGTGGGCCCGGGTGCGATATTTAACTTTTCGGGCAAAACTTTGGAAAACTCATTTTCATGCATTCAAATTGATTCATTTAGCATTTATTGATGTAATTAAGTAACTTGTGACTAGATACGAGCAAATTGGTGGTGGAATCACGAGGTAAAGCTATAGTTGGGGCTTGAATTGTGTTCGTGGCATCGAGGTAAGCGTTTGGTCTAACCTTAGCTTGAGGGATTAAGATTTGTGTCCTATTTTCTATTTGTTTCTTGTTGAGTACGACGTATCTCCATGGTGACATGTATCTATACGTTGGTGTCGAGCATGACCGTGAGTCTTATATTGTGATTTTCATGACTTCGTTGTGTTATTCATGCCTTGGTGAATGTTTCTATTATTGTGTAATGTTTGTGGAAAGAATTGTGACCTATGAACATTGAGGAGTGTTGGCTCAAGTTGTATAACGAATTGTGAAAGTATAAGTGATAATTGAACCTCTAGAGCATTGGCTCGTGTTGTGAAGTAAAGGTGAGAAAGAAAAGAGATCATTATGTTGCCCCTTGCCGGGCTATTGTTGAGTTGTGGTTTCCTTGCATTGTGTTCTTAGTTGATATTACAGATGCATAGGTTGATGATTATTTGCGTTGGGTAAGGATTATGGTTATTCTCGGGGAACAAGTTTGGTTATAGCTGAGGTAGTTAGATGTTGTAACAAGTTTGATTATAGCTGAGGTAGTTAGATATTGTAACAAGTTTGGTTATAGCCATTTCTCCATTGCCGGGACGCAATTACTTATGCTGTCGGATCCCTTGCCGGGATAGTGTAGACCATATTGATCCCTTGTCGGGACTCTCGTTATAATTGTAAATATTACATGTGGATTGGGTTGAACGCCGCAACAATATTATATATGGATCGGGTTGCACGCCGCAACAATATTATATGTGGATCGGGTTACACGCCGCAACAATATTATATGTGGATCGGGCTGCACGCCGCAACAATAATATATATGGATCGGGTTGCACGCCGCAACAATGATAAATGTTATGGATCGGTTTGCACACCACAACAAAGATATATATGGATCGGGTTGGACGCCGCAACAATGATAAATGATATGGATCGGGTTGCATGTCGCAACAGTGTTGTTATATATTGGGATCGGGTTGCGCGCCGCAACAATTATTGATACAAGTGTTTTTAGCTTGGATATCGGTTTCTTTTGTTTTGCTGTGAATTCTAAGCTGCCCTTAGACTATTACTCTTGATTTATTGTTAGTACTGGTATACCCCCGTAGCATGTATCCCCTCCCAACCTTACTTGTTCATTTCTGTTTTCTTTTCTGATATATATTATATACTGCACAAGTTTATTTGGTAGTCTGGTCCTAGTCTCGTCACTACTTTGTCAAGGTTAGGTTAGGCATTTACCAGCACATGGGGTCGGTTGTGCTGATACTACACTCTACACTCTTTTGCGCAGACCCTAGTGTTGTAGACTTCGGACCGCGGTGGGATTGCTGATTCTTCTTCATCAAGCGACCCGAGGTAGCCCTGCAGGCGTCCACAGGCCTTGGCGTCTCCTTCCATCTACTATTCCTATTTCTTTCATGCATTTCTAGGGACAATGTTGTATTTATTTCTTTCAGACCTTTATTTATAGTATTCTTAGACCGTCTGTGAAACTGTGCCACCAATTCTGGGTAGTTGAGATTCAAACAGTTGTATTGGATTCATGTTCTGATAGCTTATTGCTTTTTTTCTTCCGCTTATGTTAAATTCTGTTGTTTAAATGTTATTACTTCGAAATTGTTAATGAACATATAATGGGTAAAAAGGTAAATTGTGCAAATAATTGGCTTGCCTAACTCGTATTAGTATGCATCATCACGACTCCCGAGGGTGGGGAATCCGGGTCGTGACATGTTTCAACCTTTGGACCTCCTCTTTCAATTTAAACTCCGACTCCACAAACTCCCTCGATGGGTCAACAACTCCTGTGTCCAAGTCTTCGCTAGCCATGTCTACCTTACTCTTTGACCTTGTGTTGTACAGATGACTCGCTAAAGTGCCACAAACTAACCACCCCCTGTTATGATAACAATGAAAGTAAGGGGAGCAAAACAAAGCCAACATGTTAGCGTTAGTGCATTTATCAGATATAAATATCACATTGCGTGCAATGCCCATAGTAACAATTAATGACTCTAGAATGACTTCGAGGGTCACTAGGTCATTTGGCATCATCCCAATTTGTTCATTTCAATCTTCTCTCTTCTTTCTGTTCTAGCACTTCTTGACTTGTTCATTTTCCTTCCTCTCTTTTCTTTTCTTATTATCACTCTTTTCTTTCCTCTCATCCCTCACGTCCCACGATTTTATCTTTTTTTCTTTTTTCTTTTTTAGTTTTAAAAGATGATTCGATTGAACTCTATGTAGGTTGCCTACGTATCATGTCCTTCATGAATCAAATCAGGCGTAGTTCTAGAAAAGTAATGGACAAAATAAACTAAAAATCAAAAATCTTTTTGAATTTTTCATTTTTTTTTGGTTTTTCAAATACAAAATGGGAAGTAATATAACAAAAGACTCGATATTACTGTACAAGACTAGAAAGTAAAAAACAACATGAATGACAGACTCAAAACATAAAAGTATCTTTATGCAGCTCCTGAATGCAGTGTTCCTGGGGTATTTGTTATGCTCGAGCTCTGGTACACTGATCCATACCTGAATGAGAAAAATAAGACCAAAAAGAGTTAGCAACTCAAGACACCATGCGACGCCATAACACCTCCCATGGGACACATGCAAGACGTGATTGGGCTATTTGTGAAAATTAACTTATGTGGCCAAGAGTGGATATAAGTGTAAACTCAACAAGATTAACCTCAAAGATATGGAAATACCTCACTAAAGCTTATATGGATTCAACTCCCAATAATCAGGGCCCAAAAAAAATTGCAGAAATGATCCATTTTGCAAAAATGGTCGATGTGGCCAAATGCGGCTAGGAATGCAAATTCAACAGGATGGACCTTAAAGTAATATGACACCTAGTTATGGACTCAGGGCTCTAAGACATGGGATAACAAACCACTTTGCGAAAATATCCCTACTATGCAAAAACGGCCGATGTGGCCGAATGTGGCTAGACATGCAAGATTTGGCTAAGACCCCGCAAAACCAAGAACCTAAGACTTACTAGGAAGACCGGACCCTATGTGGATTGCCTACATATCCCTCCCCGAAAGACGAGAATCAGGTATGCATAGTTCGGGAAGTTGGACATGAGAAGCTTTTTAAAAAAAATGCAACTAATTTGGAAAAACTATATTTTTGTCTTTTTGAAAAATGATGGAAAATGTAAAATCTTTTTGGATTTTCTTTTTCTCTTTTTTTTTGGGAAAACGATAGGAAAGTGCAAAATCTTTTTGGATTTTTCATTCAATTTTTTTGATCTTTTGTTGAAAAGGCTGTGAAAGAAAAACATAACTGGGCCCTACTTGCTTCATTTTTATACTTCACCCTCTTTTCTTTTTCATTTACCCTCACACCGTCATTGGTCCGCCAAATGACCTTTTACTCTTAAAGAATGCAGCATGTAACACACAAGGATGATTAAATGTCTTTTTGGGCCATGAGCCCGTTTTGACATAATTTGAATAGGCCTCCTACAACGGAACACGGTGCCTGGGATCGAGTCCTACTAGGTCTAAATGACATGATACACATAAGTATGACCTAAAGTCTGACCTACGATTGAGGTTCACTAGACAAGGCAATTCGGGGCGGCACGTGGTCGATGTCGGCTGCTCTAGCTGTCCGCCCATTCCACGCTCCCACGCCACCCCCCCTAAAGACATGTGTGACTCACAAAAAGGCCATGTATGCTCAAACGTACTCCAAAAGAATTGATGCAGAAAGAAGATCCGGGGTTATGCAAATGATGAAAATTTATAAAGTAGTAACACATAAAGAAAAAATTGTAAATAAATAAGCAACTAGCAAATAAAACGACATAAACAAAATAAAAATCAAATAAAGTAAACAAAACACATAAAAACCTCAACCGAATATCCTAAAAAGCCAACAAGATCAAGTACTAGCTCGAACCTGCAACTCTCCAACAGAGTCGCCAGAGCTGTCACACCCCTTTTTACAACCTTCACTAACCCTCTTTAAATCAATATAAAAAAAGATTTGTAAAGCTCGAAAGGATTTTTAATTAAAAGTAACAAAATTGTATTCAAAAGGAAATAACTCAAAGTCGCCACCTGACATTGGTTTCGGTGTGTCGGGCCACCATTTTTAGAAATGATTTTTCCTTTTAAAATACTTTGGACTCCAAAACTAAGTCAGCACCAGAGATTTGGGTAAAGAGGTTCATTTGACTCGGGGAGAAGGTGTTAGGCACTCCCCAAGTCCCGTAAAAGTCACAGTTGCGTATTCAATCTAGTTGGCTTTTAGAATATTCGAATTAAGGTAAAAACACACAAAAGAAGACAAATACAAAAAGGTTCGAGGTTGCCCCTGCCTAGATAAAAGAAAAATAAGATAAGAATAAAATAAAATACTACACTATGCTTCCTTAACAAACTCGTCACGGCCTCCAGAACATTTACAAAGTACTTCGGGGCATTCCTCGGATAATATAATTAACTAAAGGGACAACCTCTCGCCTCGACAAAACAAAAATATAAACTCCCTAAAGATTTGCCTACCCGAATGTTGTCGGCCTAAACATGCTCCTAGAGGACAATGCAATTAAATAGACTAATGAAAGAAAACTAAATAAAGTAAAAAAAAATTCTAAATCATGCTTATTTACTTATCAATTAATTTTACTTGTCCAACCAAGCCCAATCCTAAAGCATGTGAGCAAATTCATTACTAATGGACCCACTTCCATGACCCGACAATCAAACAAATTAACACCAATGAGGCAACTAAACATTCAAACGTTGAAAGCATTTAGAAACTAGAACAAACAGGAAATGCAACCAAGTAAAAGATAGGTGGATCTGAAGTGCGATGAAGGCCCCTCACTGTCTCCCAAACCCGTTGAAGATTCCTAAGAGCTAAGTTCTCCAATCCATCAAAAGCAATTCACTTAAATAACAAATGTTCATGCCTTAATATCAAAGACTACAATCAAACAAGCGAAATGGAAAGAATTAAGGAGTATACTTCAGAAGAAGGCTATTCTTTGTTAAGCATGGCAATTTTGGAATGATGTGCACATAACAAACTATCACAAAAGACTGTCAGATCTATTTCCATGGATAGTTTAAATTTTCAATTTCACTTAAGTTCAGCTCAAAGATTGACATCTACAACTTCACAAAAGAAAGATTCAAAACGAGCTATGGATAACTTGGTCGAATTGAGCACGCCTCAAAGAATTTGCTGCTGACCCTTCATTTTAGATTTATCTTACAAATGCTATACCTACCAAGAAACTATTAAACATAACAGAAAACTTTGGCGCAGTCTGCTAACTAGACTGGTACTTAACAAGAAGTGGAAGCAACTTTAAAATAACAGTCCAGGATTTTAAACCAAGCAGACAGGACCTATCATTGATAGAAAGCATCGAAAGATATTTTTCCTAACTCATTTCATGCTTAAACCTCAACAAATTGTGCGAAAGAACAAGAAACTCGTAAAAAGCTGCAAGAATTATTATTTTTTGCTCTCCAAGTTATAGCACTGGTCAGTTAACTTTCTAAGAACCTAAGTGCAAACCAGCATATATGTTCAAACGGAGTCCAGCAGAGATTAACAAAACCAAAGCATCAAATTAACATGAACATAGACAGACTATAATCAGTCCAGAAGCTTAGTCATGCCTCAAGCACCTTAACTCATATTAGCTATTCACGCTCGAATCCAAAGAAATCAATAGAATGTCTAATACTTCAAAGAATCAACGTCTTAACATCCTTCCTTGCCTAATAGTTATGAGACTAGTTGAGACTTCAAACACACACGCCAAAACCAAATAAAAGGATTCAGTTAGATTTTACAAGAAAACTGTGTGGCAGGTTCGTAGCTTTATTAATCAATTATAAGGTCGTACAATTGCAATGGTTTAAATAGAATGAAGCAGAGTGATACTTGAAGAATGCATAGAAACCTAAATGCGACCTTAAGAATCCCAAACTGAATCAGTTAGATCAGTTCCATGTAAAGCAAACTCGCACACATTCTCCAAACTAAAACCCCAACTCTCATCGCGCATTAGATCCACCAAATGAAATAAAAGAGAGAGTAAAGAGATGAACCTGAGCACACCAAGATTTTCAATTAATGTTGGAGGTGGATACAAGTCGAAGGAAACTCGACAACAAGCTTGAAAGAAAGAAAATGTCTACTGGAGTCTGAGCTTCGGCAAGAGTGGCAACCGGAAATGGACCTCAGTTAGCAAGCAAACGACAATTCCAACAACCTCGACTCAAATCCATTTACTAACTTTAATCGGAAGATGTAACTAAAATTCAACTCTTCACTCACTAGAAAACAAAAACGTTTTTTTTAAAAAATCTTTTAAAGCAACCTAAAATCTAAAATGAAATTCGAAGATGAGAAGAAGCTCAAAATTTGTTCGTTTTTTTTTCTGGAAATTATAGAGCAGAGAAGAGGAGCCCAGAAGAAGAACTCACAAACCCTAATTTTCCTCTCCAATATTTCCGAAAATTTCCTCAAAATTCTGTCCGAAAATCCTCTCCAAATTTCTCTCTTTTATAGTTCAAAAATCGAACAAATGGAGGGTCTAGATTGATAGTGATTCAATCTACGCCCTCCATTTATTCGATTCCAACTTAGAGAGCAAGAAAACGAGATAATAATGATGATATTCATTGGGGTTTTGCTACGTGAAAGACAAAATGAAAGTAAGGGGGACCATAGGGGACCAGGTACACGCAAGCAGAATGAACTCACCTGAGTTTGGGCGAGTTTGGGGTGGATTTGAGGTGGTAGACGCGTGGGAAAGAGAGGGTGATGGCTGTAACTTAGAGAATTAGGTTTAGTGTTAGACTAGAGGATGTTGGGATTATATTTGGTGTAGGGAAATAATGTGGGCCGTTGGATGAGAAGAGATGGATGGTTGGGATTAACAGGGGTGTTGGGGTGGGTCTTAGGCGGGTTAAAAGGGGAAAGGAATGGGCTGCCCCAATTTTGGGCTCAAGCTTGGCTGAAATTGGGCATATAATTTGGGACTTTAACCCTTTAAATCCACCAATTAAGAAAACTTAAACCTTTTCCTTTTTTAAAAAATGATTTAATTAATTATAATTGATTAAAGTAAACTATATCATACTATGAAACTATATATATTTTATATGTATTATTTATTTATATAAATTATTATTTTAAAAATATAAGTAAAAATCATAGTAAAAATATATTGCCATAAAATACTAATGGCCTTAAGTAAAAATAAGAAAATATATAAGGAAACTATTTTTTTTGTGTTTTCCATTTTATGTTTTAAAATAAAAGTAAAAGTGAAAAATAGGTTAAATACTATTGAAATAACTCAAATAAATATTTTAAAATGCTAAGAGTACTAATGTAGCTTGATGACGTGGTGGGTCAAAAATTACATGTCTACACCGTGCCATATTTAGTGAATGTTAATGTAGGAAGGGTGATGCTGTGCCATATTTCCGTGAGTGTTAATGCTCGAAGGGTGATGCCGTGCCATGATTATGAGAGAGTAAAAGCACGAAGGGTGATGTCGTGCACTTGTTCATGTGTTATCCTTTCTGTTGGTTCAAAGTTGAAATTTACCTTGCTTCTCCACTTTATTACTGTCAGAATTTGATATTCCCGTCAGCATGTTTCCCTTTCCCATCTTTATCTATTCAATTCTGTTATTACTGTTTCTCGTATATGATTTAACTACACAGGTTTATATGGTTGTCGTGCCCTAGCCTCGTCACTACTTCGCCGAGGTTAGGCTCGACACTTACCAGTACATGGGGTCGGTCGTACTAATACTGCACTCTGTACGTTCTTTGCAGATTTTGGTGTTGGACCACGTGAGTAGTGTTGAGGTTGCTACCTTCAGTCCACAGGAGACCCAAGGTAGATATGCCAGCGTTCGCAGACCCTGGAATCTCCCTTCCCCCTATTTTGGAGTTTTTGTCTCTTTCCATTTCGAGAACAATTGTAATTCTTTTAAATCAGTATTTGTAGAACTTCTTAGACATTTTTGAATTGTGACACCAGATCATTGGGGTAGACATGTATTGGAGTACTTTGAACTGTTATAACACTTCCGCATCTTATATCTGTTTAGCTTTAGTTATTATTTATTTCTATTTAGGTTAATTGTTAATGTGTTAAAACCGTAATTGTTGGGTTGCCTAAAATTCAAGAGTTAGGTTCCATCACGATCCCAGCGGTGGAAAATCCGGGTCGTGATAAGTTGGTATCAGAGCACTAGGTTGACAAGGTCTCACAATTCACAAACAAGTTAGGTATAGTCTGAGGGATCAGTACAGAGACGTCTGTGTTTATCCCTCAGAGGCTATAGAGTTTAGGAATAACTTCACATCTATTCTTCTCTATCATACGATTTGACTTCACAATTCTAATTGAACTTCTACCCTGTTCTTTCGCAGATGGAAAGAACCCGTACCACTTTATTCGGTGATCAGTAGCCCGAACCCCTAGTGGCAGCTCATACGAGAGGCAAAGGATGAGGCCGAGGTCGTGCTAGAGGCCAAGGCAGGGGCAGGGCTCACCCTAGAGCTTGGGTAGTACCACCAGCAGCGGAGCCTCAGGTAGAGTTTGAGGATGAGGTTCTGGCCCAGACTGTTCTAACAGGGCCAGCTCAGGTTCCAGAGGGGTTCATCGCTACCTTGGTACTTTAGGATGCTTTAGTCCGTCTAGTGGGACTTATGGAGAGGGAATGCATACTTCCTGTAGCACCAGCCGTCTCTCAGGATAGGGAAGGAGCTTAGACTCCTGCTACTCGCACTCCGGAGCAGATGGCTCCCCAGTTCCAGACTCCAGCAACTCAGCCAGTAGGAGTAGCTCAACCAGTTGTTGCGGCTCAGGCCGCTAGTGGATCTTCGATGTCTTCTAAGGCCTTGTTGAGGTTGGATAAGTTCACTAAGCTTTTCCCGATTCATTACAGTGGGGCAGCATCTAAGGACCCCCATGATTATCTTGATCGTTGCCATGAGGTATTGCGGAGCATGGGGATAGTAGAGACCAACAATGTCGACTTTGCTGTATTCTAGATGATAGGGTCTTCCAAGAGATGGTGGAATGATTTTGTGTTGACCAGAGCAGCTGGGCCGCCTGCATTGACTTGGGACCAGTTCTCTCAGCTATTTCTCGAGAAGTTTCTTCCTGTCACTTAGAGAGAGGACTACCGCAGGCAGTTTGAGCATCTTTAGTAGGGTTTTATGACTGTCACCCAGTACGAGACTAGGTTTGTTGATTTGGATCGTCATGATCTTCTTATACTCCCCACCAAGAGAGAGACAGAGTATGGAGGTTCATTGAGGGACTCGCTCAGCCTATCAGATTGCAGATGGCTAAGGAGATGGGCAACGAGATTTCTTTTCAGGATGTGGCCAATGTGGCCCAGCGAGTTGAGGCAATTCTAGCTCAGGGGAATGGTCAAGGGTCTGACAAGAGGCCTCGTCATTCTGGTAGGTTCAGTGGTGCCTCGTCTAGAGGCAGGGATTCTTTTGGTAGGGGCCATCCTCCCAGGCCGTTTCATTTAGCATTTCAGGATTCGCACGGTGCTTCAGGTGGTCGTAGTTCTCATATGCAGTATTCTGATTAGCTACCCTACAGTACATCACCAGATCCTATTAGTGCACCTCCACTCCAGAGTTTTCAAGGTGGTTACTCACGCCGACATGGTCAGTTTCATGGACAACAATCCCAGCAACCGAGGACTTGTTATACCTGTGGCGATCCGAGGCACATTGCTAGATTTTGCCCTCAAGCATCGAGTAGTTCTCAGCATCAAGGTTCTCGTGCCGTGGTTCCGGCACCGGGTGTTCCACCACCCACTCAGCCAACTAGAAGTAGGAGTTAGGAAGCTAGAGGTGGAGGTCGAGGTATTAGAGTGGAGGTCAGGCCACTAGAGGTGGAGGCCAGCCAGTAGGAGGTCGTCCCAGGGATGTAGTTCAGAGTGGTGGGCCCCAACCCCGATGTTATGCTTTCCCAGCCAGGCTTGAGGCTGAGGCATCCGATGTCGTTATCACAGGTACGGTTTTAGTTTGCAGTAGAGATGCATCAGTTCTATTTGATCCAGGGTCTACATACTCCCATGTGTCATCTTATTTTGCTACGTATTTGGTTATGCCTCGTGATTTTTTGAGTGCTCCTGCATATGTGTCCACACCGGTGGGTGATTCTATTATTGTAGATCGTGTCTATCGCTTGTGTGTGGTTATTATTGGGGGTCTTGAGACCCATGTAGACCTCCTACTTCTAGATATGGTCGATTTTGATGTCATCTTGGGGATGGATTAGCTGTCACCTTATCATGCTATATTGGATTGTCACGCCAAGACCATGACCTTAGCATTACCAGGGTTGCCTCGATTGGAGTGGAGAGGGACTCTCGGTCATTCTACTAGTAGGGCCATTTCTTATATAAAGGCTCGGCGTAGGGTCGAGAAGGGGTGTTTGGCTTATGTTCGTGAATCCAGTGCAGAGGTTCCTTTCATGGATTCTGTACCAGTTGTTCGTGAGTTTCTAGAGGTATTTCCTGCAGACCTGTCGGGGATGCCACCTGACAGGGATATTGACTTTTGCATTGATGTAGCTCCGGGCACTCAGCCCATTTCTATTCCGCCATACCGCATGGCCCCGCCAGAGTTGAAAGAATTGAAGGAATAGTTGCAAGATTTGCTAGATAAGGGCTTTATTAGACCTAGTATCTTGCCCTGGGGTGCGCTGGTGTTGTTTGTTAAGAAGAAGGATGGGTCGATGAGGATGTGCATAGACTATCGGCAATTGAAGAAAGTCAATATCGAGAACATGTATCCATTGCTGAGGATGATGATTTATTGATCAACTTTAGGATGCCAAGGTGTTTTCGAAGTTTGATTTGAGGTCTGGCTAACATAAGTTGAGGATTAGGGCATTCAATGTCCCTAAGATAGATTTTCGAACTTGGTACGAGCATTTTGAGTTCTTAATAATGTCATTTATGTTGACAAATGCCCCCAACAACATTTATGGATTTAATGAACCGGGTGTTCCAGCCCTATCTGGATTCCTTTGTGATTATTTTCATTGATGATATCTTGATCTACTCCCGCAACCGAGAAGAGCATGAGCAGCATCTTTGAGTCATTCTCCAGACTCTAAGAGACAGCCAATTATATGCTAAGTTTTTGAAGTGTGAATTTCTGTTGAGTTCAGTTGCATTATTGGGTCATGTTGTATCAGCAGAGGGTATTCAGGTGGATCCTAAGAAGATTGAGGCAGTCAAGGACTGGCCTAGACACATATTAGCTACAGAGATCTAGAGTTTCTTGGGTTTGGCAAGCTACTACTATCGATTTGTGGGGGGGTGGGGTTCATCCATAGCAGCCCCGATGACCAGATTGACCTAGAAGGGTGCCCCGTTCAGGTGGTTGGACGAGTGTAAGGTGAGCTTTCAGAAGCTCAAGATAGTTTGACTACAACGCCGGTGTTGGTATTGCCCACAGGTTCAGGGCCATATACAGTATATTATGATGCATCTAGTATTGGACTTGAAAAGGTGTTGATGCAGCATGGAATGTTACTGCATATGTTTCGCAATAGTTGAAGATCAACAAGAAGAATTATCCAGTTCATGATTTGGAGCTAGCAGCCATTGTTCATGCGCTAAAGATTTGGAGGCATTATTTATATGGTGTGTCATGTGAGGTGTTCACGGACCAAAAGTGTTTGCAATACTTGTTCAAGCAGACGGAGCTAAATTTGAGGCAGAGTAGGTGGTTGGAGCTATTGAAAGACTATGATATCACCATCTTGTATCATCTTGGGAAGGCCAATGTAGTGGCCGATGCTTTGAGTAGGAAGTCAGCCAGTATGGGCAGCCTTGCGTATATTCTAGTCAGTGAGAGATCGCTTGCTTTGGATGTTCAGGCTTTAGCCAATCAGTTCGTGAGGTTGGATGTTTCTGAGCCCAGCCGTATGCTAGCTTGTACAGTCGCTCGGTCTTCATTATTTGAGCATATTAGGGATCGACGATATGATGATCCTCATTTGCTTGTCCTTATGGACACAGTGCGGCACAGTGATGCCAAGCAGGTTGCAGTTGGAGATGATGGAGTTTTGAGGATGCAGGGTCATGTTTGTGTGCCTAATATGGATGGACTTTGTGAGTTGATTCTAGAGGAGGCCCATAGTTCCCGATATTCTATTCATCCGGGCGCCGCCAAGATGTATCATGATTTGCGGTAGCATTACTGGTGGAGAAGGATGAAAAAGGATATTATTGCGTATGTAGCTCGGTGTTTGAATTGTCAGCAGGTAAAGTACGAGCATCAGAGACCTGGTGGTTTGTTCCAGAAGATTGAGATTCCTGAGTGGAAGTGGGAGCGTATCACTATGGACTTTGTTGTTAGACTCCTACGAACCCAGAGGAAGTTCGATGCGGTATGGGTTATTGTTGATAGGCTGACTAAGTCAGCGCATTTCATTCCTGTGGTAGTTTCCTATTCGTCAGAGCGGTTAGCTGAGATCTATATCCGGGAGATCGTTCGTCTCCATGGTGTGCCCGTGCCTATCATTTCTGATCGGGGCACGCAATTTACCTTACATTTCTGGAGGGCAGTTCAGCATGAGTTGGGTATGCGGGTCGAGTTGAGCACAACATTTCATCCTCAAACGGACGGATAGTCCGAGCGTACCATTCAAATCTTGGAGGACATGCTTCGAGCCTATGTTATTGTCTTTGGAGTTTCTTGGGATCAGTTTTTGCCGTTAGCGCAGTTTGCCTACAACAACAGCTATCAGTCGATCATCCAGATGGCCCCTTTATGAGGCATTATATGGTAGACGTTGTCGATCACCAGTTGGGTGGTTTGAGCCGGGGGAAGCTCGGTTGTTGGGTACAGATATGGTATAGGATGCCTTGGACAAGGTTAAGATCATTCAGGATAGGCTTCGTACAACTCCAGTGTTTCATTTGTCCATGCTTCAGAAGTATTATGACGATCCATCCCACGTGTTAGACTTCAACACTATCCAGTTGGACAGATATTTGACCTATGAGGAGGAGCCGGTAGTTATCCTAGACCGGCAGGTGCGTCAGTTGAGATAGAAGAGTTATCCTTCGGTTCGTGTTTAGCAGAGAGGTCAGCCTGTAGAGACATCTACCTGGGAGTCCGAGTCTGATATGCGGAGTCGATATCCCCATCTTTTCACTAACTCAAGTACTTTTCTATGTCCATTCGAGGACGAACGGTTGTTTTAGAGGTGGAGAATGTGATAACCCAAAAGGGTCATCTTTTGTTTTAGAATTCGAATCCGGGTTCTGAGGCCTTGAAAACCTCATTTTCTTTCTCCTCGATTTGCGTGCATAATCCGAACGTGTTTTCGGAAAGCCTTTGTGTGAAATTTAAGAAAAATATTGAAATTTACCTTTAAAATTGATTAAAGCTGACTTTGGTCAACGTTTTTGGTAAACGGACCTGAACCCTTGATTTGATGGTCCCGTAGGGTCCATAGAAAAATATGGGACTTGGGCGTATGCCCAGAATCGAATTCTGAGGTCCCTAGCCAGGGAAATAAATTTTTGAAGAAAATTATTTTTTGGAAAATATAAGGATTTTTAGAAATGGAATAGTGTGTAATCTCGTTAGTATCAGGCCCGTATTTTGGTTTCGGAGCCCGGTACATGTTTGATATGGTATTTAAATCGTGTCTGTGAAATTTGGTGAGAATCAGAAGTGCTTTGATCGCACGAGCAAGTCCCTATGATGTTTTTAGACTTGCATGCATGTTTGGTTTAGAGCCCCGAGGGCTCGGGTGAGTTTTAGATAGGCCACAGAGTGAGTTTGGACTTAGAAAAATTGATGTTGCATCTGGTATTTGTTGCAGGCTCTGATCTCGCAATTGCGAGATCAGGCTTCACAATTGCGAGCTCACAGGCTTGGCAATTGTGAGGGATTTATCACAATTGCGAAGAAGCCCTGGGCTAGCATAGTTCGCATTTGCGAAGTCAACAGGGAGGGTCAACCTTCGCAATTGCAACAAATTGTTCGCAATTGCGACAGAAGCAGATATGCAGCATGTTCGCATTTGCAAAGCCTGTCTCACATTTGCGAAGCTCCTGTCGCAAATGCGACATCTGCAACTGATCAAAACATCACTTGGATGGGATTTTGAACTCATTTCTCAAATTTTCAAACTCTAAGCTCCCATATGCGATTTTCCAAAGGAGAGTTCTTCCCCAAATCATAGGTAAATGATTTCTAACTCATTTTCTTCAATCTATTTCATCTCAAAATCTAGGAATTTTCATGGGAAATTGGGTGTTCTTGGGTAGAATTTAGGAATTTTAAAATTTGGGGATTTGGACCTCAAATTGAGGTCGAATTTCAAAACCAATTGCATATTTGGGTTCGTATTGGTTCGAACTTCGAGTTTTGACAAAGTGGGCTCGGGGTCAGTTTTTGACTTTTTGAGAAAAATATTGGGAAATCTATATTCATGCATTAGAATTAGTTTATTTAGCGTTAATTATGCATAGATTCGGGCAGTTTGGAAGTGGGAATCAAAGGAAAAGCGTAAATTGAGGCTTGATTTTGGTCGTGAAATCGAGGTAAGTGTTTGGTCTAACCTTAGCTTGAGGGAATATGTGTTGTTGTCTTATTTGCTACGTGTTAGTGTTGAGTACGACGTATATGTGTGGTGACAAGTATCTATACGTTGGTGTCGAGTATGCAAGTGAGTCTTATACTCTGACTATTGTGACTCTTATTATGTACTGTTCATGCTTAAATTGATGATTATCCATGTTGAACAAGACTTATGATACTTTCTTGGTAATTGACCATTGTTGAGTATTGACTCAAGTTGAGACTTATTTTGTGAAGTTAACTGTTGAAACGAGATTGGTTATAGCCGATTCCCTTGCCAGGATGTTATTATTTCTATTGTTTGGGTGAGGAAGAGTGTAAAACACGAAGGGTGATGCCGTGCACGATATTGTGAGAGAGTGTTAATGCACGAAGGGTGATGCCGTGCCATTTTTCCATGTGTGTTAATATATGAAGGGTGATATTGTACCATGATTATGAGACAGTAAAAGCATGAAGGGTGATGCCGGGACATTTTTGTTGATTTCTCTGGTGAGGAAGAAAGTAAAAGCACGAAGGGTGATGTCGTGCACTTGTTCCTGTGTTATCCTTTCTGTTGGTTCAAAGTTGAAATTTACCTTGCTTCTCTGCTTTATTACTGTCAGAATATGTTATTTCCCTCAGCATGTTTCCTTTCCCGTTTTTATCTGTTCAATTATGTTATTACTGTTTCTCGTATATGATTTAACTGCACAAATTTATATGGTTGTCGTGTCCTAGCCTCGTCACTACTTCATCGAGGTTAGGCTCGACACTTACCAGTACATGAGGTCGGTTGTACTGATACTGCACTCTACACTTTCTGTGCAAATTTTGGTGCTAGACCACGTGAGTAGTGTTGAGGTTGCTGCCTTCAGTCCACGGGAGACCCAAGGTAGATCTGCCGGCGTCCGCCGACCCTGGAGTCCCCTTTCCCCCTATTTTGGATTATTTGTCTCTTTCCATTTTAAGAATAGTTGTAATTCTTTTAAACCATTATTTGTAGAACTTCTTAGACGTTTGTGAACTGTGACACCAGATCATTGGGGTAGACATGTATTGGAGTACTTTGAACTGTTATAACACTTTCGCATCTTATATCTGTTTAGCTTTAGTTATTATTATTTCTATTTGGGTTAATGTTAATGTGTTAAAACCGTAATTGTTGGCTTGTCTAACTATCACGACCCTAAAACGGACCCAACCGTGATGACGCCTATCGAGAAACTAGGCCAGCCGACGCAAACCCTAAACCAACCAAACAAATTATAATAAGTAATTTAAAGACATTAATAAGCTAAAATCCCATAGAATAAAGTAGGATAAAACAGTGCGGAAACCAAAACACAGCCCGACATCGGGGTGTCAGCAGTCATGAGCAACTATAACTCGTTTAGAAATATGAAAAAGGCAACATAGTCTAAATCAACTGAATCAAGCTAATACAAAATGGAATAAAGATAGGAAGGAGAAACACTGGGTTGCGGACGCCAAGCAGCTACCTAGTCAACTCCAAAAGCCTGCTGGAAGACATTCAGCATCACTAGCATGACCCGAGACTCCTGAATCTACACACAGGGTGCAGGGAGTAATGTGAGTACGCCAACTCAGTAAGTAATAAAAGTAAAGGCAGCTGAGCAGTAAGAAAACACGTAAACCACAACATAATGCTACCACAAAATAGTATAAATCCAGAACAATGTAGTAAAGTAGTAAAACTCGTAAAGACATCTCAGTTTAGCAAAAACCTTTTTAAAACATCTTTCAGTAGTTCAAACGAGTGATGAAAACAGTGAGAAAAAGGGTAGAAACATAAATCAGCCCCTCGGGCAAATCAAGTACCATAACCGCCCCTTGGGCAAAATACCAACAGAACCAGACCCTCGGGCTACTTCATAATCACTCGTATCAGCCCTTCGGGCAATAACATGAAACAACAACAGCCCCTCGGGCAATATCACATCTCACACTGGGTACCCACGCTCACTTGGGGTGTGCAGATTCCGGAGGGGCTCCTACAACCCAAGCGCTATATCAAGACATCTCGTGGCATAATCAAACTGGCCCTCGGCCTCATAACAAGCCACCTCGTGGCGTAACAAATCAGGCTCTTGGCCTCATAATCATGAATCAATACAACACTGTTGCGGTGCGCAATCAGATCCCATAATATCCTCACAACACAGTCCCTCGGCCTCACTCAGTCAGAAATCTCTCAAGCCACTCGGGCAACAGTAAAACATGATGCTCAACCCAAAATATCATTTAAAATATCAAAACGGAGTAAATATGGATGAGTTATGAAAATAGTAGAATACAACATAACTAAGTACAAATATGAAGTCAAAACAGTGAGGAATAGTAGTAAAAATCCCCTTAAGGGTCCAAAACAATTGGCACGAGGCCCAAATATGGCATTCAGCCCAAACATGATAATACTTTTCAAAACACAATGATATCAAATAGTTTTCAATCAAATACGCGACTTAACAATCACTTGGGACGAACTGAGTCACAATCCCCAATAGTGCACGACCCCACGCTCGTCATCTAGCATGTGTGTCACCTCAAAGTAGCACAACGATGTGAAATCCGGGGTTTCATACTCTCAGGACAGCATTTACAATCATTACTTACCTTTATCCGGTCCAAACTCTAGCCCGCGATGCCTTTGCCTCTCGAATCAGCCTCCAGATGCTCCAAATCTAACCAAAAATAAATTTATACCATCAAAATATGCCAAGGGAACAAAGCCCACTCGAAAATAACTAATTTACATAAAAAATCCCAAAATTGGCCAAACCCGACCCTCGGGTCCACGTCTCGTGTTCCAACAAAAATCTTAAAACTAGAATCCTCACACTCTCACGAGTTCATATATATCAAATACATCAAAATCCGCTCACAAATGACCCCTCAAATCCTCAAATCCTCAAATCAAAGTCTCAAATTTCAAGCCCTAACTCACCAATTTTTAGGCTTTAGATTCCACAAATTTCATGTTTAATTAGGTAGAAATCACAATAGGATCGAGTATTAAGTCCATAAATCTTATCTCCAAGTGTTTCCATTTGATTACCTCTTCAATCCTTCTCAAAAAGCTCCAAAACTGACTCAAAAATAGTGAACTATGGCCAAAAATCGCGAAAGTGGTCTTTTAAACATTCTACCCAGTAATTTAAATCCATTCTTCGCGAACGCGGTCAACGCCTCGCGTTCGCGAAGCACAAAATCTGTTGACCACTTAAATCCTTCTTTGCGAACACGACATCCTGAACGCGAACGCGAAGCTTCAGCTCCTTAACCCATCGCGAACGTGACACCTAGCTCGCGAACGCGAAGCATAATGAACCTGGATCCAGCTGCTCCTATTTACTCTACGCGAACACGGGAAACTCATCGTGTTCGCGATGAACACTGCGCCTAACCCTTCGTGAATGCAGGACACACATCGCGAACGTGAAGGCCAAATTTCCTGCCTCACACCCTAACCCTTCGCGAACGCGAGAGCCCTCTCGCGAACGCGAAGGCCAAATGTCTGCAACACCAATAGTAGATTTTCTATAACTTTTTCCCACATGAATTTGATTCGTTCAACCACTCGAAACTCACCTGAGGCCCTCGGGACCTCAACCAAACATACCAAAATATCCCATAACCTAATTCAAATTTTTTCCAACCTTCGGAATGCTCAAACCAACATCAAAACATCAAATTGATATCAGATTCAAGCATAAGAATTCCAAAACTTTCAAATTCTGCTTTCGATCAAAAAGTCTATCAAGCCTCGTCCGAATGACCTGAAATATTACACACACATCACAAATGACACTACGGACCTACTCCAACTTTTAGAATTCCATTCCGACCCCTATATCAATATCTCACATATCAACTAAAAAACGCCAAAATTTCAATTTCGCCAAGTCAAGCCTAAATCTACTCCGGACATCCAAAACACACCCCGATCACGCTCCTAAGTCCCAAATCATCTCTCGAAGCTATCCGAATCATCGGAATTCACATCCGAGCCCTTTTTTACATAAGTCAACATCCGGTTGACTTTTCCAACCTAAGCTTACTCAAAAGAGACTAAGTGTCTCATTCCTTTCCAAAACCTCTTCGAATCCAAACCAACCAACCCAATATCATATAATACAGTTGAACAAGACAATAAGAAGTGGAAATGGGGGAAACATAGCGGTAACTCATGAAACGACCGACCGGGTCGTTACACTAACATTCAAGAGTTAGGCTCCATCACGATCCCAACGGTGGAAAAATCCGGTTCGTGACAAATATATTTTGCTAATGGCCTTTGTACTTAACGTATGTGCTTTGCGCGTGTACCCATATTAATGAATATATGATTTTAAAAAAATACTAAAATATTATTAACTAACATATTTAAGTTATAAAATAAAAAATTTAAAAATATATAATTTCTTGAAATGATGAATATTGATATCATTAATCTAGGCGAGAAGAAAAAATTAATTAAAAAAATCAAAAAAATATTAAATTATATTTAGTTCTTAAAATATAACGATAATAAAAGAGAAAAATATCTTTTTCAAGATAGAATTACATTGTTTTCAACTCCAAAAATTCATAGCATAAATAAAACCTTTTATTATTACCGTTATTTTAGAATAGAAAAGTTTATTTTCAAGAATCCTGAAACTTTACACTTAGGAAGTGCTTAAATCTTTATTAGATAGGAAAATGTTGGGAACACTTTGAACAACTAACTGCTGCTTCTAATTTTTTTTACTGGCATTGTAATTTTGCATACTTGATGGAGATGTATGAATAATTGTATCTCAACTTAAATATCAAATGTACATATAAGTAATATGTTACCTAGTTCAAATTAAAAAGGGACTTACACACGGTAAAAATTCTAGTCGATTATTAGGTAATATTCAAATAAGAAAAAATTTAATAACTAACTTTCAGTTAATTTTAAAATTCTAAATATTAAGATAATAATTAAATTACAAATTCCTCATTTAGCTTTACTTTTAGAAGTATCAATAGTCATACTTCTTTTCTTCAAATATTATAGTAGTTGTTCAATGTTTTTCTTTTATGGCTTTGAATCCAAGTCTAATGTTTTGGTAAAATTTTGAGTTTGTAAAAGTATTGCACCGTAATTTAATTTATATATTTTATCCTAAATTAGAACTTTAATCTATACAAGGAGTAAATTTAGTTGATTTTAATGTCTTAAATATTAGGGCTTCCTACATAATAATTCAAATATGGAAAGTTTTAATAAAAAAAGTTTTATTTTATTTTAGAGTCCTAGATATTAGGAAAAATAGATAAATGACAATTTTATTTAGTGTGATTTTTTTTAAAGAGCAAAAAAACGAACGACGTTTCGCTAAGGACATTCATGATTTTAATATAGTACTAGTCTCTATAAACATGTGTTGCACATTATTTTTTATCAACGTAAATCATCCAAAAAATTATTAGGTAATTCTAACTATATTAACTTAACAACAACACTACTTAAAATATTAACATTAAATAAAACAAACAAGTTTACCAGTGGTGCTTTATGTCCCCAAACATGATGTCTAGGCTATTCAAGATGTAAGATCTAATTTTAAAATGATAAGGTGATGGTTATAATAAACTATAGAGAAATATAAATTTTTATCGCTCCCAAATAATATTCACTAAAATATAATTTTTTTGTACATATATATATACTAGTCTCTCTGCACGTGCATTGCACATGTATTTTACATTATTTTTATAAAATATGTATACTAAATATTGAAAATACATACTTATTTGAAAAATATTTGATTCAATTATAAATTACAATTTTAATATAGCAAAAGCTAGCATTCTCGCACGACCTTAATACCTTTTATAAATAAAGTAAAAAAAAAAAAGAATACTCTCTGACAAACTCTATCTCCATTCTTGTAGCCACTGCACTGTCAATTATATTTTGGTATATTCGTCTTGAACTTTGATTGCTCAAATAGACAATGTCAGAAGAAGCATCTTTAATCAACTTTATCTTTTCTATATCTTTCAGCCATAACAATATCGGTTGCGTGTTAAAATAATTGTCTTATCAAGGTTGATTGCTCTTTTCTGGAATATTCAAGCCTCGTTTTTTCTATTTATATACATGTCATGCACAAAATCTTCAGCTTCATCATATAGTGTAACGACCCGACCGGTCGTTTTGAGCTTTTGCTTTTAGCTCGCCAGTTCTCGAGCATGACTAGCTCCGTGTGATATATTATGACTCATGTAAATTGTCGGTTTTGGTTTTCAGGATAATCGAAATAGATTTGGAAGAACAATTCTCAATTTGAAGCTCTAAACCAATAATCTCATAATGAAAATTGAAAAAAGAAAGTGCGGAATAATTACACAAGCCCGACATTGGGATGTCACTAGTCATGAACATCTGCTAGGGTCCGAATACAACACGAGTCTAAAAATGTACTAAATACAAAAATGAAAATGAGAGGAAGGAAAACAGTTGCGAACGTCGTGCAACCACCTTACTAACTCCGATAACTCCGCCTCTAAGCAATCAACACCCACTACCGGGTTTCGAAATACCTGAATTTGCACACGAGGTGCAGGGAGTAATATGAATACTCCAACCCAGTAAGTAATAAGAGTAAATAAAGACAGAGCAGTAAGAAAATACGTCAACTACGTCATAGTACCACAGTGATTACAACATGTTCCCAAATCAGGATACCATTCAAATCATTTCGTTAAACTCCCAACTTCAGTAAAATCCTTTAAAATTATCTTTCTAACCTTTTCAATATAGGTTTAATGAAATATATATATAGTGAAAGTGATGAAAATTATAATTGGCTCCTCGGGCGAAACATAGTTCGTATACAGCCCCTCGGCAAAACAGAAATTCATACCCATTTCATAACATAAAAACTTCAGTTTAAATGAAAGTTGTGTAAAGCATTTGTTCAACATTTTCAATAGAAGCTCGGTCTAAAGATGAGTGAAAGCAATAATTAAATCAACATATTCGATAGAAACTCACTTTAAGGAGGAGTGAAAAATAGTAAGTTCATAAACAGGCCCCTCAGGCAAAGCATCACTCATGTGCATGTATATCTATAGCCCTCCGGGCAAGCCCCTCAGTCACTCATGACTCAACTCTTACCGATCAGCGCTCACACTCAGCACTTACACTCAATAGGTACCATATAGTAACCGCTGCGGTGCGTAGCCCGATCCATATATCGTTGCGGCGTGCAGCCCGATCCATATATCTCGTCAACGGTGCTCACTGGGGGTGTGCAGACTCCGGAGGAGATCCTACAGCCCAAGCGCTATATCGCTGCGACGTGCAGCCCGATCTGTAAATATATAATCCTCACAACCAGGACCTCGTCCTCTCTCGGTCATTAACCTCACAATCAGACCCTCGGTCTATCTCAGTCGTCAACCTCACAATCACTCGGACCATCAGTAAAACAAGGAGCTCAGCCCGAACAGTTTTCACATTTTAAGAAGTAAAGTGATAAAACCATATTTAAACAATAAACAGGTAAATCATGACTGATGATATGCTTTCAAAACAAATAGAGTGAGAAAATAGTGAAAATGCCCCTAAGGGTCTCAACAGGTCGGCACAAGGCCCCAAACATGACATACAACCCAAAATATAATATGAATCTCTAAAATATGGAATATCATAAAATTCAAATCAAATACACGACTTAACAGTCGTATGGGATGGACCAAGTTACAATCTCCAACAGTGCACGACTCCACACTCGTCATCTAGCGTGTGCGTCACCTCAAAGTAGCACAACAATGTGAAATCTGAGGTTTCATACCCTCAGGACAACATTTACATTCATTACTTACCTCGATACGGTCCAAACTCTAGCCCGCGATGCCTTTACCCTCATAAATCGACCTCCAGATGCTCCAAATCTAGCCACAATTAGTACATAATCATTAAAATATGCTAAGGGAACAAAGCTCACTCGAAAATATCCAATTTACATCAAAAATCCCGAAATTGCTCAAACCCGGCCCCCAAGCCCACGTCTCGGAATCCGATAAAATTAACATCAATGGAATCCTCATCTTTTCATGAGTTCATACATATCAAGAATACCAAAATCCGATCACAAATGGCCCCTTAAATCCCTAGATTAATGTATCCAATTTCCAAGCCCTAAACCCCCAATTTTGCTACTGATTTTCCATAGATTTCATGCTTAAAATGTTAAAATTCATCATAGAAACAAGTTTAGGGTCCAAAAATCTTACCTCCACGAAATCCTCTTGATTTCCCTCTTCAATTAGCTCTTACAAGCTTTCTCCCGAATGAAATATGGTGAAAACCCTCTCAAAATCGTGAAGGGTGAAATATATACATTCTGACCCAGGCATTTTCGCACCTGCGGTCAATCCACCACATCTTCGGTACCGCTTTTGCGGTCCAAGAGCCGCTTTTGCGGTATTTCACTTAAGATACCAAAAACCGCAGTTGCGATGCCTTGCTCGAACCTGCGTCTTCGTAGGTGCGGCTCCACAACCGCTTCTGCGGCCATAACATTCCCAGCCTATTTCCGCTTCTGTGACCAATCTCCCGCATTTGCGGCGTCGCACCTGCGGTCCTAAATCCGCAGGTGCGGAAACAACAAATCTGCAACATTCACCAAACTCCCAATCTCTCCATCGACCATCCGAAATCACCCCGAGGCCCCCGGGACCTCAACTAAAAGCACAAACATATCCCATAACTTTATTCAAACTCGTCCCAACCTTCGAAACGCTCAAAATAACATTAAAATGCTAAAATCACATCAAATTCAAGCCTAGGATTCCAAAATCTTTCGAATTCCTCTTTTGATCAAACACCCAACCAAACCACGTCCGATGACCTGAAATTTTGTACACACAACCCAAATGTCACAACGGAACTACTGCAACTTCCGAAATTCCATTCCGACCTCTATATCAAAATCTCACCTATTAACCGGAAAATGCCGAAATCTCAATTTTGCCAATTCAAGCCTAAACCTTCCACGGACTTCCAAAATGCATTCCGATCACGCTAAGTCCCAAATCACCTAACGGAGCTAACCAAATCATAAAAATTTTGATCCGAGATCATATACTAACAAGTCAAATCTTGGTCAAACCTTTCAAATTTCAAGCTTCAAACTGAGAATTGTTCTTCCAAATTCATTCTGATTACCCTGAAAACTAAAACCGACGATTTACATAAGTTACAATACATCAAACGAGGCAAGTCATGCCTGAGAACTGTCAAGCAAAGTATAAAAGCTCAAAACGACCGGTCGGGTCGTTACATCCTCCCCCACTTAAACATACGTTCGTCCTCGAACGTGCCCACAGTTGTTCCAAAAGCCAACCATCGCTGAATAACCTTACCATGCATATACCCGGGGGTTATCCCATGTCACCCTATCTCGTATAGGTCCGATAACATAATGTAACTGAAATTTCACAGTCCAACCTAGCCCACGAACCTTAGAACCACATTTCCACTTCTGAAATCGTCCACAAGATCAAAATCTCACATCTACACTCTGACTAAGCCCGAACAAGTTGTAATAACTCATACCCGCAACCTCGGTGCAATTACATGATATATCTTATAACTCCAATGCTTGCAACGATAACTTCTAATCACAGCAGTTGCACACAACAACCGAATATCGATAGGAAACCTCTTATCAACTAAAGTCTCATTCCAACACTTTCATATACTGCCAATGATAAATGAAACACGTAGTAAGCCATAACCATTTACTCAGATCAGCCATTCATGAAGCCACTTCTCCTTTGGCAAAGACCATAGCAAATTTTTGCGCCGAACATCGATGTTATCCTTCCAACATGCTGAAATCGAATGAACCACACATTAACTCATTGGTATACCCTTGTCACTGTCCTTGACCACAATTATACCTTCTTGAATCATTCTTTCTATTTCCCTTTTCAAAGCACGACAATTTTCGATGCTATGCCCCTAGACATTAGAGTGGTACATGTACCGTATAGTAGGATCAAAACCTTTTGCATATGGGTCCGGAGTATAGTCGAGGAGCGGCTCAATCAGGCCAGAATGTTTTAACTTCTCAAATAGGCTTGTGTAGGATTCTGCGATTGGCGTGAAACTATTTCTTTGCCTTTGTTTCCCTTGATTCCTATGTTTTCTAGGGTTGTAGGGTGACTGAAGATGCTGTGAAGTCGTACGAGAATTTTGGGATGCTAGTGCTCTCCCAAGGGAGTGACCTAATAGTTGGACATATAATTGGATGTTTTTCGAAGGATAATGCTGGGGTGGATTATGTGGAGATTGGGGATGTTCATGGGGTCGGTATTGAGGCTAAAAGCATTTAGCAGGAATGTCCAATGGATCCTGTCATTGGCGGGGCTCAACAACATCTTTTTTATCAATCAGAGGACTGACCCGAGCAACTTGTTCGTTCCATCTGAACAGAAACTCCCTAAAAATTTCTTTGGGCTTCTTTTCCATCTAAGATAGGGAAGAGCGGTCTGGGATAATATCTTCATTGTGCTGATAGTGCCAAGAAAAATCTTGAGTCATGTCACCCCATGTATGCCACTTACTGACATCTTGACGAGTATGCCATTCCAAGGCTGCCCCAGTCAGGCTCTCACTGAAATACGCCATCAACAAATCCTTTTTCCCGCTAATACTTCTCATTTCACTGCAATAACCCCTCAGATGAGCTACTGGATCTCCACACCCATCATACAATTTAAACTTTGGTATTTTAAACCCCTCGGGCAGATGAACATCAAGGAACATACACAGGTCATTGTAAGAAATGTTAATCTGATTTCCCATCCCTTGCATGCTCCTTAAGGACTGTTCTATACGTTTCGGCTTCTTGGATATCTCATCTCGCCCTTTTTTGCCTGTGAACTTTTCCTTTTCAACATGAGTCTCATTTCGAGGGCTATGATTGTATGAGTCAGGGAACTTGTGGGCAACCTATGAGAGGTAATATTGGGCACCATAAGTTTTGAGTGAGTGTTCATTGTTGGATCTATGAAGGGAAGATTGTTGAGAAGTTATGATCACGGGGATAGTGGATATGACAAGAGGGCAATTTTTGGAAAGGCAATTGGAGGACGAGTGAGGGATCTACTAGGGTGGTTGGGAAAACTATGATAAGCGGGATAATCTGGAGAGTATGGGGGGATCATCTGGCACTATGACCGTATTTTGGGTAATGGTAGCATCTAGGAAGCTAGGTGGTGGCGGGGGTGCTGCCTTCCTAGTCATCCTAACCCGATACATGTCCGCCATATGTTGTCTTAACATCCTTACCTCTTCAACCAACCCATTGTCATGTTCAACCAATTGCTTTTGGGCACCAGTATCAACCAGCTCAATTCTGTTGTCATCTGCTATTGCCTTTCAACTTTATATTGTAGAGAAGAGTTACCACTTTAAGAACCATAAACCAACCACCCTTCTGCTTTATGAAGATAACAAAGAGGAACAAAATGAAGTCATCACATTAGCTTTAGAGCATTTAACATAAGATAATCTCACAATATGTGCAATGCACCTAGTCACAGTTATCGGTTCTAAAATGACTTCGAGGGTATGAAGGTCATATGGCATCATCCCAATTTGTTCATTTCAATCTTCTCTTCTTTTCTTTTCTAGCACTTCTTGGATTGCTCATTTTCCTTCCTTTTTTTTTCTAATTATCACTATTTTCTCACATCCCATAATTTCATCTTTTTTTTTCCTTTTTTCTTTTAACTTAAAAAAATGATTCGATCGAACCCTATGTAGGTTGCCTACGTATCATGTCCCTCATGAATCAGATCAAGTGTAGTTCTGGAAAAGTAATGGACAAAATAAACTAAGAAACAAAAATCTTTTAGGAATTTTCAATTACAACTTTTTTTCAATTTTCAAATATAAAACAGGAAATACGATAATGAGAGACTTGACAAACTCAACTATACTACGACAAACTCTGACACCAACTAAAGAATCAGTACTACTGAACATGACTATAAAGTACAAGAAAATAAAAAAACAGACTCAAAACATAAAAAAATCTCCTTAAGCAACTCCTGGATGCAACGGTCCTGACTGGATGGTCCCGAGGTGTTTCTCATGCTCAATCTCCGGTAAGTAGATCCACACCTGTATGAAAAACTAAAACCAAATAGAGTTAAAGACTTAGAATACTATGTAAGATGATAACACTCCCTATTGGACACATGCAAGACATGATTGAGGCTATTTTTACAAAATGGCTTATGTGGCCAAAAGGTGGCTAGAAGTGCAAACTCAACAAAAGTGACCTTTAAGACATGAAAAAATTACTTGTAGAAGTGGCCTATGTGGCCAAAAAATGGCTAAGCATGCAAATTCAACGTAATGGACCTTAAACTGAGAGGACACCTTGTTGTGGACTTAGGACTCTAAGACATGGGTTAATTGAACCACTTTTGCAAAAATAGCCCTATTTTGCAAAACGGCCTATGTGGCCAAAAGCGACTAGACATGCATATTCGACAAGGACGGACCTTAAAGTAAAGAGACACCTAATTGTGTATTGAAGACTCTCCAGACACAATTAAACAAACCACTTTGCGAAAATAGCCATATTTTGCAAAATGACCGATGTGGCCAAAAGTGACTAGACATGCAAGATTTGGCTACGACCCTCGAAGCTAATAACCTAAGACTTACTAAGAAGACCAGACCCTATGTGGGCTGCCTACGTATCACGCCCCAAAAGACGAGAATCAGGTATGCGTAGTTCGGGAAGATTGGATACGGGCGAGAATTAAAAATTAACAAATAATTTAGAGAAAATATATTTTTTGTCTTTTTTTTTTGAAAATGATGAAACATGTAAACTCTTTTTGGATTTTCTTTTTTCTTTTTTTTTGGAAAATGAAGGGAAAATGCAAAATCTTTTTGGATTTTTCATGTTTTTTTTGTCTTTTTTCTTTAAAAAAAATGTGAAAGAAAAACATAACTGGGCCCTACTTGCTTTATTTTTATACTTCAACCTCTTTTGTTTCTCATTTACCATCAAACCTCATTGGTCCGCCAAATGACCCCTTTTACCCTTGAAGATTGAAACATGTAGCACATTAGGATGCATCAGGATGGTCTTTATTTTTGGGTACACTTGTATACGGACCCAACCCCTGTGTTGAGTCCCCAAAGTCAAATGCACGTGATTGTCACGACCCTAACCCTGAACCCGGTCGTGATGTCGCCTCTCATGAAGTCAAGGCCAGCCAATTAAACCCAATTCAACTTTTAAAGCAGTTAATCAACATAAAAATAGTCTAAACATGATTTAAAAATACTTAATAGCGGAAATATCGATAACAATGCAAAAAGAAAATCCAACCCGACACAGCCCTAACCGGGGTGTCACAAGTCACGAGCATCTACTAGGGTATAAATACAACTAAAATTCTGAAGTGTACAAATACAAACTAATGAAATAAAGAGAGAGAAAAGCAGTGTTGCGAACGCTGGCAGCTACCTTGCTAAACTCCGATGACTCGGGCACAGTATCAACAAATCCGCCCCACGGGCAATATCTCAGAATAGTACCAGCCCCTCGGGCTCAAATCTCAGAACAATACCAGCCCCTCGGGCTCAATCTCACATCACAATGGGTACCCGCGCTCACTGGGGGTGTACAGACTCCGGGAGGGGCCCCATACGGCCCAAGCGCAATATCAAGTCATCTCGTGGCATCAAATCTAGGCCCTCGGCCTCATACCAATCAAGCCACCTCGTGGCATATTTATGTATCTCAGGCCCTCGGCCTCATATCAGTATCAATGTATCCTCACAACTAGGCCCTCGGCCTTACTCAATCCAAAAATCATCACAAGCCCCTCGGGCAATAATAAAACAGTATTTCTCAGCCCAAAACATCATTTAAAAATATCATTTAAGTCTCAAAAACTGAGTAAAAATGGCTGAGTAGTAATATAGTGGAAAATAACATGACTGAGTTCAAGTAATAAGTCAAAACAGTGAGGAAATAGTAATAAAAATCCCCGAAGGGTTCAAATAGTTGGCAAAAAGCCCAAATATGGCAATCAGCCCAAATCATAATGATAGAAAATAAGTTTCAGTCAAATACGCAGTAAAATCATCAATCGGGACGGACCAAGTCATGATCCCCAATAGTGCACGACCCCACGCTCGTCATCAAGCGTGTGCCTCCTCTCAATGTAGCACTACGATGTGCGATCCGGGGTTTCAAACCCTCAGAGCATCATTTACAATCATTACTCACCTCGAACCGACTAAATCTGTAGCTTGCGACGCCTTTGCTCCTCGAATCGGCCTCCATGCACGTCGAATCTATCCAAAATCAGAACGAATACGTCACAATATGCTAAGGAAACAAAGTCCAAGCGAAAACAATCAATAAAGGGCACGATTCTCGAAATTACCAAAACCCGAGCCTTGAGCCCACGTCTCGGAATCGGGCAAAATTTATATTTTCAGAATCCTCATACCCTTACGATTCTAACCATACCAAAATTATCCAATTCCGGTACCATTTGGTCATTCAAATCATCATTTTATATTTTTGGAAGATTCCACAACTTTTCTTCCCAAAATCCATCCCAAATCACAAATTAAATGATGAATTCAATAATAGATTCATATATTCTAGCCAAATCTGAGTTAGAATCAGTTACCCTGATGAATTTCTTGAAAAACCTTCTAAAAATCGCAAAAATCTGAGCTCTCTAGGTTAAAATATTAAATAAAGCCCAAAACCTTGTATTTATAGAGTACCCCACAGATTTCCACCTCTACGGACCGCACAAAAACGACTGCGATCTACACAAAACCAGTGCGGTCCACACAAAAACGACTGCGGCTGCACAGGTTTTCATCTGCAGTGATAGGCTTTAGTATTTTGGCCATAACTTTCGCTACAGATGTCAAAATTTCAATATCTTTACCTTTCGGGAAACTAGACACGAAGGGCTACAACTTACTTTCTGCATAATTTCAAAATTCCTTGTAGTTAAAAAGATATGCGCTTCCGAAATAGGACCAATGAAATGTTCCTTACCGCGGCCGCACTGCATTTTGTGCGGTCCGCACAACACCTACCGCGGCCGTACTGCATTTTGTGCGGTCCGCACAGAACCTACCGCAACCGCACTTCATTTTGTGCGGACCGTGCTGTTGGATTCCGAGGCCTGCAACCCTTTTGGACCTGCTACAGCTATGATTTTCGGCCTAAAACATCTCGGAACCCCCGGAACTTCAAACCAATTGTACCAACAAATCTCATGACATCGTTCAAACCTGTTCAAAACTTCGGAACGCTCACAACAACATCAAATCACCAATTTAACATAGGATTCAAGCCTAAGAACTGCAAAAACTCTTAAATTATGCTTTCGATTAAAAAGTCTATCAAATCTCGTCTGAATGACCTGGAATTTTGCACACACATCCAGAACGACACAACGAAGCTACTGCAACTCTCGGAATTCCATTCAGACCCCTATATCAAAATCTCACCTATCAACCGGAAATCGCCAAAATATCAACTTTGCTAATTTAAGCCTAAATCTTCTCTACAACTCCAAAACCCATTCAGATCACGCTCCTAAGTCACAAATCACCTAACGGAGCTAACCAAACCATAAAAATTCCAATCGGAGATCAAATACACACAAGTCAAATCTTGGTCAAACCTTTAAAAATTTTAAGCTTTCAACTGAGACTATTCTTCCAAGTTTATTCCTATTATCCTGAAAATCAAAACCAACGATTTACATAAGGCATATTACATTACACGGGGCAAGTTATGCCCGAGAACTGGCGAGCGAAATGCAAAAGCTCGAAACGACTGGTTGGGTCGTTACATCTTCCCCCACTTAAACATACGTTCATCCTCGAACGTGTCTAGAGTTGTTCCAAAAGCCAACCAATTGCTGAATAACCTCACCATGCACATACCCGGGGGTGATCCCACGTCACCCTATCTCACATAGGTTCGATAACACAATATAACTAAAATTTCACAATCCTTCCTAGTCCATAAACCATAGAACCACATTTCCACTTCTAAAATCATCAACACGATCAGAATCTCACATTTATACTGTGAATAAGTCCGAACAAGCTGTAACAAACCATATATGCTATCTTC
The DNA here is from genome assembly GCF_000393655.2 of Nicotiana sylvestris. NCBI lineage: Eukaryota > Viridiplantae > Streptophyta > Magnoliopsida > Solanales > Solanaceae > Nicotiana > Nicotiana sylvestris. The sequence continues at coordinate 93,473,770 of NC_091068.1, read as the reverse complement.
GGTGCAATCACATGATATACCACATAACTCCACACTTGTAGTAATAACTTCTAACCACAGCAGCTACACACAACATCCGCATACCAATAGAAAAACTTTTATCAACTAAAGTGTTACGCCCCGAAATATTACGTCAATATTATGTCCCGCAGTATTATATTACGATGATGTCACCCTCTGCGGTAATATATTACAATGATGTTACATCCAACAGTATTAAGTTACGACAGTGTTCTACCTAGCAATATTACATTACGGTAATGTCACACTTCGCAGTATTAAGTTACGACGATGTCACCCTGTAGTATTGTACGTTGAATTTGTCGTAAGGTAATTGACATTAGTCCAAGTAAAGGATTATTTGGAGATTATAAGGATTATGCTATTTCACAAGTGATGAATAAATTCGTAAAGGTGAAAGGGGAAGCAAGTCAAAGAAAATAAATTTTTCGTCCAAGTTTGGCATATTGGGGTAAAATACGACCCGAGCGATAATACCCGATAATTATAAACTAGTACCATGCAAGGTACCATATGACCACGGTAGTATATATAAAAAGTATATATGATGTATTTTAAAAATAAATAGAATTTTAAGTAATTTGTGGTAATTTTTAAATTATATGGGTAATTGGTTAATTACCGGGTAACGGGACATTACCCAGTTAACTAATAAGTGGATAAAAATCAACTAAAATATACCACTCTCCACGTGGCACAAGCACACCAATTTAAAAAAATGACTCATAATAATTGTGCTAGGTGTCGACACCAAGGTATACATAAAGTTTAATTATCGAAGTCTTATCTTCATATAGGAATCTGAACAACCTTAATATGATATAACAATTTTGGTATCAATTCATTCAAAAGCTACAAAACAGAAACAACTTCAAACGTTGGAGCTAAGCTAAGAAGTAGGTTACATCTCATTCTATTTTGGGGTCTTAAAGCCAAAAGAACGCTAGAAACAGAAGGAGATTTCATTCCAAATTTCAAAATCCAAGTATAAATTTCGTTCAAGAATTTCGCAGAAGAAGCTTCCTTCAAATAATTCAAGAAACAGGTATGTTAAGGTTATCCCTTCTTTCTTTTGGCATGATCCATACGATATGAACAAAACGTGCAAATGCACAAATTACATAAGTGACTCTACTCATAGAAGTAATAGAAATATCTATGTTATTTAATTTCCATATGTCATAATATTTTTCATCTGTTCATGAGTCTCAGAAAAGTACGAAAGTTGAAAAGATGTTACTTTATGATATTGCTCAAGAGACAAAATGGTCTTATGACATTCCGAATAATTTTATTGACGTACTTTACATGCATTGCGTTCATGTGCATTGACCCATGACTAGATAGCGTTATATATGCGTATATATGTAAACATATGTATATGGGATATGGGAAAAGGTTACGACGTTATATACGCACCACCACCTGATCAGCTGGTATATGATGATGATGTTGCCCACAGTGGCTGAAATATGCTGCAAACGGTGTTATATACGCATATATATATGTATGTACTCAAACGGCGTTATATATGCGTATATATGTATGTATATATATGTAAATGGGATATGGGAAAAGTTATGGCGTTATATACGCACCACCATCTGATTAGCTAGTATGCGATGATGATTTTGCCCACAGTGGCCGATATGATATGATGGGATGCCCTCAGAGGCTGATGATGTTATGAAATATGTACCTATGCATGACATGACAGTCATACGCATATGCATGACGCTAAAAGTAATTTATGATTTGCAAAGTTATTCAGACTTACAGGTTGAGTCATGTACTCTATATTTCTTCCATGTCTCTTATGTACTTATTTATGTGCCTTACATACTCGGTACATTATTCGTACTGACGTCCCTTTTGCCTGGGGACGCTGCGTTTCATGCCCGCAGGTCCCGATAGACAGTCGAGAGCCCTCCATATAGGCTATCAACTCAGCGGAAGATGTTGGTGTGTTCCATTTGCTTCGGAGCTGCTTGTTTGTTTGGTATGATTTAGACATGTATTGTTTGGTATGGCGGGACTCTGTCCCCACCTTTATGACATTTATGTATTCTTAGAGGCTTTTAAACATATGTCATGTACGTGAAAGATTGTACGGCCTTGTCGGCCGATGTCTTGGGTTTATAAATAATCATGTTGGCCTAATAGGCCCGTATGTCATGTGTATATGATAATGTAATAAGAAAGATACGTTACGTTGGTACTCGGTTGAGTAAGGTACCGGGTGCCTGTCGCGGCCCATCAGTTTGGGTCGTGACAAAAGTGGTATCAGAGCAGTTCTATCCTAGGAAGTCTACAAGCCATGTTTAGTAGAGTCTTGTTTATGGGTGTGTCGTGCACCACACTTATAAGCAGGAGGCTACAGGGCATTTAAGACTGTCACTCTTTCTTTTTACTCTAGATCGTATGGTAGAGCTCATTTATAAGAATTCAAGTCCCGAGCTTCTATTTTTATTCGTAACAAGAAAATGCCTACGTTCAGAAAGATGATCGATAAGAGCTATAGCTGTGGAAGTGTTGGATTAGTGGAACTCAACTTTGTATGATGCTTATGATAAGTAAATATGAGGTCTTCAGCAGATCATGTGTGTGCTGAAAGGTGTAAGCCTCTTGATAAGAAGTCTCAAGGCAAGAATGCCTATCCATCTTTATGGTAAAGGACAATGAGAAATTAAGAAGATAAGTACAAGTTTCAGCAAGTAAAAGAAGCAAGATGAAGAAGGGTACAAGACGCCCAATTAACATAGGTTAACAGTGTTTATAATTCAGGCAGAGGAACATAAGCTTTTTGAGTTATATTCAAATGTAATAGAGGTATATACAATTGGCGCACCCATTCCAGATATGCCCTATGAGGGTTAATAGAAATAGTATAAGAAGATATGATGGATGAATTGTTTGTGTCAGTTGACATTTTCGAAGGATATGGCAAATGTGCTAATAGATCTCCTTGTGAGATACCCAGATGGTACACTTTAAAATAGTGCAGCCAGATATGAGTACTACAAAGACATGCACTATTGTCACGACCCAAACTGAAGGGCCATGACTAGCACCCGACCACACTTGCCGAGCACCAACGTACATTTCATCTAACCTTCAGTATTATCTTTTAAGGCTGACGAGATCAATATAAATGGTAGACCTAGATCATGGACAACCAACAATAAAATATGATGGCATGAATATACATAGCAGGGGATGACCAGACAATCAAGAAACTACATATAAGGTATGAGCTACCACGCTACTATGAAAGACTATACAACAAAAACTAGCCGACAAGGCATACCAAACTATACATGAGCCGACACCTGTCTATGAGCCTCTAAAAGAACATAAGTGTTGCAACATAGCCGGAACAGGGCCCCGACATACCCATAATGTCTATAACAAAAATTGCATACCAAGACCAAGGCAAGTCCGGAGAAGGGATCTCGCCAATCACCGCTGAACTGGACAGTCTACTGTGGTGGGGGAGCTGCACCTGTCTGTCTATCAGGACCTGCAGCACGACATGCAGCGTCCACAAATAAAAGGACGTCAGTACGAATAAAGTACTGAGTATGTAAGGCAAGGAACCATAAATACGATCAGTAATGTAAGCAAGGATAAAGAATATACCACCTGTAACATCTTAGTACCTCTGAGGGCTACTTACATGAAATGCATGATACATATGTATAAATACATAAACCTTTAAAGCATTCGCCTCTGTGGGCATCATCATCATCATATCGTACCCGGCCATAATAGGCTCGGTAGAATCGTACCCGGCCACGTGGAGCTCGGTAAAACCCAACTGATCAGTGGTTGCACAATAGGTGCCGTACCCGGCCAACTATAGCGTGGCTCGGTAGAGTAAAATAGATACATATATATAATGCATGCTCGACTCATGGAATCACATTTTAAACCTTTCGGAGTGACGTAAGGTCGGTATCCTCTGTACACGTTATTAGGACTAACTCTTCACTATGAACCTTATAAGAATTAGGAAGTACCAACAACATTGATAACATAAGACTAAGAGAAGCAACATTAACATCAATCGTTCCATAAGAGGGAAAACAATGTAAGTACTGCTAGCTTCTAAGAGTAGAGTATCTTGGAAGATCGTTCATTACATTATGTGCAATCGGAGTCGTGCAAAAGAAGGAAAGGGATAGCCTCACATACCTTGTATATACTTCCCCAATCTCAAGCTATGCAATTGTCAAAACTCCTTAGTCTACAATAAGAGAAACGATACTATCGTTATCATTTAAGCGTCATAACTATTATGTATCGACCACAACCTATTTTACGATGAAACGGACATCACCTCCCCTATATATATGACCTCACACCATTCAAAATAGTCACCAAACAGCCCAAACAACATCAATAATAAACATATTGAGCCTCCCAATATAGTCCACACACAGCCTAATCACTCCATACATACGACGACCACCGTAGTCGTGTCAAACAATCTGGAAATGTTACGAATAACTATCAGCCCATAACCCTACATATATATGGTGTTTCCCCACACCCTTCCTCCTCCAAAACTCCACAAGATAGTAGTAAAATATGCAGCCCAACAACAACGCAAAACAGTCCACAAAACAATAACATTACTACCAAACCTTTCGATATATATCTCACAAGTTCTAGCTTCAATGGCTTAGCCGCAACTTGGATAATCTTAAATACATATAGAGTAAGAGGTTCCTTACCTTTATACAGAAAGAACAACTCCAATTTGACCTTAAATTTCCATGAAATATCCCTCCAATGCTGCCACACAACAAAAAAAATGAAACTAGCGATCAATTAGTGTTTTTCGGCACTAGAATCACTTTAGAAGGCTTGAAATCACCTAGGATTGATATTAAGAACATGAGGGAGTATTTACAGAACATAAACCCTTTAAAACAACCTCCCACACGGGCTGGAACGACACAAAAATGAGCAACAACAAGAAGAACAAGAGACTTACTAGCGCCACGGAATTCCCGACACTTGATTTGTGTTGTTTGCCCTTTGTTTGGGTCTTGAATCTTGAGAGAACCTTGAGAGGATGTTCCTAGGGTTCTAAGGTCTGAAAATAGTGAAAAGAAATGACTTAAAACGGGTTGTAGTCATCCTATATAGGTCCAAATATCTTAAACCGACTTAGTGGGCCCCATAGAGAGGTGCTTGGCACAGTCTCGCGAAAACGCGAATATCTCTCTACTCCGAGATTGTATCGATGAACGGTTTAATGCGTTGGAAACTAGACTCATAGATATTTAATTTGGTTGGTATATCACCCCGTAATTCCTTGTAAATTATGAGAAAAGATTAGAAACATTTGACCTAATGTTTAAGTAAAATTATGAACCTAAGTTGCGACAACTTTTGTCGACTTTTGTTTCATAACTCGTTTGACTTCAAGACTTATGATACGGATATTATATGATTAAAATACCTTAATAAATGACCTCTTGAGTGTATTAAGCACCGCTAGATTACCTGAAAATACGAGTTACAACATCCTTGATTCGTTTAACTTCTAATACTGGTTAATCACCCTTATACACTCTTGTATCACTTAAGACCAATAGGATTGACTTCTTATCATCTCAAAGATAATTCCTTCTTGGATTTATGTTAACTAATATATGGCATGAACTAACACATGTGGATATGGGTTGTAACAACTATAGGCCTTGAAGGGATAAATATTACCTTAGTGTTGCTTGTGTCCCTAGTAAAGCAAGAACGTTAAGCAACTTGAAGAGCCACTGGATGGAGCAAAGGAAAGCTAAGAGCGAAAGAATGTCGTATTGAAGTTTTCACAAGAAAAGGAATATGCAGAAATATTAGCAGAATAATGAGAGAGAGATAAGGAAGCATTATGAATAAGGTGTGATACATGGATGAAAACGGTAGAATGTTACAGAACCTATAGTCAATGAAGGAAAAGACAAAAGGCGATGGGCCTTGAGACAACAAAAGAATATAGGCCATAAGGTTATATCCTCATTTTGAGAAATAAGTTCGTGACTCCAACGCGACTACCAGAGGGGAGATTTAATTCCCAGAGTAATAGAAATCAGTATGGACTGGTAAACAAGGTAAACTAAATATGAATTAAGGACTGAATGGTTGGAAAATACTCGACATCATAGGAGTTTCAGATTTCGTTCCGGCAGTAATAGAATGGACCACAGAAGAAGATTCACGATGAATTCAGAGAATAGTCATTCAGGGAAACGCTTCCTTAGAGCAAGAAATATGAGCAAAGTTAAGCTTAAGGGACTATGTGTGCTAGTTACACTAAGTGCCACTCTTGCGAATAAGGAATTTTGTTATCCTTGGTACAGAAGGATTACCGCAAGGCAAGAAAGGGTCATCGATAATGTGAAAGAACATCAAAGATAAAGATAGTAAAACCAATATAGTGAATTTAGCCCCACAGTTATGACATTGTAATACTTGAGAAATATTCAAATAGGAGTTGGAGTAGTTAAAGGTACCGTATGAGTGTTACAGAAATAAAAGATAGTCCTACTAGGAAGACAGTCAAAACTTCAGTTCAGAAGAAGCTGTACGAGCAGATGAGTATGGAGGTAAGTAACTAAGGATAATTACAAGTGAGCACGAACATCAAAAATTCAATCGGGAATACAGGATAACAAGCTCGCATCTTTACAAGAGTTAGAGGGTCTTCCCTAAGTACTACGACGAAAGACTAGCTGAGGAAATAAGGAAGAAGGCTTCAACCTCAGTACAACGACCTAAAGAGGAAATGGTCGTGTGACAACAGTCTCAAAACAACATTGTATGAACTCCCTAAGAAAGTGGCACCTACAGTGGCCAATGAACAAGGAGTAAAATCAGAAGTGATATTCAGAATCATATGAGTTGTATGGAATTTCAATATATATGGGCACTAAGATAAGCTAAGTATGGACGCAACGAGGGGGCATAAAGACCAGGAAAAGTAATAGCTTACGTTGAAAGAAAGCTAAGATGGAACAAAAGAATTATTTGATCAATGGTCCAGAATTGGTTGCATTAAGAACTCACTTAAGGGTTTGGAGTTTTATATATATGCAGCATATACAGCCGTAGAAGATTCTGGTATACGTTAAAATAAAGAATTTAGCGCAGGTCATAAACGAAGGATTAAATTGTTAAACGATCGTATCATGCACATACATCAACGCCCATAAAAGGCTAAACAGAATAAATAAGACCATGAACCACATATCGGAAGATATCTTAAGCTGATGTTAAGGCAGATCAGAATAAGAAGGAAACTAAAGAGTTACATCACCCAAGCAAATCAGGAGTTTGATTATTGGACCTAAAAAAATAGAAACATCGTGATCGAGAACATTGCAGGATCTCCCTTAAAAATCAGAGGTGCGAAAAAGATAGAATATATGATGTGAGGCTTTAAGGAAAGTAAGGTAAAGGTGAACAATGTATGAGATACTCAAAAGCAAAAGGTTGAGGATATTCCATACTTGGGATAGAAGGCTAGAAGCGCAAGGATTCAATATCCAGGAAGGATAGCGGTGTCGCCAGTGGCATATCTTCTAGCATATGGTTTCTAGGTATCGAGAAGTATGATTAAGAAAGTAAAGAAGAGTGAGAAATGATGTGATGTCTCGCCTGATATCTAGAATAACATAAGGAAATCTATGGTGCAAGTAAGTTGAATAAAAGTTACGAGTAGTATAAACAGATATGTGTAGGTTGCAAGATAAAGTATGGTAAAGCAACAAAGTTCTGGAAGACAGGAATAAGGATAAGAAAGGGCAAGTGGGAAGGTGATGAGAATGGATAAAGTCCTCAGGATTAAGCCCATAGAGCTAATGGTTTCTTTAAGTTATAGAAAGCTTAGTATAACCCGAATGAACTCAAAAGAGTCCAAGACTAATAGCATTTAGACGAGATGGAATGCTTCCCTGGTAACAGAATGAGGATATAATTGTGAAAGATAAAGGATGAAGTTTGGGCCTTCGATTGAGTAAAGATTTGAAGAGGACTTCATGAATTATACAGGATTAAAATACCCACATAAGATGAATCATGTTGGGATGCTATGAAATACAGTTATAAAAGCCTGGTATAACCCTAGGTGGATCAGTCTAATCATTTCAGATGTCCTGATGAGACGTGGGCCCTAACGATAGTGTTACACCTAAGAGGTCAAGTTATCAATGGTATATTGTACATCAATATTGAGGTGAATCAACAATGGATGGACAAAAGTCACAAAGTACGAGATGAGATTAGGCCGTTATTCTAAAGATGAACAATAATGAGGAAGCATTAAAAGACTTAAATTTATACATATGGAATAAGAAACGAGAGTAAGCTGGGATTTGGTAGCAGACCTCAGCAACAATAAATTAAAGTAAGAGTTATGGCAGTAAATTCATACGGATGGCTAAACGGACCTATGCGATGAGATACATATTCGTGAATTCAACAAAGTACCGAGCGGAGAACTTCAGTATACTCATAGATGCCCAAAGGGACATCTTATCAAGCTCTACATATGAAGCCTAGAGATTGGGCACACTTACAAGGTCAAAATTGTACATGCTGCATGATGAAAGGTAGCAACAGTTACGCGATTGGAGGGATTCCAACTACAAGTTGTGGTGTGAGAAGGATGCCTAAGGGGGGGATGCCCTAGACTTTGGATTATTCACAGAACAGTCGCCTAGATGGCAAGGAAAGTTCTAAAGTATTCGGAAGATATAAGTTAAGAAAATGATAAGAGCATTAATCAACATTCGAGGACGAATGTTCCAAAAGGGGGAATGATGTTACGCCCCGAAATATTACGTCAATATTACGTCCCACAGTATTATATTACGATAGTGTCACCCACTGCAGTAATATATTACAATGATGTTACATCCAACAGTATTAAGTTACGACAGTGTTCTACCTAGCAATATTACATTACGGTAATGTCACACTTCGCAGTATTAAGTTACGACGATGTCACCCTGTAGTATTGTACGTTGGATTTGTCGTAAGGTAATTGATATTAGTCCAAGTAAAGGATTATTTGGAGATTATAAGGATTATGCTATTTCACAAGTGATGAATAAATTCGTAAAGGTGAAAGGGGAAGCAAGTCAAAGAAAATAAATTTTTCGTCCAAGTTTGGCATATTGGGGTAAAATACGGCCCGAGCGATAATACCCGATAATTATAAACTAGTACCATGCAAGGTACCATATGACCACGGTAGTATATATAAAAAGTATATATGATGTATTTTAAAAATAAATAGAATTTTAAGTAATTTGTGGTAATTTTTAAATTATGTGGGTAATTGGTTAATTACCTGGTAACGGGACATTACCCAGTTAACTAATAAGTGGATAAAAATCAACTAAAATATACCACTCTCCACGTGGCACAAGGCCACCAATTTAAAATAATGACTCATAACAATTGTCTTTTGAGCCGAGGGTACTAATATATCATCTCCTATTGCTTTTTTGAGCCGAGGGTCTCCTGGAAATAGCCTCTCTACGCTTCGGGGTAGAGGTAAGGTCTGCGTACATATTACCCTCCCCAGACCCCACTTGTGGGATTATACTGGGTCGTTGTTTTTGTTGTTGTACTCATAACAATTGTGCTAGGTGTCGACACCAAGGTATACATAAAGTTTAATTATCAAAGTCTTATCTTCATATAGGAATCTGAACAACCCTAATATGATATCACAATTTTGGTATCAATTCATTCAAAAGCTACAAAACAGAAACAACTTCAAACGTTGGAACTAAGCTAAGAAGTAGGTTACATCTCATTCTATTTTGGGGTCTTAAAGCCAAAAGAACGCTAGAAACAGAAGGAGATTTCGTTCCAAATTTCAAAATCCAAGTATAAATTTCGTTCAAGAATTTCGCATAAGAAGCTTCGTTCAAATAATTCAAGAAACAGGTATGTTAAGGTTATCCCTTCTTTCTTTTGGCATGATCCATACGATATGAACAAAACGTGCAAATGCACAAATTCCATAAGTGACTCTACTCATAGAAGTAATAGAAATATCTATGTTATTTAATTTCCATGTGTCATAATATTTTATCATCTGTTCATGAGTCTCAGAAAAATACGAAAGTTGAAAAGATGTTACTTTATGATATTGCTCAAGAGGCAAAATGGTCTTATGACATTCCGAATGATTTTATTGACGTACTTTACATGCATTGCATTCATGTGCATTGACCCATGACTAGATAGCGTTATATACGCGTATATATGTAAATATATGTATATGGGATATGGGAAAAGGTTACGACGTTATATATGCACTACCACCTGATCAGCTGGTATATGATGATGATGTTGCCCACAGTGGCCGAAATATGCTGCAAACGGTGTTATGTACGCATATATATGTATGTACTCAAATGGCGTTATATACGCGTATATATGTATGTATATATATGTATATGGGATATGGAAAAAGTTATGGCGTTATATACACACCACCACCTGATTAGCTGGTATACGATGATAATTTTGCCCACAGTGGCCGATATGATATGATGGGATGCCCTCAGAGGCTAATGATGTTATCAAACATGTACCTATGCATGACATGACAGTCATACGCATATGCATGACGCTAAAAGTAATTTATGATTTGCAAAGTTATTCAGACTTACAAGTTGAGTCATGTACTCTATATTTCTTCCATGTCTCTTATGTACTTATTTATGTGCCTTACATACTCGGTACATTATTCGTACCGACGTCCAATTTGCCTGGGGACACTGTGTTTCATGCCCGCAGGTCCCGATAGACAGTCGAGAGCCCTCCATGTAGGCTATCAACTTAGCGGAAGATGTTGGTGTGCTCCATTTGCTTCGGAGCTGCTTGTTTGGCTGGTATGATTTAGACGTGTATTGTTTGGTATGGCGGGACTCTGTCCCAACCTTTATGACATTTATGTATTCTTAGAGGCTTTTAGACATATGTCATGTACGTGAAAGATTGTACGGCCTTGTCGGCCGATGTCTTGGGTTTATAAATAATCATGTTGGCCTAATAGGCCCGTATGTCATGTGTATATGATAATGTAATAAGAAAGATACGTTACGTTGGTACTCGGTTGAGTAAGGTACCGGGTGCCTGTCGCGGCCCATCAGTTTGGGTCGTGACATAAAGTCTCATTCCAATACTTGTATATACTTCCAATGATCACTAAGACATGCGGTAAGCCATAACCATTTCCCAGATCAACCATTCATGAAGCCACTTCTTCCTTGGCAAATACCACAACAAATTTCTGAACCGAAGCTCGATACTATCCTTCCAACATGTTGAAATCGCATCCGTTCATATTTATTAATGACCCCCAACGATCTCCTCTAATTAAACACATTACTCTGGTGACATGACACATCCATACAGGCCTAAGACACAACTTGCACAATACAAGCACAAATACGCAACAGTCCGAACATACTCAAATCATGAAAATAACTCAAATGAAAGAGCTGTACCTCAGGTTCACTAGTACCACCACAACACAAGGCTGAGAACCCGTCTCACATCATCGGAACAGAATACACGAATCTAACCTGCAAGGCCATACCTCCACATAACTTCGCTACGATGTGCGATCCTATCCAACACTGCTCCACATGAACCACCTTAAGTCACATTGCTCAAAATCGACAACCACGCACAATTCAATGTCTGGAACCAAAGCAAATCATCATACCCATGATGAAGCAATTAACATACACCACACTAACCCGAAAGGACATAACTGCTATGCCATTCACCGAGCAACACCCAATCACTCTTCCCGCTCGATTTCCACTATGAAACCCCAATAGAACCGCACCATAAGTGCCAATAACCAACAAATCATAACATCTCGCAACACAGAAAGGTAACTCATGGATCTCCCCAGATTACTAATAAGCTCAATAACCGACGAATCAATACCTTTCTCAACAATACAATTTGGAGCCAACCAAGCCGACTCAAGTTAGAACATGCATCCATATTGGCCTGCCAACGAACTCCTTATCAAGAAAATCCTGAAGCTGCTCCTTCCACCCCTTTAACTCTGCCGGTGTCATACGATATGGTGCCCGACATCAAATCATTACCGAAATCAACAACCTTGCCCGACAACATGCCCGACCATAAGAAACATATCCGAAAAGTCCCTCGCCACCGGAACTGAATCAATGGTAGAAGCCTCTACACTGACATCCATCACGAAAGCCCAAATAAGAAAGACAATCCTTCCCAGCCGTTCACTGGGTCTTTGAAATATAAAACCACTCCACTAGGACATAATCCATCGAACCTCACCACTCAATCCGTGACATTTTCCGGCATAGCCAACAGCGTCGCCTTAGCGCAATAGTCCAGAATGACACCACACAGAGACAAACAATCTGAACCCAATATCACATCCAAAATCTAACATACCAAGCAACAAAAGATCTGCTCGGGTCTCCAAATCCCGATAGTCACTAAATAGTGCCGATACACACGACTCACAACCACTACATAGCCTGAATACGAGAACTTCCATCTCCAACTCCATATGGTCCATGAATCAACATTTCTGGTCCCAATCCCGCCATCCGAATGCATACCACACGTGAAATACCCAATCATTCCACGAGAGATAATCTAGAATTCCTCTGCGCCACCAAGCAACTCGAATATCAACAGTCGATCTAACAAGAAAAATGTCGCAATACTATCGAAGTATCATCAACTTAATCACATTGCCCTTTCTAAAATATATGCCCTCGTCAAATCACCCCAAATTATCAATACCATTTCCTTTATCATCCGAAGACCCTTTCTCTAACTATCTGAAGCTCATTCCTCTAATTGTTTGAAACTGCCCACCGCCTAAGAGTTTGTGACCTTCCTTTAAAGCTGAACCGCAACCTTACACATGTGATTGTCAATCCTTCACAACATACCGCATAACCCGAACCATCCTAGGATAACCATGAGAACTTCATATCCCTTCCGAACCACAAGCAACTATGCATTCCACTAGCCAAGAACTTCTCATTGATCCCATCTAGAAGAGAACCACTATACATCACATGCTCCTCACACCAATAGGAAAAATATACCTCTCTAACTGTGGTGGAAACCATCTAGAGCTCTCCGAATTCCATTTGCACAACACTAAATCGCAAGGAATGAATCCTTCTAACTCAACCAAGCTACGCAGGTCACTAAACCCAAGAGAATTTCCATGAAACACCTGTAGAAACTCATTACCTCATAAACCTCCAAAGAACTAATCATATCCTTCCCATAACGACTCGGCCTACTACCAAGCTATCCCATCTATCCGAGTTTTCTTCTGATTTACCTTCAACTTGATACTCCTTCTTGCTAAAACATCATAATTCCTCAATCTAGACTCACCACACGAGACCCAAGCATAAAACCACACCGTCTAAGGCTCATAACCCGCTGAATACCCTCTTTAATGTCCCCAAAGCACCACATTAGAAATACTCTACTCTGAAGAGACTTCCTGCGAATCTAATTCCGTTACTTTCACCTTCCTGATGCTGATGTATATAGAATTCCCTAATTGATATCAAAATACCACAAATCTTGACACCTTCCAAATGCAAATCTCAGTTTCTAACCAAAAGTACAACTTGAAGATCTCCAATTATTACAGGTAAAATCTTGAACACATTAGAACCAATTTCTAGAGTCATCCACTCTACTCAAACTGCCATTAGCCTGACCAAATGAACCGAACAACCTGTGCCTCAATGGCATTCCGACACCGCAGAGTGTAGCCTCATCCTAAAACAACCAAGCAACTTCCTGCTCTATGCACCGAGCATCCTTTACCAACAACAACTCAAGATATTCCGTGATTATCACTCACCTATAAAGCATATTATAACCTTTGACAAGTATTTTCCTTTACCCAAGCCATCTTTGGTCTCGATCTCTGTAGGTCATAATAGATTCTCCCGCATGCCTCAAACTGGAACCAACATAGCATATAACCGTGCAATCAACTAATCAATATTGGAATCCCCCACTTGGCTCTAAGCCATAGACCAAAACACACACAATAACTTATAACGCATATACTCTATTACTACCATAATACCATTGTGAGATTAAACTCAATCCTCCATAAGCTCATGAAACATAGACCATCTGGTACCTTAAATCTCCTGCAAATCTCACATTCACTCTCATAGCAGTCAAGCCTACTCTCTTAAGCAATCCACATTCAAATTGTAACATATATATTTCCCTGGTAACAGAGATCTTCCAATAAGTGACATAAGGGATTACGCAAACTTCAGAACAAAATCCGCAGGAGATAACCCACCTGCTTCGCCTCAGCCAACATCTCTTTATACCCTTCCGTCGTCATAGATATTACACAGTCACTTAATCTTCCTGAGTCTGAACTCATACCGCAACATGACATTTACTTCACTCCCAACTAGAAAACATGAAAAGATTCTTCACACACCCATAACTCGGGGCTATACCTCAAATCAAGATGGAAGTCAAGCACCTAATAGTTTTCCTATCCTCCAGCAGACCCTTCTTGTCGCTTCCAAATCATATGAATACATCTCGCAGTCACAACATACTCATCGCATAGCCATCCATCCATCACTTCTACTAATAGGGACACTACCGAAAATATAAGTTCAAAAACACTTGCTTACACAATCAGCACCTCGGTGCTCAAGCTGCAGGCAAAAACCTGGCCTCAAGTCCTCTAGACTGGCCCAACATTAACACACAGAGATCACATCTCGCCCCTCGATCAGGGAATCACAAGCCATCAATGCATATCTGATACTGAGCGCTCATGCACGCATACGAATACGTGGAAGGAATTCAAAGAGTTACTTTTCAAGCTGAATCAAGGACGCACGATAAGAATTCAAGAATGTGAATTTTTTCCTAAAGGTTCTGCAGCCTCCCGAGGATAAGTACAGTCGTCTCCGTACCGATCCGTGAGACTCTACTAAACCTGCTCATGACTGGTGAAACCTATGTAACCTAGGCTCTGATACCAACTTGTCACGACCAAAAAATTGACCCGATCGTGATGGCGCCTATCATGAAACTAGGTCAGTCGACACAACTCCCGAATCAACCGTTTTCCAATAAAAGTTGTTTCTATACCATTTATAAACCAATAATCTCATAATGAAAATTTAAAACAAAATTGCGGAATAATTACACAAGCCCGACATCGGGATGTCACTAGTCATGAGCATCTACCTGGGTCCGAATACAACACGAGTCTAAAAATGTACTAAATATAGAAATGAAAATGAAAGGAAGGAAAATAGTGTTGCGAACGTCGTGCAGCCACCTTACTAACTCTGATGACTCCGCCTTTAAGCAATCAACACCCGCTACCGGGTTTCGAAATACCTGAATCTACACACGAGGTGCAAGGAGTAATGTGAGTACTCCAACCCAGTAAGTAATAAGAGTAAATAAAGACAGAGCAGTAAAAAAACACGTCAACCACGTCATAGTACCACAGTGAGTACAACATGTTCCCAAATCAGGATACCATTCAAATCATTTCGTTAAACTCCCAACTTCAGTAAAATCCTTTAAAATTATCTTTCTAACCTTTTCAATATAGGTTTAATGAAATATATATTGTGAAAGTGATTAAAATTATAATCGGCCCCTCGGGCGAAACATAGTTCGTATACAGCCCCTCGGCAAAATAGAAATTCATACCCATTTCATAACTTAAAAACTCCAGTTTAAATGAAAGTTGTGTAAAGCATTTGTTCAACATTTTCAATAGAGGCTCGGTCTAAAGATGAGTGAAAGAAGTAATTAAATCAACACATTCGATAGAAACTCACTTTAAGGAGGAGTGAAAAACAATAAGTTCATAAACAGGCCCCTCAGGCAAAGCATCACTCATGTGCATGTATATCTATAGCCCCTCGGTCACTCATGACTCAACTCTTACCGGTCAGCGTTCACACTCAGCACTTACACTAAATAGGTACCATATAGTAACCGCTGCGGCGCGTAGCACGATCCATATATCTCGTCGACATCGCTCACTAGGGGTGTGCAGACTTCGGAGGGGCTCCTACAGCCCAAGCGCTATATCGCTGCGGCGTGCAGCCCGATCCATATATATATATATATACACACACACACATATTTTTGCGGCGTGCAGTCCGATCCATAAATATATAATCCTCACAACCAGGCCCTCGACCTCTCTTAGTCACTAACCTCACAATCAGACCCTCGGTCTATCTCAGTCGTCAACCTCACAATCAGTCGGGCCATCAGTAAAATAGGGAACTCAACCCGAACAACTTTCACATTTTAAGAAGTAAAGTGATAAAACTAGATTTAAACAATAAACAGGTAAATCATGACTGAGGATATGCTTTCAAAACAAATAGAGTGAGGAAAATAGTGAAAATGCCCCTAAGGGTCTAAACAGCCCGACACAAGGCCCCAAACATGGCATACAACCCAAAATATAATATCAATCTCTAAAATATGGAATATCATAAGATTCAAATCAAATACGCAACTTAACAGTCGTACAGGATGGACCAAGTCACAATCCCCAACAGTGCATGACTCCACGCTCGTCATCTAGCGTATGTGTAACCTCAAAGTAGCATAACGATGTGAAATCCGGGGTTTCATACCCTCAGGACATCATTTACAATAAATACTTACCTCGATCCGGTCCAAACTCTAGCCTGCGATGCCTTTGCCCTTATGAATCGACCTCCGAATTCTCCAAATCTAGCCACAATCAGTAGATAATCATTAAAATATGCTAAAGGAACAAAGCCCACTCGAAAATATCCAATTTACATAAAAAATCCCGAAATTGCTCAAACCCGGCCCCCGGGCCCACGTCTCAGAATTCGATAAAATTAACATCAATGGAATCCTCATCTTCTCACGAGTTCATACATATCAAGAATACCAAAATCCGATCACAAATGACCCTTCAAATCCCTAGATTAAGGTCTCCAATTTCCAAGCCCTAAACCCCCAATTTTGCTAATGATTTTCCATAGATTTCATGCTTGAAATGTTAAAATTCATCATAGAAACAAGTTTAGGGTCCAAATATCATACCTCCACGAAATCCTCTTGAATTCCCTCTTCAATTAGCTCTTCCAAGCTTTCTCCCGAATGAAATATGGTGAAAACTCTCTCAAAATCGCGAAGGGAGAAATATATATATTTTGACCCAGTCATTTTCGCACCTGCGGTCAATCCACCACATCTGCGGTACCGCTTTTGCGGTCCAAGAGCCGCTTCTGCGGTGTTTCACTTAAGTTACCAAAAACTGCATTTGTGATGCCTTGCCCATACATGCGCCTTCGCAGGTGCGGCTCCACAACCGCTTCTGCGGTCCCAGCCTATTTCCACTTCTACGACCAATCTCCTGCATTTGTGGCATCGCACCTGCGGTCCTAAATCCACGGGTGCGAAAACAACAGAAACAGCAAATCTGCAGCATTCACCAAACTCCCAATCTCCCCGTCGACCATCCAAAATCACCCCGAGGCCCCCCAGACCTCAACCAAAAGCACAAACATATCCCATAACCTTATTCAAACTCGCCCCAACCTTAGAAATGCTCAAAACAACATTAAAACACCAAAATTACTTCAAATTCAAGCCTATGATTCCAAAATCTTTTCAATTCCGCTTTTGATAAAAAACCCAACCAAATCACGTCCGAATGGCCTAAAATTTTGCACACACATCCCAAATGTCACAACAGAACTACTGCAACTTCCGGAATTCCATTCCGACATCTATATCAAAATCTCACCTATTAACCGGAAAACACCGAAATCTCAATTTCGCCAATTCAAGCCTAAACCTTCCACGGACTTCCAAAATGCATTCCGATCACGCTCATAAGTCCCAAATCACCTAACGGAGCTAACCAAATCATAAACATTCTGATCCGAGATCATATACTAACAAGTCAAATATTGGTCAAACCTTTCAAATTTCAAATTTCAAGCTTCAAACTGAGAACTGTTCTTCCAAATTCATTCTGATTACCCTAATAACCAAAACTGACGATTTACATATGTCACAATACATCACATGGGGCAAGTCATGCCCGAGAACTGGCGAGCAAAGTGCAAAAGCTCAGAACGATCGATCGGGTCGTTACAATTCCAGAAATTGAAGTAGGTCTGTTGTGTCATTTGGGACGTGTGTGCAAAATTTCAGGTCATTCGGGCAAGGTTTGCTGGACTTTTTGATCGAAATCAGAATTTGGAAGTTTTTGGAATTCTTAGGCTTGAATCTGTGGTTGATTTGATGTTGTTTTGACGGTTCCGAAGGTTGGAACAAGTTTGAATAATGATATGGGATATGTTGGCATGTTGGTTGAGGTTTTGATGGCCTCGAGTGAGTTTCGGGTGGTTAACGGACCAATTCTTGGTTTCGAAAGTTGCAGATTTTGCTGGTTTTTGTTGTAGAAGAATTTGTTCTTCGCGTTCGTGAAGTTGTCCCGCGTTCGCGAAGAGGAGCTAGGTCTGGAGGAGAATATGTTCTTCATATTCGCAAGTCTGGGGCCGCAGTCACGTAGGTTTGATTTCCAATGAATCGCGAACGCGTGAGAGGAGCCACATTCGCGTAGGGTAAAGTGGAGCAGCTAGGATCCCAAGGGTTTATGCATCGCGTTCTTGTAGAAATTGTAACAACCCGGCCAATTGTTTTAAGAATTTATGCCTCAATACCCTATTAACTGCCTTCCCCGTGTTTATTCCTACTATTTTGATTTGCCGGGATGTTCGGTTTTTGTGCTTCGGAGAGTTTTGGGACCATTAGTCCCTAAATGAGAGTTTAAGTGTTGGAAATTCGACTATAGTTGGAACAGTGTGAAGAAGACCTCAGAATGGAATTCCGATGGTTCCGTTAGCTCCGTTGGGTGATTTCGGGATTAGGGGCATGTTCGGATTGTGTTTTGGAGGTCCGTAGTTAATTTAGGCTTGAAATGTCGAAAGTCGAATTTTGAAGTTTCCGGTTCGATAGTGAGATTTTGATCCGAGGGTAGGAATGGAATTCCGGAAGTTGGAGTAGCTCCGTAGTGTTGAATTTGATATGTGTGTAAAATTTCATGTCATTTGGACGAGGTTTTATAGACGTTTTGATCGAAAGCCTATTTTTAGAGTTTTGGAGTTCTTAGGCTTGAATTCGCGGTTGATTCGTAGTTTCGATGTTGTTTTAGGTGTTTTAAGGATTGGTACAAGTTTGGGTAGTGGTATTAGACTTGTTGGTGCCTTTGGTTGAGGTCCCGGGGGGGGGGGGGGCTCGAGATGGTTTCGGAAGGTTGTCGGAAGAATTTGGAACTTGTTTAAGCAGCTTCAGCTGCTGGTTTCCTGTGATAACCACAGCTGCGAGTGTGGGACCGCAGGTGTGGCGCTGCAGAAGCGGCTATGAGGACACAGGAGCGAGATTTGGCCCAAGCTCCAGGATCCGCAGGTGCGACTGGGGTTTCGCAGATGCGGCCAAGCGACAGCAGATGCAGACCCAGCCCGTTAAGTGACTTTTCGCACCTGTGTTGCATTCTTCCACAGGTGCGGGACTGCAGGTGCACTCCCTTGATCGCAGATGCAGTAATCGCTGGGCAGAAATATGAAATTTCGAGGGTTTGGTTCAAAACTTGGAAAAATCAAATTGGAGCTCGGGAGAGGGCGATTTTGGGAGGAAATTGTTGGGTCACAATTCTTTAACCCTTTCTAGTCATATTCCATCAATCTATACTTAGTTTCATCATTTAATTTCGGATTGGAGATGAAAATTGGGGAAAAGTTGGGAGAAAGTTCTTAGACCTAGAATTCGAATTTTGATTGGGAAATTGACCTTAGATTTGGATAATTTTGTTATGCATGAACTCGTGAGAGTATGAGGATTCTGAAAATATAAATGTTGCCCAATTCCGAGACATGGGTCCGAGGGGCATTTTGGTTATTTTACCTAATTTCGCGGATTAGCTTAGAATTCAACTGTAGAATTAGTTACTTGAAGTGTTATTTACATTATGCAATTGGATTGAATAGATTTGGGCCATTTAGAGTCGAGTACTCGTGGCAAGAACGTGGTTTCGAGTTGATTTTGAGACGGTTCGAGGTAAGTGGCTTGCCTAACCTTGTGTGGGGGACCTTCCCCTTAGGATTGGTATTGTTGTTAATTGAAATGCCTTGTATGTGAGGTGACGAGTGCGTACTTGTACTAATTGTTGAAAATCTGATTTTCATTAAGTAATTACTAGTATGTTTCCCTCCCTAGTTATGTTACTTGCACTTTAAGCCTGTTGTTAGCGTAGGAAAGCATGTCTAAGTGATTTAAATGCTTTATTTGCTCAAACTGCTTTACCTGAATTCTGTGCAGCATGCTAGACTAGAACTACTTGTTTGCCTTAATATGAAATTGACATTGCTTAATATTTTCCTATTGTTGCTGTGTATTTACATTGGGACTACGGATGTGGGATTCCGGTAGATCCCCCTTGTCTGTTTATTTGGGACTACATATGTGGATTCCGGTAGATCCCTCTGCATAGTTATATGGAACTATGGGACTGCACCCTGTAGATTCCCCCAGTACTAGGTATTTATATTTGGGACTACAGATCGGGATTCCAGTAGATCCCCACGCAATGATAGTTGGATTACGGGACGGGATCCTGGGAGATCCATTGGATATGTATATTTGGGACTACAGGACGGTATCTTGGGAGATCCCCGATTGTTATTTTGGTGCTGAGCCATATTTCTTTCTGTGTTTACCTTGCCTCTGTAATAGTTGTTGTTGCCCTTTTTATCTTGTGTTATTTTACTGCTATATTTATTTATATTGTTCTGTTCTACACTGTCGAACTTTATATTTTATTTAACCTCAGTAGGGCTTTGACCTTTCTCGTCACTACCCGATTGAGGTTAGGCTTGGCATTTACTGAGTACCGATGTGGTGTACTCATGCCCTTTCTACGCATGTTTTTCATGTGCATATCCAGGTACTTTGACTAAGACTTACCATCCTTGAGGCGAGGCGACCCTTCGGAAACTTCGAGGTATATCTGCCGCGTCCGCAGATCGAGGAGTCTCTCTCCACTCTCTCTTGTAGTTACAACCCTTCTATATTTACTTTGTTTTAGACATTCTGGAGTTAGAGTACTATGTAGTATCCTTAGCTTGTGATTTCATGGGTTTACGGGTTTTGGGGAAAATGTATTGGTTTTAAGAGTTAATATTGTGTATGCCGAGTGGCACTTTTAAACGCTATTTTATTACTCTATTCATGTTTTAAATTGTTTTTTTTCTGCAAATCTTTATCTTCCACATTTTAGGCTTACCTAGTCGTAGTGACTAGGTGCCATCACGATAGTTCACGGAGGGCGAACCGGGGTCGTGACAGAAATGGTCGCATTAGCGATGGCTTGGTCAGTGGAGGCTTCGTGTTTGCATGAAGGAAGTCACATTCGCGAAAGAGGAATAATTGGTCAAAGATTGTTTGTGCTTTGCGAATGCGAGGCTTTGACCGCGTTCGCGAAGAAGGAAAATAATCCCTGGGCAAAATGTTTAAATAGCCATTGTTCGTGATTTTGGGTATAACTTCCACCATTTTTGAACAATTTTGGAGCTATTGAGAAGAACTGAAGAGGGAATCAAAGGGAACACTTGGAGGTAAGATTTATGGACTTAATACTCGATCCTGTGTTGATTCTTACTTGTTTAAACATAAAATTAGTGGGATTTAAAGCCTAAAATTGGGGAATTAGGGCTTGAAATTGGAGAGTGTAAATTGGAGATTTGAGGGGTCATTTGAGGTTCGATATTGATGTTCTTGGTATGTATGAACTCGTGGGAGGATAAGGATTCTATTGATATGATTTTTATTGGATTCCGAGACGTGCGCCCGGGGTCGGATTTGGCCAATTTCGGGATTCTTGGTGTAAATTGGTTATTTTCGAGTCTGCTTTGTTCCCTTAGTATATTTTGATGGTATGAATCTATTTTTGATTAGATTTGGATCATTCGTAGGCCAAGTCGAGAGGCAAAGGCATCTCAGGCTAGAGTTTGGACCGGATTGAGGTAAGTAATGATTGTAAATGTTGTCTTAAGGGTATGAAACCCTAGATTTCACATCGTTGTGCTCCTTTGAGGTGAGCACATGCTAGATAACGAGCGTGGGGTCGTTCACCATTGGAGATTGTGACTTAGTCCGTCCCGTATGACTGTTAAGTCACGTATTTGATTAAAACTTGTTTGATATCATTGTATTTTGGAAATTATTACTATGTTTTGGGCTGAATGCCATATTTGGGCCTCGTGCCAACTGTTTTGGACACTTATGGGCTTTTTACTACTATTCCTCACTGTTTTGACTTTATAATTGTACTCAGTCATGCTGTATTCTACTGTTTTTATAACTCAGCCATATTTACTCCGTTTTGATATTTTAAATGATATTTTGGGCTGAGCATCATATTTTACTATTGCCGAGTGGCTTGAGAGATTTTTGACTGAGTGAGGCCGAGGGCCTGTGTTGTGAGGATACTCTGGGATCGGGCTACGCGCCGTAGCAGGTTGTTACTGATTCATGATTATGAGGCCGAGGGCATGATTTGTTACGCCACGAGTTGGCTTTTTATGAGGCCGAGGGCCTGTTTGATTATGCCACGAGATGGCTTGTTATAGTGCTTGGGCTGTAGGATCCCCTCCGGAGTCTGCACACCCCCAGTGAGTGCGGGTACCCAGTATAAGATGTGATATTGCCCGAGGGACTGTTGTTGTTTCATGTTGTTGCTCGAGGGGCTGTCCTTGATCCATGTCTTGCCCGAGGGGCGGTTCTTGATTCATGTTATATCCGAGGGGCTGATTATGAGTGATTGTGAGGTAGCCCGAGGGGCTGGTTCTGTTGATATTTTTCCCGAGGGGCTGGTTCTGTTGATATTTTGCCCGAGGGGCGGTTTATGGTATAAGTTTTTGCCCTAGAGGCTGTTTACGTTTCTATTATTTTTTTTACTCACTACTTTATCACTTGTTTTAAACTATTGGAAGATGTTTTAAAAAGGAAAGGGGTTTTTACTGAAATTGAGTTTGATTTATGAAATAAATGATTTCTGCACCGTTTTAGGAATGTACTGTATTTGTTGCAGAGTTATAACATGGCTTACGTGTTTTCTTACTACTCAGCTTTCATTTACTTTTATTACTTACTGCGTTGGTGTACTCACATTACTCTCTGCACCTTGTGTTCAGATCCAGGTATTTCTGAACCCGATAGTGGGTGTTGATTGCTCAGTGGCAGAGTCATCGGAGTCAGCAAGATAGTTGCCCAGCGTTTGCAGCCCTGCTCTCTCCCTCTTATCTTCCTTAGCATGTTATAGTTTATTCCCACACTCTTCGTTGTATTCAGACCTTAGTAGATGCTCGTGACTTGTGACACCCCGATGTCGGACTTGAGTATTTATTCCGCACTGTTCACTTAGACTTACATTATGAGATATTTGATTAATTAAAGGCTTAAAAATGACTTTTGTTGAAAAATGGTTAACTCGGGAATTGTGTCGGCTGGCCTAATTTCACAATAGGCGCCATCACGACCGGGTCAGTTTTAGAGTCGTGACATATAGACCTATAAATAATATATAATTATAGACATTGATAAGTGTTAGAGTTCAAATCTCATAATTGATATGAAAGGTTGAGTTGCATAAGTCATTTTTTATCAAGTTAATGGATATTAGGTAATCAACTAAGATAAATATTAAAGAAAAAGATTCAATTCTAATTTTTCAATAAAATCATAGAGTTTTGATGTATTCCTCGGGTGACCATGGTCCTTTCTTTATGTTAACCTTATCACAACAAAGAATTATCCTTTATCTCCCTCGTTTAATTACTAAATTGGACTTATATAAAAGCAACATAAGTTTAACCAAGAAACATTTATAAAATATGTAAATATATTAAATAGGACTTAGATAAAATAAACTAAAAATGAAACAAACTAAAAATGTAGAATGGTAACTCACATAATTGTACATGAAGGTAAATATATGTGTAATTTCATATGTAACGACCCAACTAGTCATTTTGAGCAATTGCATCCGGTTCGGCAGTTTGAGATCACGAGCAGCTTCATATTATGTGTATCGACTTGCGTGTGGAGTACGAGCATGAAACCGAAAAGCTTTTATGTGAAAATATGAAAAATATAGTAATTTCTAGAGTTAAAATTTGGTTTTTCGTTGAATGTGGTCAATATTTTTGGTAAACAAACCCGGATCTATGTTCCCACAATCCTGAAAGGTCTGCGGTAAAATATGGGACTTGGGCGTATGCCCGGAATTGAATTTCGAGGTCCCTAGCCTTAGAAAATAATTTTTTAAGAAAATTGTTGTGCTAGTTTTTTAAGGAAATAAATTAATGTTTGAACTCGTTGGTATCGGGCCCTTATTTTGGTCCTGGATTTCGGTACAAGTTTGTTATGATATTTGATTCCTATATGTGAAATTTGGTGAGAATCGGAATTGATTTGACATGATTTGGACGTCTGGTTGAAAAGTTAGAAAATCATGAGTTTTGAGGTTAAATTCATAGTTTTTGATGTTATTTTGATGATTTGATCACATGATCAAGTCCGTATAATATTTTTAGACTTGCGTGCATATTTGGTTTTGAGCCCCTAGGGCTTGGGCGAGTTTAGGATAGGTTTAGGCTATGTTGTGCTTGTTTTTGGATGCTTCATCACGTTTCTTCAAGCAAAAATGATACCACATTGTGCAAATGAGATCCAAATTCAGTTTTTATTGAACCATTAGATCCGTATCAAAATTACGGAGCCATAGGAAAAAGAATCATCTAATTTGGACATCGTATGAGGAAGTTATGCTCATTTTCATGTCGGAAAAATTATTGGTTTCTGGTGTGGTCGCAAATGCGAACTTTTTCATCACAATTGCGATGCCCAGTTCACAAATGTGAACTTTTTGTTGCAAATTTCTGCCAGCCCTACCTTGTTCGAAATTTGCGAGGGTTCGCAATTTAGATCGCAAATGCGACATCTGAGGCCTGTTAGTGAGATTTTTGACGGGATTTTCACCCATTTTTTAATTTTCTCAAACCCTAAACCTCCATAGGCGATATTCCAAAGACTCAAACTTCTCCAAATCATTGGTTAATTGTCTCTAATCAATTTCTATCTTATTTTTAACATCAAATTCATGAGAATCTAAAGGAAAATTTGGGGAAAATTGTGAAATCTTTCAAAAATGTAAAATGATGATTTGAATGACCAAATAGTATCGGAATTAGATAATTTTTGTATGGATGAACTCGTAGCGGAATGGGTGTTTGGTTTTAGTAAATTTTGTCGGGTACCGAGGTGCGGGCCCGGGGAGTTCACTTTTGTTGACCTTTTGCAAATTGTATAAAAATCATAGTTTTGTTAATTAAATTTTTTTTCTCTTGCATTGTTTAATGTATTCAAGTCGTTTTTGGGTAGATTGGGCCGAGCGTTGATGAATTGGTAAAGAAAAAGCTAAATTGAGTATTAAATTGGCCGGATTGAGGTAAGTATCTTGCCTAACCTTGTGCGGGAGACTTTTCCTTAGGATTTGAGTCTTCCATGCTAATTGTAGTCCGTGAACGCGAGGTGACGAGTGTGTGCTCGAACTTATTTGTGGGAAAATTTCCTTTAGGGTTCTTAGGTCCTTAGTTCATTATGTGGGAAGTATTCCGTTATGATTGAGTTATCTAATTGCAAAATTTACCTCTATATGCTCCATACGATGTTGTTAGCCTTCCTCTAACTCTTACTTGTTACTTGGCCATTTTTGCCTTAATTGAATTAATTGGTATCCTTATTGTTTTGTTATCTCTTAAATTGGAAATTCCTCTATGAGTCCAAAATGACGTGATTGTCGGTGTAGTTATCATGTGTTTATTATGTCTTGTTATTTTGTTAAGATTATTGCGCTTCTTGGTTTCTCCGTGATTCTCTTGTTGCTATGTAATCATACTCTTGGTGGCGGAATTTTTTTGTGATTGGATTGTTGGATTGTTGTTGATTCCCTTGCCAGGATGTATTGTTTCTATTGTTTGGGTGAGGAAGAGTGTAAAGCACGAAGGGTGATGTCGTGCATGATATTGTGAGGAAGAGTGTAAAGCATGAAGGGTGATGTCATGCATGATATTGTGAGTGAGAGTTAATGCACGAAGAGTGATGTCGTGCCATGATTATGAGAGTTAATGCACGAAGGGTGATGTCATGCTATATTCTGTGAGTATAAAGCATGAAGGGTGATGCCGTGCTACATTATTGAGAGTAAAAGCACGAAGGGTGATGTCATGCCACATTATTATGAGTAAAAGCACGAAGGGTGGCGTCGTTCCACATTATTGAGAGTAAAAGCACGAAGGATGATGTATTGGCATTTATGTTGATTTCTATGGTGAGAACGAGAGTAAAAGCAGGAAGGTTGATACCGTGCACTTTCTGTTTGTCGTGTTTATTTGTTGTTATCAATTTAAGTGTTTTAACGGTTCAGAATTTCCTTACTACTGTAATCCTTTGTGTTGGAACCCATAGTGTTGTCAATACCTCGCCGTATTTATATATATATTTCAATACCTCAAAGTTCAATAATTTCTTGCATTTTTTTATTCAATTAGTTTCTCAATTAAATTTTCTTAAATCGTCTGAGGTTGTATTATACTTACAAAAAAAGGGAATTTCTACTAAGTTGTAAATTATTAAATCCCATGGTAAAGGTAATAATTCATTCGATGTTGCATTTTAATTGAAAATGATTCATTTTTTATTCAAATGACTTCTAAAAATAACTTCATCTTTTTTTGTTGAGTTCCTAATTGGTTTAGAAGCGGTACTCTACTTCATGTTATGTAAATGAGACTCCTTGAACATTCTAAATTGTATGGGTTATGGACCCTATGTACTGAGTAATATGAGAACGTTGTTGCACAAAGTGAGACAAAAATATGTGGGCACAAGGTGCTGGGTGTGCCAAAGGTTTGGTAATTGAGGTTATGATATAAGACATCGAGTTTGAGATGGCTAGAATTTGTGCATCAGAAATGATATGATTTATTGAGCTGAAATTGCCTTCCTTATTGAGTACCTATTTACTTGTCGGTGTTCCAGATGTGTTAGTGTTAATTTCCTTGGCTGTCTTTCATTTCCATCTGTGTGTCCTTTTATCGTTTCTACTGATTGTTGTTTGTTCTCTCCATGTTGTTGATATTACTTTGTTATCTTTATGTTGATAGTTTATTATCATGTCCTGTTCTATTTATTTGACCAGTAGGTGTCTGGACGGTTCCTCATCACTACTCCACCGAGGTTAGTATTGATACTTACTGGGCATCGCTGTGGTGTGCTCATACTACACTTCTGTATATTTTTATGTACAGATCTAGGTATTTGATCGATAGTAGTTGTGCGGGTTGTTGCGGTAGAGACTCAAGGTAAACCTGCTGCAGCGTTTGCAGATCTCGGAGTCACCTTCAATTGTATTTATTTCCATATGTTCCTTTTGTTTCGGAATAGTGATGTATTTATTTTGTATAACTACTCTTAGAAAGGCTTATTACTTGTACCGCCGGTTTTGGGAATTGTAATTTATTCAGAGTAATTTAATTTAAAGCTAGTAAATATCCATGTTATTACAGAAAATGTTAGGCTTACCTAATTTAGAGACTAGGTGCCATCACGACTCCTTTGGAGGGATTTTGGGTCGTGACAAGAAACCTAATTTAGAGACTAGGTGCCATCACGACTCCTTTGGAGGAATTTTGGGTCATGACAAGTTGGTATAAGAGCTCTAGGTTCATAGGTGCTACGAGTCATAAGCAGGTTTAGTAGACTCTTGGGGATCGGTACGGAAACATCTGTACTTATCTTCGAGAGGCTACAGAACTGTTAGGACAATCTGACTTCTTTCATTCCTTATCGTACGATATTGAATCAGCTCGAAGCATATAACTTATGTTCCTTTACATCCACTCATGTGAAATATTACGCTCTTGGTGTCCGCTATGCGCCAGTGGTTTGTGATGCTACAGACAAACTACGAGGGAGTCAGGGATGCTCAGACATTTTCTCCACGTGTCATCATGACTGGAGATATAGAGGTATTGAGAGACTATTCAGTTGTTTATATGGAGGCGCAACAGAAGCGTGGTGGGTGTTGATTGAGGATAGTTGGCGGTATTGGAGTACCTTGTGATTTGTATTGTACGAGCTATGAAGGTTAGATCTGTGGATCATCAGACATTGTTTTCTATGGCTTTGCGCCAAGTGGAGGAGTCCATCAGCGGTATTCAGATTGCATAGACAGACTTACGTCAGTTTTGGCCTGAGGTATATGTATATGTGGTATTGAGAGGTTCCCGGAATTTGTATATGATTAAGGTTTGAGATCTTGCATGGGACGATGTTGGGACTTTGATTGGGATTATTGCATATCGACTATCTGAAGAAATGGATCAGCTCTGTGGTGTTGGGTCAGCATAGCGATGAAGTGATTGGTCCTTTGAATAGGAATTCTCTACTGGCATTTGTGCCAGCACTCCTGGATTGGACGGTTTGTGTGACTCGATTGAGTTAGAGAGGTGCAGTCCTGATGGATTAGTTGTGTGCGGGTGGATCTCAGAGGGTTCTTGATGGTTTGGGTTACGACTTGAGTCGGCTGGTGATCGGAGCCAACCCTACACCACTACGAAGTGGCGAGAGCGATCGAAGCAGTTTTTACCCGAGATGGTCGGGATCGAATCCTCAGGGAGCTAGAAGTGGGAATTGGATTCCTATCTAAGCTAGAGATGTGTAGTGCTCTTAATTACTCTTCCAATCATCTTTTGGTTGGATATTTCTTTTAATATTTATGCTAATGATACACTAAATTAAACAAAGAATGATTGCTTGTAGGGTTTTCTAATTAGTTGAAGAGGCACTAGGGAAGTGACTTTCTCCTAGGTGAATACTTGACGAGATCTAAAGCCTAAGGCAAATAAGTTATGTTGGGGATTGCGATATAGCCAATGCACGAAATTACTCACTCTATACCTCTCGGTAGCTTGAGTGACTTTGCCCTAATTGACTTTCTCAAGACCAATTGAGTGTCAAAATTGTGCAAGTAATATAGGCTCAAATTGGGTATTACTATCTCTAGGTTTAACCCTTTAATTGGGGCTATCAATCTTTTGATTACACCACAATTCCTTGTTGGACTGATTTTCCTAGACTCAAGCACTCTTTCTCAAGAAGAGCCCAAGTCAAATAGGCACAAATTAGTGTTTGTAACCACTAATCCAATATGGAAAATACAAATCAGTCCAAATATCAACTACCCATAAACATCTAAGCGTTAAATCAAAAGACCCATCAAATACTCATACTAGGGTTGAGCCACAACCCTAGCTAATGGGTCTAGCTACTCATAATAGTGGAAGAAAACAAAGAAATAGATGAAGAATAACCCATATGATTCAATTACAAGCTAATAATTGAAGATTCAATGATAAACCCACTATAAAATTACTCAAAATAGTCAAAGACCATCGTTCACGTGCTCAGCTGAAAGTTGGATTACAAAAGATGCCCTAAAAATATGAAAAGAAAGTATTTATACTGGGCCGGATTTTCTGGACCAAAATACCCCTGACAAGGTATTGCAGTCCGCACAACATGCATCACGGGCCACGCTAAGGATTTTTGGCTTGATCCTGCATTCTATAAATTTGGCCACCGCGGGCCACATAAAATACACGGCGACCGCGGTGGCTTCAATGCGGTCCGCACAAAATGGCTTGCGGACCGGGCTGGCTTCAATATCCATTTTTCGTAACTCTCTGAATTTCATCTCCGCGGATTGCACAAAATGAAGTCCGGCCACGGTGAGGCTACTACGGTCCGCACAAAATGGTTTGCAGCCGTAGTGCTTGAGTTTCCAAAAACTGCACCTCTCTGAATCTCCTCACTGTAGACCGCACTAAATGGATTGCGGCCGCGGTGGATCTATTTTAGCTATGCTTGGACTTGTTCTTGGTACTTGTGCATGTTTCACTCTTTTTTGAGATGGTTTTGACTAATTGTCCCCTTTTTTATCAAACCCTGCAAACAAGTACAACATGTAAGTTTTTGGGACTATTTTGTATTCATTTTTAATCAAAACTCAAGTAAAAAGGAGTGTAAAATGTACTAGAATCCCTAGTTATCAACTCCCCCAAACTTAAGCTTTTGCTTGTCCTCAAGCAAATAAAATAAGACCCACCTCCTTAAGAGTAAATACAAGAAAATACAGCTGACCTAAAGTGACCTCATCTACCATCAATTGGAACTAACAATTGCCCTCAATTCAAATGAATCATTAACAACATTCGACCTTCTAAGCACCATGGTTTTGTTGTGACACAAGAGCATCAACAGTTGACTCAACGCATCAAAGAAACTCTTTCTGCTACTTTGGTCATTGTGGAACCCAAACTCATTCTCCTCAACTCTCCCTAAGCAAACCTCATTTTTAGATTGTACCACTCAGAACGAGGATTGTCGAAAACACACTCATCTTTCTCAAAGAAAGGCCACAAGTCCGGCTCTAAGCACCATAAGCTTGCCCCTTATGTGTAATGTAAGCTTCATTTAACTCAAGATCATATAGAGCTTTTGTGGAGATATGGTGAAGGCTTTTGGTTCAGGGTAGGAAATATTTGGTCTAGGTAGGTTCCATCTTCCCTTAAGCACTTCATTTTTTTCATTTTGGCACACATTCTCTTGACTTTTTGAGTCATTAACTTCTTTCTTAGGGGTTAGAGAGACACACTGTTACTCTTTCTTATTCAGTTCAAACCTTTTTCTCCTTTCTCAACTTTCCACACCTTTCATCTCTTTACTTTTATTGAATCCCTTCATTTGGTCTTATTTTTTTTACATTGATAATTCTTTTTGACTTTTTGATTTTCTTTCTTTTTCATTGCCTTTAATTTTCTTCATTTTGTACCTTTTACCACTTTTTTTGCATTCCTCGTCTCTCCCCCCAAACTTATGCTTTTGTCGTGTGCTAAGGAAAGATCGAGTGCCAAGAGAGGGTATTTTTAGAACGGGTAAAGGCTTGTATTGTGGTTTTTGAAAGAAAAAGGTCTATAGCGCAAAAGGGTTGACTAGGGATATTAACATTAGTAGGCTATGGAAGTTTTCAAGACATCATTCGGATCAAGGAGAGCCTATAATCACATCTCAAGTCAAACTACACTTAGAATTTCTCCTACACAAGCATTCAGGGCAAGTTCTAGACTAATGGCTCGGGACTTGGACTTATAATTCAAATTCTCACCACACAAGCTATACGATTGCTAAAGAGACAGAGTCGGGGGCCCACAACAATCTTACCTAAGATTTGAGCAACACGAGTTGTCCCGAAAAACCACTTGATGATTATCGGCCAACACATGAGTCTCAAGGTCACAACTTTCACCATCCTATACACAACAATTTGTTTTTGACCATAGGATCATAGGAAAATGTGTTAGGCCCAAGTGAAGCTTTGCTTGAGGCACCATTACTCCCTAGCTACTATTTACACAAAAAGCAAAAAGAAAATAGACTCAACCCTTAAGAAGGTTGTCATGCCATCCATCATCGGAAAGAGTCACCCGATTCACACAAATTCCACCTTTGGAAAGAACCGTGCATTAAGAAAACCAAAGGCTTATTGAATGCAAAACTCAAAATAAGAAGCTATCTAAATGAAATAAGAAGCTATGAAAGAAAAAATGCGGAAAGTAGAATGAATATGTACAAGAGGGGATTTAGATGAATATACATAAGGGGGAATGAATATATACATCAGAAAGTAACTTTATATACAGACCAAAGTTGCAAAGTACGAAAAGTGAACTGAAATGGTAAAATTATGTACATACCAAAAGTAAAAAATAAAGCATAATAAAAAGAAAGTAATGTCATATATACAACCCAAATCATCCAAAATAGGGCCTACCCCCTCAAATGAGAGCTAGCATTGTCCTCAATGCTAACTAACCAAAATAAGAACAATAAAAGATAGAGACTAAATAGAAACTCCCTATTGCCCCTTCTTCTGCATAGGATCATGAGTCTGGGTCCCTGGGTCCTCGGACTGCTCGGGAACCTGTGAATGGCTCCCGGTAACCTATGTCTCCACTGGGACCTGGGCCTGTACTAGGTCCTGGGCCTGCACTGGGGCCTGAGGCTGGCTAGAGGAATCTCCCTGCGACTCCTCTAACTCTATCATAGCATCATCAGCACGGGGAATCACCCTCTTCCTCTTTGCTGGCCTCTCTCTCTCCTACTCCGGCTCAGGCTGGGCTCCTAGAGCCTGGTCATGCAATAAAAGGTCTAAAGGTAAGTGATCAGCCTTCAACTTCTCTACCTATACCCTCAACTCTTTCACTGACTCCTTCGATGCCCGAGTCTTTCTCAATTTCTTTGTTTCTTGGGTCAACTCCTTCAATGCTTTTCCATGAGAACCCACAGCGTCTAATAGGAGCTTCTTCTGGTTCTCTAGAAGCTCCTTGAGAGTGTCCTTCACTAACTGTGGGACCTGAGACTGAGGAGGTACAGACTGGGCTGCCACCAAAGTAGAAAGTACAGATAGCTTAGAGGTGGCTAGCTGCATCCAGTTGTTAATACTGGCAAGGGTCTGGCTCAAGCGATGGGTAGTCAAAGGGTATGCTGCGGATGAGGGAATATTTGGAACTGTAGAAGTGAAGGGTCCTGGGGCCATGTTTGGTGCAGCTTAAGGAGGCTGAGTAGGAGCCACTACTACTACTACTGGCTCTTCAGACTGGTCAGTAGAAGCAGTGGATTTTCCTTTTGGATCTTTGCCTTTGGGGTTGTCATCACCCTATAGGTTGTACCAGGAAAAGGGGGCTTTCAGCTTCATCTTTACATCGAATCTCCTTTTTTCTACAGCTTGATCCTCAAAGTACATGGTCAGGAAATTGGGGAAGGGATATGATCTATCACCTTTATTTACCACCCGTGTGATCACCCTCGACATCATATTCCCGATGTTGATCGGGTACCCGCCATGATAGAAGCTATTAGAATTGCCCAGGAGATAGGAAGAGAGTTCTCATGAGTGGTGGGGTCTAGCCTGCTGCATACAAATGTCTCCCAATTGATAATTATTTAGCAAGTGGTATTGTACCTTATGAACTCTCCTCAATATAAAAGAATAAGTTCTTTTGTGATTGTCGGTATTATTATTGGGATGAACCTCTGTTGTTTAAAATATGTGTAGATAACATGATCCGGCGGTGTATCCCCAAGAAAGATCAACACTCTATTTTGCAGGCTTGCCATGCTTCACCATATGGTGGACACTTTGGAGGAATTCAGACAGCAGCTAAGGTGTTGGAGTTAGGCTTGTACTGGCCTACTCTATTCAAGGATGCCCATGCTTGGGTTAAAAGCTGCAATGAATGCCAACGAACTGGTAACATATCTCGTAGACACGAAATGCCAATGACAATAATTCAAGAGGTGGAGATTTTTAACATGTGGGGGATTGACTTCATGGGGCCATTCGTCAACTCGTATGGTAACAAGTACATATCGGTAGCAGTTGACTATATCTCCAAGTGGGTCGAAGCAGTGGCTCTTCCGACCAATGATGCTAAAAAGGTACTAGACTTTCTAAAGAAGAACATTTTCACACGTTTTGGTACCCCAAGAGCTATACTCAGTGATGGCGGAAAACATTTCTGCAATAGAGCTTTCGCACGGCTGTTGGAAAAATATGGAGTTCGTCATAAAGTGACCACCCCGTACCACCCACAATCGAGCGGGCAAGTTGAAGTGTCCAACAGGTAGATTAAAAGTGTCCTCACAAAAATAGTGAATGCAACAAGGACTGACTGGGCAAAGAAATTGGATGATACATTGTGGGAGTACCGCACAACCTTCAAAACCCCAATTAGTATGTCACCGTACAAGTTGGTGTTTGGCAAGGCATGCCACCTCCCAGTTGAGCTAGAGCATAAAGCACTCTGGGCATTGCGGTAGTTAAACTTATACATGGAGACAACAGGTACTAACAGAATCACTGGGTTACATGAGCTCAAGGAATTCATGCTCCAGGCCTTTGAGAGTGCTAGATTATACAAAGAAAGGATGAAATTAATGCATGATAAGCACATCTTGGATTGAAACTTCAAACCCGGAGATCTAGTGTTGTTATACAACTTGAGATTGAGATTGTTCCCAGGTAAGTTAAAGTCCCGATGGTCAGGACCCTTCAGAGTGGTGTAATTGTTCTTAAGAGGAGCTGTCGAGAATGAATCAGAAGATGGGACAAATAAGTTCACAGTAAACGGGCAAAGGTTGAAACATTACCCGGGAATGGCTGAAGAAAAAGGGGATAGAGTGGTAATCACTTTGGAAGAGCCCCAGTACGCGAATGAGAAGTGATGATCAAATGTTTGCGTCGTGTCGCGACGTTAAATCAGGCGATGCGTGGGAGGCAACCCACGAGTGTGTTGTTAGTGTATTCATGTAACTTCATATATATAACAAAAAAACAACTCCAGCACCGCACCTGCGATAAACCGTGGTGGAAGGAAAACTCTCTGCCTCAAATTCTACATCACACCGCGACCGCGGTGGACCGCGGTAAACCACGGTGAGGCGTGAACTTTCTACCTCACGATTTTAAACCCACCACGGCTGCAGTGGACCATGGTTGACCGCGGGGGTACCAGGTATTATTAATTTTTTTTCCGTTTTACTTATTCTTTTCCTCTTCTTTTAATTTAATAACCCTCTACTATAACAAAAACCCCCTCCCCCCCAATTCTAATTCTTCATCTCCCTCTCTTCACAACCCTAACCCCCAAATCCCTTCTTCTTCTGCTTCTTCTTCACTCATACTAACATCCCCCACCGCCATTCCTCTCACCCATTCCTCAACTAAGGTATGCACTTATCTCTCCTCTCTCTTTTCTCTGGTTCTGTGTTGTATTGTGTTGTAGCTTATGTAGTTTTATGTTGATATGGTGTTGTAATTGTTGGTAGATTTTTGTAGTTTCTTTTTGTTTTTATATTAAATTTCGTTTTTGACCATGATTGGTGAAGGGGATGTGTAATTAATGTTTGGAAAGGTGTTTGTTGGTAGGTGATTGAATGACACAAGTGTGGAGGATGTTGTTGTGATAGTATACTTGATTGGGGAGGAGCTTTGATGTACCCATGAGGGCTATATGTGTTTGGATAGTGCCCTGCTCGCAAGGTGTTTGGGAAATTGCCCCAATGGAGATATAAGGAGCTATTGTGACATGGTTATGGTGAAGTCTGAGTAACCATCCATAGTCACATATTTTGCGCACTCACTAATAGGCGTCTCGTTGTATGAAAGGTACAATGAGTTCTTCCAAGAAGAAACGAAACACCGGACCCTCCACTAGTGGACTAGGAGGCTCCTCACGAGCTAGGAGCCAAGCCAATGCACCTCAGTTCGATAGCACTCGGTTTGTATCCAGAGCAGCAGAGGATAGGTACAACCAGAAAGCAACTAAGAAGTTACAACATGAGGTGCACATTGATCGAACGGCTTTGGAGGTGGAATGCCCCAATATGTTTAATGAGCTGAGGCGGTGTTAGCTGGACATCTTCTTCGAGGTACCGGAGGAGGCTAATGTTCAACTAGTAAGGGAGTTCTATGCGAACTTTCCAGAACATGAGAATGGAGTTGTGACGGTGCGCAATACCCCGGTAAACGCATCCCTCGACACCATCCGCAGGGTATACAGGCTGCTAGTGTTTTGGGGTGAATTTGATCCTTATCATACTTTTAGTGGTACACGGGCCTTGTGGGGAACTCTTCTTGATACTATCTATGTGTCGGACGGAGAACACCTATGGATCAAGCACAGGATTACTCTCAACTCCCACTGTCTGAATTGGGAGGCTAAGTATTGGCTCACCATTGTCAACATTCGATTGTTGCCATCCAGCAACACTACAGATGTTAATCTACCACGGGCGTCCACAATCCACTGTTTTATTTCCCACAGTGATTTTGATGTGGCCCGGATCATCCATGAAGAGATGTTCATTAGATCACCTGAGCTAACCAAGGGCCACTACTTCCCTTCGCTGATCACCCGGCTGTTCCGTATTGCTAGATTCCCTGAAGACCATCGGGTTGATGGGAGATTGCCACTAAAAGACCCGTTTCGGGCAAAAACAATTGGAATTGGACGAGAGTCGGTAGTGAATGTTGATGACTCTGATGATGATTCCGCTGATGATGATGATGTAGAGGTAGCTGCGGTTCCTCCTCCTCTAAGAGTTGATGTAGCACGACCATCACAGCCACGCCGGAGCACCCGTATGACAGCTTTGGAGCAAGATATGGCTGGGTTGCGTACCTCAGTCACTGATTTGGGTGCCTATGTTGATGCGGTGGCTGAGAGGCAAGTGAAGTCGGAGAAGAAATTCTTGGGCTGGTTGAGAGCGCTGGGATGTGCGTGCAAAGTGAACCCAGACACTGTCTCCAATCAGGAGTGAGCCTTTAGGGAAATTCCTTAACCTCATTGTTCTTTAAATTTTTAAGCCATGAGGACATGTTTTCATTTTAAGTGTGGGGTAGGGGATACTTCATTGTATGTTTGTAATTGTAACAATTGATTGTTTGATTTTGTTTGTTTTGTCTTGCTTTGATTGTTTTGATGTTAGAGTAATAGTTCATTAGGAAAGTTAAAATAGTAAGTGACTTGTCCCAACGATGG
This sequence comes from Nicotiana sylvestris, assembly GCF_000393655.2. Classification (NCBI taxonomy): domain Eukaryota; kingdom Viridiplantae; phylum Streptophyta; class Magnoliopsida; order Solanales; family Solanaceae; genus Nicotiana; species Nicotiana sylvestris. The sequence goes on along the minus strand of NC_091068.1, from coordinate 93,436,889 downwards.
ATCTCTTTCGGCGGGGTTCTTGAGGGACTAAGTCAAGAAAAAAAATTGGAATATGGAGACTCTTCCTGATGACGGATCCTTTAGACAATTTTCTTGAGGGAAGTTAGCCTAGAGAAAAGACCAAAAAGATTTTGTTATTTTATTTTTAGGTAGTGTAGTAACTCCCCCTTGGTTTTTCTTTGGGCCACGGTTCTTTTCCAAGGGTTTAGCTTGAACCGGGTATAGGTAGTTTTTATTTATTTTTGTTCTTTTTAGTTTTTAGAGTAGGACTAATGGGCTACGAGCTAAATTCAAAGGAAAACCCTTAGCGTTGATACACCTGAGCACAATAGACATTAGAGTATAACGCCTAGCTTCATTGGTTGAATCCTGTTAGAGTGCCTTAAAATTGTATGTTTGTATATAACTTGAACACTCAAAAGAGAATGTCTTGATAAACCAATCCAGAGTGAGTCATGTGCCATGTGTGTGTGAGTTTTACTGTGTTCCATGTTTCATATTTGATGCCTAGAACTTGCCCTGTGTGTTTGCAAAGCGAAATAGTAGTTTCTTTCAGTTTTAGAAGTGATATAGGCATTTCTTTGTTGAGCCAGACATATAAAGTAAACCCACCTGAATGCAATACATCTTAGTTAATCCCGTTGAGCCTATAAGCCTATTTTTTTGGCAACCACATTGAATCTTACCCAATTGTTTGAATAGCTTACCGTTTGAACCCTTTTACCTCCCAATAAGCACTTGAATGGTAGTGGAAATATGCAAAAGCAAAAGTGTGGGGTGGTGGTTCGGTTTTTCAGTGGAACCATTGAGATAGAGAAAATGTGTGGAATTTTGAAGCATAAAAGAAAAAGCATCACGAAAAAAAAGTAAAAAAAATATGGGTTATAAATAATTATAATGGTTGATAAGTGGTGGCTTGTACAAATTGCACCTAATGGATGGGGATGTTTTAAACAAATGAGGTGGAGTGTTTGGTTGGCATAACTATGATATTTAAGTTTAATGTAATTGTATTAAAAGTGCTTAGGGAGGTTAGTCACTATATCTAAATATATCCTACCCGTCTCTTAGCCTACATTATAACCAAGTAAAGTCCTATTGATCTTAGACTGAATGGGCTCAATTAGTAAAGTATTACACTACGGTCAAGCCTATGGTGCATCTTTGTGGCATGTGAACGTTCTTTTTGAGAGTGAGCGAATTTTGTCTATCTTAGTTCCTACTTGTTCTAATTATCATCATATGTGGAACTACTTTCTTGTGTGATGTGAGGGCATGTGATTCACAAAGGAAAGGTAAGTCTTGACTCTTGTATAGAGTGGTTTGAGTAAGTGTTGATGTTGCATGGCATAAAAGGTTTGACTCTTGAGGTAAAGGTTGTTCACTACTAGGTACAACTTTTGTAAAATGTTCATGGTGTGAGTCGTAAGGGAAAATCTTAGGGAAGGAATTTTGATGGAGTGTGGTGGATTACTCGAGGACTAGCAATGATTTAAGTGTGGGGTATTGATAGTAGGCTATATAGTTGATATTTACACCTTAATATGATCATACTTTGTTGTTGTTTTATAGATAAATTGCCAACAAAATACTCTAAATAATGTTCTTTTGTTTAGCAGGGAATATTATATGAGATGAAGCAACATGGAGTGTTTTGGAGGCGATAATGTGAAGAAAAACGCCCACTCGAGAAGTACCCGAACACAAAGAAGCATAAATGGCCTGGGCAAGAAGGCCACCGTGACCGCGGTGAACCGCGGTAGATTAACAACGTAAGGCAGAAAGGTCAGCATTCACCGCGGTCGACCGCGGTTGGCCGCGACCGCGGTGCACTGTTCACACTGCTGGAAAGTTTGAGGACCAAAGTGTAAAATCGAGGAAACTTTTGTAAACCCTTATATGCTTTAGAAACTCTCCCAAGATTGGGCTAAGCTGATTTTTAGACTACTTTTGGAGGCAAGAACAAGAGTAAGAAGATCAACCAAACATTAGAGTTTTTCTATCTCTTTTTAATTCTTGCAATTTTATATTATGAACAATTTAGTAGCTTTCTCTTATTTTGTTATGAGTAGCTAAATACTTATCTAGGGTTGATGGAACCAATTGTTGGTTGAAGTTTTGACTCAAGTTGTTATAATCGAGCCGGATATATGATATGATTGTTCAACTATGTTTTGTATGGTGATTAATTGAATGGGCCCTTGATTAATCATGTCTAATTACCTTATATTGCTTGAGAGAGAATATTAGGTTAGATAGTTGTTGAACAACACCACTTTTGGGTAATTGAAGAGATTCATTACTTGAACTTAAAAGTGGGTTTAGAGATAACAAAACTTTGGTGGGATAATTTAGAGTTGCATAACTATTGTCAGCTAGAGTAGTTCGAGAGAATGCTCCAGTAAATTATTGTAGTTGATCGAGAGATAATTACGATAACCCATAACTCTTAATCCTCATAGAGTATTACAATGAGATTATAGCGGAAGAGTCAAGACCTAAACTAGCAATTGGGGAAATCACTAACCTAGACCTTCTTACCATTGAATTATCTTTGTTTGAGCTTACTGTTGTTTTTAATAGAAGTTGAAGTAGTTAAAAAAACAATCTTTATTGATCAAAAATCTTGCATCTAGAGATTGATTGAGTTGATAATAACATTGCCGAAAAGTGTAATAGATAGGTTAGTTCCCTGAGGATTCGATTCCGGACTTAAAACCAGATTATATTTGCAGCGACCGCTTTGTCCTTTAAAAGGCATAGTTGGGCGTGATCAGTATCCACATCTGATAAGTTTCTACTTTGTAATTTTCTTGTTAGGTATCATCTCTTTCTATTGTCTCTTATTTTGTTCCTCTTGTTTTGTTTGAGTCACTTCTTGAGTCTGTTTTGTCAGAACAAGTAAAGAAATGACTTCAAAATCTGCTACCAGCTTTCCAATTGCACAAAGCAGAGTCTGACTAGCACATCAAAGTGGCATAAGTCAGGAAAAAATAGTATGCGCACTGAGTTGGTAACAATCAACATGTTTTGAGATTCATGTGAAATGCAAAGATTCGGTAAATGCCAATTCATGAGCACAATGCAACAGATAAAGGGTATTGGGTTTGGACAGATCAGAGGTATTTTTTGCGATAAGGGTGATAGAGAAAGTGGTTAGTCAATAAACAAGCAAGGTCTTTCAAGTTGAAATCAAAGTTATCATGGGAACTGAAGGAGCAATCGCCCTCAAAGTCAAGGCCACAAACTAACCACCATGTTTTAAACTCACAGGTTTTCTTTGTCTGAAACAGGGATGAAGGCCATGTTCATATCAAAGCTTGAATTTTCCAGGTGTAATGCCCCAATTCTGCTTACGCAAAGGCTATTGAGAAGATCACACATCACCCCTAGGAGATGCACTTCCTAGTAGGACTTTTAGGTTATATTTTTATTTTATGGGACGCACTTCCTAAATTGAGATTTTACCTCTGGGAGGCGCACTTCCTAGTTTTGGGTCATTTAAGTTCATTCCTAGGAGACGCACTTCCTAGTTTGAGTCATTAAAGTTTCACCTCTAGGAGACGCACTTCCTAGTCTAGGTTTTTCAAGTTATACTGTTTAGGAGACGCACTTCCTAAATTGAGATTTTACCCCTAGGAGACGTACTTCCTAGTTTTGGGTCATTTAAGTTCATTCCTAGGAGACGCACTTCCTAGTTTGAGTCATTCAAGTTTTACCCCTAAGAGACGCACTTCCTAGTCTGGGTCTTTCATGTGATATTTTTGTTTTAGGAGACACACTTCCTAAATTGAGATTTTACCTCTAGGAGACGCACTTCCTAGTTTTGGGTCATTTAAGTTTATTCCTAGGAGATGCACTTCCTAGTTTGAGTCATTAAAGTTTTACCCCTAGGAGGCGCACTTTCTAGTCTGGGTCTTTCAGGTGATATTTTTGTTTTAGGAGACACACTTCCTAAATTGAAATTTTACCCCTAGGAGACGCACTTCCTAGTTTGAGTCATTCAAGTTTTACCCCTAGGAGACACAACTCCTAGTTTTGGTTCATTCAAGTTTCATCCCTAGGAGATGCACTTCCTATTTTCACGCATTCGAGTTTTATCCTAGGAGACGCACTTCCTAGTTTGAGTCATTTGAGTTCATCCCTAGGAGACGCATATCCTAGTCGAGTCTTTAATTTTACTCTCATCATTGCATCAATATCATAGGTGATTTACAGTTTTGCTAACAACTCACAAATCTTCTTAGTGCAAACTGAGGCAGAAAATTTTGTTTGTTTTGTTGTTTTGATTGCAGGCACCCTCCTGGAGAACGAAGGAGTTCTTTTCAGAGTTACTTTAAAATTTCAAGTTAGTAGCAGGCGCTCACCTGAAGAACGAGGGAAGTCATTTCAAAAGTAAATTCAAGTTAGAAGTAGCAGAAGCTCGCGGCAAGAATGCGAGTCAACAGTCCGAGATGACCAACAGAAGTAGTCTCAATCCAGAAAAAAAAAAAGAGAAAAAGAAGTGAATCCAAAATGCAGAAGCAGGTGAATGATGTGAACTGCTCAAGACATGATTGAAGTTATGAGCACTGCATGCCCAGTCTTGATCCAAAGAAGTCGTGGAAGAATGAATCAGCACCTACAACTAGCAAGCATCAAGGTTCAAATCAAAAAGTCTGCATGAATAACCATTCAAGACTCAAGATCAAGCTTCAGTAGACTTGTAGATAGGGATCTTGTAACTCATACCTGATAGGCTTGCTTAGTTCTTTTAGATTTTATTTTGATGTAATGGCAGGAACCGCGGACCGGAACCTCGATGGCACCTCAATCGGCTCTCCACTTCGATATACTCCATCATTGTTCCCACTCATGAACTACACGTGGCATGATTCCTTTATAGCCAAGGATATGTAGGCAGCTCAGATACCAGGGCTCGGTCACATTCTTTTTTCTTTTAGTTTTGGTCTTTCTAAATAAGGGTCGGGTCAAAAACATATCTTGTTATTCTTTGTCTAGAAACACTTCGTGCTTCCCATTAAAGAGGGGCAGTTGTAGACATGTAATTTTTGACTCACCACGTCATCAAGCTACATTAGTACTCTTATCATTTTAAAATATTTATTTGAGTTATTTCAATAGTATTTAACCTATTTTTCACGTTTACTTTTATTTTAAAACATAAAATGGAAAACACAAAAAAATAGTTTCCTTATATATTTTCTTATTTTTACTTAAGACCATTAGTATTTTATGGCAATATATTTTTACTATGATTTTTACTTATATTTTGAATATAATAATTTATATAAATAAATAATACATATAAAAAATATATAGTTTCATAATATGATATAGTTTACTTTAATCAATTATAATTAATTAAATTTTTTTTAAAAAAATGTTTAAGTTTTCTTAATTGGTGGATTTAAAGGGTTAAAGTCCCAAATTATAGGCCCAATTTCGGCCAAGCTTGAGCACAAAATTGGGGCAGCCCATTCCTTTCCTCTTTTAACCCACTTGAGACCCGCCCCAACACCCCTGTTAATCCCAATCGTCCATCTCTTCTCATCCAACGGCCCACATTATTTCCCTACACCAAATATAATCCCAACATCCTCTAGTCTAACCCTAAACCTAATTCTCTAAGTTCCAGCTCTTTCCCACGCGACTACCACCTCAAATCCACCCCAAACTTAGGCGAGTTCACTCCGCTCGCGTGCACCTAGACCCCTATGGTACCCCTTCCTTTCGTTTCGTCTTCCACGTAGCAAAATCCCAATGAATCTCATCATTATTATCGCGTTTTCTTGCTCTCTAAGTTGGAATCGAATAAATGGAGCTCGTAGATTGAGTCACTGTCAATCTAGACCCTCCATTTGTTCGATTTTTGAACTATAAAAGAGAGAAATTTGGAGAGGATTTTCGGACAGAATTTTGAGGGAGTTTTCGGAAAAATTGGAGAGGAAAACTAGGGTTTGTGAGTTCTTCTTTTGGGCTCCTCTTCTCTACTCTATAATTTCCAGGAAAAAAAACGAACAAATTTTGAGCTTCTTCTCATCTTTGAATTTCATTTTAGATTTTAGGTCGTTTTAAAAGATTTTTTTTTTAAAAAAAAACGTTTCTGTTTTCTAGTGAGTGAAGAGTCGAATTTCAGTTACATCTTCCGATTTAAGTTAGTAAATGTATTTGAGTCGAGGTTATTGGAATTGTCATTTGCTTGCTAACTGAGGTCCGTTTCCGGTTGCCGCTCTTGCCGAAGCTCAGACTCCAGTAGCCATTTTCTTTCTTTCAAGCTTGTTGTCGAGTTTCCTTCGACTTGTATCCACCTCCAACATTAATTGAAAAGCTTGGTGTGCTCAGGTTCATCTCTTTATTCTCTCTTTTATTTCATTTGGTGGATCTGATGCACGATGAGAGCTGGGGTTTTAGTTTGGAGAATGTGTGCGAGTTTGCTTCACATGGAACTAATCTAACTGATTCAATTCGAGATTCTTGAGGTTGAATTTAGGTTTCTATGCATTCTTCGAGTATCACTCTGCTTCATTCTGTTTAAAGATTGCAATTGTGCGACCTTATAATTGATTAATAAAGCTACGAACCTGCCACATAGTTTTCTTGTAATATCTAACTGAATCCTTTTGTTTGGTTTTGGCGTGTGTGTTTGAAGTCTCAACTAGTCTCATAACTATTAGGCAAGGAAGGATGTTAAGACGTTGATTCTTTGAAGTTTTAGACATTCTACTGATTTCTTTTGGGTTCGAGCGTGAATAGCTAATATGAGTTAAGGTGTTTGAGGCATGACTAAGCTTCTAGATTGATTATAGTCTGTCTATGTTCATGTTAATTTGATGCTTTGGTTTTGTTAATCTCTGCTGGACTCCGTTCGAACATATATGCTGGTAGTTCTTAGAAAGTTAACTGATCAGTGCTATAACTTGGAGAGCAAAAAATAATAATTCTTCTAGCTTTTTACTAGTTTCTTGTTCTTTCGCAATTTGTTGAGGTTTAAGCATGAAATAAGAAAAATATCTTTCGATGCTTTCTATCTATGATACGTCCTGTCTGCTTGGTTTAAAATCCTGGACTGTTATTTTAAAGTTGCTACCACTTCTTGTTAAGTACCAGTCTAGTTAGCAGACTGCGCCAAAGTTTTCTGTTATGTTTCATAGTTTCTTGGTAGGTATAGCATCTGTAAGATAAGTCTAAAATGAAGGGTCAGTCGCAGATTCTTTGAGGTATGCTCAATTCGACCAAGTTATCCATAACTCGTTTTGAATCTTTCTTTTGTGAAGTTGTAGACGTCAATCTTTGAGTTGAGCTTAAGTGAAATTGAAAATTTAAACTACCCATGGAAATAGATCTGACAGTCTTTTGTGATAGTTTGTTATGTGCACATCATTTCAAAATTGTCATGCTTAACAAAGAATAGCCTTCTTCTAAAGTATACTCCTTAGTTCTTTCCATTTCGCTTGTTTGACTGTAGTCTTTGATATTAAGGCAAGAACATTTGTTATTTAAGTGAATTGTTTCTGATGGATTGGAGAACTTAGCTCTTAGGAATATTCAACGGGTTTAAGAGACAGTGAGGGGCCTTCATCGCATTTCAGATCCACCTATCTTTACTTGGTTGCATTTCCTGTTTGTTCTAGTTTCTAAATGCTTTCAACGTTTGAATGTTTACTTGCCTCATTGGTATTAACTTGTTTGACTGCCGGGTCATGGGAGTGGGGAAGGACAAGTCCATTAGTAATGAATTTGCTCACATGCTTAAGGATTGGGCTTGGTTGGACAAGTAAAATTAATTGATAAGTAAATAAGTATGATTTAGAATTTTGTTTTACTTTATTTAGTTTTCTTTCGTTGGTCTATTTAATTGCATTGTCCTCTAGGAGCATATTTAGGCCGACAACATTCGGGTAGGTAAATATTTAGGGCATTTATATTTTTGTTTTGTCGAGGAGAGAGGTTGTCCCTTTAGTTAATTATATTATCCGGGGAATGCCCCGAAGTACTTTGTAAATATTCAGGAGGCCGTGACGAGTTTGTGAAGGAAGCATAGTGTAGTATTTTATTTTATTCTTATCTTATTTTTCTTTTATCTAGGCAGGGACAACCTCGAACCTTTTTGTGTTTGTCTTCTTTTGTGTGTTCTTACTTTAATTCGAATATTCTAAAAGCCAACTAGATTGAGTATGCAACCGTGACTTTCACGGAACTTGGGGAGTGCCTAACACCTTCTCCCCGAGTCAAATGAACCCCCTTACCTGAATCTCGGGTGCTGACTTAGTTTTTGAGTCCAAAGTATTTTAAAAGGAAAAGTCATTTCTAAAAACGGTGGCCTGACACACTGAAACCAATGTCAGGTGGCGACTCTGAGTTCTTTCCTTTTGAACACAATTTTGTCACTTTTAATTAAAAACCCTTTCGAGCTTTACAAATCTTTTTTTTATATTGATTTAAAGAGGGTTAGTGAAGTTGGTAAAAAAGGGTGTGACACACGGAATCACCCTTCGTTCATTAACACTCTCTCACAATATTGTGCACGACATCACCCTTCGTGTTTTACATTCTTCCTCACCCCAAATAACAGAAACAATAACATCCCGGCAAAGGAATCAGCTATAACCAATCTCGTTTCAACAGTTAACTTCACAAAATAAGTCTCAACTTGAGTCAATACTCAACAATGGTCAATTACCAAGAAAGTATCATAAGTCTTATTCAACATGGATAATCGTCAATTTAAGCATGAACAATACATAATAAGAGTCACAACAATCACAATATAAGACTCACTTGCATGCTCGACACCAACGTATAGATACTCGTCACCACACATATACGTCGTACTCAACACTAACACGTAGCAAATAAGACAGCAACACTTATTCCCTCAAGCAAAGGTTAGACCAAATACTTACCTCGATTCTACGGCCAAAATCAAGCCTCAATTACCGTTTTCCTTTGATTTTCACTTCCAAACCCCCCGAATCTATGCATAATTAACTAATTAATATCAATTAATGCTAAATAAGTCAATTCTAATGCAGTTAGAAATCATTTACCTATGATTTGGGGAAGAACTCTCCTTTGGAAAATCGCCTATGGGAGCTTAGGATTTGAAAATTTGAGAAACGAGTTCAAAATCCCGTCCAAGTGATGTTTTGATCAGTTGCAGATGTTGCATTTGCGAAGCTCGCACATGCGAGACAGGCTTCGCAAATGCAAACCTGTTGCATGTCTTCTTTTGTCGCAATTGCGAACAATTTGTCGCAATTACGAAGGTTGACCCTCCCTGTTGACTTCGCAAATGCGAAGGAATGTTCGCAAATGCGAACTATGCTGGCCCAGGGCTTCTTCGCAATTGAGATAAAGCCCTCGAAATTGCCAAGCCTATGAGGCTCGCAATTGCGAAGCCTGATCTCGCAATTGCGAAGCCTGATCTCGCAATTGCGAGATCAAATCCTGCAACAAATACCAGATGCAACAACAAGTTTTCTAAGTCCAAACTCACTCTGTGGCCTATCCAAAACTCACCCGAGACCTCGGGGCTCTAAACCAAACATGCATGCAAGTCTAAAATCTTCATACGGACTTGTTTGTGCGATCAAATTGCCAAAATAACATCTCAAACAACGAATTTAACACCAAAACTCATGATTTTCTCAAGATAGTTCAAAATTTCTATTTTCTCAATCAAGAGTCCGAATTACATCAAATCACTTCCGATTCTCACCAAATTTTACAAGTACGACTTAAATACCATATCAAACCTATACCGGGCTCCGAAACCAAAATACAGGCCCGATACCAACGAGATTACACATTATTCCATTTATAAAAATTCTTATATTTTCCAGCAAACAATTTTCTTCAAAAATTCATTTCTCGGGCTAGGGACCTCGGAATTCGATTTTGGGTATACTCCCAAGTCCCGTATTTTTCTACGGACTCTACGGGACCATCAAATCACGGGTCTGGATCCGTTTACCAAAATCAATGACCGAAGTCAACTTTAATTAATTTTAAAGGCAAATTTCAATATTTTTTTAAAATTTCACACAAAGGCTTTTCGGAAATGCGTCCGGACTGCGTACACAAATCAAAGAGAAGAAAAATAAGGTTTTCAAGGCCTTGAAACCCGGATTTGGTCTAAAACAAAAGATGACCCTTTTGGGTCATCACAATTTTTTGTCTTTTTTATCCTTTAAAATAGAGTTTATACTAGATAAAATAGTCATTAATTATTTTTTAAAAATTTAAAATAACTATTTGATTATTTATCTAATATTAAGAATTAGTGATTTAATTATTTTTCTGCATTTTAGGACTTTATTTTCTAAATTCTTTTTAGTTTTAGAAGTCCTTATTTTTAACTCCATTTAAATTTAGGAGTATTAAGTTTCAAGCATTATCAAGTTTAACCACTTTTACTACTTTTAGATTTATGATGAGTTTTTGTTAGTAATCGCTTTCAGCTCATTTAGCTTTAAGTTTGTGATGCAAAAGGTAACGATATTAAAACAATAAAGGACTACATATCAACAAAAGAGTATAAAACTCAAGCTATATAATTAGATTGGTTTTGGTATTCTATTCGAATAATTTTCTAAGAAAATTTAAACAAAAGTTCTTGAAAAATTATATTTGATTTTTGGATATATAATAGTATGTCCCTTAATCTTTAATCAAGTATTCCTTCTATAAAAATTATGTATACAAAATATAAATAGACTTTCTAAAAAAACTATAATTAAATATAAATTATCCCAGTATTCATAATTATTATATTCATTAACACAACATCAAATTCTAGAAATACTCTCGAAAAAATACTTAACAATTCCACGTCAGATATACATGATTTAATAATATTTATATAATTTTAAAAATTTATATTTACTGATATGAGTACACGCGTAAAGCATGTACCCTAAGACTAGTACTATATTAAAAGTACAAAGGTCCTTAGCAAAATATCATTCGCCTTTTTTACCCTTAAAAATTTAATTTCACACTTGACAAAATAGTAATTAATTATTTTCCTAATTGTTAAGAATAATTATTTAATAAATTTCCTAAAATATAAGACTTCAAAATCAATTCAATTTTTTGTATGTCAAATCCTTCATTATATGAGCTATGTAATATAACATATTAGTAAAAAAAATTAGCATCGGGAAAACACATTTATTCTATATGCTTCAATTCCTAAAGTGTAACGACCCGGCCGTTTGTTTTAAGAATTTACGCCCTGATCCCCTATTAACTACTTTCTCCGTATTTGTTTTTGCTATTTTGATTTGTCAGGATGATTCGTTGTGAGTTTCGGAGTGTTTTGGGACACTTAGTCCCTCAATGAGAGCTTAAGCTTTAAAATTTGGACCGTAATTGGAGTAGTGTGAAGACGGCCTCGAAATGGAATTGCGTCGATTTCGTTAGCTCCGTTGGGTGATTTCGGGCTTAGGGGATTGTGTTTTGGAGGTCCGCAACTTATTTAGGCTTGAAATGCTGAAAGTTGATTTTTTGAAGTTTTCGGATCGATAGTAATATTTTGATATCGGGGTCAGAATCTGATTTCGAGAGTTGGAATAGCTTCGTATGGTTGAATGTGACTTGTGTGCAAATTTTGGGGTCAATCGGACTTGGTTTGGTTGGTTTTATCATCGAATGTAGGATTATTGAGATTTCTAGTTCATAAGACTTGGATTGGAGGGTGAATCGTGTTTGTCCATTGTTTGATGAGATTCGAGGATTAGAAAAGTTCGTATGATGTTTTAGGATTTGTTGGAATGTTTGGTTGAGGTCCCGGGGGCCTCGGGTGAGTTTCGGATGTCTGACGGATTGGAATTTGGACTTAGGCAAAAATCTGAGTTGTTGAACCTGTCATAACCACACCTGCGTGTGTAGGACCGTAGGTGTGGCACCGCTGAAACGGTATGATGACCGCATGTACAGTCTGAGACCCAAGTAAAGCTGGTCGCAGATGCGGCCCAAGAACCACAGAAGCGGACCGTATTTGCAAGTATAGGGTCGCAGATGTGACTTATGTCCGTTTAATAAAAAGTCGCATGTGCGGATAAAAGGCCGCAGAAGCGGGACCGCAGGTGCGAAAATCGTTGGGCAGTAAAAGGAAAAAATGAGGGTTTGAACTCATAATCCGAGTTCTGTGGTGATTTTTGTTCGAGTGTGTTCAAGAACCCCAATTGAAAAATTCGAGTTTTGAGTGAGATTTTGACATCGGATTTTGGTGATTTTTGTTCGAGTGTGTTCGTGAGTGATCGGGGGTTCTGAATTTATAAATTTTATCCAATTCCGAGACATGGGCCCGGGGGACTTTTTGGGTGATTTTCTTAATTTCGCGTGTTAGCTTCGAATTCATTAGTTAGATTATATTTATATTATGCAATTAATTTGAATATATTTGGGATATTTGGAGTCGGGTACTCGTGGCAAGAACGTGATTTTGAGTTGATTGAGCTGGTTCAAGGTAAGTGGCTTGCCTAACCTTGCGTGGGGGAACTCCCCTTAGGATTTGGTATTATTGTTTTATGAGTACCGTGTACGTGAGGTGACGAGTGCGCACACGTGCTAATTGTTGAAAAATCCCATTTTCATTAAGTTAATACCTATGTTTTCTTGTAATTGAGCAATACTTGTACTTGAAGCCTCTTGCTTAGTTTAGGAAAAGCATGCTTATGTGATCCAATTGTCTTACCTGTTTTAATTGCCTACTTGTACTCTGTGCAGCATGTTAGAGTAGAATTTCCTATTTAATTTTAGAATAGAACTGTAAATTCTTCTAAGATTGTTGTGTGTTTACTTTTGGACTACGGGACAATATCCCGGGAGATCCCCCTACATGATTACTTTAGGACTACGAATCAGTATTCCGGTAGACCCCCCCCCCCCCCCCCCGCATATTATGTTTGGGACTACGGGACAGCACCTGGTAGATTTCCCGTACTAGATATTTACTTTGGGACTAAGGATTTGTATTACGAGAGTTTCCCCTGCATATTTATGATTCAGACTACGGGACGATATCCCGAGAGATCCCCTGCACATTTACGTTTGGGACTACGGGACGATATCCTGGGAGATCTCCTGTTGCTATCTCTGTGTACTAAGTATATTTTGTCTGTGCTTTACTCTTTATCAACTATTAGTGTTTTTAATTATATTGTCGTACTTCTTATTGTTTTACCTCGTTTTATATATATCCATAACTAGTAGGGCCCTGACCTTTCTCGTCACTACTCGACCGAGGTTAGGCTTGGCACTTACTGGGTGCCGCTGTGGTGTACTCATGCCCTTTCTTGCACATGTTTTTCATATGCAGATCCAGGTTCTTCGGATCAGCCATACTATCAGTGAGGTGAGGTGATCTTCAGAGACTTCGAGGTATATCTGCCGCGTCCGCAGACCGAGGAGTCCCTCTCTATTCTCTCTTTTAGCTATAGCCTTTTGTAGTTTCCTTTGATTAGACATTCTGGAGTTAGAACACTATGTAGTAACCACACCTTGTGATTTCATGATATTCTAGGTTTTGGGAGTTGATTCAGTTTGAGAGTATGTACTTGTATATGTCGAGCGATATCTTAAACATTTTTATTATATTTTATCCGCAGTTTTTGGCTAGTTTTATCTTTCGTTTCTTTTTCCGCAAATTATTAGGCTTACCTAGTCGTAGAGACTAGGTGCCGCCACGATAGTTCATGAAGGGCGAACTTGGGTCGTGACAAGTTGGTATCAGAGCTCTAGGTTCATAGGAGTCATGAATCACAAGCCGATTTATTAGAGTCTCGCGGATCGGTATGGAGACGCCTGTATTTATCTATGAGAGGCTATGTAACTGTTAAGAAAATTCCACTTCATTTGATTTCCTTGTCGTGCGAGATTCTTGATATCACAATTCTAAACTTCTGTCTTCTATTCTCTCACAGATGGTGAGGATACGTGCTACCGAAGATGACCAAGCACCTGCGCCCCCTGCTAGAGCTGTCAGAGGTCGAGGTCGAGGTAGAGGCCGAGGACGGCACGTGGTATAGCCAGAGCACCCGTGCAAGCTGCCACTGAGGAGCCACCAGTAGCTCCAACTGGAGTCCAAGCACCTGATACGCCTACTGCAACTACTATTCCAGCTCTTCAGGAGACCCTTGCACAGTTCGTGAGCATGTACGCCACTCTAGCTCAGGCAGGGTTGATTCCCCTTATTGCAGCCATATCCTAGGACGGGGAGGAGCATAGACTCCCACCGCTCGCACTCCTGAGCAGCGGGTCTAGGTTGATTAGATCCTAGAGGTTATACCAGTACGGCCTGTAGCCCCAGTTCAGCCTGAAGACAGGGCAGCAGCTTTAGAGGATGAGCAGCGGAGGCTTGAGAGGTTCAAGAAGTACAAGCCTCCTGTATTTAGCGGTTTAGCATCAGATGATGCCCTGGGATTTTTGAAGGAGTGCTACCGTATCCTCTGCACTATGGGTATATCAGGATCGAGTCGGGTTTCTTTCATTGCCTTCCAGCTTTGAGGAGCAGCCTATCAGTAGTGGCGTACTTTTGAGTTGGACAGTCCAGCAGAGGAAGCTTCCCTTACTTGGACTCAGTTTTCAGATATGTTCTTGAGAGACTTTGTCCCTCAGAGCCTCAGGGACGCATGGCACGTAGAGTTTGAGCATTTGCACCAGGGCACTATGACTGTTTCGGAGTATGCTGCATGCACCAGCCTTGGTTTCTACAGTTCATGAGAGAGTTTGCCGGTTTATTGAGGGGCTCATTCCCAACATCAAGGTCTAGCATGGCTCGAGAGTTGGAGATGGATATTTCTTATCAGCAGGTGGTGAGCATTGCTAGGAGAGTAGAGGGTATGCATGCTCGGGATAGAGAGGAGAGGGAGGCCAAGAGGTCTCGAGAGTCGGGCCATTATTCTGGTGCCCGTGCCCCAGCTGCAGTTCGTCATGGTAGGGGTTATATAAGTCGCCGCATTCATTCAGCTCTTCTAGCATCCAGTAGTATTCCATCTCCTCCTAGACCTCAGGAGCCTTATTATGCACCTCCAGTATCTAGTGCGCCTCATACACAGGGTGCTTTCAGTGATCAGTCCAGCAGACCTGGCCCGAGCCAGTCACAGCCGCCACGTCCTCCTAGAGCTTTTTTTGAGTATGGCGACACACTCCATATGGTGCGGGATTGCCCCGACTTAGGAGGGGTGCACCTCCACAGACTTCTCAGCCAGAGCGTGCCCCACAGAGTTCCCAGATTATGGTCACAGCACCAGTTGCTACCCCACCTACTCAGCCAGCTAGAGGTAGAGGTCGGGGAGGTAGAGGTTGCCCTAGAGGGAGAGGTCAGACCAGATATTATGCCCTTCCTACCCGTACCGAGGTTGTCACCTCCGATTCTGTCATCACGGGTATTGTCCTGGTTTGTCATAGAGATGCATCGGTTTTATTCGATCCAGACTCCACTTATTCTTATGTGTCTTCTTATTTTGCCCCGCATTTGGGCGTATCTCGGGATTCTTTGGGCTCCCATGTTTATGTTTCTACTCCTGTGGGAGATTATCTTGTTGTGAACCGTGTTTATCGGTCGTGTTTGGTTGCTCTTAGTGGTTTTGAGACCAGAGCCGATATATTATTTCTCAACATGGTAGACTTTGATGTTATCTTGGGCATGGACTGGTTATCGCCCCATTATGCTATTCTTGATTGTCATGCCAAAACCGTGATGCTGGCTATGCCAGGTATACCGCGAGTAGAGTGGAGGGGTACTTTAGATCACACTCCCAGTAGAGTTATTTCTTTCCTTAAGGCTCAGCAAATGGTTGAGAAGGGGTGTGACACGTATCCGGCCTATGTGAGAGAAGTTAGTGTTGATACCCATATAGTAGATTCAGTCCCAGTAGTACGGGACTTCCCTGATGTGTTTCCAGCTGATCTTCAGTGTATGCCACCCGACAGAGATATTGATTCCGGCATTGATTTGTTATCGTGCACTCAACCCATTTCTATTCATCCTTATCGTATGGCTCCTCCTGAGTTGAAGGAGTTGAAGGAGCAATTGCAGGAATTGCTTGATAACGGTTTTATTCGGCCCAGTGTATCACCTTAGGGTGCTCCTGTGTTGTTTGTCAAGAAAAAGGATGGTTCTATGTGTATGTGCATTGATTATCGCCAATTGAACAAAGTTATAGTGAAGAACCGGTATCCTTTACCTCGTATTAATGATTTGTTTAACCAGCTACAGGGTGCACGAGTGTTTTCTAAGATTGACTTGCATTCAGGTTACCATCAGTTAAAGATTCGGGAGCCAGATATCCTGAAGACTGCTTTCAGGACTCGGTGTGGTCATTATGAGTTCCTTGTTATGTCATTTGGGCTGACCGATGCCCCAGCAGCCTTCATGCATTTGATGCACACGATGTTCCGGCCATATCTCGACTCGTTCGCCATTGTCTTTATTGATGATATTCTGGTATACTCCCGGAGTCGGGAAGATCATGAGCAATACATGAGGGCAGTGCTTCAGACTTTGAGAGAAAAGAAGTTATATGCAAAGTTCTTGAAATGTGAGTTTTGTAGACATGTAATTTTTTACCTTCCCAAAGATTTTATACATTTTTAGCGTAAAATATGTAGTTTAGGTTTAGTATCGCTATTCTAAATAGTTTTGACTCTTTTACTTTATTTTATCACAAAAATAAAATTATAAAAATATTTCCTTTTATTTAGCTAATTAATATTTTATCTAGTTATTTTTAATTTATCTACCTTACATAAAATTAAAAAATACAAAAATAGTTCCACTTTATTTTCAAGAATTTATTTTAATTTTACAATGATTTTTTTTATTTTTATCTTTTAGTATGATATTTAAAAAAATACCAAAAAATAGGTTTGTTTTAACAGTTAATTTTATTTTAATAGTTATTTTACTTAAGTAGGATTAATTAGTAAATGGTGTAGTATTTTTAGTCTTGTTTTAAAAGAAAGAGTATGAAATTTGAGGCTAATGTTGTTTGGTCTTAATTGAAGAGGTTCAAAGAGATGGCCCAATTTTAAAGCCCAAACCCTAAGACCCATGTCCCCTTCTTCTTATACACCCTAACACACATTTTCAAGACCTAGACATTAAAAAAAACCTAGACTACACACAAAAAAAGCTTCAACCGTTTTTCAGGATTTGAAACCCTAGGACCCCTTCTCCTTATTCCTTAAGAATTAACCCTAGATAATCTCCAAAAGAAGAACCCAGCCGTACCCTCACAGCCGTCCACCACCATAACAACACCCTCTTACCTCTTCTTCTTCTTCTTCTTCACCACACCACCAAGCGTCAACCACCATCAGCCGCCCCTACCCAAACCCAGCGACCTCGCTGTCGCCAACCATCCTCCATAGCTGCCGAGCTTCATCACCACTACAAGCGAGAAACACACATACGTACAAGAACAAAAAAATGAACACAAACCAGTCGCCCACCCCTCGTCTCCGCCAAAAACTGCCAAAACTACCGGAATCCGGGGAGTCCAGCTAACCGGCCATACAGAGGATCCCACCAAAACCCTTTTGTTAAACTCCTGTTTTTCATCAGTGGCAAAGTAGAGAAGAGCTTCGAGTCATCTCTAATAATCTCAAAGACTCGAGCAGCAAAGCACGTCAGTGACGCTTCATACAAACCTAGGCGACATCAAGTGCAAAATCTTCTCTGACGAAGTCCCTAGAGCTGCTGAGCTGAGGTTACTGAAATCGCCGATGTCCGCCGAGGTCTATGGGAAGATTCGTGTTTCCGTCAAGTTGTCGTTGCTTAAGTTTTTTGGTGTTGCATTTTCAGATTTCATTTGGCAAAAATATACCTAAGTTCTGTTTCTTAACTTATTTTGGATTAATATAAATTTTGATGTTTTGTGCATGTATATGTGAATGAATCAAGTTCTGTTTATATCACAATTATCTTGAACTTGCATGCTAAAATTGTTGTTTAACGTAGGCTGTTGCATTGGTTAATTAAGAAGAATTTAGGTTTAAGTTGATTATAAACATAAATGGTTTGTTCTGACAATCTCGTATGTAATTAGAAGTGAACAATGAATTGGGGTTGGGTTGATAAAACTGGAAAAGGTGGTCGAGGAAGTTGATTTGAAGTTTCTTTTAAAAAAAAATGGGGCTCGAGAGCACTTTCTATTATTTTACTTATGTTGTTGTCTAGTTGTGTCGATAGAATGTATGTTTAGGCCCTCCATATCCGGGTGTATATTTCATGTGACCCAACTTCAATTTCCAATAATATTAAACAAAATAAACATGTCGTTAACCGTGGGTGAATTTCATGTAGCGTGGTTTACGATGTGTTTTCCAAAACGACAAGTGTACGAATATCGTGACTTGTTCAAAAAATAACTCCATAAATACTAAAAGCGGTGAAAAAGCTAAAAAATGCACAAATAGGTTCTAAATACATAATAAATTATATAATTAGGCCAATTATTAATAGTTGAGCGACCATGCTAAAACTACGGAACCCGGGAATGCCTAACACCTTCTCCCTAGTTAACAGAATTCCTTACCCGGATTTCCGTGTTCGCAGACCATAAATAAGAGTCAAACTTCCTCGATTCGAGATTTTAAATCGGTGACTTGGGACACCATAAATTATCCCAAGTGACGACTCTGAATTTGATATAAATAATCCCGTTTCGATTTTGTCACTTTAATTGGAAAAACTCCCCTATACCCTTTTGGGTAGAAAAGGGAGGTGTGACAGCTCTGGCGACTTTGCTGGGGAAAAGAACCCAGAACTTCTGGTTCAGGGTTCAGAATTCGAGCTTAGAATAACTGTTATAGTTGGCTTTTTATTTATTATCTGATTTTTACGTGTTTGAGCTTAATGTGCTAAATGTCACTTTTTACCGCTTTGATATTGTTTGAATTGTATATAAACTGTTACGAAACCCTCCTCTCTCTGAGTCTTCTAAATCATCTAGGAAGTGCGCACTTCGTGTAACTTTTTTCTGTTAGAGTCATATCCCAACTTTAGAAAGAGGCTTGGATAAGTTGCAAAGCCGGTGAAACTTCTGTATTCCCCGGTACGCTACCCCCCCCCCCACCCCCACTCAAGTTGTCCGCTCGGGCAAGCCAGGTCTTGAACAATACACCCAGGTTGTAAACCTAGAATAAAATAGACCCATGCTGGATCCCTAGTAGGAATGTTTGTTTGCATCACTATAACGACCCGACCGGTCATTTCAAGCTTTTACATTTCACTCGCCAGTTCTCAGGCATGACGTGCCTAATGTAATATGACTTATGTAAATCGTTGGTTTTGGTTTTCAGGATAATCGGAATAAACTTGGAAGAACAGTCGCAGTTGAAAGCTTAAAATTTTGAAAAGTTTGACCAAGATTTGACTTGTGTGTATTTGATCTCCACTTGGAATTTTTATGGTTTGGTTAGCTCCGTTAGGTGATTTGTGACTTAGAAGCGCGATCAGAATGGGTTTTGGAGTTGTAGAGAAGATTTAGGCTTAAATTGGCGAAGTTGATATTTTGGCAATTTTCGGTTGGTAGGCGAGATTTTGATATAGGGGTCGGAATGGATATCCGAGAGTTGTAGTAGCTTCGTTGTGTCATTCGGGATGTGTGTGCAAAATTTTAGGTCATTCGGACGAGATTTGATAGACTTTTTGATCGAAAGCATAATTTAAGAGTTCTTGGAGTTCTTAGGCTTGAATCCTATGTTAAATTGGTGATTTGATGTTGTTGTGAGCATTCCAAAGTTTTGAAAAAGTTTGAACGATGTCATGGGAAGTGTTGGTACAATTGGTTTGAAGTTCTGGGGGTTCCGGGTAGGTTTCGGGATATTTTAGGCCGAAAATCATAGCTGTAGCAGGTCCAGAAGGGTTGCAGGCCTCGGAACCCACTAGCGCGGTCCGCACAAAATGAAGTGCGGCTACGGTAGGTGTTGTGCGGGCCGCACAATATACAGTGCGGCCACCGTAGGTGTTGTGCGGACAGCACAAAATGCAATGCGGCCGCGGTGGGGAACATTTCACTGGTCCTACTTCGGAAGCTCATATCTTTTGAACTACAAGGAATTTTGAGATGATTCAAAAACGAAAGTTGTAGCCCTTCGTGTCTATAGATTAGTTGGTTCAAGGTGAGTAATGATTGTAAATGATATTCTGAGGGTTTTAAAACCCGGATCGCACATCGTAATGCTATATTGAGGTGAGGCACACGCTTGATGATGAGCGTGGGGTCGTGCACTATTGGGGATCGTGACTTGGTCCATCCTGATTGATGATTTTACCACGTATTTGACTAAAACTTATTTGTTATCATCATGATTTTGGCCGATTTCCATATTTGGACTTTGTGCCAACTATTTGAACACTTCGGGGATTTTTATTACTATTTCCTCACTGTTTTGACTTATTACTTGAAGTTAGTCATGTTATTTTCCACTATATTACTACTCAGCCATCTTTACTCAGTTTTTAAGACTTAAATGATATTTTTAAATGATGTTTTGGGCTGAGAAATACTATTTTACTGTTGCCCAAGGGGCTTGTGATGATTTTTGGACTGAGTAAGGCTGAGGGCCTAGTTGTGAGGATACATTGATACTGATATGAGGCTGAGGGCCTGAGATACATAAATATGCCACGAGGTGGCTTGATTGGTATGAGGTCGAGGGCCTAGATTTGATGCCACGAGATGGCTTGATATTGCGCTTGGGTCGTAAGGGGCCCCTCTCGGAATCTGTACACCCCCAATGAGCGCGGGTACCCATTGTGATGTGAGGTTAAGCCCAAGGGGCTAGTATTGTTCTGAGATTTGAGCCCGAGGGGCTGGTACTGTTCTGAGATATTACCCGAGGGGCGGATTTGTTGATACTATACCCGAGGGGCAAATTTCTATTTGTTTATTTACCTGTCAATTACTTGTTTTAATTGTTGAGAAAGGGACTTTCACTTGAATTTTCATTGTTTTACTATTTTAAGTGATTTTACTGCTTCGGTATGGAATGCCTTGTGTATTACGTGATTTCTTACTTTCGGTCATTATTTATATTTGTTACTCACTAAGTTGGAGTACTCACTTTACTCCCTGCACCTTGTATGCAGATTCAGGTACTTATACACTCGGTAGCGGGTTTTGGTTGATCTGAGGCAAAGTTATCAGAGTTTAGCAAGGTAGCTGCTAGCGTTCGCAGCACTACTTTTCTCTCTCTTCATTTTATAGTCTGTATTTGTACACTTCAGACTTTTAGTTGTATTTATACCCTAGTAGATGCTCGTGACTTGTGACACCCCGGTTAGGGCTGTGTCGGGTTGGATTTTCTTTTCGTATTGTTATCGATATTTCCGATGTTCAGTATTGTTAAATCATATTTAGACTATTTTTATGTTAATTAACTTCTTTAAAAGTTTAATTGGGTTTAATTGGATGGCCTTGTCTTCATGAGAGGCGCCATCACGACCGGGTTCGGGGTTAGGGTCATGACAAGTTGGTATCAGAGTCTAGGTTACATAGGTCTCACAAGTCATAAGCAGGTTTAGTAGAGTCTCGCGGATCAGTACAGAGACATCTGTATTTATCCTCGAGAGGTTGCAGAACCTTTAGGAAAACTTCACATTCTTGAATTCTAATCGTGCGTCCTTGATTCAGCTTGAAAAGTAACTCTTGAATTCCTTCCACGCGTTCGTATGCGTGCATGAGCACTCAGTATCAAATGTGCCTCGATGGCTTGTGATTCCATGATCGAGGGGCAAGATGTGATCTCTTTGAGTTGATGTTGGTCCAGTCTGGAGGACTTGAGGCCGGATCTTTGCCTATAGCTTGAGCACTGAGGTGCTGATTGTGTGAACAAGTATTTTTGAACTCATATGTTTGGTAGTGTCCCTACTAGTGGGAGTGACGGTTGGATAACTATGTGATGAGTATGATAGTACTGCGAGATGTATCCATATGATTTGGAGGCGACGAGAAGGGTCTGCTAGAGGATAGAAGAATTATTAGGTGCTTGAATTTCATCTTGATTCGAGGTATAGCCCCGAGTTATGGGCGTGTGAAGGATCTTTTCATGTTTCCTAGTTGTGAGTGAAGTAAATTTCATGTTGCGGTATAAGTTCAGACTCAGGAAGACTAAGTGACTGCGTACAGTTTATGACGGTGGAAAGTATAAAGAAATGTTAGTTAGAGGCAAAGCAGGTGGGTTGTCTCCTGCAAAGTGTTCTGAGGTTGTGCGATCCTTATGTGTATGTTAGAAGATCTCATTTGCGAGTGAAAGATATGTGTTGCAAATTAAATTGGGTCGCTTAGAGAGTGGGTGTAATTGTTGCGAGAGTGGAATGCGAGATTTGCAGAAGAGTTAAAATTCTAGATGATCTGTGTTTTCGCAAGCTTATAAAAGATTTGAATTTGATCTCACTATGGTATCATGCCATCAATAGAGTATAATAATTATTAGTTATTAAGTGTGTGTTAATCTATGGCTTCGAGCCAAGTGGGGGAGTCTGTTATTGATTAGGCGATTGCAAGGTTAGGTGCTATGGTGAATCACTTATGGCTTGCGGAAATTGAGACCGAGGATGGCTCGAGTAAAGGAAAATTTTGACAGAGGTTAAATTATACTACATAGGGTATGAGAATCATGGAATGTTTTGAGTTGTTGGTAATGGATGCTCGGTGCATCAAGTAGGAAGTGGCTTGGTTGTTCTAGGATGAGGTTACACTCAGCGATGTCGGAGTGCTATTAAGGCACGGGTGGTTCTGTTCGTTTTGTCAGGCTAATTTCAATTTGAATAGAGTGAATGATTCTCAAGAATGGTTCTAATGTGTTCAAGATTCTACATGTAAATGGGGAATTTTAAGGTTGTATATGTGGTTAGAAACTGAGTTTTCATTGGAAGATGTCAAGACTTGTGGTATTTTCTATATTAATTATGGGATTCTATGTATCAGTATCAGGAAGGTAAAGGTAACGGATTTAGATTCGCAGGAAGTTTTCTCAGAGTAAAGTATTTTGAATGTGGTGCTTTTAGGAAT
The DNA here is from genome assembly GCF_000393655.2 of Nicotiana sylvestris. Classification (NCBI taxonomy): domain Eukaryota; kingdom Viridiplantae; phylum Streptophyta; class Magnoliopsida; order Solanales; family Solanaceae; genus Nicotiana; species Nicotiana sylvestris. Next base: position 93,413,859 of record NC_091068.1, on the reverse strand, counting down.
ATTTAATAGAGTATTCAGCGGCTTATGAGTCTTGGACGGTGTGGTTTTGTGCTTGGGTCTCGCATGGTGAGTCTGGGTTGAGGAATTGTGGTGTTGTAGTAAGAAGAAGTGTCAAAATGATGGTAGATCAGAGGGAAACTCGGATAGATAGGATAGCATGGTAGTAGTCCAGATAGTTATGGTAAGGATATGATTAGTTCCTTGGGTGATTACGAGGTAACGAGCCTCTGCAGGTGTTTCGCGGCAATTCTTTTAGGTTTTAGTGACATGCACAGCTCGGTTGAGTTAGAAGGATTCAGTCCTGATGAGTTAGTGTTGTGCAAAAGGAATTCGGGGAGTTCTAGATGGTTTCCACCACAGTTAGAGAGGTATATTTTTCCAATTGGTGTGAGGAGCATGTGATGTATAGTGGTTCTCTTCTAGATGGGATCAACGGGAAGTTCTTGGCTAGTGGAATGCATAGTTGCTTGTGGTTCGGAAGGGATATGAAGTTCTCATGGTTATCCTAGGATGGTTCGGGTTATGCGGTATGTTGTGAAAGATTGAGAATCGCGTGTGTAAGGTTGCGGTTCGGCTTTAAATGAAGGTCACAAACTCTTAGGTGGCGGGCAGTTTCAAACAATTAGAGGAACGAGCTTCAGATCATTAGAGAAAGGGTCTTCGGATGATTAAGGAAATGGTATTGATAATTTGGGGTGATTTGACGAGGGCATATGTTTCATAAAGGGCAATGTGATTAAGTTGATGATACTTCGGTAGTATTGCGGCATTTTTCTTGTTAGATCGACTGCTGATATTCGAGTTGCTTGGTAGCACAGAGGAATTCTAGATTATCTCTCGTGGAATGATTGGGTATTTGAGGTGTGGTATGCATTCGGACGACGAGATTGTGACCAGATATGTTGATTCATGGACCATATGGAGCTGGAGATGGGAAGTTCTCATATTCAGGCTATGTGCTGGTTGTGAGTCATGTGTATCGGCACTATTTAGTGACTATCGGGATTTGGAGACCCGAGCGGATCTTTTGTTTCTTGGTATGTTAGATTTTGGATGTGATATTGGGTTCAGATTGTTTGTCTCTGTGTGGTGTCATTCTAGACTATTGCGCTAAGGCGACGCTATTGGCTATACCAAAAAATGTCACGGATTGAGTGGCGAGGTTCGACGGATTATGTCCTAGTGGAGTGGTTTTATATTTCGAAGACCCAGCGGACGGCTGGGAAGGATTGTCTTTCTTGTTTGGGCTTTCGTGATGGATGTCAGTGTAGAGGCTTCTACCATTGATTCAGTTCCGGTGGTGAGGGACTTTTCGGATATGTTTCTTATGGTCGGGCATGTTGTCGGGCAAGGTTGTTGATTTCGGTATTGATTTGATGTCGGGCACCGTATCGTATGGCACCGGCAGAGTTAAAGGGGTGGAAGGAGCAGCTTCAGGATTTCCTTGATAAGGAGTTCATTGGCAGGCTAATATGGATGCGTGTTCTAACTTGAGTCGGCTTGGTTGGCTCCGAATTGTATTGTTGAGAAAGGTGTTGATTCGTCGGTTATTGAGCTTATTAGTAATCTGGGGAGATCCATGAGTTACCTTTCTGTGTTGCAAGATGTTATGATTTGTTGGTTATGGGCACATATGCTGCGGTTCTATTGGGGTTTCATAGTGGAAATCGAGCGGGAAGAGTGATTGGGTGTTGCTCGGCGAATGACGTATCAGTTATGTCCTTTGGGGTTAGTGTGGTATATGTTAATTGCTTCATCGTGGGTATGATGATTTGCTTTGGTTCCAGACATTGAATTGTGTGTGGTTATCGATTTCGAGCAATGTGACTTAAGGTGGTTCATGTAGAGCAGTGTTGGATAGGATCGCACATCGCAGTGAAGTTATGTGGAGGTATGGCCTTGCGGGTTAGATTAGTGTGTTCTGTTCCTATGATGTGAGACGGGTTCTCAGCCTTGTGTTGTGGTGGTACTAGTGAACCTGAGGTACAACTCTTTCATTTGAGTCATTTTCATGATTTGAGTATGTTCAGACTGTTGCGTATTGGTGCGTGTATTGTGCAAGTTGTGGCTTAGGCCTATATGGATATGTCATGTCACCAGAGTAATGTGTTGGATTAGAGGAGATCGTTGGGGATCATTAATAAATACGAACGGATGCTATTTCAGCATGTTGGAAAGATAGTATCGAGCTTCGGTTCAGAAATTTGTTGTGGTATTTGCCAAGGAAGAAGTGGCTTCATGAATGGTTGATCTGGGAAATGGTTATGGCTTACTGTGTGTCTTAGTGATCATTGGCAGTATATGAAAGTGTTGGAATGAGACTTTAGTTGATAAGAGTTTTTCTATCGGTATGCGGATGTTGTGTGCAGCTACTGTGGTTAGAAGTTATCACTACAAGTGTGGAGTTATGTGGTATATTATGTGATTGCACCGGAGATAGCATATATGGATTGTTACAGCTTGTTCGGACTTATTCACAGTATAAATGTGAAATTCTGATCGTGTTGATGATTTTAGAAGTGGAAATGTGGTTCTATGGTTTATGGACTAGGAAGGATTGTGAAATTTTAGTTATATTGTGTTATCGAACCTATGTGAGATAGGGTGACGTGGGATCACCCCTGGGTATGTGCATGGTGAGGTTATTCAGCAATTGGTTGGCTTTTGGAACAACTCTGGACGCGTTCGAGGACAAACATATGTTTAAGTGGGGGAGGATGTAACGACCCGACCGGTCGTTTCGAGCTTTTGCATTTCGCTTGCCAGTTCTCGGGCATGAGTTGCCCCGTGTAATATGATATGACTTATGTAAATCGTTGGTTTTGATTTTCAGGATAATCGGAATAAACTTGGAAGAACAGTCTCAGTTGAAAGCTTAAAAATTTGAAAGGTTTGACCAAGATTTGACTTGTGTGTATTTGATCTCCGATTGGAATTTTTATGGTTTGGTTAGCTCCGTTAGGTGATTTGTGACTTAGGAGCGCGATCGGAATGGGTTTTGGAGTTGTAGAGAAGATTTAGGCTTAAATTGGCGAAGTTGATATTTTGGCGATTTCCGGTTGATAGGCGAGATTTTGATATAGGGGTCTGAATGGAATTCCGAGAGTTGCAGTAGCTTTGTTGTGTCATTCGGGATATGTGTGCATAATTCCAGGTCATTCGGACGAGATTTGATAGACTTTTTAATCTAAAGCATAATTTAAGAGTTCTTGGAGTTCTTAGACTTGAATCCTATGTCAAATTGGTGGTTTGATGTTGTTGTGAGCGTTCGGAAGTTTTGAACAAGTTTGAACGATGTCATGGGATTTGTTGGTACAATTGGTTTGAAGTTCCGGGGGTTCCGGGTAGGTTTCGGGATGTTTTATGCCGAAAATCATAGCTGTAGCAGGTCCAGAAGGGTTGCAGGCCTCGGAATCCACCAGCGCAGTCTGCACAAAATGAAGTGCGGCCACGGTAGGTGTTGTGCGGACCGCACAAAATGCAGTGCGGCCGCGGTGGGGAATAGTTCACTGGGCCTACTTCGGAAGCTCATAGCTTTTGAACTACAAGGAATATTGAGATGATTCAAAAACAAAAGTTGTAGCCCTTCATGTCTAGTTTCCAGAAAGATAAAGATATTGCAATTTGAACATCTGTAGCGAAAGTTATGGCCACAATACAAAAGCCTATCACTGCAGATGAAAACTTGTGTGGCCGTAGTCATTTTTGTGCGGACCGCGCTGGTTTTGTGCGGACCGCGGTCGTTTTTGTGCGGTCCACAGAGGTGGAAATCTGTGGGGTACTCTATAAATACGAGGTTTTGGGTTTTATTTAATATTTTTACCAAGAGAGCTCGGATTTTAGCGATTTTTAGAAGGTTTTTCAAGAAATCAAGAGGGTGTGATTCTAACTTAGATTTGGCTAGAATAGAGGAATCTATCATTGAATTCATCATTTAATTCGTGATTTGGGATGGAATTTGGGAAGAAAAGTTGTGGAATCTTCCAAAAATATAAAATGATGATTTGAAGGACCAAATGGTACCGGAATTGGATAATTTTGGTATGGTTAGAATCGTGAGGGTCTGAGGATTGTGAAAATGTAAATTTTACCCGATTTCGAGACGTGGGCTCAGGGCTTGGGTTTTGGTAATTTCAGGAATCGTGCCCTTTGTTGATTGTTTTCGCTTGGGATTTGTTTCCTTAGCATATTGTGACGTATTCGTTCTGATTTTGGATAGATTCGACGTGCGTGGAGGATGATTTGAGGGACAAAGGTGTCGCAAGCTAGAGATTTAGTCGGTTTGAGGTGAGTAATGATTGTAAATGATGCTCTAAGGGTTTGAAATTCCGGATCGCACATCGTAGTGCTATATTGAGGTGAGGCACACGCTTGATGACGAGCGTGGGGTCGTGCACTATTGGGGATCGTGACTTGGTCCGTCTCGATTGATGATTTTATTGCGTATTTGACTGAAACTTATTTGCTATAATCATGATTTGCGCTGATTGCCATATTTGGGCTTTCTGCCAACTATTTGAACCCTTCGGGGATTTTTATTACTATTTCCTCACTGTTTTGACTTATTACTTGAACTCAGTCATGTTATTTTCCACTATATTACTACTCAGCCACCTTTACTCAGTTTTTGAGACTTAAATGATATTTTTAAATGATGTTTTGGGCTGAGAAATACTGTTTTACTATTGCCCAAGGGGCTTGTGATGATTTTTGGACTGAGTAAGGCTGAGGGCCTAGTTGTGAGGATACATTGATACTGATATGAGGTCGAGGGCATGAGATACATAAATATGCCACGAGGTGGCTTGATTGATATGAGGCCGAGGGCCTAGATTTTATGCCACGAGATGGCTTGATATTGCGTTTGGGCCGTAAAGGGCCCCTCCCGGAGTCTGTACACCCCCAGTGAGCGCGGGTACCCATTGTGATGTGAGATTGAGCCTGAGGGGCTGGTATTGTTCTGAGATTTGAGCCCAGAGGCTGGTACTATTTTGAGATGTTGCCCGAGGGGCGGATTTGTTGATACTGTGCCCGAGGGGCAAATTTTTATTTGTTTATTTACCTGTCAACTACTTGTTTTACTTGTTGAGAAAGGTACTTTTACTTGAATTTTCACTGTTTTACTATTTTAAGTGATTTTACTGCTTCAGTATGGAATGCTTTGTGTTTTACGTGATTTCTTACTTTCAGTCATTATTTATATATGTTACTCACTGAGTTGGAGTACTCACTTTACTCCCTGCACCTTGTGTGCAGATTCAGGTACTTATACACCCGGTAGCGGGTTTTGGTTGATCTGAGGTAGAGTCATCGGAGTTTAGTGAGGTAGTTGTCGGCGTTCGCAGCACTGCTTTTCTCTCTCTTTATTTCATTAGTCTGTATTTGTACACTTCAGACTTTCAGTTGTATTTATACTCTAGTAGATGCTCGTGACTTGTGACACCCCGGTTAGGGCTGTGTCGGGTTGGATTTTCTTTTCGCATTGTTATCGATATTTCCGCTATTCAGTATTGTTAAATCATGTTTAGACTATTTTTATGTTTATTAACTGCTTTAAAAATTGAATTGGCTTTAATTGGCTGGCCTTGTCTTCATTAGAGGCGACATCACGACCAGGTTCGGGGTTAGGGTCGTGACAATCACGTGCATTTGACTTTGGGGACTCAACATAGGGGTTGGGTCCGTATACAAGTGTACCCAAAAATAATGACCATCCTGATGCATCCTAATGTGCTACATGTTGCAATATTCAAGGGTAAAAGGGGTCATTTGGCGATCCAATGACGTTTGATGGTAAATGAGAAAGAAAAGAGGTTGAAGTATAAAAATGAAGCAAGTAGGGTCCAGTTATGTTTTTCTTTCACATTTTTTTAATGAAAAAAGACAAAAAAAATGAAAAATCCAAAAAGATTTGCACTTTCCCTTCATTTTCCAAAAAAAAAGGAAAAAGAAAATCCAAAAGGAGTTTACATGTTTCATCATTTTTCAAAAAAAAAAACGACAAAAAATATATTTTCTCTAAATTATTTGTTAATTTTTAATTCTCGCTCGTATCCAATCTTCCCGAAACTACGCATACCTGATTCTCGTGTTTTGGGGCGCGATACGTAGGCAACCCACATAGGGTCCGGTCTTCTTAGTGAGTCTTAGGTTATTGGCTTCGAGGGTCGTAGCCAAATCCTGCATGTCTAGCCACTTTTGGCCACATCGGTCATTTTGTAAAATATGGTTATTTTCGCAAAGTGGTTTGTTTAATTGTGTCTGGAGAGTCTTCAATCCACAATTAGGTGTCTCTTTACTTTAAGGTCCGTCCTTGTTGAATTTGCATGTCTAGTCGTTTTTGGCCACATAGGTCGTTTTGCAAAATAGGGCTATTTTCGCAAAAGTGGTTCAATTAACCCATGTCTTAGAGTCCTAAGTCCACAACAAGGTGTCCTCTCAGTTTAAGGTCCATTACGTTGAATTTGCATGCTTAGCCATTTTTTGGCCACATAGGCCACTTCTACAAGTAATTTTTCCATGTCTTAAAGGTCACTTTTGTTGAGTTTGCACTTCTAGCCACCTTTTGGCCACATAAGCCATTTTATAAAAATAGCCTCAATCATGTCTTGCATGTGTCCAATAGGGAGTGTTATCGTCTTACATAGTGTTCTAAGTATTTAACTCTATTTGGTTTTAGTTGCTTAAGGAGATTTTTTTATGTTTTGAGTCTATTTTTTTGTTGTCTTGTACTTTATAGTCATGTTCAGTAGTACTAATTCTTTAGTTGGTGTCAGAGTTTGTCGTAGTATAGTTGAGTTTGTCAAGTCTCTCGTTATCGTATTTCCTGTTTTATATTTGAAAATTGAAAAAGAGTTGTAATTGAAAATTCCAAAAAGATTTTTGTTTCTTAGTTTATTTTGTCCATTACTTTTCCAGAACTACACTTGATCTGATTCATGAGGGACATGATACGTAGGCAACCTACATAGGGTTCGATCGAATCATTTTTTTAAGTTAAAAGAAAAAAGAAAAAAAAGGAAAAAAAGATGAAATTATGGGATGTGAGAAATGTGATGAGAGAAAAGAGTGATAATTAGAAAAAAAAAAGGAAGGAAAATGAGCAATCCAAGATGTGCTAGAAAAGAAAAGAAGAGAAGATTGTAATGAACAAATTGGGATGATGCCATATGACCTTCATACCCTCGAAGTCATTTTAGAATCGATAACTGTGACTAGGTGCATTGCACATAATGTGAGATTTTCTTATGTTAAATGCTCTAATGCTAACGTGATCACTTCATTTTGTTCCTCTTTGTTATCTTCATAAAGCAGAAGGGTGGTCGGTTTGTGGTTCTTAAAGTGGTAACTCTTCTCTACAACATAAAGTTGAAAGGTAATGGCAGATGACAACAGAATTGAGTTGGTTGATACCGATGCCCAAAAGCAATTGGTTAAACATGACAATGGGTTGGTTGAAGAGGTAAGGATGTTAAGACAACATATGTTGAACATGTATCGGGTTTGGATGACTAGGAAGGCAGCACCCCTGCCACCACCTAGCTTCCTAGATGCTACCATTACCCAAAATCCGATCATATTGCCAAATGATCCCCCATACTCTACAGATTCTCTCTCTTATCACAGTTTTCCCAACCACCCTAGTATCTCCCTCACTCATCCTCCAACTGCCTTTCCAAAAATTGCCCTCCTATCATATCCACTATCCCCATGATCATAACTTCTCAACAATTTTCCCTTCATAGATCCAACAATGAACACTCACTCAAAACTCATGGTACCCAATATTACCTCTCATAGGTTGCCCACAAATTCCCTGACTCATACAATCATAGCCTTCGGAATGAGACTCATGTTGAAAAGGAAAAGTTCGCAGGAAAAGAAGGGCGAGATGAGATATCCAAGAAGCCGAAAGGTATAGAACAGTCCTTAAGGAGCATGCAAAGGATGGGAAATCAGATTAATATTTCTTACAATGACTTGTGTATGTTCCTTGATGTTCATCTGCCTGAGGGGTTTAAATGGCCAAAGTTTAAATTGTATGATGGGTGTAGAGATCCAGTAGCCCATCTGAGGGGTTATTGCAGTAAAATGAGAAGTATTAGCGGGAAAGAGAATTTGTTGATTGCGTATTTCAGTGAGAGCCTGACTGGGGCAGCCTTGAAATGGCATACTCGTCAAGATGTCAGTAAGTAGCATACATGGGATGACATGGCTCAAGATTTTACTCGGCACTATCAGCACAATGAAGATATTATCCCAGACCGCTCTTCCCTATCTCAGATGGAAAAGAAGCCCAAAGAAAGTTTTAGGGAGTTTTGGTTCAGATGGAACGAACAAGTTGCTCGGGTCAGTCCTCCGATTGATAAAAAAGATGTTGCTGAGCCCTGCCAATGACAGGATCTAGTGGACATTCCTGCTAAATGCTTTTAGCCTCAATACCGACCCCATGAACATCCCCAAACTCCACATAATCCACCCCAGCATTATCCTTCGAACAACATCCGATCATCTATCCAACCATTAGGTCACTCCCTAGGGCGAGAACTAGCATCCCAAAATTCTCGTGCGACTTCACAGCATCTTCAGTCACCCTACAACCCTAAAAAACATAGGCATCAAGGGAAACAAAGGCAAAGAAAAAGTTTCACGCCAATCGGAGAATCCTACACAAGCCTATTTAAGAAGTTAAAACATTCTGGCCTAATTGAGCTGCTCCTCGGCTATACTCCGGACCCATATGCAAAAGGTTTTGATCCTACTGTACGGTAAATGTACCACTCTAATGTCTAGGGGCATAGCATCGAAGATTGTCGTGCTTTGAAAAGGGAAATAGAAAGAATGATTCAAGAAGGGATAATTGTGGTCAAGGACAGTGACAAGGGGTATGTGAATCCTCTTGGGAACTTGCTGACTGAAGTTAATGATATTGAAATTGGTAATGGTCTTGATAATATTGATAAGGAACTGAAGTTAATGATATTGAAGTTGGTAATGGTCTTGATTATATTGATATGGAACTCAGTGGCTAAGATGTCGAGCTTGGTAATTGGAAAGACGCTCCTTCCTTGGCTAGTCGGGGATGAGTCTTGGTGGTTTATTTTGTTGTCATTTCTGTTGTCCGGGTTATTTCAGGCTTGTAATCCGGATTGTCTTGTGACTCAAACCCTTCTATCCTTTTATTTTGCCTAGTTCCTTTAGTCGCAGTAAACCATTTAGTGTTATCTAGGTTTGTTCCACGGTTGTAACCTAGTTCATTTTGCTTGTTTTGTTGTTCAAACCCTTTCACCATCTGTCTAATGCAATTTTGCTGTTTTATGTTATTTCTAGTCACTTTTTTTTGTTTGGTTTTCTTTTTCTTTTATAGTTCTTTTCATGCTGGCTCTAGTGACATGACAGGCACATATAATTCTAGGCCTGGTCTTAAAAGTTAATTTAATCATGAAGCAATGAAATAATTTTGAAGATGATAGGGACATTTGAGGGAAATAAGTACATATTTGGACATTTTGAGATCATTTAAAGCCCGAACTGTGTGAAACTGGGGCAGATAATTTGGAAAGTTAATGGGATGAGAAGAATTCGTTAAAAAATAGTGCATCCCAGACAATTTGAAGCGAGCAGTTTTGAGTTCAAGTGCACCTCAATTTATAAGATAAAGTCAAGAAAGTTTTCTCCGAATTGACGGAGGATATCCATCGTGAAGAAGAAATCACCCGACGAGGGTTCTGTACTTGACAAGGCACTAAAAAAAATGGAAGGCATATCAGTGATATCAATGCCGAAGCTGTAAAAGAAATGTTGTGCATGATCTTCCTTTTTCATTCTCAAGTTACATGTGTTGTACTTGGCATTTTCAGAGATTGGGAGACCCTCTTTCATCTACCCAAACACTTTATACCATTCGGTACCCTTTTGAGCATGTGCTAATTTTCTTGACCTCCAGTCTTTTGAAATCAAATCAAAGTCATTAAAAGAAAAGGAAAAAATTCATGTCCCCATAGGTTTGTTTTAGAAAGTTCATTCTAAATAAAAGTCAAAAGGGGAAAAAATCAAAAAAGAAAATAGGAAAAGAAGAAAAAGAAAAAGAAAAAAAAAGAAAAAAGAAGAAGAATAGCAACGAAAAGAAAGCATCCCTTTGAACTACGTTCGACTTGATTCTTGTCACCACAAGATACGTAGGCAGCCTTACGATTCGGTTGCACAAAATAAAATATTTTATAATCCCACGAAATCGAGTATGGGGCAGTCTTTCTTAGAAATTTCATCTCTAAAAGAAAAAATAAAAAGAGAGAATCAAATTCCCTTGTTTTAGAAATTGGGGCAAAGTTTTTATAATAGATTCCAAAAGTTGTAGATAAATTAACCCTGTTGTCTTAGTTATTTTGAACCTTTATGATATCCCTTTTTTCTAACCCTGTCCAAAAGCCACATTACAGTTCAAAAGACCTCCCAGATAATCTTTGCGAGTGTCGAGTCATACATGCCAGGAGCATATGATATTTCTATCGTGGTTAATGCCTTGTCATCTGCTGAATTAGAGGAAAGAAGAAGAAGAAAAGAAAAATGAGAGTCTTATCGGTGAAAACCTTCACAGGCACCATAAGGCGATGGTAAGTTGAGAGAAAGAAGGAAATGAGAGAGGCTTGATGGTGAAAATCCTTCGGGTACTACAAGTCGAATAAGGACCATGAATTAGATAGGATAATTGGAGCATTGAACCTAGTTTCATGAATCAGAGGTACAACAAGAGTTGAACATTAGACTTGCTTGACAGATTAGGCCATTTAATCCAAAAGCCCATGTCATGGTCATTAGAGTTGGTATCCACATCTGATATTTCTACTTTGTAATTTTCTTGTTAGGTATCATCTCTTTCCATTGTCCCTTACTATGTTCCCTTTGTTTTGTTTACTCCTTCTTCTTGAGTCCGTTTGGTCCGAACAAGTTAGACATGACTTCAAAATTTGCTACCAACCGTCCAATTGCACAAAATAAAATCTAGCTAGCACATCAAAGCGGCATAAGTTAGGAAAGAACAATATGCGCACTGAGTGAGTGGCAATTGATGTGCTTTGGGATTCATGTGAAATACAAAGGTTCGGTATATGTCAATTCATGAGCACAATGCAACAAATAGAGGGTGTTGGGTTTGAACGGATCAGAGGTAGTTTTTGTGATAGGGGTGACAGAGAAAGTGGTTAGTCAATAAACAAGCAAAGTCTTTCGAGTTGAAATCAAAGTTATCGCGGGAAATGAAGGAGCAATCGCCCTCAAAGTCAAGGCCTCAAACCAACTACCATGTTTGAACTCACAAGTTTTCTTTGTTTGAAACAGGGACGAAGACTATGTCCAAATCAAAGCTTGGAAACTTGAATTTTTCAATTGCCATGCCCACATTTTGTCAGCACAAAGGCTGTTTGAGGAGGTTTTACTTGCTAGGCATTCTCCTAGTTAAGAAGGTTTTTACCTCCTACACATTTTCCCTAGTCGAGAAGAATCGTGCCTCCTAGGCATTCTCCCTAGTCAGAAGAGTTTTAGCTTTCCTTAAGTTCAAGGCCCTCCTGGATAATGGAATTTAAGTTCAAGTGTTCAGGACCCTCCTAGATAATGGGATGCAGTTTTAAGTTATCAGGACCCTCCTGGATAATGGGATGCCGTTTTAAGATATCAGGACCCTCCTGGATAATGGAATTTAGTTTTAAGTTTTTAGGACCCTCATAGATAATGAGATTTAGCATAAGTTTTACCTTTAGGAAATAGAATTTAGCTTTCAAGTTTTCACTCTTAAGATGAAATTTAATTTTAGTTTTCAGGGCCCTCCTGGATAATAGGATTTAGCTTTTAAATTCTTAGAGCTCTTTTGGATAACAAGATTCAATTAACACTCACAGATGTTCCCGGTACCAAACTGGGGCAGAATTTGTTTTTTATTTTGTCCGTTTTGTTGTAATGACAGGCGCCCACCTGAAGAACGAGGAAAGTCATTTCAAGTCTTTGGCAGGCACCCACCTGGAGAATGAGGGAATTCATACCAGTTTTAAATCAAAAGCAGGCGCCCACCTGAAGAATGGGGGAATTTATTTCAAGTTTAAGTTGCAGGCGCCCACCTAGAGAACAAGGGAATTTATTTCAAATTTTAAATTGGCATCAGGCGCCCACCTGGAGAACAAAGGAATTCATTTCAAGTTTAAGTTGCAGGCGCCCACCTGGAGAACAAGGGAATTTATTTTAAATTTTAAGTTGCAGATGGCCATCTAGAGAACAAGGGAATTTATTTCAAATTTTAAGTCAGCATCAGCGCCCACCTGGAGAATAAGGGAATTCATTTCAAGTTTAAGTTGTAGGCGCCCACCTGGAGAACAAGGGAATTTATTTCAAATTTAAGTCAGCATCAGGCGCTCACATGGAGAACAAGGGAATTTATTTCAAATTTTAAGTCGGCATCAGCGCCCACCTGGAGAACAAGGGAATTTATTTCATATTTTAAGTCAGCATCAGGCGCTCACCTGGAGAATAAGAGAATTCATTTCAAGTTTAAGTTGCAGGCGCCCACCTGGAGAACAAGAAAATTTATTTCAAATTTTAAGTCAGCTTCAGGCACCCACCTGGAGAACAAGGGAATTTATTTCAAATTTTAAGTCGGCATCATACGCCCACCTGGAGAACAAGGGAATTTATTTCAAGTTTAAGTTTCAGGCACCCACCTGGAGAATAAGGGAATTCATTTTAAGTTTAATTTGCAGGCACCCACCTGGAGAACAAAGAAATTCATTTCAAGTTTAAGTTGCAGAAGCCCACCTGGAGAATAAAGGAATTTATTTCAAATTTTAAGTCAACATCAGGCGCCCACCTGGAGAACAAAGGAATTTATTTCAAATTTTAAGTCGACATCAGGCGCCCACCTGGAGAACAAGGGAATTTATTTCAAGTTTAAGTTGCAGGCGCCCACCTGGAGAACAAGGGAATTTATTTCAAATTTTAAGTTACAGACGTCCACCTGGAGAACAAGGGAATTCCTTCGAGTTTTAAGTCACTTGCAGGCACCCACCTGGAGAACAGGGAAATTCATTTCTAGTTTTAAATCATTAGCAGGCGCCCCGCCTGGAGAAGGAGGGAAGTCATTTCAGAATTTAATTCAGAGTCATTTTAAGTTTCATGTCAGTGACAAGCGCCTACCTGGAGAATGAGGGAATTTATTTCATGTTTCTAGTCAGTAGCAGGCACCCACCTGGAGAATGGGGGAAGTCATTTCAGAATTAAGTTTCAAACTGGAGGTAGCATGAGTTGCCTAAAGAATAAGGTTTTTACCTCGAGGCATGAGGGTTTGAGATGACCAAAGAAGAAGTCTCAATCCAAGAAAAAAGAAAGAAAAAAAAAGGGAAGTGAATCCAAATGTAGAAGCAGATAAAAGATGTGAGCTACTCAAGACATGGCTGAAGTCACGACCACTGCATGTCCGGTCTTGATCCGAAGAAGTCGTGGAAGAATTAAGTAACACCTGCAGCTAACAAGTATCAAGATTCAGATCAGAGTCCGCATGAAGAACCAACCAAGACTCAAGATCAAGCTTCAGAAGACTCATAGAGAGGAATCTTGTAACGCGTAACTGATAGGCTTAGTTAGTCTTTTTAATCTTGATTCTTGATGTAATGACAAGACCACGGACTGGAACCTCGATGGAACGAAACCTCAATCGGCTCTCCACCTCGGTATACTCCATCACTGTTCCTACTTCTGAACTACATATGACCTAATTCTTTTATAGCCAAGGATATGTAGGCAGCTCGGATACTAGGGATCAATCACATTCTCCTTTATTTTAGCTTTTGGTCTCTCTTAATAAGGGTCGGGTCAAAAAACATGTCTCGTCATTCTTTGTCTGAAAACTCTTCGCGATTCCAGTCAAAGAGGGGCAGTTGTAGACATGTAATTTTTGACCCTCCCCAAGATTTTACACATTTTTAGCGTAAAATATTTAGTTTAGGTTTAGTATCACTATTCTAAATAGTTTTGACTCTTTTACTTTATTTTATCACAAAAATGATAATTACAAAAATATTTTCTTTTATTTAGCTAATTAATATTTTATCTAGTTACTTTTAATTTATCTACCTTACATAAAATTCAAAAATACAAAAATAGTTCCACTTTATTTTCAGGAATATTATTTTAATTTTACAATGATTTTTCCATTTTTATCTTTTAGTATGATATTTGAAAAATACCAAAAAAATAGGTTTGTTTTAACAGTTAATTTTATTTTAATAGTTATTTTACTTAAGTAGGATTATTAGTAAATAATGTAGTATTTTTAGTCTTGTTTTAAAAGAAAGAGTATGAAATTTGAGGCTAATATTGTTTGGTCTTAATTGAAGAGGTCCAAAGAGATGGCCCAATTTTAAAGCCCAAACCCTAAGACCCACTTCCCCTTCTTCTTATACACCTTAACACACATTTTCAAGACCTAGACATTAAAAAAAACCTAGACTATACACAAAAAAAGCTTCAGCCGTTTTTCAGAATTTTAAACCCTAGGACCCCTTCTTCTTCTTCCTTAAGACTTAACCCTAGATAATCTCCCAAAGAAGAACCAAGCCGCACCCTCGCAGCTATCCGCCAAGGTCTCCGGGAAGATTCACATTTCTGTCAAGTTGTCGTTGTTTAAGTTTTCCGGTGTTGCATTTTCAGATTTCATTTGGCAAAAATATACCTAAGGTTCGTTCCTAAACTTATTCTGGATTAATATAAATTTTGATGTTTTGTGCATGTATATGTGAATGAATTAAGTTCTGTTTATATCACATACTAAAATTGTTGTTTAATGTAGGCTGTTGCATTGGTTAATTAAGAAGAATTTAGGTTTAAGTTGATTATAAACATAAATGGTTTGTTTTGACAATTTCGTCTGTAATTAGAAGTTAATAATGAATTGGGGTCAGGTTGATAAAACTAGAAAAGGTTTTTGTCGAGGAAGTTGATTTGGAGTTTTTTTTAAAAATAAAAAAAAATGGGGCTCGAGAGCATTTTCCATTATTTTACTTATGTTGTTGTCTAATTGTGTCGATAGAATGTATGTTTAGGCCCTCCACATCTAGATGTACATTTCATGTGACCTGACTTCTTTCCAATAATGTTAAACAAAATAAACATGTCATGAATTGCAGGTGCATTTAATATAGTGTGTTTTATGATGTGTTTTCCAAAACGACAAGTGTACGACAATCGTGACTTGTTCCAGAAATAACTCCATAAATACTAAAAACGGTTAAAAAGTTAAAACATGCACAAATAGGTTCTAAATACGTAATGAATCATATAATTAGGCCAATTATTAATAGTTGAGCGACCGTGCTAAAACCACAAAATTCGGGAATGCCTAATACCTTTTCCCGAGTTAACAAAATTTCTTACCCAGATTTCTGTGTCCGCAGACCATAAATAAGAGTCAAACTTCCTTGATTCGGGATTTTAAATCGGTGACTTGGGATACCATAAATTATCCCTAGTGGCGACTCTGAATTTGATATAAATAATCCCATTTCGATTTTGTCACTTTAATTGGAAAACTCCCTTATACCCTTTCGCGTAGAAAAAGGAGGTGTAACAAGTTTTTGTTAGATTCCGTGGCATTCATCTATTGCAACACCTATGACTAGGCTGACCTAGAAAGGGTGCTCTATTCCAGTGGACGGAAGAGTGTGAAGTGAGCTTCCAGAAGCTTAATATAGCTTTGACTACAGCCCCAGTTTTGATATTGCCTACAGGTTCAGGGTCTTATACTGTCTATTGTGATGCCTCGAGGATTAGCCTTGGAACGGTATTGATGTAGGATGGTAGGGTGATTGCCTACGCGTCCAGACAGTTGAAGGTACATGAGAAGAATTATCTTATCCATGATCTCGAGTTAGCTAGTATTGTTCATGCATTGAAGATCTGGCATCATTATTTGTACGGTGTTCCTTGTGAGATCTATACTGATCACCAGAGTTTGCAGCACCTGTTCAAGTAGAAGGACCTTAATTTGCACCAGAGGAGGTCGTTAGAGCTGCTAAAGGACTATGATATCACTATCTTGTATCACCTAGGCAAGACCAATGTGGTGGCTGATACTTTGAGTCGCTGGGCGGAGAGTCTAGGGAGTTTTGCTTATCTACCAGCAGCGAGAGGCCCTTGGCGATGGATGTTTAGGCCTTAGCCAACCAGGTTGTGAGATTGGATCTTTCCGAGCCCAGTCGGATTCTAGCTTGTATGATTTCTCAGTCTTCCTTATTTGATCGTATCAGAGAGCGTTAGTATGATGACCCTCATTTACGCGTCCTCAAGGATAAGGTCCTGCATGGCGATGCTAGAGATGTGAATATCAGTGATAATGGGGTATTGAGGATGTAGAGTCAGATATGTGTACCCAATGTTGATGGGCTTCGGGAGTCGATTCTAGAGGAGGCCCATAGTTCGCGGTATTCCATCCATTCGGGTGCTGCGAAGATGTACCAGGATTTGAGTCAGGACTATTGGTGGAGGCGAATGAAGAAAAATATAGTTGGGTTTGTAGCTCGGTGCCTCAATTGTCAGCAGGTGAAATATGAGCACCATAGACCGGGTGGGTTGCTTCAGCAGATAGAGATTCCAGAGTGGAAGTGGAAGCGGATCACCATGGACTTCGTAGTTGAACTCCTACGGACTTTGAAGAAGTTTGATGCCATTTGGGTGATTGTGGATTGGCTGACCAAGTCCACGCACTTCATTCCTGTGTGTACTACCTATTCTTTAGAGTGGTTGGTAGATATTTATATCCGGGAGATTGTTCGTCTACATGGTATTCCAATTTCCATCATTTCATACAGAGGTACTCAGTTCACATCACGGTTCTGGTGGGCCGTATAGCATGAGTTGGGTACTCGGGTGGAGTTGAGCACATCATTTCACCCCCAGATGGACGGACAGTCCAAACACACTATTCAGATTCTTGAAAATATGCTCCGTGCGTGTGTGATGGAGTTTGGAGGTTCTTCGGATCAGTACTTGCCACTGACGGAGTTTGCCTACAACAATAGTTATCAGTCCAACATTTAGATGGCACCGTATGAGGCCTTGTATGGTAGGCGGTGTAGACCCCCGATGGGTTGGTTTGAGCCGGGTGAGGCAAGATTATTGGGTAAAGACTTGGTACAGGATGCCTTAAATAAGGTTAAGGTGATTTAGGATAGACTCCGTACAGCCAAGTCTAGATAGAAGAGTTACGCAGAATGGAAGGTTCGTGATGTTTCCTATATGGTTGGAGAGCGGGTCTTGCTTCGGGTTTCGCCTATGAAGGGGGTTATGAGATTGGGAAGAAAGGAAAATTGAGTCCGAGGTTTATTGGTCCTTTTGAGATATTGCGACATGTTAGGGAGGCTGCTTATGAGCTTGCCTTACCTCCAAGCTTGGCAGGAGTTCATCCGGTATTTCATGTTTCGATGCTCAGGAAGTATCACGATGATCCGTCGTACGTGTTAGATTTCAGTTCAGTCTAGTTGGAAAAGGATCTATCTTATGTTGAGGAGCCAGTGGCGATATTGGACAGGCAGGTTCGAAAGCTGAGGTCAAAGAATGCATCAGTGAAGGTTCAGTGGCGGGGTCAGCCGGTCGAGGAGGCGACTTGGTAGACCGAGCAGGATATGTGCAGTCGTTACACTCATCTTTTCACTACTTCAGGTATGTCTCTATGCTCGTTAGTGGATGAACGAATATTTTAAGAGGGGAAAGAGGTAACGACCCGGCTGGTCATTTTAAGAATTTACACTATGATCCTCTATTAACTGCTTTTCCCATGTTTGTTTCTGCTATTTTGATTTGTCGGGATAATTCGTTGTGAGTTTCGGAGTGTTTTGGGACACTTAGTCCCTCAATGAGAGCTTAAGCTTTAGAATTTGGACCGTAGTCGGAGTAGTGTGAAGACGGTCTCGGAATGGAATTCCGTCGATTCTGTTAGCTCCATTGAGTGATTTTGGGTTTAGGGGCGTGTTCGGATTGTATTTTGGAGGTTCGTAGCTTATTTAGGCTTGAAATGCCGAAAGTTGAATTTTTAAAGTTTCCAGATCGATAGTGAGATTTTAATTTCGGGGTTGGAATCCGATTTCGAGAGTTGGAATAGCTCCGTAGGGTTGAATGTGACTTGTGTGCAAATTTTGGGGTCAATCGGATTTGGTTTGGTTGGTTTTATCATCGGGTGTAGGATTCTTGAGATTTCTAGTTCATAAGGCTTAGATTGGAGGGTGATTCGTGGTTTTAGCTTAGTTTGATGAGATTCGAGGGTTGGAATAAGTTCGTATGATGTTTTAAGATTGGTTGGCATATTTGGTTGAGGTCTCGGGGGCCTCGAGTGAGTTTCAGATGTCTAACTTATTTTCATGCATTAGAATTGATTCATTTAGCATTCATTGATATAGTTAAGTAACTTGTGAATAGATATAAGCAAATTGGTGGTGGAAACAAGAGGTAAAGCGGTAGTTGAGGCTTGAATTGTGTTCGTGGCATCGAGGTAAGTGTTTGGTCTAACCTTAGCTTGAGGGATTAGGAATTGTGTCCTATTTGCTATGTGTTAGTTGTTGAGTACGATGTATAGGCATGGTGATGAGTATCTATACATTGGTGTCAAGCATCCCCGTGAGTCTTATACTATGGTTTATGTGGCTCTGTTTCATATTGTTCATGCTTTATATAGTGATTTCTATTAATGAACAAGACTTGTGAAAGTATCCTTGGTAATTGAACATTGTAGAGCATTGGCTCAAGTTGAGAATCGAGTAGTTGAATATTGTAGAGTATTGGCTCAAGTTGAGAAATTGAGTTGTGAAGTAAATGTGGAAAAGAGAAGAGGTTTATGACATTATCTCCCTTGTCGGGATGTTTTTGCTTCGATATTATTTTTCTTGCCGGGACGTTATTATTCATGATATTGCTTTCCCTTGCCGGCATATTGTTGTTGTGTTATTATTCCCTTGCCAGGATTTAATTGTAATTTTATTGATACCCTTGCCCTTATTGCTTTGTGATTGTTGTTTGGGTAAGGAAGAGTGTTAAAGCACGAAAGGTGATGCCATGCATGATATTTGTGAGAGAGTGTAAAGCACGAAGGGTGATGCCGTATATGATTTTGAGATCCCGGTGCAGCACGAACTGTGTGTAGATCCCGGTGCAGCAGCTTTTGGACCGCAGTGAAGATGCTGTCTTCAGTCCATTCAGGCGACCTGGGGTAGTCCTGCATGCGTCCGCAGGCCTTGGCATCTCCTCCTATCATTTCCTTTCTGTTTTTACTTATTCAGAGACAGATTCGTGTATTTCTATTCAAACTGTATTTGTAGTATTCATAGATGGTCCGTGACATTATGGAACCAAATTCTAGGTAGAGTTATACTTAGACTTCTACAGTTTGTATTAATTTAAATTATCACATTTCGTCTTCCGCATTACTTTGTTATTATTATTTCTGTTGTTTTGTTATGTTGTTTGGAATTGTTAAGGGATTAAAAATGAAAATGGTTAAAAATTGGAATAATTGGCTTGCCTAACTATCACTAGTAGGTGCCATCACGACTCCCGATGGTGGGAAGTCCGGGTCGTGACAAGTTGGTATCAGAGCTCTAGGTTACATAGGTTTCACAATTCACGACAAGCTTAGTAGAGTCTGAGGGATCGGTACGGAGACGTCTGTATTTATCCCCCAGAGGCTACAGAGTTAGGAAAAACTTCACATCTATTCTTTCCTGTCATGCGGTTTGGTTTCTCAATGCTAATTGAATTTCCACTCTATTCTTTCGCAGATGACGAGAACACACGCTTCCTCATCCACTGATCAGCAGCCCGAGCCCCTAGTAGCAGCTCCCACGAGGGGCAGAGGGCAAGGGCGAGGCCATGCTAGAGGCCGAGGCAGGGGCAGAGCTCAGCCCAGAGCAGCAGCACCAGTGGCGGAGCCTCAGGTTGAGTTTGATGATGAGGTTCCGGCCCAGGCAGTTGCGGTGGGCCCAGCTCAGGTCCCAGAGGGGCTCATTGATACCCCAGTACTCCAAGATTCTCTAGTACGTCTAGTGGGCCTTATGGAGAGTGTCACCCGGGCAAGCTTACTTCCGGTAGCACCAGCCGTCTCTCAGGCCGGGGGAGGAGCATAGACTCCAACAACCCGCACTCCGAAGTAGATGGCTCCTCAGTTTCAGACTCCAGCAGCTCAACCAGTTGGAGTGGTTCAGCCGGGTGTGGTAGCTCAGACCAGTGATGGAGCAGTTATGTTTGTTGATGCCTTGTGGAGATTGGACAGGTTTACCAAGATCTTTACTACCACTTTCAGTGGTGCATCTTCTGAGGATCCCCAGGATTATTTATACAATTGTCATGAGGTTCTTTGGAACATGGGGATAGTGGAGACCAATGGAGTCTACTTTGCTGCTTTTCGCTTATCTGGATCCGCCAAAACTTGGTGGAGAGATTATTGTTTGGCTAGACCAGTTCGATCACCAGTTTCGACTTGGGAGCAGTTTTCTCAGCTATTTCTAGAGAAGTTTCTTCGTGTCACTCAGAGGGAGAACTATCGGAGGCAATTTGAGCATCTCCAGCAGGTCTTATGACTGTTACTCAGTAGAGACCAGGTTTATTGATTTGGCCTATCATGCTCTTCTTATACTTCCCACTGAGAGAGAGAGAGAGAGGAGGAGGAGGAGGATGAGGTTCATTGAGGGACTCATTTAGCCTATTCGACTTCAGATGTCTAAGGAGACGGGGAGCGAGATTTCCTTTCGGGATGTGGTCAATGTGGCCAGAAGGGTTGAGATGGTTCTATCATAGGGGGTGGTCAGGGGTCTGACAAGAGGCCTTGTCATTCGGGCAGGTTTAGTGGTGCCTCATCTGGAGGCAAAGATTCTTTTTGTGGGGGCCATCCTCCTAGGCCGTTTCATTCAGCACTTCAGGCTTCTCACAATGCTCCAGGTGGTCGTGGTTCTCATATGCAGTATTCCAATCAGTAGTCCTATAGTGCACCACCAGCTCCTATCAGTGCACCGCCGCTCCAGAGTTTTCGGGGTGGTCATTCAGGTCGTCAGGGTCAGCAGTCTCAACAGCCGAGGGCTTGTTATACTTGTGGCGATATGGAACATATTGTTAGATTTTTCCCTCAAGTATCAAGCAGCTCTCAGAATCAGGGTTCTCGTGCCATGTTTTAGTCATCGAGTGTTCCACAGCCCGCTCAGCCAGCTAAAGGTGGGGGTAGAGGTGCTAGAGGTGGAGGTAGAGGTATTAGAGGTGGAGGCCAGCTAGCAGCAGGCCATCCCAAAGATGTAGTTCAGAGTGGTGGGGACCAACCCCGATGTTATGCTCTTTCAGCCAGGCTTGAGGTTGAGGCTTCCAATGTAGTTATCACAGGTACTATTCTGGTTTGTAGTAAAGATGCTTCAGTTCTATTTGATCCAGGATCTACATACTCCTATGTGTCATCTTATTTTGCACCGTATCTGGTCATGCCTAGTGATTCTTTGAGTGCTCCTGTATATGTGTCTACACCGGTGGGTGATTCTATTGTGGTAGATCATGTCTATCGTTCATGTATAGTTGTGATCGGGGGTCTTGAGACTTGAGTAGATTTGTTACTGTTGGACATGGTTGATTTTGATGTCATATTGGGGATGGACTGGTTATCACCTTACCACGCTATCTTGGTCTGTCATGCCAAGACTGTGACCTTAGCCTTGACAGGGTTGCCTCGTTTAGAGTGGAGAGGGACTCCGGGTCATTCTACCCGTAGTGTTATCTCATATATGAAGGCTCGACGTATGGTCGAGAAGGGGTGTTTGGCCTATTTTGCATATGTTCGTGATTCTAGTGCTAAGGTTCCTTCTATGGATTCTGTGCTTGTGGTACGTGAGTTTCCTGAGATATTTCCTTTAGACCTACCGGGTATGCTACCCGACAGGGATATCGACTTCTGCATTGATTTGGCTCCGGGCACTCAGCCCATTTCTATTTCGTTGTATCGTATGGCCCCACTTGAGTTGAAAGAGTTGAAGGAGCAGTTGCAAGAATTGCTTCATAAAGGCTTTATTAGACCTAGTGTCTCGCCTTAGGGTGTGCTGATATTGTTTATTAAGAAGAAGGACGGATCAATGAGGATGTGTATAGATTACCGTCAGTTGAACAAGGTTACAATCAATAATAAGTATCCATTGCCGAGGATTGATAATTTGTTTGATCAGCTTCAGGGTGCCAAGGTATTTTCGAAGATTGACTTGAGATCTAGGTACCATCAGTTGAGGATTAGGGCATATGATGTCCCTAAGACAGCTTTCCGCATTTGGTATGGGCATTATGAGTTCTTGGTGATGTCATTTGGGTTGACAAATGCCCTAGCAACTTTTATGGATTTGATGAACTGAGTGTTCAAGCCTTACTTGGATTCGTTCATAATAGTCTTCATTGATGATATTTTGATCTAATGAGCAGCATTTGAGAGTGGTTCTTTAGACCTTGAGAGATAGTCAGTTGTATGCTAAGTTTCGAAGTGTGAGTTCTGGTTGAGTTCAGTTGCATTCTTGGGTCATGTTGTATCAGTAGAGGGTATTTAGGTGGATCCGAAGAAGATAGAGGCAGTCAAGAATTGGCCTAGACCTGAGTCAGCTATAGAGATTCGGAGTTTCTTAGATTTGGCAGGCTATTACTATCGGTTTGTGGAGGGGTTTTCATCTATTGCAGCCCCGATGACCAGGTTGACCCAGAAGGGTGCCCAGTTCAGGTGGCCAGACGAGTGTGAGGCGAGCTTTCAGAAGCTCAAGATAATTTTGACTATGGCGCCGGTGTTGGTTTTGTCCATAAGTTTAGGGCCATATATAGTTTATTATGATACATCTCGTATTGGACTTGGTGCGGTGTTAATGCAGGATGACAAGGTCATTACTTATGTTTCACGTCAATTGAAGATTTATGAGAAGAACTATCTAGTTCATGATTTGGAGTTAGCATCCATTGTTCACGCGTTAAAGGTTTGGAGGCACTATCTGTATGGGGTGTCATGTGAGGTGTTCACGGATCATAAGACTTTGCAATACTTGTTCAAGCAGAAGGAGCTAAATTTGAGGCAGAGAAGGTGGTTGGAGCTATTGAAAGACTATGATATCACCATCTTATATCATCCGGGAAAGACCAATGTGGTGGCCGATGCTTTGAGTAGGAAGTCAGCCAGTATGGGCAGCCTTGCTTATATTCTGGTCGGTGAGAGACTGCTTGCTTTGGATGTTTAGGCTTTGGCCAATCAGTTCGTGAGGTTGGATGTTTCTGAGCCCAACTGTGTGTTATCCTGGACAGTCGCTCATTCTTCTTTATTGGAGAGTATCCGAGATCGGCAGTAAGATGATCCTCATTTGTGTGTCCTTAGGGACACGGTGCAGCATGGTGGTGCGAAGTATGTTACATTAGGAGATGATGGAGTTTTGAGGCTGCAGGGTCGAGTGTACCTAATGTGGATGGGCTTCGAGAGTTGATTTTAGAGGAGGCCCATAGCTCCCGGTACTCTATTCATCCGGGCGCCGCTAAGATGTATCAGAATTTGCAGTAACATCATTGGTGGAGGAGGATGAAGAAGGATATTGTTGCATATGTGCCATAGTGTTTGAATTGTCAGCAGGTAAAGTACGAGCATCAGAGACCTAGTGGTTTGTTCCAGAAGATTGAGATTCCTGAGTGGAGGTGGGAGCGTATCACTATGGACTTCGTTGTTGGACTCTTATGGATTCAGAGGAAGTTTGATGCAGTGTGGGTTATTGTTGATAGGCTGACCAAGTCAGCACATTTCATTCATGTGGTAGTCTTATATTCTTCCGATAGGTGTCACACCTTCTTTTTTGCTACATCCGAAAAGGGTATAAGGGAGTTTTTTCAATTTAAGTGACAATCGAAATGGGATTATTTATATTAAAATCAGAGTCGCCATTTGGGAAAATTTATAGTGTCCCAAGTCACCGATTTAAATCCCGAATCAAGGAAAGATTGACTCTGTTTTACAGTCAGCGAACACAGAAATCTGGGTAAGGAATTCTGTTAACCCGAGAGAAGGTGTTAGGCATTCTCGGGTTCCGTGGTTCTAGCACGGTCGCTTAAACTATTAAAATTGGCCTATTATCTGATTTACTACATATTTTAAACCTATTGTGCATTTTTAACTTTATAACTGCTTTTAATTATTTTAAACCGTTTTTAGGAAGATTCAACGTTATTTAAAACATGCTTTGAACCACGCCATATGAAATGCATCCACGGTTTGCGACACGTTCTATTTAACGTTGTTAAGAATTAAAATTGGGTCACATGAAATGTACACCCAAACTTAGTAGTTAAAAGAAAATCAGTTTAAAGTATGCGCCTAAATCAACTACGAAAGTTCAAATTATTAACAAAGTTTGCGAGGGCCATGGAAAATTCAATGATGGCACACCCCGATTTTAAAGAGTTAGTATTAATTATATGAGGGCCATGAACTTAGGAGTTTTATTTGACATGGCACGCCTCAAATTATTCTATAAGATTTCTTGATCTAATCTTTGAGGGCCATAAATTATAGCTTGCTTAATATGGCACGCCTCAACCTACAAGGCACTTAATGAAATCTAAGGGACATAATATAGCTAACAAAGAAATTACGGGCAAGTGTTGGGAATCTGGGCTGAACTTAGCCCAAGAGAATGAGCGGGTAAGAGCAGCCCAAACGAATTGGTCATTTCCTCAACTGGGACAGCATGGAGCCCAGCTCCCAGACTTTCAAGAAAGTCCATGCAAATCGTGTTACACATATTAACTACAGGTTTAAAGAAATTGGAGCTGAGTGAAAATTTCCAGTTGAACTTTTGCCAAAATCCTTTTATTATCGAATGAAGAAACAGTTAATAAACCCAGAAATATTGTATGTTATTGAACCCTGAATCGAGTCCACAACGGGGTGATACCACACAGCCATGGGCTGACTGCTTTGGGGCCTGCGTCAGGCCCAACACCCTTAGAAGAAAAAACTCTTCAATTATAAGCCTATTGAACCACAAGCATTTAACACATGGTCATCTAAATCATGTAATCTACCTCTAATGAAGACAATAAGAGCATGATTCTCCTTTTCTTAAAAAAAATCGTTAAGCTCACATATGCAAACTACCAACTGCATACTAACTATGAACTAATCACACACTATTCTGACTCTAGATAACAATGAATTCCAACCAAAGATTCTCATTCAAACCCATGTATATGACTTAACAGTTCAAACAAAATCCCAAGCACCATGCTTATTTCCACAGTCTTAAACAGATAAAAAATTATTTAATCCAACTTAACCCTATGTTGTAGTAGATCCAACAGTCTTACATATAAATACAACACTTCAATAGATTTACAAACCAACATGCTGAATTTAAACACCTATCCAAACTTACAAACCAGATTTAAGCTAATAACATAAATAAACAAGTAAACACATGAAGAGGAACTAAACTACTACAGGATTGAATGAGTTTAAGAACATAAGAATGGCATTTGATAAACAAATATGCCATAGATTTCCAACTTAATCACACATCTGCAAATCCTCTCATTTCACATGTCAACGAGGTCTATTAAGTACCTTGGTTACAGCAACAAAACAACAAGAAAATGAGCCTGAGATTAGGAGGAGAGCAGCAGCATTATATCAGCAACAAACAGCACAACCCACAATCAGCTTTTACACCATTTTGAACCCAGATGAACACAGTTCTTTCGAGTTTTCAAAAATTCTGACTAACAGTGGAAATCAAAGAGCAAAAAACCAGCAAGTTTCTACCACAAAATGCAAGTAATTTTTAGTATTTTCAGAGGCTAGAAGTCTCAGTCGTTTCTAAGTTTTTTAGTATGTGTCATCTCTACTTCTAAATGAAAAGAAATAACCTTATCTAGAAGGTCCTTGGGCAGCAGAACCGATTTCCCTATTTTATCAATTCACCTTTCCCCCAATTTTTAATTTTCACTTTTAACCCTGAATTTTAGAACCAATTACTGAAACTACCCAATCCCCTCTTTCCTGGAAGCTTTCCAATCAGTTTTTAAAAGATTTCCTTAAATAAATTCCCCCAAATACCCTTTAGTCCCCTGTTATTTACTTCAAGCAAATAAGACCCTGAACCAAGCTGCCCAAATGCCTTTGGGCCCCCTGCCCCACCGAACTTCAAGCAGCTATCTGGGCTTCTTGCATTTAGCAAGCCCAAGTTCAAATTTAAACAAATGAATTCCCAAGTAAAAATAAGAAAAACAAAATAATCTAATTCTGGACTTTAGTAACATGAAATCTCTTTAACGAAGCAAACTAAGAATAATAAAAGAAGTAGAAAGAAAAGGGGAAATTAACATATATTAACAAAGAAATTAACCTAAACTTTATCAACTAAACATGACTCGATCCTAATCATGCAACAGAAACAATTTAAAAACAGAAAATGAGAAAGAGAAAGAAGGATCAGAAGAAGAAGACGAGGACTGGAATAAAACAAAAATGAAAACGAAAAAATGACGAAAATACCAAGCATAGGCAGACGAAAAATGGGCTTGAACAAACCTCCAACACTTTCTATTTTGAGCCAAAATTGACATTAGTCACGTGTTCTCGTTGAGAATAGACGAACAATACCAGTTTCAACCCTTAATCGTTCATTGAAACTTGAAAAGTTTAGGAGATTTTCTTTTTCTTCTGCTTTTCTTTTAGATCCGAAATTGGTCCGATTTGGTGAAGATTTGAGGAGATATGGTGGTAGATTGGGAATCAGGTGTGGGTGGTGGTTGTGTGGTAAAGGTTTAGGGTTAATTGGAGGCCAGTCGCCAGTGGAAAATGGCGGAGGTTTTGAGGGCGGCGGGCTAGGGTTAGAGGTCTGAGAGATAGGGAGATGAAGTGAAGAGTGTACTAGGTTTTTTGAAGGTATTCTGACACTTTTATTTAATATGGGGGAAGTGTTCACGGTCGTTGGATGAGATGAAACGGAAGGTCAGGATTGGCTTAAAAGCCTTGAACTTAAAACGATGTAGTTTTGTTCCCATACTACGTCGTTTCAAGTTGTCTAAATGACTGAATGGTTGGACCGGGTTAGGGGCGTGGTTTGGGCCGGATCTTGAACAGGTCTGGGGGGAATTACTTGGGTTGTGCCGAATTGGCCCAAAATCACAGCCTTTTCTGATTATCTTTTCTTTTCTTTTCAATTTCCAATTTTCCTTCCCCTTTCAAATTAGTTTAATCCTAAATTAACTCTTAAACTAAATTAACTTACAAAATTAAGCTAACAATCCATCATAATAATTATAAAAATTAATTAACTCCTAAATTAAAAGAAGAACTACAAATTTAAAATTTAAAAGGTTAAAAATGCAAAGTAAGCCATTTTTGTGATTTTTTATTTTTATAAAACAACTTATTTACTAATTAACCAAAAATGTAAAAATAAACCCCAAATGCCATGGAAAGTATTTTTGTATTTTTTTGTGATTTAAATAAAATAAACGTGCACAGACAAATGCAAACAATTAACAAGATTCAATGGAAAATCTATAAAAATTGCAAATAATGGGAAAATATTATATTTTTAGAGTTTATGGGAGTAATTCCTATAGGGCAAAAATCACGTGCTCACAGCTGCCCCTCTTTGCTCGGAAACACGAAGAGTTTTCGTGCAAAGATAAAGTGAGCGGATATGAGCGATTTTTGCCCATTTGAATACTCTGTGGGAAGCACTTTTTGAAATATTTGACCGCGCCCTGCTTCCGAGGTTGCCTACATATCCTTTGTTATAAAGGAATCAGGTCAGTGTAGTTTGGAAGGTTTCGGTAGCTGGGACTACCAGAAAGCTATTATTTCACTGTTGTTGCTGCTGATACTGCTTGTTGAACTCCTTATTACACCAAAACAAAATAAAGAAGCTAGACTAAACTATGATCTATGAATTACAAGAATCTTATCTATATGTTCAAACTTGATCTTGCAGTTTCTGTTGTTCTATTGACTTGTATTCCCCAGGTGAAATTCCTTTATTGCTGACTTGAGTTGTATTCTGAGGTGTTTTCCCTCTGTTTTCCAGGCAGGCACCTGATTACCAACATTTGAATTATCTTCCTTTCCCCCGAAACTTGAATTGTTTTCCCTTTGTTTTCCAGGTGGGTACCTGATTGCCGAACTCGCACTGTCTTCCTTTGAACATTGTTGCTTTCCCTTTGTTCTCCAGGTGGGCTCCTGATTGCCAACACTTACACGGTTTTTCCTCGAAACTTAAACTGCTTCCCTTTGTTCTTCAGGTGGGCTCCTGATTACCAAAACTCAAATTGATTTTCCCTTTGTTCTCCAGGTGGGCTCCTGATTACCAATACTTGAATTGCTTTTCCCTTTGTTCTCCAAGTTGGCTCCTGAATACCAACACTTAATTGTTTTTTCCTTTGTTCTTCAGGTGGGCTCTTGATTACCAACACTTTAATTACTTTTCCTTTTGTTCTCCAGGTAGGCTCCTGATTGCCAACACTTACACAGTTTTTCCTCGAAACTTGAACTGCTTCCCTTTGTTCTTCAGGTGGGCTCCTGATTACCAACACTCGAATTGTTTTTCCCGTTGTTCTCCAGGTGGGCTCCTGATTACCACCACTCAAATTTCTTTTCCCTTTGTTCTCCAGGTGGACTCCTGATTACCAATACTCGAATTGTTTTTCCATTTGTTTTCCAGGTAGGCTCCTAATTACCAACACTTGAATTGTTTTCCCTTTGTTCTCCAGGTGGACTCCTGATTACCAAAACTCCAACCGTATTCCCTTGCTCTCCAGGTGGGCGCCTGATTTCCAAAACATTAATAGCTCTTCCTCGGAACTTGCTTTGTTTTCCCTTTGTTCTCCAGGTAGGATTCTGATTGCTGAACTTGAACCACTTGCTCTTGTAACTGCTTTTCCTTTGAACTGTCTTCCCTTGTTTCTCCAGGTGGGTGCTTATTGCTTGACCCTGGACCGCTGTTTATGCTCGAAACTCATGTTGTTTTCCCTTGCTCTCTAGATGGGACAAAACAAAGAAGATTTTCTGCCCCAGTTTGGTAGCTGGGCACATCTATGAGTGTTAACTGAATTGTGTTACCCAATATTTCTAAGAATTTAAAAGCTATATCCCATTATCCTGGAGGGTCCTGAAAGTTAAAATCAAATCTTATCTTAAGAGTGACAATTTTAAGGCTAAGTTATATTTCCCTACGGTAGAACTTACGCTAAATCTTGTTATCTAATGGAGTTTTAAATCTAAGTTCCATTATTTAGGAGGGTCCTGAAAATTTCGAATTGAATCCTATCCTAAGAATGAAAACTTCAAAGCAAACTTATATTTCCTCAAGATAAAGCTTATGTTAGATCTCGTTACTCATGAATGTTTTGAATTTTAAACTAGGTTCCATTGTCCAGGAGGGTCCTGAGAACTTCAAATTAAATCCTATTATCCATGCGGGTCCTGAGAATTTACGATCGAACCTATCTGGTACATTTCTTTCTTTACGGAAGGTTTCTCTGAAACAAACGGAATTTTCTGCCCATGTTTCAATCAAAGAAAAATCTTGTCAGTTTTAAATATGGTGTTAGTTTGCGACATTCTTGTTGATGATGATCCTCTCGTTGTCGTGCCTTGCTTTGACTGGCTGCCTTGAACTGGCCAAGAACCGTTTGACTTTCTGACTGACTCTCAACCGTACAAGATTATTCCATTGTGGAGCAGTTGAGAAATATGCCTACTCAGATTTTATTGTTGTCATTGTTAATCCACTTAGATGAGCATCGTCGGGCCCTGATGAAAATTCTGAACGAAACTTACGTTCCCCACAAAATTTCAGTAAACCATCTGGAAAAGAGCACCAACAAAATATTTAAGGTGAATAGGGTTACCTTCTCTAATGATGAGTTGCATGTAGAAGGTACTAAACACAACAGAGCTCTCTATCTTATGGTAAAATGTGAAGATTCTGTGGTTACCAGGGTATTAGTTGACAATGGGTCAAGTGCAAACATCTGCCCTCTCTCTACTCTGAACAAGTTGAAAGTGGATGATGAGAGGATTCACAATAACAGCATCTGCGTTCGGGGATTTGACGGTAGAGGGAAAGATTCAGTTGGTGATATAGTGCTTGAGTTGACAATAGGACCGGTGGAATTCACCATGGAGTTCCAGGTGCTGGACGTAGCCGTCTCTTACAATTTGCTGTTAGGTCGACCTTGGATTCATGCTGCCAAAGCAGTCCCGTCCACTCTGCACCAGATGGTCAAGTTCGAATGGGATAGACAAGAGATCGTCGTGCATGGTGAAGATAACTTGTATACTCACAGCGATGCCTTTGTCCCGTTCATTGAGGTTGAAGATAACAAAGGGTCTTGGGTCTATTAAGTTTTTGAAACAGTGTTGGTAGAGAAGGTTCCAGAAGGGAAATGTGTTCCAACCCCAAAGATAACCTCTGCATCAGTCATGGTGGCCTTTGAAATGCTGAAAAATGGCTTTGTGCCCGGTAATGGTCTGGGTGCATCTCTATAGGGTATCGTACAGCCGGTGTCCCTCCCTAAGAATTTGGGTACGTTTGGTCTTGGATTCAAACCTACAGCGACAGATGTGAGAAGAGTTAAAAGGTTGAAACAGAAGGCATGGGCACTTCCAAAGCCTGTTCCGCGTCTCTCTAGGTCTTTTGTCAAGCCTGGTGCCAGGAAACGC
Source organism: Nicotiana sylvestris (assembly GCF_000393655.2). Lineage (NCBI taxonomy): Eukaryota > Viridiplantae > Streptophyta > Magnoliopsida > Solanales > Solanaceae > Nicotiana > Nicotiana sylvestris. The sequence goes on along the minus strand of NC_091068.1, from coordinate 93,383,123 downwards.
CCAGTGACGACAGTTTCAAGTTCTGTGGTTGACATTGATGAGGAGTTAATTGAAAGGTTCCAGAGGTTTTTTGATAATGTGAACATGGTGGAAGTTGGAGAAGGTTCTAGCAAAGCGGACGTGCAGTTCGTCGGGCCGAATGCAAAGCTTAACAATTGGAAGGCTACTCCTCTCCCTACCCGGAAGGAGTCTTGGTAGTTTGTTTTGTTTTCCTTTCTATTTGAGTTATTCCAGGGTTGTGACTCAGACTTTATTTTCCGCTTGTTGAAGTACAAACCTTGTTATCCTTCATTTTCAATGAAATGCAATTTCCCTTTTTTCCATCATTCCTAATAGTTTTATTTTTATTTGTCTTTTCTTCTCTGTACAGTTCTTTTTATGCTTGTCTCAATGGCATGACATGCATGAGAAATCTTCGGCCCAGTCTTAAATGTCAATTTAATTTTGAAATAATAATCCAAGAAATAGAGTGTGATAATAAATCAGAATATGATGAGGATGAGGCTTTTGAAAAGGTTAGTAAGGAACTAAGTCATTTTGAAGAAAAACCCAAGTCTAACCTGAATGATACAAAAGCAATCAATCTAGGAGACCCAGATAATGTCAGAGAAACTAAGATAAGTGTCCATCTTGAACCACAAATTAGGGAAGAAATAATTAAAGCATTGTTCGAGTATAAAGATATTTTCGCATGGTCGTACGATGACATGCCAGGCTTAAGTACCAATTTAGTGGTCCATAAATTTCCAATTAATCCAGCATTCCCTCCCGTCAAGAGAAGTTGAGAAAATTCAAAACTGACATGAGTGTGAAGATTAAAGAAGAGTTCACAAAGCATCTTGATGCAAAGGTCATTCAGGTCATGCGGTATCCCACGTGGTTAGCCAATGTTGTGCATGTGCCAAAGAATTGAAAGGTTCCAGAGATTGTTTGATGATGTGAACATGGTGAAAGTTGGAGAAGGTTCTAGCAAAGCGGACGTGCAGTTCGTCGGGCCGAATGCAAAGCTTAACAATTGGAAGGCTACTCATTTCCCTACCCGAAAGGAGTCTTGGCAGTTTGTTTTGTTTTCCTTTCTATTTGAGTTATTCCAGGGTTGTGACTAAGACTTTATTTTCCGTTTGTTGATGTACAAACCCTGTTATCCTTCATTTTCAATAAAATGAAATTTCCCTTTTTCCATCATTCCTAATAGTTTTATTTTTGTTTGTCTTTTCTTCTCTGTACAGTTCTTTTTATGCTGGTTTCAATGGCATGACATGCATGAGAAATCTTCGGCTCAGTCTTAAATGTCAATCTAATTCTGAAATAATAATCCAAGAAATAGAGTGTGATAATGAATCAGAATATGATGAGGATGAGGCCTTTGAAGAGATTAGTAAGGAACTAAGTCATTTTGAAGAAAAACCCAAGCCTAACCTGAATGATACAAAAGCAATCAATCTAGGAGACCCAGATAATGTCAGAGAAACTAAGATAAGTGTCCATCTTGAACCACAAATTAGGGAAGAAATAATTAAAGCATTGTTCGAGTATAAAGATATTTTTGCATGGTCGTACGATGACATGCCAGGCTTAAGTACCAATTTAGTGGTCCATAAATTGCCAATTAATCCAGCATTCCCTCCCATCAAGCAGAAGTTGAGAAAATTCAAAACTGACATGAGTGTGAAGATTAAAGAAGAGGTCACAAAGCATCTTGATGCAAAGGTCATTCAGGTCACGCGGTATCCCACGTGGTTAGCCGATGTTGTGCATGTGCCAAAGAAGGATGGTAAGACTAGAGTGTGTGTTGATTACCGTGATCTCAACAAGGCAAGTCCAAAGGACAACTTCCCATTGCCAAATATCCACATTTTGATTGATAATTGTGCCAAGCATGAGATTGGGTCTGTTGTGGATTGCTATGCGGGCTATCATCAAATTTTAATGAATGAGGAAGATGCGGAAAGACGGCATTAATCATGCTATGGGGGACATATTGCTACAGGGTCATGCCTTTTGGTTTGAAAAATGTTGGGGCAACTTACATGAGGGAAATGACAACCATATTCCATGACATGATACACAAGGAGATTTAGGTTTACGTGGATGATGTGATCATAAAGTCCAGGAAGCAGTCTAACCACGTCAAAGATTTGAGAAAGTTCTTCCAAAGGCTCCGCAGGTACAATCTTAAACTCAACCCTGCAAAGTGCGCATTTGGTGTTCCATCGGGGAAATTATTGGGATTCATAGTCAGTCGGCGGGGCATTGAATTGGATCCATCAAAGATCAAGGCTATCCAGGAATTACCACTGCCAAAGAACAAGACCGAGGTGATGAGTCTGTTAGGGAGGCTGAACTACATTAGCAGGTTTATTGCTCAACTCACGACAACTTTTGAGCCCGTCTTTAAGCTGCTAAAGAAGTATGTTGCAGTCAAGTGGACTAATGAGTGTCAGGAAGCATTCGATAAGATAAAGGGGTATTTGTCAAACCCACCTATGTTGGTCCCACCGGAATCAGGAAGACCTTTGATTCTTTATTTGATAATCTTGGATAACTCATTTGGTTGTGTGTTGGGTCAGCATGACATCACTAGCAGGAAAGAGCAAGCCATTTATTACCTTAACAAGAAGTTCACATCTTATGAGGTTAAGTACACTCCCCTTGAGAGGACATGTTGCGCCCTGAATTGGGTAGCACAGAAATTGAAACATTATTTGTCATCCTACACCACTTACCTCATTTCTTGCCTGGATCCTCTGAAGTATATCTTCCAGAAGTCTATGCCCACAGGAAGGCTTGCAAAGTAGAAGATCTTGCTCACAGAATTTGACATCGTATATGTGACTCGGACAGTAATGAAAGCCCAAGCTTTAGCCGATCACTTGGCCGAGAACCCGGTGGATGAAGAATATGAACCTTTGAAGACTTATTTTCCTGATGAAGAGGTAATGCACATTGATGAGGTCGAGAAGGATGAAAAGCCCGAATGGAAACTTTTCTTTGATGGGGCTACTAACACGAAAGGCATTGGGATAGGAGTTGTACTCATTTCTGAAACAGGGCATCACTACCTTATTACGGCTCAGCTCCATTTCTATTGCACTAACAACATGGCTAAGTACGAGGCATGCATTTTGGGTTTAAGGCTAGCTGTAGATATGGGAATCCAGGAAGTCTTGGTCTTGGGGGACTCGGACCTTCTGGTGCACCAGATTCAAGGAGAATGGGAGATGCGGGATTTAAAGCTTATACCGTATCAACAATATCTGCATGATCTTTGTCAACGGTTTCGATCTATAGAGTTTAGGCACATTCCAAGGATCCATAATGAGGTTGTCGATGCCTTGGCTACGTTGGCGTCAATGTTTCACCATCCGGACAAAGCTTATGTTGAACCTCTGCATATTCAAGTTCGTGATCAGCATGCCTACTACAATATGATTGAGGAGGAACTTGATGGTGAACCATGGTTCCATGACATCATGGAGTATATCAGGATGGGGTGTATCCAGTACAAGCCACAGGTGCTCAAAAGAGAACAATTCATCGTTTGGCAAGTGGATTTTTCTTCAGTGGAAGAGTTTTGTACAAAAGGACTCCAGATCTTGGGTTGTTAAGATGCATAGATGCTAGACATGCCACGGCTATCATGACCGAAGTACATTTCAGGGTTTGCGGGCCGCACATGAGTGGGTACGTTTTGGCAAAGAAGATTCTTTGAGCAGGTTATTATTGGCTCACCATGGAGCGAGATTGTAACAGTTTTGTGCGCAACTGTTATCAATGCCAAGTACACGAAGATTTGATTCATTCTCCACCATCTGAATTGCACACAATGTCCGCACCATGGCCTTTTGTTACTTGGGGTATGGACGTCATCAGACCAATTGTGCCAGCAGCATCCAATGGACACAGGTTCATTCTGGTGGCCATTGATTATTTCACTAAGTGGGTTGAAGCTAAAACTTTCAAATCTGTGACCAAGAAGGCAGTGGTCAATTTTGTGCATGCAAATATCATTTGTCGGTTCGGGATTCCAAAGGTGATCATCACAGATAACGGTGCTAATCTTAACAGTCATTTGATGAAAGAAGTGTGTCAACAGTTTAAGATTACACATCGAAACTCCACCCCATACCGCCCCAAGGCAAATGGAGCAGTCGAGGCAGCCAACAAGAACATAAAGAAGATGCTTCAGAAAATAGTGCAAGGTTCCAGGCAATGGCATGAGAAGTTGCACTTTGCGTTGTTGGGTTATTGCACTACTGTTCGTACTTCAGTAGGTGCAACTCCTTATTTGTTGGTATATGGCATCGAAGTAGTGATACCCGCAGAAGTTGAAATTCCATCCCTTCGGATTGTTGCTGAAGCCGAAATTGATGATGATGAGTGGGTTAAAACCCGTCTAGAGCAATTAAGTTTGATTGATGAGAAAAGATTGGCAGCAGTGTGTCATGGCCAGCTATATCAAAAGAGAATGGCGAGAGCATACGACAAGAAGGTGCGTCCCCGGAAATTTGAAGTGGGTCAACAAGTATTGAAATGCATCCTTCCACATCAGGCTGAGGCAAAAGGCAAGTTCACCCCAAATTGGCAGGGGGAGTTCATTGTCACAAGAGTGTTGTCCAATGGTGCTTTATATTTAACAGTCGTAGAAGGCAAATGTGTAGATATGGCTATCAATTCTGATACAGTCAAAAGATATTATGTATGATTTCTTTGGTTTTCTAAATTGTTGTTTGTACTTGGCATATTTTGAAGATTGGAATGACAAAGGCATTTTATTCTGCTATCTAAACATTTTATCCCTTGACACCCCTTTGGGCCTTATTTATTTTCTTTTATATCCCTCTTTTGAAACCAGTAGCGAAATTCTGAAACACGAATGCAACAGGTAAGTAAAGAAGTAAAAAAGGAAAGAGAAGAGAAAAGAAAAGGAAAGAATGGAAAAGAATGAAAAGAAAGAAAAAGAGAAAAGAAAAAAGAAAAAAAAAGAAAGAAGAAAAAAGAAAGAAAAGAAAGGAAAGAAAAAGAAAAATAAAGAGAAAGAAAGGAAAGGAGAAGAGTAACAACCATAATTCCTATCACATGAACTACGTTCGACCTAATTCCTTTTAAGGATACGTAGGCATCCTCACGGTTCGGCCCCATCAAATAGAAATCCAGAAGTCCCCAAGCAAAGAAACTGGGGCAGAAAGTTGTGGTTGTTGTAAGAAATTTGATTCCAAGAGTTGTAATGTTTTTAAACCCATTCAAGTTGTTTTTAGCCTCTTCTGAAAGATGAAAACTGTGGACTACGATGTAATTGACCAACTCCGGAAGTCTCCTTCCCAAGTCTCACTTTTGTCTCTACTCATAAGCTCGAGTGAACATCAAAAAGTGCTGATAAAAACCCTTAATGAGGCATATGTTCCGGTCGAGACCATTGTTGAGCAATTGGAAAGAATGGCAGAATGATTTTTTGAAGTCAATCGGATCTCCTTTAGTCAAAATGACCTGTCTCTAGAAGGGGCTACCCACAACAAAGCTCTTTATTTAACTATTAAATATGAAGGGTACCACGTGAAAAGAGTCATGCTGGATGGCGGGTCTAGGGTTGACATCTGCCCTCTCTCAACTTTGCAAAAAATGGAAATTAGGACTGAGAGAATCAGGCCTAACAATGTTTGTGTACGTGATTTCGATGACGTCAAGAGAGACACAATAGGGGAGATTGATTTAATCTTAACTATTGGTTTTATGGATTTCGAAGTGACATTTCAGGTCTTGGACATGGACACCTCCTACAATTTTCTCCTAGGAAGGCCTTAGATCCATATGGAAGGGGTCGTACCTACTACTCTCTACCAAATGGTGAAGTTTGACCACAAAGATCAGGAAATTATGGTACATAGAGAAGATGAGCAATCAATTACCAAGACTCGTCAGTCTTATGTCTCGAGGCTAAGGAAGGTAGCGAGCACATAATCTATGAAGCTTTTGAGATTGTGGTCGCGGATCAGTGTGAGGAAGGAAGCCCGTGTCCTCAACCCTTTTTGTCAAATGCATCAATCATGGTCACTACTGAAATGATCAAGTACGGGTATAAGCCTGGAAGGGGGTCGGGATAACTTTGCAAGGTATCACGGAACCTATCACTTTAGCTGCTAGTCAGAAATTCTTCGGTGTGGGTTTCCAAGCCATAAAAGCTGATGTAACAGGGGAAAATGACCGAAAAAGTAATGGTTGGGTGTTGCCTCAACCTGTCCCACATCTCTCCAAAACATTTACCAAGCCAAGATACATAGATGAAGAAGATGAGTCCTTCACGCCCGAGGAAATTGAGGACATATGTGGAGCCATGAGGAAAATGTTGTATGAGGCTCACATGGTCCAGCCGGGAGAAGGCTCAAGAACTGCTGAGGTGCAATATATGGGGCCTGACGCCAAGCTTCAGAATTGGAAGGCTACTCCATTCCCAGTCAGGCGGGAATCCCGGTAGTCTAGTCTTGCCACCTTTTCTACATTTCGAGTTATTCTAGGGTGTAACTTGAATGTTTCTTTTAGTTTATTGTCTTTAATATTCAAATGTAAACCCTTCTATCTTCAAATTTAATAAAATGAAATCAATATTTCATCGTCTATGAATCTCTTTCTTTATTATTTCTGATTTTTGTTACTTTTCTTATTTCTTCTTTTCAGTTCTAATAATGCGGATTTAAATAACATAACATGCTTGCGGACTTCATGCCTAGATCTTAGCATAGTGTCTAACTATGAAATAATGAATCAAGAACTATAATATAATGAAGATGGGGCTTTTAGGGAAATAAACCGAGAATTGAAACAATTTGAGAATAAGCCTAAGCCAAACTTAAATGAAACTGAGCCAGTTAACATGGGTAGTTCAGAAGAGATTCAGGAAACCATGATAAGCATTCTCACTTATGAAAGAACTAGGGATGCATTGATCCAATTTTTGTTCGAGTTTAAAGACGTGTTTGCCTGGTCCTATGATGATATGCCATGACTGAGTATTAATTTAGTGGTGCACAAATTCCAACTTACCCCGATCATCCCCCTGTCCAACAAAAGCAGAGAAAGTTCAAAACTGATATCAGTGACAAGATCAAAGAAGAGGTTACCAAACAGTTGAAAGCAGGTGTGATCCGAGTGGTTCAATACACCACATGGTTGGCTAATGTAGTCTCAGTGCCAAAGAAAGACGAGAAAACCCGAGTGTGTGTTGACTATCGGGATCTGAACAAAGCAAACCCCAAGGACACTTACCGTTACCAAACATCCACATCCTTGTTGACAACTGTGCCAAACATGAGATATAGTTGGATTGTTATGTTGGGTATCATCAGGTCTTGATGGATGAAGACGATGCAGGAAAGACAGCTTTCACCACCCTTTGGGGTACTTACTGCTACAGGGTCATGCCTTTTGGTTTGAAGAATGTTGGGGTAACTTACATGACAGTTATGACTACCATCTTTCACGACATGATGCACCAAGAAATCAAGGTGTACATGGATGATGTGATCATTAAATCAAGAACGCAAGATTACCATGTGCAGGATCTGAGAAAGTTCTTCGAGCGTCTGTATAAGTATGACTTGAATTTAAATCCAGCTAAGTGTGCATTTGGAGTACCATCTGGAAAACTTTTAGGGTTTGTAGTTAGTCGGAGGGGCATTGAGCTAGATCCAACAAAGATAAAGTCTATTCAGGATTTGCCTCCTCCGAGAACCAAGAAAGAGGTTATGAGTCTGCTAGGTAGGTTGAATTACATCAGCAGATTCATTGCTCAATTGACTTCCACATGTGATCCCATTTTTAAGTTGCTGAAAAAAGATGCGGCGATTAGATGGACAGATGAGTGTCAGGAAGCTTTCGACAAAATCAAAGAATATTTGTCGAATCCGCCAATGTTGGCTCCACTTGAGCCGGAAAGGACTTTGTTTTTGTACTTGATAGTGTTGGAGAATTCCTTTGGATGTGTTCTCGGGCAACATGATGTGACTGGGAAGAAGGAACAAGTCATATACTACTTGAGCAAGAAGTTCACTAGTTATGAAGCCAAATACACTTTGTTGGAAAGAACTTGTTGCGCCCTGACCTGGGTCAATCAAAATCTTAGGCATTACTGACCTTGGATGACCCGAGTGCTCTACACCCAAACCATTGTTTTACATTTCTGACCCTTCTACTTGAACCTCTGTATCTCCCACAGGATTACTAAACCATTCGACCAATGGAACTTTCACTGACACCTTATTTTCCACTTTACATCATGCTACCTCTGGTATGCTTTGGCCGTATTTTTCTTTGTGCAATTTGGAAGTTGGTAGTAAGCTTTAAAATCCTTTCTTACTTGCTTAAACAAGGCTGACATTGGAAAATCCTTAAAGAAATAAACCTAAAAGAAATGAAATGCAATGACTTTGAGAGTTAGGAATAAAATGAAGTCCAAAACTGGATGCTGTTTGAGAGGGAAAAAGGAAAAGAGACTTATCTATGTAGAACATTTTGGATCAATAGGGTAATGGTATGCTCGATGTTTTTGGTTCTCATGAGTGGTGAGTCTCTACAGGTGTTTTGTAGTAGTACTCTTGTGTTTTGGTGATCCGCATGGCTTGGTGGAGTTAGAGAGATTCAATTCTGATGGTCTGGTTATGTGCAAATGGATTCCAAAGAATTCTCGATGATTTCAATCACGGTTTGAGGTGTGTCGCGCCCCCTTTTTCTCGCAAAATTTTTGAAAAAAAAGAGTTGGACCCGATGAGGGTTGCCTACGTATCCCACATCCGGTGAGAATCAAACTTGCATAGTTCGGTCAATTTTGACGCAACAGAAAACACAAACTTTTGAAGTAGCTTTTTTTCTTTCTTTTTTTCAAAAATTTCGGCAGAGTTTCGGGGTATTTTGGACACCAGGTTTTTTCACAGGTGGGTAATTTCCTTTATCTCACCTCAATTTGGTTTTTCTCCATTTCTCCCTTATTCTAGAAGTCGGTCAACATGCAATTCGAGTAAAATAAATGCGCAAGTAGCAAGCAAAATGCATCAGGATGGTCTTTTGATTTCAGGTGCGTCTGTCCTAGATGGACCCAACCCCTGTGTTGAGTCCCCAAAGTCAAAATGCACATGATGCAAACAAGCATTCCTACTAGGGATCCGGCATGAGGCTATATTATACTAGGTTTGAAAATCTTTGTTTTTTTTTTGTTCTAGACCTGGCTTACCCGAGCGGACAGCTCGAGCCGGGGGGCAGCGTACCAGGAATACAGAAGCTTCACCGGCTTTGCAACTTGTCCGAACCTCGTTCTAAAATTGGGATATGACACTAACAGAAGAGAAGTCACACGAAATGCACACTTCCTAGATGATTTAGAAGACTTAGAGAGAAAAGGGTTTCGTAACAATTTATATACAGTTCAACAATATCAAAGCGGTAAAAAAATGGCATCTAGCACATTAGGTTCAAACATGTAAAAATCGGATAATAAATAAATCCAATTATAACAGATATACTAAGCTCGAATTCTGAACCCTGAACCAAAGATTCTGGGTTTGATCCCCAGCAGAGTCGCCAGAGCTGTCACACCTCCTTTTTTGCTACACCTGAAAAGGGTATAAGGGAGTTTTTTCTAATTTAAGTGACAATTGAAACGGGATTATTTATATTAAAACCAAAGTCGTCATTTGGGATAATTTATAGTGTCTCAAGTCACCAGTTTAAATCCTGAATCGAGGAAAGATTGACTCTGTTTTACAGTCCGCGAACACAGAAATCCGGGTAAGGAATTCTGTTAACCCGAAAGAAGGTGCTAGGCATTCGCAGGTTCCGTGGTTCTAACACGGTCGCTTAAACTATTAAAATTGGCATATTATCTAATTTACTACATGTTTTAAACCTATTGTGCATTTTTAATTTTATAACCGCTTTTAATTATTTTAAACCGCTTTTAGGAAGATTCAACGTCATTTAAAACATGCTTTGAACCACGCCACATGAAATGCACCCGCGGTTCGCGACACGTTCTATTTAACATTGTTAAGAATTGAAATTGGTTCACATGAAATGTACACCCGAACTTAGTAGTTAAAAGAAAATCAATTTAAAGAATATGCCTAAAGCAACTACGAAAGTTCAAATTAATAACAAAATTTGTGGCCATGGAAAATTCAATGGATGGCACACCCCGATTTTAAAGAGTTAGTATTAATTATACGAGGGCCATGAACTTAGGGGATTTATTTGGCATGGCACGCCTCAAGTTATTTTATAAGATTTCTTGATCTAATCTTTGAGGGCCATAAATTATAGCTTGCTTAATATGGCACGCCTCAACCTACAAGGCACTTAATGAAATATAAGGGACATAATATTTGCATGGGACGAAGTAATACATAGCTAACAAAGAAATTACGGGCAAACATTGGGAATCTGTGTTGAACTTAGCCCAAGAGAATGAGCGGGTAAGAGCAGCCCAAACGAATTGGTCATTTCCTCAACTGGGCCAGCATTGAGACCAGCTCCGAGACTTTCAAGAAAGGCCATGCAAATCGTGTTACACATATTAACTACAGGTTTAAAGAAATTGGAACTAAGTGAAAATTTCCAGTTGAACTTTTGCCAAAATCCTTTTATTATCGAATCAAGCAACAGTTAATAAACCCAGAAATGTTGTATGCTATTGAACCCTGAATCGAGTCCACAACAGGGTGATACCACACTGCCATGGGCTGACTGCTTTGGGGCCTGCGTCAGGCCCAACACCCCTAGAAGAAAAAACTCTTTAATTATAAACCTATTGAACCATAGGCATTTAACACATGGTCATCTAAATCATGTACTTTAATGAAGACAATAAGATCATGATTCTCCTTTTCTTAAAAAAATCGTTAAGCTCACATATGCAAACTACCAACTGCATACTAACTATGAACTAATCCATACTATTCTGACTCTAGATAACAATGAATTCCAACCAAAGACTCTCATTCAAACCCATGTATATGACTTAATAGTTCAAACAAAATCCCAAGCACCATGCTTATTTCAACGGTCTTAAACATATAAGAAATTATTTAATCCAACTTAACCCTATGTTGCAGTAGGTCCAACAGTCTTACATGTCCGAACAACACTTCAATAGATTTACAAACCAACATGCTGAATTTAAACACCTATCCAAACTTACAAACTGGATTTAAGCTAATAACATAAATAAACAGGTAAACACATGAAGATGAACTAAACCACTACAGAATTGCATGAGTTTAAGAACATAAGAATGGCATTTGATAAACAAATATGCCATAGATTTCCAACTTAATCACACAGCTGCAAATACTTTCATTTCACATGTCAACGAGGTCTAGTAAGTACCCAGTTACAGCAACAAAACAACAATAAAATGAGCCTGAGATTAGGAGGAGAACAACAACAGTATATCAGCAACAAACAGCACAACCCATAGTCAGCTTTTACACCATTTTGAACCCAGATGAACATAGTTCTTTCGAGTTTTCAAAAATTCTGACTAATAGTGGAAATCAAAGAGCAAAAACCAGCAAGTTTCAACCACAAAATGCAAGCAATTTTTAGTTTTTTCAAAGGCTATAAGTCTCAGCCGTTTCTAAGTTTTTTAGTATGTGTCATCTCTACTTCTAAATGAAAAGAAATAACCTTATATAGAAGGTCCTAGGGCAGCAGAACTGATTTCTCTATTTTATCAATTCACCCTTCCCCCAATTTTCAATTTTCACTTTTAACCCTGAATTTTAGAACCAATTACTGAAACTACCCAATCCCCTCTTTCCTGGAAGCTACCAAATCAGTTTTTAAAAGATTTCCTTAATTAAATTCCTCCAAATATCCTTTAGTACCCTGTTATTTACTTCAAGCAAACAAGACCCTAAACCAAGATGCCCAAATGCCTTTGGGCCCCCTGCCCCACCGAACTTCAAGCAGCTCTTTTGGGCTTCTTGCATTTAGCAAGCCCAAGTTCAAATTTAAACAAATGAATTCCCAAGTAAAAATAAGAAAAACAAAATAATCTAATTCTGGACTTTAGTAACATGAAATCTCTTTACCGAAGCAAACTAAGAATAATAAAAGTAGAAAGAAAAGGGGAAATTAACAGATGTTAACAAAGAAATTAACCTAAACTTTATAAACTAAACATGACTCAATCCTAATCATGCAACAAAAATAATTTAAAAATATAAAATAAGAAAGAGAAAGAAGGATCAGAAGAAGACGAGGACGAGAATAAAACAAAGACAAAAACGAAAAAAGGACGGAAATACCTAGAATAGGCAGATGGAAAATGGGCTTGAACGGACCTCCGACACTCTCGATTTTGAGCTGAAATTCACATTAGTCGCGTGTTCTCGTTGAGAATAGACGAACAATACCAGTTTCAACCCTTAATCGTTCATTGAAGCTTGAAAAGTTTGGGAGATTTTCTTTTTCTTCTGCTTTTCTTATAGATCCAAAATTGGTCCGATTTGGTGTGAATTTGAGGAGATATGGTGGTAGATTGGGAATCAGGTGTGGGTGGTGGTTGTGTGGTAAAGGTTTGGGGTTAATTGGAGGTCAGTCGCTGGTGGAAAATGGCGGAGGTTTTGAGGGCGGTGGGCTAGGGTTAGAGGTCTGAGAGATAGGGAGATGAAGTGAGGAGTGTACTAGGTTTTCTGAAGGTATTCTGACACTTTTATTTAAGATGGGGGAAGTGTTCACGGCCGTTGGATGAGATGAAACGGAAGGCTAGGATTGACTTAAAACCCCTGAACTTAAAACGACGTTGTTTTGTTCCCATACTATGTCGTTTCAAGTTGTCTAAATGACTGAATGGTTGGACCGGGTTCGGGGCATGGTTTGGGCCGGATCTTGAACAGGTCTGGGGGGAAATTACTTGGGCTGTGCCAAATTGGCCCAAAATCACAGCCTTTTTTGATTATCTTTTCTTTTCTTTTCAGTTTCCAATTTTCCTTCCCCTTTTCAAATTAATTTAAACCTAACTTAACTCTTAAACTAAGTTAACTTACACAATCAAGCTAATAATCCATCATAATAATTATAAAAATTAATTAACTCCTAAATTAAAAAGAAGAACTACAAATTTAAAATTAAAAGGTTAAAAATGCAAAGTGAGCCATTTTTGTGATTTTTCATTTAAACAACTAATTTACTAATTAACCAAAAATGTAAAAATAAACCCCAGATGCCATGCAAAGTATTTTTGTATTTTTTCATGATTTAAATAAATAAACGTGCGCAAACAAATGCAAACAATTAACAAAATCCTATGGAAAATCTACAAAAATTTCAAATAATGGGAAAACATTATTTTCTTAGAGTTTATGGGAGTAATTTCTATAGGGCAAAAATCACGTGCTCACAATAAGTTAGCTGAGATCTACATCCGGGAGATTGTTCATCTTTATGGTGTCCCCGTGTCTATCATTTCGGACCGAGGTACGCAATTTACCTCACATTTCTAGAGAGCAGTTCAGCGTGAGTTGGGCACACGGGTCAAGTTGAGTACAACATTTCATCCTCAGACGGACGAGCAGTCCGAGCGTACTATTTAGATTTTGGAGGATATACTGCGAGCTTATGTCATTGACTTTGGAGGCTCGTGGGATCAGTTCTTGCCTTTAGCGGAGTTTGCCTACAACAACAGCTACAAGTCGAGCATCCAGATGGATCCTTATGAGGCTTTATATGGTAGGCAGTGTCGGTTGGATGGTTTGAGCCGGGACATGCTCGGTTGTTGGGTACGGATCTAGTACATGATGCCTTAGACAAGGTCAGGATTATTCAGGATAGGCTTCGTATAGCTCAGTCTAGGCAAAAGAGTTATGCCGACCGTAACGTTCGTGATGTGGCATTCATGGTCGGTGAGCGGGTGTTGCTTCGGGTGTCGCCTATGAAGGGCGTGATAATATTTGGGAAGAAGGGAAAGCTTAGCCCTAGATTCATTGGCCCGTTTGAGATTCTTGATCGAGTGGGAGAGGTGGCTTACAGACTTGCGTTGCCGCCGAGTTTATCAGCCGTGCATCCAGTGTTTCATGTGTCCATACTTCGGAAGTATCACGGCAATCCATCCCACGTGTTAGATTTTGGTACTGTTCAGTTGGACAAGGACTTGTCCTATGAGGAGGATCCGGTAGCTATTTTAGATTGGTAGGTTCGTCAGTTGAGATCGAAGAGTTTCCCTTCTGTTCGTATTCAGTAGAGAGGTCAGCCTGTTGAGGCATCGACGCGGGAGTCCGAGTCCGATATGTGGAGCCGTTATCCCCATCTTTTCTCTGGCTTAGGTACTTCCTTCTTATGTCCGTTCGAGGACGAACGGTTATTTTAGAGGTAGAGAATGTGATGAGCCAAAAGATCATTACTTGTTTTACAAGTAAATTTTGTGATTCGAGGCCTTAAAAACCTCTTTCTGTCTTACCTCAATTTACATCACAGTCCGGACGCGTATCCAGAAAGCCATTATGTGAAAATCCTGTGAAAAATAATGAATTTTGCTTTTAAAATGAATTTAGGTTGACTCTGGTAAATATTTTGGGTAAACGGACCCAGACCTGTGATTTGATGCTCCCGCAGGGTCTGTAGGAAAATATGGGACTTGGGTGTATGCCCGTAATCAAATACGAGGTCTCAAGCCCGAGAAATGAATTTTTGAAGAAAATTGTTTAACTGAAAATTCTAGAGTTTTTGGAAATTTGAATGTAATTGAATTTAATGGTATCGAGCCTGTATTTTGATTTCGGGGCCGGGTACAGGTCTTATATGTGATATAAGTCGAGCCTGTAAAATTTGGTAAGAAATGGAGGTCATATGACGTGATTTGGAACCTTAGTTGTAAAATTTGAAACTTTGAAAGTTCTTGAGATTTTCTTTGATTTTGATGCTAAATTCATAGTTATTAACGTTATTTTGATGATTTGATCGTGCGAGCAAGTTTGTATGATATTTTTGGACTTGCGTGCTTGTTTGGTTTGGAGCCCCAAGGGCTCGAGTGAGTTTTGGATAGGCCACAAAGTGAAATTTGGACTTAGGAAATTGCTTGTATGTTGCATGTCTGCAGGCTTGGCAATTGTGAAGCCTGGATCGTAAATGCAAGTTCACAAATGCGAAGATTGATCGCAAGTGCAAAGATGGCCTGGGCAGGCCTTGATCGCAAATGCGACCATTTGATTGCAAATGCGAAAGGGGCCAGAGTCGCAAATGCGAATGTTTCTTCACAAATGTGAAGCTTGGTGAATTTTTCCAGTGTCGCAATTGCGACATATCCTTCGCAATTACAAGGATAGCAGGTCCCAAAGGGGTTCGCAATTGCGAACACTGGTCGCAAATGCGACATCAGTGACCAGTTAATTGGGACTTAGACGCATTTTCAGCCATTTTTCAAAGCTTCTCAAAACCTAAACACCTTTGGGCGATTTTTCAAAGACAACTACTCTTCCAAATCATTTGTAAGTCATTTATAACTCATTTCTTTCAATCTAATCCATCATTTTACACGATTTCAACTCAAAATTAAGGGGTTTCATGGGAAAATTGGGTGTTTTGGGTAGAACTTAGGTTATTCAAAATTTGGGGATTTGGACCTCGATTTGAGGTTCGATTTCAAAACAAATTATATATTTGGGTTCATGGGTGAATGGGTAATCAGGTTTTGGTTCGAACCTCGGGTTTTGACCATGTGGGCCCGGGGTCAATTTTTGACTTTTTGGGAAAATCATTGAAAAATTTATTTTCATGCATTAGAATTGATTCATTTAGCATTCATTGATATAGTTAAGTAACTTGTGGCTAGATACAAGCGAATTGGTTGTGGAAACAAGAGGTAAAGCGGTAGTTGATGCTTGAATTGTGTTCGTGGCATCGAGGTAAGTGTTTGGTCTAACCTTAGCTAAAGGGATTAGGAATTGTGTCCTATTTGCTATGTGTTAGTTGTTGAGTACGACGTATAGGCATGGTGACGAGTATCTATACGTTGGTGTCAAGCATGCCCGTGAGTCTTATACTATGGTTTATGTGACTCCGTTTCATATTGTTCATGATTTATATAGTGATTTCTATTAATGAACAAGACTTGTGAAAGTATCCTTGGTAATTGAACATTGTAGAGCATTGGCTCAAGTTGAGAATCAAGTTGTTGAATATTGTAGAGTATTAACTCAAGTTGAGAAATTGAGTTGTGAAGTAAATGTGAAAAAGAGAAGACGTTTATGACATTATCTCCCTTGCCGGGATGTTTTTGCTTCGATATTATTTCCCTTGTCGGGATGTTATTATTCATGATATTGCTTTTCCTTGCCGAGATATTGTTGTTGTGTTATTGTTTCCTTGCCAGGATTTTATTGTAATTTTATTGATACCCTTGCCCTTATTGCTTTGTGATTGTTGTTTGGGGTAAGGAAGAGTGTTAAAGCATGAAGGGTGATGTCATGCATGATATTTGTGAGAGAGTGTAAAGCACGAAGGGTGATGTCGTGTATGATTTTGAGAGTGTTAATGCACGAAGGGTGATGTCGTGCCAATATTGTGAGGTAAAAGCACGAAGGGTAATGCCGTGTCGCACGATGTACAATTTCGTGTCGATTCTATTGATTTTTATAGTGAGGACGAGAGTAAAAGCACGAAGGGTGATGCCGTGCACTTGTCTTATATTTCTGATTCTTGCTGGTAGTTGAAATTTGGTGATCCTTATATTTATCTGTTGTTCCTCTGTTATTATTTGATGCTCCCCGCAGCATGTTTCCCTCTCTCATCCTTAACTGTACATTCCTGCTTAATTTTTCTGTTGTACATGATTTAACTGCACAGGTTTATTTGGTAGTCTAGTCCTAGCCTCGTCACTACTTCACCGAGATTAGGTTAGCCACTTACCAGCACATGTGGTCGGTTGTGCTGATACTACACTCTGCACTGTGTGCAGATCCTGGTGGAGCAGCTTTTGGACCGTAGTGAGGGTGCTGTCTTCAGTCCATTCATGCGACCCGAGGTAGTTCTGCAGGCGTCTGCATGCCTTGGCGTCTCCTCCTATCATTTCCTTTATGTTTTTACTTATTCAGAGACAGATTCGTGTATTTCTATTCAGACTTTATTTGTAGTATTCATAGATGGTCCGTGACATTGTGACATCAAATTCTGGGTAGAGTTGTACTTAGACTTTCGCAGTTTGTATTAAATTTAAATTATCATATTTCGTCTTCCACACTGCTTTGTTATTATTATTTCTGTTGTTTTGTTATGTTGTTTGGAATTTTTAAGGGATTAAAAATGAAAATGGTTAAAAATTAAAATAATTGGCTTGCCTAGCTATTACTAGCAGGCGCCATAACAACTTCCGAGGGTGAGAAGTCTGGGTCGTGACATTTATACACTTAAATGAATAGAAAAGGTGATGCCAAAGGGTATTTAATTCTTCCACTTTGATTTCACTTGGTTTATCTTACCAAACAAATAGTTAGAATATATACACTCTCGTGTGATATATCAAATCTCTAAAACTTGATAAAGGAATGAGTACTTATTTGCATATTATTTCAATTGATTTTGTTTTTATTAATATGATATAATGTTTATGAAATTTTAAGTTTATTCTTTCATCTATATAATAATAAGTTTCTTCTTTTATAAATGTTGAAGGATAAAATTTAAAATTTTGATAATTTTTATTTTATTTCGTATTAAATCTTATTTTATGTACTTTGTAGTTAAAAATCTACTTCCTTTATTCATCTTAAACCACATTATTATCGATTGATGGTTACTTTATGATTGGAACTTCATCACTTTAGAACTGTATGTATTAAACTATACATGACATATTTTTATATTATATTTTTTAATACGTTAGAAAATTACAGACAATAATTTGAAAAAATAAAAAATTAAAATATTTAAAAAATATAAGAGAGAAAGAGAGAGGTGGTTGGCAAAAGTCGATAAAACTAACTATTCGATATACTATATTGAGAATAAGTGATTAAGGTTTGAAATAACTAATGAACAAAAGAATCTAATTCAATTCTTTACCAAATTCATTATATAAGTAAAATTATTTTTTCAAGTTGTATAACTCTTAAGGTATGCAAAATTTGCTTTCATAAGAAGAGCAATGACTGTAAAAAATTTAGCGAAATTAGTTATAGAAAGAGAAGCGATTGGTAAAAGTTAATTAGACTAATAATTAAGCAAACACATAAATTCAAAAGTGAAATATCGATCTTTTTCCTTTACAAACAAAAAAAATAGAATACATATATTTGGAACTCGATGTTTTTACTAATTTATATTTTGTAACGCAAATAAATCTTTTGGATATTATCTATATTTGTTCTATAATTTTTTTTATTCTCATTAGTATAGGGTACACGCGCAACGCGTGTACATATAAATTCGAATTCCCTAATATTTAAAAATAATTATTTAATCATTTCCTTAATATTTAGAACTTTAATTTCAGGTAAAATTTTGGTTAACAATTTTTGCTTATTTGAACTAGAAGTCCTATATTTTTAAAACTTCAAAATCAACATATTTCATAGTATATATTTCACATCCAATATTTATGGTTCATAATTAAGTAGAAACAATCCAATGATACACTTTCAAATTCGTATTTTGATAGTCAATGTTTGTTATTAATTAAACTAAGACACAAAAATATGTAATGAAGTTATCAATTTTTAATTCAACCAAGGATTGATAGTTAACAAACTATCAATTTGATTGATATTAGATGTCTTTCATCATTAAATATAACTCTCTCTTTTTGAGAATTTAAGTTCTCCTAATATTTAGGAGTTTTAAATTAACTAAATTTTATATATTAAATCCTTTCTTATATGTTTGTGCAAATTCTATTTTTGTTTGAATTATGTAACGTAATAATTTACAAAATATAATTATTACAAAAAAAAAAGAGAATTAGTAAAAGTAGTTATTACCTGTTGTAGGTTTGCATTTTTCTTTGTCATAGAATTATAATTAATTCTATTTTAGTAAAAATAAAAAACTAGAGAGAGACTAAGTAAAACTATAATTAAAGTCGATAAAATAGACATCTTCCATTTTTCTTATTCTTACTACTAGATTTACAACCGGTCATAGATTTAAAACCCATATTGTCTTATTAAAAATAAAAAAAAATATGGAAATATTTTTTGTGAAAAGTTATGTTTGATTCTTTTGGAGAGTGAATTTTGGGGATTTGGATGATTAAATGGTGTCGGATTTTGATAAATTTGGTATGGTTAAGCTCGTGAGTGAATGGGTTTTCGGGTTTTGTGACTTTTGTCGGATTTCGAGACGTGGCCCCAGGGGCCGGGGTTTGAGCCGATTTCGGATTTTGGGCTATAATCTCTAATTTTTCTTGTGGAACTGATTCCTTTAGCCCGTATTGATTGTATTGTACTGTTTGTGGTTAGATTCAGGACATTTGGAGGCCGACTCACGAGGCAAAGGCATTTTGGAGTAGCGTCTTGCTCGGATTGAGGTAAGTAACAATTATAGATCTAGTCCTGAGGGTATGAAACCCGGATTTTTGTGTCATGTGATTACTTTGGAGGTGACGCACATGCTAGGTGACGGGCGTGGCGTGTAGGAATTGTGACTTGGTTCGTCCCGTAAAACTGTAAAGTTGAATATCTTGTTGTTAGTTATATGCTCTCTATGTGTTATAGAAGTTTGACTGTAAATCATATTAGAAACCATGTTTAGGCTGTATTGGTACTATTGGGTCCCGTAGAGGCCGCGTTACATTTTAATTGCTCGTTAAATGCTATCTATACTCAATCGCAGTTTTTACTCACATATCATATCTCAGTCTATGTTATTCTCTTGATATATCATGTTATTGTTGTTTGGGCTGATTTTTCTGATTTCTGGGAGCCCGAGAGATTGGAGAGATTAATGACTGAGTGAGACCGATGTCCTGATTGTGAGGATATTTATGGGATCGGACTGCGCGCACGCAGCATGCTTTACTGATTTATACCATGATTGACCTGATATAGCACTTGGGCTGAAGGAGCTCCTTCGGAGTTTACACACCTCCAGTGAGCGCAGGTACCTATTGAGTACAAGTGTCGAGTGCTGAGTGATCGTAGGAAATGAGTGACTGTGAGGGATGAGTGATTGTGAGGTTGGAGTGAATGGGAGGACTAGCTGTTGGTTGCCCTGAGAGGCTGTATATGATTTCATTGTTGATGGTCGCAGTTGCCCTATATCATTGTTTTGAAAAACTTCTGAAAGATGTTATATTTGTTTTTTACTTGAACTTGACTTAAAAAAATTTATTTGACTTGATTTTGCAGGATCTGGGAAGCATGTCTATTTTCCTTGTTGAGACTATTGAAAATGCATTATAATTGTGTAGCTCGTCACTATCTTTTAGTTCCTTATTTGTTTCTGTTACTTACTGAGTTGGTTGTACTCACGCTACACCAAGCACTTCATGTGCAGATCCAGGAGTTTCTCGACGCGGAGGGTGTCACACCTCCATTTTCCTACACCCCGGAAGGGAGTATATAGGAATTTTTTCCAACTTAAAGTGACAATCGAAACGGGATTATTTATTTAGTTGTTTAGAGTCGCCACTTGGGATAATTTATGGTGTCTCAAGTCACCGGTTTAAATCCCGAATCGAGGAAAAGATTGACTCTGTATTACAGCTTGCGAATACAGAAATCCGGGTAAGGAATTCTGTTAACCCGGGAGAAGGTGTTAGGCATTCCCGAGTTCCGTGGTTCTAGCACGGTCGCTCAACTGTTATAATCAGCTCGAATATCTGATTTTAAAACACTTTTGAACCTATGTGCATGTTAACTTTAAACCGCTTTTAATTATTTTAAGTAAGATTTCAACGTCGTCTAAAACATGTCTTTGGACCACGCCACATGAAATGCACCCGCAGTCCGAAACGCATTTTATTCAACATTGTTGAGATTTAGATTTGGGTCACATGAAATGCACACCCGAGTTTAGGAAGGTAATTTTAAGATTACGCGCTTAAAGCAACTACGCGTTTTTAAATTTGCGAGGGTCATGGAACATTCATTAAATGGCGTGCCTCGAATTCTAAGGATTAAACACATTAGTTACTTGAGGGTCGTGCATTTGAAATTTTGTTTGTCACGGCACACCTCGATTCCAATTTTTAAAGAGGGAATAACTAAATTGAACTATGTGAAGAGCTTCTAATCCTAATGTGAGATTTTCAAACTCAATATTAGAAATCATATGCTAGCAGAACACGACATTAAGCTGAACATATTAGAAGAGCACAGGCAGGTGATGGCCCATCAAAAGGGAGACGACCCAGATCTAATTCGGAGGCACTTTCAGATTTGGGCCTCAGAGCAAGCCCAAATATTGGAGCCTTACAGCCACTGAGCACACGACTCAGTATCGAATCCCCACATTGCGTGAATAACGCTTGGCATTACAAACGGCCCACATAAATTTAAAAGACTAACCATGGGACTAGTACACATACAAGCAAACTTTGGGAATCATCTTCTAGCTTATCAATGGACAATTATATTCCATTCAACAATGATTTGGTTTGCAAGCAGTTGAAAGTCTGATTTAAATAACTAGCAGTAGGCAACTTATTTCCAGACCTCCAAGTTAACTTAAAATAAAGACCTGAAGATTTAAAACAAATCAAACCAATCTCGCATAAGTAAAACCAAACTAACAATTTGTCATTTCCCAGTGAACTCAAACGTACATCTACATTAGAGAATCCCAGTAACTCTCAGCTAAAAACTAACCAAAGTCCTTAACAAACCAGCGTGAAATTAGCAATTACAAACGTAAAGTCTTACTAACACGAATTCGAACTTATTCAAGGCCCAGAGTCCATGATCCACCCAGTATTACAGAGCATGTTTACAGTTAAACAATTAAGGGTGAACATGATAAAAGGGAGATCAGACTACTCTACACATTCTGATGATTTCCAAAAGACATGAGTGACATTTTATGAACAAAACAGAAATACGGCTAAGCTATAAAAGTGAACAAATTTAATGCACTGCTTCAAAGTTCCATGTCCATTTCATTCATCAAATTTGGATTCACATTTTGTAGGTCTTAGAATAAGTACCTGGATATTGAAAGTAAAGAACAAAGTGAGGAGTCAGCAGCAGTACTTAGCAGAATTCAGCACCAGCAACACCAATGCAAACCAGAAAAATGGATACGAAGCAGTACAAGACAGTCTTAATCGAACAATAACTCAAAGCAACCTCAAACCAAACTTCAAACACCCAAAACTCAATTCATTTCAGCACCAGATTAATCAGAAATTCTTCAGAAGTTAAAAGTCTTCAAAATTATAGAAGAAAATGCAATGAAACAGTAATCTCTTTTTTTTTTTAGTGTTTTCAGCCCTTTGTCTTTTTCTCTCAGAACTTTTAGCTCTTGAAGTCTATGAAAGTAGTAAATTTATGCAACTTCTGTATTTTCTGGATTTCCAGCTCTCAAAAATCTCTGACTTGAGCTCTAAGTAACAATGCCTTTATAGGCAAGCTACTAGAGCAGCCTCAAAGAGTTCAAAATTGCACTTAAAACCGTCTGAAATTTTCGTTATAGCTTAGAAATCCCTTGTGTAAACCTCAGAATTTCAGAATAGCCCCCCACCCCAACTTCAAGGAAGCTTCCTAGTTCAGTTATATAAGATTCCCAAGCCTAGACTACCCAAATTACCCCTTAATGACCCTGTTATTACCTGAAGGAACCGGACAGAGCATGGGTCGATTCGACCCAATTGAATTTATTCAAGTTCGACCCAAACCAGTAAATTAAAGATCAAAGGCATAAACCTAAACCCAACCCAAGTCGAATTGATTGAAACAAAATGTTCAAAATAGAACGAGTCTGAACAACAAAAATCAAGTACTGAACTAAGATTAAAGAGATTACCAGATAAAACCAACCTAAGTACATTTTTTAAAATAACATGTATAATAGACAACCATAAGAGAACACAAAAGACCTAACGGGACAACAAAAAATAGTAGAAACGAAGAAGTAGAGGAGGAAAAGAACTAAGGAGAAGAAAAGAAACATACCCAAGAGGACCCGGACAAAAGGGCCTAAGTGACAGCCTTCAACTCATCGATTTCGGCCCAATCCGAAGTTAATCGTATGTTCTTAATATCAAGAACACACGAGTAACATCGATTTAGGCCTAAATCTTCTAAACCTCGTTGATTCTGACCTTTGGACTTTTAGGCTTGTTCATTCAAATCCAGATTCGAGGAGCTTAACCAATATTCGAGGGAAATCGACCCGGGATTTGGGAAAAGGGGGTCAGGGTGGTTCTATGGTGTGATTTTGGGGCTGATTTGATGAGTTAGGGTTTTGGTCGTCCTCTTCGATTCAAGATTCGAAGAGTTCTGATAAGATTCGAGGGAGGAGTTTTGGAGATTTGGGAAGAGGAGAAGGAGGGCAGTCTATGGAGTTAATTTGGGGTCGATTGGAGTACCGTTGCCGGCGGAGACAATTTTCGGCAGGCGGTTCTGGCGGAGGTGATGAGGGTTTGGTGAAGGAGATGAGAGGGGGTAGGGGCTGTTTGGACACTTATATATCAAGATGAGGTTAGTTCTGGACCGTCAGATCAACTAACCTCGACGGTCGAGATTAAAGGATATCAAAACGACGTCGTTTCGGATGAAGGGGTGACCGGACCGGGTTGAGACGCGGGTTTGGGCCAGGTTTTGGTGCTTAACAATTGGGCATGTGGTTGGTTTTAGCCCAACAGATTTTTAAGAGCAAATTCCTTTTCTCTTTTCTTTTTCTATTATTCCTCTTTTTCTTTTTTTTCTATAATTAATTGAAATCCCAAATTAACCCCTAAATTGATCTAATCTTTAAAATTAGGCTAATTATCTACTATGATATTTACAGAAATTAATTACTCCTAAATTAAAAGAGGAAATTACTAATTTAAAGCTAAAAGGCTAAAAATGCAAAAGTAAGCCAATTTTTGTAATTTTTCCATTTTATAAAACAACTAATTTGCTAATTAATCCTAGAATATAGAGTTAAATCCTACATGCAAATGCCACGTATTTTTGTGTTTTCCATTAGTTAAAATAAAATAAATACGCACAGCCGAATGCAAACAATTAACAGAAAATGTCACAAAAATCCACAAAATTGCCAACACTGAAGAAATTATTTTGTTTTGAATTTATGGGAGTAATTCATATAGGGGGAAAATCACGTGCTTACAGCTGCCCCTCTTTGCCCGGAAACACGAAGAGTTTTCGTGCAAAGATAAGTGAGCGGATACGAGCGATTTTTGCCCGTTTGAATACTCCGTATGAAGCATTTTTGAAAGATTTGACCGCACCCTGCTTCTGAGGTTGCCTACATATCCTTGGCTAAAAAGGAATCAGGTCAGTGTAGTTCGGGAAGTTTTGGTAGCTGGGACTACCATGAAGCTGTGATTTCACTATTGCTGCTGTTGCTGCTACTGCTTACTGTATCCCCTTATTACACCAAGATAAATGAAAAGAAGCTAGACTATACTATGATCTATGCATTACAAAATCCTATTTATAACTTCAACCTTGCTCTAGTGGTTCTTGTTGCCTTGTTGACTTGTATTCTCCCGATGGAATCCCCTTGTTGTCGCTTTGAATTGTAATTTGAGATGTTTTCCGCTTCTCCAGGTGGATGCCTGACTGCCAACTACACTTTGATGATGTTTTTCCTTTCTCCGATTGGACGCTTGAATGCTGAACTTGAATGTATTCCCTGCTCTCCAGGCAGGCTCCTGATTGCTGAACTTGAAATGCATTCCCTGCTCTCCAGGCGGGCTCCTGACTTCAAAAATAGACAAAGCAAAGAATTTGAAAGCTAAAACTTGAATTGTACTCCCTTGTTCTCCAGGCGGGCTCCTGACTTCAACTTGAAATGTATCCCCTGCTCTCCAGGTGGGCTCCTGACTTCAATTTGAAACGTATTCCCTGCTCTCCAGGCGGGCTCTTGACTTCAACTTGAAACGCATTCCCTGCTCTCCAGGAAGGCTCCTGATTGCTAAACTTGAATGTATTCCCTGCTCTCCAGGCAGGCTCTTGACTTCAACTTGAAACGTATTCCCTGCTCTCCAGGCGGGTTCCTGATTGCTAAACTTGAATGTATTCCCTGCTCTCCAGGCGGGCTCCTGATTTCAAAAATAGACAAAACAGAGGATTTGAATGCTAAACTTAAATTGTACTCCCTTGTTCTCCAGGCAGGCTTCTGACTGTTGCGCTTGAAAGTATTCCCTGCTCTCCAGGCAGGCTCCTGATTTCAAAATAGACAAAGCAAAGAATTTGAAAGCTAAAACTTGAATTGTGCTCCCTTGTTCTCCAGGCGGGCTCCTGACTTCAACTTGAAATGTATCCCCTGCTCTCCAGGCGGGCTCGACTTCAATTTGAAACTTATTCCCTACTCTCCAGGCAGGCTCCTGACTTCAACTTGAAACGTATTCCCTACTCTCCAGGCGGGCTCCTGATTGCTAAACTTGAATGTATTCCCTGCTCTCCAGGCGGGCTCCTGATTTCAGAAATAGACAAAACAGAGGATTTGAAGGCTAAACTTAAATTGTACTCCCTTGTTCTCCAGGCGGGCTCCTGACTGCTGCGCTTGAAAGTATTCCGTGCTCTCCAGGCGGGCTCCTGATTTCAAAATAGACAAAACAGATAAAACAAAAAAAAATTTCTACCCCAGTTTGGTAGCTGCGCA
The DNA here is from genome assembly GCF_000393655.2 of Nicotiana sylvestris. NCBI lineage: Eukaryota > Viridiplantae > Streptophyta > Magnoliopsida > Solanales > Solanaceae > Nicotiana > Nicotiana sylvestris. The sequence continues at coordinate 93,357,371 of NC_091068.1, read as the reverse complement.
CATGGGTGAGTGTTAAACTGAATCATTCTATCAATTATTACTAAGAATTTGAAAGCTAAGTCCTATTATCCAGGGAGGTCCTGCCAACTGACAATTATAGATCTAAGCTATATCTTCTAAAGGTATTGCTTCCGCTAAGTCCTGTTATCTAAGAGGGTTTTAAACTACATCCTATTATCCAGGAAGGCCTTGAAAATCAAAATCAAATCTTGTCCTAAAATGACACTTTTATGACTGAATTATACTACCTTATGACAGGATTTTATGCTACATCTTGTGATCCAATGGAAATCTTTTAAACTAGGTCCCATTATTCAGGAGGGTCCTGAAAACTCCTAATTGAATCCTATTCTAAACATGCAGACCAACTTATATTCCTCTGGGGATACATTTGTGCTAAATTATGTGACTCATGATTGTTTTGAACTTTAAACTAGGTCTCATTTTTCAGGAGGGTCCTGAAACTTACTGTCAAACCTGTTTGATGCTTGTCTTTCCTTGCGGAGAGTTCCTCCGAAACAAATGAACTTTTCTACCCCTGTTTCAATCAAAGAACATTTTTTCAGTTTAAAATGGTGGTTAGTTGATGGCATTCGTGCTGAAGATCCTTCCACTGCATTGTTTTGTTTTCACTATCTTCCCCGTACTGGCCCTGAACCGCCTGACTTTCTGATTGACTTTCAAACCCCTGACCTTTGACGACCCAAGTGTTATATACCCATACTATTGTTTTACACCTCTAACCCCTTTATCTGAACCTTTGCATTTCCATGACATTACCAAATCATTCCCCCGATGAAATTTCCGGTGATTCCTTGTACCCCCCCTTTACATCATGTTATCCTTAGTATGCCCTGACCACGCTGTGCGTTGCAATTTTGGAAGTTGGTAGTGAACTTTGAAATTCCTTCTTATTTGCTTAAATATAACTGACATTGGGGAACGTCTTAAAGAAATAAACCCAAGAGAAATGAAATGCAATGACTTTCAGAGTTAAAGATAAAGAAATCCAAAACTGGAAGACTATGAAGAGAAAAAGAAAAGAGACTTATCTGAGTGGAACAGCTAGTACCAATGATCATGACATGCATTTTGGATTAATCAGTCCAATCTGTCCAAACAATCAACATCCAGTTGCCACACTTTGTTGACCCGTAATTCCCGCAACCTGATTTCTTCACCCAAATCCCGACCTTGTTCATCCTGCGGTGCCTTTTGAAAGGTTTTTACCAGCAGACCTCTCTCATTCGTTCATCTATCAACTCACTTTTTCCTTAAAGTGCCCGTGAGGCTTTTCACCAATAAGACTCTCTCATTTTTATTTTTTCTCTACTCACGTCGCCTTACGGTGCCCGCGAGGGTTTTCACCAATAAGTCTCTCTCATTTTTTATTTCTTTTCCCTGTTTGGAACAGAGTGTTGCCCCTGACATGAATCACCTCTACCTGCTTGACTTGGCATTTCTCGAAGACTGATCGGAAGGTCTTTCTTTGGACCATAATGTGGCTTTTAGATGGGTTTAGAAAGGAAGGGTATAAAAAGCTCAAAACAATTTGATTGGGTTCCAACTTACAACCTTCGGAATCAGATTTCTGATAACAACCACAACTTCTGCCCCAGTTTCTTGTTTGGGGACTTTTGGATTTTTACTTTGATGGGACCGAACCGTGAGGCTGCCTACATATCCTTAAAAGGAATCAGGTCGAACGTAGTTCATGACATAGGAATTACTTTGTTTGTTGTGATTTTTCTTCTCTTTTTCTTTCTCTTCTTTTCTACTTTTGTTTTTCCTTTTGTTGTTTTTTTCTTTTTTTTTCTTTTTCTTTTCTTTTTCCTTTCATTCTTTTCTTTCTCTTTCCATTCTTTTCTTTCTCTTTTCATTCTTTCTTTTTCTTTTCTTTTTCTTTTCTCTTTTTCTCTCCTTCCTTTACTTATCTTTACGCTTGTGTTTGCGATATTTGCTATTGATTCCGAAGGAGGGGTATGAAATAAAATAAATGAGGCTCAAAGGGGTAACGAGGGATAAAGTCTTTAGATAGCAGAACAAAATGCCTTCGTCATTTCAATATTCGAGACATGCCAAATACAAACAAGTACAATCAAAGAAAGAAATCGTACATAATATCTCTTGACTGCATCAGAATTGATAGCCATTTCTACACATTTGCCTTCTACATCTGTCAAATACAATGCACCATTGGACAACACTCTAGTCACAACGAACGACCCCTGCCAATTTGGGGCGAATTTTTCTTTTGCTTCAACCTGATGAGGAAGAATGTGTTTCAATACTAACTGCCCCACTTCAAACTTCCGTGGACGCACCTTCTTGTTGTATGCTCTTGCCATTCTCTGTTGATACAACTAGCCATGACACACTGCTGCCAGTCTCTTCTCATTGATCAAACTCAATTGTTCCAAGCGGGTTTTGACCCACTCCTCATCATCGATCTCAGCCTCCGCGACAATTCGAAGGGATGGAATTTCCACTTCGGCGGGTATCATTGCTTCGTGCCATACACCAACAAATAAGGAGTTGCCCCTACTGAAGTACTGACAGTAATGTGGTAACCTAACAATGCAAACGACAGCTTTTCATGCCACTGTCTAGAACCTTCCACCATTTTCCGAAGTATTTTCTTTATGTTCTTGTTGGCCGCCTCAACTGCTCTGTTTGCCTTAGGGCGGTATGGGGTAGAATTGCGATGTGTAATCTTGAACTGCTGACATACCTCTTTCATCAGATGACTATTGAGATTAGCCCCATTGTCTGTAATGATCACCTTCGGTATCCCAAACCGGCAAATGATATTTGAATGCACAAAATCAACCACCATCTTCTTGGTTACAGACTTGAATATTTTAGCCTCTACCCACTTGGTGAAATAATCGATGGCCACCAAAATAAACATGTGCCTGTTGGACGCTGCTGGCTCGATTGGTCCAATGACATCCATTCCTCAAGCAACAAAAGGCCATGGTGCAGACATTGTATGTAATTCAGATGGTGGAGAATGAATCAAATCTCCATGCACTTGGCACTGATGACATTTACGCACGAAACTGATACAATCTTGCTCCATAGTGAGCCAATAATAACCTGCCCGGAAAATCTTCTTTTCCAGCATATACCCACTCATGTGCGGTCCAAAGACTCTAGAATGTACTTCGGTCATGATAGCCACAGCCTGTCTGGCATCTACACATCTTAATAACCCAAGATCTGGAGTTCTTTTGTACAAAACTCCTCCACTGAAGAAAAATCCACTTGCCAAGCGACGAATTATTCTCGTTTGATCACCTGTGGCTTGTACCGGATATAATCCCCTTCGGATGTATTCCTTGATATCGTGAAACCAAGGTTCGCCATCGAGCTCTTTTTCCACCACGTTACAATAAGCATGCTGATCGCGGACCTGAATATGAAACAGGTCTACATAAGCCTTATCTAGATGATGTAACATTGATGCTAGAGTAGCCAAAGCATCGGCGACCTCATTGTGGATCCTCGGAATATGCTTGAACTCTATTGATTGAAATCGTTGACAAAGATCATGCAAGCATTGCCGGTACGGTATGAGTTTTAAATCCTGTGTTTCCCATTCTCTCTGAATCTGGTGTACCAGAAGGTCCGAATCACCCAAGACCAAGACTTCCTGGACACCCATGTCCACAGCCATCCTCAAACCCAAAATGCATGCCTCGTATTCTGCCAAGTTGTTAGTACAGTAGAACCGAAGTTGTGCTGTAACAGGGTAATGATGCCCTGTTTCTGAAACAAGTACCGCTCATATTCCAACGCCATTCATGTTAGCAACACCATCAAAGAAAAGCTTCTATCCTAGCCTTTCAACCTGTTCCGACTCATCAATGTGCATTACCTCTTCATCAGGGAAGTAAGTCTTCAAAGGTTCGTATTCTTCATCCATAGGATTCTCAGCCAAATGGTCGGCCAATGCTTGTGCTTTCATTGCGGTCCTAGTCACATAGATAATGTCAAATTCTGTGAGCAATATCTGCCACTTTGCGAGCCTTCCCGTGGGCATAGGCTTCTGGAAGATATACTTCAACGGATCCAATCGAGAGATGAGGTAAGTAGTGTAAGATGACAAATAATGTTTCAGCTTTTGGGCTACCCAAGTTAGGGCGCAACACGTCCTCTCAAGCTGAGTGTACTTAACCTCATAAGATGTGAACTTCTTGCTGAGATAATATATGGCCTGCTCCTTCTTGCCAGTGATGTCATGTTGTCCTAACACGCATCCAAATGAATTGTCCAAGACTGTCAAATATAAAATCAAAGGTCTCCCTGGTTCTGGCGGGACCAACACAGGTGGGTTTGACAAGTACCCCTTTATCTTATCAAATGCTTCCTGACATTCATCTGTCCACTTGACTGCAACATCTTTCTTTAACAATTTGAAGATAAGCTCACAAGTTGTCGTGAGCTGAGCAATAAACCGGCTGATGTAATTCAATCTTCCCAACAGACTCATCACCTCAGTCTTGTTCTTTGGAGGTGGCAATTCATGGATGGCTTTTGATTTTTGACGGGTCTAATTCAATACCTCCTCGGCTGACTATGAATCCCAACAACTTTCCAAACGGAACACCGAACACGTATTTTGCAGGATTGAGCTTGAGATTGTACCTGCGAAGCCTTTAGAAGAACTTTCTCAAATCTCTAACATGGTCCGACTGCTTTCTAGACTTTACAATCACATCATCCACATAAACCTCGATCTCCCTGTGTATCATGTCGTGGAATATGGTCGTTATTGCCCTCATGTAGGTTGCCCCAGCATTTTTCAAACCAAATGGCATGACCCGATAACAGTACGTTCCCCAGGGCGTGATGAATGTTATCTTTTCCGCGTCTTTTTCATCCATTAAGATTTGGTGGTAGCCCACATAACAATCCATAAAAGAACCAATCTCATGTTTGTCACAATTATCGATCAATATATGGATGTTCGGCAATGGGAAGTTATCTTTGGGACTTGCCTTGTTGAGATCTCGATAATCAACACACACCCTGGTCTTGCCATCCTTCTTTGGCACAGAAACTACATTGGCTAACCAAGTGGGATACCGAGTGACCCGAATGACCTTGGCCTCAAACTGTTTGGTGACCTCTTCCTTGATTTTCACACTCATATCAGTTTTAAATTTCCTCAGCTTCTGCTTGACAGGGGGGAATGCCGGATCGGTGGGCAATTTGTGAACCACCAAGCTAGTGCTTAGACCTGGCATGTCATTATAGGACCATGCAAAAACATCTTTATACTCAAATAGTGTTTTAATTATCTCCTCTCTGAGTTGTGGTTCAAGATGGACACTTATTTTAGTTTCCCGGACATTATCTTGGTCCCCTAAATTGATTGCTTCTGTATCACTCAGGTTAGGCTTGGGTTTTTCTTCAAAATGGCTTAATTCTTTACTAATCTCTTCAAAGGCTTCATCCTCGTCATATTCCGATTCAACATCACATTCTATTTCTTGAATTACTATTTCAGAACTAGATTGGCTTTTAAGACTGGGCCGGAGATTCCGCATGCATGTCATATCATTGAGGCCAGCATAAAAAGAACTATACAAGGAAGAAAGGAAAAAAAATAAAACTATCAGGAAGAAAGGAAAAGAGAAATTGCATCTCATTGAAATTAAAGATAATGGGGTTTATACATCCAAATGGATGGAACATAGAATCTGAATTATAACCCTAGAATAATCCAGATAAATTGAAAGAAAATCAAAGCAAACTACCAAAACTCCCTCCTGGTGGGGAGAGGAGTAGCTTCCCAATTGTTAATCTTTGCACTGGGCCCAACAAATTGCATATCCGCCTTGCTAGAACCCTCTCCAGCTTCCAACACGTTCACATCGGCGAATATCCTCTCGAACCTTTCTATCAAATCTCCATCCACATCAACCACCGAACTGGGGACCGTCGTCACTGAGCGCTTTTGGGTACCAGGCTTGACAAATGATCGGGAAAGATGCGGGACTGGCTTTGGAAGGGCCCATGCTCTCTGTTTCATTTTTCTGGCTCTTCTCACGTCTGCGACTGTGGGTTGAACCCCATACCAAATGTATCCAAGTTCTTAGGAAGAGAAACCGGTTGTACAATACCTTGCAGAGATGCACAAACCCTTTCCCGGCACAAAACCATTTTTCAACATTTCAATGGCTACCATGACTGATGCAACAGCTACCCTTGGAGTCGTCACGCACTTCCCTTCAGGAATTTTCTCTACCGATACCGTGTCAAAAACCTGATAAACCCACGGCCCCTTGTCGTCTTCAAACTCTATAGATGGAACAATGGCATCACTGGTAACACACACATTGTCTTTGCCATGCACAACAATTTTCTGTCTATCCCATTCAAACTTAACCATTTGATGCAGAGTGGACGGGACCACTTTGGCAGCATGAATCTAGGGTCGACCTAATAATATATTGTAAGAAACAGCTACATCGAGCACCTGGAATTCCATAGTAAATTCAACTGGCCCTATTGTAAGCTCGAGCACTATATCCCCGACCGAATCTTTCCCTCCACCGTCGAATCCCCGAACGTAGATACTGTTTTTGTGAATTCTTTCATCATCCACCTTCAACTTGTTCAGAGTGGAAAGAGGGAAAATATTTGCACTGGAACCGTTGTCAACCAGTACCTGAGTAACCACGGAATCTTCACATTTCAGCGTCAGATAGAGTGCTCTATTGTGCTCGATACCCTCCACGGGCAACTCATCATCAGAACGTGGGCTTCGTTCAAGATCTTCATCAAAGCCCGACGGTGCTCGTCTGAATGGATCAATAATGACAAGAGCGAGATCCGAGCCGGTGTCTTCCTTAACTGCTCCACAATAGAATAGTCCTGTACTTTCATCTTTCTCAGAAATTCTTCTGCTTCTTCCTCGGTCACCGCTTTCTTCACTAACACTAGGTTATCCTTTGAGGTCTTAGCTTTTCTCAACTCTTCGGGGGCAAAGCATCTCCCCGATCGAGTCAAACCATGGGTCTCACACATTTCTTCTTTAACCTCTTTCCCCTTGTAAGTCATTGTCACTCGTTCATAACTCCATGGGACTACCTTGCTGTCGACTATGGGTAATTGAGTTACTGGTTTGATGATGACAGGATCTGTGCAGGCGCCCTTCACAATTACCAAAGGCTTGTTCGTCACTCCTGGCACAACCACTTTTGCTCTTTCATGTTTTCCTGCAACGTCACTTGAGGACCCCTTCTTGACCTCCACAGATGGTTCATTATTTGCCCCGTTCAACTTGATCACAGACTTCTCACTTGTTGACTTTTCAAACAGCTTTTCTTCACTAGCCTGAATCATCATGACGGTTTGCGAAGGCTTCTTAAGCTCCCCTCCCTTATGCACTATCTCAATCATATTAGTCTCATGATGGGCCAGCAACGGGTTCTGGTTGATGTTGGGTGCCTCCGGGGCTTGGACCTCAATCCGATTAGTATCAATGAGCTCTTGAATAGCTGTTTTCAATTTCCAGCATTTCTCTGTGTCGTGACCCGGGGTCCCTGAATTATACTCACAACTCACCGAGCGGACAAGATTTTTGGGAGGGGGATTCGGTAGTTTAGCCTCGATCGGATTCAACATACCCAACTGTCTCAGTCGGTGTAATAGACTAGCATATGATTCTCCCAATGGAGTGAAAGTCTTCTGCTTTTGCAACCTCTCATTCTTAAAGGCTTGATTTGGCCGAAAACTTGTTCCAGGGGGATTTTTGTAGGCTTTTGGGGGTGGATGGGCATTTTGTGGAGCTAGGTATGGACTTTGTGGAGTCGGCGCACGCTATTGTGCGTGAGCAGAAGGTTGGGTATAGGTTTGTGCGTGATGGACAGAAAAATGGGGATCTGATGGTGGGTAGTAGTATTGCGGTGGGCTATATGGAGTGTGGGGGTAAGTTTGGTGGTAGGGTCGAGGCGGGTTGTAGTAACGTGGAAGGTTATTGGAACCGACCCAAGCTCCCGACTCAATTGTCACAACGTCCTCTTTCTTCTTTTTCTCGAGTACACCTCCAGTACCATTTTGAATGGCCTGGGTGGTCGCTTTGATTGTTGAATAACTCATGATCTTGTTGGACTTGAGTCCATCCTCAACCATGCCTCCCATTTTTACAACTTCATTAAAGGACTTGCCCACTGCTGACACCAAGTGACCAAAATAAGTGGGTTCCAAAACCTGCAAGAAATAATCAACCATCTCACTTTCTTTCATCGGAGGGTCAACCCTCGCTGCTTGCTCTCTCCACCAGAATCCATATTCCCTGAAACTCTCATCAGGCTTCTTCTCAATCTTTGTTAATGATAGACGGTTTGGAATAATTTCGAGATTGTACTGAAAATGGCAGGCAAAGGCTTGGGCCAAATCGTCCCATGTGTACCACCTGTTGTGATCTTGTCTGGTATACCATTCTAATGCCGATCCACTCAAACTTTGGCTGAAATATGCCATCAACAATTCATCTCTTCCACCTGCTCCTCTCATCTTGCTACAAAATCCTCTTAAGTGTGTTACTGGGTCACCATGCCCGTCGTACAGACCAAACTTGGGCATTTTGAACCCTGCTGGTAACTGAACATCTGGGAACAGACATAAATCTTTATAGGCCACACTTACTTGACCTCCCAACCCCCTCATATCTCCGAACGATTGTTCTAAGCTTTTGACCTTTCTGATCATCTCTACATGCTCGGGATTTTTGGGTGGCTTCTCGGTCTCTGCCGGGAGATCAAGATGAGGGGTGTAAGAATATGGTTCTGGAACTTTGAAGGTGGGTTCAGGGGGATAGTACTGATTATCGTGAGTTTGGAACAGAGGTACACTGGAAGATCGATGTAATGTAGCAGGTGGGGGTGCCACAAAAATGGATATAATTGATGGGGGAGGGTATGGGACTTGTTTGGGTGGTGGAGCTTGAGAAGTATGGGAAGTGGCGCCATAGCATTGTTGGTAGAGGGGAAAGGCTGGAGATGAGTTCACAGTTGGAGGCTCCTAAGGTTGGGCCGATGGTGGGATATAAGTAGGGTTGGCAGGATAAACCGGTGGTGGATGCCCTTTTGCCCATGCTTGGTACATTTTAGCCATCTACTGCTTTAACTTATACATTTCTTCCTTCATTGCATTAACATCCAGTTCTTCCACCTCTTTTGACGGGTCAATAATACTTGTCTCCGTTTCTTGGTTGGCCATATTCAGCCTGTCTTTTGATCGGGTGTTGTATGAGTGAGTTACCAGAATTCCAATCAACTAACCACCTGCCTGGACTCAATACATCAACAACAACCTTGTTAGCGATTAGGATTTACACAGATTGGTAAGCACATTTTGAGGAATGAATGAACCTAAGCAGTTAATCGTTTCTATTATGCATTTGATCGGCTGCTTGCGTCATCCCGGTTTTTCCATTGGAAACTTCCTTCTCTTTCTTCTCTTTTTCCATTCTGGCCTTTGCTTTTCTTTGTTTTTATCCTCTCATTTCTCTCTTGTTTTGTCATTGCTTCTTCCTCTTATTTTCTCTCTTTTCTTCTTCTTTTTTCTTCTTTTCTTTTCTCTCTTGTTTTCCTCTCTTTTTTTCTTCTTCTTTCTTTTTTCTCTTTTGGTTATGGTCGAATCCTATGAAGATTGCCTATGTATCATGACCCCGCATGAATCAGACCGAGCGTAGTTCTGGAAGATAAGTACGAAAGTAAACAATAAAACAATTTTTGGGATTTTCAATTTCATGAAAACAAACGCTTTGATTACGAAGACTCAACACTAACAGACTCCGAGAAAAACTAACAGACACTGATGAAAAGATGAAATACAGACTCCAAAATAAACTATCATACTCCAACAAAAGAAAATACGGACTCAAACACAATTGACAGACACCAGCAAAAGAAAATACAAACTCAACACAACTGACGAACTCTAACAGAAAAGGAAATACATACTCAAATGAAAAATCATGAATACATCAATGCTCCTGGTGCCCGAGGGACATCATTCGGTCTCGCCGCGGTCCTATATGCAAGATTCCTTTGAAGTCGGTCAAAGTCACTCATTATCTGCTTAACGAATGTCATTACTGCCGCGAAGAAGGTAGTGTGAGTCATATCCTCACAGATTTGGCACTTCATAACGATGTAATCGGCGATGTTTCTGATTCTCTCTCTTATGACACCTTTTTCTTGTAACAAACGCCCAATCTGCTGGGCTCTGGCCCCCAAAGTTTGCTCAGCCACTTGATTTTGCTCCTAAAATTGTTGCAAATCTATTTATAATTGTGCCAATGCCGTATAACAATGTTCTCTTTCAAACTTGAAGTCTTTCGCCTGTTTGATCATTTTGTTTTCCGTGGCGATAGCCCTTTTCTTTAATCCCGCAACCTCATCATCATACTTTTCTTTCAACTGCTTAACCAGGCATGCTCGTTCATCTGCATTTTTAGCCAAGTTTTCGAGCCTTGGCTAGTTCACTTTCTGCTTTGTTCAAATCAAAACTATAGTCGCTCACTTTCTGCCTCAAGTTAGCTATGAGTTTCTCATCTTTGGCACTTCGGGCTGGGTTTTCTGCCGCTATTTTCATTTTCTGAATCTGGGCTCGAAGGGCCTCATTTTCTATGGCTAGCTTTTTCTTTTCTCCTTCGTCCACCACGGCTTGCAAGCTATTTTTAAACTGAAGGTCCCTGACTTGTTTCTCCAATTTGCTTATGGTAGCCCCATACCCGTTTTCTTTGGCCAACCAGTCCCGTTGCACTTGTGCTCCGTCAGTGAACTGTTGGACATGGGGTCTCTTTGCGGGCCTTTCGGGCTCATGTTGCACGCGAGATCTTTTACCATACCAAGCAATATAACTGGGCTCCACCTCGCCTCTGAATAGATCTCGTACTTGAGTATTAGTCCCTAAGAATCTGCACTGATGCCAAATCCGACGCACTTTTTCTTCTGGGAAGGCAGCTTTTGGCTCTAACTCAATGAACTGACGACTCAAATCTTCATCGTGTGGGATGGTCTGGTATTAGCCTAATTGACGTAGGACTCTGTGCGGAGCATAAGGATGGATACTCCAAAAACCCATCAACAGCAAAAAACACCCCTCGACCGACATATAGATCACTTCATTGATCGAGAGCTACCCGATCGTCCATTCGATCTTGTTTGCAGTCAAAGATCTCAGATGAACATGCCATGCTTCTGTACCATTCGGGAACTCATAACCCTCTACCCGCTTTTCATGTTTTTGATGCATTCAAGGCCAGTCATACCACAATTCAAGTATCCGGGACGGTGGCAAAGGTGTTCCTCCATCCATAGTTGTAACAACATATTTTACCCTTCAAAGAACTTCCCTCCTTCTCAACAATGGGTCAGTGCTCGGTAAATTTCCGCCAAGATCAACGGCACTATAGTCCCATTTGCCTTTTGCATCATAAAGTCGGCTATCCCTACAAGTCCCAGCTCTATGTTTTCGTCTTTTCTAGGGCAAACCAAAATACCCAGGAACGCCGCTATGAAAGCTAATCCTCTCCGAGGTTCCCACTTGTTTTGGTTTCCCGCGTGAGTAAGACCGGTATCTGGCATTTCAAAGCCACGGGGATTCCCGTAACGTCGATATAGAAAGTAGAAGGTACAGAATCCTTTGGCCAAATTTCCGTCTCGGATGTCACGACTGATACTTAACAAGTCCAAAAATTTATGAGGGGTTACTGTTCTTGGTGCCACCGGGTATCGACTTTTAAGATTCCCTTCGAAATCGGCATAGCCTGCTATCTCTTCCAGTGTAGGAGTTAAACTCGAAATCAGCGAAGTGAAATACATTATGCGCTAGGTCCCAGAATGGTATCAAGGCCTCAACGTCTTTTCTTGGCTTAACCTTCAAGAGCCCGATAAGACCGCCCAATGATTTTGTCACAGCCTTTCTGCTATCTTCCCCCAAATCGTGCCACCACATATGTAGCTCCAAAGGGATCTCTTTACGGACTGAGAAAGGTTCATTTTGAATTGTGCTCATCCTGCACATTTATTAAGGTGATTTTAATTAAAAGGAAACTATGACTCGTTTTGACTCAAGAAAAATGACCATCTTTTTTTTCCAAAATTTTCACACAAATATTCGGCTTTGCCAATACGGCCTTTCAGCACTTCGAAAACAAAGATTTTAAGGTTGTGTTGGCTAGCCAGCCAAAACCTTTAAAAGTGACTAAAAGTGGTTGTTCTTGCAAAAACAACCTTTCGGCGCCCTTTTAGGGACATTTGGCTATTTCTAACAAGAATGACATCACCTTAATTATTTTTAAATTAAAGTAAAATTTTTGTTCTTTTGTGTTATTTTTGCAAAAAGGAAGTTGGACCCGATGGGGGTTGCCTACGTATCTCACACCCTGTGAGAGTCAAACTGGCATAGTTCGGGAAATGTTTTTTTAAGAAAATAAACCCAACTTCTTTTTTCTTTTCCCAAAAACACCAAGATATTTTTCCTATTTTTCTTTAAAATTCACAAAATTCTCCTTTTGTTTTCAAAATTTCGGCAGAGTTTCAATATACTTTTAGGGACATTGATTTTCACCGCAGGTAATTACCTTACACTGCTGTTTTCTTTTCCCAAATTCTCTCCCTTTTATTCAAAAGCCGGTCAGCATGCAAATCCGAAGCAAATAAATGCACAATTAGCAAGTAAGATGCATCAGGATGATCTTTTTTTTTATTTCGGGTGCACCTGTCCTAGACAGACCCAACCCCTGTGTTGAGTCTCCAAAGTCAAAATGCACATGATGCAAACAAACGTTCCTACTAGGGATCTGGCATGAGGTATTGTTATACTAGGTTTAAAAACCTGGGTTTATTTGTTCTAGACCTGGCTTACCCGAGCGGACAGCTCGAGCCGAGGGGGCAGCGTACCGGGAATACAGAAGCTTCATCGGCTTTGCAACTTGTCCGAACCTCATTCTAAATTTGGAATATGACTCTAACAGAAAAGAAGTCACACGAAGTGCACACTTCTTCATGATTTAGAAGACTCAGAGAGGAGGGATTTCGCAACAGTTTATATACAGTTCACGGAATATCAAAGCGGTAAAAGCAATCAATTAGCACCTTAGGCCCAAATCATGTAACAAAATCAAATAATGGATAAAGCCAATTATAAAAATTATTCTCAGCTCGAATTCTTGAACCCTGAACCAGAGATTCTGGGTTCGATCTCCAGCAGAGTCGCCAGAGCTGTCACACCTCCATTTTCCTACACCCCGGAAGGGAGTATATAGGAATTTTTTCCAACTTAAAGTGACAATCGAAACGGGATTATTTATTTAGTTATTCAGTGTCGCCACTTGGGATAATTTATGGTGTCCCAAGTCACCGTTTTAAATCCGGAATCGAGGAAAAGATTGACTCTGTATTATAGCCTGCGAACATAGAAATCCGGGTAAGAAATTCTGTTAACTTGGGAGAAGGAGTTAGGCATTCCCGAGTTCCGTGGTTCTAGCACGGTCGCTCAACTGTTATAATCGGCTCGAATATCTGATTTTAAAACACTTTTGAACCTATGTGCATTTTAACTTTAAACCGCTTTTAATTATTTTAAGGAAGATTTCAACGTTGTCTAAAACATGTCTTTGGACCACACCACATGAAATGCACCCGCAGTCCGAAACGCATTTTATTCAACGTTGTTGAGATTTGGATTTGGGTCACATGAAATGCACACCCGAGTTTAGGAAGGTAATTTTAAGATTATGCGCTTAAAGCAACTAAGCATTTTTAAATTTGCGAGGGCCATGGAACATTCATTAAATGACGCGCCTCAAATTCTAAGGATTAAACACATTAGTTAACTGAGGGTTGTGCATTTGAAATTTTGTTTGTCACGGTACACCTCGATTCCAATTTTTAAAGAGGGAATAACTAAATTGAACTATGTGAAGAGCTTCTAATCCTAATGTGAGAGTTTCAAACTCAATATTAGAAATCATATGCTAGCAGAACACGACATTAAGCTGAACATATTAGACGAGCACACGCAGGTGATGGCCCATCGAAAGGGAGACGGCCCAGATCTAATTCGGAGGCACTTTCAGATTTGGGCCTCAGAGCGAGCCCAAATTTCGGAGCCTTACAGCCACTGAGCACACAACTCAGTATCGAATCCCCACATTGCGTGAATAACGCTTGGCATTACAAACGGCCCACATAAATTCAAAAGACTAACCATGGGACCAATACACATACAAACAAACTTTGGGAATCATCTTCTAGCTTATCAATGGACAATTATATTCCATTCAACAATGATTTAGTTTGCAAGCAGTTGAAAGTCTGATTTAAATAACTAGCAGTAGGCAACTTATTTCCAGACCTCCAAGTTAACTTAAAATAAAAACCTGAAGACTTAAAACAAATCAAACTAATCTCGCATAAGTAAAACCAAACTAACAATTTGTCATTTCCCAGTGAACTCAAACGTACATCTACATTAGAGAATCCCAGTAACTCTCAGCTAAAAACTAACCAAAGTCCTTAACAAACCAGCGTGAAATTAGCAATTACAAACGTAAAGTCTTACTAACATGAATTCGAACTTATTCAAGGGCCAGAGTCCATGATCCACCCAGTATTACAGAGCATGTTTGCAGCTAAACAATTAAGGGTGAACATGATAAAGGGGAGATCAGACTACTCTACACATTCTGATGATTTTCAAAAGACATGAGTGACATTTTATGAACAAAACAGAAATACGGCTAAGCTATAAAAGTGAACAAATTTAATGCACTGCTTCAAAGTTCCCTGTCCATTTCATTCATCAAATTTGGATTCACATTCTGCAGGTCTTAGAATAAGTACCTGGATATTGAAAGCAAAGAACAAAGTGAGGAGTCAGCAGCAGTACTTAGCAGAATTCAGCACCAGCAACACCAATGCAAACCAGCAAAATGGATACGAAGCAGTACAAGACAATCTTAATCGAACAATAACCTAAAGCAACCTCAAACCAAACTTCAAACACCCAAAACTCAATTCATTTCAGCACTAGATTAATCAAAAATTCTTCAGAAGTTAAAAGTCTTCAAAATTATAGAAGAAAATGCAATGGAACAGTAATCTCTTTTTTCTTTTAGTGTTTTCAGCCCTTTGTTTTTTCTCTCAGAACTTTTAGCTCTTGAAGTCTATGAAAGTAGTAAATTTATGCAGCTTCTGTATTTTCTGGATTTCTAGCTCTCAAAAATTTCTGACTTGAGCTCTAAGTAACAATGCCTTTATAGGCAAGCTACTAGGGCAGCCTCAAAGAGTTCAAAATTGCACTTAAAACCTTCTGAAATTTTCATTTTAGCTTAGAAATCCCTAGTGTAAACCTTAGAATTTCAGAATAGGCCCCACCCCAGCTTCTAGGAAGCTTCCTAGTTCAGTTATATAAGATTCTCAAGCCTAGACTACCCAAATTACCCCTTAATGACCCTGTTATTACCTGAAGGAACCGGACAGAGCATGGGTCGATTCGACCCAATTGAATTTATTCAGGTCCGGCCCAAACCAGTAAATCAAAGATCAGAGGCATAAACCCAAACCCAACCCAAGTCGAATTGATTGAAACAAAATGTTCAAAACAGAGACGAGTCTGAACAACAGAAATCAAGTACTGGACTAAGATTAAAGATATTACCAGATAAAACTAACCTAACTAATCAAGCTAAGTGACCTCACATTTTTTAAAATAACATGCAAAATAGACAACCATAAACGAACACAAAAGACCTAACGGGACAACAAATAATAGAAGAAACGAAGAAGTAGAGGAGGAAAAGAACTGAGGAGAAGAAAAGAAACATACCCAAGAGGACTCGGACAAAAGGGCCTAAGTGACAGCCTTCAACTCATCGATTCCGGCCCAATCCGAAGTTAATCGTATGTTCTTAATATCAAGAACACACGAGTAACATCGATTTAGGCCTAAATCTTCTAAACCTCGCTGATTCTGACCTCTGGACTTTTAGGGTTGTTCATTCAAATCCAGATTCGAGGAGCTTCACCAATATTCGAGGGAAATCAACCCGGGATTTGGGAAGAGGGGGTCAGGGTGGTTCTGTGGTGTGATTTTGGGGCCGATTGAACGAGTTAGGGTTTTGGTCGTCCTCTTCGATTTAAGATTCGAAGAGTTCTGATAAGATTCGAGAGAGGGGTTTTGGAGATTTGGGAAGAGGAGAAGGAGGGGAGTCTATGGCGTTAATTTGGGGTCGATTGGAGTACCGCCGCTGGCGGAGACAATTTCCGACAGGCGGTTCCGGCGGAGGTGATGAGGGTCTGGTGAAGGAGATGAGAGGGGGTAGGGGGCTGTTTGGACACTTATATATCAAGATGAGGTTAGTTCTAAACCGTCAGATCAACTAACCTCCACGGTCGAGATTAAAGGATATCAAAACGACGTCGTTTCGGATGAAGGGATGACCGGACCGGGTTGAGACGCGGGTTTGGGCCAGGTTTCGGTGCTTAACAATTAGGCCTGCAGTTGGATTTAGCCCAATAGATTTTTAAGAGCAAATTCCTTTTCTCTTTTCCTTTTCTATTATTCCTCTTTTTCTTTTCTTTTTTTCTTTTTTTTCTATAATTAATTGAAATCCCAAATTAACCCCTAAATTGATCTAATCTTTAAAATTAGGCTAATTATCTACTATGATATTTACAGAAATTAATTACTCCTAAATTAAAAGAGGAAATTACTAATTTAAAGTTAAAAGGCTAAAAATGCAAAAGTAAGCCAATTTTTGTAATTTTTTCATTTTTATAAAACAACTAATTTATTAATTAATCCTAGAATATAGAGTTAAATCCTACATGCAAATGCCACGTATTTTTGTGTTTTCCATTAGTTAAAATAAAATAAACACGCACAGCCGAATGCAAACAATTAATAGAAAATGTCACAAAAATCCACAAAATTGCCAACACTGAAGAAATTATTTTGTTTTGAATTTATGGGAGTAATTCATATAGGGCAAAAATTACGTGCTCATAGAGGGTGTTGATAGTTTCTCGCAGCTGATCATTGGAGATAGCGAGGTAGTTGTCTGGCGTTCGTAGACCTTGCTTTATCTTCTTTATCTCTCCTTTTCGTTGTATTTGGTTTCTGTCACAACCCGGATTTTCTACCCTCGGGAGTTGTGATGGCGCCTACTAGTGAAAGCTAGGCAAGCCAACCATTTGCATTATTTACCCTTTTCCCATTTTAATCCTTCAACAATTAAGAACCAGCATTACGTAAACAGCGGAATTAATAAGCGGAAGACCATAATATAACTATTTAAATGTTACCAATACAAATCCTTAAACATAAACTACCCAGAACTGGTGTCACAATTTCACAGACGGTCTAGGAATACTACAAATAAGGGTCCGAAAAATAAATACAATGTTGTCTCTGAAATACATAAATGAAACGGGATGAAAAGATAGAAGGAGATGTCAAGGCTTGCGGACGCTTGCAGGACTACCTCGAATCTCCGAATGGACTGAAGACAGCAACCCAAAGCTAAAATCCGTATCCAGTACCGGGATCTGCACATAGTGGAGATTGTAGTATTAGCACAACTGACCCCATGTACTGGTAAGTGCCTAGCCTAACCTCGGGGAAGTAGTGATGAGGCTAGGACCAGACTACCAAGTAAATATGTGCAGTTAAATCATATACAGTGGAAAATAAAAGCAAAACTTTACAATTAAAGATAGGAAGGGGAATCATGCTACGGGAAAACAACAAGTAGCAACCGAAACCAATAGTTAAATGTAAAGAATACCATAACTCAATTATCAATAGATATCAGGAAAATCAAAGACAAGTGCACGGCATCACCCTTCGTGCTTTTACTCTCGTCCTCACCATGAAATCAGTATAATTGGCACGACATCACCCTTCGTGCTTTTACCTCACGTAATCATGACATGGAATGATCATTCGTGCATTTTCACTCATATAAAGGCACTGAATTGTACATCGTGAGGCACAGCATCACCCTTCGTGCATTAACACTCTCTCACAAATATCATACATGGCATCACCCTTTATGCTTTAGCACTCTTTCACAAAAATCGTGCACGACATCACCCTTCGTGCTTTAACACTCTTCATTACCCAAACAACAATCACTAGTAATAAGGGCAAGGGAATCAATAGTACAACAATCATATCCCGGCAAGGGAAACAATAACATCCCGGCAAGGGATATAACATTAAAACAACAACATTCCGACAAGGGAGACAATATCATAATTCTCTTTTCTTTTTCACATTTACTTCACAACTCAATTCACAATTTGAGCCAATGCTCTATAATGTTCAATTACCAATTATACTTTCACAAATCATTTTATAACTTGAGCCAATGCTCTTCAATGTTCAAATATCAATATTACTTCCACAAGCCTTGCTCAACAATAGAAATCATCACATAAGGCATGAACAATACAAACGGAGTCACATTAATCATAGTATAAGGCTCACGAGCATGCTTGACACCAACGTATAGATATTGGTCACCATGCCTATACATCGTACTCAACAACTAACACATAGCAAATAGGACACAACTCCTAATCCATCAAACTAAGGTTAGACTAAACACTTACCTCGATGCCATGAACACAATTTAAGCCTCAACTACTGCTTTACCTCTTGATTCCACCACCAATTCACTTGTATCTAGCCACAAGTTACTTAACTATATCAATAAATGCTAAATGAATCGTTTCTAATGCATGAAACTAAGTTTTTCAATGATTTCCCCCAAAAGTCAAAAATCGTCCCCGGGCCCACATGGTCAAAACTCGAGGTTCGAACCAAAACCCGATTACCCATTCACCCACAAACTCAAATATATAATTTGTTTTGAAATCGTACCTCAAATCGAGGTCAAAATCCCCAAAATTTAAAAATCCTAAGTTCTACCCAAAACACCCGATTTTTCCCATGAAAACCCTTGATTTTGAGTTGAAATCATGAGAAAAGATGTTAAAGATTAATAAAAACGATTTAGAAATGGCTTACAATCGATTTGGAAGAGTACTTGTCTTTGAAAAATCGCCCAAAGGTGTTTAGGTTTTGAAAAGGTTTGAAAAATGACTGAAAATGCGTCTAAGTTATGATTTAGCAGGTTGCAGATGTCGCAATTGCGACCAGGGTTCGCAATTACGAACCCTTAAGGAACCTGCTGACTTCCCAAATGCGAAGAATATGTCGCATTTGCGATACATGGGTCGCATTTGCGACTTCTAGCATTAACTGAAGACTTCGTATTTGCGAAGTGTACCTCACAAATGCGAGATAAGGCCGGGCCGGGGTTCTTCACATTTGCGACAAAAACCTTGCATTTGCGAACCCTGCTTACATCGCAATTGCGATGCCTGATCTCGAAATTGCGAGATTAGAGGCCTGCTACAAACCTGCAACACACCAGCAATTCTTCTAAGTCCAATTTCACTCTGTGGCCTATCTAATACTCATCCGAGCCCTCGGGGCTCCAAAACAAACATGCACGCAAGTCTAAAAACATCATACGGACTTTCTCGTGCGATCAAATCATCAAAATAACACCAATAACTATGAATTTAGCATCAAAATCAAAGAAAAATATCATGAACTCTTCAAATTTTAACAACCGAAGGTCCGATTCACATCATTTCAAGTCCGTTTCCTACCAAATTTTATATGCTCGACTTAAATCACATATAAAACCTGTACCGGGCTCCGGAACTAAAATACGGCCCGATACCATCAAATTCAATTACATTCAAATTTTCCATAAACTCTACAATTTCAGTTAAACAATTTTCTTCAAAAATTCATTTCTCGGGCTTGGGACCTCGAAATTCGATTCCGGACATATGCCCAAGTCCCAAATTTTACTATGGACCCTACGAGACCATCGGATGGGTTCGGATCCGTTTACCAAGAATGTTGACCAAAGTGAACTTAAATTCATTTTAAAAGCAAAATTTATTATTTTTCATAGATTTTCACATAATAGCTTTCCAGATACACGTTCGGACTACGCACGTAAATTAAGGTGAGACAAAAAAGAGGTTTTAAGGCCTCGGAACATAGAATTTATTTCTAAAACAAGTGATGATCCAAACCGGTTATGTTTAGAAGCTCATGACTCAGTGCACCCCGATGTTGGCTATCTTTCCGCACTTATATTTTGAGTTTAAACCCTGCTTTCGAAACTCTGCTTTAATTACTGTAAGCACGTAATTTTTGACACACACATTAAAATTACCTTTAATAGTCCTAGTATTTTTAAAATATTTATCTGAGTTTATTTTTATATGATTTTACTTTATTATTAATTTTAATTCTATTTTAAAGCACAAAAATTGAAAAATACAAAAATAGTTTTATTTTTTCTATTTAATTCAGGTATTATGTATTTTAGAAAGATATTATTTTTAACCCATTTTTATTTTAGTATAATCATTGAAAATACCAAAAAAATAGTTTCATGTTATAATATAGTTGTTTTATCTAATTAGGATTGATTTTACATTTTTATGATATGATATTTTAGGAAAAGAAATTAATATTTTAGCTTTGTAGAATTATAGGGCCACTTTTAAAGGCAAATTTGGCTCAAACTTGAACCCAAATTCTGACAGCCCACTCCTCCCTCCAGCCCAATCCCTTAACCCTATGCCCATTCCCATAAATACATACACAAAGCTACAAAAAAGGGGGAAAAATCCCCCCTTCCCCCCAAAAAAGCTGAAAATGGCGGAGGAAGTCTGCAAGACCTTGGACCACCATTTTCCTAACACTATGTTTGGATCATTGTTATCCATCGTTTTATAATGTATTGTGGATACAACGTTTGAATAGATTGTATCATTTGCTGTTTTTAAATAATATTTTGTTGTTTGGTTTGACTGTATCGTACTGTACTGTAACTGATAAGTTCACTAAAATACCCCCAATTATTTTAAATAAAATTTATCAAGAATTATACATAAAAATAATTTAAGACAACCTCTTTCTACTAATTTATGATTAATTATGTAGCTTGAAAACAAGAGCAAAAACCTGAAAAAAAGGTTAACTAATATTAGCAACAAAAAAAAAATTAAAACGATAGAAAGAGACAAAGAATTGAACAGAGACTTGGATAAAAAGAATGGGGCAAACCAACTCTAGAAGAGATGAAAGAAGACAAAGTAGGTCAATAGGTTGGAGATTTGCAGTTAAAAGAAAAATAAATAAAATAACATAGAATTATAGAGTAATAAGTAAGGGCACAATTGAAAAAGAAAATGGAAAACGATGCCACCATACCAAATTGATTGTTTCATAAAATAGGGCTTTTGGTTGTTCCGAAACAATAGATTTAATAATAAGATATAATTAATTTTAAATAAACAATCAAAACAAACATTATTTTGGATAACAATACAATACACGCTACAATACAATGTGTAACAAACACACTCAAAATCAAGGAGACAAACACACACACAATTACAACAAAAGAGAAAGGGATGAACAAACAAGAAAAGGGAAATAGAGCTAAAAGAAACCTAGCTGCTCTTCATCTTCAATCGCCGTTGCTCCTTCTGTTTTAGCCAAAAACGCACCAAACAGCACTTTCGTGCATATTTTCGGCGAGTTTGGAGGTCCGTTGATTTCATCCGAGTTCGAGTGCTGTTTCGAATTTCACTTGTAGTGCGCCATTCCGTCTATCCTAGTTGCTGGATTTTTGTTTTGTCAATTGAAGGCTTTTGAGGTCAATCTCTTTACCTTTTTCTCTTATATTGCTATTTATATGGTGGTTTAAACTACAGTATAAGCACATTTAAGAATAGTTTTGTAGCAGGAATCTGTCTTCTTTTGTTTTATCAACTACGAGCCGAGATTTTCAGATTTTACTTAATCCTTAGTTCTCTTCATAGATTTTTCTTGATATTTATTGACTTCTCTTTGGTTAATTTTAATCTAGTGTAGAGTTTCTTGTTTTCTTTAAAAGGAAAATGAACAGTGTGTTCTCATATGTATATGTTTAGATTGAAAGCTTCTGTATAGTTTAGGTTCATCTTAATAAAATTTGTCTGCATCTTATCATGGAAATTCTAATTGAATCATGAAGGGATTAGTGATAATGGGCCATGTGTTGTTTGCTAGCAATAATCTCAAAGATTAGGAACATAATTCAAATGCGTTAGTTGCTTTAGGCGCGAGTAATAATAAATCATCGTGACTATGGGTATGGTTCCCGTGGCATGGTCACGATACATAAATCCCAATTCGGGTGTGCATTTCATGTGATCCGACCATAACTTCAAATTTATAATAAAATAAATATTTTGTAGATCGCGGGTACGATTCACGTGATGTGATTTGCAATGTGTACAAAAACAAACGAGTGCGCGACATCACGACTTGTTCAAACAAATTCCATAAATGTTAAAAGCAGTTAAAAGGTTAAAATGCACAATAGGTTTTAAATATGTATTAAATCAGATAATTAGGCCAATTATTAATAGTTGAGCGACCATGCTAAAACCACGTAACCCGGGAATGCCTAACACATTTTTTCCGAGTTAACAAAATTCCTTACCCGGTCTTCTGGTTTTGTAGACTCTAAAACAGAGTCAAAATTTCCTCGATTTGGGATTTAAAATAAACCGGTAACTTGGGACACCATAAATTATTCCAAGTGGCAATTCTGAAATAAATAAATAATCCCATTTCGATTAACGTCACTTTAATTGGAAAAACTCCCTATCCCCTTGGGAAAAATGAGGCGTGACAATTACGAACCTTTGATTTATCTTCTTTTTTTTTTGCACAATATTGGAAGTATTTTGAAAAGGTCGGCTTGCCTAGTACCTGTTAGATATGTACATAATGTAGTCTTGTCCCACATTGGAATATGAGTAGTATGTCCTTGTATAGTATAGCTATAAATAAGGACCTCTTGTATTGTATTGAACACACAATATCAATATATCATATTTTCTCCCGTGCCTTCTCACATGGTATCAGAGCTATCGTGAGAGATTTATCCATGTGCATAAATTCCAGTGATTCCGGGAAGTGAAATCAGTCATCGGAACCCTTTTTTCCGGCGACTTTTCAAAGTTGTTTTGTGTCTGCTTTGTCTCGGTTAGTGTTGTGCAAAATCCAACACTTCCACAAGAGTAGTCACTGTCCGGCAACCAAACCCCAGTGAAAATCTCCGGCGGTAGTGTAGCGGTCGGAAGAAAAATTTCCGGCGAAGTTCTGACGTCACGTGGGCTACCTTGCGGCCATTTTTGGCGACGATTCTTCAGGACAGATTGTTCCCCTTGCAATTCCGAGCCAACCCATCCAGGTTATACCAAATTCCGACCACTTTTATATTTTTTCCGGCATGAACAGTAATTTCAGAAGTGGACTTCCGGCCATTTTTTGAAAAAGTTTCTTCAGAACAGTTGGGTCGTCTGGTAATTCCGATCCTACCCCTACTGTTTTTATTTCATTCTGACCACTTTGAATTTTTCCAGTTGCTACAGTAATATTCCGAGAGCTACAGTATTTCTGGCGTGAACAGTGTTTTCTGGCGTAGAACAATGTTCTGTTTTCCTGCTGTAAATAGTGTTTTCTCAGCGATTTCTTTAATTTTCCCAAAGGAGTTACTAATTTTTACTATTTCAAGTTAACCCTACTACTATTAATTGTAGCGACATGGCAACCGATACTTCGAATTCTTTAGTGGATTATTTTGAGTTTCTTCAGTACAAAGCAGGTAAGCAGACATCTTCTGAGATAGCTTCCGTTGTTCAAACAGGTAATAGCGTGACTTGTGTCTCTCAATCTTCATCCTCTGAGTCTTGGGTCATTGATTCAGGTGCATCGGATCATATTTCTGGTAACAAATCTCTTTTCACTACTTTTCGTATTCTCAATCTCTTCCAAGAGTCACAATGGCCAATAAGTCTTAAACCATGACAACTGCAGTAGGTCAAGCAAGCCCAATTCCTTCCTTACCTTTAGATTTAGTTCTTTATGTCCCTAATAGTCCTTTTAATCTCATAGCTGTTAGTCGCCTAGCCAAATCACTTAAATGTGCCGTTTTATTTCTTGATGACCATGTTTTTGTACAGGAACGCAGTACAGGGCGGATCATTGGTACCGAGCGTGAATCAAATGGACTTTATTACCTTATCCTTGCTAAATCACATGGACTCACATCTTGTCTCCCTTCAACAACTTGTCCTGTTACTGATTCACCAGATTTATTACATAAATGGTTGGGACATCCTAGTTTGTCAAAACTTCAGAAAATGGTACCTAGTTTATCTCACTTATCAGCTCGGTAAACATACTCGCTCTCATTTTCCTCGACGTATTAATAATCGAGCAGAGTCACCTTTTACTTTAGTCCATTCAGATGTTTGGGGTCCTAGTCGGGTCAGTTCTACCTTAGGATTCCGCTACTTTGTTAGTTTCATTGATGACTATTCTAGGTGCACCTGGATATTTTTGATAAAAAATCGATCTGAGTTGTTTTCTATTTTCCAGACCTTTCACGTTGAAAGTCAAAATCAATTTGGGGTTTCTATTCACACATTTCGTAGTGATAATGCCCGAGAGTATTTGTCTTTCCCATTTCAGCAGTTTATGAAATCTCATGGGATTATTCGTCAAACATCTTGTCCGTACACATCTCAACAAAATGGGGTAGTTGAAAGAAAGAATAGACATCTTATTGAAACTGCTTGTACCCTACTCATACAATCTCATGCTCCGTTGCGTTTTTGGGGGGATGCAGTTCTTACATCTTGCTATCTTATTAATCGTATGCGATGTTCAGCTATCCAGAACCAAGTTCCATTCTCTGTTATGTTTCCCCACTTACCTTTGTTCTCTCTTCCACCCCGTGTCTTTGGAAGCACTTGTTTTGTCCATAACCTTACTCCAGGAACAGATAAGTTAGCTCCCCGTGCTCTTAAGTGCGTATTTCTTGGTTTCTCGAGAACGCAAAAGGGGTATCGATGCTATTCTCTTGACCTCCAGCGGTACCTTATGTCCGCTGATGTTACCTTTTTTGAAACCCAATCATACTTCACAGGTCCAGGTAATCACATAGATATTTCTGAGGTACTACCAGTCTCTTCTTTTGGAGATTCAATCACAATCTCCATCCATCTTCCTCTACATCTCCAGCTCCACCACTTATAGTTCCCGTTCCACCATTTATAGCTCCAGTTCCACCACTTATAAGTCCAATTCCTCCAATAATCCAGTTCAACATTCTGCAGCTCCGCCACTCTTGACTTATCATCTGTGTCCACATCCAGCATCAGGCCCAGGTGATTCACGCCCTGCATCAGATTCTACACCTACTGCAGACTTGTCTCCTCTTAGTTAACTAATTGCACTCCGCAAAGGTGTACGGTCCACACTTAATCCTAATCTCCACTATGTTGGTCTAAGTTATCATCGTCTATCGTCACCTCATTATGCTTTTATATCTTCTTTGTTCACTGTTTCTATTCCTAAGTCTACAGGTGAGACACTATCTCATCCTGGATGGCGACAGGCTATGATTGACGAGATGTTTGCTTTACATCGAGTGGCACTTGGGAACTTGTTCCTTTTCCTGCAGGTAAGTCTACTATTGGTTGTCGTTGGGTTTATGCAGTCAAAGTCGGCCCGGATGGCCAAGTTGATTGGCTTAAGGCTCGTCTTGTTGCAAAAGAATATACTCAGATTTTTGGGCTTGATTATAGTGATACTTTCTCTCCCGTGGCTAAAGTAGCATCTGTTCGTCTTTTTTTGTCCATGACTGCTATACGTCATTGGCCTCTTTATCAGTTAGACATTAAGAATGTTTTTCTCCACGGTGATCTTGACGAGGAAGTTTATATGGAGCAACCTCCTGATTTTGTTGCTAGGGGAGTTTAGTGGTTGTGTATGCCGATTGCACAGGTCACTATATGGTTTGAAACAGTCCCCTCGAGCCTGGTTTGGCAAGTTCAGCACAATTATTTAGGAGTTCGGCATGACTCGTAGTGAGGCTGATCACTCTGTGTTTTATCAGCATTCTGCTTCGAATCTGTGTATTTATCTGGTGGTTTATGTTGATGATATTGTTATTACTGGCAGCGATCAGGATGGTATTACTAATCTGAAATAACATCTCTTTCAGCACTTCCAAACTAAGGATCTGGGCAGACTAAAGTATTTTCTAGGTATTGAGGTCGCTCAGTCTAGCTCAGGTATTGTTATTTTACAGCGGAAATATGCCTTAGACATTCTTGAGGAGACTGAAATGATGGGTTGCAGACCTATTGACTCTTCTATGGATCCGAATGCTAAGCTTCTGCCTGGACAGGGGAGCCTCTTAGAGACCCTACGAGATATAGGAGGTTGGTTGGAAAATTGAATTACCTCACAGTGACTATACCTGACATTTCTTTTCCGGTGAGTGTTGTAAGTCAGTTTATGGATTCTCCCTGTGATAGTCACTGGGATGTAGTTGTTCGTATTCGAGGATCGAGGCCACGAGCAGATTATTTGGTACACAGATGCTGATTGGGCAGGATCACCTTCTGATAGACGATCTACATCTGGATATTGTGTTCTAGTAGGAGGTAATTTGGTCTCGTGGAAGAGCAAGAAACAAAATGTAGTTTCTCGATCCAGCACCGAAGTGGAATATCGGGCTATGGCTATGGCAACGTGTGAGTTAGTTTGGGTCAAGCAGTTGCTCAAGGAGTTAAAGCTCGGAGAAATCAACAGGATGGAACTAGTGTGTGATAACCAAGCTGCTCTTCATATTGCGCCAAATCCGGTGTTCCATGAGAGGACTAAGCACATTGAGATCGACTGTCACTTTGTCAGAGAAAAAATACTGTCTAGAGATATTGTTACAAAGTTTGTAAAGTCGAATGATCAACTAACAGATATTTTCACTAAGTTTCTTATTGGTTCTCGTATTAGTTACATGTGGAACAAGCTCGGTACATATGATGTGTATGCACCGGCTTGAGGGGAGTGTTAGATATGTACATAATGTAGTCTTGTCCCACATTGGAATAGGAGTAGTATGTCCTTGTATAGTATAGCTATAAATAAGGACCTCTTGTATTGTATTGAACTCACAATATCAATATATCATATTTTCTCCCGTGCCTTCTCACACCATTGATAGGCGCCATCACGATAGGTTAGGATCTGGGTCGTGACATAAATGAAGTACAATAAGTATGACATTTCAAAAAGCAATAAGCATTAGAAGTATTTTCATGTAACCTCTAAAGCATTTTAAAATTTTAAATTATTTCTAAACACCGAATACATTTCGATAAACTATAAATCTTTTGATGAGGAGTTACAATAGTTATAACTGTAACAATAATCAATGATTGTATGTTGACCATTCCCTGGTCAACCTAGGTGTCTCACACTAAGGATATTGATGATAGTAACCATTGCATGGTCACGAGGCCGCCTCACCATTGCTATAGGATTTACGATAGTGCTAGCACGGTAAGGTTTCTCTATGAGCACTATATGGCATTGGCACGCATAAGCAATATTAGCTATGGTCCTCTCAAGATATTTTTCTTTAACTTATGTGACCCGTAAGTCCTATAAATATTCGATAAATCGACAACTTTTGAAATTAAAAATTAAAAGATAACGAGTTTCAACATTTGCTATAACCATTTGATCCAAGTCCAGAGAAAAAATATGATTTAAAGTGATATCATTCAATAAAAGTCATAAAATGACAAACAATACAAGTTATGACCATCTGATACTAAAAGATATAATGTTAAAAATATGGATAGTAAGGTTGGATCACTCCAACGAATCCAAACCAACATTTAAATCAACATTAGCAAACTTTAGAATTTTTGGAATTCGTCAATAAATTTTTAAGGGAAGGTACATCTTAAATTATATCGTCTTAGCTTTTCGAACTAGTCCAAACTTTTCCAACAAGCTCAACTCGTTCAACGATGGCAATCTACAATATTTACATCTGAACTTTATCAACTCAAGTTCAAAGAGTTCATCATAACTCATTTTCAGGCTCACAATCGGCATCAAACCATCTAATAACTTTTTTCCTGATTACCCCATAATTTGGGTAGTCCAACATGCCATTACAAATTATAAATCAACTCAATGGAATTATTGAAGTTATTAATTAACTCAATCCTCAATCCCAAGTTATTGTTCTATCTTTCTTCTTCTTCCTTTAGCTCCTTAATGTCAAGAACACCATTTTGGTGTTACATAAATACTAAGTTCCAATTCCTTTTTCGTACTCAAATACACCCAATAACATCATTTGAACTTCATGATTAAAGCGGGAGTGGTGGAATTATCTTGTAGTAGCAAAACCTATTCCTCTTTTGTGTCTTGAGTACTTTCTTGACAAATCTATATTTCAATGGTAAACAAGGCCTTGAATGTGACCTCTCCTTGTAGAAATAGAGATGCCAAAGGCAGCCACTGTTGCTGCATTTCTCTTTCAGTCTTCAGGAACGAAAGCAAATGCTTGGTATTTTCTTTCTTTAATAAAGCTAATCCCCATGTGTCCCACTCTTTATTTTATCTCCACATATATCATGTTTCAAGTGTTAAACTTGGTTATTCAAAAAATCTTTAAACGAAGGAACAAAAAGAAAAAAAAACATAGGCCCATTCACCCTCAACGACCACAGCCCCTTCCCTTTGCCGGTCAGGTAAGTATGCTCCTCTTTTTATCTTTTATTTCTTCTCTCTTCTTTGTTGTTTGAGGCTTGAGTTCATAGGAATTTTTGTGAAAATTGGGCATCTCGTGAGTCGTGACTGAGTTATGATTGAATATGAGGTGCTAAACTACAATTCTCATTACCTAGTTGTATAGACTGAGTGAATAAAATATTGAAAAGTTCCTAAGTTAAATTATATTGGTCGTGAAAATGGGATATAACTAAATTTAGTTTTAGTAAATGGGATTCCATATATAATTCACCCGATTTAATATTTTCTTACTAGAAAATCTCTCCATAAACTCTTCTTAAAATTGCTAAGTGACTTATTAATAATTTACCTTGGGTTAACCATATTACAAACTTTATTCTTTATATTTAGATATAGATTTATGCGATGGGGCGAAAAATGAATTTCATTGATTTATATGAAAGTATATCCATTTGTTTTTGGCTAAAGTATGGTGTCGAAGAATTTCTTTCCAAAAAAAAGAAAGGTAAAATGTACTAATATTGAAGAAGAAAATGTATTTTGGTCCTTTTTATATTATTTCTTGTGAGTCTTGGTTAATTTATAATGTAATCAAAATAGTCTAACTAAGAAAGTGGATCTTCACATGGGCTTTGATTTCGACCCGCCCGCATCACACACACTGCCCCATTGCCATCCAAATCCCTTCGCTGCCTCAATGCATTTTGAAGTTTTTGTGATTTGTCAACCCAAGTTTGACTGTTTTGTGATTTTTCAACCAAAATTTGACTGTCATTTTTGTTGAGCGTAGAACTTCTGTGAGTACAAGGAACTGTAATGGATGCTTACATGACTGGGATTCCTCTTCATCATTTGCCGAGGGAGGAAGCTAAAGAGTGTACGCTGTTGATTCGGCATCTTCCAGAAGCAGTTCCTCATGAAACCCTTTCTAGATTGCTCTCCAATTACGGCGCATCTTCTATTCGTCCTTGTACTAGTGGCAGGTATTCCAAAGAATGATTCCTTAATTATCAATTTCACTGCTACATTTTTGTTTTGTTTTTTCTAATACCCAGCATAGAAGGTTTGCTTTCTTATGTTCTTAAAACTGTTTATGTGCTCATTTGTCTGGTGTAATTTGTATTATTTAAAAATCAACAAGAATATGTCTACTGTATTTACGCACCATTGACAGGAGGAAATCGGCTCTTTCTAGAACAAACTAGTAGAATGAGCATAATATGAGTTGGATTCATATTCACACCTAGATGGGTTTTAAGCTTGAGGGTTGTAGTCTTAAGCACCTCAACATTAACCACTAGACTAAGGCCTCCATTTATCAATGAAAGCTGCTTTTTCCTATTACTCTCCCCAATCCAAAATGATGGCAAGCTGTTCTTTTGTTTGAGGATATGAATTAGCGGTACTAGGCTCGATAAAGAATTGACCTCCGTTGTTGCTTCTAAAGTTAATACAACTAGAAAAAGTATGTTCTCACAGCAACATACTGTTTTGGACAAATGGTTTCAAGGAACCTCTTCTATACTAATGTTTTCTAACTTGTATTGCTTTTCTAAAAAGTAGATTTAGGTGATTTAATGAGATTGTGATGCTTCCTGAAACGATGATGCGTTTCTGATCCCCCTTTTTGGTGCTTGTCAACTTCTTTTTCCTTTATAGCGAATCAACTAGTTGTCATCTTATACTCAAATTGTTTAGATACTCTTGTCTTTAATATTACTTTCTAAAGAATAGTTAGCTTACGCACCCAAGGGTGTAGCAAAGTGGTCAATGAAGTGGGTGGAAAACCATGAGGTCTCAGGTTCAAACCCTAGCTGAGACAAAAAATACTAGGCTATTTCTTCCCATCTGTCTAAGCCTTGGTGGCATAATTACCTGGTACCTGTTGCTGGTAGGAGGTGGCAGGTATCCCGTGGAATTATTTGAGGTACGCGCATGCTGGGGTGGACTCCTCGGTTACCAAAAAAAAGAAGAATAGTTAGCTTACCTGATTTCGCAATCCATTACTTTACATGAAATTTTCCAATTTTATGTCTTGAGTTCTATGTTGCACGGACTTTCCAAAATGTAACCGCACCCGTGTCGGATCCTTCAAAAATGCACTACTATTGGAGGATCCGACACGTATCCTGCCACATTTTCGAAGAGTCCGAGCAACATAGCTTGAGTTTACCAATGCACAAATTATACTCTGGATTGATGTTGCTAGGCATTGGGTAGTAATGACCTTTAAAAGGATGTGTAACAGTGTCAAACTGTATATGGTTAATTCTACATCTTAAAAGCTTAGACGAGCATATTTTGCTTTTCCCTGCTGAAGGATAACCAAACAGTAGATTTTCTGCATCCCCGTACATTGCTATGGGAGCTGCGAATTATTTTATCATGTATATATCTCTTGAGCGGAATCTATATTTTGGAGTGCTACCTGTTCAATAAATTCTTTGTGTGCACAGGCCCTGCTCTTTTTGATCTTGATACTGCGTCTTTGGTTGAAATTTCCAGTGCCCTAGGGTAAAGGTCCTGCCGTCCCGGTAAAATAAACTTTGTTCCGACTCACGAGAGCTTGAGTGTCTGATCCAGACATACATTTCTGTATATATCAATGTGCTTGTGATTAGTCCTTAAAAAGACTTTTTTAGGAACTCGCCTTACTGCAAGGCGTTCGCCAAACAAACCTGAGGCATATATGGAAGGCTCTTGTCTCATAAAGCTTATGCTCTAAGCGTCTGACTAAGCCCCCCCCTCTTCCCAAACCCCAAGCGCTCACGATTATCCCCACCAATTTTTGCGCAAGTCATGGGGAAAATTCCTTGATTAGCATTAACTAAAAAAAGGGCAGCCCGGAGCACTAAGCTCCCGCAAGAGGGTATTTTCAGGGCTCGAACCCGTGACCTCCTGGTCACATGACAACAATTTTACCAGTTATACCAGCAACTTAATTAGCATTAATTGACGCTCAGAATTCTTTAGGTAACACCTAACTCTTCAAAAATGCTCTTTGGCCATCTTAGATATGAAGTTAATGCTACTGTATAGGGGGTTCTTGACTTTGAGTGTGTTTTGATTGACTTTTAAAAAGCAGCTTATAAGCTAAAAGCCATAAGTTGGTAATACCCAACTTTTGGCTTTTGGCTTATTTTTGTACTTTTCATGTCTAAAAGTAAGTGCTTTTAAGCTCTTTTTATCATTGCCAAACATCACAAAAGCTAGAAAAGCGCTTAAAAGCCAACTAGCACTTAAAATAAGCCAATCCAACAACAACATACTCATTATTATCCCACACCGTGGGGTCTTGGGAAGGTAGTGTGTACCTTACCCCTACCTTGTGAGGATAGAGAGGCTGTTTTCAATAACCCTCGGCCCAAGAAAGCATAAGCACCACATTAATGAAAATATAGACAAGAACGGACAACACCAAAAAGCCATATAAAAGCAGAATAAAAACAACAAAATATTAAGGTGATCATCACTAAAAGGGAATAATGGAAAATAAGCCAATCCAAACACCCTATTTATGATGTTTAAGCGCTAACTTTGTGCTTGACTGCTTATTAGTAGTTCTTATTTACCTGTTAAAAAAATGAAATGAATGCTACTCGAGTCTTGAGCTCTAGTGTCACATATTTTATGATTTAAACCTAAATAGGTTTGAATCTGGATCTTATGTTTTCCTGGACAGAGTGAGGAATTATGTGTTTGTGGATTTCAAGGATGAAAGTCTGGCACATCAAGCGCAACAGCATTTGAATGGGTATTTTTCTTTAGAATCTTCTGAGTATCCTGTTTGTGATCATCTTAGATAAAATATATTCAAATGAGCTCCTCTTTATTTTTATTTATCTTTGGAGATTAAGCAAGACTGATTGCCAAGTTTTGTGGGTGTTAGGGTACGGTTTCTTGGTAAAACATTAGCAGTTGAACGGGCTAATAAAAGCATAGAGAGAGATAAATATCGACAAAGTGAACCTCGGATTGTAGAAGACTCTGTCTCTTTGATCAACGATGCTACTGCTAAAGAATTCGGTGGAGGATCTAGAAGAGATCCTCATCCTGGCAGCGAACCCATTGCTGAAAGACTTGGGGTGGATTATCCATTTCCTCCTCACCTCGAGTATGTTTTCAGCTACTTCATGATTTTTTTAAACCATCTTTTTAAATTTCTATCCAGATTTGGTGGATAAGTGTCTAGAAGTAGCTCCTCATTCTCTATATCCTGAGCATCCCCTGACCTAAACGTTACAACATTTCTCATGATTTTCCTTTACATCACAGCTGATTTGCATCATCCCTGTATGCCAGATATTTCTCATGTCTTTAGGCATGCCAGCTTTGTTTGACGTGTAAATTGTAGACTCTCTTCTTGGTCTGTTTGGTATATGCATAGAAAACTAGAAAAGAAGAAGAAGCTAAAGTATTAAGAGGATTTAGACAGTCATTCTGCTTGATCTAGCACTTGATAGTTCTTTATATAGTTTCATATGTACTCATAAACAGTAACAGCTTCTGCTTATTCTTCATAATGCTGACTATCCTGCTTGTGATTCAGATATGTTTACCCCCCACCTGATGGGCATATACTTACAAATATTGTAAATGCTCTCATTGCTGTTCCTCGGTTCTACACACAGGTTATCTATACTATATCCATTCTGCTTCTCAAATTCATATTTCTCATTCCCTTGCTATTCGTCTGTGTTGTCTTTGTCTATCTAACATCTTTTTATACCTATATTGTGTCATGGTATAGGTCTTACACTTGATGAACAAGATGAATATTCCAGCTCCATTTCGGATGGCTCTGCCGACTCCACCTCTACCAACTTCCTTATCTGTTCCACCTCCACCCCCTCCCCCACCTCCTCCAACAGTTTCTGAGAGTAGACTGGAAAATTTATCAAGTAGTGAATCAGAAATGGAGTCTTCAGATGAGGTAATATTTCCTATGCTGTTTGGCATCCGTTTACTCTTGAATTGAGTTTGATAAATGCAGTTAACTGGGACTTTAAATATGATGTATAAAACCTCAACGATACTGGGGAGATGACTTAAATTTTAATGATCTATGCAGTGTATCTCAGGATTAAAGTTTCTATCTTTATGTTCCTTGTGTTTTCATTTTTCACCCTAAACTATTTCCTTTTGCTATTAGAGTAATGTTGGCGGGCCTAAACAAAAGCGTGCCAGACGTGAAGCTATCTTAGGCCCTGCAGTTGACAAGGATGTTGCTCATGAAGCTGTTGGATTGAGAGCTGCTGCCTTGGTTCCTAAAGAGATGCCAGTAGTTAAGAAAAAGAACCCAATAATTCAGGTGATAGCCTTGCATCTTCAAAGCCCCCCCCCTTTGTTCTTCATTGAAGTTTGTGATACTATGTTGTTGATCGCTGTACTTGCAGATTAAAGTAGCACCTAAGCAGGTACAGAATGAAGAGAAGGGTGACATGAGGGAAATATCATTGCCGGTGGAAGATAAAGAGAATGATAATAAAACTTTTGCGACCCTTGAAGAATTAAAAAGTGGAAGATTGCCCCCAGAAGAGATTCTGTCGCTTCCTATGTTTAAGGTACTGGAAGTTTGGGCACTTTACTTTTTCCCATGGACCGCTTGTGTGCAGATTGGATTTGCAGTTAGTCTTTTAAGTTTTATCTGTGGTCCTGTTACTTGGTAGTTCATGTTTCTTATGATATTCATTAGTCAATTTATTAAGAGCTAAAGGAAGTGGATCTAGGGCAAAGTCTTGTAATGGAATGACTTAGGCCTCATTTTAAAAAAAAAGATTAAGACGTCTGAATGCACATTTGAATATCAAGATATATATTAAGATTAAGATGTCTGAATCTGAATACACATTTGAATGTTAAGATGTGTATTAAGATCTGAATACTGAATAATTAAGACTGTTTGTTTTTCAACATCTGAATTAATAAAATTTATCTTTATATAAGAATTGATGAATTTAAATTAATATATGGTAGTTGATGGCTAACGGTGGTATTTGTGGATTACTAGAGGTGCTCGTTAGTAGTGGTTTTGGTTGATAGTGGTGGTTCGAGGTAGTAGCTAGTAGTGATGGGTAGTGGAGAATATGGTTGCTAATGGTGGGTGGTGGTTGAGGAAAGTGGTGGTAGTTCATAACGGTGGGTACTAGTTGTTATGGTTAATAATAGTGGTGGTAGTTAACGGTGGGTAGGTCATAGGTGGATGGTTGTGGTTGAGGATGATGGTGGTAATGGCGGTGGTAGTTTATAATTGTGGGGGTGGTGAGACGTGGTGGTAGTCAATAATGGTGAGGTGGTCGGTGGTGGTAGTCAATAATGATGGCGGTGACGATTATACTTGAGGATGGTGGTGGTCGGTGGTGGTGGTTGAGTATGGAGGTAGTGGGTGGTGCATGGTGGTAGTTGATAATGGTGGGCAATGGCGGTAATTAATTGTAAATGTGGATAGAAACATTTTAATGAAATTAAGTCTCTGTTATAGATCTTAATCGTTCAGACCTATTCAGACCCATTAAGTGGTTGTGAAATTAAAAAAAAGCACACACTTAATGATCAAGATTTGAATGAGACTTTAAAAAACAAACACACTTAATATGTGAGATCTGAATGATTAAGATTCAGACCTCCATTAAGTGCAAAGAAATGAGGCCTTAGTTCCTTTAGGGATAGGACGATCCTTGGAACCTTATCCATAGAAGATAGTAAATGGCTGCAAAGGGCATTCACGTTGGAGGAACTTGATGCTGTGATCAAGATGTTCGATGGTGACAAAGCGCCTGGCCCGATGATTTCAATACGGCCTTCTGTCAAAACTGTTGGTACATCTTGAGAGATGATATCTTTAAGACTTTGGAGCAATTTTACAATGAAGACTTTCTGGAGGAAAGTCCCACTGCAACTTTTTCTGGAATATCCGGCAGGAGAGAAATAACAAGGAATAACATATGTTTTAATTATAGTAAAGAAAACATAGTTAATGTTAAAAATAGATGTTTGAAGAGTCTATACTTATGGTATAGGAAAAAATTGTATCGGATATGAGCTCTATGTTAGATCTTTTGCATTCCTTCAACATATACAACAAAAGAATGACTCCTTTTCAATTTTGGAAACAATTTTGTTTGAACTTTCTATTTTATCTTAATGAGAACCTTTTATAGCAATGTGATGGCATGTCTAAGACCATAAAATTTCAAAAGTCTTCTAACCACTCAAATGTTATGATATGTTTAAGATCACAAGTTCCAAAAGTCTTCCTTCTTTTCTTAAATTTCGCGTCCAGTTAAATACGTTCACATAAATTGAAACATTTTTTCATCAAAAATCTAATTACCCCAGGCATAGGCGAAGCCATATGTCTGAAAGGGTGGTCACTTGACCACCCTTCGTCGGAAAATAGCACCGGGTATATAGGTAAAATATTAGGTTGTATAGGTATATAACATATATTGAACACTCTTTGTTGGAGAATATTTTCACTTCTTTCAAGTTTGAACACCCTTGAAAAAATTCCTGGCTTCGCCACTGCCCCCAGGATTTTGCCTCGTGGTAAGAGCACATCATGTGATGTGTGGATTAAGCGCATGTCACGGGTTTAAACCTGTCACAAACAATAGCTGGGTAATTAAGTTGAGCATAACAGCCGAGCCCATTATCAGCGACTTTCGAACCATGCGCTAGTGGCCTTCAGGGATTTCTCAGTTAAGAAAAGAATCTATCCAATCCTACCCCATGAAGGATTTCTTTTTCGCCATGAAGGATTAATAAACCAACAACTAGGAAATGAATTCTTCTGGTTGTTTATTTCAGTAAATTCAAGTCACCAAAACATAATTGGCACCTAAGGTAAATTAAATGAGGTTTATCAATTCAGGCTCTTCTAAAGGATTTTGTGGGTTATGTGGACACTGTGAATCTTTATATTTTTTTTATTTAGTAAGGTAGAGTATGTGAACTGTGAATCATATAACACCTTGCAGCAAAAGTTTTCAGAAACCAACAACTATGATAAAATAATCTGACACTAAATCAGACTGTAACTCCCTTTTTGTTTGTATTCAGGAATCAACCATTCTTAAATTATGCTTTCATTACATATAGTTTCTTCAGCTGTTCTTCTTGGACTGCATCATTAGAGGGGCAACAGGCCTAGGGCACGGCACACTTAAATAATACCAGCTTATCATATCTCATTAATAATTCTAATACATTATACTCCCTTTGTTCCATTTAGGTAGCACACTTTCCTTTTTAGTTTGTCTTAAAAAGAATGACGCCTTTCTATATTTAGCAACAATTTAACTTCCCATTTTATACTTTTTGAGATTATCTACCGCCACACATATATCTATAGCTTGCTTCTGACCACAAAGTTCAAAGTCTTTCTTAACGTCCTTACCCAGTCAAACTATGTCACATAATATGGGACAGAGGGAGTAGTTATTTTTTAATTTTCTTAAGTATGCCTCTAGGGGTATCATTACCCGCCTAGTCTTGTTGATGATGACTGACTTGATGAATGTTGGTCTGTATCAGACGAATAGATTAATTTAAGATAGAAGTGTGGAATTTGCATGAAAATGGGGTACGAACTACCACTTTTGAAAATTAGGTATAACAGAAATAAAATACTAAAAATCATGGAAAAAGAGTCCTATCTGTTTAACTTCTAAATACTAACTAGGTCACTAGGGAAATATGTATATTAGGGATCCGAGCATATTGAGCAAACACCTGCTTTCCTATTTGAATTCCTTTTAAGATTCTTAAGTGTAGAGGCTCTTGGCTAATTACTTTGAATTGCTTGAAGTTATGTATGTGGAAACCAAAAATGATGTCCAGAAAGTTTATCTTTTTTTTTTTTTTTTTTGATAAAGTAAGAGATATTATAAATGGCATCAAGAAGATGCAGAAATATAGATACAAAAGATTTGCTAGCTCCAGTACAATGAGTCCGATACTAGGGTTAAAGAGTTAACAAAGTCCAAAAAGTTGTCTGGGGAGTTCACAGGTGTTAGGTACTCCAACGGTACAAAAGTAAAAGACATTTAGCCTTGTGGAAGTGGTTTGGAGTTGCTATTCCATCAAAACATCTCTTATTCTTCTCATTCCAAATACACCAAAAAATACAGAAAGGAATTAGTTTCCAGATTTTCTTGATGGTTCTACCAACTTTCCAGCTGTTCCAGTTCAAAAAGGCTTCCATTAAACTCCCAGGCATTATCCAGTCCATTCCAAAAAGAGACAAAAACATGTTCTATAGATCTGCTGAAACTGGGCAGTGAAGTAAAAGATGCCTGGTTATTTCTGCATTTACTTCTATAGATGGCTAATCATCTCCATGAAATGTTCTTGATTTTGGAGAAATGGCAGGAAAAGGAATAGAACTAAACTGGTTGCTGAAAATTTGTTTATGAGCTTATGAGATTGTTCATGCTAAATACAGCAGACTTTTTCTAATAGTTTTTAGCTGCTTAGTCTCCTTTGTGAGAAGAAGTGACTTTTTTGTTGATAAGTAGGGTTTCTGTTTAGTTTACTTAAGCTGACAAGTAGTTGCTATTAGGAATTCATTAAGATTGTATCTTTCCAGTCTATAAATTGTGCTATACTAATTCATTTTTTGTTATCAGTAAATCAAAAGTTTTTTTTATGAGCAAAGCCAAGCATTAAGTTGGTTCTTGGACATCCCCAGCAAAGGGCTGATGGATATTTAACTCATGGGCTTTCCTTTATGCAGAATTATTGTGCTGGTAATCCTTCTCCTATCTTGTACTTGAAGAACTTAGCAAAAGAAGTGATTGTTGATGATTTTTACTTCATATTTGGTAAGCATTAATGTACATATCCATTAACAAGCTAAAACACGTTTTTCCGACTTTTTCCTTAAGAGTTCCTTGTAGTTCAATACCTCGACAACTTTTTCTTTTCCCCTTCAAAAAAATGGATAACAAGAAGTTAGTTCAATGGATTTGTTACTTACTAGAAACTCATGTTTTGTCACTAGAACCATTATATCAGCTATAATGTTTGCAGGATCTTTATTTGGAAGCATCGATGAAGCTAAATCCAGACTGGCAGTGAAGCTAATGCAGGTGAGGTTCATCTGTATTTATCTACCTTTAATAATACGTGAAAACTTGAAGCTTTATATATCCACTATTTGATATAACTCCAAGTTCTTTTGGGAGTTTATGCTGGAAAAATATAAGGAACACTATCTAAATTACCCTATCTGATCATCCAATGTGAGGTCTTGGCTCCACTTTTGTGACACGTGGCTCCTCTGTAGGTTTGGTTGATATGTGATATGTCATACATGGGCCCATTGAGAATATGTGTGCTTCTTAAAATTGTAAAGTCTTCTGTTACATAAAGAAAACTGTCAATCTGGCAAGCTGGTTACAGTGCCAGTCAACTTCTTAATGCCACCCATTAGGCTCTATTGGCATTGGCTGACAATAAATTGGGACTCTAAGCACTCAGGAGTTGAGTTAGAATGATAATAGTTTGGTGAAAGAGAGTGATAAACCCAGTTAAAGGAAGGTTGAAAGAAAGTTTATAATGTTCTTCTATATATACAAAGGGGAGAATGACCTCTCTTCGTGTGAAGCATCTGGAAATATTTCCATTCTTAGATGAAGCTTCAATAGCTGCTAGGTCTAGAGGGAAGTAATGAGCAGTACGTTCAAGTATAACTTCCATGCCGAGGCTAGCGCGGTTAATGATATCACTGAATATCTTCGTTACAAGGCTTGAAAGGTTGTGTTACTGATATTCTTATCACATTTCTTCCGTTTGATGTTTCTCCTTTTTCCTTAGTTGCTTCTTGATAACAAAAATCATGACACTCGTATTGAACCAAACCCTGGTCTCTATATTTCTTCTGGAACAATTGAGGAAGATTTAACTGAATTGATGACTTAAAAGGCATGATGCACTTTGTACAATTAGCATAAACTCCCTGCTTGGTGAAGGGTATGATGTCAGGGGACTGGTTAAACATTATCTAACTCAGCAAAAGCTCATTATATCTTAAGCTAATTTAGGGCCAATTTCATCAACTTGGTGAGAAAATCAATTGGTAATCTACTTCTCTATTTAACTATAAGTTTCACTTTCTTCATTCCAGTGCCATTTTGTTGGTCTGTTTCTTACCTGATCCAGACCACAAAATTGACGTACTCCTTTCTAGTTCCATATGTTTTGTTGCCAAGAGATAGATTGTCCTGTGGCATAAAAATAGCATTCTCATGTAGAAGGGTGAGATAGTAATCAGTACTCCCTTTCCATTGTTAATTTGCTGTTTATTCATGACTTAAATGCTGATGATTATCTGATTTTCATTTCCAGGAAGGGAGAATGCGTGGACAAGCTTTTGTTACATTTCCCTCTGTTGAACTTGCTCAAGATGCTTTAGTATGTTACATTTCCCTCTTTTGTTACATTTCCCTCTTTATTATGCTTTAGTTAGCTCAAGATGTTTCTTGTCTTCATTTCATTTCCTTTGATGGTCTATACGTAGTAAAATTTTCAGTTGATGTATTTCTTAAAGTTACTGGTATGAGCCTGATTTTGGAATGACTGCTTATATAGGTTATCCTTCCACTGGAAGAAAAATATTTGTTCATGAAATTTGAAAGAACCTGATAAAGTTGGAGCTATTTATCTACAATGGTACAATAGTAATTCCCAATCTAATCTTCTTAATAATAAAATAAAGAAGAATCATGCTTCCATTATTAAAATACTACTCCGAATCAAAGCTATTTCTTCCTCTCTATGATGCTGCAGGCCAGTCATTTCCTTTTCATTGGGGAAAGAAGGGGGGAGGCCAGAAGGAGGTAAAAGGATGGTTTAGAAGATTGAAAAACGAAGAAATCAATATCAAACATTAAAATTTATGATATCCACATTCCTCTTTTAAAGTGGCATTGGATTTATTTTTTGAACTGCTGGATCGTGGAATCATATATCAAAACATAGCAGAATCTGGGGGAAACAAGAGGAAAAGCAGGTAATTTGGTATTTAGTTTTCATCCTGGGCAGCATGATTGTGAAGTAAACACCGCAAAAGTACTTATAGGCTTTTATGAACCTCTTTCAAAAATAAATCTCTTAATCCGAAAGCACCACATACGAGACAATCTTTTGTCTTTCACTGTTAGCATTTTGCAAGTCTCATTAGATGTATTTTAGTAATATGACTTATGCTGACATTTTCAAATTGTTGGCGTCTCTGGTAGCCTATTCAAATTTCACTAAGCTGATAAAATTTGCTGCTCAACTCCAGCAGTTGGTATTAAGGTTTTGTTCTTGGTGTACCTTAAATGGTGCAAGTGCCTACCCCAACAGTTCTCAATCGAATTCTAGCAAAATCTTAGATTTATTTAGAAGGTGAGGAACCTTCTGAATTTAATCATGAACTTGTGTCAAATTTCCTATGGTTATTTAATGCGAGATTATTCATGTATATGGTTAGTTTCCTCAAGTTGCCTAAAAATGTGTTATATAGATTAAAGGAAATCATTTCAGTCATATACTTTAATTTATATCACATCCGTACTATCTAGAAATTAGCTGATGTGTTATGGGTGCTAAACTTAGAGTTATGTGAAGCTGTATACTACACCTGATGATACTTGTAAAAATTTAATACAAAGAAGTGAATGACTGCAGAATCTGGTGAATGGGTATGTTTTTAAAGGCAAACCTATCGTCATTCAGTTCGGTCGTGATCCTGCTAAAGCAAAAACAAGCTAGAGAGAATAGTTGCAACAAGGGTAATTTAAGCCCTCAGCTCAACATTCTAAGTCAGGTATATAAGCACACGATGGATTGCTTAGTTTGCTTTAATTATTGTTTTTTTCCGCGTATATCTTAAATAACCTCAATACTGTACCAAAGTAGTTATTCCTTAATCATAGTATCTATATGCGACTCATCTCTTGTTTGTAATGAATGCAGTACGGTGAGATAATCTTTTGGACAGTGACTTCGGTAAAGCTGTGCTGATAGAGTTTCTTGTATCTTTTACTTTTGGCTGTAATTGCTGCAAACGTCATTTTGGTTACTAGATAGCTTGTGCCCAGGTAACATTAAAGGAGGCGGTCAAGCTAATGAAGATGCTGCTGAGGGAAGCAAGGAAAGTAGGGATTCCTTCCAGGACCGGAGAAGGTCAAAATATGGGCAGGCTGTCAGGTTTTACCTACACAGTGGTTTCACAAGATTTGTATCTGGAGCCAAAAACACACAGAAGTTATTGTGATCAGTACATTGAAGCACAATTGATATGCTGGAGCTCAATGATTGGTTGTTAATTCTTTGTTGTTTATAGTTTATGAGAACAGTGTTGTTTCAGTGGTGAGTCGGTGAAACAGGTGCGAGGACTCTCTGCTTATTTAACTAGTGATGGCTTTGGATAGAATTCTTGTATTGATGACAATAGGTATTTGATGCAAATGATATTGAATGCAAATTTCGACTCTCAGAATCTGCAGTAGCATGTTAACTACGAGCTCATTTCACTATGCAGAATCATGTGTGCAATGTAAAATATCTGGAGCTTCGGTTTCTACTAGTTTATGAAAAGAGTGTTGTAAACTAGCTGGCATGAATTATTTAATCCCAAACTCCTGCTCACACTAGAGTAACTAACAAAAAAAATATCCTAGTAAGTACTTGGTCGTCAAACACTTCTAAAAATTGCCGACAATCTTTGAGATGTTGTCTGTCTTTTTTCTTTCTCTTAGGAAAACTAAGAACAACTCTTTGTGGGAGATAAAGCATGAGCATATACACAGTCTTCATTCTGTCAATGAGGTTAATATACAAAGAGAAGACAACAAAAGAATTTTCAAAAATTCCATACATAGAAGGTAAAGGCTCAATCGTCGATTAAAGAATTATTTTTTTGAGAATAAAGCTTACTCTGAATTACTTGGAGTACTTTTATTTAAAGTTTAACCTACTTAAGGAAAACTTAGATGTCTGGCTTCTACCAAGAACCCAGGGCTACTTTTTTTCTTGGACAATAAGCTACCTCTCTCTTCATGTGCGTGTACTCATGTATTTAGAGCTACGAGTCAGTCACCATTTAGTTCACTATAACTGAGTTAATATGAATACAAATATTTAATATATGGACAAAGCAGTTTTTACTATAAAAATATTACCCGGTAGGTTATGCACATAAAAAAAAGCACCAGATATGGTGCTTCCCCTCATGGATCAGTAATGACCACAGTTATCTAACCTGCAACACATCCCCCTCTGCTTAAATTTTCAAAAAAAAAATCGTGTAACTAATTCAACCCATCCGCAGCGTAAGAGCTTCTCCGTTCGCACCATTGCCATCAGAGGGAGCAGCTAATTCAACTAGTTCAGAAAGCACTTGTTCACTAGCTTTTAACGCCAAATAGCCAGATAGTAAGAAATCAATGGCCAAAAGTAGTAGTACACCCTTTCCTCCTGGAAGGATGGTTGCCCAGTAAGAAAATTTTCCATTGTATTGGTAAAACATAAAAATAAGGAACTGTTTTAGCAACTATAAGCACACTCCCAACTGCCGGATGGCTAAATTTATGGCTTCATAAGGCTGTTGTGATCCTTTGTCATATATCTTAGTAATAAGAAAGAAGATAAACAGGCACAAACTACCGAGCACAAAATAGAAATTAAAACACATACATACCATAGCCATGTCACC
Source organism: Nicotiana sylvestris (assembly GCF_000393655.2). Taxonomy (NCBI): domain Eukaryota; kingdom Viridiplantae; phylum Streptophyta; class Magnoliopsida; order Solanales; family Solanaceae; genus Nicotiana; species Nicotiana sylvestris. The sequence goes on along the minus strand of NC_091068.1, from coordinate 93,313,921 downwards.
TCCCACACAATACATAGTATTTCCCTTGCTTTCAATTTCTTTTACATTCTTGGAGGGACATTGAATACAATACAAAATGCGTAATAAGCCACACAATAAAAAAAACACCAAGCATCAACTCCATTATTTAAACTCGTCCAGTCATCATTCACGAGCCAACATATCCTGCAATTAAATTATTTAGGGAAAAATTAATTAATATAAATGCATGAAAAATAAAAAACAAAAAGTGTAAAATTATTGGGATGAAAGCTGATGGTAGCATCCCCTATTGCTTGTTAACTGACAAGTAAATGACATCTAGCTTAATTAAAATAGGTTTGGTACTGAATCACTAGGTAATAATAAAGTTTATGAGAATGTATTATAAAGAACACATCTTTCCTACATAATTTTTGGTTTTTTGGTTGCACAAAACAGTAGGGGGTGGTGGTGCTTGGTGATAAGGTACTGTGGGAGGGTAGCTATGTTGATGAAAGAGTATCAGATATAATAAGAGGACAGAAAATTTCCAGTTAAAGCATATTAAGGCTTAAATAGACCTGAGACTACTAAACACCGGAAATATTTCGCTGAGGAATACATTTCATTGAGAAAATAGTTTTCGTGAAAGTAATTTATATCAAACAACATGGAGGCTAAGTGTGAGAATGCAAAAAGAAGACAGATAAAAGAATCAATGGCCTTAAGGGCGAGGATGGCTAAATTTTAAATGGAATATAAACTTGAAGACAAAGAAGAGAGAGGAATTCAGGTTCTAGGCTTTCCAAGCAAAAAAATCATTTTTTACGTTGCAAGACTAACAGTAGGGAACGATCTTCCATTGTTGGTTACGGTTGTCTCCTTTCCACCATTCCCAGAGAGCAACAATGGTCCCGTCACGGACACCTCCATGTTCTTTATCAGCATTCCATGCATCTAGATTGAGGCGAATGTTATTAACCATCCTAACTGCTCGATAACCATCACTCACGTCCCTGCTCTCTGTCCACAAGACTGATGCATCAAGAACATCAGGGTCGTAAGGGGTGAGCTGCACCTGTAGAGGAATTTTAATAGGAATGTAACTCACCTTCCAGTCAAAAGCCATGTAACATCAGGAAGGCAAGGCCCTTGAACATCAGTGTGTTAATTACCTTCAAGCATATGTAAATTCCATACTCATGCATTTGCAACAATCAAGGTGCATGGAGCAAGGGTAATATTAGTTGAAATCACATATAGTACTTAAATAGGCAACATAACAATAGCAATTCACATCACAAAGAATCAAGTTTAAGATGCAAATTCTTCTTGTATAAACCCAAGCCACAAATGCCTATAACAACAACAACAACAACAAACCCAGTGTATCCCACAAATAGTAGCCACAAACGTCTATGTTTCACTAATTTCCTCTTAGCAACTTAAAGGTTTTCTGCAGTTAATGAATTCAAAACTTAAACTCAACATGGCCACGATGCCTCTAGTTCTAATTTCACCATAGCCTCAGTTTATCTCACACCCATTGCACATTATTTCTTAATTGAAGAGAGTGCAGATACTGTAGGAGAAAAAAGTAGATGAACTAAAGCTAGAGCTAGTATGAAAATGCTTCCAACTATTCTCTCTACAACATGGTCAAACTGGTGTAACGATGCAGAATTGCGGGTGTTGCAGTGAATCAGCACACATACTTGGACGAATAAATCATCCATGTACTGGAATCAGCATGGAACAATATTGCTCTGCTTTAGTTCTATTTTGATCCTAATTGCTCGAACTCGGGTGCGGATATACGAGTGCGGATCTAGAGGTCGGCTTCTTCATCATATGAGTTTTAGAATTTGAGGGTATGGATCCAAGTGCGAATACGGGTGCTTAGATACGGCTAATATATGCACGTTACGACATTTATAAGTATATGTTTCTATTAATTAAAGTTAGTGAGCAAAGACTAATGGTAAAGTTTAATTCTTTATAAACACCTAATAAATTCTTCATAATATATATGACATAAACCTACAAAATCAAACTAGATACCCGATCAATCAATACTTCTCGATCATAGATATAGTCAAAGCACCCACGGTAAGTTTTCCAAATCTAGTGTAGATCCGACACCCACACCCATGTAGTGTCGACAATGCGAGGATTTTCAGGAGTCACGCAACATAGCTTTAGATAAAAGTAATGCACACATAATCATCATCACCTTTTTTTCCTTTTTAAAGAGTAAATTCCAATTAATAATAAATGCATATCAATAGTGCTTTAACTTCTAGATATTTGTTTAATTTCTAGCTTATGCTCATTACCAATAGACTATAAGTTATGCAAGTTCAAGATCTCATCTATCTAGCTATGCTATGAATAAATCAAAGAGAAATAGTGAAGCTTATGAAACCTTCTTGGCACCTAAAATCCATACTAGTATTATGTTTGTCATTTACAAACCCCTCCACCTCTTTTTTGTGGATAAAATCAGCCTGTTTTGAATATAGACAACAGTATTGATGCCAAGAATTAAGCTATTTTCAGGGGTTAGCCGTACTTCTAGAGGGCACCTAAAATCCAAAAAACCATGTTCATCATTAAAAAAAAAAAAACTATTCAGTCTACATATTGGGTTAAACTTTCCTTCAGAACATATAAGGTTTCTCTTCCCCCATAGTGTCCAAACAATGCATACTTGAATCATGCTTGAATCCTGTATTTCTAAAAGAAGTCATAACTGAGCCTTCACATAAATTATTAATCCTTTGCAGTCAACATTAAAAATCTCAAAAGATCCATTTCTCTGATTTCTCTAGTCAATCCGTGAAAAATTCATAGTATGCATCATTTGCAAGTCACAGCATTTGTCTTAGGTGGAAATCTCTAATATCCTTTTCCAGGACAAAGTAATGGGTTGGCTATCAAGGTTTAACAATTCATTCAATAACAAACAAATATCTATTTTATTTTTCAGCGCTTATGGTTAACAAGATACAGAACATACAGGGTGAGAGGCGCCAACAGAGTGCTTCATGGCCAGTCCTGCAGCTTTATTAACCAGAGCAAAGCTTGGAAACCCCTCTTCATCCTTCACTTTAGTGCTGTACTTCTCATCTTTATACCAGTGCTGCAAACAAATTCACACAGAAAAAATTACATCATATTCACAGCAAAGAATCAACAAAATTCAAAAAAAGAAGAAAAAGGACCTACTTGAAAAGGATCGGATGGATCAGAAGAGGCAAGAACGACTTTGCCGTCACGGATAGTGAGAGAGTAATTGGGATCAGCCTTTGTATAAACCCTAAATGAAGGCTTATCGATGAGCTCTGGATGTGGTGAGGTCTCATGGTGGAAGAATGAAGGCACATGTGGTTGAAAACGATGATGATCATGCTGACGATGAACGCTCTCACTCTCACTCTCGTGAGACACGTGTTCGACGGAGGAATAACTAGGTGGTTGCGGTGGTGGCGGGCCCTCATAATAAGGCGGTGTACGATTATAAGATCCACCATAGTTCTCCTCCATTCGCGGAGGCGGATAATTAGTCCGACCATAACTATCCTCCATTGACGGAGGAGGATAACTAGTCCGACCATAATCGTCCTCCATAGGTGGCGGTGGAGGATAATGAGGACGGTTATAATTGGGATCCATCGGTGGTGGTCCACCTACATGGGAAGTGTGATAGACATGGGTAACTTCTGACGGTGGTGGTTCGTCGTAGGCTGACGGTGGTGGTCGTCGTCCGGGAGGTGGAAATTCCTCTCCACCGTCGTCGTCGCGACGGTGGTGGTGGTGTCCAAAAGGAAATTCCATTATTTATGACAAAATTAGGGCTGTCTGAACTAAAGACTTTTATTCAGTTCTTTATTTATATTGGCTTTAATTATCCCTGCACTTATTTAGTAATTTGATAGAAGTCTAAACGCTGAAACGTAAACAAAATATATTACACGCCCGTGCTATCGTGTACGTTTGTTTGCCGACCAGAGGGCATTTTAGTAAATACATATGAGCTAGTTTAGTTTGATTGGTCCAAAAAATCAATTATTGTGCAATGCTTTATCAGTTTTTTGGCTGCGTAGACACTTTTGCCCGTGCTATCGTGTATGTTTACAATGGGCTCATTTCACTTAATCATTATGGCTGACAAGTGCACTCTCTCTGTGGGCCCATTTCTATCTGTGATTGTACTGACCGTTGAAAACTCCACTTTTATTTATGGGATATTTACACAAATATTTGTTCATATTTATTGTTTTTTTTTTGTCATATACATTAATTATATATAATTATATATATATAAATTACACATATATTATACTTTCACCAACTTTTTTTAGTTAAGTAATTGGGTGGATGGCTATTTGGATTAATTCTTGTTTATTTATTTCACCCTCTTTTGTTAGAAGTTTTAGTAGGCGTTTGGACATAAAAATTATAATTTAAAATTTTTTATATTAAGTTAAGTTGAAAAATAATATTTGAAATTTGAAATTATGTTTGAACATGCATTTCACTTCAAAAAGTGATGCAATTTTGTGAGTGGGATTTTTTTTTTGAAAATTATGAAAAAGTGGTTTTGACCACTTGATTTTCTGAATAACTCGTTTCCGAAAAATTTTCAAAACTTGCAAAATTTTATGGACAAACACATTTTTGAATTTTTTTGAAAAAAAACAAATTTTTTTTGGTGGACAAACGGAGTCTTATTTCACTCCGCAAAAAGATGAACATTTTCAAACATCAAATTACGCTTCTGTATTTGTAATAGCAAATTTATAAAAGTTTTCTGGAATTACTTTCGCAAATCATATACTAAAATTATATTATATGATATTGATTTTTACTTGAAATTTAGTGCACTTTAGTTACTATATATGCCACCTTATTTATGTAACTTCTCTTTTCCAGGTTATCAATTATTTACCGAAAAAATTATTAAATTATTTTGTAAACCTTTTTACTATGGTTATTTTGGCTGTAACAACTCTTTAGATAGTAGTTGTACCAAATATATACTCCATAAAACACGTGTATACTATTTCAAGAGCAGCTTGGTTTAACCAGGTAGAAGAACAAGTACTTTGCAAGATCCAACATACCCAAGATGGACCCTTCCTCTTTTTGTACTATACATATTTTAGACTGTTTAGAGAGACAGACTTAATTAGTTAAAAATACAAATGTGAATAACGTGATTTCACTTAATCAATTATGTGTCACTATCACATGACACTAATTATTTAGGAGTAGTGCTTTTTTGGTCGTTCAAAACGGACTCAAGGAAAAAAGTTAGAATATTTATGAGTGAAAATCTTTATTTCAATTGAAATACTTTTTGAACAAATGTATTTTAATGTTAGTGCATAATGTAATGATTATCGATAGTTATTCTCGTGAAAGTTTGTCTAATTCGCTAAAAGAGTTGTCACATGCATGCCAAAGATTATATTTGGTAACTATAGTTGTATCAAAGTTGGATAAATTTGTAGCGAAAGAAATGCTATAAAAAGATCTTCCAAATACAACCTTTATAGCCCGTTGAAATCCCATAGAAATAAAAAAAATTCAATGGAAATGAAAATGATAAGAACGAACCTTGCATGTTAATAAACCTTGCATATAAATTTTTTTAACATCTATTGAGCAGCAATCTGAATAACAAAACTTATTAAATATCATAATTAAATTTGCTATCTAGATAGAATCAAGAATTAGCCCAAAAAATTACAATATTAAATAAGGCATTTTTACCTTTTCAAGATTATTTTAAAAAAAGATTACAATTGAATGTTCTTTAGTGAAGTTTATATTTATTTCATCACCTTTTTAGTTCAATAAATTGACAATATAAAAATACATATATGCTCCCATGATTAATTTTATTGCTCTAGGACTAAAAAGATAAGATTTTTAGCTTTGTTAATTGAATTCGAAATACAACAATAGTTTATATAGAGACCAAATTAATAAGCATAAGATAAACGAATTTTCACGTAAATATAGCATTTTCGGACTGGTCATTCAAAAATAGCCAGCGTTTGCAAAGTCATTGAAAAATAACCATTATTTTGTTGCAATATGGAAAGTTCCAGCATAATACACTGGAGATCGGTGCATCCTGTGTATGAAATTCCAGCATATTATGCTGGAACTCCAACACGCGGAAAGTTCCAGTATATTATACTGGAGTATTTTTTCGGATTTTGAATAGTGTTTTCGTTCAAATTTATCTTTACATGAAAAGTGGCTAAATTCTTCTTCTATCCGAAGGGGAAGATTCCCTTGCTTGTATAAAGAGAGAGTTTCTTCTATAATGGTCTTTATCTTGCTTTCGCGGAGGTCAAAGTGTTTTTGTCGATTATTTTTGAAACTGTGGCTATTTTTGAATGACCACTTGTAAATCTGACTATTTTTGAATTTCTCCCAATCTTCACACAATATAAATTATTGGGCTTGTGCTTAAGCATGGGCAAAGGCAGAGGCGGCCCGACAAATTTTGTGGCCTAAAGCCAAACTTTATGAGGGGCCTTAATATTTTTTTTTATTATTTATTTGAATTCTATTTTTTTTAGCTTTTCTTGGATGCAAAGTTTTAGTAATTTTCTTATAATCAATAACTCCTAATAAATATTTCTCAATTGATAGCATAGCTAATCCGTTTAACTTTTCTTATGACATTATTGATCTTAGGTAAGATTTTATCAATTTTTATTTTGAAAACTTCTTTCCTGTGAAGCAGCGGTAACATGAGTTATTAACATTATTCCATAAGCAATTTATGCATTTGGAAAAGAATTAAATCTTTTTATTTATTAAGTGTATCAATTAAACTGTTATCTTCTAATTGTACTATTTTCCTTAATACTTTTATCAGAAAATAAATTTAAACCATTAAATACCAATTGATTATTATGCTTTACGGAACATTCAAGATTAAGGCAATATTTTTTCGAATTTTCAACATCTAGTGATCTTAGTATTTACCGCCAAATAGAAAACCAAAAATATTTTCATATGTTGCGAATTGTTCAAATCTATTTTGAAGTGAAAAAATGGCCTTGTCTATTATGTATAAAAATAATCAACTCTAAAGTACTTTTCGAAAGATTTTGAGATTTCATTATTAACATTAGCATCAAATTGTTACTTCCTATATATCACAATTTTCTTACGAAATTCGGGCTCGATATTCATTACAAGTGCAATTTTCTTGATAAAGAAATCAAACTTTTTCACTGTACAGAACTTTTTTAAAAAGTTATACATAATTTAATAGGTATAACAAATAATGGGGGTCCCAAAAATATGGGCCTAAATCGATTGTTTCACTTACTTTATGGATCGGCCGCCGCTCGACAAAGGTAATCTAATGAATCATATAAAGGGAATATGTGCGTCCGCCGCACGATCAAACACATGCCAAGGAACTCCGCACCCGGTGTCATCGCATAACAATGTAATAATCTATGCAATTAACATTTCAGCATATAATAACGCAATGACTTCAACATAAATGAACAAGTCATAACATGAGATTATCACAGTAACGCTACCCAAAAATATATATTATCTCCACTATGTTAATTGAGTCGCTAGGTTGTACAAAAAAATAGACAAATGCCGATGACTTAGCCTGGCTATGCAAACATGCAGTAGACAAATTTGGTGGATTACCTATAAATAATTCAAGAGCTAGTAAGTTATTAGATTGTATTAATTATTGTCACTTAACAGACTTAGGATACAAGGGTAGTCGTTACACTTGAACAAATGGTAGGCATAATAGTGTTAACATACTAGAACGTATTGATCGTGTTTTAGCTAATTATGGTTGGATCACTACTTATCCTGATGCTTTAGTTACACACCTCCCCCAAACTCACTCCGATCATTGCCCGATTAAAATTGAGCTCCAACACTGTTCAATGCCTAGAAAAAAAAAATTTAGATTAGAAACTATATGGACTATCCACCCCTCTTTCTCGTTAGTGATCGAACAAGTTTAGCTAGAAAAATTGCACTTACTTCCTGCTATTAATCAATTCACGAAAAAAAATACAAGAATGGAATAAAGCTACTTTTGGAAATATTTTTAAGCGTAAACAAAAATTATTGGCACGACTAGGTGGTATTCAAGCTTCTTTCCACTATCCAACGAGTAATGTTTTACAAAATCTGGAAAAAAAATTAACTTTAGAAATTAATAACATTCTAAAGCTTGAGGAAGAATTTTGGAAGTTAAAATCAAGAATCGATTAGTTAAATAATGGTGATGCTAACACCAAATTTTTCCACCTTACTACATTAAATCGAAGAAGACATAATCGTATAACTGCTCTTCAAGACTTAGGGGGTAATTGGACTACTGACCCTCATCAGATTAAAGATGATATTACACAATACTACCATCATCTTTTTACAACTCAAAAAATTATTTCTACTAAAAGAACTTTTTTATAGCCTTTTAATATATTAACATCAAATGAGCAGTCTTGTTTAACAACTCCTTTACAAGATTATGAAATTCTCACTACCATCCATTCCTTTAAACCTATAAAGGCTCCTGGGCCAGATGGATTACATCCATTATTTTATCAAAAATATTGGCATATCATAGGGAACTCTGTCAAATATTTTTGTCATAAAATTTTCTTGGACCATCAAATTGATCCTTCTATAAATACAACCTTCATTTGTCTAATTCCAAAAAATAAGAATGCATTCACTATATCACAATTCTGACCTATTAGTCTTTGCAATACAATCTATACGATTATTACGAAAATAATTGTTAACAGACTAAAACTAGTTCTGAAACACATCATTCATCCAACTCAATCTAGTTTCCAGAAAAATAGAAGAGCAGATGCCAATGCTATTATCGTACACGAAATCATCACTAGATTCCACAAAATGAAGGGTAACAATTCAAATATGCTTCTAAAGTTAGATCTTGAAAAGGCTTTTGATAAATTGGAATGGTCTTTTATTTACAACACATTATACACTCTAAATTTTCCACCAACTTTTATTAAATTAATAATGTCTTGTATAACAACTACTACTACTGCTATTTTAATTAATGGTACACCTACTGATTATTTTACACCTACACGGGGCATTAGATAAGGGGATCCTCTATTACCTTATCTATTTATTTTATGCTTGGAAATGCTATCAAGGAAAATAAATACTGAAGTTGACTATAACATTTGACAACCAATTTCAATAGGTAGAAAGGGACCTCAATTATCACATCTATTTTTCGCGGATGATATTATTTTGACATCCAAAATTACAAATACCTCATGCCAATCCATAGCTAACACTATCAATCAATTTATACATCAATCTGGGCAAACTATTAACTTTGAGAAATCTAAAATCTTCTTTTCCAAGAATTGTGGTACTAATATAAGAGCTTCAATTCTACAAAATTTTCACATGAGCACGGGCAAAAGTTTTGGGAAATATTCTTTATATTTAACACAAGGCCCACTAAACGAGATTACCAATATTTACTTGACAATTTCAAATCTAAATTGGCAGGTTAGAAAACACATTTTTTAACTAAAGCAGGAAGGACGATCTTAATACGTTCAACTTTAAACAACCTTCCTAATCATCTGATGCAATATATCACACTACCTTCTTATATTATTTCCTCTCTTAATAGATACCAACAAAATTTTCTATGGGGCACCACTCCTCAAAAGAAAAAGTTACATCTTATTAAGTGGTCTATGGTTACACAACCTTTAGAGCGAGGGGGGTTAGGCATACAAAATCTTATTACCAAAAACCAAGATTTGCATGCGAGTCTTGCATGGAGGCTTTTTCAAAACCCTAATCACCTGTGGTCTCAAGTATTACTACATAGTTACCTAAGGCCACCCACTTTTATCAAATATAAAGTTTCATCAACTTGGCATAATATTCTTAAAGGTTGGTCCAACTGTGGATTAGGTTATAAATGGAACCTAACTACTGGACAACACGTAAAATTCTGGAATGATCCTGGGCTAACTCACAATTCTTTGATTCGTAATTATATATCAGGACCCCTCCCCTAAGCTGAAGACAGAAAATTAGTGTCAGATTATTACTTCAATCACAAATGGCACCTAGATAAATTACCTTTCGTAGTACCTCCTTCTTTAGAATATGCAATCACTGATATCTATATACCAATGGGGCCCATAACTTATGACAAATTATATTGGGTAATTACACCAAATGGGATATTCTCTGTGAAATCTATGTACAATACTCTCATAAATGGACTCAATCAACCAACAACAAAAGAGTTTACTAACTATAAGTGGATTTGGAAACTTAACATACCACCCAAAATTTCTTTCTTCTTATGGTTAATCTATCATGAAAGACTCCCTACAGCTTCTTATTTATATAAATTAGGAATTATTAATTCATCCATGTACCATGTCATATGGTCCCTGAAACTATAAACCATATTTTCCTTGAGTGTCATAATGCTCTTGCAATTTGGACTGCTATTAATATATCCACTACACAAACAAATACTCCACCTCAAATTGATCGTACAACTTGGTTACACAACTTTATACATAAGCAGCCATTATCCTCATTTCGTAACATTCCATCTTCCATAATCTTGCCTTTTGCTTTGTGGCAGTTATGGTCCATAAGAAATAAAAACTATTTTGATCATCAAAAACTTAAGTCAAGTATTCCTTTACTATACAAATATGCCACTGAATTTTATTATCTCATAAATCCTAAAAAAAGAAATAACTCATTACTACCTCTATATATAAAATGACATCCACCAAACAGACATTTTTTTAAAGTTAAACATTGATCGATCTTCATCCTACACTCACAACAAATGTGGTATTGGTGGGTTATTTCGTAATCAACATTGCAAATGGATTATAGGATTTGCAGGAAGAGCACAACATGGCTCAAGTGTTCAGACAGAACTGCTGGCACTATTCATGGGGCTAAAAATTGCTATCCAGCATCAACTCACACTACTGACCATCGAAACAGATGCAACTGCAATACTTGGTATGTTAAATACACCTACAATGCAATACACTAATTTAATCAATGATTGCAGGTTATTACTCCTACAACTGGATAATCCAAAGATTCAAAGCATATACAGAGAGCAAAACTTTATTGCAGACTGTCTAGCTAAATATGGAGCAATGTATGTGGAGGATAGTTGTATACTTTTTGGAAGTCCTCCACTTTTTGTCAAGCCTTTTTACCAGCAAGATCAAGATGGAATGCTTAGAAGAAGACTGATGAAATCAACAACTATGATATGTAATAGTAGTTCCCTAACTAGTACTGTGTCTAGTAGTAGTGTTGTAGTAACAAATCCAGGTTTTGTATATGACAATCGTTCCCATAAGGGGGACATAGTATCCAACTCTAGTTCTCTTCAATTGATGCAGCTTATGCATTTTACAAACTCTTGTATACGTTTTTAAGTATCTATATTATGTATATCTTTTTAACCAAAAAAAACCAAGGTTAGTACTAAATATCAATAGTGGGACTCACCAAAAGAAAGAAATATGGAGAAGCCACTAGCCGCTAGAAACATCAAGGTGTCTTGGAAAATAGTCAATTGAATTGGACTACGTGGGATACTAGTCAAATGACAACCATCAAGACTTCAAGTGCTTGTAACAAAGAGGGGGACATTACCTATATTCGACAGGTTCAACATAATTCAATTGTAACGATCCGATCGATCGTTTGGCTTTCTAGAATCCTGTTCCCTTATTTGAGACTTCCTGTATGTGCTTTCCTATTTTGTTTGTGACTTGTGGGGACAATTGATTTGGTTTCGGAATAGTTTTATTTGAATTCGAAATACTTAGTTCTATAGTAGTAGCCTAAGATGGCCAAGTTTGACTTAAGTCAATAATTTGAATAAACGACCTCAGAATCAGAATTTGAAAGTTTCAATATATTCATATGGTGATTTTAGACTTGAGCATATGTTCGGGTGGTCCGTGAATGATTCAGCGCTTTTTTTTGGAAGTTGGCATTTTGAAAGTTTGACTTGGATCAGACTTTGGTATTATCGGATCCCGTTTGGTATTCCAAGCCCTGAAACAGGTTCGTGTTGTCATATTGGACTTGTGGGTGAGATTTGGTTCCATTCCGAGTTGTCTAAATATGATTCGTCGCATTCAAAGTTAGTTTAAAGAAGTTAGAAGTTTGCAAAGTTGATTAGTTTGGTTTCGGATGCAATTCTTGGTTGTGATATTATTTTATGTGTTTTGAGATCTCTAGTAGGTTCGAATTATGTTTATAGACTTATTGGCATGATTGGACAGAGTCGTGAGTGGCTCGGGTGAGTTTCGGACCATCCGAAGCATGTTGAAGTTGGCAGATTTTTGTTGGTGTGCTTCCCAATCGCAAAAAAGGTCACGCGATCGCGCTCCTAAGACCAAAATCTTTCGCCAAAAACCTTCCAATTTCCAACTTTCGCCAAATAATGTCGAAATGACATACGGACCTCTAAATCCACATTCGGACGCGCTCCTAAGACCAAAATCACCATATGGAGCTATTAGAACAAACGAAACTCCATTCCGGAGTCATCTTCACATAGGTCAAACTATGGTCAACTCTTACAACTTCAACTTCAAATTTAAGGACTTGTGTCCCATTCCACTCCGAAACTCTCTCAAAACCGATACCAATCACCCTAGCAAGTCAAATAGCCATAAAATGAAACAGAGGATACAATAAACAGAGGATCATGGATAATACTCTCAAAACGACCGGTCGGGTCATTACACATGGATTGGGTTTCAAGCCATTCGAAGGTGGGTACGCGCGATATGACATTTCTAAAGTATTGTTTGGCTTGCTTAGTATTGGATTTGACTTGTTCGAGGTAAGTAACATTTCTAAACATAGTGCTGAGGGTATGACTCCCTGAATGTACGTGTTATGTGTTTGGCATTGAGATGGAACACATGCTAGGTGACGGGCATGTGGGCGTGCACCGTGCGAATTATGACTCGATTGATTAATTATGCGGTACTGTGTAGTTATCTATCTTGTTTCTATCCATAAAATTCCTACGTGTTAGAGTAAATGAGCTATGAACCATGTTAGAAATCATGTTTAGGCCATGTACTTATTCTATTGGGACCCACTGAAGTCAATTCTATTGTTGATGTTGGCCCTGTCGCGCCCCCTTTTCCCTCCGCGAAAATCGGATTTATGATATTTTGGTATGGGACAACTCTTTTTCTTTTGGGAAAGGGGTTTGCATTTTTGAAGAGTCATCACCTAGCGATTTAAGGTGTGTTAGGACACCTATGGGGGTTCATTTATAACTACGTTTGATAACCAGAGACAAGGTAAGGGCTTGAAATTATCCTAAGGGGAAGGTGTTAGGCACCCCTCAGGATCCACTAGTATGGTTCCCGGCCAAACAGTTTTTTATGAATTTGTACAATTAGCAAATAGACAAGTAGGGCTCACATAATAGGGGATTTAAGTTTTGATACACAGGTGTTTGAGAAGCAATTAATGAAAAGTAAGACTTTTTGAAAAGAATTACAAACTAAGCATAAAAGAGGGAGGGGGGGTCCTAGGTTTGTTTATAATATGGATCACATCAATGAAATACCCAGTATGACACTCCTCAAAGAGGGGCTACACATGGCATTAATGCACCGGTCATCATATCCATATCTACCCTTTCCTGCCCCGTGAAGGTAATTAAAGTGAGGGTTGGTCTCGACCCCCTATTGCATGCTGTTACCCGTCCCTTCCTATCAGTCCCGGAGGAATTTAGGACTTCTATCCTATGAGGTAGGTTCTAGGCAGACCCTTAGGTTTAAAGGCAAAATGCTAGGCGACAAATAAGAACACACAGGACTGCATTTAGAGGGGAAAACACAGAGAAGCAGATAGAAGGCTGAGGTATACCTCCACAAGTAATGCACATAGACAACACGACTCATACACAGATAAGGTCCACATTTTAACTCAGAATCCTAAAGCATGGTATCTAAGTGACAACATCAGAATTAGATTTATCATATGGCTCAGATAAGAAGTCCGAATCAGGTTTGCCTACTGATTTTAACAGTTGATAGTTAAACACTAATCACAGAGACGGTTCTGGTTTTATTTAAATGATTGCCTAAGGCTTGCCTAGGCGTAAAGTAATATGCAGCAGTTACCCAGAATTATTAAAACAGTTTGGAGATTGTTTTTCTTTTTACCTAAAACGTGTTGTTCTAAATATTGCAAACATATGCAGGGATTATTATCAGTTTGTTTAAAGCAGGATGAGACCGTTGATACTCCTTTTCATGCATCAGTAGTTTAACTAAGCGTAGCTGGGTGAGTATGGACGAGAACCTAATCATGGTATCTAATGATTTATATGCAGGATTCCTAAAGTAGGATTTCTAAATGCACAGCATGATTGCAGAATTTCCTAATAGTAGGATTTCTAAATGCACAACATGATTACAGAATTTCCTAAGAGCAGGATTTCTAATGCATGTATGAATCCTAAGCATGGTTTCTATTGCACAATTAGAAATATAAACCTAATAACATGTTTTCTACCCTTAATAACTATAGCATGCATATTTACCCCATACTTTTTCACTAGCCACCCTAATACTTGTTTACAATAGATTATTACAGACCAACATTGAAATGAAATACCTAAGTAGAAATGAAAAATAGGAAGTTACACCATAGGGAGCCTGATTAGGACTTCCTCCCTGAGTTATGTAATAAATCACCTTAAGTGCCAAGATTGTTCCATAGCCTTCTCATATCTGGGTGTGTCAGAGTTCCCTAAGGACCTCAAGGGATCCCGGGCAGTGCTCACACCTAGATTTTATAGCCAAGACAGAGTAATTGCAGTATGAAAAGGCCAGCTTTTATGTGTCTAAGTTCAGAAGGAGCTCAAGGGTCCCAAGGCAAGGCTCACACAAAAGGGGCAGAACCTAGTAGTCTAAGAGTATAGTGAAAGTGCAGGACACATGTTTGAAATGAGTTTTGTTTAAAAAACTGGACTGAGAGGTCCATTTTGAAAGCAATTAGTAACAAAGATGTTTGAAAGAAGTTGTATCAGTAAGACAGGGTTCAAACACTTCAGGGTAAGATCACACACAGCAAGTGAATGAATTCAGTAATCACACATGAGGTAAAAAGGGGTTTGGGGATACATATATATTGACTACAAACACCTGACCCCAATAAGAGTATTAGGACTAGTAGGGACATGCTCAGAGATGGTTGGACACTGGCATAATCACAAACCAGTCATGAACACATAGAGGAGGGATATGGGATTTGGGATTCACAAGATGGTAAGAGCACAAAATACAATCATCCAGGCATGCTTAAGTCGCATGAAATTAAAGGGGATGGGGGGATCATATCAACATGCTTGGATACAAACTTCACAATAAAAACCACAAGTAAAAGCAGGCCATTAAAAAAGAAACCGAAACAGGAATAGAAACATGTTATTGTTGAGGCTTTAACTTAAACTAGGACATACCAGTTAAGGAAGCAAAGTGCAGAAAGTAAAGCAATTAGAGTTCCACAGTCTAGCCTTAGCTTTCAGCCGGCTAGACAAGCAGTTAGCACAAGTAGCAGAGAGAGAGGAGAGAGTTTTTATGTGTGTTTTTTTTCGAACTAATTGTTCGTGTGTTAAGACTGTAGAAGAGAGTCATTTATATAGTAGTTTGACAACTAATTAAAATAAGGCAAGAATCAATTCTTTAGTAATTATAGACCTCAGTATAAAGAATTGGTTCGAATCTCCCTTTGATTAAGGGAGTTAGTGAGAATGGTAAAGAGCAGGTAACAAATAAGGAAAAAAATCATACACAGCTGGAGTATAACAGATAAGGAAAGATTTCAAAAATAATACCAGTATAGAACAAGTAATTAAGGCTAGGTTCAGAAAGTTTTCAAACTAAGGAGACAATCAGTAGCAATGCAGACAAGGCAAGGAGAATTAATTAAGGTAAGCAACTAATCAAATTAAGTGGAAAGGTAGGGGTCGAGATTTAATAGCATAGAGTAGGGCCAAATTCATAAAGCCTTGATTAAGGCCACTAATTAGTAGAAAAAATAAGTATCATAGCAAAATAGGGTAAGGAAATCAGTCAGCTTAACAAACGAGGCAAAGCTTTTAGGGTTTTTGAAAGAAAATTTTCAATCACCATCGATTAAGGAAACTAGACTTGATCAAAAGGGAGTCATGACTCTATACTTTCAACATATAAATAGAGGAGGTCCACAGATGTAGCAAGAAAAACATATTTGAAGCGTAGTCACAGAAAGAAGCAAAAGATGAACAAACAAAGTGAGCATAGTCATACAAAAGCGACATAAGTAGGCTAGGGATTCAGGAAAACATATTCGAAGCAGAGTAATCACAAGACTCAAGTAAGCAGGCTAACACACAGACACGAAGTAGAGAAAGCATGCTAAAACTCAGAGAAGCAAAGTAAGGAAAATTATAGAAACAAAGTAAAGAAAATCTTTAAAAAGGCTTGTAAATGCCTAATTTTTGCCTTATATATATATAATATGTATGTGTGTGTGTGTGTGTGTTTGTTCTTATTTGTGTATGTATAGGTTTTAAGAGTTGAGTAATGGTTTGATAAATGGGGTAGGGTTTGGGCTAGTGTAATTTAATTAAAATTGTGCCAAAATTGGCCCAAAATTTGAGCCCAAAGAGCCCAAACCCGGTCCAAAAGGGGGCTGCCAAGAAGAGCTTAAAACAACATAGTTTTGTTTTGAAACTACGTCGTTTTGGTGAAGTGACAAGATTCAATCTCATCCACCCATCTTGATTTAATCCAACGGTCCTAGTTTGATCTTCATCCTAGGTATTTAAAGCCTAAAATCCCCAAAAATTTGCCCCATTTCCCCATTATTTCCTCTCTCTTCTTTCCCTCTCATCACTCTCTCTTCTCTCTCCCCCAAGCCGCTGCCGCCGCCCCACCGCCGCCGGCCGGAAATCGCCGCCGCCGGCGGACCACCTCCAAACACCTCTAAATTCACACCATGTAATCTCCACAACTCCCTCTTTTCATATCTCAAAACCAAATCCTTCAAAAATCCCCCAAACTCCTTGAATCTTAGATCTAGGAAACTTTCCCGTCACTTTTTTGCCCAAATTATTGAAGCTCCAACCACTACAACACCACAATACCTACATCAATGGATAGAGCTCCTCAAGACCTAGCTATTGATGCCAATTTCACCCTGAAAATTCGGCGACCAAAATCCGGCCAAATTCCGGCGACCTCCCCGAGCACCCTCTTTTGGCATACCACCATTTTTTCGACCACTTGAATTGTAAAATGGTAAAATCCTATTCTTTTTCATGGCTGATTTTTTTATTTTATTTTTATTTTTCAGATTTTATTTTTTATTATTAATTATTTTAGCATTAGTTTTTGAAGTTTTGGAATGTTAAATTTTCTGTTTTTGCATTTGTTGAAGTAGTAAAATAGCTTTGTGTTGATTAAAGTGAGGTAGTGAGGAAATGCTTGAGAGTATATGGTAAAATCGTAATCCTGCCCCGTTATTAATTTTTTGATTTTTTAGTTAAAGTTAGTTTCTATCTTGTTTCTTCATTTAATCCATTTTTTATTATCTTTGTCTAGTTGGTTTTATTAAATTGCTCCAGTGATAGCGTGCGTTTCGTTTGGCTTTAATAGTTAATTTTTGTTTGCTTACGATTGGTTCGTAACACATGTGTGAAGTTTAATTACATATTTTAATACTTGGTTTAGTTTGAATCAACAGGGTGATATTGATGTTGTTAAAATCTGAAGTTTATGTTATTTTATCATAAAATAGGGTGCTAGTAGCCTACTTTTACTAGTTAGGGTGGTTGAAATGATATTTTTTTTCTCTTTGTTTCTGACATAGTAGATTTCCTTTGACCTTTGGACAGATTTTAAACAGTGTTTAGCACACAATGTCAATTTTTGTCGGACAGACATTTGGTGAACCAAAATCTATCCAAATTTGCCTATTTAAGGGCTGCCCTTTCCTCACTTTGGGGGGACTCCATCACACTTCCAGGGGGCATTTTTTATAATTACTTTGTCACACAAAAAAAAAAATTCAGCAGTTGAACACATGAAAAGTAAGCTGAAATGGTGAGCTTTGGGAGTGAATCTTAGAGTGCAAACTTTTAGAAAGGTATAAGTCCTCTTTAGAGTTCGTTTTTGGGTTCCCTTTCTAAGTTTTCGGGTTGTTTTAACACGAATTTGCTGCTGGTTTTGCTGCTGTTTTTATACTGCTTTAGTTGCTGAACTACTGTTTATTCTTTTGCTACCAGGTAATCCTTTAAGACTCGTAATGTACGTATTTTCAGTAATGGGAACAACTTGAACATGCTGCACCATTTAAATGTGTTTGAAATGATGAATAGTTTGACAACAAAAGAGCTTGTATGTTATTGTTATGTATCAAGCATGTGATAATGTGAATATAGTCCTTCATAATACTTGAATGTGATATGTAAGTCGTTTATGGATTTTTTAAGCATGTTTTCAAGCTATTATATCTGAGTAACAATGCTAAGTATGTCATAAATGACTTTAGGTGTATAACACATAGCATGAGTTCATTTTAGTTGCTGAAATTTCACTGCCAACATATGCTTCTAGGAATGCTGTGATAATATCTTTGTGAATCTGGCCATTTTGCCGGATTTGCAAAAATGGCTATTTTTATAAAGTGGGCGTTTATACAATTGTGACTATGTAGTTAATGGTCAAGAACTCAAACTAAGTAAAGAGCTAAGATTGTATCAACTTTGGGCCTTATTGAATCAAAGATAAAAGTTGGCCCATTTACCTTTGAACAACAAAATTTCCCCTTTTCTTCTATATAGCATTGGACCAATTGAAATTCATTTTTTGGCCCATTTTAATAATAAATTCCAGCAGCCCAAAGTCTACATACAAGCTGGCCCATTTTTCTTTTTAATAAGAAGTTGGCTCATTTCCTTTAAAATAGGTAAAGTTGGTCCAACATTTATTTGCATAATTTTTCCCAACTTTAAAGCTCGAAAAAATAATAATAATATCAGATTTTTCTACTATTTTAATTAACTAGTTTCCCTTTAATTAATTTAAACGTTAGGCAAATAGTAGGTGCACTTTAACTTCACAGACTCACTTGTGTAGCGTGACGCTTAACTTTTAATAAGTTAATTCATCAATTTCATGTCATATTCAATAGTTTTAATTAATTTATAAATCTTTTGTCATAATCACGGATTCACTTGCATAGCGTGGTAGTGACATTTATTAAATTTTTTGAAAAAAAGAGGGTTAATATTTCCTCCAACACAATTGCAGCAATTTTTCAAAAATAAATAACGTGCTAACAATCGTCTGTCATGACTGCGGATTCGCTTGCGTAGCGCCGTTATGACTAAATAATAAATTTTGTCGATCACGCATTCGCTTGCGTAGTGTGGTTATGACATCTTATTATTCAAAAATATTCTTTTATTTTTTCTAATAATCAAGAGATAAAAGAGGATAGGTAAAACATGAAAATAATATAAATCACAGTTTGTCCAAAATTAATTCAAGCCAAGTTTAAGTCAATAAAGCGACCGTGCTAGAACCACGGGACTCGGGGAATGCCTTATACCTTCTCCCCGGTCAACAGAATTCCTTACTCGAACTTTGTTTTCGCGGACCGATTAAAATAGAGTCAAACCTTCCTTTGACTAGGGATCCAAATAAATGGTGACTTGGAACACCGAAAAAATCAATTCTAAGTGGCGACTCTGAACAATAAAATAATCCCTATTCAAATTTTGTCACTTTAATTGGAAAAACTCTTTGGCCCATACACCATATTATTATTATTTTGAAGGGTACATATAAACTGTTTTCTCACGCACCCCTCTGAGTCTTTTTGAAATTAAAAATTTGGCATTTGCTTGACATAACCCGCTTTCTTTGAGATAGCCGAGGTGTTCGTCACCCGGTGAAGGATTTTAGTCACACCTGTTTTAGGCGGGGAGCACCACCAGTTAAGCCGGAAAGCAATGCTACCGGTACACTGACCCTCCTCGGCTCGAGTTGTCCGCTCGAGCAAGCCAGTCTAGATACCTTCTCCAATAGGATCTAAACCTAGAAGAACAAGCCTCATGCCGGATATCCCTAGTAGGTTCGCTTTATTTGCATCACATGCATTTGACTTAGCGAAACTCGGCACAGGGGTCGGGTCCGTATAAGACAGGTATCCTCTTTGAGACCATCATGTTCACGTATGTGCTACTTGATACATCATTTGGAAGACTTACTTGCATTGTCGACCGATTTTTTTAAAAAATATTAGTGTAATTATTAAAAATGAAAAAAAAGAGAGAATAATTCTCCTAGTTTAGTGCAAATAAACCTTTTTTTAAAAAAAATATATATTTTGTAGTAGTCTGGTGTGAGTTGTAAAGATTAATTTTCATTAAAAAAAAAACAAAAGGGGAGAGTACCCTGTTTTACTAAACTACGCGGGTTTGATTTTCACCGGATGTGAGATATGTAGGCAGCCTCCATCGGGTTCAGCCCACATGTTTCAAAAAAAAAAAAGGGAGCATAAAATTTTCAAAAAAAAAAGGCCTATTTTGGTCACCTTTTACTGTCTGGCCCTCATGTTCCAGCTGTTTTGCCAAGGCAGCCTTAAAATCTTTCTGGGAAGTGCTGAAGGGCCATTTTTGTAAAAATAGTTACTTTATCTATATTTATTCACCTTTTACCATTTTGCCCTTACCATTTTTGTCGAAGCAACTTTAAACCTTTTCGGAAAGATTGTTTTTGCAAAACGTAGCTATTTTTATCTGGTTGTACTCATATTGCAAAGGGTCATTTTCGTAAAAATAGTTTTTTTATTTATTATTTTGTCTATTTTTATTGTTTTGTTCCTGTGTTTGGCTGTTTTTGCCGAGACATCCTTTATGCCTTCTATGGAAGTATTAAAGGGCCGTTTTTGTAATAATAGCCATTTTTTCGCTTTTATCATCTCAACTTTTGTGTCCGGTAATTTCAAAATATATATTGTAATTAAAAAAAAATAGATCGAGTCCTAAATTGACCAAAAAATAAAATAAAATAATGAATGATCATAATTTGCATATAGTTTAGGTAAGTCCTAACCCTTTTTTATCTTATTCTTAGGATCACCATGAGTTCTCCACAAAGAAGCAGTCAGAAAAGGGTAAGGGACGAGACACCTCCTATGTTCTTGATCAGAGATAAGACCCCGAGTAGTCTCTGTAATTGGTGGGCTAGTTTTGCTACATGGGAACAGAATCGAGTATTTAAGCACCTCAAGTTCCTCACCAACCTCATGGGAATTAAGCCTAACAGAGATTTAATCGAGGCTCTAGTAGGTTTTTGGGACCCCGCGAACAATGTCTTCAAGTTCAAAGATTGTGAAATGACACCCACATTAGAAGAATTAGGTGGGTTCACCGGATTGGGGAGAGACCTTCGTGGGAAAAGGCCTGCTGCTCCGAGAAAAGTTGGTGTGAACAACTTTTTAAAGAAGTTATGCCTTCGTCGAATTCCAATGGTTTGCTTAAACGAAGGTTGGGTTCCGTCGGAATATTTTTATGACAGATTTGGGGACGAGAAAGGGTTTGAGAACTTCTCGGGCACAGAATTCGTCAACCAGTTGAGTTACGATGCTTGGAGGGAGTTGAGAATCTTCGCGTTCATGATATCATTTCTAGGGATCATGGTCTTTCCGGAGCGTGGTGGGTGCATCAGAATTCGATTGGTTGCGGTAGTCTCGTATTTGCAAAGTAGCGAGGATCATACCATTCTTCCCATGATTTTGGGAGATATTTTTCGGGCTTTGACCCGTTGTCAAGAAGGTGAAGATTACTTTGAGGGATGCAATATTCTGCTGTAGATGTGGTTCATAGAGCACCTTTATCATCATCCAATAGTAGTAAATTTCAATGATGATTGGCTGAATTATATTGGATGTCACCCGGACAGAGCTGCGAGTTGTAATCTTTCAGAGGGGGTGAGGGCTTGACGGACATTACTTGGTTCATTGAGTGCCGATAGAATCACTTGGAACTATTACTGGTTCCCTTCTGCTAGGGTCATGCATATGTCGACGTATCGCCCATTCTTTATACTCATGGGTTTTAGGGGTTTCCAACCCTACGCGCCTTTATGCGTCATGCGCCAGTTAGGGAGAGAGCAAAAGAGGCCCCCGATTGAGGACATGCGCCCGTTCATGTGGGAATTCAAGGGAGAGGAACCTCTAAGGGAGTCATATGCACAAAAGATTTGGTTTGGTAGTTGATTTTCCGATTTAGACAAGATGGTAGCTGATCGTGAACGTGGGGAGGTAAGCCTCGCATACCTTGAGTGGTTTTACAACCAGGCTATCCCCGAGCAAAGGACAGAGAGATCCATACGACACGTAGTTGATTGGGAGAGAGAGATCGAGGTCAGAGTTAGAGAAACCAGAAGGGAAGTGGCGCAAGAGTTCCAATCTCGTATTGACACTTTACAAGAAGATAAGAGCATTCTGGAGACAGCCATTGACGTACAACAAGCTGATTTTGAGCAGGAAAAGGCTCAGTGGGCACAAGAGAAGCAAGCACTCAAAGCCCAAATTTGAAAGAAGAACATAGTCACAACCGCTCAGCAGCAAGAAGAGAAATAAGCCCAGTTCAGGGTAGTCCGTGATCATGAACGTAGAGGTTTCGCTCCATTAATCCAAGGTCTGAGGGATCAGATAGGGGGAGTTGAGTCAAGCAAAGAGAGCCAGATCGCGGAGTTTGAAATAGAAAGACACCACTACCAAAAGGTGATCAATCAATTAGAAGCGGAGTCGCTAGAAGTTCGGCGCCAGAAAGATATGGCCTTGGACCGCGAGCGTGATGCGCTAGATCTAGCTGAGACCCGTGGTCGGCAGAATCAAGAGCTGCACGTGGCTCAGGAATACATTAAGGGAAAGATCCTCGAGGTAGCCACATATACCTCAAGAGCATGCAGGAGTTGTCAGGGCATGACGCCCGAGCGATTTGCAGAAGTATCATTGAATGTTGCTCGTCATATATCTGCAGACTTGGAGAGGATATACCGTAATGTTGGGGGTCAGCCGCAGGAACAAGAGCCTTGATTATAGTAATACTGGTGGATTCTACTGTAGAGATCAAAATCTTCTTTTAGTTATCAGTCCTTTTCATTATGCTTTTGTTGTTTCTAAGTCTATAAGAGTCTTTTGGTGTTGTTTTGACTTTTATTCTAAAAAGACTATTTGAGTCAGGTTTGGTCTCGTTTATCTTTATGTAACTCTTGATTTTTGAGTCTTGTATCAAAATATTATATTGAAAATCAATGAAAAAGTTTTTGATGTTTGTTTTGTAAAAAAAATAAAAATCAAGTGTCTTGCATATCTGAACTACGTAATGATCTGATTCATGCAGTGACATGATATGTAGGCAACCCACAAAAGGCTCGATCAAGTATTCATTTTAAAATGGCTCTAAAGTAAGGGATCAAATAAAGAGAGTGAAAAAAATAATAAAAAAAGAAAAAAAAGAAGAAGGAAATAACAGTGTCAATAAGCAACAAGTTGATAGGCCGGAATGAAACATTGAAGCCTTCCAAAAGCATTTTAGAAATGGTGGCGATGTTAGGAGCATGACATATTACGTGTAATTCATATCTATAAAATGCCTAACCCTAACATGTTTGTTGTCTATTAAACCAGTAAGTTTAAGGTGGTTGGTTTGTGGTAAATCTGGCAGCACATCATTACTTCACAAGATCTAAGGGACCAGTAGTAATGGATAACAGTGATGAAATCAAGTTGGTCAGTGACAATCCGCAGGGTCAGTCAGTTGAGTAAGAGTCTGAGGAGATAAGAAAATTGAGACAACAACTGTCAGATGTATATCAAGCTTGGGTTTCCGGTTGACCTCCACCCCAGAGTCCCTCAGAGGGAACTTACACCATACCCCAGGCTACTCAACCACCGCTCCATGCAACGAGCGAACCCATTCTACCACCAGGGTATGTGCCGAACTACAGCCTCCATGCTGCCCCCAGTACCTCTAATATGAGACCTCCAGTCGCACCAGTCAGGAACACCCCTCTCATCGTGTCTGGCGCACCGGTATATACAATCCCGCCACCACCTCCTGTGACGAGGCCAAATAATGAGCCATCATCTCATGCTTATGATGGACAATACTATTCTTCGAATATGGCTTTTGGGGTCTCGGCTCCATATAATCAGACTCCTCGATACGAATCACCAGTGGAAAATGAAATGCCTGCCACGACGATTGAGCCAGATGAGATAACCAAGAAAATGAAAAGTCTTGAACAGAATATAAAAAACACACAGGGACTAGGTGGTCACAAAAGTGTTTCATTCAGTGATCTATGCATGTTCCCTTATATCTATTTGCCACGAGGGTTCAAAACCCCAAAATTTGAGAAATATGATGGACACGACGACCCTATCGCCCACTTGAAAAGGTAGTGCAACCAGCTGAGGGGTGCAGGAGGAAAGGAAGAGCTGCTGATGGCTTACTTTGGGGAAAGCCTTGTGGGGGTAGCTTTCGAATGGTTCATTGACCAAGACATCTCTCACTGGCATGTTTGGGATGACATGTCCCAGGCCTTCGTCAGGCAATTCCAATACAACATTGATATTGCACCAGACCGCAATTCCCTATCCAATATGAAGAAAAAGCCGATGGAAAGCTTTAGGGAGTACGCCATCAAGTGGAGGGAGCAAGCGACCAGAGTTAAGCCGCCCATGGATAATCACGAGTTGATCACTGTCTTTTTGGAGGCTCAGGAGCCTGATTATTTCCAAAACATGATGTCTGCAATGGGTAGGCCTTTTGCTGAAGCAATCAAGATAGGGGAAATGGTCAAAAATGGACTAAAGACTGGCAGAATTGTAAGTCAGGCTGCTCTCAAAGCCACCACCCAAGCGATCCAAAATGGGTCGGGAAGTTTTGCAAATAGGAAAAAGAGAGATGAAGGTTCTATGATGACCTCGGGATCTAGGGAAGTCCAAAGAGGGGCATCGCACCCTTATGTGCAAGTTCAGCAGGGGCGATCCAGCTACCCTCAACATTACTATCCCCCGCCAATTCCTCAATACTCTGTGGGCCCACCACAATATACAGTATTCAATGCTCAATCATATGCTCGGCCTTCCAATCAGCAAGTACGGGCACCAGCTCCAAGGGGCCCCCGACCTCAGCAACAAAATTTTCGGGCACCCTACAATGCTTGTCCCAAGCAGGATTATGGTCGAGAGCAGAGGCCGACAGAAATATTCACTCCATTGGCTGAATCATACTCTAGTCTATTCCAGAAGCTGAAGCAAATGGGCGTGATTGGACCCATCGCTCCCCACCACATGCATCCGAATTCACATGGATTTCAAGCAAATGCTAGATGTGAATATCATTCAGGTGCCCCGGGGCATAGCACCGATGACTGTTGGACTATGAAAGGAGCCATAAAAAGACTCATTTCTGAAAAATTAATTGTAGTAACGAATGGCGAGGACCCTCCTAATGTGATAAACAACCCGTTGCCGGAACACAACGATGTTCATTTCATGGGAATGATTGGCCGAGATCAGGAATACAAGCCGGTTGACCAAACAGAAATGACAGTGGGAGAAATTCAAGAAGGAACAAATCTGGAAGTAAGACCAAGCCGAGATGTGCCGTTGATTGTGAAAGGTTCCCTGAACTCAGAAAAGGTAACTTTATTTGTGCCCAAGGTCTCGAGGTTAGAGGTTCGCTCCAATATTCCAAGCCCAAGGTTGTATGTCCTTGGAGGCCACCCCGTCACAAGGCAGAATCGGGGCGGTACGAATGGCATAACAGAGCCGATCATAATCAAACCTGCCGTGCAACCCCATGTGACAAACAGAAAAACTGTTCCTTGGAACTACAACAAAACTGTGATGACCTACAAAGGCAAGGAAATCATAGATGAAGTGGGGGAAACTGGAGGTTTGACTCGATCGGGGAGGTGTTATTCTCCAGAAGAGTTGATGAAGTCCAAGCAAATCAGAGGAGGCCAATTGCCAATAAAGTTTTGAAGAAAATGAAAGCTCAGGATTACTCAATCATTGACCAGCTAAGAAAGACTCCTGCCCAAATCTCTCTACTATCTCTGCTCATACATTCCAAAGAGCATGCCCGTGTACTAATCAAGGTCATGAACGAGGCATATATCTCAGAGGAGACCACAGTGAATCAGTTAAAGAAGATGGCCAATAGATTTTTTGAGGTAAACAGAATCTCATTTATCGATGATGAACTTCCCGAGGAAGGAGCCGGGCAAAATAGGGCTTTGAACTTGATGATAAAATGTGAGGGGCATTATGTAAAGAGAGTCATGGTTGATGGAGGCTCAAGTGTAGATGTATGCCCTCTCTCTACTTTGCAAAGCATGAAGATCAATACGGACAGAATCCAACCCAGCAATGTTCGCATCCGGGCTTTCGATGGCTCAGCGAGAGATACCATGGGGAAATCAACCTCACCATGACGATTGGGCCGGTGGACTTTGAGATTGTTTTCCAAGTAGTGGACATGGTCACTTCTTATAACTTTCTTCTTGGAAGGCCATGGATCCATACAGCCCGAGCTGTGCCATCCACCTTGCACCAGATGCTCCAATTCGAACATGACGGGCAAGAAATTATTGTTCACGGAGAAGACGAGTCTTCCGTTTATAAAGACCCATTAATCCCCTGTATTGAGGCCAAGGAAGGGTCTGAGTCCATTGTCTATCAGGCTTTTGAAGTGGTTGTTGTAGACCATGTCGAGGAAGGAAAGCCTATTGCATCCTCGTCTTTCCGCCACACCTGTAATGGTGGCTACGGTTATGATGAGACAAGGTTATGAGCCAGGAAAAGGTTCGGGGGCATCATTGCAAGGAATTTCAGAGCCTATTTCTCCATTAGGCAACCGGGGTACTTTTGGCTTAGGCTTCAGGCCAACACAAGCAGACAAAAACAAATCCAAACACCGCAAAAAGAGTGGATGGGTCTTGCAACAGCCTATCCCTCATATTTTCTACACTTTTGTCAAGTCATGACTCCGAGAGGGTCAAAATTCCTCGGCGCATGCAAACATTGATGAAATTTGCCATGGCCTCAGCGAGATGTTTTCTGAAGTGAATATGATCCAGGCTGGTGAAGGCACTAGTCGTGCCGATGTGCAACTAATTGACCCAGACACCATGCTCACCAACTGGGAAGCAACTCCTCTCCCCACAAGGAAGGAGTCTTGGTAGTCTACTTTTGTAGCTTCTTTTTTGTATTTTGGGTTACTTTCAGGGTTGTAATCCAAATATCTCAGGATGATTGTTTTGTTTAGATGTTAACCCTTCTATCCTTTCGAATTCAATAAAATGCAGTTCAGTTTCCTATCTTTTCCTTTTCCTAATTCCTCTCATTTTATTTTCATTTCAGTTTTGTTAATGCCAGCTTTAATAACATGACATGCATGCGGAATTCATGCCCAGATCTTGAAAAGCTGTCTAATATCGAAATAACGCATCAAAAGGTTGAATATGAGGAAGATGAGATTGTTGAGGAAATAAAAAGAGAGTTGGAACAATTTGAAAACAAGCCTAAGACAAACCTCAATGAAACTGAGACGATTAATATCGGAAGTCCTGAAGAAGTTAGAGAAACGAAGATAAGCATTCACACTGAACAAAAAACCAGAGATATCTTGATTCAACTTTTATTTGAATACAGAGATGTGTTTGCTTGGTCTTACGATGATATGCCGGGTTTAAGTGTTGATCTGGTTGTTCATAAGCTTCCTACATATCCTGGTTTTCCACCAGTCCAACAAAATCAACGAAAATTTAAAACAGACATGAGCGACAAAATCAAAGAAGAAATAATGAAGCAACTAAGCGCCAATGTGGTCAGAGCTGTCCGATACACCACCTGGGTGGCAAATGTTGTCCCCGTGCTAAAGAAGGATGGAAAAACCAAAGTTTGTGTCGACTATAGGGACCTGAACAAAGCAAGTCCAAAGGATAATTTTCCTTTGCCAAACATCCACACTCTTGTAGATAATTGCGCAAAGCATGGGATCCAATCATTTGTGGATTACTATGCTGGGTACCACCAAATTCTAATGGATAAGGATGATGTAGAAAAGACCGCTTTCACCACGCCATGAGGTACTTATTGTTACAGGGTCATGCCATTCGGTTTAAAGAATGCAGGGGCAACTTACATGAGGGCCATGACTACCATTTTTCACGACATGATGCACAAAGAGATTGAAGTATATGTCGACGATGTCATCATAAAATCAAAGACACACGCCGATCACGTGTGTGATTTGAAAAAGTTTTTCGAACGGCTTCGTAGGTATGACCTTAAGCTTAATCCAGCCAAGTGTGCATTTGGGGTCCCATCTGGGAAACTCCTCAGTTTTATAGTCAGCCAGAGAGGCATCGAATTGGATCCATCTAAGATAAAGTCCATTCGAGATATGCCACTCCCGAAGAATAAAAAAGAGGTCATGAGTTTGCTCGAGAGGTTGAACTACATCAGTAGGTTCATTGCTCATCTCACAACCACGTGCGAGCCCATCTTTAAGTTGCTGAAAAAGGATGCCGCTGTCAGATGGACAGACGATTGCCAAAAAGCTTTTGACAGGATCAAAGATAATCTGTCAAAACCCTCTGTACTGGTCCCACCTGAACCTGGTAGTCCTTTGTTTTTATATCTATCAGTGATGGATAATTCCTTTGGATGCGTTCTGGGGCAACATGATGCAACAGGAAGAAAGGAACATGCAATATATTATTTGAGCAAGAAGTTCACTGATTATGAGGTTAAGTACACCCTTTTAGAAAGGACATATTGTGCCTTGACTTGGGTCGCTCAAAAGTTGAGACATTATCTTTTGGCCTACACTACTTACCTCATATCCAGAATGGATCCCTTGAAGTACATCTTCCAAAAGCCAATGCCCACTGGCAGGCTCGCAAAATGGCAAATCTTGTTCACAGAGTTTGACATCGTCTATGTCACTCGTACCGCGATGAAAGCACAGGCTTTGGCAGATCATTTGGCAGAGAATCCAGTTGATAATGAGTACATGCCACTTAGCACATACTTCCCGGACAAAGAGGTCAACTCGATAGAGGAAGTGGTTCCAGACGATCACCCTGTATGGAAAATGTATTTTGATAGGGCTGTCAATATCAAAGGAGTTGGGATCGGGGCAATCCTCATCTCACCTATTGGACACCATTACCCTATGACGGCCCGACTTCGGATCTTCTGTACTAATAATACGGCAGAATATGAAGCTTGTATCATGGGTTTGAAAATGGCCATCGATCTGGATGTGCGTGAACTATTAGTTATGGGAAATTCTGACTTGCTTATCAGGCAAGCCCAAGGCAAATGGGAGACTCGAGACATCAAACTTATTCCGTACAGACAATGTGTGCGAGACTTGAGCAAAAGATTCAAATCTATCGAGTTCGGGTACATTCCCCGGTTTCACAACGAGCTAGGCGATGCATTGGCTACTCTAGCCTCGATGCTCCCTTATCCAGGCAACACTCATATTGATCCACTAGAAATCCAAGTTTTGAATCAACACGGTTACTGTAATACAATCGAGACAGAACCAGATGGTGAACCATGGTATCATGACATATAACGATTCCTGAAAACAAGAGAATATCCAGAGCATGCCAAAGGAGATCAAAAAAGAACTATAAGGCAACTCACCAGTGGTTTCTTCCTGAATGGGGAAATTCTATACAAGAGGACCCCAGATTTAAACTTGTTGAGATGCATAGATGCTACAGAAGCAGAGCGGATCATGAGTGAAGTGCATTCAGGGGTATGCGGACCTCACATGAATGGATATGTTTTGGCGAAGAAGATTCTACGGGTAGGGTATTACTGGCTTACCATGGAGCGAGATTGCTTTAGATTTGTTCGCAAATGTCACTAGTGCCAGATTTACAGTGACCTGATTCACTTGCCTCCTTCGGAGTTGCATCCCATGTCCTCTCCTTGGCCTTTCATTGCTTGGGGAATGGATGTTATTGGGCCGATCGAGCCAAAGGCTTCAAATGGCATAGATTCATTTTAGTTGCAATTGATTACTTCACCAAGTAGGTGGAAGCCGTCAATTTCAAAGCAGTCACCAAGAAAGCAGTGGTAGACTTTGTTCACTCCAACATCATTTGTCACTTTGGTATCCCAAAGACCATTATCACTGACAATGCAGCCAATCTAAATAGTCATTTGATGAAGGAGGTATGGGAACAATTTAAAATCATGCATCGCCATTCTACCCCTTACCGGCCAAAAGCCAATGGAGCAGTTGAAGCAGCAAACAAGAACATCAAGAAGATTCTTAGGAAGATGATCCAAGGTTCCAGGCAATGGCATGAAAAGTTGCCTTTTGCTATTTTGGGATACCGTACGACTATTCGCACATCTGTTGGCGTAACTCCGTTTTTTCTTGTATACGGAACTGAAGCTGTAATATCCGCTGAAGTCGAAATTCCCTCTCTCCGAATTATTATGGAATCAGAGATTGAAGACACTGAGTAGGTCAAGACCCGATTAGAACAACTAATGTTGATCGATGAAAAATGGCTAGCAGCAGTGTGTTTTGTCTAGTTATACCAACAAAGAATGGCACGCGCTTATAATAAGAAAGTGCGCCCAAGGCAGTTTGAGGTAGGCCAGCTGGTTTTGAAATGCATCCTTCCGCACCAGGTAAAAGCTAAAGGAAAGTTCGCCCCGAACTAGCAAGGACCCTACATCATCAAGAAAGTGTTACCAAAAGGGGCCTTGCACTTGGTAGATGTAGAAGGACGGGTACCAGACATGACTATTAACGCAGATGCAGTCAAAAGATATTATGTCTGATATATACCCATTGTAGAATTTTCACGCATTGATTTTCTCAGATTGAAGTGGCGAAGGCTATCATTTGCTCGCTATTCCAAATAGGTGTTACCCTTTTTGTTAATCCTTTTGAGTCGTATTTGTCTTCCTTATTTCTCACTTCTTGGAACTTGTGTACTTGTAAAAAAAACAAACAACAACAACAAATCTCTGAGTCATTGAACTACGTCCGACCTGATTCCGAAAGGATACGTAGGCAGCCTTACCCTGGGTTCGGTCCCATCAGAACAAAAAATCCATATTCCCAATACTCCAAAACTGGGGTAGAAGTTTGTTTTATTTCACGGTTTTTTCTGTAAAAATGATTCCAAAAGTTATAATTCAGTTCAAAGTTCATTTCGCCTTTTTAAGAATGATTGAAGTCCCCATGCTAAAGGCATTTGATAACCTCCCTCATACAGTATCTTAGTCAAAAAAAAATGAGAGAATCTTATCAGTGAAAACCCATACGAGCACTATAAGGCAATAGTGAGCAGAGAAATGAGAGAGTCTTATTGGTGAAAACTCAGATGGGCACCATAAGGTGACAGTTAGTAGAGAAATGAGAGAGGTTAGTTAGCGAAAACCTACAATGGGCGCTACTAGCCGAATAAGGGTCTTTGATTCTCTGGCATGAGCACAACCAAGACAAATTCAAGATGAACATTTGCGGCGGATTTTGAGAATTAGACAGCTCAGACAGATCAGGCATCCAATCCAAAATGCATGTCATGATTCATTAAAGTCGGCACATACCTCCAGATAAGTCTCCCTATTCCTTTTCCCGAAAGGGACACCTTTTGTTTAAGCACAATTCTTTTTTGCTTCCAATTATTATTCTATTTTTTACCAATAATTTTTCTTTGAGTCCCCTTCGGTCTAATCCTGCATCAAAATCAAAGCAAAGAAAGGGCTGCAAAACTGGCTACAGCTTCCCCGTAATGTCGAGCACAATTTGGGGCATATATGGCATTGACGAAGGCACGAATTCATCTCTGATCTCATTCGATAAGACAAACAAAGTGTCTAAAAAAAGAGCTAAAAAGGTCGCCTAAGCAAGACCTGCTTTATGAGAAAAGTTGATAAGCACTACGAACACAAACTGATACTGGGGTAAGACAACTGAGTTTGATTTTAGAGAAAAATGCATTGCCTTAGAGACAAGGGTAGCGGTACCATGGACATCTGGGTATGAAATAGTTGGGGGAAATATTGTGAAGCCAAGGTCTCTAGAAAATGATATAGAGCAGCATAACATCTCGGTACCACGCTGACAGAATCGGTTCTTCGACATCAGTGGTCGTGAATCAAGCTACTCAGGGCATCAAGGCCACAAACCAACCACCACTTTAAAAACTCACAAGTTTTTCTTTGTTTAAAGCAGGAACAAAGTAGTGCAGAATGTCGGTCCTAAGTGAACGAAAGTCACCAAATGTAAGATCCTTAAAATCTCCATTTTATTTTATTTTCAGCATGCATCACTATTGTTCACACCTCCTATTTCTGAAGCTTAACTCAGGTAGAACCGTTTCGCCTAGGGGGATCCAGCTCATAGTTTCCGGGTAGAAGTACTCTTCACTCAGGGTGTTTTACGTAGCTTAACCCAGGTAGAACCATTTCTCCTATGGGGATTCAGCTCATAGTTTCCGGGTAGAAGTACTTTTCGCTCAGGGTGTTTTACGTAGCTTAACCCAGGTAGAACTGTTTCGCTTAGGGGGATCTAGCTCATAGTTTCTGGGTAGAAGTACTCTTCACTCAGGGTGTTTTACGGAGCTTAACCCAGGTAGAACCATTTCTCCTATGGGGATTCAGCTCATAGTTTCCGGGTAGAAGTACTCTTCGCTCAGGGTGTTTTACGTAGCTTAACCCAGGTAGAACCGTTTCGCCTAGGGGGATCTAGCTCATAGTTTCCGGGTAGAAGTACTCTTCGCTCAGGGTGTTTTACGTAGCTTAACCCAGGTAGAACCGTTTCGCCTAGGGGGATCTAGTTCGTAGTTCCGGGTAGAAGTAATCTTCGCTCAGGTTGTTTAAATACAGTTTAACTCAGATCGAACCGTTTCGCCTAGAGGGATTCAACACTTTATCGATAATACATGGTGCTAACACCCGATTCTATTTCCTTCCAGTAAGAGAGGGTACCAGCCTATGATTACATTTCCTTTCAGTTGCACAAGGTACCGAATCCCTGGTTAAACTATCCTTCGTTACCAAATTTTATCTCTTTCAGCTAGTTTATACTACTGTTTCTATCTGCCTTTTCAATAAATTAGATAATTTACAGATTTCTCTAATAACTCACAGAATTTTCCTAGTGCCAGACTGGGGCAGAAAAAATTTGTTCGTTTTTGTTTGTCTTTGATGGCTTTGTAGGCTCTGCCGTATAGCACAAGTGACGATTAAAGCTTGCAGTTTCAGTTTCTCATCAGAAGAAAGAAATCCTTCGATCACAAGATAGTCGGAGTTTAGCTTTGATAATGTGTCAGCAGCCCAGCTTCTCAAGATTCATCTTCTCAAATTCTAATCCAGAAAGCAAGCCATCGAGATTGAGTCATAATCTTTTCTGCAAAAGAATTAAGATCCAATCTAAGGTCAACACAAGCGAGCAGGTCAAGAATCAAGATTTGACTCTAGAAGGCACGTGGATAGGAATTTTTGTACTCTTAGTTTGCAGACAAATGTAGTGCTCTTCTCTTTTTCTTTTGATGTAAGAAGCAGTAATGGTAAGAGTAACAGCAGCAGCAACAACAGTCTTAACTCCAGTATCTGGTAGTCCCACCTACCAAATTTTCCCAGAACTACACTGACCTGATTCCTTTATAGCCAAGGATATGTAGGCAACCTCAGAAGCAAGGTTCGGTCACCACCTTTTTCCAAATGCTTCCACTAGAGTGAATGTGAGCAAAAAATTATCCATGGCATTTATTTGTCTTTGCACGAAAATTCTTCATGTTCTCGAGCAAAGAGGAGCACTGTAAATGCCTAATTTTTGCCTTATATATATATAATATATGTATGTGTGTGTGTGTTTTTTTGTTCTTATTTGTGTATGTATAGGTTTTAAGAGTTGAGTAATGGTTTGATAAATGGGGTAGGGTTTGGGCTAGTGTAATTTAATTAAAATTGTGCCAAAATTGGCCCAAAAATTGAGCCCAAACTTGGTCCAAAAGGGGGCTGCCAAGAAGAGCTTAAAACGACGTAGTTTTGTCTTGAAACTACGTCGTTTTGGTTAAGTGACAAGATTCAATCTCATCCACCCATCTTGATTTAATCCAACGGTCCTAGTTTGATCTTCATCCTAGGTATTTAAAGCCTAAAATCCCCAAAAATTTGCCCCATTTACCCATTATTTCCTCTCTCTTCTTTCCCTCTCATCACTCTCTCTTCTCTCTCCTCCCAAGCCGCTGCCACCTCCCCACCGCCGCCGGCCGGAAATCGCTGCCGCCGGCGGACCACCTCCAAACACCTCCAAATTCACACCATGTAATCTCCACAACTTCCTCTTTTCATATCTCAAAACCAAATCCTTCAAAAATCCCTCAAACTCCTTGAATCTTAGATCTAGGAAACTTTCCCGTCACTTTTTTGCCCAAATTATTGAAGCTCCAACCACTACCACACCACAATACCTACATCAATGGATAGAGCTCCTCAAGACCTAGCTATTGATGCCAATTTCACCCTGAAAATTTGGCGACCAAAATCCGGCCAAATTCCGGCGACCTCCCCGAGCACCCTCTTTTGGCATACCACCATTTTTTCGGCCACTTGAATTGTAAAATGGTAAAATCCTATTCTTTTTCATGGCTGATTTTTTTATTTTATTTTTATTTTTCAGATTTTATTTTTTATTATTAATTATTTTAGCATTAATTTTTGAAGTTTTGGAATGTTAAATTTTTTGTTTTTGCACTTGTTGAAGTAGTAAAATAGCTTTGTGTTGATTAAAGTGAGGTAGTGAGGAAATGCTTGAGAGTATATGGTAAAATCGTAATCCTGCCCCGTTATTAATTTTTTGATTTTTTTAGTTAAAGTTAGTTTCTATCTTGTTTCTTCATTTAAACCATTTTTGATTATGTTTGTCTAGTTGGTTTTATTAAATCGCTCCAGTGATAGCGTGCGCTTCGTTTGGCTTTAATAGGTAATTTTTATTTGCTTACGATTGGTTCGTAACACATGTGTGAAGTTTAATTACAAGTTTTAATACTTGGTTTAGTTTGAATCAACATGGTGATATTGATGTTGTTAAAATCTGAAGTTTATGTTATTTTATCACAAAATAGGGTGCTAGTAGCCTACTTTTACTAGTTAGGGTGGCTGAAATGATATTTGTTTTCTCTTTGTTTCTGACATAGTAGATTTCCTTTGACCTTTGGACAGATTTTGAGCAGTGTTTAGCACACAATGTCAATTTTTGTCGGACAGACATTTGGTGAACCAAAATCTGTCCAAATTTGCCTATTTAAGGGCTGCCCTTTCCTCACTTTGGGGGGATTCCATCACACTTCCAGGGGACATTTTTTATAATTGTTTTGTCACGAAAACAAAAAAAAAATTCAGCAGTTGAACACATGAAAAGTAAGCTGAAATGGTGAGCTTTGGGAGTGAATCTTAGAGTGCAAACTTTTAGAAAAGTATAAGTCCTCTTTAGAGTTCGTTTCTGGGTTCCCTCTCTAAGTTTTCGAGTTGTTTTAACACGGATATGTTGTTGGTTTTGCTGTTGTTTTGCTGTTGTTTTTATGCTGCTTTAGTTGCTGAACTACTGTTTATTCTTTTGCTACCAGGTAATCCTTTAAGACTCGTAATGTACGTATTTTCAGCAATGGGAACAACTTGAACATGCTGCACCATTTAAATGTGTTTGATGTGATGAATAGTTTGACAACAAAAGAGCTTGTATGTTATTGTTATGTATCAAGCATGTGATAATGTGAATATAGTCCTTCATAATACTTGAATATTGAGTTGTAAGTTTTTGAATGTGATATGTAAGTCATTTATGGATTTTTAAGCATGTTTTCAAGCTATTATATCCGAGTAACAATGCTAAGTATACCATGAATGACTTTAGGTGTATAACACATAGCATGAGTTCGTTTTAGTTGCTGAAATTTCACTGCCAACATATGCTTCTAGGAATGCTGTGATAATATCTTTGTCAATCTGGCTATTTTGCCGGATTTGCAAAAATGGCTATTTTTGTAAAGTAGGCGTTTATACAATTGTGACTATGTAGTTAATGGTCATGAACTCAAACTAAGTAAAGAGCTAAGATTGTATCAACTTTGGGCCTTATTGAATCAAAGATAAAAGTTGACCCATTTACCTTTGAACAACAAAATTACCCCTTTTCTTCTATATAGCATTGGGCCAATTGAAATTCATTTTTTGGCCCATTTTAATAATAAATTCCAGCAGCCCAAAGGCTCCATACAAGCTGGCCCATTTTTTTTAACAAGAAGTTGGCTCATTTCTTTTAAAATAGGTAAAGTTGGTCCAACATTTATTTGCATAATTTTTCCCAACTATAAAGCTCGAAATAATAATAATAATATCAGATTTTTCTACTATTTTAATTAACTAGTTTCCCTTTAATTAATTTAAACGTTAGGCAAATAGTAGGTGCGCTTTAACTTCACGGACTCACTTATGTAGCGTGACGCTTAACTTTTAATAAGTTAATTCATCAATTTCTTGTCATATTCAATAGTTTTAATTAATTTATAAATCTTTTATCATAATCACGGATTCGCTTGCGTAGCGTGGTAGTGACATTTAATAAATTTTCTGAAAAAAAGAGGGTTAATGTTTCCTCCAACACAATTGCAGCAATTTTTCAAAAATAAATAACGTGCTAACAATCGTCTGTCATGACTGTGGATTCGCTTGCGTAGCACCGTTATGACTAAATAATAAATTTCGTCGATCACGCATTCGCTTGCGTAGTGTGGTTATGACATCTTATTATTCAAAAATATTCTTTAATTTTTTCTATTAATCAAGAAATAAAAGAGGATAGATAAAACATGAAAATAATATAAATCACAGTTTGTCCAAAATTAATTCAAGCCAAGTTTAAGTCAATAAAGCGACCGTGCTAGAACCACGGGACTCAGAGAATGCCTTATACCTTCTCCCCGGTCAATAGAATTCCTTACTCGAACTTTGTTTTCGCGGACCGATTAAAATAGAGTCAAACCTTCCTTTGACTAGGGATCCAAATAAATGGTGACTTGGAACACCGAAAAAATCAATTCTAAGTGGCGACTCTAAACAATAAAATAATCCCTATTCAAATTTTGTCACTTTAATTGGAAAAACTCTTTGGCCCATACACCATATTATTATTATTTTGAGGGGTAGAAAAGGGGTGTGACAAGGCTTTTAAACATAGTCAAGTTAAAAGTAGTAAGAGCACAAAATCGATCAAAAGAAACAAGGGAAAAGGTTTAATCATAACGAAATCAGTCAGAACATGCGTAAAAGAACTCCGAGAAACCCTAGTTTTAGAAAAAGAATGATTAAAATTGAAATAGTTAGTTAAAACCGGAGATTTTTAGAGGAAAATGCTTAATAATACTTGAATCATCTCAAATCTATAAAGATCTGAGAAGAATCAAGCAGTAGCACACTAGGGTTTCAAAAAAAAAAAGTAGAGATAAAGAGAATCGGTTAAAAACTCATGGATATACCTTGATCTAAGACAAATCTAAAGAAAAGTGAAAAATCTTAAGAGTTAGGGTTTCAGAGAACCCAGAGAAGATGAGAAAACCTTAGAACGTTACCGGTTTTAGCCGGAAAAGTCATGGATCTG
Organism: Nicotiana sylvestris; assembly: GCF_000393655.2. Taxonomy (NCBI): domain Eukaryota; kingdom Viridiplantae; phylum Streptophyta; class Magnoliopsida; order Solanales; family Solanaceae; genus Nicotiana; species Nicotiana sylvestris. The sequence goes on along the minus strand of NC_091068.1, from coordinate 93,276,117 downwards.
ACTCGAACAGCCATGGATGGCCGAAAAATGGCATGAAAGACCATGGATAGGCTCTTGGGGGGTTTTGAACAAGATCTGGACTAGATCTCTTCGAGATCCCTCCATGAAATCACAAAAACAAGCAATCGGGAGACGTAAAAGATAAGTATATGTCTCGAACAGCCATGGGAGTCCATGGATCGAGTGAGGATCGAAGGGATTAAGGCTAGTTTTGGGTGGCGGCGGCTAGGGTTAGGACTAGGTCTCAGAGAAACGGAGAGGATTTGGGGATTCTAGGGCAGCTGCTTGGTAAGAATGAATTAGGTTAGGGGGTCGTTCAGGTTAAAAATGGTAGGAAGTAACGTGGACCGTTGATTTGGGAGATCAACGGTCGAGATTAGAAAGGGTAGGTGGGATTCTGGGTTTGGGTATGGGTTAAAATAGTGTGGGTCGGGTTTTAATTGTAAAATTAGGCTGGGGATTGGGGTCCTCATTTGGCTATAATTGAAAGTCAATTTTGGTATGATTTAAATAGCCAGTTTTTCCCTATTTAATTTATACAAATAGTAAATAATTTCTGAAAAATATTTTAAAATTCTAAAATGATTTACAATACATAGTTGGCAATTTAAAAATACAGGATCCAATTTTTATGCATATAAAACACAATTAAACCTTTAAAGGGATAATATTGCGATTATGTGCAATTTAGCTTTGAAAATACTAAATGTAATTATAAAATATGTAAAAATTATATTTGCTATATTTTGGCATAAATATAGAAATACAATAGATGAATTATCAAATTAATAATTTTGGAAATAATTATTGGGGATTTTATGGATAAAAAAGGAGAAAGTAAATCAATTTTAAAATCTTAAAATTATGGAAAAAATAATAAAACCCTTGGACATGCTTATATATGCATATATATGCTATTTGTGAAGGTATTTTATATATTAAAAATATATAGGGAAAAATTGGGTATCAACAGCTGCCCCTCTTTACCCAGGAAGAATGAAAGAGTTTCCGGGTAAAGAAATGATGGCCAATTTTGATCGAGCGAAAAGGTTTGAAGAGGTTAGGCCGCACCCTGGATTCTGAGCTACCTACATATCCCTTGTTACACAGGAATCAGGCTGTATGTTGTTCATGATTCACCCGTGGAGTATGCCGATGAAGACATTTCAAGAACGGACGCAATATCCAAGGCCAGATGAGTTAAAGGTTTACGGGAATGGTTAGGTTTGATATGGCTGCGGGAACTGGAGTGGGATCGCTCCTGTCGGGATGGACATTGCTCGCCAGTTTACCTGCAATTAGAAACAATACAAGCATACACTGTGCATAAATTTAAACATGATGCAAATTCCCGTTGGACCATGAATGTTATCTTTGGACGGTGGGAATGATATCCTTAGAACATGATGTCCTGGGCCATGAAGCATATGATAAGGGATTCACAGGCCATGAAATGATGTTCTCGGGCTATGAGGATGATGCCTACGAACCATGACGCCTTTGAATAATGATATGCAAAAGATTGAAAGAGATCCTCAGGCCATGACATGGTGTTCTCGGGCTATGAAGACGATGCCTCCGACGATGACTCCTTTGGATTAGTTGGCGATATTTCAGCCCATGAGGGATGCAGTAGTATGATGCGGACAAGATAGAGCTTAGTCTTGCGAATTGAAGGGCAGAGCTTAGCCCGTAAGAAAAGCGAGATAAATAGTGCTTGGGATAACGCTTAGTTTTGAAGAAAATTGGAGGCAGAGCTTAGCTTCGAAAGGCAGAATGATAGCCTTATGCAAAGATGTGAATGCAGATGGAGGTAGAGCTTAACCTCAGAAGGAAGAATGGTAGCCTTATGCAAATTGGAAGGCAGAATAGTAGCCTTATGAAATGCAAATGCAGATGGAGGTAGAGCTTAACCTCAGAAGGCAGAGTGGTAGCCTTATGCAAGTTAGAAGGCAGAATAGTAGCCTTATGCAATGCAGATACAGATGGAGACAACGTTTAGTCTCGAAAGGTAGAATAGTAGCCTTATGCATTACAGATGCAGGTGGAGGTAGAGCTTAACCTCGGAAGGAAGAATGGTAGCCTTATGCAAGTTGGAAGGCAGAATAGTAGCCTTATGCAATGCAGATGCAGATAGAGACATCGTTTAGTCTCGAAAGGCAGAATAGTAGCCTATGCAATGCAGATGCAGGTAGAGGTAGAGCTTAATCTCGGAAGGCATAATGGTAGCCTTATGCAAGAATACAGATGGAGACAGCGTTTAGTCTCGGAAGGCAAAATAGTAGCCTTATGCAATGCAGATGCAGGTGGAGACATAGTTTAGTCTTGGAAGGCAGAATGGTAGCCTTATGCAATGCAGATGCAGATGGAGGTAGAGCTTAACCTCGGAAGGCAGAATGGTAGCCTTATGCAGATTGGAAGGTAGCATGGTAGCCTTATGCAAGAAATAAAATAACAAATGACAGTAGAGTTTTCTTAGCTGATAGCAGATTGCAGCGTTGTGATTACTGGGAGCATCGTGACATAGGGACATCACTGGTGTGTGCTGACAACAAATATTGGCAAGTGCAACAGTTCGGAGAGTCGTATTCTTGAAAAATGTTTGTCCCATAGGCGTACAGTATGTTTTATGATTTCGCAATCCTAGTGCCTGCATCCAAAGAAAAATCGTGAGTTTTGTAAGGGGGAGGTCAGTTCGTATCCCTGCTGACTTTGCTTGACTTGTTCGGCTTTGATTTGGTGATACTGTCTGTATTATTGGGGTAGCATTGCTAAACAAAGCAGTTTCAACAATAATCATGCATGATTTTGTAAAGGTATGACATAAATGTATAATTAAAAATAACTTTTAGATGAACCGCCGACTGTGACGTAGCTCGGGACATTGCAACTTCTCCGCTACAAAATTTTGAGTCCTCAAAATTCTGCCCCAGTTTGATGGGTTGACGTTTCTGGCTTTTGCTCGTGCGACGATCGGCTGAAATTACTTCAGAATTTTGAGGGTCCTCCTCGAAATTCTGCCCCAGTTTCCAATTGCGGGGTGAAATGAAATTTTTATTGAATTGTGACCAAACCTATAGGGCTGCCTACGTATCCCCTCTTAAACGGGAATTAGGTCAGGCGTAGTTCAATTTACATCATATAAGGAAAGCATAAAGATTACACATAGTAACGCTTGACTGCATCTGAATTGATCGGCTATGGCCAGACTTCTCTATCCATCTCTACAAGTATGAGGGCTCCTCCTGTCAAAACCCGATGAACTATGTATGGACCTTGCTAGTTGGGAGAGAACTTCCCTTTGGCTTCATCTTGATGTGGAAAAATTTTCTTTAACACTAGCTGCCCCGATGTGAACTGTCTTGGCTTGACTCTTTTGTTGAAGGCTCTAGACATTCTATTCTGGTAGAGTTGACCATGGCAGACTGCATTCATTCTCTTTCCATCTATAAGGGCTAGTTGCTCATAACAACTTTTCACCCACTCTGCGTTGTCGAGCTTAGCTTCTTGTATGATCCTTAGGGAAGGAATTTCTACCTCAGCGGGAATGACAGCCTCTGTACCATAAACCAGCATATAGGGGGTTGCCCCGGTTGATGTGCGGACTGTGGTACGATACCCCAGAAGAGCAAATGATAACTTCTTGTGCCACATTTTATATTTCTCTATTATTTTCCTCAATACCTTCTTGATATTCTTGTTGGCGGCTTCTACAGCTCCATTCATCTGAGGCTTGTAGGCTGTGGAATTCTTGTGTTTGATCTTGAAAGTTTCGCACATAGCTTTCATCAAGTCGCTATTGAGGTTAGAGCCATTATCAGTAATGATTAATTCTGGAATTCCGAATCGACAAACAATGCGATCGCGAACAAAGTCTGCCATAACTTTCTTAGTCACTGCTTTGTAAGATGATGCTTTGACCCATTTGGTGAAATAGTCGATGGCCACCACGATAAACCTATGTCCATTGGAAGCGGTAGGCTCAACTGGTCCAATAACGTCCATTCCCCAGGCGGCGAATGACCACAGTGAGCTTATTGTGTGAAGCTCGCTTAGAGGTACCTTTATCATGTCTGCATGTATCTGATAGCGGTGGCATTTTCGGACATACTAGATGCAGTTCGTTTCCATAGTCATCCAAAAGTAACAGCCCGGAATACCTTCTTTTCTAAGACAAAGCCGTTCATATGTGGGCCGCAGGTCCCAGCATGAATTTCCTCTAGTAGCCTGGATGCTTCCTTTGCATTGACACATCTTAATAATCCCAAATCGGGAGTTCCCCTATACAGGATTCCTCCGCTGTGAAAGAAGTTATTGGACAATCTCCAAAGTGTGCATTTCTGAGTAGGATTAGCAAGCTTCGGGTACTCTCCTTTTGCCAAATATTCCTTGATATCATGAAACCATGGCTTTCCGTCTTCTTCCTATTCAACATGGGCACAATAAGCTGGATGATTGTGGACTTTCACCGGAATGGGATCAATGAAATTCTTGTCGGGATATTGTATCATAGATGATAGGGTAGCTAATGCATCATCAAACTCATTCTGGATTCTGGGGACATGCTGGAATTTCGTCTTCGTGAACCTCTTTCTCAATTCCTGTACATGATGCAGATATGGGAGTATCTTGGAGTTCTTGGTTGTCCATTCTCCTCATACCTGATGTATAAGTAAGTCTGAATCTCCAATTACTAGCAGCTCTTGAGCGTTCATGTCAATGGTTATTTTGAGCCCTAAGATGCAGGCTTCATACTCGGCCATATTGTTGGTGCAGGGGAACCTGAGTTTGGCAGACACCGAATAATGCTGACCAGTTTCTGATATTAGGACTGCTCCTATACTAACTCCTTTGAAGTTTGCTGCTCCATCGAAGAACATTCTCCAACCGTCATAGGATTCTGCAATGTCTTCTCCTATGAATGGTACCTCTTCATCAGGAAAATACGTTTTCAGGGGTTTATATCCTCCATCCACGGGGTTTTCAGCAAGGTGGTCTGCCAGTGCCTATCCCTTGACCACTTTCTGAGTTACACAAACAATGTCGAACTCACTCAACATGATTTTCCACTTGGCTAGCTTGCCAGTGGGCATGGGCTTTTGAAAGATGTACTTCAAAGGATTCATCCTTGATATGAGATATGTAGTATAGGCGCAGAAGTAATGTCTCAACTTATGCGCTACCCAAGTCAAAGCACGACAGGTGCGTTCCAATAGAGAATACCGGTCCTCGTACATGGTGAACTTCTTACTGAGATAATAAATGGCTTACTCCTTCCTCCCCGTTTCATCGTGCTGCCCTAGAACGCAACCGAAAGCTCCATATAACACTGCAAGGTAGAGTAATAAGGGTCTACCTGGCTCGGGCGGGATAAGACTGGTGGTATTGATAGGTACTCCTTGATTTTGTCGAAGGCCTTTTGGCAATCATCAGTCCATTTGGTGGCGGCGTCCTTCTTCAACATCTTAAAGATTGGTTCACAGATAACTGTAGACTGTGCTATGAATCGACTGATGTAGTTAAGCCTTCCCAAGAAACTCATCACATTCTTCTCGTTCTTTGGCGGTGGTAGCTCTTGAATGATATTGACTTTCGATGGGTCCAGTTCTATTCTTCGGCGACTCACAATAAACCCAAGCAATTTTCCAGCAGGAACCCCAAATGCGCACTTTATGGGGTTTAATTTCAAGTTGTATCTCCACAGTCAATTGAAGAACCTCCTCAAATATTCTACGTGGTCAGCGGCCTTCTTGGATTTGATAATAACATCATCCACATATACCTCTATCTCCTTGTGTATCATATCATAGAAAATGGTAGTCATGGCCCTCATGTAGGTGGACCCTACATTCTTCAGGCCGAATTGCATTATCTTGTAATAGTATACTCCCCACGGCGTAATGAAAGCCGTTTTCTCAGCATCTTCCTCAACCATCCAGATCTGATGATAACCAGCAAAGCAATCTATGAATGACTGTAGCTCATGCTTGGTGCAATTGCCAATTAGGATGTGTATATTTGGCAAAGGGAAGTTGTCTTTTGGACTGGCTCGGTTGAGATCCCGGTAGTCGACACAGACTTTGACCTTCCCTTTCTTATTTGGTGCTGGAACAATGTTGGCCAACCATGTCGGGTATTCTACTACCCTGAGAACCTTAGCTTTGATCTGCTTGGTGACTTCTTCCTTGATTTTCAAACTCATATCAGGCTTGAATTTTCTGAGCTTTTGCTTTACCGGCAGACACATTGGATCGGTTGGTAGTTTGTGAGCCACAATAGACGTGCTCAAACCAGTCATGTCATCATACGACCAGGCGAATATGTCCTCATACTCCTTTAGAAATTTTGTGTATTCTTTCTTCTTTGATGGAGATAGGTGAATGCTGATTCGTGTTTCCTTGATATTTTCTGCATCTGCTAGGTTGACAATCTCGATCTCGTCCAGGTTGGACTTAGGTCTGTTCTCAAAGTTCTCAACTTCTTTGACAAATTCGTCAGGTATGTCATCTTCCTCTGAATCAATGTCTGTTTATTGCATTGTCTCATTGCATGTCACACTCATTGGTTCATTAAGACAAGTAATAGTAATGTTGTATTGGTAAAGCAAGGAGAGAAAACGATAGCAATAAATATTGATTCATAAGAGAAATCAAAAATGCTTTTGATAAACTAGATACTATTTTGAACATCGAAGATTTTATTGCAGGAATTGAAAAATTCGAAAAGAAAATCATTTAGTAAAAAAAATAGTGGATAATGCTTGTTTTAGCGTTGCTACCCCTAGGATCGTCGGGCTTTGGTTGTTCTGATGGTCCAATTTTTGAGACGTGCCCCTCTGCTCACAGCCTGTATAGAAAGGCCTTTAGATCTTGTGAAATAAGATGATGATGCTAGAGTGTACGGACTAACCTTTGGGGAGGGGAATAATAAAACAAAAAAAAATAGTGAGGATTATAAAAAGTATTGCAATATTTAAACACATAGTGCGGGAATGTAAAACGCGTCCTAATTTGGGAACCTTTTTGTGCCCGAGGTAGGCCTAGCAACAAATTGATTTGGAGAACTTAGAATGCTAAATGCCTCATTTTATTGATAGAAATAGACGAATCTCAAAATGACACTAAATAAACAAGAAATAAAAGTCACTAATGGCCATTGGCCTTATTACATCCATAAAGCGAAAAAGATAAACTCCTATCTACTTGGTCCCAGAAGGACCTTCCCCAGACTTGGCATCTCTGGCTCCTTCGAACAACTTCCCCAATTCACGAAGTCCTAGCAATAGGTATGCTCTGGCTAGATGTCCACCTTCGGTCCCTTCAGCCTTTCGACAATCTTCAACCCTATTGAGAAATTTCTCCTCTAGTTCTACTATGCCTCACTCCAAGTATCCTAGTCTTTTGTTGGCACTGATAGCCATATCTTTCCACTCCTCAATCAGCTTCTTGTTGGACTCTTGTATCTCGTGGTGTTCGCTCTCGCATTCACAGATCCTTTTGCGCAACTGGTTGTACTTGACTTGCGCCTCAGCCTTTTCAGCTATAATCCTGTGACCTCGAACGAACCCTGGCTGGCCCAGACCATCCTGATTGTCTTCCAACTAACCAAAATAGAAAAGGGTACAACCGACATGATATCTGTCTGGCTCGATGGTGTCTTTCGCCATTACGATCTTGTAGTACCACATGTGCTGGGCTTGGCACTTGTGGGGACTATCATCATTTTGGAAGTCAGATCGGAAATGGCTTATCTTGTCGACCCTAGGTATGACTTGCTTCCTACCTGCTTGCCTTATAACTCGAAGAGGGACATAAGGGTATGTTCCTCTTAGACCAATTATTATCAGGAAAGGTGCATCTTTGGATCGGGTGATGAACTCCTCTGTCGGAAACCACTCAAACATCCATTAAACCTGCTCTTCAGTCAGATTATCAAAGATCTCAACCCATTTTTTTGCATTCTCATGCTGAGCGAACATGTCGGGGATGTAATTCATTCGCTTTGGATGGTGGAAAGCGATGTGGTCATCCCAGGCTCTTCGCTGAATTTCTTCTCGGTATTCGCCCTTTTGGAGATATTCCATGAGCCAAAGCTGAAGTAGTAGATTGCAGCCTTCGAAGTGTCTCGCTCCTCGTTTACACTTCTCTAAGGCTCGGTATATGTCTGTGATGATCATGGGTACAATGCTAAACGTTTGCCCACCAATCCCCTCCATTAGGGTCTTGGTTACCATAGCCAGCCTAGTATGGATTCTCCCTTTCTTCATTGGAAACATGATCAGACCCAGGAAGCAAAACATGAAGACAAACACCCTACGATGAATATGTCCCAAGGACGTGATGGCAAACTCGTCAGGGTAGGTACAATATGATTTGCTGTGATCGTACCTTTCATACAGGTAGTCAAAAGGGACGTACGATTCCTTTAGGCATACCAATTCTGCATTCTTATTTAAACCCATCATTTTTAGGAAACCCTTGCCTATGCAGTTCTCAGGCATTAGCAAACCCGAAGTTTCCCACACTAGACCGGTCAGTCCTCCTATCTCCTCTAACAAAGGCGTCATCTCGATGTCCCCAAAGCGGAACACGGCCCTTTCACAATCCCAAAATAGGGTAGCAACTTCTATTATCATGTTGTTAGGCTGGACCTCCAGGAGAGATGGTAGATTACCCAGATATTTTTTGACGATGGTTTTGTCACTAGAATGTAAATCTTTCCATCAGCTTAGCAATCTTGGGTGGATATTGGTGACCATGCCGAATCTGGGGACTTTGTGCCTCATATTTTTGCAAGACAAACAAGGTTAGGCCCCTACCCCCACCAGACTCGACTATTTAATATCAACAATTAGCATGAAACATTTAGTTCTCCAAATAAATGCACAGAACGTGATGATGTTTGTTTGGGTTTAGGGAAACCCAGTGGACTTTTGGACAAGGCTATCTTAAAGGATCATTATGTGGAAAACATAACTGACCAGGCTAGGTTTGACCATGATGCAAGCGCAATTTAAATAGAGTAAGGTTTCTATGAGGTTTTAGACTGGTACCCTTGAGTGGATAACTCAAGGGGGAAGGCACGGAACTGTCGACTGCACCGCTGATCAACTAGTTTTACCGCAAATATACCTTTCCAAATTTAGGGGTAATGATATAGGAAGGGTGCAACAACTCATCAAGCGTTGCTATAGTATTTGTTTGGCACGAGTGGAGTATGATGGTGAGTATGATTATGCAATAATTAAAAGCATGTTGACATGTATTTGCACGTTAAGAAAGCGATAAATACAACAGTTTCATAATTTAAAGAAGTTATAAAGGAAGGAAACAAGAAAGATATGTCAGTTTTGCTTTTGAAAAAGAAATTAAACGCTTAAAGGAATTAAACAAATAATTGCACTTAGGGAGGGGTACAAATTCACAAAAAACGGTATGAAATGGTAAAAGCCTAAATTTTCCCAGCAGAGTCGCCATGCCGTCGCGCCCCCATTTCCCTTCGCGGAAATCGGATTTATGACATTTTGGTATGGGACAACTTTTTTCCTTTTGGGAAAGGGGTTTGCATTTTTGAAGAGTCGCCACCTAACGATTTAAGGTGCGTTAGGACACCTATGGGGGTTCATTTATAACTACGTTTGATAACCAGAGACAAGGTAATGGCTTGAAATTATCCTAAGGGGAAGGTGTTAGGCACCCCTCAGGATCCACTAGTATGGTTCCCGGCCAAACAGTTTTTTGTGAATTGATACAATTAGCAAATAGATAAGTAGGGCTCACATAATAGGGAATTTAAGTTTTGATACACATGTGTTTGAGAAATAATTAATGAAAAGCAAGACTTTTTGAAAACAATTATAATCTAAGCATAAAAGGGGGGAGGGGGGGATCCTAGGTTTGTTTATAATATGGATCACATCAATGAAATACCCGGTATGACACTCCTCAAAGAAGGGCTATAGGTGGCATTAATGCACCAGTCATCATATCCATATCTACCTTTTCTCGCCCCATGAAGGTAATTAAAGCGAGGGTTGGTCTCGACCCCCTATTACATGCTGTTACCCATCCCTTCCTATCAATCCCGAAGGAATTTAGGACTTCTATCTTATGAGGGAGGTTCTAGGCAGACCCTTAGATTTAAAGGAAAAATGTTAGGCGAAAAATAAGAACACATAGGACTGCATTTAGAGGGGAAAACACAGAGAAGCAGATAGAAGGCTCAGGTATACCTTCACAAGTAATGTACATAGACAGCACGACTCATACACAGATAAGGTCCATATTTTAACCCACAATCCTAAAGCATGGTATCTAAGTGACAACAACAGAATTAGATTTATCACATGATTCAGATAAAAAGTCCGAATCAGGCATGCCTACTGATTTTAACAGTTGATAGTTAAACATTAATCACAGAGACGGTTATGGTTTTATTTAAATGATTTTCTAAGGCTTGCCTAGGCGTAAAGTAATCTGCAGCAGTTACTCAGAATTACTAAAATAGTTTAGAGATTATATTTTTTACCTAAAATGTGATGTTATAAATATTGCAAAGATATGCAGGGATTATTACCTGTTTGTTTAAAGCAGGATGAGACCGTTGATACTCCTTTTCATGCATAAGTAGTTTAACTAAGCGTAGCTGAGTGAGTATGAACGAGAACATAATCATGGTATCTAACGATTTATATGTAGGATTCTTAAAGCAGGATTTCTAAATGCATATCATGATTGCAGAATTTCCTAAAAGCAGGATTTCTAAATGCACAGCATGATTGTAGAATTTCTAAATGCACATCATGATTGCAGAATTTTCTAAGAGCAGGATTTTAAATGATTGCAGAATTTCTTAAGAGCAGGATTTCTAATGCATGTATGAATCCTAAGCATGGTTTCTATTGCGCAATTAGAAATATAAACCTAATAGCATATTTTCTATCCTTAATAACTATAGCATGCATATTTACCCCATCCCTTTTCACTAGCCACCCCAATACTTGTTTACAATAGATTATTTCAGACCAACATTGAAATGAAATACATAAGTAGAAATAAAAAATAGGAAGTTACACCATAGGGAGCCTGATTAGGACTTCCTCCCTAAGTTATGCAATAAATCACCTTAAGTGCCAAGATTGTTCCATAGCCTTCTCATATTTGGGTGTGTCAGAGTTCCCTAAGGACCTCAAGGGATCCCGGGTAGTGCTCACACCCAGATTTCATAGCCAAGACAGAGTAAGTGCAGTGTGGAAAGGCCAGCTTTTATATGTCCAAGTTCAGAGGGAGCTCAAGGGTCCCAAAGCAAGGCTCACACAAAAGGGGCAGAACCTAGTGGTCTAAGAGTATAGTGAAAGTGCAGGACACATGTTTGAAATGAGTTTTGTTTAAAAAACTGGACTGAGAGGTCCATTTTGAAAGCAATTAGTAACAAAGATGTTTGAAAGAAGTTGTATCAGTAAGACAGGGTTCAAACACTTCAGGGTAAGATCACACACAGCAAGTGAATGAATTCAGTAATCACACATGAGGTAAAAAGGGGTTTGGGGATACATATATATTGACTACAAACACCTGACCCCAATAGAAGTATTAGGACTGGTAGGGACATGCTCAGAGATGGTTGGACACTGGCATAATCACAAACCAGTCATGAACACATAGAAGAGGGATAGGGGATTTGGGATTCACAAGATGGTAAGAGTATAGAATACAATCGTCCAGGCATGCTTAAGTCGCATGAATTTAAAGGGGAGGGGGGATCATATCAGCGTGCTTGGATACAAACTTCACAACAAAAACCACAAATAAAAGCAGGCCATTAATAAAAGAAACCGAAACAGGAATAGAAACATGTTGTTATTGATGCTTAACTTAAACTAGGACATACCAGTTAAGGAAGCAAAGTGTAGAAAGTAAAGCAAGTAGAGTTCCACAATCTAGCCTTGGCTTTCAGCTGGCTAGACAAGCAATTAGCACAAGTAGCAGAGAGAGGAGAGTTTTTATGTATGTGTGTGTGTGTGTGTGTGTGTTTTTGAACTAATTGTTCGTGTGTTAAGACTGTAGAAGAGAGTCGTTTATATAATAGTTTGAAAACTGGTTAAAATAAGGCAAGAATCAATTCTTCAGTAATTATAGAACTTAGTATAAAGAATTGGTTCGGATCTCCCTTTGATTAAAGGAGTCAGTGGGAATGGTAAAGAGCAGGCGACAAATAAGGAAAGAAATCATACACGGTTGGAGTATAACAGATAAGGAAAGATTTCAAAAATAATACCAGTATAGAACAGGTAATTAAGGCTAGGTTCAGAAAGTTTTCAAACCAATGAACAATCAATAGCAATGCAGACAAGGTAAAATGAATTAATTAAGGTAAGCAACTAATCAAATTAAGTGAAAAGGTAAGGGCCGAGATTCAATAGCATAGAGTAGGGCCAAATTCATAAAGCCTTGATTAAGGCCACAACTTAGTAGAAAAATAAGTATCATAGCAAAATAGGGTAAGGAAATCAGTCAGCTTAACAGACGGGGCAAAGCTTTTAGGGTTTTTGAAAGAAAATTTTCAATCACCATCGATTAAGGAAACTAGACTTGATCAAAAGGGAGTCATGACTCTATACTTTCAACATATAAATAGAGGAGGTCCACAGATGCAGCAAGAAAAACATATTTGAAGCATAGTCACAGAAAGAAGCAAAAGATGAACAAACAAAGCGAGCATATTCATACAAAAGCGACATAAGTAGGCTAGGGATTGAGGAAAACATATTTAAAGTAGAATAATCACAAGACTCAAGTAAGCAGGCTAACACACAAACACGAAGTAGAGAAAGCATGCTAACACTAAGAGAAGCAAAGTAAGGAAAATTATAGAAACAAAGTAAAGAAAATCTTAAAAAAAGCTTTTTAACAGAGTCAAGTTAAAAGCAATAAGAGCACAAAATCGGTCAAAACAAACAAGGGAAAGGGTTTAATCATAACGAAATCAGTCATAACATGCGTAAAAGAACTCCGAGAAACCTTAGTTTTAGAAAAAGAATGATTAAAATTGAAATAGTTAGTTGAAACCGGAGATTTTTAGAGGAAAATTCTTAATAATACTTGAATCATCTCGGATCTATAAAGATATGAGATGAATCGAGTAGTAGCAAACTAGGGTTTTAAAAAATAGTAGAGATAAAGAGAATCGGTTAAAAACTCATGGATATACCTATATCTAAGACAAATCTAAAGAAAAGTGAATTTTTTAAGAGTTAGGGTTTCAAAGAACCCAGAGAAGATGAGAAAACCTTAGAACGTTATCGGTTTTAGCTGGAAAAGTTGTGGATCTGACTCGAACATCCATGGATGGCCGGAAAATGGCATGAAAGACCATGGATAGGCTCTTGGAGGGTTTTGAACAAGATCTGGACTAGATCTCTTCAAGATACCTCCATGAAATCACAAAAACAAGCAACCAGGAGACATAAGAGGCAAGTATATGTCTCAAACAGCCATGGGAGTCCATGGATCGAGTGAGGATCGAAGAGATTAAGGCTAGTTTTGGGTGGCGGCGGCTAGGGTTAGGACTAGGTCTCAGAGAGATGGAGAGGACTTAGGGATTCTAGGGTGACTGTTTAGTAAGAATGAATTAGGTTAGGGGGTCGTTCAGGTTAAAAATGGTAAAAGTAATGTGCCACATCAACGGTCGAGACTAGAAAGGGTAGGTGGGGTTCCGGGTTTGGGTATGGGTTAAAAGGGTATGGGTCGGGTCTTAATTGTAAAATTGGCCTGGGGATTGGGGTCCTGATTTGGCTATAATTGAAAGCCAATTTGGCTATGATTTAAATAGCCAGTTTTTCCCTATTTAATTTATAATAATAGTAAATTATTTCTGAAAAATATTTTAAAATGCTAAAATGATTTACAATACATAGTTGGCAATTTAAAAATACACGATCCAATTTTTATGCATATAAAACGCAATTAAACCTTAAAAGGGCTAATATTGCGATTATATGCAATTTAGCTTTAAAAATATTAAATGTAATTATAAAAATATGTAAAAATTACCTTAGCCATTTTTGGTATAAATATAGAAATCTAATAGATGAATTATTAAAATAATAATTTTGGAAATAATTATTGGGTATTTTATGGATAAAAAAGGAGAAAATAAATTAATTTTAAAATCTTAAAATTATGGAAAAAATAATAAAACCCTTGGATATGATTATATATGCATATATATGATATTTTGAATATTAAAAATATATAGGGAAAAATTGGGTATCAATAGGCCGAAGAACATGTGAAGTTTTGAAGATTGACAAAAGAACTCAGACATGGACCAGGTCCATCTTGTGAAGCACAATTATGATCAACCTATACATATGAGATGTACGTGAAAGAGATAAATCTAACTGATCAAGAAGCAATATCTCCTGATCTGATTGAAAAGATTGCATATTAGATAAGGAGAGAAAGTCTCCTTACATGAAGAGAACACAGTTTAGGAAGAAGATAGTGTTAGAGTTTGAGATCACCATGAACTCTTCTACGATAGAAGAGTAGCAATTGAATCCCAGTCAAACTCTGATTACTAACCTATTAAATGTCAGTGTTGTTCTCTTATACTGGTAATGCACATAAGCATAAGTTAAACATAAATTGAAAGCAAAAGAGCAAGGCAATTTGGCAAACAATTTATGAGTAATTTGGGTGTGCAAACCTGAAGCTACTTGAACGAGATAGAAGAACCGGTTCCATGTGTCTATCTTTTATTCTAGTTCAATTGTAGTAGGTGATTTTACATTGTACCTTTCAGCTTTCATAGAAGCAATTGTATTAGGTACCTAGAGTGTTCAAGTTAGAGTTAACCTGAAGTTGTCGCAACAGTTGAGGATGTGTGCTACAACGAGATTAGAGTTAATCCTTAGTTTTACAAAGAGTTTTTGTAAGTGCTGTTTTGGCTCAGTGATTTTAGTGGAAGTTTGGGAAAATCCTACTGAGTAGTAGGTCGTGGTTTTTTCACCTTTTGAGCCAGGTGTTTTCCATGTAAAAATCTCTGTGTTCTTTATTTAATGTATTTATTATTCTGCAAATAGTAGTAGTTGGAACACCTAGAAGGACCAGGTCCTTCTATAGTTCAGTTAAGCAAAAATTGGGTACCACACAAATCACTTCCCTCTTCTGTGGTATTGACGCTTAAAACATCAATCGGTATCAGAGTGGGTTATCCTTGAAGAGGTTAAAACCTTAGGAAAAGATCAAGATGAGTGTACCATCTGGAAACTGGGAAGGACAATCCACTGCTAGGACTCCACTCTTTAATGGTCAATACTATTCTTAGTGGAAGAACAGGATGAGAGATCATATCATATGAGAAATATATGAACTCTGGGACATAGTCACTGATGGTCCCCTGGCGACTACAAAGAAGAATGCTGAAGGAGTGGATGTGCCAAAGACAAGAGCTGACTGCACTGTTGTAGACTTGAAGAAATGGGAGAAGAATGCCAAGGTCAAGAAATGGCTTGTGTGTGGACTGGGTCCAGATGAGTACAACAGGATTCAAAGTTGTACCACTACTAAGGATATATAGGACACTTTACAAGTGGCTCGTGAAGGAACTCCTCAAGTAAAGAGATCAAGAGGAACACTGCTATATTCTCAATATGAGAATTTCACTATGAAGGAAGGAGAAACTATCCAGGAGATGTACACAAGGTTCACAACACTAACAAATGAACTTAAATCTCTTGGGAGAATTATCCTTGAAGAAGACAAGGTTGAGAAAATCTTGACACGGGTCTTATCAGTGACTTGGAAAAGCAAAATCACTGCTATTCAAGAATCAAAGAACATTGCTACTCTCAAGTTGGATGAATTGATTGGAAACCTCACTGCCTATGAACTGAGAAGGCAAACCATGAAAATGGATGTACGTAAGAAGGAGAGGAGTCTGGCTCTCAGAATAGCTGAAGGTGTAAATTTGGAGGATGATGAAATGGCCATGATTACAAGGGATTTCAAAAAGTAACTAATGAGAGGAAAGGGTTCTTCAAGAGGTACAACCTTCAACAAACCAAGGGCTCTTGAGAAACAGACCAACGAGGGTTGTTACAAATGTGGAAAGACTGATCACATGATCAAGAGCTGTCCTCGGTGGGAAATTGAATGGAAGAAGGAAAGGGCTGAATGAAGGAACAAGAAAAAGGAACAAGTTCAACCCCAAAGGAACAAATGATCAAAAAAGGCTATGGTTGCTGCTTGGGGAGAAACATCAGATGAGGATTCAGAAGATGAAGCTGGAGATGAACAAGCACTTATGGTCATCGGAGAATCAGATGATGAACATGAGGTAAGTGTCATTCATCTCAAAGACAAGATTAAATTTCTGTCTAAAGAAAGGTTGTCTGAACTATTGCTGGACTTCATCGATGAGTCTGAAATAATTAAAAATAAGAAGGAAGAGTTGTCTAGGGAGTGTGTGATCTTAAAAGCCAAGTGCAAAAATCTAGAATTTAGGGCTAATGAGAGTGACAGTAAAAATTCTAAGTTGAAGAACCAGGTTCTTGAACTTGACACTAGTGTCCTAGAACTTAGGTCTGATAATTTAAAACTAAAATTAGGAACAGGTAAGAAGAAAGCTGATCACACATAACTCATCTTAGAAGAAAACCTAGGAAAAAAAGAAGGATGAGTTATATAGGAAGGATGAGCAGATAAGAGTCTTAAAAGAAGACCTAGGGAAGGTAAAGCATGAAGTAGACAACACTTGCAAATGGAATAAGGCCTCTGATGCATTATCCTGGCTACAAGAACATCACAGTAGCAACAAGAGAGGACTTGGCTATGGGGCACAAGCACCTAAGTGGGACCCCAAAAGCAAGTACCTCACTCTTCCTGAAAATAAAATCTGCACACATTGTGGCAAGACTGGTCATTACAAAAATGAATGTAATGTAAAAGAAAAGGCCAGTCAAAAGAACAAAGCTTTTGTTCAAGGAAAAATAAGGTTGCCTGGGTGGGCTAAAAGGAATTTGATTTATCCCTTTGCCTATAGAAATGGACCCAAATTAGTTTGGGTTCCTAAGACTAACCCCTGATTTCTTTTTGTAGGTCCAAGTGAAGGGAAGTAGCTGAATATGGTACATGGATAGTGGCTGCTTAAAACATATGACTGGAAACAAGAACCAGTTCCTTTCACTTGAGGACTTAAAAGGAGGTAATGTCTCCTTTGGAAATGGGAATAAATGTGAGATTATTGGGGTTGGAAAGGTAGGTAAGACAATGTCACACTCCATTGAGAATGTCTACTTGATTGATGGCTTGAAAGATAGCCTAATCAGTGTATCACAACTGTGTGACAGAGATAACCTTGTAGCATTTACCTCTACCAAATGCTTTGTGATTAACCTTACCACTGACAAGATTGTTTTGCAGGGAAAAAGAGTTAATAATATTTACATTGTAGATTTGTCCACTCTTTCAGAAAATGAACTCACTTGCTTGAGTGTGCTGGACAATGATCCCCTCCTGTGGCACAAAAGACTTGGTCATGCAAGTATGAATCAACTCAACAAATTAGTCTCCAAGGACTTGGTGATAGGGTTACCTAACATCAAGTTCAAGGAAGACAAAGTTTGTGAGGCCTGTGCAAGGGGAAGCAGGTAAGATCATCCTTTAAAAGCAAGAAACTGATAAGCACGACCAGGACGTTAGAACTGGTTCATATGGATCTCTGTGGTCTAATGAGAACATTGAACAGATGTGGTAAGAAATATGTGATGGTACTTGTTGATGATTATTCTAGGTTTACATGGGTACTATTCTTAACATCTAAGAATGAAGCATTTGACATGTTTACTGCCTTTGTTAGAAAAACTCAGAAATAACTACGTAATCAACTTGCATCCATCAGGTCTGATCATGGAACTGAATTTGAAAATGTTAAGTTTGCTGAATTTTGTGATGAGCATGGTATAGATCATAACTTCTCTGCTTCTAGGACTCCTCAACAAAATGGAGTAGTTGAAAGGAAGAACAAGACTCTTGAAGATATGGCTAGGACTATGCTTCTTTCTAGTAAACTTCCTTATAGCTTCTGGGCAGAGGCTATCAACACTGAATGTTATATCATAAATATATGCATGACTAGACCTCTTGTAGAGAAGACTCCCTATGAGTTACTTAAAGGGATAAAATCAAATATATCCCATCTTAGGGCATTTGGATGCAAGTTCTTTGTGCACAATAATGGAAAGAACTCCCTAGGTAAGTTTGATCCCAGAAGTGATGAGGGAGTATTCTTAGGATATTATTCACATAGCAAAGCATATAAAGTGTTCAATAAAAGAACTTTGTGTATAGAAGAAAGTGTACATGTAGTGTTTGATGAAACTAACATTCTTTCTGAAAGACAGGAACATGAAGATGAAGCTATTGGACTGGTAAAAGATTTGAGTGAAGTCTTAGCTCAAGATAAAGTGGCTCCAAAAGAAGGAACAGGTGATGGAATAGGTTCTTCCATCCAGGGCAACATGACAGGGGGAACTGATCAAAGAGGAACTGAAACCAATACCGTAAAGGAACCTGTTCATGACCCTGTTCCTTAGCAGCAGAACATGGGAGAAACATCAAGCAGAAATCAGCTGGTTGTGAAACCTCACAAGTATTAAAGTTCTTATCCTATTGAGAACATAATTACTGATCCAACCTCTAGAGTCAAAACTAGATCATAATTAAAGAATTTGTGTGATTTTGATGCTTTTCTATCTCTTACTGAACCTAAAAATGTTGTTGAGGCTTTGCATGATATAGACTAGTAAATGCAATGCAAGATGAACTCAATCAGTTCGAGAGAAGTCAAGTTTGGCATCTAGTTCCAAGACCCAAGGACAGATCAGTGATTGGAACAAAATGGGTCTTCAGAAACAAGCTTGATGAAGATGGAACAGTTACAAGAAACAAGGCAAGACTGGTGGTCCAAGGTTACAGCCAAGATGGGGGTATAAATTATGATGAGACTTTTGCTCTAGTTGCAAAATTGGAGGTAATAAAACTTCTCATAGCTTTTACAGCACACATGGAATTCACTCTTCATTAGATGGATGTCAAGAGTGCCTTCCTGAATGGCTACCTAAAAGAAGAAGTATTTGTTAAACAACCTCCAGGGTTTGAAAGCAAGGAGTGTCCTGAACATGTGTACAAATTAGACAAGGCTCTCTATGGACTCAAGCAGGCTCCTAGAGCATGGTATGAATGTCCAAATTCCTGCTTGAGCATGGCTACAAAAGAGGTAAAATTGACAGTACTCTATTCTTGAGGGAAAAAAGTAAGGATCTTCTTATGGTACAAATATATGTTAATGACATAATTTTCGGGGCAACCACTGACAAACTGATTAAGGATTTTGCCAAATTAATGGGGAGTGAGTTTGAAATGAGTATGATGGGTGAGCTTAACTTTTCTTAGGCTTACAGATCAAACAAAGCCCAAATGGAACCATGATCCATCAGCAGAAATATGCAAATGAGCTGATCAAAAAGTTTAAAATGGATGAATCAAAGGAAATAGATACCCCCATTGCAACTGCCACTAAAGTAGACATAGATGAACCTGGTTCATCAGTTGATCAGAAGTTGTATAGGGGTATGATTGGTTCACTTTTGTATCTAACTGCCAACAAACCTGACATAGTTTTTAGTGTAGGGCTCTATGCTCGCTTTCAGGCTAATCCAAAGGAATGTCACTTGACTGCTGTCAAGAGGATATTGAGATATTTGAAAGGCACTACTGATCTGTGTCTTTGGTACCCTAAAGGTAGTAATTTCAATCTAGTAGGGTATGTTGATGCTGATTATGCATGCTTACTTGTGAATAGGAAAAACACCTTAGGTATGACTCATTTTCTTGGTTCATTTCTTGTATCATGGGCCACTAAAAAGCAAAATTCAGTGGCCTTATCCACTGCTAAGGCTGAATATGTTGCTGCTGCCTCTTGTTGTGCTCAATTACTGTGGATCAAACAGCATCTTGTAGATTTTGGCATTGAAGTTGGTTGCATTCCTATCTTCTGTGATAACACTAGTGCTATAAGTATGAAAAAGAACTCTGTTCATCATAAGAGGACTAAGCACATAGATGTTAGACACCACTTCTTAAGAGATAACTATGAGAAAGGATTGATCTCCATAGAATTCTGTGCTACTGATAGACAAATTGCTGACATCTTTACTAAAGCATTGAGTAGAGAAAACTTTGAGAGGAACAGGTTGAAATTAGGGATGATTAAGATTACCTAATAGGACCAGCTCAGAATGCAAAATGAAAAAAATGACAAAAAATTGAAAAAAAATGAAAAAAAATATTTTTTTGGCTAGGAAATCTAAACTTGTGTAAATATCTAGATTAATTTTTACTCAGCTTCATACTATAATTAGTATAATCCTGTGACATGTGTTAATATGACTTACTGATCTCTTACAAAATTTTCTATATTATGGCAAATTGAGGCATGTTCAAGAGAATTCTAAATGAAGAACCTGGTTCATCAGTATGGGTTCATCTGAGAGCTAAGGTATATTTTATATACTCTGCACAATTAGAAATATAAATATTTAAATCATAAGCAGAAGTCCTACAATTGATTCAATTCCTTAGAAAATACTATCCGTTAGCATTGAACCAGTTCCGTCTGCCTTAGAACTCTAAACCACAAAAATTGCCTAAAATCTAGGGAAGCTTAACCGATCATTCAAACCTGCAATTTCAGGTTGATTAGACCTCTAATTGACCACTACTAAAGTTGTCGTTATACATTAAATGTGTATTTCTCCTTAAATACACATCATTACCTCCTGCCATCTCCATAATTCTATACCGTCAAAAAATCCCTCTTCACTTTCATTTGCTTTCTTCTCCAAAACTCTAACTCACCAATTCTCTCAAGAAACTAGCAATCATGACAAACCCATAAGTTAATCCTGGAACTCCACCACAACCCACTCCCTCTGATTCATCTACCCCTCCTCCACCCAGTACATCTCCCAAACCCAGGCTGAGAAGGGTAAAAATGCTTGCTCGGAAAACAGTAGCGTCTAGGGCTCTCAAAAAGAAATTAAATGAGAAATTAAAGGCAAGACAGGTCTAAGACTCTGACTCTAACTCTGATTCTGAGTCATACAAATCCGCCAGTGAGGGGGAAGGACCTGGGTCTTATGACTCTGAAAAAGATCAAGAATCCCCTTCTAAGGTAAGTTCTTCTGTGTGTGAAAATCTAGAAACTAGGTTTGTTCTGGTTGGACCTATTAAGGATATAGAATTACCTGAGTTACGAAGGAGTGGAGGTAAAAAGAAATCTGGAAAAAAAGAGAGAAAGAGAGAGAGGGTACATGTGGTGAAGAGAGGGGAAATGGGAAAAGAGTGGTTGATCATTCACCCATTGCTGATTTGCCTGTGCCTGCTATTTATAGGGTTGAACAAGAAAAGGTATAAAAGAGTGGGAAGAAGTCAGGGGGAAGTTCTTCTGGTGAATCTGCTGAAGGGTTAGTTCATCTAAGCACACAAAGAGATGAACCTGGTTCATCTACTGAAGAGACCCTAGCTAACCTGTTGAAAAAGGTTGGGGCGAGTTATGATCCTAAGAAACGAAGAACTCCCACACCAAAAGCCCTCAGTGCTCCTAAACCTTCCAAGAAAAGAAAGGCTTCATCCCCAACACCTACTGAAATTTCATTGCCAAAGGGAAGAGCTACAAGAAGCAGGGTGAGGCAGAGTGAGAGTGATCTTCAAAAGGCTCTAGCTGAGAGTAAGAAGAAAAAGCTGGCTAAAGGAAAAGGGAAGGTTACAGAGTCCTCAGAGGATGTGGAGGTTGAGGAGATGGAACAAGTCCATCAGGAGGAAGTTCAAACAGTGCAGGTTCAGACCCCTAAGCCCAAAACGTCCAAGACTTCTTCCAAGAAGTCTTCCTCTGTGTCTGAGACTGCTGAACCTTCATTAGCCAAGAGGACAAGGTCTATAGTGAAAAGTAAACAAGTAAGAATTTTTGAAGATAAGGAATAGAGTGGAGAAGAAGAAGATGATGAGTCTGATGGTGAACAAGACAAGCTTGCCATGTTTGGCAAAAGAAAGATTTTGAAGGGTAGACTATTGAAAGACCTGGTGGAACCGGGAATGATGAGACTGGTGGATGCCTTAGCTGCTCAGGGGTGGAAGGACATGGTCCTTCAGATGGATGGTAGGCTATCTAGGAATAAGATCATCGAGTTTATGGAAGATGCAGAGGTTAAGGATGGCAAGGTTAACAGCCTGGTGAAAGGAGTTCAAGTGTCCTTTGATGCAGAAAAACTAGGAGAGATCATTGATATACCCTCTGAAGGGTTTGATGACTATACAAAGCAAAGGTGGCCTTGTATGGACTCCCTTCCTACTACCTTGACATTACCAGGAGGGTTTGTGATGCTGAATATATGAATGAGGCTAGGGCTATTCAGAATATGAAATGAGGCCTCAACACAAGGTCTTGTTTGAATTTGTCAATAAGTGCCTATTGCCCAGACATAAGAGAAGGCATATTGCAAATTATATGAACCTAGTTCTTATGGAGTGCCTGGAAAGTGGGAGGCAAATAAATTGGCCTGCCTTCATCATCAAGTTGCTAGACAGTGTCATCAATGGATCAAAGGCTCATGCTACCCCCTATGCCTTTATTCTGAGTACGATTCTGGATATGTGCAATGTTCCTTTGAAGAAATGGGAAATGGCTTCGAGCAAGGATCGCTTTGGCATTAACACTCTGATTGCTTGTGACTATTTGGTCAATGCCATCCCAAATGAACCTGGTTCATCCAAGAAGACTCCTATCAATAGTAAAGTCAGGGCTCTTATTCAGGAATGTGAAGCCAATGATGCTGAGATAGCTATGCTCAAGGCTCATGTAGCAGAGGTGGAATCTGAGAGGGATGCTCTCAGAACTGAGCTTGCCAAGGAAAAGGAGAAGAATGATGGAATTCTTCATAATATGCTGAATCTTCTCCAACCCCAAAACCAACCTTCTAGCTCCCTCAAGCGTTAGGAATTCTAGTTTTTGTCTCCTGAACCTTTCTAGTACCTTCAGTGACCCGGATTAGGGATTTTTCTATCTTTTTGCTCATGGTTTAAATGTTTTTCTGTTTTCTGGTTGTGGATTGTGGTAGTAACATATCCTCTGTCAATGATATCTACTATTTTTTTCTCTTGTTCGATGTTAATCTTTTCTTGATAGTTTAAATATGTTTGCCTGATTACTGATGATTAAACTATGATTGTACTTGCAGTTGCCCCAGTGGCCATGAGTACTTATTAAAATCTAGGAATCACACTTTGTATGCAACTTTTAGATGATGCCAAAAGGGGAAAGAGATAGTGCTTTACACACATTCTGAATTAAGTGATATTTATGACCTAATTAACTTGGTCCTTGATGATAAGTGAATTTTCTAAACTTTGAATTGATGGTTCAACTGAGTTCTTACATGATCCAAGTAAGTAAAAAGCACAGAGTTTGTCATCATCAAAAAAGGGGAATTTGTTGGCCCAAGAACAGGTGAAGTTTTGAAGATTGACAAAAGAACTCAGACATGGACCAGGTCCATCTTGTGAAGCACAGTTATGATCAACCTATACATATGAGATGCACGTGAAGGAGATAAATCTAACTGATCATTAAACAATATCTCCTGATCTGATCGAAAAGATTGCATATTGGATAAGGAGAAAAGACTCCTTACATGAAGAGAACATAGTTTAGGAAGAAGATAGTGTTTTGAGATCACCATGAACTCTTCTACGATAGAAGAGTAGCAATTGAATCCTAGTCAAACTCTTTACTAACCTATTAAATGTCAGTGTTGTTCTCTTTTATAGGTAATGCACATAAGCATAAGTTAAACTTAAATTGAGAGCAAAAGATCAAGGCGATTTTGCAAGCAATTTATGTGTGATTTGAGTGTACGAACCTGAAGCTACTTGAACGAGATAGAAGAACCAGTTCCATGTGTCTATCTTTTATTGCAGTTTAATTGTAATAGGTGATTTTACATTGTACCTTTCAGCTTTCATAGAAGCAATTGTATTAGGTACCTAGAGTATTCAAGTTAAGAGTTAAATTGAAGTTGTCGCAACAGTTGAGGCAGTGTGCTACAACGGGATTAGAGTAAATCCTTAGGTTTATAAAGAGTTTTTGTAAATGCTGTTTTGGCTCAATGATTTTAGTGGAAGTTTGGGAAAATCCTACTGAGTAGTAGGTCATTTTTTTCACCTTTTGAGCCAGGTGTTTTCCACGTAAAAATCTCTGTGTTCTTTATTTTCTGTATTTATTATTCCGCAAACAGTAGTAGTTGGAACACCTAGAAGAACCAGGTCCTTCTATAGTTCAGTTAAGCGAAAATTGGGTACCACACAAATCACCCTCCTCTTGTGTGGTATTGACGCTAAAAACATCAGTTGAGTTATTTGCTTAAATTGCAATTACATACTCAGTCATATTCATTCAATTGCATATTATATCTCAAGCTGTATTATCATTTGTTGTCACATCATGTTATCATTGTTTGGGCTGATTGGCATGAGATTTGTGAGCCTGAGAGGCTGGAGAGATTGATGACATAGTGAGGCTGAGGGCCTGATTGTGAGTGATATTTCACGTTGTAGCATGCCATGATTGGCTTATATTAGCGCTTGGGCAGGATCTGCCCTTCCGGAGTCTGACATACTAGCAGTGAGCGTATGTACCTACTTAGTGCGAGTGCCGAGCGTGAATGCCGAGTGCGAGAGTGCAAGTGCCGAGTGACTAGGAGGACTGATTGACTGGGAGGACTGAGTGATTGGGAGGACTGAGTAACTGAGAGGACTGAGTGATTGAGCGTGTTGAGTGAGGTTGACTGCTCCGAGAGCATGAACACATGAGTTTATCACTGTGGTGCATTACAGTTACATGCATACTTAGCATATAGGCACAGAGATGCATTCCCTCATGTTGTACAATATTGTGACATTCATGACTTCACATACACATTGACATATAGGCATAGAGATGTACTTTCCTCATGCCATCTGATAATGAAACATCCTATCCGTTGTTGAAATTTTTTGGGGTAAATCACAGTTTTATGACATACTCACATTTTGGTGACTTCGGTGAAAGATTTGGGTTTTATTGTTATACCTGAAAAGCATGCCTATTTTTCGTATCGATGAACAAGCTGAACATCATATCTTTGAGTATTACTTGTACTGTTTTCATTATATTGTTACGAATTGTTCTTGGCTATTGATGTTGGACTCTGTCCGTTGTCCAAGCTCGTCGCTTCTTTCAACCTAAGGTTTGGTTTGTTACTTATTGAGTACATGAGGTCGATTGTACTCATACTATACTTTTGCACTTTGCGTGCACAGTTTGGAGCTGATATTGCTGTGTATGGCAGAAGCTGGCATTGAAGATGTACCTGCGTTCCAATTGTAGATGTCTCTTGTTCATGGAAGCTTTAGATTTATAAAAATTTGTTTATGTACATTTCGAACAGATGATGTATTTATTTAATACCATCTTTGTGAACTTTAAGTCTTATAAGCTCATGATTCGTACTACTAGTCCTTGGGATTTTATATAAAAACTTAGTTATTTCATCATTTATTTTCTCAGTTAATCTTATTTGACTTGGATTGTTGCTAAATGGCTTACCTAGCAGGTTGGGTTAGGTGCCATCACGACTAGTTGTATTTTGGGTCGTGACATGAGTACACCATTACGGTACCCAGTAAAAATAAAGCCTAACCTCGATATAGTAGTGATGAGGCCAGGTCAAGACACCTATTAGACAAAGAAACTTGTACAAGATATCCATGAAGCTAACAATAGAAAGAACATCAATGTAAGGCTAACAACGAAAATATTATTATTTTACAACCAACAACGAAATGATAGATATGCAAATGACAACAAGTAGTAAACGGGTAATAGAGAAGCAAAATAATCAGAACACTGATGAGATATGAATGAACTCAAATAAGGAGGAACCAATGATAGCTAAAATAATCAAATCATTCCCAACGCATGAGCCTAAAACACAAATTACCCTAAGGCACCTGACCTCGTAAATCACAATCATGGACCACAATTTCTAAATCTTACACGTATAGCACCTCATGCCCATAATAACAATTACCTTCACACTGCAAGGCCTATGTGCTACCATGTACATTGCAACCGTAACAAATATCAATTAAAATGATCGAGAGTTATATTTAAACACCATAAAACATAATAAAAATCTTGAATAAAGTAAGGCGTCAAATGAAATAATGAGTTTATTTTAGAAATTGATTAAAGGAAAATAAAATACAACTTATACAAAATAGAGCATCATATGGATTTAGTTTAGAAATCAATAAAATTGAGTAAAATGTCATATTTAAACAAAGCAAAACATCAGTTAAATTAACGTATTAAATATAGAATCTATCAAAAGAGAAACGTGATAACAATTTTAAGTAAGGTAACCAATCAACATGGTGTTGAGTATAACTTGAGAACCTAATTATAGTAAAAAGGCGATAACTATTTAAAATAGTAAGGCACCGAGTGAGATAGCGAGTTGTATCTTAAGAGACACATAGAATAAAGTATGTCAATGATTATATTATTTAAATATTTATATTACCAACAACTCAACGGAATATGTTATAGTGACTCCACGCAATTAAATTCATGTTGACAATCAATTCACCAAATTATAATGGAGGCACAGATTGATATGTTAAAGCAATACAATAAATCACTTAGAATGCACGACTCACACAAGAAGCCACAATCGTTCCAACACCAAGATAACAATGAATAACCAAACATAATCAAAATACGGATGAATGATTTAAGGAAGAACAATAACCGTTCAAATCAACAAGTTGTCTCAACATAGAATGTACAACAAGAATCACAACCGAGGTACCGCCTCGAAATCACAATTCACAAGACATAACACAATCTTTCCTTATACTGCCGATTTGAGCTTTACATTTGGATAGTTTTGAAAATATTTTCCCCCCAAAATAGCTACACGCACTTTAGCCCACCTTATGTTACCGCGTGGCTTCAAGTAATTCTCTTACTAGCAACACACACGTAAATCCCACCTTATATCGATGCATGCGCATTAACCCCTATCCTTATATCACTGCATGCGCATAAATATCACAACACAATCAGGGGCGAATTTACATGGGAGGGGGTGGTTCACGTGAACCCATCCTCCTTTCCCTAAACCTTGTATAGCACCAGTAAATTTCAGCACAAAATACTTGAATTTGTATGGGTGAACCCATCCTCAAGTGAACATTGTAATGCACTGGTAGAGAAGTGCACCTTCCATCCACCGGGTAGGTGGTTCGAATCCCCGTAATACCCTTTTTAAAATTATCCATTATTTCACTCTTTAATTAATAACTTGGCTACATACCCATGCTCCTAGGCCCGCAGTTTAAAGTTTCCCATGCTCTTTAGCACACACGTTCTTTTTCTTTTCCTCTCTTTATTACTACATAACTGCTTCTTTAGTCTTTCAGTTATACTTTCAAAATCCCTAAATTAAAAATACCTCTCTACACAAAACTCTCTAACGCTCTAAGTCTTCTGCAAATCAACAAAATACCAACTTTTCTGCAAACAAAAGTCACATATTTTTCAAGTTTCTTTATCAATCTCACTTCTTCTTTTGTTTCTTTATCTTTTTTCTTTGATTTATGAAGTTGGGTTGAAAAAAAATAACTTTCATGAAGCCAGAAAATTCAATAATGGTGTTTAAATGTTTAACATCCTTTGCCAGTGGGCTATGCAAGGGTGTTCAAAGTCTATTTTTTTTTAAAAATAAGTAATAGTTTACCCTATACATAGTATAATTTTTCGGCAAAGGATAGTCAGTTCGTCGTACATAGCTTCGCCCTGGGTGCACCCATTCTCGTGAAATCCTGGATACGCCTCTGAACACAATAACAACTCGCACCAGAAGTATCCATATGTCACAAACCAAAAATTATCAATACCAAAGTTACCACAATATATAGCCCACGACTCAACCACAATATGAACAAGAATCTCAATAATAACAAAATAAAGGTGAATAACCCAACAAGAAAGACATCTCAACAATTAACAACTTCGCCTCAATGTGAAAATGACTTTCACAACTTCAATACCAATAACTCAACAAGAAGATATTCCATGAAATAATAACTTTAAGTAAGGTAATTCAACAATTAAATAATTAACAAGATAATAATAAAGTCAATAACTTCAACTAAAGTATGTAAGAGAAAAATAACAAGTAAGAGATAGAGCAAGTGTTAACAATGTTAAATAAAGCATTCAAGGATAGATTAACACATGTAAGGGTAGATTAATAATGAAAGATATATAACATGTTATGGCAATTCAATTAAAGGCATGAAAAGAGTCTAAATAGTCTAAACCGGTCAAATACCATATATAGCCCGTGTACCCACTCGTCACCTTGAGTACACGGCTTTCACATAACACAAATAGCACAATCAACCTAAATCATAAGGGACAGTTCCTTCCCAATATTCTGAGTCGTTTGGCAAGCATAGTGGGGAGTCTGGGCAGTTAGTACTGTCCACTGGAAACAATAACGAAATTATACAAGCCAACGTGAGGAAGATGGTAATTAAATCCAAACTTTGGGCTGACCAAAGAGAGGATGATGATGAAGAAGACTGGGGTGCTGAAACTGCGGGGGATTCGACTAATGAAGGTGAGCGATGTAGTGGAGATGAGGAGATGCTTTCAGTTGGCTCACCATCTTTGCCAAAAATTGGTAGCTCTTCAAAGTTGAACTCAGGCAGCAAGTCAAACGCAAATGCCCCAGATTTTATCCCTAAAAATAGGCAGCAATAGATTGGAACAAGCACAGTAGGTGCTATTTCGATGGCCAAGGCAGTAGAAAGTACTGGACATCAGCAGGTTATTGCTAACAATCCAACTACTATATATGCAGCAGCAATATCAAGTCCTTGATAGCAACAACAGATTAATTCAGATGTTATTACTGCTGATGATCAAAAAGCAACAATAACACCAAAGTCCGGGCAGCAGCAAAATCGTGCAAACACTCCAGTCATTGCTTTGGAGGATAGATTGTTGCTGGATGCATTGGTAAGTACTAAACCCTCAGTGAATTCAGTTCATAATTTAAGCACTGGACATATGGCAAAGAACAGACGCAATACACAAATTGTTGAGCAACATTAAGACAAGGCAGTCATGACAAAGTCACAAGACGCAAATGTTTTGATGGCACAAGACACTATCCAAAACTTTCCAAATCCAATGAATGTAGGAAGAGACATGTATGAAGATGGAGAGGAAGATGAAATGCTACAAAAATGCAGGCAAGAGGTAGCAAAAAAAGGTGATTTATCACCTATGCACAGTGTAGAAGAAAGAAGACTCACACAAGGAAGAAGAGTTGGGACGACAAGGTGAATGAGGAAGCAAACGTTAGACGACTCCCAATGAGAGTTGCCAAACAAAAACAGGCTGCCCCAACCACATCTACGAGATCCAACCGTTCAAACAAGAAATCATGAAGTTTGAAGACATATTGAAGAGGGTTGATGAAGATAAAAAAGAATTACAACTTGAAGAAGTTGCAAATTTAGATAAGAAGGGACAACACATTAACTCTTACTACACTTTATTCTACCACTATGTTAGTATACTCATTTGTAATATCATCACAGAGTATGTTATAAACTTTGCGATGATCATAGAATATTTTGTACTCTCTAGTTCTTACTTTTTACATGCATGCTAGTAGTGGAGGTTTTTTATGCCTCGATAGGATTAGTAAGGTATGGTTTAGCCTAGTTTGTGTTGCTCTTGTCCTATGGCTTTGGAAAGATATCCTAATGGATATGAGATTATATGCCCTCGTGAGACTTTGCCGGTACCTACACCATGATCCTCTACATGAGGCTACCATCATAAGGCAATGTGAGGCGCAGATGAGTGATTATATAACCAAGGCATAGAGGAAACACTATTGGTGCTATTGTCCCCCTTATTTTTACTCTTCCTATGTGGTTTGCTTTTTACTATTAATAAAACTAGCCCTAGGCACCTCGCGCTAGTGGATTTGCTTTAAAAAAAAAGTTTCCCCATACAAACTTAGGCAAGATATCTTCCTTAAAGAAGCTAAATCAATACTTTATGAAGCCCTTCCCGTGTGAAACAACCTCTAAACGGCTCGAATATAGCCAAAATAACTTAATATCATAAATAAAAGCCATAGGAAACAATTTCGGATAATAAAGCTTCGGCCTTTAATAAAAAACAAAAAGTCAACCCAAAAAGTTAACCCCAAGCTCGTATCTCAGAATCCAACAAAACTCACAAATTCTGAACACCCATCCCGATACGAGTTCAATCATACTAAAATCATTCAATTTCGACCTCAAATCGGCCTTCGAACTATCAATTTATGTTTAAGAAAGTTCTTTACTAAAATTCCCAAATTCTCCAATTCAATTTATTAATCAAATACTAAATCGAGATTGGAATCATGTAAAAAATATGAGTCAAAAATATTAATTCAATCCAAGTAATTAAAATCCCATTCAAAATCGCCCAAAACCGAGCTCCAAAACCTTATGAGAAAAGTAACTAATTCTGAAATAAGGAAAAAAAATGCAGCAGTTGTTCCAACTCGATTTAGGTCCTAGATGATCCCGAAACTTACGTTTGATAAGCCAAACACGATCCTTATAAGATTACACCCAAGATAGACTCTTGAATCATCTAATTTGGCCTTAAAATAAGTAAGATATGATGTTTTGAAGTTTTAAAAGAAATCTAAAAATTTCAATGACATTTTCGGAATTATTTACACTAGAAGAAACCAGCAATAAGAAAATTTTCGTTTTAGCACCCAAACTCATTCGGAACCTCCTGGACACAAACCATATATGCATTTCAATCAGAAAACACGCTACGAACCTGCTCACATACTCAAAATACCGTAAAGAGGTCATCTTGATCTGATATTGACCATGGTCAAATTTCAAATCCTTAACTTAGCTAGTTTCTCAACCAATGTTCCAAAATATACCCGAGACTCTTGGGCCTCATCCAATCATACCTACAAGTAACAATACATCATAAAACTTATCCAAATCCTCAAAAAACCCACGGAAATACCACAACAAAGAATCGAGGATCAAACCGAATAGAATTTCTCTTAAGTTGTTAAATCTTCATTCTTTCAAAAGATTGTTCGAATCACACTTAAATACTTCAGATTACTTACAAACTTTGCACACAAGTTCAATTCAACTATATAGAATACCAATTGGAGTCCAATAACATCAAAGTCAACTTTTGGTCAAACTTATGAACTCTTAAGTTTTTCAAATTGCCAACTTTCGACTAATAGTGATGAATTCTTATAGGAACCTCTGAAACCAAATCCGAATATACGTACAAGGCCAAAATTATCATACAAACTTATTGAAATAATAAAAATCCGATTCTAAATCTATTTACCCAAAAGTCAAACCTTGGTTAATTCTTCCAACTTAAAGCTTCTAAAAATGAGAACCATTCTTCCAAATCAATCCTGAACCGCTCGAAAACCGAACGAACCATACAAAAAAGTCATAATATATAATATGAAGCTACTCTAAGTCTCAAACCACCGAATGGTATGCTAAATCTCAAAATGGTGGGTCGGGTCATTACATCCCCCCCCCCACTTAAACATACCTTCGTCCTCGAACGTGCCAAGAGTCGTTCCAAAGCCACAAATTACCATATAACCTCACCATACACATAAATATCGGTGAAACCACGTCGCCCCAATCCATATAAGCCTGAAAACACCACCTAACAGAGGAACCTTACTTTAACCTTACTCCATAAACCTTAAAACCCAAATCCCCAACATCCGAAACTCATTATATGATCCTATTCTTGCATCTATGCACCGTATAACTCTAAACAAGCCGTATCAGTCCATAACCATATCTCTTTACATAATCAAATGATATACCACATAACTCAAATACTCATAGTAATAATTTCCAACCGCAATAGCTGCTCGATAACCAACCCAACACTGGTAACAAATCTCATATCAACTAAACCCTTGTTCTGAACCTTCGTACACTGCCAATGATGAAAGAGACATAAGAAACTCATTACCACCCATCAGATCAACAGGTCGTGGAGCTCTCTTGCCCGATAGTAACCATAGCCAAAATCTAAGCCGACTAGTGACACTATTCTTCCAAACATACATTAATCAAATCCGTTGGCATTCATTCAAGCCCAATAACCTCACCTCATCCAATACAAGCTACTCGACTGACCTGTCATACAAATGCTACTTAGAGCCACATACCATGCAATCTGTGCACCAATAAATAATTACTCAGATATACCAATGATGGAAAGAGAATGAAAATGAAAGAACCATCCCACCAGCTTAACATATACCACCATGAAGCTCAATGTTGCCAATACACCATACAAGGAGAAACATAACACATGAAATAAGCACAAAGGATCATATCCTAACATAACGTCGTTGCGATGCATGACCCAATCTGACACTGGTCCACCTAGAATACGTCGAGCCATGATACTCACAATCAATAACCATAACCATATCAACAACAAACATACGAAGCAAATGACCATAACCATGGAGATACAGATATCACAATATACCAGAAACAGGAAGACCATAACCAAGGCACAATCAACCATTCAACACCCCAAGAGAAATCTCGCTTGAATTTCGATACAAAGCCCAAACATAACTGCATCATATGTAAATAGTCAAGAGTCTCACAATCCGTCGTGGCATAGAACAGTAACACATAGAACACATCAGAACACGAATAAGGTCAATTCTAACTGATGACACCACTCGCTATAATAACTGTGCTGAGTAAACAAGTCTGACCTTATGTAGAATATACATTCTCATTAAGCCTACCAGTGGTCTCCAAATCAATTCTGATCCTTCCGAAATAGGTAGATAGCCTCCAAAAAGGCCACTATAGCATATCTATAGCACATATCATCAGTCACCAACCTCTTAGCATACCTTTATCGTCCGCAACTATGGAATAAGTTTCCTCTGAGAAACTTCTTAGTCTTTCGATCCTTAAAATGCCAAAATATCCATATCCAATCACAATTGCACTACTCAAATGACTGATACCTTCATTATATACGATCATCCCATGATAAATATGCCTTTGTGCCATATAGAAAAATCTGAACATCCGCGGTCGATCAATCAGCCGATTACCGTAATACTAGTCAGGCATCCGCAAGTCGAAGCAGAGTGCGCACCCTTCTCAGGTGGTACCAAATGATGCTAGCATTCTTCTACATATCTAAAATCATCCATGCTGTCTGAACTTGTGACCCCATCCAAGCGAAAATCGTAACACGCAACATGTTCCTTATGTCGATAGAAGACATCTGGTTCAAGCCATGGTCGACACTACCAGAACTCTTTGAGACCCGTCCACTACCACCAAGCCATAAAAACTGAACTTCCCCAAATCAACCAAGTCACACAAGCCGCCAAACCCAAGAGTACTGCCACAAAAATGTCGATAAGGTATTACCATACCAAAAGAACCAATTACCTTTGTTACCGTGCTGACCCAACACCACCAAGTTGACATACTTGCTCGAATATTCCTTGATTTGTCTTTAAGTTAGTACGTTTGCTCATCGGTACACAATGATTCCAAATCAAAGTTCGTTGCAGACGATCCTAGCACGAACCAAGTCATCTGAAGGCCCATAAACCTCTATATTTCCTCTGAAGCACCCAACAATGCTGCAACTAAGATACCTAATCTGAAAAGATCTTCTGTGAATCTGAAGATGCTTCTTTAACCTCTCTGATACTGAAATTTAGATTTAGCAGTAATACAGATATACCGCATATATACCTCAGACCCAAAGCTGATATAACACCTGCCTATGCAATCTGTTTGTTGATAGTAAACTTTCCACTTGGCACGAAGCCATAGGACACAACATTTGATGATCCACAATAGTACAACACTAATCAGAGACAAGAACCTGTTGCATCCCACACCTGAACAACTGGAGATATACCAATATGTTCGCGTCCTTAGTTTGGACAATAGAGACAATGATCGAGCATCCTTGGCCCCCTTATATCCTATTCGCAGCATTCCGTACCATTGTAGCATAGCTGATACCGAGTGCACATCATCACATACGAGTGGATGTAAAGGAATATAAGATGTATGTTTCAAGCTGAATTAGTGTCGCACGATAAAGAATGAAAGGAGTGGAATTTCCTAATAGTTCTGTAGCCTCTCGAACATAAGTACAAACATCTCTGTACCGATCCACAAGACTTTACAAACCTTCTTATGACTCGAAGCACCTATGAACCTAGAGCTCTGATACCAACTTATCACGACCCCAAATTCCCACCTTAGGATGTCATGATGGAACCTAGTCTCTAGATTAGATAAGCGTAACACATGTTGAGTTAATAACAAAATTAAACTATTTAATCATTAAATCATAAACCAGTAAATGACATACATAACTGCAACGACCAATAGTTATCCATTTCCCAAAACCGGTAGTACGGGGTCATAAACTCTACTGAAATATACTAGAACTTTTAAATACTATATTATTTCGATTTACAATTTAACAGTAGCACAAGGAAGTAGGATGGTAACTCCGAGCCCGCGAGTGTCAAACAGGTATACCTTGAAGTCTCCGCCGCGTATACGCAACTCCTAATATCACAATTAGAAAAACCTAAATCTGCATAAAATGTGCAGAAGTGTAGCATGAGTATATCATAACGGTACCCAGTAAGTATCAAGCCTAACCTCGATAGAGTAGTAACGAGGCCAGGTCAAGACACCTACTAGACATAAAATCTGTACAAGATATCCATGAAGCTAACAATGGAAAGAACATCAATGTAAGGCTAACATCGAAAAGATTATTGATTTACAACCAACAACGAAACAATAGAAATGCAAACGGTAGCAAGTAGTAAACGGATAATAGAGAAGCAACATAATCAGGACACCGATGAGATATGGATGAACTCAAATAAGGAGGAACCAATGAAAACTCAAATAATCAAATTGTTCCCAACGCATGGTCATAAAATACGAATTACCCCGAGGCACCACACCTCGTAAATCACAATCATGGACCACAATTTCTAAATTTTACACGTAGGGCACCTCGTGCCCACAATAACAATTACCTTCACATGGCAAGGTCCACGTGCTACCATGTACATTGCAACCGTAATAAATATCAATTAAAATGATTGAGAGTTATATTTAAACACCATAAAGCATAATAATAATCTTGAATAAATTAAGGCTTCAAATGAAAAAATGAGTTTATTTTAAAAATTAATTAAATATAAAATATAATTTATACGAAATAGAGTATCATATGGATTTAGTTTAGAAATCAATAAAATTAAGTAAAATATCATATTTAAACAAAGCATAACATCAGTTAAATTAACAAATTAAATATAGAATTTGTTAAAAGAGAAACGTGATAACGATTTTAAGTAAGGTAACCAATCAACAAGGTGTTGCGTATAATTTGAGAACCTAATTATAGTAAAAGGGCGATAACCATTTAAAATAATAAGTCACCGAGTGAGATAACAAGTTCTATCTTAAGAGACACATAGAATAAAGCATGTCAATAATTCTATTATTTAAATCGCTATGTTACCACCAACTCAACAGAATATGATATAATTACTATACACAACTAAATTCACATTGACAATCAATTTATCAAGTTATAATGGAGGCACATATTAGCATGTTAAATCAATACAATAATATCACGTATAATGCATGACTCACACAAGAAGTCACAATCGTTCCAACACCAAGATAACAACGAATAACCAAACATAATCAAAATGTGGATGAAAGATTGAAGGAAGAACAATAGCCGTTCAAATCAACAAGTTGTCCCAACATAGAAGGTACAACAAGAATCACAACCGAGGTACCCTTCGAAATCACAATTCACAAGTCATAATCACAATCTTTTCTTATACCGCCGCGTGAGCTTTATATTTAGATAGTTTTGAAAATATTTTTTTTCGAAATAACTACACGCACTTTAGCCCCCTTTATGTCATCACGTGGCTTCACGTAATTCTCTTACTAGCAACACGCACATAAATCCCACCTTATGCCGTCACATGCATATTAACCCCTATCCCTATACTGCCGCATGCACATCAATATCACAACACAATAACAACTCGCACTACAAGTGCTCATATGCCACAACTTGCCAAAAATTATCAGTATCAAATTTTTCACAACATATAGCTCACGGCTCAACCATAATATGAACAAGAATATCAATAATAACAAAATAAAGGTGAATAGCTCAACAAGAAAGATATCTCAACAACTAACAACTTTGCCTCAATGTGAAAACGGCTTTCACAACTTCAATACCAATAACTCAACAAGAAGATATTCCATGAAATAACAACTTCAAGTAAGGTAATTCAATAATTAAAGAATTAACAAGACAATAAGTAAGGCAATAACTTCAACTAAAGCATGTAAGAGCAAAATAACAAGTAAGAGATAGAGCAAGTGTTAACAATGTCAAATAAAACATGTAAGGATAGACTAACACATGTAAGGGTAGATTACCAATGAAAGATATAACATGTTATGACAATTTAATTAAAGGCATGAAAAGAGTCTAAATAGCCTAAATCAGTCAAATACAACATACAACCCATGTACCCACTCGTCACCTTGCGTACATGAATTTCACATAACACAAATAGCACAACCCAATCCTAAGGGGTAGTTCCCCCCTCCCCTCCCCCCACAAAGTTAGGCAGGATACTTATCTCAAAAAGCTAAATCAATACTTTAAGAATCCTTTTCCGTGTGAAACAACCTCCGAACTGCTCGAATCTTGCCAAAATAACTTAATATCATAAATAAAAGCCATAGGAAATAATTTCGGATAATAAAGCTTTGATCTTTAATGAAAACCAAAAAGTCAACCCCGAGCTTGTTCCTCAGAATCCCATAAAACTCACAAATTTCGAACATCCATTCCTATGCAAGTCCAATCATACCAAAATTATTAAATTCTGACCTCAAACCGGCCTTCAGACCATCAATTTATTTTTTAGAAAGTTTTTTTACTAAAATCTTCAATTTTTTATTTCTCCAATTCAAATTATTAATCAAACACTAAATCGAGGTTGGAATCATGAAATAATAACAAATACGAGTCAAAAATACTTACCTCAATCTAAGCAGTAAAAATCCCTTGCAAAATCGCCCAAAATCGAGCTTCAAAACTTTGTGAGAAAAAGTAACTAAATTTCGAAATAAGAAAAAAATGGAGCAGTTGTCCCAGCTTGATTCAGGTCCTAGATGATTCTAAAACTCATGTTTGATAAGGCCAACACAATCCTTGCGAGATTACACCCAAGATAGCCTCTTGAATCACCCAATTTGGCCTTAATATAAGGGAGATATGATGTTTTGAAATTTTAAAAGAAATCTTAAAATTTCAATGGCATTTTCGTAATTATTTACACTAGAAAAAAAATCAGCAATAACAAAATCTTCCTTTTAGCAACCAACACTCATCCGGAACCTTCTAGACACAAACCATATATACATTTCAATTATAAAACATGCTACGAACCTGCTCGCGCTCTCAAACATCGAAAAGAGGTCATTTTGATCCGATATTGATCATCATACATAATATGAAGCTACTCTAAGTCTCAAACCACTGAATGAAATGCTAAAGCTCAAAACAATTGGTCGGGTTGTTACATCCTTGTTGTATTCTATAAGTTCAGCAATTATCTCTAAGCAAGTAATAAGACATGTTCAATGATTAAATTTATTTCTTTATGTATCTTTTTTTTCTCGATGAGTTGATACTTGTTGGTTTTTGATTTTTTTTTATCAACGGTCATGTGAGCTTAGAATGTATTTAATTTTATATTCGCGAGTACTTTAATTAAGAATATTAGAGTCTATGGCTCTATGCACTAGCTAATATTAAAGTCGAACATACCGAAATTACCGTACCGAATAAACCGAAATCGAAAAGAGAAATGCCAAACTATACCGAACTTAATTAGGTACCGTATTGGTATAGCATTATAGGAAATCGAATATTGAAAATATCGAACCAAAATATCTAAATATCATACCATATCGACTGACGAACACCCACGAAGCAACTTAAATTTTCCAAAATTTTCTATACCTAGTGCACATGATTTGTATAGGAATTTTATTCTCCATTTTTTATTTTGTCTATAAGAGTTAGTTAGTGAGGTAACTATTACAATAGGACACATGTAGTTAGTTATAGCTTCTTTTTTTGTTTACACTTTAGTCCTAGTTAATTGTATATATATGTAGTTTTACAGCAGCCCTGAATCAATTAGAAAACGAAAATTTCTAAATTCCATATAACTAGTTAATTTATCCGCGCTTTGCGCAGTTTAATATAATTTTTTTTTTCTTAATTTAATATAGAAGCAATAAAAAATAATGAAAGACATAAATATGAAAAATTAAAAAGTCAAATATATAAGATAGAAGGTACATATCAAGATAAAACATAAAACAGAGCAATTAAAAAGTATCATATATATTTTTTATAGATTATCTTGACAGAACTCATACACAAATAAACATGTCTCAACTAATCAACCTTTTTTTCCTTCGGAGTAATAAACTTCCACATCCTACAAATCGTTTATCTTTCGGATACAATCATCCTCTTTTAGACCCAAATGAAGTTACAAGAACCAATAGTGAATGCAGGGATGGAATATTGACTAACACAACTGCAACATAAAGTGTTGAAATATTCAATCTATGTTAAGATATTTCCTCTTTGCACTATGTAGCTCTTGTGAGAAAGTTTTGGCGCTCACAGTATGTTGGATCGACCAATAATATGTGTCCACTTGCAATCATCATCACCAAATTAGAAGTAACCTCAAAGAAATCTGCTTATTCAAACTCCATTAGTCAAGTCTTTTCTTTATTATTGGAAAAGTCACATTGTCTGAGGGCTAGGACATGATCCCATCTTTTCTTTTTATACAAAGCTGCAAAAACATGGTTAGCGAAAAGAGACCACTCTCATGTACAATTTTTCTACTACGATCAGTTAAGCAAGAAAAAAGGAGTAAACAAACTATTATATATTTATAACGAACTTATTTATCCAATTATTTGCACAACTCCTTAGTTAGAACAAAACAGAACAAAAACG
The DNA here is from genome assembly GCF_000393655.2 of Nicotiana sylvestris. Classification (NCBI taxonomy): domain Eukaryota; kingdom Viridiplantae; phylum Streptophyta; class Magnoliopsida; order Solanales; family Solanaceae; genus Nicotiana; species Nicotiana sylvestris. Next base: position 93,236,724 of record NC_091068.1, on the reverse strand, counting down.
AATCTACACTTGTTTCTTTAGCGGAACTTTATTGAATTCAAGCTTCTATTTCAGGCTGCACTAATGGCTATAGTTTTTCGAACACTATAGTGGCATCATCTCCTTACCACCAAATCTCAATCAGGACTATTAAAATTTAAAGTAGCAATGTATAAATTGATATACAATAATGATTCAGATATAAAAGTTTTAAAAATAATTTAGATATATGCAATAATGGAGTAACAAAAAGAAATCCTCTTCTCCTATTCACATCAGACTCCATCAGAAACACTTAACTTTTCTATTTGTGTAGTCATTAAAGCAAGAATAATACATAGTAAAAGGAGGAAGAAAGGTAGAAAGGTGATACGAGTAAAAACCCAAGATATAAAACTGAAATTGCTTAATTAAGGAGAAAAAAGCAAAAGAAAACTGATATATTGCACTACACCGATGACACTTCTATTCGCAATACACAGATTCTTCAAATTACTAACAAATGACACGACCTAATAGATACTCCCTCTACTCCGTTCCAAAAAGAATGACCCCTTTCTAAGTTTGGAAATAATTTAACTTAAACTTACAATTCTATCCTTAATGAGAAGCTTTTATAACCACACAAATACTCTGGGCCCCTTTTTGACTTGTTTAGAACCATAAATTTCAAAAATCTTTATTTTTTCTTAAACTCCGTGCCCAGTCAAACAAATTCACATAAATTGGAACGAAGGGAGTACCTAACTTCATTGCAATAGTCATCATGTAAAGACAACAATATCGAAACAAAACCTCACAAAAAAACGGAATAACCTGCATTTTTGAAATTCTCTGGAGGTGTATGGAAGGAGTAGCCACTAATACAACATTAGGGGATTCTCTCGTCAATTCAACACTATGATTATTTCTCTCATCGATTCTGCTAAGTTTTTGATTAATTCTCCCTTTTCTTCTCGACTTGTGTTGTTTCAAGTTCAATTAACCTTAAAAGATAAGAAGATAAACAATGTAAGAAGAAAAAGCAATGATGCCAATGGCACACACTGATCAGCGGAAAATCAGTCTTAAAGGGTAAAATAAAAGAAAAATAGTTATCCTTATTACATACCAAAGGAAAACTAAGCACTGATATATACCAAGAATATATATTAGTGCCGTACAATCTGGTAAATAGGAAAAAAGAAAAAGACCACTAAAATGATACATGACTGATAATGATAATCAAGGAAAAAACTCCATAGTACTATAATATATAATAATAGTCGTTCAAAAACATTAATGGTATTCACCATGATATCAAATGTCTTTTTTTTCCTGATAATCTCGTAGACAAATAAATATGATAGAATAAAAGAACCAAAAGAAAAAGTAAAAAGAGTGAAATCTAAGAAAGTATTAAAACTCTTCCTATGTTTTCTCGCTAATTTCTCTCTGGCGTTAAAAAGAAAACCTTAGTCATATACTCATACTTCTGTTCTTCTGGATGGAGTGAAGTTGGCTTCGTGCGCAGATACCATATTCTTAATCAACTAAAATCATATTATGAAATTACTTTTCTGTGTTTCTATTCTCACGCACAAGTGGGTTTAAACAGAAATTCTTCAGCACAAAAACTGTAAAGCTGCAAAATTTACAAAGAGGAATGTCATACCATATTACCAGTTCTTGTTTTCATCTTATCATTTGCTTCAAATTTTAAATCCTCAGACTTCTGCTACCTTGAAAGGCCTACCAAATAAGAGACAGAAAAGGAAATTATAATAACAGAGAGGAAATTATGAGAAAGAAAAGGAAATCAGTAACTGTAACTGGCACGACCCGCATTTCCCGCCCTCGGGAGTCGTGATGGCGCCTACTAATGTGAGCTAGGCAAGCCGATTGTTTGAACAATTTACCTTTTTCCCATTTTAAATCCTTTAACAATTATAAGCAATAATTTAAAGACAGTGGAATTTATGACAAGCGAAAGAAAAACAATAAAACAATACAACTATTTAAAAAAGACTACCCAGAACTAGAATCACAGTTTTACAGACGGTCTAAGAATACTACAAACAAGGTCTGAATGAAATACATAAGTCTGTCTCTAAATAAGTAAAACAGTAAGAGAAAAGATAGGAGGAGACGCCAAGGCCCGGAGATGTCTGCAGGACTACCTCAGGTCGCCTGCGTAGACTGAAGACAGCACCGTCACTGCGGTCCAAATGCTCCGGTATCAGTATCTGCACACAGTGCTGAGTGTAGTATCAGCACAACCGACCCCATGTGTTGGTAAGTGCCTAGCCTAACTTCGGCGAAGTAGTGACGAGGCTAGGACCAGACTACCAAATAAACATGTGCAGTTAAATCATATATAGCGGAAATAGAAGCAGATAATTACGACTAAAGTTGGGCGGGGGAAACATACTGCGAAGAGTAATAGGTAACAACAGAACGACAATAGAGAAATATAAGGAATGCCATAAATCAATTAGCAGCAAAAGTAAGGAAATATAAGAACAAGTACACATGTAATACCGTTGCAGACGTGCAACACGATCCCATCATATGATACCGTTGCAGGCGTGCAACCCGATCCCATTTCATATGATACTGTTGCAGGCGTGCAACCTGCTCCCATTTCATATACTACCGTTGCAAGCGTGCAACCCGCTCCCATTTCATATATTACTGTTGCAGGTGTGCAACCCGCTCCCATTTCATATATTACCGTTGCAGGCGTGCAACCCGCTCTCATTTCATATATTACCTTTGCAGGCATGCAACCCGCTCCCATTTCATATATTACCTTTGCAGGCATGCAACTCGCTCCCATTTCATATATTACCATTGCAGGCATGCAACCCGCTCCCATTTCATTTATCAACACCAATCATAAAGGAATCCCAGCAAGGGAACAATAGCAATATAACAACATCCCGGCAAGGGAGCAATAATATCAAAATAAACATCCGGCAAGGGAACAATAATATGACAATAACATCCCGGCAAGGAAACAATAATGATAATAACATACCGGCAAGGGAACAATAATGATAATCCTCATATGAAGCGCAATAAATCACAACGTGTCATAACAATTACAATACAAGACTCACGAGCATGTTTGACACCGACGTATAGATACTCGTCACTATGCCTATACGCCGTACTCCACAATTACCACATAGCAAATAAGACACGACTCCTAATCCCTCAAGCTAAGGTTAGACCAAACACTTACCTCGAACTTCCACGGCCAACTCAAGCCTCAAATACTGCTTTTCCTTTTGAATTTGGCTCCAACTCAATTGTATCTAGACATAATCGACTTAATAACATCAATAAACGCTAAACAATCCAATCCCAATGCTTAATTATAGATTTCCTATCATTCTTCCCAAAAGTCAAAAATCGACTCCGGGCCGCTAGGTCAAAACATGAGGTTTGGACCAAAACCCGATCACCCTTTCACCCACGAGCCCGAATATATAATTAGTTCTAAAATCCGACCCCAAAACAAGGTCTAAATCTCAATTATACAAAAAACCCTAACTCTACCTAAATCACTAATTTTCTACCCTTAAGAATATGATTTAGGCCTAGAAATCTAATGGGTGTTAATGAAAATAGAAGAAATAAGTTTAAGATTACATATCTATGGATTTGTGGTGAAGTTTTTTTTTTCAAAAATCGCCCAATTTGGAGTTTGGAAGAAGAAGTTATGAAATTTGGGTTAAATCCTGTATGCTCTGTTACTGTTTAAAAATCACTGGGTAGGCCTTCATCGCGTTCGCGATAGGCCTGTCGCGTTCGCGATGGGTCAGGCCCAGCTGATCATCGCGTTCACGTTCGACGGCTCGCGTTCGCGGAGCTTAAGCTCCTAGAGCCTTCGCGTTCGCAGTCAGATGGCCACGTTTGCGTAGAACAAATGTGAACCCGCCCCCCAGGCCTTTAACCTTATGCGTTCGCGAGTGCCTGGACGCGTTCGCGAAGGGTACTCCCCCCACAGCCTCGCGTTCGCATCCCAAGCTCCGCGTTCGCGAAGAACAAACTGGCACCTGAGAAAATTACCTTACGCGTTCGCGAGTGGAACCACGCGAACGCGAAGAACAAACCCTCTGTGCACCTGAGATAGCAAAAACCTGCAATTTTTCCTAAGTTCAAAACGTTCTGAAACTCACCCGAGCCCTCAGGGCTCCAAACCAAACATGCATACTAACTCAAAAAATCATATGAACTTATCCGTGCGATCAAATCGCCAAAATAACCTCTTAAACAACGAATTTAGCATAGAAATCTAAGAAAAATCTCAAAACTTTCAAAGTATCAATCTTCACAACTACGGGTCCGAATCACCTCAAACGACTTCCGTTTCTTATCAAATTACACGGACTCATCTTAAATCACATATAAGACCTGTACCGGGCTCTGAAACTAAATACGGGCCCGATACCATCAAGTTTTAAACACATTTCATTTCCAAAAACTCATATATATTCAAGAAAATAATTTTCTTTAAAAATTCATTTCTCGGGCTTGGGACCTCGGAATTCGATTCCGGGCATACGCCCAAGTCCCATATTTTCCTACAGACCCTCCAGGACCGTCAAATTAAGAGTCCGAGTCCGTTTACTGAAAATGTTGACCGAAGTCAACTTAAATTCATTTTAAAGTCAAAATTCATCATTTTTCATAGATTTCCACATAATGGCTTTCCGGCTATGTGCCTGGACTGCGCACACAAATCGAGGTGATGCTGAAAGAGGTTTTTAAGGCCTAGGAACATAGAGTTTATTTTTAAAACAAGTGATCATCATATTCTCCACCTCTAAAATAACCGTTCGTCCTCAAACGGACAGAAGAAGAAAGTACCCGAGTCGGGGAAAAGATGGGGGTAACGGCTCCGCATATCGGACTCGGACTCCCAGGTTGATGCCTCAGCAGGCTGACCTCTCCACTGAACATGAACAGAAGGAAAACTCTTTAATCTCAACTGACGAACCTACCGGTCTAGAATGATGTCCGTGGGAGTCCAACAATGATGTCCATAGTAATACGCTCCCACTTCCACTCAGGAATCTCAATCTTTTGGAACAAACCACCGGGCATATGATGCTCGTACTTAACCTGTTGACAATTCAAACACCGATCCACATGAGCAATAATTCCCTTCTTCATTCTCAGCCACCAATAATGCTGCCGCAAATCCTGATACATCTTAGCGGCGCCCGGATGAATAGAGTAATGGGAACAACGGGCCTCCTCTAAAATCAACTCTTGGAATCCATCTACATTCGGCACATAAACTCAACCCTGCAATCTCAGAACTCCATCATCTCCTAAGGTAACATACTTGGCACCTCCGTGCTGCACCGTTTCTCTAAGGACACACAAATGAGGATCATCATACTGCCGATCTCGGATATGCTCCAATAATGAAGAACGAGCAATGGTGCAAGTTAATACACGGCTGGACTCAAAAACATCCAACCTCACGAACTGATTGGCCAAAGCCTGAACATCCAAAGCAAGCGGTCTCTCACCGACCGAAATATAAGCAAGACTGCCCATACTGGTTGACTTCCTACTCGAAGCATCGGCCACCACATTGGCCTTTCCCGGATGATATAAGATGGTGATATCATAGTCTTTCAACAGCTCCAACCACCTTCTCTGCCTCAAATTTAGCTCTTTCTGCTTGAACAAGTACTGCAGACTCTTGTGATCTGTGAACACCTCACATGTCACGCCATACAGATAATGCCTCCAAATCTTCGACGCGTGAAAAATGGTTTCCAACTCCAAATAATGAACCAGATAGTTCTTCTCATAAATCTTCAACTGCCGCGAAACATAGACAATGACCTTGCCATCCTGCATCAACACCGCACCAAGTCCAATACGAGATGCATCACAATAAACTGTATAAGGCCCTGAACCTGTGGGCAAAACCAACACTGGTGTCGTAGTCAAAACTATCTTGAGCTTCTGAAAGCTCGCCTCACACTCGTCTGACCATCTGAACTGGGCACCCTTCTGGTTCAACCTGGTCATCGGGGCTGCAATAGACGAAAACCCCTCCACAAACCGACGATAATAGCCTGCCAATCCCAAGAAACTCCGAACCTCTGTAGCTGATGCTGGTCTAGGCCAGTTCTTAACTGCCTCAATCTTCTTCGGATCAACCTGAATACCCTCTGCTGATACAACATGACCCAGGAATGCAACTGAACTCAACCAGAACACACACTTCAAAAACTTGGCATACAATTGACTATCCCTCAAAGTCTGAAGAACCACCCTAAGATGCTGCTCATTCTCCTCCCGGCTATGGGAATAGATCAAAATATCATCAATGAAGACTATCACGAACGAATCCAAGTAAGTCCTGAATACTCGATTCATCAAATCCATAAAAGTTGCTGGGGAATTTGTAAACCCGAATGACATCACCAAGAACTCATAATGCCCGTACCGAGTGCGGAAAGCTGTCTTAGGGACATCAGATGCCCTAATCCTCAACTGATGGTATCCAGATCTCAAGTCACTCTTCAAAAATACCTTGGCACCCTGAAGCTGATCAAACAAATCATCAATCCTCGGCAATGGATACTTATTCTTGATTGTAACCTTGTTCAACTGCCGGCAAGCTTTGCATATTCTCATTGATCCGTCCTTCTTTTTAACAAACAACACCGGCGCACCCCAAGGCGAGACACTAGGTCTAATGAAACCTTTTTCAAGCAAGTCTTGCAATTGCTCTTTCAACTCAGGCGGGGCCATACGATACAGTGGAATAGAAATAGGCTGAGTGCTCGGAGCCAAATCAATGCAGAAGTCAATATCCCTATCGGGTGGCATACCTGGCAGGTCTGAAGGAAATACCTCAGGGAACTCACGAATAATAGGCACAGAATCAATAGAAGGAACCTCGGTACTCGAATCACGAACATATGCCAAATAGGCCAAACACCCCTTTTTGACCATATGCCGAGCCTTCATATAAGAGATAACACTACGGGTAGAATGACTAGGAGTCCCTCTCCACTCTAAACAAGGTAAACCCAGCAAGGCTAAGGTCGGAGTCTTGGCATGATAGTCCAAGATAGCGTGGTAAGGTGATAACCAGTCCATCCCCAATATGACATCGAAATCAACCATGCCCAGCAGTAATAAGTCTACTCGGGTCTCAAGACTCCCAATCACAACTACACAAGAGCGATGAACACGATCTACTATAGTAGAATCACCCACCGGCGTAGACACATAAATAGGAGCACTCAAAGAATCGCTAGGCATGACCAGATACGGCGCAAAATAAGATGACACATAAGAGTATGTAGACCCTGGATCAAATAGCACTGAAGCATCCCTACTACAAACCAGAACTGTACATGTGATAGCTACATCGGAAGCCACAACCTCAGGCTTGGCCGGAAGAGCATAATATTGGGGCTGGGCCCTACCACCCTGAACTACATCTCTAGGATGACCTGTTGCTGGTTGGCCTCCACCTCTAGCTGCTTGACCTCCACCTCTAATACCTCTACCTCCACCTCTAGCACCTCTACCCCCACCCCTAGCTAGCGGAGCGGGCGGTGGAACACCTGGTGCCTGAACTATAGCACAGGAACCCTAATACTGTGACTGAGAGCTGCTCGGTGCTCGAGGGCAATATCTAGCAATGGCCTCGTGTCGATGCAAGTAAAACAAGCCCTCGGCTGTTGGGGATGACGACCCTAAAAACTCTAAAGTGGCGGTGCACTGATATGAGCTGGTGGTGCACTGTAGGACTACCGATCAGAATATTGCATATGAGAACCACGGCCACCTGAAGCACCGTGAGAACCCTGAAGTGCTGACTGAAAAAGCCTAGGAGGATGGCCTCTACCATATGAATCCCTACCTCCAGACAAGGCGCCACTGAATCTTCCTGAATGACGAGGCATCTTGTCGGACCCCTGACCACCTCCCTGCGATAGAACCATCTCCACTCTCCTGGCTACATTGACCGCCTCCTAAAAAGAAATCTCATTCCCTATCTCCCCATCCATCTGAAGTCGAATCGGCTGAATAAGTCCCTCAATGTACCTCCTCACCCTCTCTCTCTCTCTCGGTGGGAAGTATGATAAGAGCATGACGAGCCAAGTTGATGAATCTGGTCTCATACTAAGTAACGATCATAGAACCTTGCTGGAGAAGCTCAAACTGCTTCCGATAGATCTCTCGCTGAGTGATAGGGAGAAACTTTCTCCAGAAATAGCTGGGTAAACTGCTCTCAAGTCAAAGCTGGTGATCCGGCTGTCCTATCCAAACAATAATCTCTCCACCAAGTCTTGGCGGATCCAGACAAGCGAAAAGTAGCAAAGTCGACCCCATTGGTCTCCACTATCCCCATGTTCCTAAGAACCTCATGATAGTTGTCTAGATAATCCTGGAGATCCTCAGAAGATGCACCGCTGAAAGTAGTAGTGAAGATCTTGGTGAACCTGTCCAATCTCCACAAAGCGTCGGAAGACATAGCTGCTCCGTCACCGGTCTGAGCTACCACACCCGGCTAAACTGCTCCAACTGGCTGAGCTGCTGGAGTTTGAAACTGGGGAGCCATCTGCTCCAGAGTGTGAGTAGCAGGAGTTTGGGCTCCTCCTCTAGCCTGAGAGGTGGCTGGTGCTACAGGAAGCAAGCCTGCCTGGGTGACACTCTCCATAAGGCCCACTAGACGGACCAGAGCATCTTGGAGTACCGGGGTAGCAATAAACCCCTATGGGTCCTGAACTGGGCCAACCAGAACTATCTGGGCCGGAACCTCATCATCAAAGTCAACCTGAGGCTCCACCACTGGTGCTGCTGCTCTGGGCTAAGCTTTTCCCCTCGTAGGAGCTGCTGTTGGGGGCTCGGGCTGTTGGTCAGTGGATGAGGAAGCGCGTGTTCTCGCCATCTGCGAAAGAACAGAGTAGAAATTTAATTAGCATTGAGAAACCAAACCGCACGACAGAAAGGAATAAATGTGAAGTTTTTTCCTAACTCTGTAGCCTTTGGGGGATAAATACCGACGTCTCCATACCGATCCCTCAGACTCTACTAAGCTTGTCTATGAACTGTGAGGCTCATGTAACCTAGATCTCTAATACCAACCTGTCAGGGCCCGAATTTCCCACCTTCGGGAGTCATGATGATGCCTACTAATGTGAGCTAGGCAAGTCGACTGTTTGGACAATTTGCCTTTTTCCCATTTTAAATCCTTTAACAATTAAAAGCAATAATTTAAAGACAGTGGAATTTATGACAAGCGAAAGAAAAACAATAAAACTACTAAGTATATCCAATACAACTGTTTAAACAAGACTACACAGAACTAGAGTCACAGCTTCACAGACAGTCTAAGAATACTACAAACAAGGTCTGAATGAAATACATAAGTCTGTCTCTGAATAAGTAAAAATAGTAAGAGAAAATATAGGAGGAGACGCCAAGGCCCGCAGACATCTGCAGGACTACCTCGGGTCACCTACGTGGACTGAAGACAGCACCCTCACTGCGGTCCAAATGCTCCGGTATCAGTATCTGCACACAGTGCAAAGTGTAATATCAGCACAACCGACCCTATGTGTTGGTAAATGCCTAGCCTAACCTCGGCGAAGTAGTGACGAGGCTAGGACCAGACTACCAAATAAACCTGTGTAGTTAAATCATATACAGAGGAAATAGAAGCAGATAATTACAACTAAAGTTGGGCGGGGGAAACATGCTGCGGGGAGTAACAGGTAACAACAGAACGACAATAGAGAAATATAAGGAATGCCATAAATCAATCACCAGCAAAGATAAGGAAATAGAAGAACATGTACACATGTAATACCGTTGCAAGCGTGCAACCCGATCCCATTTCATATGATACCGTTGCAGGAATGCAACCCGCTCCCATTTCATATACTACTGTTGCAGGCGTGCAACCCGCTCCCATTTCATATATTACCGTTGCCGGCGTGCAACACGCTCCCATTTCATTTATCAACACCAATCATAAAGGAATCCCGGCAAGGGAACAATAGCAATATAACAACATCCCGGCATGGGAATAATAATATTACAATAACATCCCGGCAAGGGAATAATAATATTACAATAACATCCCGGCAAGGGAATAATAATATCAAAACAAACATCCCGGCAAGGGAACAATAATATGACAATAACATTCCGGCAAGGGAACAATAATGATAATAACATCCCGGCAAGGGAACAATAATGATAATCCTCATATGAAGCGCAATAAATCACAACGTGTCATAACTATTACAATACAAGACTCACGGGCATGCTTGACACTGAAGTATAGATACTTGTCACCATGCCTATACGTCGTACTCCACAGCTACCATATAGCAAATAAGACACGACTTCTAATCCCTCAAGCTAAGGTTAGACCAAACACTTACCTCGAAATATTTTGGGTAAACGGACTTGGACCTGTGATTTGACGGTCCCGGAGGGTCCGTAGGAAAATGTGGGACTTGGGCATTTGCCCGGAATCGAATTCCGAGGTCCCAAGCCGGAGAAATAAATTTTTAAAGAAAATTATTTTCTGGAATATTTATGAGTTTTTGGAAATGAAATGTGTTTAAATCTTGATGGTATCGGGCCCGTATTTTAGTTTCGGAGCTCAGTACATGTCTTATATGTGATTTAATATGAGTCCGTGAAATTTGGTAAGAAACGGAAGTCGTTTGAGGTGATTCGTACCCGTAGTTGTGAAGATTGATACTATGAAAGTTTTGAGATTTTTCTTAGATTTCTATGCTAAATTTGTTGTTTAAGAGGTTATTTTGGCGATTTGATCGCATGGATAAGTTCATATGATATTTTTGAGTTAGTATGCATGTTTGGTTTGGAGCCTCAAGGGCCCGCGTGAGTTTCGGAAGGTTTTGAACTTATGAAAAATTGCAGAGCAGGCCTTCATCGCGTTCGCAATAGGCCTGTCGCGTTCGCGATGGGTCAGGTCCAGCTGATCATCGCGTTCGACGACTCACGTTCACGGAGCTTCAGCTCCTAGAGCCTTCGCGTTCGCGGTCAGATGGCCGTATTCGCGTATATCAAATGTGAAAACCCCCCGACCTTTAACCTTATGCGTTCGCGAGTGCCTAGACGCATTCGCGAAGGGTACTCCCCTCACAGCCTCGCGTTCGCGTTCCAAGCTCCGCATTCGCGAAGAAAAAACTGGCACCTGAGGAAATTGCCTTACGCGTTCGCGAGTGGAACCACGCGAATGCGAAGAACAAACCCTCTGTGCACCTGAGACAGCAAAAACCTGCAATTTTTCTTAAGTTCAAAACCTTCTGAAACCCATTCGAAACTCACCCGAGCCCTCGGTGCTCAAAAACCAAACATGCATATTAACTCAAAAACATCATATGAACTTATCTGTGCGATCAAATCGCCAAAATAACCTCTTAAACAACGAATTTAGCATAGAAATCTAAGAAAAATCTCAAAACTTTCAAAGCATCAATCTTCACAACTACGGGTCCGAATCACCTCAAACGACTTCCGTTTCTTACCAAATTTCACGGATTCATCTTAAATCACATATAAGACCTTTATCGGGCTTCGGAACAAAAATATGGGCCCGATACCATCAAGTTTTAAACACATTTCATTTTCAAAAACTTATAAATATTCCAGAAAATGATTTTCTTTAAAAATTCATTTCTCGGGCTTGGGACCTCTAAATTCGATTCCGAGCATATGTCCAAGTCCCATATTTTTTTACGGACCCTACGGGACCGTCAAATCATGGGTTGGGGTCCATTTACCCAAAATATTGACCGAAGTCAACTTAAATTCATTTTAAAGTCAAAATTCATCATTTTCAGAGATTTCCACATAATAGCTTTCCGGCTATGCGCCCGGACTGCGCAAGTAAATCGAGGTGATGCTGAAAGAGGTTTTTAAGGCCTCGGAACACAGAATTTATTTTTAAAACAAGTGATGACCTTTTGGGTCATCACAGTAACCCAAATATTAGTTCAACAAACAAAATCCATTTGGATGGTGAAAATTAGATTTTTAACAAGCTTAAACATGTGGGTTTAGATTTCAAATTTGATTTTGTGAGAAATTTGGAGTGAGTATTATTTAGAATTTTTAGAAATAGTATAAAGAGGTTGTATATAAAATTTGAAGTCATTTAATGGAGATTTGGACTAATTTTGAACAAGAATTGCAACTGCAAATCGTGGAAGAAGTTCGTCTGCAGACGCTTGTATAAAGATGTATAATGGTGTATAAGATGTGTTTATACAAGATTATACATAATTATACAAAAAACTGACTTCGTCTTCTTCCTTGCGTTTTTTTTGAAATTTAACTCAAATCTTGCTCAAATCTACTCCAAATCACTTCAAATTTAAATTTTGAACTCCTTTTGATATTTTCAATCAATTGGAACAACACCAATCCAAACAACTAACAAACTCAAAAAATCTTTTTTTTTGAAAGCCAAGCTTTGAATGGCCTTCAATGGTGGAATGTTGAATCTTCAATTTTCTTACATTGCAACTAGGTGACACAGGGGAGATGCAGTAATGGCAGACGGCCCCTTGAAGCATATGTAGAAGATGTGAGAAGAAAAGAGAGTGAAAGCAATGTTTGTGAGAACATAAATTTAACTCTATAGCTTTTAGAAGCAATGATGGTAAGAAAACAGATTTTGAATTTACTAGTGCTTTCAAAATATGTACAATATGGGCTAGGTCGGGTAAAACTTAAAAATATGGGCCATTTTTTGTTGTGAAGCCAAATATATTTTCTTGTAATTCTTTCTTAAAAGAAATGACAGATTCATTTGTAAAGAAAAGTAGCGACTGTTGAACTGCCTTTTTTATTTTTTTTATAAATCATTTGTTAAAGGAAAAAGGGAAAAATTTGACAACAGGGATAAATGCGAAAGATGAACGATGAGAGTGGCACCTCACCTCCCTTAGCCCCTGCTTTATAGATATATATAGATGAGTATCTTGTTAGGATGTGTGATGCCATCATCTTTAAGCTGTTAGAAAGGTGATACATTTATTTATTTAATTATATCTTAACAAACTTAGATATATAAGATTGAAACGGTTCCTTTGCAAGTATTAATGTGAACTTATTACACAAAATCTACAAAAGGCAGTTTGATGTTACATTTGAAAACAAAGGGTTTAGGTTACAATTAAAAATTGAAAAACAATTCATGTAATTAAATTGTGTATTGAATTCAAACCAGGCATTTTTGTCAATAACATATATATCATCTATCAGTCCTATGAAAGTCATTCTTCATTGTCTTTCAACTTTTACTGTTATTTATTTGTTGCAGTTTCTGGAGATTTTTGTCGATCACAATTGCAAATAAAACCAGCCAACTCCCAACTTTATCATATACGTAGTGTCTCCCTCAACCCATCAGACCACCACCACTGTGCAATATACACACTAAATGAATATTGATTCCAAACGCATACAGATGATGTTACGTTCTAAGTCAAGGTGCTTCTTATTTGCTGCTATATTCATGACATATTTGTCTCATTTTTGCTTTTCGTTTTTTTGTAGTGGTGATGTCGGAGCAGATACCTGATACCTCCCACCAGCCAAATGTACTAGAATTTATCCACCAAGACTTAGACAGACCATGATCTCCTATAATTTGTACTCGTCTCATTTATATAGGGTGACAATTTTATTGGATTAAAGTTGTGTTCTTGGATTTCATTTGTTGCTTTTGATGTCCTGAAGTTGTGAATATTCATGCATGTTTTTCTATTGTATCTTGTTTAAAGACTGAATTTTTTATGTTTTTGGAGGATTTGTAGAGCTGGATCCATTATTGAGCCTGGAAAGAGGAGACATGCTTCTATCTTTTCAAGAACAATTTCTGCATCCAAGCTTTGCAGATGTGATGCTATGGGATCACAAATTGATTCAGATGCCCTTGTTTCTCTTGAACGAAAACCCACTATTAAGCATTCGTCCGAGGTATTAAAACCTTTTTATGTCATGTTTGATGCTCCAACTATAAAGTAATGGTTTATTTTTTATTTAGGTTCTCAATAGGCGAATGTTATATCAAAGAATTGATATTTAATTCATAAAAATGGAGAAATTGATAGCGAAAATTGATATAAAAATGGGATTGTGGTGTAATTGTAGTTGTATCAAGTTGACACAAAACTTAGATGGTTCGACTTTCATACATCAAAACCCTGATTCTTTTGTATGGAGGGAGTAGTTCATTTTTTTATTCAAGCGCATTATAAGGAATTATGCAAATAAATCTTGATTTTTTTCCTTTTTGGGAAGTGATTTTTTGGTGGATATGGATAATAAGTTTTGTCCAAAAATATTAAATTTTATTTGTTATATTTATTTTTTGTTTGTGTAGAATGGGATCAATAGATTTTTGATCGTGCAAGAGCAAACGAGGAAACTTGAGGAGGAGCTGAGAGAGACAAGAGAGCAATTAAGTTTTGTTGAAGAAGAAAAGAGCAGAGCCATTGATGAACTTAGTGAGATGAAACATGTAGCCTATGAGACCAATGTGAAGGCGACCGATGGATTATCGCCAAGGAAATCAAGAGAACTTTATGCAGAAGTTAGGACTTTGATGGAGTTGCTTACTCACAAACAAGAAGAATTGAAGATAAAAGATAAGAATATCAAGTCTTTGAAGTTGGAGCTCGAAAAGGCGAGGCAATGTGAGCTCAAGTTACTAGAGAAAGATACAAATTTAGGGAAAGTGAAAGAAGGATTTAGTCATGTAAAAGCATTCAAGATTTGCGTAACAGATTGGTTGTCTGATTTTAGAAGAAGGATTCAAGAATTAGAAGATGAATTGGAGAACAGGAAGTTATCAGAGTCCAAAATATTTGATGCTTGGTTGTCAAAGACAAGACAGTTTGAACAAATCAAGATTGAACTCGAAGAATCCAAGCTCGAGATTGCTTCTCTTCATGAAAAGATTGAATTTTTAGACACTACTTTCAAGGAAAATGGAAGGTATCTTGATCATTCTTGCAATGAGGAAATGGAAAATATCAAGTATGAACTTGAATTGGCAAAAGAGAACGAGAAGGCGGCATCATCAAAGGCCAAGGCTTTAAATGATGAGATGAGCTTGCTGAAAAATGAAATGAAGTTGGCAAATGAGGCAGAAGAAAAGAGCAGAAAGGCGTTAGATGATTTAGCGTTAGCATTGAAGGAAGTTGCTTCGGAAGCATGTGAGGCCAAAGAGAAACTTAGTGCTACACAATTAGAACTCGGACAAGTGAAAAAGGAGGCTGGAAATCTGAAGGAGATGATCAAGAGCATTAAGGCTAGATATAAAAAGCTTATGGATGAAGCAAAAGAGGAGACGGAACTATATAGAAATATAGCGGACAGATTGAAGTTAGAGGTGGAGGAGTCACTAGTGGCTTGGAATGGGAAAGAAATGAGCTTCATCGCGTGTATAAGAGAAGCTGAAGAAGAACGGGATGTTGCTCTCCAAGAGGCCGCTAAGCTCAACGAGTCTCTTAAAGCAGCCGAGCAAATGACTAAAGCAGAAAGGGAAGAAAACTGTAAATTGAGAGACATATGAAGCAAATGCTGGAAAAGGAATGAATCGATGCCATTTCCTCTCTCGAGGAAATGGAAGCCTTGTGATTGATGAAGCTGCTTCATGAAAATTTAACTGAATATAAAAATGCGGATCAGAGTAATGAGGTTATGAGTTAGTTCTATCGACCACTTTTACAAGAAATGTGGTTGTTTTTTAAATTTCAAGCTTGGTGTATAGAAGCATTGGTTAATATGTTTACTCTCTTGTTTACTCCATAAGTTATGATCTTGATGGCTTCAGTGAGTTTTAAATTTCTAGAGAACTTTGATCTCCCAAATTTAATTTTTGTTAGGATGAATTTCTTTGTTTATGGACGTCGAAAAAAGCTTGTAAGTTAAGTTTTTCAAAGTGGGGATGTTTAAGTAGCTTTTCCAACTGCAGAGCATTTTCAAATTTATCAGTACATAATATTGCTTGGAGCTGTATTTCTTGATTTGGAGCCTGCTATTGTGGATGAAGTGAGGACTAGCTCATATCCATGTATAAAAGTAATTATTCATCAAATCTTGTTTACATTATACATTAATCAAAACTAGCTACTATATTTTTAAAAACCAAGAAGCAGAGTATATAGAGTGAATTAAAAAAAGAGACTACTGTCAGTTGCTTCCTATTTTCTCTTGGTCTCTTGCTTATGTGCATCAGCTTGTCTGTAGATGATCATCCAAAGATGGCCAACTCAGATCTGCTGCAATAACATCATCATCAGAACCCAATAATTCCTCCATTGTGAAGCACTCGTCGCTGCTTATAACTAAAGATGGCTCAGCATAATAATCTGATGATGTTAACATATCAGTAAAAGTGCTAGGTGCTCTCTCTTCAATGTTCTGCACTTGCTGTACTGACCACTGATCAGACACAAATCCAGCACTACTACTTCCTTGAGCCATTGGACGTATGATGTTCTGCTCATCAATGCAGATAGGCAACTGAGATTCTGCAGTATTTGATTTTTCTGCTAGTAAACTACCAATGTACTCGTACACTTTCCTTATCCACATGATCAATATTTTCCATCATCTCAGCCAATGTTGATGGAACAGTATCCCTATGATCACATTCAATATTATGATCTTGTTGCAACTGAAAGTCATTATTATCAGATGAATATGTGAATTGATTTGAAGTTGTCCCTTCCTCTGAAGATCTTCCAACATATTCAACATGACTTTGAGCTGAAGGTGCCATCTCTTCAATATTCTGCGCTTCTACATTCACTAATTGTTCAATATTTTGGTCTTGTTGCAACTGAAACACATTATTATGTTCAGATGATGAGAATTGATTAGAAGGACACAAATCATGAAAACCTGTCCCGTGATCCTCTGAAGAACTTGTAACATACTCAAGTTCATGTTCTTGAGTTGTCAAAAGCATGGCATTCATAACAGCAACAACGTTGTTTCCACTGGCCGCTATTACCATATGATCTCCTAATTCCTCATGATCATGATCATGTACAGATTTACGCTTAATGCAACACAAAACAAAGTCCTCATACTGAATTGAATTTCGTTGTCTTAACACCTTTAGGATGTTGTCATCAAGACTATACTCTTTCATATTCCAAACAATATTATTAACTTGATCGCCACCTAATCTCTCCGTGCAGCTATCTTTTTCTTGATATTGAAAACTTTTCTTGAACCCAACCAACTTTGACCCTTTAAAAACTGGTTTACTTTTGTCAAGTCCTTTCCAACAGCCTCCTCCAATCAGCCCTCGACTGAACCTTGAACCATCCGCTTTTGTTCTCTTCAACTTAGTAAAGAAATAGTTTACCTTTGTATCATCTCCCAGAAAATTGTTTTCGAATATATCCCATGGCTTCTTATTCCCGTAAAGATCCTCAACTCGAATATGATCACACGAGAAAGTCTTGCAAGAGACGAATTTGAGTAGATAGCGAACAAGCTCTTCATCAGTGGGTCGAAACCTGATTCCCAGTACTGGATATGGACCATAATTATGGCTAATGATAGTCATGTTTTTTGTTTTCAGTGGAAGAAATTAGCCTGAAAATAGAAAGGAAATACTTTAACTGAACACTAACAACACTCTTCAAGAATGAATTGGTGAAGTGAAGAACAACAAAGGAGCTACTGAGGGTTTAATGTAGAAAAGATATTGCCGATTTGATGCTACTTATATACGTAGGTTTGGGCTATAGGCGGGAAGCAATAGAAAGCCGACTTTAGGAAGAATTAGGATATTAAACTTCCTATTCCACCGTTCTAGACATTTGTAATAAACACCCCTATAATATTACTGACTTATTTCCTTTTTGCTTCGTTCCAAAGAATGACTCCTTTCTAAATTTGGTAGCAATTTAGCTTAAACTTACAATTCTACCATTAATGAGAAGCTTTTTTATAACCATACAAGTGCTCTGGACCCCCTTTTCACTTGTTTAGGATCACAAATTCCAAAAGTTTTTATTTTTTCTTAAATTTCGTGCCCAGTCAAATAGGTTCACATAAATTGGAACGGAGGGATTACTTATTTGCAGATGTAATGTTCCTTATATTTCAGAATTATAAACTAAAATTACCTATATATGAAAACACAACTAAAATCTCTTGTATAAGTTTTATAGAATTTAATATGTATGAATTTTTAATTTATTTCGTTTTGAATGTGTGACTTCAGTTTAGTTAATTTACTTGATTACGGATACACCCCTTATATTTCAAAATTAAATACTTAAGCCCCCTCCCCTAATGAAAATATTAATATAAGTTAAAGTTTGTGTATATGATTTTGTTGTACAAGCTAGGGTTAAGTGGCCAATTTTGAGATATATTCCCGTAGTTGGTTATGTTATATGGGTATTCAATGTGATACTCTAATTATTTTAACTGTGAATTGTTTTCTGTGATTTCTAAACAGACAATTAAAAAAAAACATCTTTAAAAGTTCAGTTCTAGAAAATTGACAAATCAAACTCCATTTTTACACGATGAAATTTCTTTATCTTCTGAGGTGGAATTTATAAAGTGCCAACGCACTGACATGGCGGTTAGCTGTTTGAGCAATTCACACATTCAGTTACATTAACGGAACAAATTATTATTATTATTTTAAAAATAATTTTGTTGTTATAGTGAGTAAAATTTAGTGGCCCTGCGATTAACCTGATTTTTGGTGAATGTAGTTTCGGAATGTCAAACAAAAAAGGCTAGCTCATTTACAGTGTCACAAACAGAACTACTCCCTCCGGTTCATAATAAGTGACCAATTTACTTTTTTATTTTGATTCAAAATAAGTGTCCATTTATATAATCAAGAAAAAATTCAATTTATTTTTCCAACATTACCCTTATGTACGTATTCCTAAAAAGTCATTTACTCCTCACATTTGAGAAAAGAAGTAAGTACTACTATAACTATGGTGCAACATATGAAAGGTAGTTTAGTCACACTAACTATTTTCGTCTAGAATTTAGTATTTCCTTAATAGGTGACCCAAAACAAATTGGTCACTTATTGAATACCCTTTTGATCATTGGTCCCTTATTATTTGAGAAAAAAATTAGAAACTTTAAAGTTTGAAACAAGCTTAAAGCAAACACCTTCCCTCCCCGTACCCATTTTGAAAAGAAATACCCCTCTATGTTTGGTGCTTTCTCTTTCTTTCGAACTTCATTTTGCTTATACTTAGAAGATAAGTCATCATAATCATTAAGTTTTTAAAGAGTTGTATGCCGAATTTTATTTATAGTTATTAGCATATCGTGGTCCCCGTGATGCTCAAATCTTGGGTCCGCCTCTAGGAGTATCTATTTCATAATTTAGTTTTTAACACAAGTTATGTACAGATAATGAAGCTTGAAGCAGCTTCAAAATGAAACATATGCACACAAGGCATGCTCCTTTAGCACATTTACATAATCAAGAAAAATTTAACACTTCACTTGACATATCATATAGTAATAAAGATTAAGCCTTTGATTTAGCTATATACTTAAGCAGTTGGATAAGAAGCATCCATGGCAATCCCGCATAGCCCTTCTTTAGCATCAATGTCACGTTCCATCCTTATATATCCATTTTCACCCCAACTACTACCCCAAGAATTCTTAATCAACCAACATTTAGTACCATCTTCAGCTTTTCCATATCCGACTGCTGTAATACCATGATCTAACTCCATTCCACACGTGCCTGTAAAAACTCCACTCGTGTAGAATTGGAAGGTAAAGTCACTGGCATCAATAGACACTGAAATTGGCTGATTTGCCACAGCATTGAGGAGTGCTTTCTCATTGTTTTTGGGTACTTTTTCGTAGCCTTTGATATCTGCTACATGTGAAGACTCCTTTTTTGTGTTGCATTTTCCGTCAGCAGCTTCGTATGGGTAAGATGTTTCAGTTGTAATGCCTTTGTTTTTCACCATGAAATCGAATGCATCTTCCATGTAACCGCCTTCACATCCTTGATCTTCACTCTTTCTGTCACAGTCCACCAACTCTTGTTCTGATAGAGAGATCAACTTTCCTGTTGAGAGTTTGGTAATCCCCTCTGTTGCTGCTATTGCAGAAAATGCCCAACAGCTCCATGTTTGTTTGTGATAGAAAAAAAGGACCACAAATTAACGATAATGTGGACTGATAGTGTCGTGGCACCTAAAATATAATTACATGTACTTCTCACTAATAAGTGGAACTAGTAATATAGAAAATAAAGTAAGCAACTTCCTACAACATGTTGTAGGAATATATACCACAGCGGAAGCAATAACAGAATCTTATTCACGTGTAATCTAAACAACTAGCACGTATGGAGATTTTAGGATTACCTCTTGAAGCGTAAACACAACAAATCTATGTCGTTCTCCAGTTCCTTAGTTGAAAACACACCAGCAGATTTCCACAGTCTTCTACTGTGTTACCCAAACAATAACCGAAAAATGGAGAATTTTGGGTGGGCAAAATTCTAGTAGAAACCGTAGTCAGAATCTTGTCAAAAACGTCCAGCCTTTATATCCATATATATATAATTGCGTTTTAGGTCAAAACCGTTTTCAAAACCTGTTAGGTTTCCTTCTCCCACTAAGGGACGGTTTCCACGTTTTCTTTCCCACTAAGTAACAGTTTCCACTATTTTCTATTATTTAGGCACAGTAGGGACCACAGAATTTAATTAACAAGGCTTCCTATTATGATATTAATTTCGAAATTCTGAAACTAATTTCCATCATAATAAATTACGAATTATTCCACTAAAAATTCGTAATTGCACTCCTTAGTTCAATTTCGAAATTCTTCCATAAAACCTTATTTAACTCCCCATGTTAAGATTCAGATACTAATCAATCAAATTAAATTACTGACTATTTAATTTATTGATTACTTCCTTTAGACTTACACTTAACTTATTTCATGTGTCGGATACAAAATCCACCGGCCGGGTTTACACATGAAAACTTATAAGCTTTCATAAAGGAGTATCATCAATCTCAAAATCGAGACATGGATTCCATCAACTAATTATTACTTCGCCAATGTATATCATTGTTATCCAATTTACCAGGCTTATTGACTCGCGAAAGAATCTCGCCTTTTAATAAATCAAAACAACAAGTGACATACACAGCTAATAATAATTATATCAGGATTAAGAGTATAAGTACATTAAATGGACTAGAGAAATTATTTTATAAAGTCAGTATAAAATACTCATCTCTACTTGATCCGTTCAATACATACAAAATGTACTAGCACAAGAAGTTGGAATTAAACCATTCTCATAATCAAGATAAATTATATTTAATCTTGTGCTACAATCATTCCGATGATTTGTCCAATTCCATCATTAGATTGTGAACATTAACTTTTATGTCTTACAAGAACCGATGATTTAATCTTCCGTGTATAAGCTAAACTCTATACACTAAATCATCTACTATGTAAGCAATGGATGCACAAACCAACACATGATATTTAAAATGAAACTTTATTGAATTTAAACAAGTAAATAAATAATTGTTCATAAAGAATACTATAACAATACGCATGGCTTATAGTATATTCTAACACATGTTAGGTTATATTGATAGCATAAAGTTATTTACATTTTCAGTGTACATAAATTAAATCCATCGTTTTTAAGGCAATTATAAATGTAAGGCTAGACCACTTACCACATTGTCCTTGATCCTTAATTGGTGTGACTGCACCCTTTGTTCTCCAATCCATAGTTGTTGGAACTGCTGTCACATTTTTTATATCTGAATGAGGTAATTTTTGGTTCACAAAATGGAATCTTCAGACCATTTCGAGCTGCTCTAAATTCCTCATTAGTTAAATCTGCAAATGCATTGATTCCCAACTTGTAAGGCCGGTTTTGCTGCATCATTAAAAGCTCCAATTCGCTCTGCATTCTCCTTGAATATCTTGAAACGACTATCTCTTTCAGCATTGTTTTTGTATACGCGTCCATATTGAATCATCCATTGCTCATATTTTTGCATCAGAGGTTCATCTGCAAGTGTTCTTGCTGTAGTTTTAGAAGCCCATATCCAAGAATTGCCAAAAGAAGAACTAGGAACTTCATATCTAATGAAAAGAATTCTTTATAAAGAAGATAATTGTAAGCTGTAGGTAATGGTGTATATATTCCTTTGGAGATACTGGTATATATAGATTCTTGAATTTGCATTTGCCTCTAGTTGAATGATCTTCCATCACATGTATTGGTATGAAAATAGCTCTAGTTTTTCTGAGTTTGCCGTGTCAAATATTGTGATTTGGACTAGCCAGTTCTTTGCCGTGGATGCTGGGTTGTTTAGTAATTTTACTCCAACAGTAAAAATTAATCGATTCTTGTTTTATGTGTTTATCTCTCGGGTAATGAAGATCTAACAGCCAACAATTTCAGCTTGGACTTCTTTTCGCTTGAGCAATGTATATATTTTTTATAGCTACGCATAGGTTAGAAGGATGTTTTTGTTAGTAATCCGTATTCGAAAATATATTCAAAAAACCAGACACAAAGTAAAATCAGAAACGTTGAAGAACAGAAATTAATCCGAGCCCACTTAATTCTCAATGTTTCATTGAGGAACTTAATCTCCTCCTAGTACCCGAGATTTAAGATTATTAGAACGGATTACCCTGGTACTTCAAACTCCAGTGACCAACGAACTCAAAGACAGTAGCAAATCATATTTCCTGCTTTCTTTCTGTTAAAAACAATGCAGAAGAAAGAAGGAGAAATCAAAATTAGAATTTTCATAAGGAAAATCTATAGGAGTTACAGAAATGACTATTAACAAATAAATTTGGTCCACTAAGTCAAATTATTTGACCAAATCCGAAGCTGAAGCCGAGCGTCAATGATGATGGCGCGAAGCTTGCCTTCTTCTCAACTTTTTAAGAGATAGAAGAAGTACAATTGTATATATACCCATCAAAACTCTTTTCCTCCTCCAATATGGGACAATTTATCTTTGTCAAAGAGGGAAATTCAAAATTTAATTTATTCCTCCATTTTTCATTCACTCTATTTTAAGTTCTAACAAGCTTAAACCCAACAATCCCCCACATGAATGGGGAATGACTATATCACGGAAATATGCATGAAAAACTGTATAATTTACAAGCAAGGATTAATCGCATCTGGATAAGTAGGTTTCTCTTTGAACTTTCCCTTTTCTAACAAGGAGAAATCATAATTTTCGTAAGGAAATCTATGGGAGTTACAGAAACGGCTATTAACAAATAAATTTGGTCCAATCAATCAGTCAAATCATTTGACCGAAGCCGAAGTCGAGCGAGCGACGACAACGAGGCGAAGCTTGCCTTCTTCTCAACTCTTTCGGAGCTAGAAGAAGTGCAATTGTATATATAACTGATAGTAGGCTATATAGTTGACATTTACACCTTAAGATGACCATACTTTGTTGTTGTTTTATAGATA
The DNA here is from genome assembly GCF_000393655.2 of Nicotiana sylvestris. Lineage (NCBI taxonomy): Eukaryota > Viridiplantae > Streptophyta > Magnoliopsida > Solanales > Solanaceae > Nicotiana > Nicotiana sylvestris. The sequence goes on along the minus strand of NC_091068.1, from coordinate 93,213,200 downwards.
AATTGCTAACAAAATGCTCTAAATAGTGTTCTTTTGTGCCACAGGGAATATTATATGAGAGGAAGCAACATAGAGTGTTTTGGAGGCGATAGTGTGAAGAAAACACTCACTCGAGAAGTACCCGAGCACAAAGAAGCAAAAAAATAGCCTGGGCAAGAAGGCCACCACGAGCGCGGTGGACTGCGGCAGGTTAATGAAGTGAGGCAGAAAGGTGATCTTTCATCGCGGTCGACCGCAGTTGGTCGTGACTGCGGTGCACTGTTCACGCAGCTAGAAGTTTGAGGACCAAAGTGTAATTTCGGGGAAACTTTTGTAAAACCCTTATAAGCTTTAGAAACTCGCTAAACTTGATTCTAAGCTAATTTTAAACTACTTTTGGAGGCAAGAACAAGAGTGAGAAGATCAACCAAACATTAGAGTTTTTCTATCTCCTTTTAATTCTTGCAATTTTACATTATGAACAATTTAGTAGTTTTCTCTTATTTTGTTATGAGTAGCTAAACACTTATCTAGGGTTGATGGAACCAATTGTTGGTTGAAGTTTTGACTCAAGTTGTTATAATCGAGCCAGAGTTATGATATGATTGTTCAACTACGTTTTGTATGGTGATTAATTGAATGAGCCCTTGATTAATCATGTCTAATTATCTTATATTGCTTGAGAAAGAATATTAGGTTAGATAGCTGTTAAACAACACCACTTTTGGGTAGTTGAAGAGATTCATTACTTGAACTTAAAAGTGGGTTTAGAGATAATAAAACTTTGGTGGGATAATTTAGAGTTGCATAACTATTGTCAGCTAGAGTAGTTCGAGAGAATACTCTAGTAAATTATTGTAGTTGATCGAGAGATAATTATAATAACCCATAACTCTTAATCTTCATAGAGTATTACGGCGAGATTATAGCGGAAGAGTCAAGACCTAAACTAGCAATTGGGAAAATCACTGCTCTAGACCTTTTTACTATTGAATTATCTTTGTTTTAGCTTACTGTTGTTTTTAATAGTAGTTGAAGTAGTTAAACAAAAACCCAATCTTTGTTGATCAAAAATTTTGCATCTAGAGATTGATTGAGTTGATAATAACATTACCGAAGAGTGTAATAGAAAGGTTAGTTCCCTGAAGATTCGATTCCTGACTTAAAACCGGATTATATTTGCAGCGACCGCTTTGTCCTTTAAAAGGCATAGTTGGGCGTTATCAATAACCATCAATACTCGTTTCCTCCTCCAATATGGGACAATGTCCCTTTGTTAGAGAGGTAAATTCAAAAATTTTATTTTTCCCTTCATTTCCCATTCACTCTATTTTAAGCTCTAACAAGCTTAAACCCAACAATCCCCTACATGAATGGGGAATGTTGTATCACGAAAATATGCATGAAAAACTATGTGATTTACAAGCAAGGATTAATCGCATCTAGAAAAGTAAGTTTCCCTTTGAACTTTCCGTAGTGAATTTATGTTGGATATACTCGATCAATCGGTAGATTTGATATATTTGAATTGTCGAACTTTAACATATAACTAGACAACCATAAGTCACACAATCAACCCTTAACCTTCTTTGGTTCTTATTGTTGTATTCGTTTCAATCATGAACACTGTCTGGTTTCATAAGTGTGTAGAGAACTGGCCTTGCAAAATTCTCCTTGAAGCGGCTAATACTTCACACTTACATAGGTGATTCCTAAACGTGTCATCCCGTAGATACACTTTTTGATATACCCTGTATCAAATTTAGAAACCATAAAAAGTCTTAATGCTTTATCCTTAGTACTAAATATGATCTCATCACAAGAATGGACCAAAATTTTAGTTGATAATGTTGAACCGTCAAGGAGGATGTTTTTTCCATGGGACAATATACAGGCAACGTTTCATTCTATCAAGGACTCAAGTTAAAATCAGTTTCATCTGCAGTCAAATGTTGCATCTTAACTATCGATGGACTGGCAAGAAGCCAAAAACATGGCTTTACCATTTATCCGTCTCCTCAGGTAGCTTTCTTTCCTACATATTTTAGAGACCCTGAGTTGTAAGTTTTTTTCTTTGGTCCTGCATGTGTTGTATCCATATTGCTAGTTAATGAGTATCACGTGTTGAGCTGTTGCAAAATTACTTTCATAAATGAAATCTAATCCCCAACTTTAGGTAAAATAAATCCTGAAATAATTAAAGGAAATGGTAATATATATATTACCATATATATATATATATATATATATATATATATGGTAATATATATATTACCATTTCCTTTAATTATATGGTATATATATATATATATATATATATATATATATATATATATATATATATATATATATATATATATATATATATAGTGTCATAGTGTGTCAAAGGGCAGTCAAAATCACAGGCATTAAGCAGTAATAGAAGAGAGGAGAATGATGGAGTGAAAAAAGTGGAATAAGTCTCATCATTGACCTCTTCCTCGAGGTTTGATGGAGCCGTTAATATGGAAATCACAGAGCTAGAAACCAACCTTGTACCTTATCCTCTAATACTTTCATGCTTCCATCATACACACCTGTAATTTGTTTAACCAAAAATCTGAGTCTTTAGTCAAAGCTAAAAAGAAATTCGGGTTACTGATAATCAGGAGACAAAAATAAAATACTTTTGAGAACGATGGTAAAGAAGCAAATAGATGTATATTTCAATAAATTCTCAATAGTATTCCGTGTCCTTACAAATGATGATACTTCTTCCTTTTATAGATAATTCTAGGTAAAGGAATGAAGCCTCAGCTTTAATGATATAATCATGAGTAATAAATGATATTAAATAAGCCGTTATACAATCATTCCTATTAAATACCGACTTCATAACGTATCAAGTATTTAATAATGAATTTGGACTCCTTTCTGTCACCAGATCTTTGCTTTCAATGCCTTCTATCCGTTGGCTGTAGATAATTTAAATTGGTACGAGACTCGTATCTATACGTTGTCTCGTGCCTATTTAAATTCTTCTTCCCGTGGCTGTTTCCATCCGTGCCTCTTAGTCAATTGTTGCGCTTTGACCATTTAACTAATCCACGTGTCATGCCACATCATCTTTTAATATAAACTCAGTTTTTTCCCAATACAGATAGTCCCCCCACTTTCCATTTTTTTTATCAATTAAATAATTGGGAAGTGGATCTTCATGTAAAAGGAATTTTTACCACAATTAATGCTCATGACAGTACTAACGTCTCATCAGTCTTTTCCATTTAATGTTCTGCCCATGTGTCATTTTCTAATTGATTCCACTATTCATACTCTTTTTCGAGACTTCTTCACTCTCACTATTTACGAAGTGATAGCTGCCTTTATTATAGGCTTTTCATCATTACCCTTAAAAAGTTGACGGTTCCCATTTTACACATAACTTTGTCCTCCTTTGTCTTCTTCACAAATCTTCAGCACATACTTCCTTCTTAGTAATGTCTTCTTCAAACCCTAACCGTAAAAAAGTTTCAATTCTAGATCAATTCCCCAACGCCCCTGTTAGACACAGAAGAGGCGGAGGAGGTAGGCTTCGAACAGGGTTAGAATCTACGCGAGGCGGCTCCTCTGGTTCTTCTTCAAGGAGTTCTATCCCAAAAGCCCCTTCTTCTAAAAGTAGGGAAATTCTTGATCCTTCTCAAGAACCCTCAGTTGATGATATAGTTCCCGGCGATTTGTCTTTTGAAAGTGACAAAACGTCTCTTCAAAAACAAATTAAAAATTTAGAAAGAGCCGATACTTACCCAACAATAGTAACCGAACTTACAATCCCCACCATAAGAAGAGATTGTAACTGGAAGGATAGTCTCCGAATGTCAATTCCTTCCCCAAATCAAAGAATTTCCTCTTTTAGAAGTGGGTATTCTTCTGTTTACACTTACCCCTTCACTTTAGGTTTCAATCCTCCGATTGACCCAGTTATTCTCGATTTTTGTCGTTTCTTTACAATTTGTTTGGCCCAAATCGGTCCATTGGTGTGGAGAACAGTGGCTTGTTTGAGATATTTATCTTCCAAGGCCAATGTCAATTTCACCTTCTCTCACCTCATTCATCTATACCATCCTAACTTAATACGCCATGGGGTTTTTACCTTAACTGCAAGGAGCAAAAAGGTTTTGGTAAATCCTGAGGATGATAAAGATCGTGGATGGTATATCCGTTACGTTGCTGTCCGTACAGTGGATTTGATTGGCGAAACAAATATTCCCTTTCCTGAGAAGTGGAATTTTGAACGTAAGTTTCCTCTTATTTACCGTACCTACTTTTGAGAATTTCAAAAGAATGTTGTTTTTAACCTCGTCCCTTCTTGGTTTTTTGTAGCAACCATGGGAGATGTGGAACCTATTCCCAACTTTCGTGGTTGGGTAGACTCACTTTTGAAGATTGCTACTAGGGAGCAGAGAACTTGGAAATCAATTTCTTCTTTACATGGCTGGAAAGTCAAAACACATGGTATCCCCCCTTTTTAAAAATTTTTGTTTTACATGTTAAGCACTTTTTCCTCAACTTTAATCATGTATATCCATTCTTTAATCAGGATTTGGCATTAGAGGAATGACGGCTGAAGTAGCTATGGCCATTCGCATGTCTGCGAATGCTGCTCTGGATTTAGATAAGGCTCGAGCCTTACTGCCTAAAAGAAAAGCTACAAAGGAAAGTTCTGAAGAAGAAGAGGAGGGTACCTCCCTAATTACCAGGCCAAGAGCCAGGAGACGAATAATCATTGATAATGAAATTGAAAACACTCCTGCTCGTACCTCCGCCACCGAGCCTGTTTTGATTCAATCTGATGAGGATGCCGAACCAAGAGATAATAATGAGTCAATTCAGCACCTTTTTGACAGTGGTTTCGGGAGTGGCGAGCTCGGACCTATTTTTGATGAAGCTCCTCTTTCCTCATTTGTTCCTATTTCCTCCATTCCTCTGCCAGCCGTAAGTATTTCTTTACCAGTTTTGACAACTTCCGTTTGTTTGCCAATTTCTACCGCTTCTATATCCGTTCCCTTGGCTGCTTCGACCGCACCTGCTTCCGCTCCGGTGTTGGTTTATACATCTTTTCCCTCCATTCCTTCCACTGCTCCTCTTCCCTCTGTTCATCATACAAAGACAGGTTCTAGCAGCGGAAATATGACAATGAGAAGTGTTACTTTGGAGGTTCCTGCCAATCATAGCCTCTTGAGGAAGACCGGCATAGCCGATGTTTGGCTCGAACCTCTAATTGGAGATATCGAGAAGAAGAAGATGGAGAGCCATAGCTGCTTAACTTTGATGAATGACGTAGTTCATTCTACTTTGAAGGTATTTCTACCAACAAGTTTTTTTTTTAAATTATCTTCAATCTCTCATTTCCATGACTTACCTCTGTAGGCTAACCTTATTGGCACGGAATTAATGAGAAGAATTTCCCTACTGGAAAGAAAAGCTCGTGAGTCTGAAAAATCTGTCCACGAGGCTGAGGAAATAGCTAGGGGAGCCCAGCTTGAAGCGACCAATTGGAAGGAGCAGTTCGAAAATGCTCAAGGGACCATAGAAGAGTTGCAAGAAGATAAAAATCTCCTGGAGCAGCAAAACCGTGGTTTAACTTCTGAACTGGCAACTGTCAAAGCCTCTTCAAGCCAATTGAAAAGAGACAAAGAGCTTTTGGAATGCTCTTTGTCAGAACAATTATCCAGGGCTAGTGAAGAAGTTAGAGAGCTGAAGGCACTTTTGGCTAGGAAGGAAGAATATGCAGGAGAGTTAGTGCAAAGCTTGACTCAAGCTCAGGCTGACTTACAGACTTCTTCTGACGAGATTCATGCCTTGAAGAATTCTCATGCTTCTCTTGAAGCTTCCCTTGATTCCCATTTAGCTGAATATCAAATTTTAAAAAACGATCTTGCTATGTGGGAAAAAGGAATATGGACTTCTAGAGGAAAATTTTAACATAGAAGTGAGTTGGGCTTTCCTGAATTCTCGTCGTGATGCTTTGACGGAAGCTGCTCAAGAAGGTTTTGACTTGCAGTCTGAACTGGCCAAAGTCATAGATACCATCGAGAAAAGCCAACAGTCTACTAATACTCCTTCTCCTGCACTTGAAGTTCCTGGAACAGAAGAACTTTTAAATGAGGAAGTGAATACTACAGCAATTGGGATTACAATTCCTGCTTCAGCTGAAAATGTTGCTATTCCAGCTTCAGAGGGTGAAACTTCTATAACCCAGTCTGTGGAAGTTGAAGCTTCCGTGACAACCCCTTCAATTGGATGATGGTTTTATCCCTTAGTTTTTAAGGGATTTTTTGGTGAAAGTCCCCAGTTATCATAATGGGGCACTTGTATAAACTTTTATTGACTAAGTTTCTACTTAGTCTTTTTAATTATATTAAGAAGTTTTGTTAGTACTTCAATGTGTTCTATTCTTGCCTTTACCTTACTTATTTAGGACTTATAGAATAGTTTAGCATTTTTATCCTTTGAAAATGCTTTATGATTCTTCTCATGACTTATTAACATGAGGCTTATAAAAGAGGGCCCTTTTATTTTATCGACACTTAATGAAGAAGACGTCTCAACTTCATAATGGTGTTATAATACGATGAAAGTAATAGGAAAACACACGTTTTATATGAAACAACTTTGGCAAGTTTTTATTCATAAACTTTTAACAAGTGTTTGACTGTTACATGTATTACAATACATCTACAACTTTCTCGTAACTGTTTTTCTTGTAACAGATTTGTAAATAACATAAAATAAACAAGGTTTTTCTTCATAACCTGTTTCAGTACATAGTCATGACCCTATCTTTACATGTTAAGAAGGGTTTGAGAGGTGACTTTGTTTATGAGTTTGAGAGATGACTCTGTTGTTCTCATGAATGCTGAAGACTTCGTAACTTTTTCTCAACACTTGCTTCTTTGTAGCCGATTTTTCTTCGATACTCGTATCTGTCTCTTTCTACACATATCTGCGTATAATATGTAGTCCCCCAAGTGTTTGAGCGGTGAAGTATGAAGCCTCGAGCATTTGTTTATTTCTTTTACTTTGGACCTTTTCCTGAAACAGAAAGATATACGGGACTCGACGGTGCGATTATAGATTAAGACTGCCTAACTCGTGTGTATTTCCATCAGATTAATTGCAATCCTGGGCTAGGAATTTAAGAATACTCCATTTTGCCTTGCAGGTTGTGATTCTTCATTTGGCACGAGTTAGGATATTTTGCCTAGCATCTAAAATCGTTAGTAAAATATTAATAAACCAATAGAGAAATTTTAACATGATGATACCTGACCGTAGGTACTTTCTTAAAAGTAATATCTTTTTAAGTGGACAGCATTCCAATGTGAGGGTAAAATTTTACCATCCATTGTTTCCAACTGGTATGCTCCTTTTCCCGCAATGCCACGGACTTTGTATGGTCCATCCCATGTTGGACTTAGCTTTCCTGAGTTAGCAGCTTTTGCAGATTGGAACACCTTTTTAAGCACGAAGTCCCCAATTTTGAAAAATCTGAGGCGTGCTTTCCTATTGTAATATCGTTCTATTACTTGCTTTTGTGCTGCCATTCTTATCAAAGCAGCTTCTCTTCTTCCTTCAAGTAAATCTAGGCTAACCCGCATTTCTTCATTATTAGATTCCTCCGTTGCCTGATCGTATCGTGTGCTTGGCTCACCTATTTCAACTGGAATTAAGGCTTCCGTACCATAAACCATCGAAAATGGTGTTTCTCCAGTGCCTGTTTTGGTCGTTGTACGATAAGCCCATAGTACTCCAGGTAACACCTCAGGCCAATTACCTTTTGAATCTTGTAACCTCTTTTTCAAGTTATTAATAATAACTTTGTTAGTTGATTCTGCTTGTCCATTCCCCACTGGATGATATGGCGTAGACGTTATTCTTTTGATCTGCCAACTTCGAAGAAATTCTGTAACTTGTGCTCCAATAAATTGTGGTCCATTGTCACACACGATCTCCTTTGGTACTCCAAAGCGGCATATTATATTTCGCCATATGAAGTCTTTAACTTCTTTTTCTCGTACCTGTTTAAATGCCCCTGCTTCTACCCATTTAGTGAAATAATCTGTAAGTACAAGTAGAAATTTTACCTGACCTTTTGCTTGTGGAAGTGGACCTACGATATCCATTCCCCATTTCATAAAGGGCCAAGGGGCTAAAACAGGATGTAGTAACTCAGCTGGTCTGTGCATATTATTGCCGTACCTTTGACATTTATCACATTTGGACACGAAACTGGTTGCCTCTTCTTCCATCTTAGGCCAATAATATCCTGTGCGAATTAACGTTCTTACCAGTGACCGTCCTCCTGCGTGATTCCCACAATGTCCTTCATGTACTTCTCTCATGACATATTCGGTTTGAGAGGGACCGAGACACCTTGCTAGTGGTCCGCCGAACATCTTTCGATAAAGATTACCTTGATATAAACAATATCGTGCAGCTTTTTTGCGAAGCGCGTAAGCCTTTCCTTTGTCATTAGGCACGGTTCCGTGCTGTAAGAAGGCAACAATTTCATTTCTCCAATCCCATGTTAGATGATTAAAATTTACCTCGTTTTTATCAGGTTCAAGAACGGAATGAAATAGATGTATGACTGAAGCATCTGTATTGTTTGCCACGTCTGCTGCGGATGCAAGGTTTGCTAAAGCATCTGCCTCTACATTCTCATCTCTTGGGATCTGCACTACTTTCCAAGTTTGGAATTGCTTTATTAACTCCCGTACCTTTGCGAGGTATTCTTGCATTCGTGACTCTCTGGCTGTATAAGTCCCCAGCATCTGATTAACCACGAGTTGAGAATCACTCTTGATTATAATCTGTGTTATGCCGAGTTCTCGTGCCAATTCTAAACCTGCAATTACAGCCTCATACTCTGCTTCATTGTTAGTTATAGAATGACATTTTATAGCCTGTCTAATGGTCTCACCCGCAGGTGGTACGAGGACTATTCCTAAGCCTGCCCCTTTTACATTAGATGAACCGTCAGTGTATAAAACCCAAGTCCCCGGGTTCGCACCATTAAAAACTAATAATTCTTTTTCTGCTTCTAAATGCATCCTCTGGCTAAAATCAGCCACGAAATCAGCTAGTACCTGAGACTTTATAGCGGTCCTGGGTTGATAAATAACTTCATACTCACTTAGTTCTATAGCCCATTTTGCTAATCTTCCTGAAAGTTCGTGTTTATGCAATATATTTCGAAGTGGAAAAGCTGTAACAACTACTATGGGATGACATTGAAAATAAGGTCTTAACTTTCTAGATGCCATGATCAAAGCTAATGCTAATTTTTCTAGCTATGGGTATCGTGTCTTAGCTTCCAATAAGGGCTTACTTACATAATAAATAGGAGATTGTTTACCTTGGTCCTCGCGGACTAAAACAACACTTACTGCGACTTCAGACACGGCCAAATAAATGAGAAGTTTTTCCCCCACCTTCGGTTTTGCCAACAACGGTGGTTTTGACAAATAAGCTTTCAAATTTCTAAGAGCTTGTTGACAATCTTCATTCCATTCAAAATGATCTTGCTTTTTAAGTGCAGAGAAAAACTTAAAACACCTTTCCGAGGATTTGGAAATAAATCTCCCCAAAGCTGCAATTCTTCCCGTTAATCTTTGTACTTCCTTTTTATTAGTAAGTATATCCGGGATTTCTTCTATTGCTTTGATCTGAGAAGGATTCACTTCAATACCACGATTAGAAACAAGAAAACCCAAAAACTTACCTGATGCCACCCCAAATGCACATTTTTCTGGGTTGAGTTTCATATTAAATTTTCGCAAAATTTCAAAAGTAACAGATAGATGAGAAACATGGTCGTGAGATTGCTGGGTTTTGACGAGCATATCGTCTATATATACCTCCATCGTTTTCCCTAAATGTTCTTGGAACATTTTTGTGACCAACCTTTGATAGGTTGCCCCAGCATTTTTGAGACCAAAGGGCATTACCTTATAACAGTAAGTCCCCCTGTCTGTGATGAAAGAAGTTTTTTCTTCATCACCAGGATCCATTTTAATCTGATTATATCCTGAGTATGCATCTAAAAAACTTAAAAGTTCATGACCTGCGGTTGCATCAATTAGTTGATCTATATGCGGTAAGGGAAAGGAATCTTTTGGACAGGCTTTATTTAAATCGGTATAATCTACACAAACACGCCACTTACCATTTTTCTTGGGTACGACCACCGTATTAGCTAACCAAGTAGGATATTTTACTTCACGGATTGATCCGATTTTTAATAACTTTTGGACTTCCTCCTGAATCACCTGGTTCTTGAAAGCACCTTATTTCCGTTTCTTTTGCTTTATTGGTGTGAAAGAGGGGTCCTCATTGAGTTTGTGAGTGACCACATTTGGTGGAATACCTGTCATGTCAGCGTGGGACCAAGCAAAACAGTCTAAGTTAGCTTTTAAAAATTCGATTATCATACCTCGCATGTTCGTGCTTAAATTGGCCCCGACATAAACCTTCCGTTCAGGCCATTGATCAAATAACATCACTGCCTCAAGATCTTCAATTGTCGTTTTGATGCTTTCATTTTCTTCAGGTTCTTGAATTGTGTCAGGTCTTGAGTCCAAATCCGTCTTTTCCTGTTCAGTTGAAGTTTGATCTTTTTTACCTTCAACTGTTTCCTGTAATTGCTACTTTTCTTTATTCTCGGTGCTCGTACTTGTTAAAGCGTTGACACTTTTAGCCATCTGCTGATCCCCACGAATTTGGCAAATTTCCCATGGTGATGGGAATTTAATCACCTGATGTAGAGTTGATGGGACAACGTCCATATCGTGTATCCATGGTCTCCCCATGATCATATTGTAGGACATTTCCATATCAACTACCTGAAATTTAGTTTCCTTCACAACACCCATAGCAAAAGTTGTTAGAAATACCTTACCTTTTGTTACTACACTTGAATTGTCAAAGCCTGACAAGGTGTGCGCCTTGGGTATCATTTTGTCTTCAGCTTGCATCTCTCGTAGTACCCTTAATAATATAATGTTTACAGAACTCCCTGGATCAATCAAAACTCGTTTTACATTAGTATCATGTACAAGTAAAGATATTACCAGTGCGTCATTATGTGGAGTTGTTACTCCTTCGGTATCTGCGTCATCAAATGAAATACTTTCATTTTCAAGGACCTGCCGCACTCGTTTCCCGTGTGTAATTGTTACCTTAGAAACCTTGTTGGAGGCTGTATAGGTTACGCCGTGAATGTCCTTTCCCCCGCTTATGACATTCACTGTCCTTTTGGGTGAAGGAGGTTGTGGTGGCTCTTTTCTGTTTTTCATATAAGCTTGTTTTCCTTTCTCAAAATAACTCAGTAAGGTATCCTTGCTTTAATAAATGATCCACTTCACTCTGCAGGAATCTGCATTCTGAAGTTTTGTGCCCGTGATCGTTGTGAAATTCGCACCAATGATCCGGATTGCGTCTACTTGGATTTGACCGCATCTCTTTTGGCCACCGTACCTTATCTCCCATGCTTCTTAAAACAGCTACGAGCTCGGAGGTAGAGACATTAAAATTATATCCACCGAATCGTGCCTTTAAACTCCTGTCATCATCTCGTGATTCTTGTCTGTTCCGATCATTCCTGAACTTTGAAGAAGAACCAGAATCCCGATTCCTTGATTTTTGATCATATTGCTGGCTATCTTGCTTCGACCGTGGGTCCTTTCCTGCGGGTCCCATATATGGATCGTACCTGTTTTTACCTGATCTTTTTTCGGTTTCTGACCTTCGAGTACCGCCCCTTTCTTCATGATGGAGCTTAGGTACGGTATCTTCTTCGATCCGCAGCTTCGTGCTATATCTGTTGTAAACATCATTCCATGTGGTTGCAGGAAATTCTCTAAGACTTTCTTTGAGTCGTCTCGTGACTTCAGAACTTTTGTCATTTAAATTACTTGCAAAAGCTATAGCAGCCCAAATGTCAGGCACACGAGGTAGAGTCATTCTTTCACGCTGGAATCTGTCAACGAAGTTTCTAAGCAACTCTGAATCCCCTTGTTTGATTTTGAAAATATCTTCCATCCTTTTCTCAACCTTTTGTGCTCCCGAATGTGCTTTAATAAAAGAATCTGCAAGCTCAGCAAAAGAATTAATAGAATTTTCAGATAAAAGAGAATACCAGGTTAATGCACCCTTGGTGAGTGTTTCTCCAAATTTCTTGACCAATACTGATTCAATTTCTTGTTTGGTCAAGTCGTTGCCTTTTACGCCGGTTGTAAATGCAGTTACGTGGTCACGTGGGTCTGTAGTACCATCATATTTCGGGATGTCAGGCATTTTGAACTTTTTCGGAATTGGAAGGGGAGCAGCACTAGGCTTCCATGGTTGTTGTGAGTATTTGTCCATGTCTACTCCTTTTATTACAGGTGGAACTCCAGGGATTTGTTCAATACGCTCATTTTGTTCCTTAAGCTGTTTCTGCAAGGTTAGTACTAAATTTTGCAAATACGAATTATTTAAATTACCTGGTCCCCCTTCTTGTGGTTCACTGGGGGTTGCTCCGTTTCCAGAATTATCAAGACCAGAACGGGGGTTCTCCAATGTATTATTATTAGGAGTTGGTGTAGGTGGCGCAACAGGCAATCGACTAACAAGTGCCTGAAGAGCTTTGCCGACCTGTGCATCAATTAGCTTTTGCAAAGCTTCAGTTGTAACTCCTTCAAAATGTTCAGATTGCTCTTGTTGATCAGCACGTGATTCGGTAACAGGAGTGCCTTCACGAGATTGACGTGGTGAATTTAGAGGAGAGGGAACCACGTCATCTTGATTTTGATGTATTTGATTCTCATGGTTTCCCAATGTGTTATTACTATTGTTGTCGGCGTTGTTGTTTGACATGGTGACGACAATAGATAAGATATAGCTTAAAAGGAAAGATTATCAGATTCCCGGTAACGGAACCAATTTGTTTAACCAAAAATCTGAGTCTTTGGTCAAAGCTAAAAAGAAATTCGGGTTACTGATAATCAGGAGACAAAAATAAAATACTTTTGAGAACGATGGTAAAGAAGCAAATAGATGTATATTTCAATAAATTCTCAATAGTATTCCGTGTCCTTACAAATGATGATACTTCTTCCTTTTATAGATAATTCTAGGTAAAGGAATGAAGCCTCAGCTTTAATGATATAATCATGAGTAATAAATGACATTAAATAAGCCGTTATACAATCATTCCTATTAAATACCGACTTCATAACGTATCAAGTATTTAATAATGAATTTGGACTCCTTTCTGTCACCAGATCTTTGCTTTCAATGCCTTCTATCCGTTGGCTGTAGATAATTTAAATTGGTACGAGACTCGTATCTATACGTTGTCTCGTGCCTATTTAAATTCTTCTTCTCGTGACTGTTTCTATCCGTGCCTCTTAGTCAATTGTTGCGCTTTGACCATTTAACTAATCCACGTGTCATGCCACATCATCTTTTAATATAAATTCAGTTTTTTCCCAATACACTTACCATGAACAGTTATCTGTTATGTGTTGTTCCTAAGGATGTTAAGCACTGCTTTTGCTACCATTAGGCAAAACGGATAGTTCAGTTTGTTGATTGTCCAGTCCAATCCCCCTTCCTTTCGCTCGATCTCTCCAATGAACTTGCTTTTAATTTCAGGTGCCCCACCTGATTTCAAGTGTGTCATCAACTATCAGCCTCCAACGGTGGTGATCTTGCTTGTGTACAGTGTGCTTTCTGCATGATTAGCAACAAGACTGTCGTTGCTGAGATCTTCTCCTAAATTGACACAAGTTTGACCTCATGTATGCCAACTGGTATGTTGGCGAAGGTATGGAGGAAGATGAATTGTCAGAATCCCCGGAGGACCTTGCTGCCCTCGACAAAGATACGAGGAAGTTGGAGCAGAAGGTGCTGATGAAGAAGAGAAAGGGGAAGAATACTAAAAATGGTCTTGCTACGACGACGATGATTTGTGTGCCTCGGGCAAATCTTCTTGCTTGTGTATTTTATTTTACTTTGATGGTCTCTAATTTTTTGAAGGCAAAGTAGTCTATATATGCTTTCTTGAATTGTTAGCACAAGGATGTTCTGGAAGTAAATTATATTTATAAGTTGGATGAATAGCCTTATCCACTTTCTTCTCCCTCTCATTTAGCAATTATTCTCAATAAATGATGCGATGAGCAAGAATCTGAATCTGAAGATAACAATATGCACGAGGACATGTACGGACTTTCATACCAGAAATGTTTGCTAGTCAATGACATGCTATGGCATCAGATAGCCCCAGTAAGCAAAATTTAGCATACAAGTAGCTGTGCTTGCATAGTTTGCAATTTGAGCAAATAGATACCAGATATCCATGTATGTGTCAGTTCTCTCTTATGCTTTGAATCTGCGAGAACACCTATTGGCCCAGGTTAGGTTGGAATTGTTGGGTTTTAATATAATTAGTTAAGAGGTGTCAATGGGAAATGGAGAGAAACGATTTGGGAGGAAACAAAAAGTTTGAAGTTGTTTCCTTTACCAATGTACTTTGTTCCTCATCAGACAATGGAAAGAAAATCTTTGTGCTTATTTAGAGAAGCACATCTTCTAGCTCTTACACAGTTAAGAAGAAGTGGTTTCAGCACCAAAAATTTGCTTTAGCACCAAAAATGTTCTGTAATTTCCATTGCCGGTATTACAGAATATTTTGTTTTATTTTTGCAGTTTCTATTCTGTTTTGTTTTACTTTTGCAGAAATTTTTTTCGAACACAAGTTGAGAACAGAGTGGCGCAGCGGAAGCGTGGTGGGCCTATAACCCACAGGTCCCAGGATGGAAACCTGGCGTTGATATTAAAGGGAGTAGCTTCCACATCAGCTTTGCTCTTCTTTTACCTGCTTCCGAGACTCTAATCTTGCCGTTATTTTTATTACCATTTAAACTTCTGTAGTACTTGATAATCATTTAACTAGTACTCACTTGCTATAACAACTCAAGGAGAAGATAAATAAAATAGCAATGTAAGAAGGAGAAGGTCTATAAAATAACAATGTAAGAAAGAGGTAGTTTTCACAATCCCAAGTCATATAAACCATATTTAATTCAGAATAATTGTTTAGACCGATGTCATGGAGGCTCCACATCCATAATATTCTAGTCTAATTCTGTGCCAACTGAAGCAAGAAAACATATTAAGGGTATTCATATTCCTTTCCTTTTTTCTAAAATGTTTATCCTTGATTTAGCTTTGCAATCAATTCTAAAACTACATTTCAATTGCCCACTCTCTCTTGGTTGACAAGGATAGAGGACCAGAAATGAAAGGTAAAATCAAATAAATAGGAAGACATGAGATAGCTAATATTAAAAAATGACCCTCGAATTTGTTTAGCATAACAAAGAGCACAAAGGGGGAAGATCCCAAAGAGGCTCAGAAGGATCATAGAAATTTTCAATGTATTCTTGAACTCCATTCACTGCATATAGTGATGCGGATATAGACCTTTCCATTTTCATTCTCTCAAATTCTGTGAGCCCCATCTCAGCTGTCTCATCCAAAACTACATTCTTGGGATGATCCAACAATTCTTGTGCAAATTCATAGCCTCGTGCAAAATTCCATGACATTTCATGCTGTGAGGAATTAGTAAAAGAAAATGAATTAGAACCAGAAGAAGACGAATATCCCACGTCGAATTCATCAGAGCAGTTGCTCAGATCAGGCTTATATGTGTCATCAAACAGTTGACTTTCTTGTAGTTGCAATTCTTGATTACAAGAAAGTCTTGTTTGGTCATAAGCCATGTAATCTTCTGCTTGTGTTGGATGTTCAAGAGGATGGATTGGTTCTATATTCTGACTAGAAACAGAATCATCAAAATAACTAGTAGTGATCATTGGACTTGAATTATTGCTGTTGTTACTAGTCACACTACTAGTATTTTGATTGATGTTGTGACTACTAGTTGTAGAAGAAGCTGAAAGCTGCTCCTTCTGATCATGGCTCTTTTGTTTTGCAGTTTTCTTGCTGTTGAGGAGATTTTTAATCCGCGAAGCAAGTGGTGAATCAACTGAGACACGAGTAACGAAGTTGGTTCGTGTGTTTGATCCACGAAGAAGGCAAGCAGCTTCATCGTAGGCACGAGCAGCTTCTTCAGCAGTTTCGAAAGTTCCAAGCCACATCCTTATCTTCTGTGTTGTGTCTTTGATCTCAGCTACCCATCTCCCTGAAGGCCTTTGCCTCACACCAACAAACTTGTTACTTCTATTGTTTCTGCCCTTCAATTTGGTCACTTTTGCCTCTTTTTGCTGCTGTTTTTGGAAGTTAATTTCCATTGCAATAAAGGTTTTTAGGGAGAAGAAAGTAGTAGTAGTAGTAGGAGGAGGAGGAGGAGGAGGAGGAGTATTTGAGGCTTCTTTGGTCTGAATGATAGTAGTGGAGAAAGTTGTCTACATGTCTTTGTTTCTGTTAATGTGAGCTTTATATATATCTGAGATACCTATAAATCAAAGTTAAGTTGTGCTCTTGTCTCATATTCTGTTGCTTTCCTATGTTTGTAAGTTTGTTTGTATTAGGTAATATTCTGATTTCATTATCTCCAAATAAAAAATAAAGATGGTATTAGTATTGAAGGATGACTCATTCTTCCCTATTTTAATAGTGTTTTATTTTCAAAAGTTTAATCTATCCTTGTTGATTTGGTCATAACTAGGAGAGTTTTGGATCTAAGATAATATTGTTAATTTTTTATTTTTTTTACAAATTCCTAAAGCATGGGAACAATCCCTCATGGAAACTTGAAAGATGAGCTATTTTTATATTCTTTTTTGGTTTCTCACCTGGTGTTCGGTACCCACATTGGGACCCGACTAAATCCGGAATTGCGCCGGGAAGTCCCACATTGGAGGGTAAAGCGCTCCCTAATAAAGGCGACTCCATACCCAAGGACTCGAATCTGAAACATCTGGTTAAGGATGAAGGAGTACTTACCACTCTACCACAACCCTAATTGGTTGCTATTTTTGTATTCTCCTGTGCCGGGCATTTAAGTGGAGAAGTTAATGGATTTACCTATGCTATATTAACGGTACATTAATAAAGTACAAACTGTAAATAGCATGAGAACTCGTGCTGCAAACCCTCATAATTGAAAAACAAGTGAATATTATAACATACTATAATAACTAGGTCAAGAATGAAATTTTATGAATTTTAAAATTTGTATGGATCAAAATGAGTTATATCCTAAGTATTTAATTTCCAAATCATATTTAGTGGTGAAGCTAGAAATTATTACAAGCGGATTCAAAAAATAAAAGAGCATCATAGGTAAAACCTACAATTTGAAGCAATTTTTGAACCACCTTTGATTGCTAGCAAGAAATTTCTTTTTATGAAAAGGATTCAACTGTTTATATATATATATATATATATATATATATATATATATATATATATATATATATATATTCAATTTAAGGACATTGATTTCCTCATCATAGTTGTGAAATTTTCAATTTAAGTCCAAGAGTGTTCGAACTTGAAAGAAGAAAAAAAGAATTTCTGAAAAGAGTGTCCAATATATGTTATATACTTCTAAAACCTAATATTTTACAAATATACAACATGCATGTAAGTTTTCAGTAAAGGGTGGTCAATTGACCACCCTTAACCTAACGTAGCCTCACCCCTGGGTTGTGTACTTATAATTACGATCAAAAGCGAAGCTGCATGCTTCAAAGAAGGTTCAATCTCTTTGCGATATGTAATTATATTTTTAACGAAGAGATTGAACCTTCTTTGAAGCATGCAGCTTCGCTCTTGATCGTAATTATAAGTACACAACCTAGGGGCGAAGCTACGTTGGATTAATGGTGGTCAATTGACCACCCTTTGTTGAAAATTTGCATGCATGTTGTATATTTGTAAAATATTAGGTTTTAGAGGTATATAACATATATTGGACACTCTTTTCGGGATTTTTTTTTTCTTCTTTCAAATTCGAACACTCTTGAAGAAATTTCTGGCTTCGCCACAACACAACTCTTAGGACTTAAATTGAAATTTTCACAACTATGATGAGGAAATCAATGTCCTTAAATTGATTATTATTGATAGTCGCAATGATAGAATTATATTGAAAAGGATGTGCAAACATAGGGTAGTAAAAATTTCTTTGATTTTACATGCAGTTGGACTTAAGCAAAAAGGTTAAAACCAGTAGCGCTGGCGGGTTCGGCTGAACCCAGTAAATTTGGTCCAAAATCTATATTTATCTTTAAAAAATTTATTAAATATATATAAATTATTAATTTAGAATCTAGTAATATAAACAAACTAGAATCCCGAACACACAAGATTCAAATTCTGGCTCCGCCTCTTGTTAATACAACCTAGTCCTTGTCTTCTTCTTAGGTCTGATATGCTTTGATCTAAGGTCAAAATATTCAAATAATGGAAAAAGAAAACTGCAGAGGGTACAAAAGCTGCCACTTGGAGGCAAAATAGAGATCTTCTACATAATCCAAATAACAAAGAGTTCAAAATTATATCTACTTATTTCCTCCTTTTAAGTTCTCTTCTTTTTGGTTTTGGTCAGATTATTAGTTAATGGACTAATTAATTGATTAAGAGATAATGACCTACGCAAAATAGAAAATCTTATCGTGCACGCTGCTCTTGTTACATCACCAAACAAAGAAAATGATTTCCCTATAAATGAATTTCAACTTTCGATCAACCCTTTTGGCATAAACGCCAAATTTGCACTTTTGGTTGGAAATCACAATCCATCAAAATTTTAAAATTCATGATAAAGACAAGAAGGCTGCTCATCTAAATATTGGAGTATCGAGGATAGGAGATGCTAATTTATTTTAAGCAAATTCTTGATTTTCCACCACTGTCGAGTTGGGCAAGTGAACATTAATATTAATTAGTTTACCTGGTTATTAATAAAATTGAGGTGACAATGTATGGCAGGGCAGCTCAACAATATTGGTGGCTTATAGCCAAAGCTCAATAAGAGGTCTTTTAATAAAATTTATTTTTTTTATTTTTCTTTTTCTAACGATGATATACCGACCCTCTTGTACGTACGTTGATCATTTATTCATTCATTTATCTGTGTGATGACCCAAAAGGTCATCTCTTGTTTTAGATGTCAAATCTGTATTCCGAGACCTTAAAAACCTCCTTTTGTCTCACCTCGATTTGCGTGCGCCAGTCCGGATGTATATCCGGAAAGCCTTTATGTGAAAAATTGAGAAAAATGCTAAATTTTGCCTTTAAAATTGAATTAAGTTGACTTCAGTCAACATTTTGGGTAGACGGACCCGGAACCGTAATTTAACGATCCCGGAGGGTCCGTAGAAAAATATGGGACTTGGGCGTATGCTCGGAATTGAATTCTGAGGTCCCTAGCCCAAGAAATCAATTTTGAAGAAAATTGTTTAACTGAAAATATAATGGTTTTTAGAAATTTAATGATGCTTGAATTCGATGGTATCGGACCCATATTTTAGTTCCGGAGTCTGGTACAGGTTTAATATGGTATTTAAGTGGTATCTGTGAAATTTGGTAAGAAACGGAGTTTATATGACGTGATTCGAACCCTCGATTGTGAAAATAGAAACTTTAAGAGTTCTTGAGATTTTCATTGATTTTGATGCTAAATTTGTAGTTCTAGGTGTTATTTTGGCGATTTGATCGCGCGAGCAGGTCCGTATGATGTTTTTAGACTTTTGTGCATGTTTGGTTTGGAGCCCCGAGGGCTCGGGTGAGTTTCGGATAGGTTTCGGGATGTTTTGGACTTAGGAATTTCGGTTGTATTGCTGCTTCTAGTATTCTGATGCTTTGTGCTTCGCGTTCGCGAAGCCACTCTCGCGAACGCGAAGTGCAAGCTGGGCTGGGGAGGGGTTTCTTCTACGCGAACACGAGGCCTTGGTCGCGGACACGGAGCATTGGGGGATTGCTCTTCGCGAACGCGACCGACCATACGCGAACGCGTAGTGTAATGGAGGGGGGCTGGGGGAGTCTCCGAGTTGTTCTTCACGAACGCGGTCCAAGGCCCGCGAACGCGATGGTCAGGGGGGAAAGACCATCGCGAACGCGAAGAAGGTCTGTCCAGTGTTTTAAAAACAGAATCAAAACGGGAGTCTTCCACAATTTCATATTTTCTTCCATAAAAACCGATCTTGGGCGATTTTTGGAGAGGGATTTCAACACCAAATCATAGGTTTGTGTTCTTAAACTCATTTTTTTTCATTTTACATCAACACCCATTAGATTTCTAGGCCTAAATCTTGTTCTTTCATGGTAGAATTAGGAATTTTGGGAAGAATTAGGAATTTTACAAAATTGGGAATTTAGATCTCGATTTGGGGTCGGATTCCGAAACTAATTACACATTTGCGCTCGTGAGTGAATGGGTGAATGTGTTTTGGTCCGAACCTTGAGTTTTGATCAAGCGGGTCCGGGGTCGATTTTTTATTTTTGGGAGAAAATGATAGAAAACCTATAATTAAGCATTGGAATTAAATTATTTAGCATTTATTGATGTTGTTAAGTTAATTATGGCTAGATACAAGTGAATTGGAAGAGGAATCTAAGGGGAAAGCGGTATTTGAGGCTTGAGTTTGGCTGTGGAATCGAGGTAAGTATTGGCCTAACCTTAGCTTGAGGGAATAGGTGTTGTCGTCTTATTTGCTATGTGTTAGTGTTGAGTACGACGTATAAGTGTGGTGACGAGTATCTATAAGTTGGTATCGAGCATGCCCGTGAGTCTTATATTGTGACTGTAGTGACTCTTACTATGCACTGTCCATGCTTAAATTGATGATTATCCATGTTGAACAAGACTTATGATAATTTCTTGGTAATTGACCATTGCTGAGTATTGGCTCAAGTTGAGATTTATTTTATGAAGTTAACTGTTGGAACGAGATTGGCTATAGCTAATTCCCTTGCCGGGATGTATTTGTTTCTATTGTTGATTCTCTTGCTGGGATGTTATTGTTTCTATTGTTTGGGTGGGGAAAGAGTGATAAAGCACGAAGGGTGATGTCGTGCACCTTCATACTTATGCATATGGTGAGGAAGAGTAATAAAGCACGAAGGGTGATGCCGCACATTTACATTTATATTGATGCATATGGTGAGGAAGAGAGATAAAGTACGAAGGGACCTGCCATGCACATTTCTATTATTCATATGGTGAGGAAGAGTAATAAAGCACGAAGGCCCCCTTTTTCCCTCCTTGCGGAGAGAGGTCCGGGTTTCGACATTCCATGGGGTGCAATGTATCATTTCCTTTTTGGGAATTGGGTATTTGAAGAGTCGCCACCTAACGGATTATGGTGCGTTAGGGCACCTAGAGTGATTAATTCTTGGGTTGGTTTGCATTACCAGAGATTAGGGTAAGGGCTCGAGATAACCTCGAGGGGAAGATGTTAGGTACCCCTCTTGGTCCACAACTGTGGGTCCCCCACCAAACTTATATTTTTATAAATTAGTCCATACAAATAATTGAATCAAATAGGTGCAGTACATTTGAACAAGTCAAGTAGTGAAATAAAGGTTAAACAAATTATGAAGAAAAGTTTTAAACAAGGAGAAAGTTAGGGGGTGAAGAGGGGTCCAACGTTGTTTATCCTACGGGATCACCCCATGCAATGTCCGGCAAACACTCCTCAATGAGGGGATACACGTGACATTAGCGCGTAGTCATCATATCCCACGTCTACCCTTCTCATTCCCTTATTGGTCATGCAAAGCGAGTGTTGGTCATCGATTCATATTGTGTGCTGCTACCCGTCCCTTCTTAATAGTCCCGTAGGGAATTAGGACCTCTTCCTATAGGCAGTTCTAGACATACCCCTAAGGCTTAAAGGCAAAATTCTAAGGTGACAGTCAAAGAAAAGCAATTTAGGACTTTCACATAAATGAAGCAATTAAAGGCTCATAATTTCCTTCGCAAACAAGAATACATGCAACATGACTCAACCACAAATAAGGTCTTTAGCAATCAAAATCCTAAAGCAGGATTTCTAAATGATTATGCAGGAATAAACCACTTTCAGATACAGAAGTCACAACCTATTAGTTGCCTAGGATCTCTTTTAATAGCTCATTAGGATTCGGAAATGTTGAGTGACAGAAATAGCTTCAGAGCAGTACATGTTTTGAAAATGCCCTAAGGCTTGCCTACATGCAGGACTGATACTTATGTTAATGCAGAAACAAACAAGTTTTGAAATAATCCCTTTTAAACCTATAGGAAGGATATCTATTGAAATTACAACAGTTTTGAAAGGACTAATTTTTTTTTAAAAATTATTGCCCGGTTTTGAGAAGTAAACTAGGCGAGGTACATTTGATCTATTAGGCTAAACAAAATTGCGAATTAGATCATGGTATCTAGGTGTATTACTGTTTTTAGTCAACTTGCAGTAACATATAAAAGGCTTGTTGAATCGGAATTACACCCTATATGCATGGTATCTACACTTGAGTTGATTTAAAACATGATGACCTAGAAACATGATTTCTACATGACAAATGCAGGATTTAGGAACATGATTTGTATCTGATGCAAGTGACATTAAAAATGAAGTCCTTATAGGCATGGTTTCTATTATGATGCAAATGAGATTGAAAGCGAAACCCTACAGGCATGCTTCTACTATGCAAACGCAATCAGATTCAACAAGAACAGAAACCTTATAGGCATGTTCTCTAGTGAGTGAGGCAAGCAGGTTCGAAATTAAATCCTAAAGCAGGATTTCTACCCAAGTTACCCATAAAGTATACATCTACCCACCTTTTCACTAAATGCTCCAAATATTTGTTTACAAATTATTACAGGCCAACAAATGAATTACATAAGTGAAATAAAAATCAAGAAGTTATTCTATGGAGAGCCTGCAATCAGGCCATAATTACCCAAAGCCTCCAATGGTCTTTCAATTCTTGTTTTCATAGACAAATCAGAGTCTAGGTGCATCAAAGTTCCCTAAGAATCTCAAGGACCCCGGACAATGCTTACACCTAGACTTAATAGCCAAGAATTCAGTGTAATGTGGAAAGCCAGCCTCAGTATACCAGAGTTCCAAGGGTTCTCAAGGGGATCCCAAGGCAGTACATATACTAGAAGGGGCAGAACTTATTAACTAGGAGTAGAGTGAAAGTGCAGGACACATGTTTGAAAGGAGTTTGTTAAAAAACTGGACTGAAAGGTCCATTTTGAAAGCAATTAGTAACAGAGGTGGTTGAAAGAAGTTGGATTAGTAAA
Organism: Nicotiana sylvestris; assembly: GCF_000393655.2. Taxonomy (NCBI): domain Eukaryota; kingdom Viridiplantae; phylum Streptophyta; class Magnoliopsida; order Solanales; family Solanaceae; genus Nicotiana; species Nicotiana sylvestris. The sequence goes on along the minus strand of NC_091068.1, from coordinate 93,189,922 downwards.
ACAGAGTTCAAACACTTCAGGGTAAGACCACATACAGCAAGTGAATGAATTCAGTAATCACACATAGGGTTAAGGGGGTTTGGGGATACATATACATTGACTGCAGACACCTAACCCAGCAGGAGTATTAGGACCGGTATGGATATGCTCAGAGATAGTTGGACACTGGCATAATCACAAACCAATCATGAACACATAAAGAAGGGTTAGGGGATTTGGGATTCACAAAGTGGTAAGTGCACAGTAGGTAAAAGAATACAATTGTCCAGGTATGCTTGAATCACACAAAGGGAATACATGAATTTAAAGGGAGGGAAATCATATCAGTATGCTTAGATACAGACTTCACAACAAAACCACAAGTAAAAGCAGGCCAGAAATAAAAGAAACTGAAACAGGAATAGAAACATGTTGTTGTTGAGACTTTAAATTAAACTAGGACATACTAGTGAAGATAGAGGTAAGCAAATGAAAGAACCAAGGTTTACAGATGATTAGCCTTGGCTTGCAGCCGGCTAATAGCAGTAGAATAACACAGAGTTTTTTAAGTAAGAGAGGGGTTTTTGAAAGCCAAGTCTTGTGTCTTGTTAATGAAAGACTTAGGGTATTTATAGCTTTGAAAATAGGTAAAAACAAATAAGGTAACAAGTAAAGGTTAAGCACAATTATGGAAGTAATCACAATTAGAATCCAATTAATACAAGTACTCCCCTTTAATCAAGGAATTACAGCTTAAATGGATACCAATAGGGATAACCAAGGAAAGAAAATCAGTTGAGAAAGACAGGTTTTTACCATATAAGGGGTAGTAAAAGTATAGAGCATATGATTGAGTCTAAGTACAGAATACACTAATTAAGGAAAGGATTCAGCAAGAATGAAGCACCATAGCAAATAAGGAAATGGAATCAATCAACTTAAATAGCCGAGTAAAATTTTAGGGTTTTATAAAAAAATCTTGCAATCAAACCATAAATTAAGGAAATTAGGATCAATCAAGATGGAGTCATGATTCTGTACTTCAACATATAAATAGAGAAGAATGAACAGGCGTAGTAGACATGCAAGGTCAGCCATATCCACAGAAAGAAGCAAGAGATGAGCAAACCAGATGGACACAATCATACAGAAGTGACACGAGTAGGCTAAGGACTCAGTAGAAAAACCCATTTGAAGCATGGTAACCAACAGAAACTTAACAAAATCAAATAGTCATGGCTAACACATTGAACTAGAATGAAGAAAACCAATCTAACACACAAAAATAGGTAAAGAAGATCAGGCCAACACATAGGAACAAGTAAAGAAAATCTTTAAGAAATTAGGGCTTTTTAACAGAGTTGAGTTAAAAAGCAGTAAGAACTTAGAATCGGTCAAGATAAACAAAGAAAAAGGTTTAATCATAAAGAAATCAGTCGAAACAGGTATAGAAAGAACTCCAAAAATCCTAGTTTCTCAAAGGGAGTAAAAAATGGCTTAAAGTAGAAGATTTTTTAGAAGAAAGCTCGAGAATAAGCAAGTCACAAAAGGAGATAGGCTTAAAGCATAAAAATAACATAGATCTGAGAGATTCAGAAGAGAGTTAGGGTTTCAAAAAGAAAACCAAGTAAAAAATTAAAGGAACCTGTTGAAACTTCACCGATCGTGACATGTAAGGTGTGATTTTGCCCAAACTCACATCGGATACCCATAAGTAACAGGAACAGAAACCCTAGGTCCAAATTGACATGGCCTTGGACCCTTGAGGGCCTTAGAGATGATGAGCAGGGTGATGAGAGACCCATTAGAGGCTTGTGTTTGAAAGGGTGGTCGTTGGAGATGACCGGAGAAGGAGGCGGTGAAAACTGATTTGGGTTAGGTCGAGAGAGAAGAGAGACGAGAGCATCTGAGGGCGACGCCCTTAGAAAAGTGATTAGGGTTAGGGGGTCTCTCATAATTAAAAAGGAAAGGTTGAACGAGGGTCGTTGATCTAAGAGATCAACGACCAGGATTTAGGATGGCTTGGGTCGGGTAGACGTGTATAGGATCTGGGTCGGGTGGTTTGGGTGTGAAATTGGGCTGGAGAGGGATCCAATTTTGGCTATAATTGAAAGCCAAATTTGGTTGTTATTTAAATAGCCAATTTCACCTATTTAATTTATAAAAAATAACAGGCAATTTCTGGAAATTAAATTTAAGGCGCCAAAATTATTTGAAATACATAATTAACAACTTAAAAATACGAGATCCAATTTTATGCATATAAAACGTAATTAAATCTTAAAAGGGCTAATATTGCAATCACGTGCAATTTACTTTAAAAATACTAAATGTAATTGTAAAAATATATAAAACTTACCTTAGCCATATTTTGGCATAAATATAAAAATTAAGTAGATGAATTATCAAAATAATTGTGAGCACGTGATTTTTTCCCTATATGAATTACTCCCATAGATTCAAGAAAAATAAATTTTCCCATTATTTGCAATTTCGTAGATTTTTGTAGCATTTTTCGTTAATTGTTTGCATTTGTCTACGCATGTTAATTTTGTTTAATTAATGAAAAATACAAAAATATACTGCATTTGCATTTAGGATTTAATTATACATTTTAAGATTAATTAACAAATTAATTGTTTTATAAAAAAGAGGAGAATCCCAAAAAATAACTTATTTTCACACTTTTAATTTTAGTTTTGAATTTTGGTAGTTTTCCTTTAATTTGGTTTTAATTAATTGTGGTAATTATTAGTTGATTAATTCAATGTGGTAGGATTAATTTGATTTAGGAATTAGTTTGGGTTTTATTTTTATTTATTTTTTTTAAAAAAGAAAAGAAATTAAAAAGAGTTTGAAAATAAAAGAAAATTGAAAAGAAAGAGAAAGAATTGAATGGATCAAAGGTTTTGGGCCATGTTTGATTTGAATTACCCCAGCCCAATAAATTCCTCATCAAAACCCGGTTACAGCCCAAACACGTTACAATACCCAGTTCAAACCGTAGCTTAACCAAACGACGTAGTTTCGAGTCTTATTCAGTCCGGGTTCATCTCAGCCATTCGTTCACTTTCATCCAACGGCCCTTAGGACTTCCCCTTCTTTAGTTAAAAATGTCCGAAGACCCTCATAACAACCTAGTACCAGTTCACTCCCCCCACCCACCCACTTCAATTCATCTCCCTTTCAACCTCAAGAACCCTAACCCGCCGCCTCCAAATTCCTCTCCATCTCCAGCCGGCGCCGGCGCCTCAAATCGCCACCAAAATTTTGCCATACAATCCCCACACCCTATGAAACACAAATCTAATATAAATACCCCAAAAATCCCCACCTTTACCCCCAAATCCCAAATCTGGTGCCGGAGACTTGAATGAAATCAAATCACTTCCTGGGCTCTTAATGGGTTAAGACCCATGCTAATCAACTATTCTATGTGAGGATTAGCGATTAGCATAGATTTCGACTTATTTCGAAGTTCATCAGCCTCATGCAAGGCTAAAGACCATTTGTTTTGTCAAAGCAACCTCACTCGTGTTGTTTCTGGTAAAATGATATATGTATTCATCTTTGATTGTATGCCTGTTTCTTTTTCAACTTTGTTTGTTCCCCATTCTGGTCTCATTTCTTTTGACATGTCTCCGTTCATTTATTTTTGTTAAGTTTTGTTCAAGTCGTGTCAATTGTCTTCTTTCTTTTGTTTCTTCGTTGAATTTTATTCCCATGGTTTAATTAGGCCAGTTCTACTGTGTTTCTTTTCTTTAGCCAGTGGACTGGTTTCATCACGCTTGGTCTATGTTAATTACTTTGAGCCTTTGTTGGCCCTTTCTTGATTTATTACCTTGATCGATTTGGGATTAGATTTGGGGTTTATGGTAATGCAGACTTGGGGCATTTGAAACCCATCTTTGTTTGGGCCCAGGTTTGGATTCAGACAGCCTGTTTTGGTTCAGGTTAGGGAGGGTACATAATAGGGTCTTAAAGGGTAGTTTGGGAAGTTTAATTGAAAGAATCTTTGAAAACTGATTGAGGAAGCTTCTAGGAAGCTGGGGTGGGGACTAAATTGAAGTCTTGAATTTTACACTAAGGTATCCTAAGCAAAAATGAAAATATAAAAAGGTGCAAAGTACAAAAACTGATCCCTTAGGTTGCCCTAATAGCTTGCCTATAAAGGCACCTTTACTTGACATTCAAGGCAGATTTTGAGAGGAGAAAAATTCTGTAAAACTGAATCGGCAGCACCCTAAAATATCTCTGAATTCCTTGCATTACTTGTTTGAAACTTTTCAAATTCTGCTTATTTTGTGTCCTCTGATCCCATTTTGGTTAGAAAAACTTCTGAGAATGTCAAATCATGCACCTGGTTTGAAATGGACTGAATTTGGATTTTGAAAGCTTTGGTTTGAGTTTTTTGCTGTTTGGTTTACTATTCCGTTGCTGGTTGTGTGCTGATTCCTATTGATGATGTTTCATTATTGATATATTGCTGCTATTTGCTTCTTCCTAACCTCGAAACTGAGTCTTTGGTTCTGTTTTTTGTTCCATTCAGGTACATGCTCCTGAACTCTATTGTTTGTGAAGTTAAACTTGAAGAATGAAATGAAAGCAGCATTTAAAGCATAGCTCTAGTTTAGCTTGTTGATTCAGTAGTGTTATTTTAATTTGCTTCTTTGAATTCAACAAATTACATCATCTGATTGAATTTTAGCTTGAATAAGTAAGCTTTCGTCACTATATCAAACTTCGGACTGTTATAAGACTTAAGGAACAACTTGTCAATTGAATTAGTGTTCAGGCCATATATTCAATCATGAGGAATCCTGTAACATAAATGGTATTGGGTCCTGTATGCTATGTAGTTCATTTAAGCTTTGGTAGCATGTTAGTTGTGTTGGGATGATGTTGTATTCATGTAATGGGTTGGCTGAATATTTTGTTTTTCTAAGTGTAGTATACACAGAGTCTTGTTAGTAGAAAAGGAGATGGTTCAGGTTATTTCAAAGGGTAAAAGAATGTACTGATTTATTTTGGATGGCATGATGAATACAATTAAACTTAGAATTGAATTTCAGAATGCTTGTTTAATCTATTTAGGATTTATTCAGTTTTAAGATGCAAAAGTAAAATGTCAATCCAGTAGCATGTTTCGTATTTTCTTGATTGGGTTTGCATTCTTAGGGGTCAAGTATCATTGTTTGGTTCTGAATACTGGGCTCAATGTTGGCCCAAGTGTTAAAAGCCCCACTTTAGGGCATGTGCAATACCTTGGACGCCTTTGCTCCTATTGAAATTGGGCTCATTTGAGCCCAAATCTGAATATGTTTGCCAACGGACTGTTCTGCCCTTTTGAATTTGTTTCGTTGCATAAAATGCAATCCTTTCATTTATTTGGCCTTTGGTGTAGGTACAATTTTAAGCGTTGAATTACTTAAATCAATACCTGCTAGTTTTTGCATAAGTCTGAACAATTAATTAGGATCCTTATAGTTTTTTTCTTAATTAACTAGGTTCATTAATTAATGGAGGTGATCCGTATTAGATAACATAAAAAGCTTATGACCCTCCAAAGTTAGTTTGAATTCCCTTTAAAAATTGGAAATTGAGGTGTGACATGCCAAACAAAATCTCAAAATGCATTGCCCTCGCTTAGTTAATATTTTAATCCTTAGGATTTGAGACATGCCATTTAGCGAATTTTTCATAGCCCCCGCAAGTTGAAAACGCGTAGTTGCTTTAGGCGTGTAATTTAGAATTACCTTCCTAAACTCGGGTGTGCATTTCATGTGATCCAAATCCAAATCTTAACAATGTTAAATAAAATGTGTCTCGGACTGCGGGTGCATTTCATGTGGCGCAGTCCAAAACGTGTTTTAGATGACGTTGAAATCTTCCTTAAAATAATTAAAAGCGGTTTTAAACTTAAAAATGCACATAGGCTTAAAATATGTATTAAAAATCAGATAATAGGCCAATAATAACAGTTGGGCGACCGTGCTAGAACCACTAAATCCGAGAATGCCTAACACCTTCCCCCGGATTAACAGAATTCCTTACCCGAATTTCTGTGTTCGCGGACTGTAAAACAGAGTCAATCTTTTCCTCAATTTGGGATTCTAACTGGTGACATAGGACACCATATATTATCCCAAGTGGCGACTCTGAATCTTTAAATAAATAAATTCCATTTCGATTATCACTTTAAGTTGGAAAAAACTCCCTTATATACCCCTTTACGGGGGTGTAGGAAAAAGGAGGTGTGACAGCTTTGGCGACTCTGCTGGAGAACCCAGAATCTCTAGTTTCGCAGACCAGAATTTGAGCTTAAATGAATTGTTATATTTGGCTTTATTTATTATCTGGTTTTATTCACATATTTGAGACTAATGTGCTAAATGTTGCTTTTACCGCTTTGATATTCTGTGAAATGTATATAAACTGTTACGAAACCCTTCTTCTCTCTGAGTTTTCTAAATCATTTGAGAAGGGTGTACTTCGTGTGACTTCTCTTCTGTCTAGAGTATTATCCAATTATAGAACGAGGTTCGGACAAGTTGCAAAGCCGGTGAAGCTTCTGGTACGCTGCCCTCCCTCGGCTCGAGTTGTCCACTCGGGTAAGCCAGGTCTAGAACAATAAACCCAGGTTTTAAACCTAGTATAACAAAGTCTCATGTCGGATCCCTAGTAGGAACGTTTGTTTGCATCGCGTGCATTTGACTATGGAGACTCAACACAGGGGTTGGGTCTGTCTAGGACAGGTGTACCCGAAATGAAAAGACCATCCTAATGCATCCTACATGCTACTTGTGCATTTATTTGCTTCAGATTTGCATGTTGACCGGCTTATGAATAATTAGAGGAGAGTTGGAAAAGAAAGGTCAATGTGAGGGCTCAGAGATATAATTATTTGTTTTTGAAAAATCGGTGTCCAAGAATATACTGAAACTCTGCCAAAATTCTGACAAAAATTTTCTGTTTTTCTTTCTTTTGAAAAAAAATAGTTGGTTTTTATTTTCATCAAATTTGCCCGAACTACGCCAATTTGATTCTCACCGGATGTGGGATACGTAGGCAACCCCTATCGGGTCCAACTTCCCCTTTTGCAAAAATAGCCCAAAAAGAAATAAAATTTTTATTTTTATTGTAAATAAGCAGGATGATGTCATTCATGTCTAAAATAGCCGAATGTCCCCAAAAGGGCACCGAAAGGTCGTTTTTGCAAGAACAACCGCCTTAATTTTTCAAGGTTTTGGCCGGTTAGTGAACACAACCTTAAAATCTTCTCCCTCGAAGTGCTGAAAGGCCGTATTGGCAAAGACGGATATTTTTATGAAAATTTTGAAAAAAAAACAGTGATAACCTTTTCTTGAGTCAAATGAGTCTTAATTTTTCTCCTAATTAAAATCACCCTAATAAATGTGTAGGCTGAGCACAGATGAAAATGAACCCTTCTCAGCCCTTAAAGAGATCCCCTTACAGCTCCACATGTGGTGGAACGATTTAGGGAAAGACAGTAGAGGAACCATGGTCAAGGTTTTGGGTGGCCTCATTGGACTTTTGAACGTCAACCCAAGATTGGACGTGATTGAAGCCTTGATACCTTTTTGGGATCCGACTCGCAATGTGTTCTGCTTTTCTGACTTTGAGCTCACACCCACGCTAGAGGAAATTGCGAGTTACGCCGGCCTCAGTGGAAACCTTAGAAGTCTTTACCCTGTTTCACTAAGACCGGTATCTCCCCACATATTTCTCGATATGTTGAGTATTAGATGGGACGTTCAGGATGGGAGTTTGTCTTAAGGGTATTGCACTTTCCAGTTCTTGTATCATTGCTATGGTAACCCCCAAGGCTTCGAAGCACCAAACACTGGTTTGACTCATGCCGGAAATAAAGATAAGTGGGAGGCAAGGCGAGGTTTGGTTTTTATAGTAGCATTCTTGGGTACTGTAATCTGTCCACGAGATGACGACAACATAGAATTGGGCCTCGTGGGAATGGTTGATGTTGCAATCAAGAGAGCTAATGGCACCTTGGTTCCTCTAATCTTGTCTGAGATTTATCGAGCTTTGACCATTTGTCGGGAAGGGGAAAGTTCTTCCAAGGCTGCAATTTATTACTAAAATTATGGATACAGGAACATCTCTGCCACCGTGTCGGGTATATGAACCACGGTATGACCGGTTTGAAATGCATCGAAGAATTTGAAAGTCGAGTGGTGGGCATTGCCTTTCCCGAGGGTACTGAGGCTTGGTTTGCACTCTTGAGCTCTTTGACTGCCGATAGAATTGAGTGGGCGTTCGGATGGATTCCTATCACCGAAGCAGTATACATGTCAGCCAAAGTGTGTTATCTTCTCCTTATAGGCATCCGGATCATCCAGTCGTATGCTCCTTACAGGGTTTTGTGCCAACTGGTCAGATTTCAAACCATTCCCCATGACAAGGATTTGAGTAGACATGTCGTAGAGTTGGGCCCAAAGGCCACATTTCCGGAAGGAAGAGTTCGCCATTTGTGGAATGAATGCAGATTTCTTGAACCTAAGACCATGGTCCGGGATTTAGCAAGAGGTGAGGAAGACCCCAAGTACATTATTTGGTTCGGCAAAAGGTTTCAGATTCTAAGAGACCTACTAAGAGAGCTCATGTCCAACAATTCATTAATGACTCGCAGGAGTAGTGGGGCTGGTTAGCAAAAGAAGAAAGCTACAGAGCTAAAATAAGTAAGTTAAAAGGACAAATCAGGGACCTCAAGTTTGGCAACAGTATCCAGGCGGCCGCAGATGAAGGGGAAAAGAAAAAGCTGACTCAGGAAAATGAAGCCCTCCAAACTCAAATCCAAAAAATGAGAATAGATGCTAGAAGCCCGGAAACAAGCCGAGCGGATGAAAGGCTTATAAGCAGTCTGAGAAAGAAAGCACTTGAGTGTCAAGATGACCTAGAAAAGTCTGAGGCCAGTCTAGCGAAAGTCCGGGTCCAATTGGCAAAGAGTGTAGAAGGGCGGGCATAGTTTGTACAACAAATGAAAAGAAAATATGAAGGGACAATCACCAATCTAAAGAGAAAAGTAACTACCCTTGAGAATGAGGCAGTCAAGCAGACCAAGGACTTTAAAGCTAACAAGGAACATTGTTATGCTTTGATGGCTCAGATGGAGGAAGAAATGCAACAGTTGCAAAATCAAAACCATCACGACACTCAGGTGTTAGAAGCCCGGAATCAGCAGGTCGGGCATCTGCTTCAGGAAAAGGGTAGAATCCGAGAGAGGGTTAGAGCCATTGCCGACTACATTGTCGTAAAATGCCAAGCATGTGAGGACATGACTCGTACCACTTTATTCGCTGCAGTAATGACATTTGTCCTCCAGATAATGAGTGATTTGGAACGGCTTCAAGGGGATCTCACACGTAGGCCCGTGGCGAGACCGAATGATGTCCCACGGGCCCTAGGAGCATTTGAGGCATTGATGTATTCGTGATTTTTACTCAACTCTGTATTATCCTTCTGTTGAAGACTGTCAGTCTATTTTCGAGTCTGTATTTTCATCTTTCTATTGGAGTCTGTTAGTTTTTTTTTTTTCGAGTCTGTTAGTTTTTATGGTTAAATTTTCGTAAGAGGAGTCGTTGTAATTAAAGCGTGTTATTTTTATGGAAAGTTTGAAAATCCCAAAATATTTTTATTTTTACACTTATCCCTCAGAACTACGCTCGATCTGATTCATGCGGGGTCGTGGTAGTAGGCAATCTCCATAAGATTCAATCATAACCAAAAGAAAAAAAAGAGAGAAAAAAAGAGAGAAAAAACAAGAGAGAAAAGAAAAAGAAAAAAAGAGAGAGAGAATAAGAAACCGTGAGAAGGAAACAATTGCAAAACAAGAAAGAGAAATGAGAGAATAAAGAACAACGAAAAATCAAGCAAAAGAGGAGTTGCAAATAGAAATAAGAGAAAAGTCGGGATGACGCAAGCAACCAATCAAATGCATGATAGAAATGGTTAACTGCTTAGGTGCATTACATTCCCCCAAATGTGCGGTTGCCTATCTGTTAAGCTCTAACTGCTAACAAGTTTGTTGTTGATAATCAGTACAGGAAGGTGGTTAGTTTGTTGACATTCTGGAAACTCACTCATACAACACCCAGTCCAAAAACAAGTTGATCATGGCTAACCAGTAACTTGATGCAAGTGTTACCGATCCTTCGAGGGAGGGGAAAGAGTCGGATGTCAATTTGAAAGAAGAGATGTATAAGTTGAAACAACAGATGGCCGAGATGTATCAAGCATAGGTAAAAGGGCACCCACCACCACTTTATCCCACCAACCCTGCCTTCGTCCCTCCATTGGCTCAATCTCAAGAACCTTCTGCTATTGATTCATCCCCGAGCTTTCCCATTTACCACCACTACCAGAGCACCACCTTCCAAACACCACAAGTTCCACCACCCAAGCCAGTTCCATACCATCCTCCACCAGCCACTCCTATCTTCGTGGCACACCCACCCACTACACTCCACATATCCTCCAGTGAGCCCTTATTCCATGCCCACGATAACCAATATTACCCCCCGGAGCCCACTTTTAAGGATCTAGAACCCTACTCCTTCACTCCTCGTTTTGATCTCCCTGTGGAAACTGAGAAACCATCTAAGAATCCCAAACATGAGGAGATGTTCAGGAAAGTTAAAAGCTTGGAACAGTCATTCAGAAACATGCAGGGGTTGGGAGGTCAGGTAAGCGTGGCTTACAAAGATCTATGCTTATTCCCGGATGTTCAATTGTTGGCAGGGTTTAAGATGCCCAAGTTTGATTTGTATGATGGGCACGGAGACCCGGTAGCGTATTTGAGAGATTTTTGTAGAAAAATGAGGGGAGATGGCGGGAGAGACGAGTTACTAATGGCGTATTTCAGTCAGAGTTTGAGTGGTTCGGCGCTGGAGTGGTACATTCGGCAAGATCACGGAAGATGGTCTACATGGGATGATCTAGCCCAAGCATTCGCTTGTCACTTCCAGTACAATCTCGAGATTGTTTCGGATCATCTGTCTTTGACAAAGATTGAGAATAAGCACAATGAAAGCTTCAGGGAGTATAGTTTTCAGTGGAGAGAACAGGCAGCAAGGATTGACCCTCCAATGAAAGAAACTGAAATGGTGGATAAGAAACTGAAATGGTGGATTATTTTCTGCAGGCTTTAGAACCTACTTACTACGGTCATTTGGTATCAGCTATAGGAAAATCCTTCAATGAAGTGGTGAAAATGGGCAGTATGGTAGAAGAAGGACTTAAGTCAAACAAAATCATGAGATATTCGGCTATTAAGGCAACCATCCAGGCCATTCAAAGCGGAACTGGGGGAGTAATTGGAAAGAAGAAGAAAGAGGATGTGGCAACGATTGATTCAGGAGCTTGGTTCGGACCCAGGGGCTCATCTCACTACTATAATCAGCCTCAACCCCACCACCAAACCTACCCCCATACCCCATATAATCCACCCCAACACTACTACCCCCCACCAGACCCCCATTTTTCTATCCACTATACCCAAACATATAACCAACCCCTCGCCCACGCACAATGGCGTGCGCCAGCCCCACAAAACACCTACCCGCCCCCACGAGCCTACCGAAACCCTCCTAGACCAGATTTCCGGCCCAATCAAGCATTTAAGAACGAAAGGTTGTAGAGAAAGAAAACCTTCACTCCATTGGGAGAGTCCTATACTAGTTTGTTCCACAGGCTAAGACAATTGGATATGCTGAGGTCGATCGAGTCAAAATTGTCGAATCCTCCCCCAAGAAATCTTGATTATTCTATAAGCTGCGAATATTGTTCTGGTGCTCCGGGGCATGACACAGAGAAATGCTGGCATTTGAAGAATGTTATTTAGGAGCTCATTGATACAAATCGGATTGAAGTCCAAGCTCCGGAGGCGCCCAATATCAACCAGAAACCGTTGCCCACCCATCAGGAGACAAATATGATCGAGATAGTGCATAAGGGAGGGGAGCCTAAGAAGCCTTCACAGACCGTCATGATGGTTCGGTCCAGCGAAGTCAAGCCGGTTGAAAAATCAACAAGTGAGAGATCAATGATCAAATTGAGCGGGACAAACAATGAACCATCTGCGGTAGTCAAGAAGGGATTCTCAAGTGATGTTGCAGCGAAACAGGAAAGGGCAAAAGTGGTTGTGCCAGGAGTGGCGAACAAGCCTGTCGTAATGGTGGAGGGTGCCCGCACAGATCTTGTCATTATCAATCTTGTAACCCAGTTACCGATATTTAACAACAAGGCTATCCCGTGGAATTTTGAATGGGTGATGGTGACTTACAAAGGAAAATAAGTTAAAGAATAAGTCTATGAGACCCATGGATTGACTCGGTTAGGGAGATGATTTGCCCCCGAGGAGTTAAGAAAAGCTAAAACCTCCAAAGATAACCTAGTGCTAGTGAAGAAAGTTGTGACCGAAGAAGAGGCAGAAGAGTTTTTGAAAAAGATGAAGGTGCAAGACTATTCCATTGTGGAGCAGTTGAGGAAGACGCCTGCTCAGACTTCACTATTGTCATTGTTAATCCATTCAGACGAGCATCGATGGGCCTTGATGAAAATCCTAAACAAGGCCCACGTTCTTGAAAAAATCTCAGTAAACCATTTGGAAAAGATAGCCAACAAGATTTTTGAGGTAAATAGAGTCACTTTTTCTGATGATGAGTTGCCCGTGGAGGGTACTGAGCACAATAGAGCCCTCTATCTTATAGTGAAATGCGAAGATTTCGTGGTTACCCGAGTATTTGTCGACAATGGTTCCAGTGCAAACATTTTCCCTCTCTCCACTCTGAACAAGTTGAAAGTGGATGATGAAAGGATTCACAAGAATATCATCTGCGTACGGGGATTTGACGGTGGAGGGAAAGATTCAGTCGGTGATATAGTCCTTAAGCTGGCAATAGGACCAGTTGAATTCACCATGGAATTCCAGGTGCTGGATATGGCTGTTTCCTACAATCTGCTGCTAGGTCGACCCTGGATTCATACTGCCAAAGCAGTCCCGTCTACTCTGCATCAGATGGTCAAGTTTGAATGGGATAGATAGGAAATCGGTGTGCACGACAAAGATAATTTGTGTGCATTGTTCCGTTCATTGAGGTTGAAAATGACAAGGGACCTTGGGTCTATCAGGTTTTTGACACAGAATTAGTCGAGAAAATTCCAGAAGGGAAATGCGTTCCAATGCCAAGGGTAACCGCCGCATCAGTCATGGTGGCTTTTGAAATGTTGAAAAATGGTTTTGTACCTGGTAAGGGTTTGGGTGCATCTCTTCAAGGTATAGTACAACCGGTGTCTCTCCCCAAAAACTTGGATACATTTGGTTTGGGATTCAAGCCCACAGCCGCAGACTTGAAAAGAGACAGAAAATTGAAACAGAGGACATGGGTCCTCCCAAAGCCGGTCCCACGTCTCTCCAAATCATTTGTCAAGCCTGGCACCAAGAAGCGCCCAGTAACAACAGCTCCCAATTCTGTGGTTGATGTTGATAAAGAGTTGATTGAAAGGTTCGAAAGATTGTTCGACGATGTAAACATGGTGGAAGTTGGAGAAGGTTCCAGCAAGGCAAATGTGCAATTTGTCGAGCCCAGTGCAAAGATTAACAATTGGAAGCTACTTCTCTCCCTACCCGGAAGGAGTTTTGGTAGTTTGCTTTGATTTTCTTTCAGTTTATCTGGACTATTCCAGGGTTGTAATTCAGATTCTATGTTCCATCTATTTGGATGTATAAACCATTGTTATCTTTTGATTTCAATGAAATGCAATTTCCCTTTTTCATCATTCCTGATAGTTTTATTTTTGTTTTTCTTTTCTTCCTTGTATAGTTCTTTTCATGTTGGTTTCAATGACATGACATGCATGAGGAATCTTCGTCCCAGTCTTAAAAGTCAATCTAATTTTGAAATAATAATTCAAGAAATAGAGTGTGATGATGAATCGGAATACGATGAGGATGAGGTCTTTGAAGAGATTAGTAAAGAATTAAGCCATTTGAAGAAAAATCCAAGCCTAACCTGAGTGATACTGAAGCAATCAATTTAGGGGACCAAGATAATATCAGAGAAACTAAGATAAGTGTCCATCTTGAACCGCAACTCAGGGAAGAGATGATTAAAGAATTGTTTGAGTACTAAGATATTTTTGCATGGTCATATGACGACATGCCGGGTCTAAGCACTGACTTGGTGGTTCACAAATTGCCCATTGACCCGGCATTTTCTCCCGTCAAATAGAAGTTGAGGAAGTTCAAAACCGACATGAGTGTAAAGATCAAAGAAGAGGTCACAAAGTAATTCGATGCAAAAGTTATTCGAGTCACGCGATATCCCACTTGGTTAGCCAATGTTGTGCCTGTGCCAAAGAAGGATGGTAAGACCAGAGTGTGTGTTAATTACCGTGATCTCAACAAGGCAAGTCCAAAGGATAACTTCCCACTACCAAACATCCATATTTTGATTGATAATTGTGTCAAACATGACATTGGGTCTTTTGTGGATTGCTATGCGAGCTATCATCAGATCCTAATGGATAAGGAGGATGCAGAAAAAATGGAATTCATCACGCCATGGGGAACATACTGCTATCGGGTCATGCTTTTCGGTTTGAAAAATGTTGGGGCAACTTACATGAGGGCAATGATGACCATATTCCATGACATAATACACAAGGAGACCGAGGTTTATGTGGATGATGTAATCACAAAGTCTAGAAAGCAGTCTGACCATGTCAGAGAATTGAGAAAGTTCTTCCAAAGGCTTCGCAGGTACAATCTTAAGCTCAATCCTGCAAAGTGCACATTTAGGGTGCCGTCTGGAAAACTGTTGGGATTCATAGTCAGTCGTTGAGGTATTGAATTGGACCCGTCAAAGATTAAAGCTATCCAAGAATTGTCACCCCCAAAGAACAAGACCAAGGTGATGAGTCTATTAGGGAGGTTAAATTACATCAGCAGGTTTATTGCTCAGCTTACGACAACTTGTGAGCCTATCTTCAAATTGTTGAAGAAGGACGATGCGGTCAAGTGGACAGATGAGTGGCAAGAAGCTTTGATAAGATAAAGGGGTACTTGTCAAACCCACCTGTGTTGGTCCCACCAGAACCTGGGAGACCTTTGATTCTGTATTTGACGATTTTGGACAATTCATTCGGTTGTGTATTAGGTCAGCATGACATCACCAGTAGGAAGGAGCAAGCCATCTATTATCTCGGCAAGAAGTTCACATCTTATGAGGTTAAGTACACTCACCTTGAGAGGACATGTTGCGCCTTAACTTGGGTAGCACAGAAGTTGAAGCATTATTTGTCATCTTACACTACTTACCTCATCTCTCGTTTGGATCCGCTAAAGTATATATTTCAGAAGCCTATGCATAGAGGGAGGCTCGCAAAGTGGCAGATCTTGCTAACAGAATTTGACATCGTCTATGTGACTCGGACTGCGATGAAAGCCCAGGCATTGGCCGACCATTTGGCCGAGAATCTAGTGGATGAAGAATATGAGCCTTTGAAGACTTACTTCCTTGATGAAGAGGTAATGCACATTGATGAGTTGGAACAAGTTGAAGAGCCAGTTTGGAAACTTTTCTTTGATGGAGCTCTAACATGAAAGGTGTTGGGATACGAGCTGTACTTATTTCTCAAACAGGGCATCACTACCATGTTACAGCTTAGCTTCATTTCTACTGTACTAACAACATGGCTGACTACGAGGCATGTATTTTGGGTTTGAGGTTAGCTGCAGATATGGGTGTCCAGGAAGTCTTGGTCTTGGGAGACTCGGACCTTCTGGTGCACCAGATTCAAGGGGAATGGGAAACACGAGATTTAAAACTCATACCATACTGACAATGTTTGCATGATCTTTGTCAATGGTTTTGATCAGTAGAGTTCAGGCATATCCCAAGGATCCATAATGAGGTTGTTGATGCTTTGGCTACTCTGGAGTCAATGTTACATTACCCAGATAAGGCTTATGTTGACCCTTTGCATATTCAGGTCCATGATCAGCATGCTTACTGTAACATGGTGTAAGAAGAACTTAATGGTGAGCCGTGGTTCCACGACATCAGGGAATACATCAGAATAGGAGTATATCCGGTACAAGCCACAAGTGATCAAAAGAGAACAATTCGTCGTTTGGCAAGTGGATTTTTCTTCAGTGGAGGAGTTTTGTACAAAAGAACTCCAAATCTTGGATTGTTAAGATGCATAGATGCTAGAGAGGCCACAGCTATCATGACCGAAGTACATTCTGGAGTTTGTGGACCGCATATGAGTGGGTACGTTCTGGCAAAGAAGATTCTCCGAGCAGGTTATTAATGGCTCACTATGGAGCGAGATTGTATCAGTTTTGTGCGCAAATGTCATCAATGCCAAGTACACGGAGATTTGATTCATTCTCCGCCCTCTGAATTACACACAATGTCCGCACTATGGCCCTTCATTTCTTGGGGCATGGATGTCATTTGGACCAATCAAGCCAGTAGCGTCCAATGGATGTCATTCTGATAGCCATTAATTATTTCACCAAGTGGGTTGAAGCTAAAACTTTCAAGTCTGTGACCGTGGTCGATTTTGTGCACTCAAATATCATTTGTCGGTTCGGGATCCCAAAGGTGATCATCACAGATAATGGCGCTAATCTCAACAGTCATTTGATGAAAGAGGTATGTCAACAGTTTAAGATTACGCATCGCAATTCTACTCCATACCGCCCCAAGGAGAATAGAGCAGTCGAGGCAGCCAACAAGAACATAAAACAATACCTCGGAAAATGGTGGAAGGTTCCAGGCAATGGCATGAAAAGTTGCCCTTTGCTTTTCTAGGTTATCGCACTATTGTTCGCACTTCAGTAGGTGCGACTCCTTATTTGTTGGTATATGGCACTGAGGTGGTGATACCCGCGGAAGTTGAAATCTCATCCCTTCGGATTGTTTCTGAAGCCGAGATTGATGATGATGAGTGGGTCAAGGACCGTTTAGAGAAATTAAGTTTGATTTATGAGAAGAGATTGGCAGCATTGTGTCATGGTCAGTTGTATCAAAAGAGAATGGCAAAAGCATACAACAAGAAGGTGCGCCCCCGAAAATTTGAAGTGGGTCAGCAAGTATTGAAACGTATTTTTCCATATCAGGCTGAAGCAAAAGGCAAGTTCGCCCCAAATTGGCAGGGGTCGTTCATCGTAACGAGAGTGTTGTCCAATGGTACTTTGTATTTAACAGATATAGAAGGCAAATATGTAGAAATGGATATCAATTCTGATGCGGTCAAAAGATATTATGTGTGATTTCTTTGGTTAAATTGTATTTGTTTGTACTTGGCATGTTTTGAAGATTGGAATGGCGAAGGCATTTTGTTCTGCTATCTAAACATTTTATCCTTTGTTACCCCTTTGAGCCTTATTTATCTCCTTTCATACCCCTCTTTTGGAATCAATAGCAAAGTTCAGAAACGCGAGCGCAAAAGATAAGTAACGGAAAAGAGGGAAAAACAAAAAAACAACAAAAGGAGAAAAAAGAAGAAAAAAAGGAGAAAGAAAAAGAAAAGAAAAGAGAAAATCACAACAAAATAAATCAATTCTTATGTCATAAACTACGTTCGATCTGATTCCTTTTAAGGATACGTAGGCAGCCTCACGGTTCGGTCCCATCAAAATAAAAATTCCAAAAGTTCCCAAGCAAAGAAACTGGGCAGAAGGTGCGATTGTTGTAAGAAATCTGATTCCAAAAGTTGTAATTTTGAATCCAGTTGAGTTGTTTTGAGCCTTTTGATACCCCTTCTTTCTAACCCTATCCAAGAGCTCACGTTACGGTCCAAAGAAAGACCTTCCGATCAGTCTTCGAGAGATGCCAAGTCAAGAAAGCAGAGGTGATTCATATCAGGGGCAACATTCCGGTCCAAATAAGAAAAATGAAAAATGAGAGATCTTATTGGTGAAAACCCTCACGGGCACCGTAAGGTGATGAAAGCTGAGAAAAATAAAAAATGAGAAAGTCTTATAGGTGAAAACCTTCACGGGAACCTTAAGGTGAAAGTGAGTTGAGAGATGAACAAATAAGAGAGGTTTGGTGGTAAAAACCCTTCAAGGCACCGCAGGCCGAACAAGGTCAATGTTTTGGTGAAGAAATTGGGTTTTGAAGATCTCGGGGCGTAAAGTACGACAACTAAAAGTTGATTGGTTGGATAGACCGGGCCGATTAATCCAAAATGCATGTCATGATCATTGGTGTCAGCTGCTCCACTCAGATAAGTCTCTTTTTCTTTTTCCCCTTCAGACAGTCTTCCAATTGGATTTTTCTTATCCCTAACTTTCAAAGTCATTGCATTTCATTTCTTTTGGGTTTATTTCTCTAAGATGTTTTCCAGTGTCATTTTTGTTTAACCAAATAAGAAAGTGTTTCAAAGCTCACTACCAACTCCCCAAAATTGCACAAAGCACAGGGCGGCCAAAGCATCGCCAGAAACAGTATGATGTAAAATGGGAAATAAGGTGTCAGGGAAAGTTCCATTGGTCGAAGGGTTAGTAATTTCATGGGAGATGCAGAGGTTCAGATAGATGGGTCAGAGATGTAACACAATGGTTTAGGTATAGAATACTCGGGTTATCCAGGTCATATGATTGAAAGGCAGTCAGAAAGCCAAGTGGTTCTTGGCCAGTTCGGGGAAGCCAGTCAAAACAAAGCATGGCAGCGGTGAGGCCACCTTCAGCAAGAATGCCACAAACTAACCACCACGTTTTAAACTGACAAGATTTTTCTCTAATTGAAACAGGGGCAGAAAATTTCGTTTGTTCCGGAGAAACCCTCCGTAGGGGAAAAGCAAGCACCAGACAGGTTTGACAGTAAATTCTCAGGACTCTCCTGGAAAATGGGACCTAGTTTTAAATTCAAAACAATCATGAGTAGCAAAATCTGGCATAAATGTACCCCAAAGTAATATAAATTGGCTTCAAAATTTTCATGCTTGAGATAGGATTCAATCAAGAGCTTTCAGGACCCTCCTGAATAATAGGACTTAGCTTTAAAATTTTCATTAGATAATAAGATTTAGCATAAGTTCTATTGTAGGGTAGTATAATTCAGCCATAAAAGTTGTCACTCTTAAGATAAGACTTGATTTTTGATTTCAGGACCCTCCTGGATAATGGGATGTTGTTTTAAGACCTTCTTGGATAACGAGATTTAGCGAAAGTCATACCTTTAGAAAACATAATTCAGCTTTAAAACTGTCATTTAACTAGGAGTTTTCAGGGCCCTCTTGGACAATGGGATCTAGCTTTCAAATTATTAGTGATATTTGGTAACATGATTCAGTTAACACTCATAGATGTGCACAGCCACCAAACTGGGGCAGAAAATTTTCTTTGTTTTGTCTATTTTGTTGAAATCAGGAGCCCACCTGGAGAACAAAGCAATTCAAGTGTCGGTAATCAGGAGCCCACCTGGAGAACAAATCAATTAAAACGTCGGTAATCAGGAGCCCACCTGGAGAACAAAGCAATTCAAGCATCGATAATCAGGAGCCCACCTGGAGAACAAAGCAGATCAAGTGTCGATAATCAGGAGCCCACCTGGAGAACAAATCAATTCAAGCGTCGGTAATCAGGAGCCCACCTGAAGAACAAAGCACCAATGTTCGAAGGAAGAAGGTTCAAGTTCAGTAATCAGGCGCCCACCTGAAGAAAAGGGAAAGCATCTCAGATTACAATTCAAGTCGGCAACAAAGGAACTTCACCCGAAAAATACAAGTCAACAAGGCAACAGGAATCACAAGATCAAATTTGAGAATATAGATTGGATTTTTGTAATGCATAGATCATAGTTTAGTCTAGATTCTTTTATTTTGTCACGGTGTAATAAGGAGTTCAGTAAGCAGTAGCAGCAGCACCAGCAACAGTGAAATCATAGCTTCATGGTAGTCCCAGCTATCGAAATTTCCCAAACTATACTGACCTAATTCCTCTATAGTCAAGGATATGTAGACAACCTCGGAAGCAGGGTGCGGTCAAATCTTTCAAAAATGCTTCCCACGGAGTATTCAAACGGGCAAAAATCGCTCGTATCCGCTCACTTTATCTTTGCACAAAAACTCTTCGTGTTTCCGAGAAAAGAGGGGCAGCTGTGAGCACGTGATTTTTGTCCTATATGAATTACTCCCATAGATTCAAGAAAAATAAATTTTCCCATTATTTGCAATTTCGTAGATTTTTGTAGCATTTTTCGTTAATTATTCATTTGCCTGCGCATGTTAATTTTGTTTAATTAATGAAAAATACAAAAATATGTTGCATTTGCATTTAAGATTTAATTCTACATTTTAGGATTAATTAGCAAATTAGTTGTTTTATAAAAAAGAGGAGAATCACAAAAAATAACTTATTTTCACACTTTTAATTTAAGTATTGAATTTTGGTAGTTTTCCTTTAATTTAGTTTTTAATTAATTGTGGTAATTATTAGTTAATTAATTCAATGTGGTAGGATTAATTTGATTTAGGAATTAGTTTGGGTTTAATTTTTATTTTATTTTTTAAAAAGAAAAGAATTTAAAAAGAGTTTGAAAATAAAAGAAAATTGAAAAGAAAGAGAAAGAGTTGAATGGATCAAAGGTTTTGGGCCATGTTTGATTTGAATTACCGCAGCCCAATAAATTCCCCCTCAAAACCCAGTTAATCACAGCCCAAACTCGTTACAATACCCAGACCAAACCGTAGCTTAACCAAACGACGTAGTTTCGAGTCTTGTTCAGTCCGGGTTCATCTCAGTCATTCGTTCACTTTCATCCAACGGCCCTTATGACTTCCCCCTCTTTAGTTAAAAATGTTCGAAGACCCTCATAACAACCTAGTACCAGTTCACTTACCCCCCCCCCCCACTGCAATTCATCTCCCTTTCAACCTCAAGAACCCTAACCCGCTGCCTCCAAATTCCTCTCCATCTCCATCCGGTGGCGGCACCTTAAATCGCCACCAAAATTTTGCCACACAATCTCCACACCCCATGAAACACAAATCTAATATAAATACCCTAAAAATCCCCACCTTTACCCCCAAATCCCAAATCTGGTGCCGGAGACTTGAATGAAATCGAGTCACTTCCTGGGCTGTTAATGGGTCAAGACCCATGCTAATCAACTATTCTCTGTGTGGATGAGCGATTAGCATATATTTTAACTTATTTCAAAGTTCATCAGCCTCATGCAAGGCTAAAGACCAGCTGATTTATCAAAGCAACCTCACTCGTGTTGTTTCTAGTAAAATGATATATGTATTCATCTTTGATTGTATGCCTGTTTCTTTTTCAACTTTGTTTGTTCCCCATTCTGGTCTCATTTCTTTTTCCATGTCTCCGTTCATTTATTTCTGTTAAGTTTTTTTTAAGTCATGTCAATTGTCTTCTTTCTTTTGTTTCTTCGTTGAATTTTATTCCCGTGGTTTAATTAGGTCAGTTCTACTATGTTTCTTTTCTTTAGCCAGTAGGCTGGTTTCATCACGCTTGATCTATGTTAATTACTTTGAGCCTTTGTTGGCCCTTTCTTGATTTATTACCTTGATCGATTTGGGATCAGGTTTGGGGTTTATGGTAATGCAGACTTAGGGAATTCGAAGCCCATATTTGTTTGGGCCCAGGTTTGGATTCAGATAGCCTATTTTGGTTCAGGTTAGGGAGGGTAAATAATAGGGTCTTAAAGGGTAGTTTGGGAAGTTTAATTGAAAGAATCTTTGAAAACTGATTGAGGAAGCTTCTAGGAAGCTGGGATTGGGAGTAAATTGAAGTCTTGAATTTTACACTAAGGTCTCCTAAGCAAAAATGAAAACATAAAAAGGTGCGAAGTGCAAAAACTGATCCCTTAGGCTGCCCTAATAGCTTGCCTATAAAGGCACCTTTACTTGACATTCAAGGCAGATTTTGAGAGGAGAAAAATTATGTAAAACTGAATCTGCAGCACCCTAAAATATCTCTGAATTCCTTGCATTACTTGTTTGAAAACTTTTCAAATTCTGCTTATTCAGTGTCCTCTGATCCCATTTTGGTTAGAAAAACTTCTGAGAATGTCAAATCCTGCACCTGGTTTGAAATGGACTGAAATTGGGTTTTGAAAGCTTTGGTTTGAGTTTTTTACTGTTTGGTTTACTGTTCCGTTGTTGGTTGAGAGCTGATTCCTATTGATGTTGTTTCATTATTGATCTACTGCTGTTGTTTGCTTCTTCCTAACCTCGAAACTGAGTCTTTGGTTCTGTTTTTTGTTCCATTCAGGTACATGCTCCTGAACTCTATTGCTTGTGAAGTTAAACTTGAAGAATGAAATGAAAGCAGCATTTAAAGCATAGCTCTAGTTTAGCTTGTTGATTCAGTAGTGTTATTTTAATTTGCTTCTTTGAATTCAACAAATTACATCATCTAATTGAATTTTATCTTGAATAAGTAAGCTTCCGTCACTGTATCAAACTTGGGACTGTTATAAGATTTGAGGAACAACTTGTCAATTGAGTTAGTGTTCAGACCATATATTCAATCATGAGGAATCCTGTAACATAAATGGTATTGGGTCCTGTATGCAATGTAGTTCATTTAAGCTTTGGTAGCATATTAGTTGTGTTGGGATGATGTTGTATTCATGTAATGGGTTGGTTGAATATATTTTTTTTCTAAGTGTAGTGTACACAGAGTCTTGTTAGTAGAAAAAGAGATGGTTCAGGTTATTTCAAAGGGTAAAAGCATGTACTGATTTATTTTGGATGGCATGATGAATACAATTAAACTTAGAATTGAATTTCAGAATGCTTGTTTAGTCTATTTAGGATTTATTCAGTTTTAAGATGCAAAAGTAAAATGCCAATCCAGTAGCATGTTTCGTATTTTCTTGATTGGGTTTGCATTCTAAGTGGTAGAGTATCATTGTTTGGTTCTGAATATTGGCCTCAATGTTGGCCCAAGTATTAAAACCCTACTTCAGGCGCATGTGCAATACCTTGGACGCCTTTGTTCCTATTGAAATTGGGCTCATTTGAGCCCAAATCTGAATATGTTTGCCAACGGATTGTTCTGTCCTTTTGGATTTGTTTCGTTGCATAAAATGCAATCCTTTCATTTATTTGGCCTTTGGTGTAGGTACAATGATAAGCGTTGAATTACTTAAATCAATACCTTCTAGTTTTTGCATAAGTCTGAATAATTAATTAGGGTCCTTATAGTTTTTTTTCTTAATTAACTAGGTTCATTAATTAATGGAAGTGAGCCGTATTAGATAACATAAATAGCTTATGACCCTCCAAAGTTAGTTTGAATTCCCTTTAAAATTTGAAAATCGAGTTGTGTCGTGCCAAACAAAATCTCAAAATGAATGGCCCTCGCTTAGTTAATATTTTAATCCTTAGGATTCGAGGTGTGCCATTTAGCGAATTTTCCATGGCCCCCGCAAGTTGAAAACGCGTAGTTGCTTTAGGCGCGTAATTTAAATTACCTTCCTAAACTCGAGTGTGCATTTCATGTGACCCAAATCCAAATCTTAACAATGTTAAATAAAATGTGTCTCGGATTGCGGGTGCATTTCATGTGGCGCGGTCCAAAGACGTGTTTTAGATGACGTTGAAATCTTCCTTAAAATAATTAAAAGCGGTTTTAAAGTTAAAAATGCACATAGGCTTAAAACATGTATTAAAAATCAGATAATAGGCCATTAATAACAGTTGAGCGACCGTGCTAGTACCACGGAATCCGGGAATGCCTAACACCTTCCCCCGGGTTAACAGAATTCCTTATTCGGATTTCTGTGTTCGCGGACTGTAAAACAGAGCCAATCTTTTTCTCGATTCGGGATTCTAACCGGTGACTTGGGACACCATATATTATCCCAAGTGGTGACTTGGAATTTTTAAATAAATAAATCTCATTTCGATTGTCACTTTAAGTAGAAAAAAACTCTCTTATATCCCTTTACGGGGGTGTAGGAAAAAGGAAGTGTGACAATAATAATTTTGGAAATAATTATTGGGGATTTTATGGATAAAAATGGAGAAAATAAGTCAATTTAATCTCTTAAAATTATGAAAAAAATAATAAAAACCTTGGACATGCTTATATATGCATATATATATGTTATTTTGAAGGTAGTTATGCATATTTAAAATATATAGGGAAAAATTGGGTATCAACAGTGATGTCGTGCACATTTCTATTATTGATTGCATGATGAGTATTGAGAGTAAAAGCACGAAGGGTGATGCCGTGCATTTTTTGTTTGTTGTGTTCATTTGCTATTATCGGTTCCAGTGTTTTTAACTGTTTATATTCCTTACTATTGTAATTCTTTATGTTGACACCCCCATAATATGTTGCCCCTTCCCGTACATTTCTGCTTAGTTTCTATTACTTGTTATTCTATTATTATACTGATTAACTACACAGATTTATGATATTTGTCGTGTCCTAGCCTCGTCACTACTTCGTCGAGGTTAGGCTCGACACTTACCAGTACATGGGGTCGGTTGTGATGATACTGCAGTATGCACTTTCTGTGCAGATCTCGGTACCGGACCATGTGAGTAGAGTTGAGTGGTTGCCCTCAGTCCAGTGGAGACCCAAGGTAGTCCTGCAGGCGCTCGCAGGCCTTGGCGTCCCCTTCTATCCTGTTTCTTTTCTGTTTTATCTATTTTTGAGACAAATGTGTATTTCTTTATTCAGACCATTGCTTGTAGTATTCGTAGACTGTCTGTGAGTAGTGACACCCGTTCTGGGTAGAGTTTTATTACGGTTTCGTTATTTGTATTAAGATAATCTGTTAAATTCTGTTCTTCCGCATTTATTCCATTGGTTTATTTTTGTTGACTTGTAAGTTGTTAAAAGATAAAGGAAAAAGGTAAAATAATCAATAACGTTGGCTTACCTAGCGGGTACAATATTAGGCGTCATCACAATCCCGACGGTGAAAAATTCGGATCGTGACAATCTGCTAGCTCTCACCGTTGCAAAATATTTTGATACCTCTACTTACTAAGGCTTAGATAATATTTTTATAAAAAATATATCTTTTGATGATTAAGATATTATTTTTGTAAATTCTTATAATCCAATAGTTATAATTTTGTACCACTAAATATATATCAGTATAATTTCATGCATATTTAAAATAGTTCAAGTCTATTTCGAAGTGACAAATGGATATCTTTATAAGAAATAATCAACTCTAAAGGATATTACAAGAAACTTTATTTTTAATTATTAAATCATCATTATTTATTTTTATATATTATATATTAATTATAAAACTTAAGTTATTTTTTTGAATAACCTCTATCACATTCCTAAAGAAAAGAAGTATAAAATGTAGTATCTTTTATTAATAATTTTATAATACATAATTTGAAATTTTTTGGAGCCTTCAACACTAGGGGTCCTAAAGAAATTGCTTTAGTGGCTTCCCCCAAGAGGCAGATGTATGGTTAACTTAAAATAATTTATACAAAGATACTAAATAGTTGGCACTACTAAAAGTTCGCTTAAAATTTTCCAAAAAACCGACCAATTTCAGTTGGTAATGGTCAATAACCGTCTGAAATGCGATCAATTATGTGTGGTCGGTAATTAGCTCTACTGACCAACTTCGATCGGTCACTATAAACGACCATCTGACAATTTAAGTGACTTACCAAACAATATTGGTTGGAATATTATTTTAATAATTTAATGTTACCCACCAACGTTAGTCGGTATGCTAAATTTAATAATTTTGATTACCGACCAACATTGGTCGGTAAATAAAAATAAATTAATCAAATAATATTTAAATTACCGGCCACATTGGACGGTATTAGAAAATATATATTTTTTAAAATAATTAAAATTTAAGATTACCGACCAATGTTGGTCGGTAATTTGGACATTGGCAACTTACCGACCAACTTTGATCGGTAATATTGAATTTCTGGGAATTAATGTGCATTAACCCACCAATATTGGTTGGTATTTTGCAATTAATTTTTTTAATTACCGATCGAGGTCAGTCGATTTTCTGGGAATCATATTGGCAGAGAACGCCTGTTTTGATAGCTACACCACCTGCCAAATAAAAACATATATTTTCAGCATATCAATAACCCCCGATTCATCGCAAACAATCCCTAATTCACTACAGATCCAACCACACCCACATCTAACCAAACATCCAATTAATACTTTAAAACTAATAAGTTCAATTAAACATCATAATTCAAAACCAATCAAAAATTAAGTAATTACCACAAGTTCAAAAATATACATTCTAATTTAAAACAAGTTCTATTAGTCTAGTTCAAAGTATATCAAAGTATTGGTCAAGAGATATTTTCTACAGCATCACCGTTATATGATGAACTTTTATTTAGAAGACAATAAGAACGGTCTTGTGGAGGACTAGAAAAACAATCACGTGGAGGACGGACAACACGATCACGGGGAGGACGAGAAGAACGATCACGTGGAGGTCGAGCCTCTTGCGATGACTCATGAGACCGGGGCAACGGAAAAGCTCCAGCAGAAAGCAGAGTTCTGATCTGAGCTTGCATACCAAGGAATTTTGCTTCTCTAAGCCTTTCTCTTTCCTTAGCCACTTCTAGCTCGGATGTAAGCCTTGTCACTGTCTCCTGTATAGCCGAGAGGCTCTCCTTATTAAGTACTTCGCCCTGTGAAGAAGTCTATATTCCTTGCAGATGGAATTTTTTTAGGAAGCACATATACCTTTCCCTTTTTTGGACCGCCAATAACCTCCAACCATATTCTTTCATGATCTTCGTCCGAAGGCTGGGTTGGCTCGCCCCAATTCACCAGCTGGTTGACTACGAATAAAATCCTCCACGGTACTTATGTAGCGACCCTACGTAATTTTAAATTAAATTAGTATATAAAAAATCTTATAAAAATAAATTATAACATTTAAGGAAAATTGAAAGCTTACATATGTAGTCTCTGCCCGGTCCTAGACCCACCTATCTGCATCCCCTTCTTTCTTCTTCTTTAAAATATGTGTCTCCCTAAATAGCTCATCTTGTTGTATTGGACGCTCATCTTGTTGTATTGTTGTATTGGTTAATAAATAGAATTGATATGCTTAGAAAAGTAAAGACGTAATAATTTAAGGAATTACCAATCTTCTTCTTATTGTCCCATTGCTGATAGCACCCACAGTGTGCAAGGAGCCTCCCTTCTCAGATGAGCGAGCTTTCTTTCCTTGTTCACTCTTGTTTAAGAAATCCTCGATCCGTCATTACCTTAAATAATCATCTCATAAATATTGCAGACACCAGTCAGACCTTTTGTTCTTTTTTCTACTTCCGAGAAATGATCTGCCAATCTCTTATGACCTCCATATCTACTTTTTTCCCCAAATTTGACGCATAACCCTCAGGCATCTTCAAGTTCGTAACTCAATCACAGACTTTTTGTCTTTCCTCCAAAGTGAATGTGTAACTTGATTTAGGCTTGAACACCTTACCATTGTTCGCTATCTGCAAGTATAATTTAAGTCGTCTGCAATATTCTTGTACATTCTAGCCTTTGGGTTATCTTTTGTCTTACCTTTAACATCCATCATTGTGCTGAACAAATTATCAAAATAATACTTATCAATATGCATGACATCAAGGTTGTGTTAGAGAAGATTATCCTTCCAATAAGGTAACTCCCAAAATATACTCTGTTTCGTCTAATTATGAGTAACACCATATCCGAAAAATCTAGAAGGTAGAGCCTCAGTAACTTTAGTGAAGTTCTAGACCCTCTCCCAAATTTCATCACCCGAAATTATCGGAGGTGGCGAATCATATTCCATTTTGTTCTGTTTGAATGCATTTTGCATCCTTCTAAATTCACGATCATCAGGCAAGAACTGACGGTGATAATCAAACAATCATTGCTTTTGATCATATTTCAAAGTGAATGCTTTAACATTTTCTATGCAGTAAGGACAAGCTAGCTTCCCACTAGTTATCCACCCAGGCAATATTTCATACACAGGAAAATCGTTAAGATTCCACATAAATTAGCACGCAAGTTGAAATTCTGCTTGGTTGATATGTCATATGGTTCACCACCATCATACCACAATTGTTTTAGCTCATCAATCAAAGGTTGCAAATATACATCAATTAAAAATTTTGGATTACGTGGACCGCAGATAATATATTCAAGAATATATAAGTACTAGTCATACATAACTCAGACGGTAGATTATAAGGTATAAGAAAGACATGTCAGCATGAATATGGTGTCGCAGATATAAAAAAAGGCGTGAAGCCATCAGCACACAAACCTAACTGAATGTTCCTTGGTTCACTAGCATAATCTGGATATGTCGTATCAAAGTGTTTCTAAGCTTCTCCATCTGAAGGATGACACATAACACCAAGTGGTCTTCTATTTTCAAAGTGTCATCTCATATGAGGAGCAGAACTCATCGACGCATATAACCTCTTTAACCTAGGTATAAGAGGCAAATAATGCATCACCTTCACAGCAACCATATTCCTGCTGGAAAGCTTCTTGAAACAAGGCTTTTCACAGAATTTACAACTTTCTAAATTTGAATCATCTTTATAATATAACTTGCAACCATCTTCACAACAATCAATTCTCATCGACGAAAGTCCTAATTTAGAAACCAATCTCTTTGCCTTATAGAAATCACCAGGTAAGTTGATATTTGGGTCAACTAGTTCACTCATAAGGTCTATGAAAGAGTCCATGGCTGTTTGAGAAATATTTCAATCAGATATGATACTTAGTAATCTAACCGCAACAGACACCTCGGAGTGGGACTTCCTTCACGTAGTAGATGACTAGCTTCCTCTAACTGTTTGTAAAAATATTTTGCATCATCATTAGGAGTCTGTTCAACATTTTTATCGGGCTCAACCCCGGAGTGCATCCCAAAAGCATTCGCAACCATATCATGAATTCTAGAATCTTGATTCCTATTCTTCACCAACCTACTACTTTCACCAACAACCATGCTATAAAATATTTCACGGATACCATCGATCTCTTCATGATTAGACCACACAAAGTAATTCTCTATAAACCCCTTACTATAAAGATGCATTTTAACTTCCTCCGATTTTTTAAACTTCACACAATCGCACTTGACACAAGGACACCTAATTACTCCTTCAATTTTGTATGATGAAAGTGACGTTGCATGTCTAATAAAGTCATCAACCCCTTCTACAAAATCTTCCCTCAATCCCTACCGATTAGGATATTTCCTATAGTACATCCATGTACGATATTCCATGTGTACAAATAAAATAAAAGTAAATTGAGATATTTTCATAAGTATTAGAACTGCTTAATTTATTCTATAATTATAAATTACTTACATAATTTTTAATTAGTTAATTAAGATAATTAATTTTACTAATTATACCAAAATTAAATTATAATAAATATAATTAATTATGATTAATTTAATTTAAACATAAACTATAAGTTTAATTCATACCCAAAAAGTTCAACACTTATCCCTAAAAGTTCAATTCATATCCAAAAGTTCACCATTACCTCTAAAAGTTCAATTCATATATCCTAAAGATTCAACTCATATCCTAAACTATTCAAGTCAATACAAACCTAACCATTCAATTTACACCATTGGTAATCAATTCAATTCAATTCAATTTTAATAAGATCTAAACCCTAGATTTCAATAAAATACAAAGTTAAACAATCAATTTAAACATTATTTAACTAATTAATAAAACATTAAAATGACACAAAAAAATAAGTTCAAATCGAAACCTGAATTTTTTAGGAGGTGGAGGAGGAGGGGCAGTGGTAGCAGTAGCAGCGCTAGTAGCTGCGGCAATAAACGGAACAGAGGTAGCTGGGGTGGCACGAAAGAGTGGAAAATGGGATGTGTGTGAGGAATAAGAGAAGGAGTGGGGGAAGGGGGTTGTTGGTGTGAGAGAAGAGAGTGAAAGTTAAAAAATTTTGAGAAGAGAAGTAGAGAAATGAGGGGAAAATCCGTATTTTAGATCTGAAATTAAAAGATACCGACCAACTTCGGCCGGTACACTTAAGTGACCGTTGATTGTATTTGACCACAGTTAAACCAATATTAATTTTATTCTCTCTCACACACACAACACACACACACAAATATATATATATAAGATGTTTATTTTATTCGAATTAGACGTTTCGTCTTATATATTCATCCATTTTATAATTAATTACAAATCACATAGATTAATAAATATATGTCAAGATGTTTTACCATTTGTATTCATCTATCTAAGTTAATTTTCTAAGATATAATTAAGTATATGAGTCATTTCACATACACACACAAACACACACTCACTCACGCACACAAACACATACATTATATTATAATTGATGATCAATCATATTCAGCTTGTTGTACTATAATACACATACACACACATATATACCCTTCGTTGTACAACTTTAAACTATTATTGTTCAACTTTTGCGAATAACTAATACTACTTCTTATACATGACGAATGTGCATGCCTTACTACGCATGAAAACTTGATCAATTGATGAGTTGGTAAATCAATATTATTCTATTTTAAATATGTTTAGTTGATTATTATATTAACTCGTTTACTTATATATATAATTGTCATAATGCTAATAACTTCTTTCGTTTATTTAATTTGTGATACACATATACATAAAGTTTAGTATTGTTCTATATTTTGTTCGTTCATAACTAATAATGCATGACATATATTAATCGATAAAGGTCGAGACGTTTTGTTTTTAATATTCATCGATGCATCTAAGTACGTTAATTTTAATTTCTAAGTTAAAACTCGATGAATCAATTTAATAATTATTCAAATAGATATATTTGATGATGATCAATTATATATACTACTTAGATTATTGCTTCTTCACAAGCCTATCCCCCAAAAAAACTGACCCTATAGCCCTAGAGTTTCGTGTTCTTATATATACACACACACACTTTGTTATGCCACCTTAACCATATATAGCTTGTTATTGTCACGACCCGAATTTCCCACCATCGGGAGTCGTGATGGCGCCTACTGTCGGAGCTAGGCAAGCCAACCTTAACATACCTTTTCAACTAATTTTCAACAAGATAATAATAAAAATAATAAATTCAAGTGGAAGTCTTAATTTAATATTAAATCAACGAAATTGCGGAAAAATTAACATCATCCTCTACCCAAGATTTAGTGTCACAATACTCACGGACTACTATAAGATACTACAAATAAGAGTTTGAAAGAAAATACATAAGGAGTCTGCTTCGATACAATGAAAACAAACAGAAATAAAATAGATGAGACTCAGGGCCCACGCACACCAGCGAACTACCTAGGAGTCTCTAGACTGAAGGCACGCTCCCAATCTACTGCTACTGCGGTCTGTAAGCTACTCTCGAATCTATGCACAAAAAGGACACAGAAGTGTAGCATCAGCACAACCGACCCCATGTGTTGGTAAGTGCCTGGCCTAACCCCGGCGAGGTAATGACGAGGCTAGACCGGACCTACCATAATTAACCTGTACAGATATATGTACAACAACGGAAAGATATACAGATTAAACAGATAATAGGGAGGGGACATGCTGTGGGGTGTATCAATTTAGATATAAGACCAACGAACAGAGAGATGGAAACTGAATAATTAGCATCTATGAAAGATAGCAAGTGAATCAACAACTGCACGGCACCAACATTCGTGCTTTTACTCTCAATTCTCACCAAAACTGTCAAATATAGTGCACGGCATCACCCTTCGTGCTTTTCCTCACATAACTCTCACATCAAGGCACGGAATGACCCTTCGTGCTCAAATAATTAGAGACATGGCACGGAAAGACCCTTCGTGCATAATTATCAAAACATGGCACGGAAAGACCCTTCGTGCATAATCGCTCTTCCTCACCCAATCATCAGTCACAACCAATCGGGGAAGGGAATATACAACAAGATTAAACATCCCGGCAAGGGAGAACAAATCAACAATAAGTCCCGGAAAGGAAAAATACCACACTTCCTTCTTTAACTCATCTGCTTCTCAACTATCACTTCATAATTATATTAGCAAGTAATTAGCTCAACTGTTTCACATCTTTCGAATTTAAAAGCAACTATGACTCACGGTCATGCTAGACTCTGGTGCATAGATAACCGTCACCATGCCTATACACCGTACTCCACAGTTAACACGTAGCAAATAACATCCAAATCCTAATCCCTCAAGCCAAAGTTAGAACAAACACTTACCTCGAATTCTCCAAACTCAACTCACGCTTATAGTATAGATTTACCTCTTGATTCCACCACTAATCCGCTCGAATCTAGTCATAAGTTACTTAATCACATTAATAATTACTAAATGAATCACTCCCCATGCATGAAAATAAATTTTTTCAAGGTTTTTCCCAAAAAGGTCAAAAATACCCCCGGACCCACGTGGTCGAAACTCGAGGTTCGGACCAAAACCCGGTTACCCATTCCCCCATGAATCCAAATATATGATTTGTTTTTAAATCGGACCCCAAATTGAGGTCCAACTTCTCAATTTGTAGAAAACCTAGGTTCTACCCAAAACACCCAATTTTCCCCATGAAAATCTTTGATTTGAAGTTGAAATTATGTTAAAAGATGTTAAGGAATAAAGAAATTAAGTTAGAAATCACTTACCAATCGTTTTGGAGAAGAAAAGTTGTTTGGAAAATCGCCTCTTAGGTTTTGGGTTTTTGAAAAGTGAAAAATGACTGAGATTTTCCGAACTTGTATACCTTTCTGAGGACCTGGCGCGGACCGCACAAAAATGTGTTGCGGCCGCGCCGAGTGGGAGAAAAATTGGGGCTTCTCTGAACCCTTCCAGCGCGGACCGCACTGTTTTGGTGCGCGGCCGCGCTGGTTGACCTGAAACCCTAGCCCTCAGACTCAGCCACGCGGACCGCACAGAAAGGCATCACGGCCGCGCGGCTCCAGCGCGGACCGCGCGGAAATGACCGCGGCCGCGCTGGTGTCTGCAACACCTGAACCTGCATTTTCTTAAGTCCAAGACCTCCCGGGCCCCATTCAAAACTCACCCGAGCCCTCGGGGCTCCAAACCAAACATGCACACAACCTTAAAAATATCTTACGGACTTACTCGTGCGATCAAATCGCCAAAATAACATCATATACATAGGATCAAGCCTCAAACACATGATTTTCTTTCTTCAACTTTCATAACTCAAATTCTCCATTTTTAGTCCGAAACACGTCATATGACGTCCGTTTTTAGCCAAACTTTACAGATAGTGCTTAACACATATTTAAGACTTGTACCGGGCGTCGGAACCAAAATACGAGCCCGATACCTATATTTTCTAACTCCTTTTCATTTCAAATTTTCATATCAAATTTCAGAAAAACAATTTCTTTCAAAAATTCATTTCTCGGGCTTGGGACCTCAGAATTTGATTCCGGGCACACGCCCAAGTCCCATATTTTTCTACGGACCCTCCGGGACCGTCGAATCACAGGTCCGGGTCCGTTTATCCAAAATGTTGACCGAAGTCAATATTATGCGTATTAAATATTAAAACTCATCAAATTTCTCACAAAATTCGCATATTTCAACATAAAAGCTTTCCGGCTTCGCGCCCGGACTGCGCATGCAATATCGAGGCAACTAAAAGCGAGGTTTTCAAGGCCTTGGAAGCACGTAACAAGGAAGAATTACGGTGATGACCCTTTGGGTCATCACATTCTCCACCTCTAAAACAACCGTTCGTCCTCGAACGGACAAAAGAAAGAAGTACCTGAGTCGGGAAATAAATTAGGATAACGGCTCTGCATATCGGACTCGGACTCCCAGGTCGATGCCTCAGGAGGCTGACCTCTCCACTGAACACGCACCGAAGGAAAACTCTTCGACCTCAACTGTCGAACCTGCCGGTCTAGAATAGCCACCGGCTCCTCTTCGTATGACAAATCTTTGTCCAATTGGACAGTGCTTAAATCTAACACGTGCGATGGATCTCCGCGATACTTCCGGAGCATAGATACATGAAACACGGGATGCACAGCTGACAAGCTAGGTGGCAAGGCAAGTCTATAAGCCACCTCTCCCACACGATCAAGAATCTCAAATGGACCGATGAACCTAGGGCTGAGCTTGCCCTTCTTCCCAAATCTCATCACGCCCTTCATAGGCGATACACGGAGCAATACCCGCTCACCAACCATGAAAGCAACATCTCTGACCTTGCGGTCTGCATAACTCTTCTGTCTGGACTGAGCTGTACGAAGTCTATCCTGAATAATCCTGACCTTGTCCAAGGCCTCCTGAACCAGATCCGTACCCAATAATCGAGCCTCTCCCGGCTCAAACCATCCAACTGGAGACCGACATCGCCTACCATACAACGCCTCATACGGAGCCATCTGAATGCTGGACTGGTAGCTGTTGTTGTAGGCGAACTCTGCTAAAGGAAAAAACTGGTCCCACGAGCCTCCAAAATCAATGACACAGGCTCGGAGCATGTCCTCAAGAATCTGAATAGTCCTCTTGGACTGACCGTCCGTCTGGGGATGAAATGATGTACTCAACTCAACCTGGGTGCCCAACTCTCGCTGAACCGCTCTCCAGAAATGCGAGGTAAACTGCGTACCCCGATTCGAAATGATAGATAGCGGCACCCCATGAAGGCGAATAATCTCCCTGATATAAATCTCGGCTAACCTTTCGGACGAATAGGTGGCTGCAACAGGAACAAAATGCGCTGACTTGGTCAGCCTATCAACAATGACCCAAACTGCATCAAACTTTTTCCGAGTCATCGGAAGTCCAGTAACGAAATCCATCGTAATCCTCTCCCACTTCCACTCAGGAAGTGCAATCCTCTGAAATAGACCACCAAGTCTTTGATGCTCGTACTTAACCTGCTGACAATTCAAACACCGAGCCACATGCACAACGATGTCATTCTTCATCTTACGCCACCAATAGTGCTGCCTCAGATCCTGATACATCTTCGCGGCGCCCGGGTGAATAGAATATCGAGAACTGTGGGCCTCCGCTAAGATCAACTCTCGAATCCCATCAACATTGGGCACACAAACTCGCCCCTGCAATCTCAATACACCATCATCATCTAAGGTTACTTTCTTGTCACCTCCACGCTGCACCGTGTCTCTCAAGACACACAAATAGGGATCCTCAAACTGCCGCTCGCGGATACACTCTAATAGTGAGGAACTAGCAACCGTGCAAGCTAACACTCTGCTAGGCTCAGAAATATCCAACCTCAAAAGACGATTGGCCAAGGCCTGAACATCCAAAGCAAGCGATCTCTGGCTGACTGGAATATAAGCAAGACTACCCATGCTGGCGGACTTCCTGCTCAATGCATCGGCCACCATATTGGACTTCCCCGGGTGGTATAAGATAGTAACATCATAATCCTTTATCAACTCTAACCACCTCCTCTGCCTCAAATTCAACTCTTTCTGCTTAAACAGATACTGAAGACTCTTGTGATCAGTGTAAACCTCACACGTCACGCCATATAAGTAATGCCTCCAGATCTTCAAGGCATGAACAATGGCTGCCAACTCGAGATCATGAACCGGATAATTCTTCTCATGGCTCTTCAACTGCCTCGAAGCATAGGCAATGACTTTGCCTTCCTGCATCAACACTGCACCAAGCCCAATACGAGACGCATCACAATAGACCATATATGGCCCTGAACCTGTGGGCAAAACCAATACCGGTGCCGTAGTCAGAGCTGTCTTGAGCTTCTAAAAGCTCGCCTCACACTCGTCCGACCACCTGAACTGGGCACCCTTCTGGGTCAATCTGGTCATAGGGTCTGCAATGGATGAAAACCCCTCCACGAACCGACGGTAGTAACCTGCTAACCCCAGGAAACTACGAATCTCCGTAGCTGAAGCTGGTCGAGGCCAGTTCTTGACTGCATCTATCTTCTTCGGGTCTACCTGAATACCTGCTGTTGATATGACATGAGCCAGGAATGCGACCGAACTCAACCAAAACTCTTACTTTGAGAACTTAGCATACAACTGACTATCCTTCAGGGTCTGAAGAACCACTCTGAGGTGCTGCTCATGCTCCTCCTGACTGCGGGAGTATATCAGAATATCGTCAATGAAAACAATCACGAACAAATCCAGATAGGGCCTGAACACTCGATTCATCAATTCCATAAATGCTGCTGGGGCATTGGTCAACCCGAATGACATGACCAAAAACTCATAGTGCCCATACTGAGTGCGAAATGCTGTCTTAGGGACATTAGACGCCCTAATCCTCAGCTGGTGGTAGCCAGATCTCAAATCTATCTTTGAAAACACCCTCGCACCCTGAAGTTGGCCGAACAAATCGTCAATCCGCGGCAGTGGATACTTGTTCTTTATCGTCACCTTGTTCAACTGCCGGTAATCAATGCACATCCTCATCGACCCATCCTTTTTCTTCACGAACAACACTGGTGCACCCCAAGGTGATACACTGGGTCTAATTAAACCCTTATCAAGCAAGTCCTGAAGCTGCTCTTTCAACTCTTTCAACTCTGGAGGGGCCATGCGATATGGCGGAATGGAAATAGGCTGAGTGCCCGAAGCTAGATCAATACAGAAATCAATATCCCTGTCGGGCGACATACCCGGCAGGTCTGAAGGGAAAACCTCAGGGAACTCCCGAACAATAGGAACATAGTCAATAGATGGAACCTCTGTGCTGGAGTCGCGAACATACGCCAGATATGCTAGACACCCCTTCTCGACCATACGTCGAGCCTTGACATACGAAATAACACTGCAGGTGGCATGCCTGGGGTCCCTCTCCACTCAAGTCGGGGAAAATCTGGCAAGGCCAAGGTCACGGTCTTGGAGTGACAATCCAGAATAGCATGATACGGGGACAACCAGTCCATCCCCAATATAGCGTCAAAGTCCACCATATCTAAAAGCAATAAGTCGACACGGGTCTCAAGACCGTCAAATACCACCACACATGAACGATGCACTCGGTCGACCACTATAGATTCACCAACCGGTGTGGACACATATACAGGAATACCCAAAGCCTCACTAGGCATGATCAAATAGGGTGCAAAATAGGACGACACATAAGAATACGTAGATCCCGGGTCAAATAACATAGAAGCACCCCTACCATAGACCAGAATAGTACCTGTAATCACAGCATCTGATGACTCGGCCTCTGGCCTGGCCGGCAAAGCATAACAACAGGGCTGACCCCCACCTCCCTGAACTGTGTCTCTGGGGCGATCGGCTGCTGGCTGACCCCTGCCTCTGGCGGTCTGAGCTCCACCTCTACGGTCTCTCCCTCCACCCCTATGATCCCTACCCCCGCCTCTAGCTGGATGGACGGCCTGTGGATCACCTGCTTCCTGAATCGTAGGGCGAGGACCCTACTGCTGAGAACTACTCGAGGCTCGGGGGCAAAACCTGACAATGTGACTCGGGTCACCACAACCATAACATGCCCTCGGCTACTGGGACTGCTGGCCCTGTCGACCTGTATGTCCTCCCCTGAAGCTCTGAAGTGGCGGTGCACTGATGAGGGCTGGTGGTGCGCTGAAGGTCTGTTGATCCGAATAATACTGCTGAGGACCACCACCGCCTGGAGTACCATGAGAAACCTGAAGTGCCGACTGGAAGGGCCTCTGAGAGTGGCCTCTGTCATATGAATCCCTGCCTCCAGATGAGGTACCACTGAACCTACCAAAATGGCGAGGCCTCTTATCTGAACCCTGACTACCTCCTCGAACAAGTGCCATCTCTACCCGTCGGGCCGCATTGGTCGCCTCCTGAAAGGAAATATCGCTACCAACTCCCATGGCCATCTGAAGGCAGATCGGCTGAATCAATCCATCAATGAACCTCCGGACCCTCTCTCGCTCTGTAGGGAGTATCACAACTGCATGGCGTGCCAAGTCAATAAATCTAGTCTCATACTGTGTAACTGTCATGGATCCCTGATGGAGGCGCTCAAACTATCTACGAAGTGCCTCCCGCTGAGTGACGGGG
The DNA here is from genome assembly GCF_000393655.2 of Nicotiana sylvestris. Taxonomy (NCBI): domain Eukaryota; kingdom Viridiplantae; phylum Streptophyta; class Magnoliopsida; order Solanales; family Solanaceae; genus Nicotiana; species Nicotiana sylvestris. Next base: position 93,151,857 of record NC_091068.1, on the reverse strand, counting down.
AGAAACTTCTCCAAGAACAACTCCGCAAACTGATCCCATGTCAAAGCTGGAGACCCTGCTGGCCTAGATAGGCAATAATCTCTCCACCAAGTCTTGGCGGATCCTGCAAGCCTGAAGGTGCAAAAATCGACCCCATTGGTCTCCACTATACCCATAGTCCTGAGGATCTCATGACAACTGAATAGAAAATCCTGGGGATCCTCCGATGAAGTACCGCTGAAAGTGGTGGTGATAAGCTTGGAGAACCGATCAAGTCTCCACAAAGAATCCGAAGACATGGCCGCTCTATCCCCGGCCTGTGTTGTAATACCTGTCTGAGCTGCCACTGCGGGCTGAACCACTAGAACCTGAGTCCGGGGAGCTACCTGCTCCGGAGTACGCGTAGCAGGAGTCTGAACCCCTCCTCCAGCCTGGGAAGTGGCTGGTGCTACTGGAAGCAAACCCGCTCTAGTGACACTGTCCATAAAGCCTGCTATACTGACGAGAGCATCCTGGAGGTCCGGGGAGAACATAACCCCTCCTGGGACCTGAGTTGGGCCCACTGGAGCTGCTGGGGCTGGAACCTCCTCGTCAAAGTCAATATGAGGCTCCACCTCTGGAACTGCTGCCTGGGGCTGAGCTCTGCCCCTACCACGGCCTCTGACACGGCCTCGGCCCCTGCCTCTCGTGGGAGCTGCTGCTGGGAGCTCGGGCTGCTGCGCGGTAGAAGAAGACGCACGTGTTCTCGCCATCTAGGAAAGAACAGAGTAGAACGACAATCAATATTTGAGAAACAGAATCGCACGACAAGAATGAACAAAGTGAATTTTTGTTTCCTAACTCTGTAGCCTCTGGGGGATAAATACAGACGTCTTCGTACCGATCCCTCAGACTCTACTGATCTTGTCCGTGAGTTGTGAGACCTAAGTAACCTAGGGCTCTGATACCAATTTTTCACGACCCAAATTCCCCACCATCGGGAGTCGTGATGGCGCCTACTGTCGGAGCTAGGCAAGCCAACCTTAACATACCTTTTCAACTAATTTTCAACAAGATAATAATAAAAACAATAAATTCAAGCGGAAGTCTTAATTTAATATTAAATGAACGAAAATGCGGAAAAATTAACATCATCCTCTACCCAAGATTTAGTGTCACAATACTCACGGACTACTATAAGATACTACAAATAAGAGTTTGAAAGAAAATACATAAGGAGTCTGCTTCGATACAATGAAAACAAACAGAAATGAAATAGATGAGACTCAGGGCCCACGCATGCCAGCGAACTACCTAGGAGTCTCTGGACTGAAGGCACGCTCCCAATCTACTATTATTGCGGTCCGTAAGCTACTCCCGAATCTGTGCACAAAAAGGGCACAGAAGTGTAGCATCAGCACAACCGACCCCATGTGCTGGTAAGTGCCTGGCCTAACCCCGGCGAGGTAGTGACGAGGCTAGACCGGACCTACCACAATTAACCTGTACAGATATATGTGCAACAACGGAAAGATATACAGAATTTAAACAGATAATAGGGAGGGGACATGCTGTGGGGTGTAACAATTTAGATATAAGACCAACGAACAGAGAGATGGAAACTGAATAATTAACATCTATGAAAGAGAGCAAGTGAATCAACAACTGCACGGCACCAACCTTCGTGCTTTTACTCTCAATTCTCACCAAAACTGTCAAATATAGTGCACGGCATCACCCTTCGTGCTTTTCCTCACATAACTCTCACATCAAGGCACGGAATGACCCTTCGTGCTCAAATAATTAGAGACATGGCACGGAAAGACCCTTCGTGCATAATTATCAAAACATGGCACGGAAAGACCCTTCGTGCATAATCGCTCTTCCTCACCCAATCATCAGTCACAACCAATCGGGGAAAGGGAATATACAACAAGATTAAACATCCCGGCAAGGGAGAACAAATCAACAATAGGTCCCGGCAAGGGAAAAATACCACACTTCCTTCTTTAACTCATCTGCTTCTCAACTATCACTTCATAATTATATTAGCAAGTAATTAGCTCAACTGTTTCACATCTTTCGAATTTAAAAGCAACTACGACTCACGGTCATGCTAGACTCCGGTGCATAGATAACCGTCACCATGCCTATGCACCGTACTCCACAGTTAACACGTAGCAAATAACATCCAAATCCTAATCCCTCAAGCCAAAGTTAGAACAAACACTTACCTCGAATGCTCCAAACTCAACTCACGCTTATAGTATAGATTTACCTCTTGATTCCACCACCAATCGGCTCGAATCTAGTCATAAGTTACTTAATCACATTAATAATTACTAAATGAATCACTCCCCATGCATGAAAATAAATTTTTTCAAGGTTTTTCCCAAAAAGGTCAAAATACCCCCGGACCCACGTGGTCGAAACTCGAGGTTCGAACCAAAACCCGATTACCCATTCCCCCATGAATCCAAATATATGATTTGTTTTTAAATCGGACCCCAAATTGAGGTCCAACTCCTCAATTTGTAGAAAACCTAGGTTCTACCCAAACACCCAATTTCCCCCATGAAAATCTTTGTTTCGAAGTTGAAATTATGTTAAAAGATGTTAAGGAATAAAGAAATTAAGTTAGAAATCACTTACCAATCGTTTTGGAGAAGAAAAGTTGTTTGAAAAATCGCCTCTTAGGTTTTGGGTTTTTGAAAAGTGAAAAATGACTGAGATTTTCCGAACTTGTATACCTTTCTGAGGACCTGGCGCGGACCGCACAAAAATGTGTTGTGGCCGCGCCGAGTGGGAGAAAAATTGGGGCTTCTCTGAACCCTTCCAGCGCGGACCGCACTGTTTTGGTGCGCGGCCGCGCTGGTTAACCTAAAACCCTAGCCCTCAGACTCAGCCACGCGGACCGCACAGAAAGGCATCGCGGCCGCGCGGAAATGACTGCGGCCGCGCTGGTGTCTACAACACCTGAACCTGCATTTTCTTAAGTCCAAGACCTCCCGGGCCCCATTCAAAACTCACCCGAGCCCTCGGGGATCCAAACCAAATATGCACACAACCTTAAAAACATCTTACAGACTTACTCGTGCGATCAAATCGCCAAAATAACATCATATACATAGGATCAAGCCTCAAACACATGATTTTCTTTCTTCAACTTTCATAACTCAAATTCTCCATTTTTAGTCCAAAACACGTCATATGACGTCCGTTTTTAGCCAAACTTTACAGATAGTGCTTAACACATATTTAAGACTCGTACCGGGCGTCGGAACCAAAATACGAGCCTGATACCACAGTTTTCTGATCAATTTTCTTCTTCATTTTCCTTAATTAATTTCAGAAAACAATTTCACACAAAAATTCATTTCTCGGGCTTGGGACCTCGGAATTTAATTCCGGGCACACGCCCAAGTCCCATATTTTTCTACGGACCCTCCGGGACCGTCAAATCATAGGTCCGGGTCCGTTTACTCAAAATGTTGACCGAAGTCAATATTATGCGTATTAAATATCAAAACTCATCAAATTTCTCACAAAATTCGCATATTTCAACATAAAAGCTTTCCGGCTTCGCTCCCGGACTGCGCACGCAATATCGAGGCAACTAAAAGCGAGGTTTTCAAGTCCTCGGAAGCACCGAACAAGGAAGAATTACGGTGATGACCCTTTGGGTCGTCACAATTATAGTATATATTAGTGCATTCATTAGTTGTGTTGCAAAATAAAGTGTTAATGAATTATATTTGTAATATTTATATAGTAAATTTTAATGTGATTTAAAAGTTTGATCATGTTTGACCTATGAACCGACGGAAATTGGTCGGTTGGTTTCCAGAAATTACACTTATTGACCAAAGTTGGTCGATAAAATTTTGTCCTATAATAACCGCCCGACTTTGATCGGTAACTTGAACTATAAATTTTATAAAATATTTTAATTAACAATATAATTATTAAAATTTAAAAATGTGGGTCCATCTGGTTTCTTTTCTTCAATGGCCAGATCTAGCCCTTGTTGAAAAAGGACATCTAGAACCTCGCCTTGCCACATCCCAAAATGTCCGGACCCGTCAAAAATTTCTACCGCAAATTTCGCATTTGACACAATTCTTGTCATAAGCGAAGATGCCAATGATGACGTATTGTTGACACTTGATGTAGATTCTTCTTGTTTATTGTCTCCCATATTTGACACAAATATTATTTAATAGCTGACGACACAAATCAAGATTATTTCCTTTCTGATGTAGAAGATCAGACTAAGCTGCAACTACAGAGCATACTCAGACAGAACCTTGACTCAGTTACCAAGATAAATCTTTTCTGATGTGGAAGATCAGACTATGCTGCAACCACAGAGCATACTTAGACAGTACCTTGGCTCTGATACCAATTGTTGCGGAAGCCAAATGTATAGAGTGTGAATAAGTCACAACTACTATACCAAAAATTATGACAACCACCAAATAATAAATAAGACAATAAAGCAATAATAAAGGGAACACCAGAATTTACGAGGTTCGGCTAATTTTGCCTACTCCTCGGACACAACCAAATATTTTATTCCACTCCAAAAATACAAGTGAAATAATACTAAAGAGAGAAGATACAAATGCCTTAAACAGATGAGAAGGCAAATGAGAGGTGTGTTTCAATCCTAAACATTAGGCCTTCTTTTATAGGGGAAAAATCCCCCCAAACTTAACTCCCAACCAATGTGGGACTTTGGCATTTTGCCAAACTTCAACAAATCTCCACCTTGGCAAAATTCCACATTTTCAATTCTCTCTCAATAACAAATTTTGGTTGTGTCTTCATCTTCAATCTTCAGTGTTCAACAATGTTGATCAAATCCAAACAATGTTGAAACTTGACCGCAGTCACCACCTTTGTCAGCATATCAGCAGGATTCTCTGTAGTATGAATTTTCTTCACCGTGACTCCACCTTCTTCTATGATTTCTCGTACGAAATGATACCGAACATCAATGTGCTTCGTCCTTGCATGATAAACTTGGTTCTTCGCTAATTGAATAGCACTTTGACTATCACAAAAAATTGTGATACCTTTTTGTTCAACACCAAGCTCCTTTAGCAATCCTTGAAGCCAAATTGCCTCTTTCACAGCATCTGTAATAGCCATGTACTCTGCCTCTGTTGTAGACAAAGCAACTGTTGACTGCAAAGTAGACTTCCAACTAACTGGTGCCTTTGCAAAAGTAAACACATAACCAGTAGTTGATCTTCGTTTGTCCATATCACCCGCAAAATCTGAGTCACAATATCCAACTACAAACTGATTGTCTTCCTGCTCAAAAACTAACCCGACATCTACAGTATTATGAATATACCGTAGAATCCACTTCACAGCTTGCCAATGCTCCTTCCCTGGATTGTGCATATATCTGCTAATAACTCCAACAGCTTGTGAAATGTCAGGCCTTGTGCAAACCATTGCATACATCAAGCTACCAACAGCATTTGCGTATGGTACCTTTGACATATACTCTCGTTCAGCTTCATCCATTGGCGACATAGTAGTACTTAGCTTAAAATGGGAAGCAAGTGGAGTACTAACTGGCTTAGTCTTGTCATCTATGCCAAAACGTTGAAGTACTCTCTTCAAATATTCCTTTTGAGATAAACAGAGTTTCTTTGAACGTCTATCTCTAATTATCTCCATGCCAAGAATTTTCTTTGCCTCACCCAAATCCTTCATCTCGAACTCCTTCTTCAGTTGAATCTTCAACTTATCAATTTCTTCCGAATTCTTGGAAGCTATCAACATATCATCAACATATAGGAGAAGATATACAAAGGAACCATCTTTAAGCTTGTGCAAATACACACAATGATCGTATTTGCTTCTCTTGTACCCTTGCCGCAACATAAACTCGTCAAATCGCTTGTACCATTGTCTAGAAGATTGTTTCAATCCGTACAACGATTTTTCAAGTTTGCACACCATATTTTCTTTTCCAGCAACTTTGAATCCTTCTGGCTGAGTCATGTAGATTTCCTCCTCCAAGTTTCCATGTAAAAACGCAGTTTTTACATCCATCTGAACTAGTTCCAAATCCAATTGTGCTACCAAAGCCAACATAATTCTAATGGAGGAATGTTTTACAACTGGAGAAAACACTTCATTGTAATCAATTCCCTCCTTTTGAGCATATCCTTTGGCCACCAATCTTGCTTTGTAGCGAACATCTACTTGGTTAGGAAATCCTTCCTTCTTTGCAAATACCCATTTGCACCCAATTGCTTTCTTTCCCTTCGGGAGATTGGCCAATCTCCATGTATGATTCTGATGAAGGGACTGTATTTCATCATTCATGGCAATCCTCCACTTATCTTCTTCTGAACTTTGGACAGCGTCTTTATAAGTAGTAGGAACATCATCAGCTACAATTGAGGTTGCACAAGCAACCGTCTCTATGAGACGAACAGGTTTCGTTATTGTTCTTTTTGGCCTGCTGGTTGCTATTGATTCAAGTTGTTGTTGAGATTCCTGAGTTGGAATCTCCTCTACTGGCTCTCCTTCCAGAGGGTAATCTTCATTTGTTTCCTCCTCTGCTTCTTGTGTAGGAAAAATAAATTTTCCCTCAAACTCCACCTGCTTAGAAGCACCTTCATTTTGTTTGGTATCTTCTGTTACCTTATTTACCATAGCAAATTCATCAAAGGTAACATCTCTGCTGAATATTACTTTCTTTGTCATAGGGCACCATAAGCGATATCCTTTGACTCCAGAAGTAATTCCCATAAAAATAGCCTTCTTTGCCCTTGGATCCAATTTTGACTCCGTCACATGATAATATGCAGTTGAGCCAAACACGTGCAAAGAGTTATAATCTACAGCAGGTTTTCCGTACCATTTTTCAAATGGTGTTTTGCCATCAATAGCAGCAGATGGTAGACGATTAATGAGGTGACATGCATATGTAATTGCCTCAGCCCAAAATTCTTTGCCCAAGCCAGCATTGGACAACATACACCGTACCTTCTCCAGCAAGGTCCGGTTCATACGTTCTGCCACTCCATTCTGTTGTGGTGTATGTCTAACAGTGAAGTGTCGGACGATGCCATCATTTTCACAGACCTTATTGAAATGATCATTTTTGTATTCACCTCCATTGTCTGTGCGAATACACTTGATCCTCCTGCCTGTTTGATTCTCCACCATCGTCTTCCATTTGAGAAAAATTCCCAGCACTTCATCTTTGTTTTTCATTGTATACACCCACACTCTTCGAGAAAAATCATCAACAAAGGTTACAAAATAGTGCTTCCCACCCAATGAAGGTGTTTTGGAAGGACCCCAAACATCAGAGTGTACATAATCCAAAATGCCTTTAGTATTATGGATCGCTGTACCAAATTTAACCCTTGTCTGTTTCCCTTTGACACAATGCTCACAAAACTCCAAGTTGCAAGCCTTTACTCCTTTTAACAATCCTTGATCTGATAGAGTTTTCAAGGATTTTCCTCCAGCATGTCCCAAGCGCATGTGCCATAGCTTGGTTGCTTCTGCCTCTTTGTCGTCACTGGATGTCACTGTCGTTGTCCCAATAACTGTACTGCCACGATAGCGATACATATTATTATTCTTCCGATTAGCCTTCATTACCACTAGTGCACCGGAGCATACTCTCATCACTCCATTTTCTGCAATGATTTTGAACCCTTTTGATTCTAGGGCTCCCACAGAGATGAGATTCTTCTTCAAATCCGGTACATATCGAACATCTATCAATGTTCTGATCATTCCATCATGGTTCCTTAATCGTATTGAACCAATGCCATATGAGGTAAGAGGGCTGTTATCCGCTGTGTGGATGACTCCATATTCTCCTTCTTGAAATTCCATGAACCAGTCCCTGTTGGGACACATATGATAGCTACAAGCCGAGTCCATCAACCATATGTCTGATGATGTTGATGACTCTGTTGTAACTAATGAGAAGTCTGAATCATCACAATCAGCTACATTTGAATCCATAATGGCCTTTCCATTGTTATGTTTGGCCTTATTCTTCAACTTCGGACAGTCTTTCTTCCAGTGCCCTTTTTCTCGACAAAAGGCACATTCATCTTTGCTGGGTCTGGATCTTGACTTGGATCTTCCCTTCTTTGTCCTCGTTTGATTTTGAGGACGACCCCTCACAAATAGTGCTTCTCCTTCTCCGCCCTTCTGTTTTTCTCGCTTTCTTTGTTCATAGCTGTACAAAGCCGAACAAACTTCTCTGAGAGAAACTTCGTCATTTCCATGGAGTAGAGTAGTTTCAAGGTGCTCGTACTCATCAGGAAGTGACGCCAACAACATCAAGGCCAAGTCACCATCATCATAAGTTGTATCCATATTTTGCAAATCTGTAACCAACTTATTGAAACTGGTGATATGTTCATTCATCGTGGTACCAGGAACATAGGTGAAGTGAAACAGTCTCTTCTTCATGTACAATTTATTTTGACTGTTTTTCTTCAAAAATTTATCCTCCAGTGCTTTCCATAATTTACTTGCAGAAGTTTCCTTTGTGTATGGATATTTCTGCTCTCTAGCAAGGTAGGATCGAATGGTACCGCAAGCAACACGGTTGATAATTCTCCAATCTTCTTCTCCAATAACATCTGGTTTCTTTTCTTCAATGGCCAGATCTAGCCCTTGTTGAAAAAGGACATCTAGAACCTCGCCTTGCCACATCCCAAAATGTCCGGACCCGTCAAATATTTCGACCGCAAATTTCGCATTTGACACAATTCTTGTCATAAGCGAAGATGCCAATGATGACGTATTGTTGACACTTGATGTAGATTCTTCTTGTTTATTGTCTCCCATCTTTGACACAAATATTATTTAATAGCTGACGACACAAATCAAGATTATTTCCTTTCTGGTGTGGAAGATCAGACTAAGCTGCAACCACAGAGCATACTCAGACAGAACCTTGACTCAGTTACCAAGATAAATCTTTTCTGATGTGGAAGATCAGACTATGCTGCAACCACAGAGCATACTTAGACAGTACCTTGGCTCTGATACCAATTGTTGCGGAAGCCAAATGTATATAGTGTGAATAAGTCACAACTACTATACCAAAAATTATGACAACCACCAAATAATAAATAAGACAATAAAGCAATAATAAAGGGAACACCAGAATTTACGAGGTTCGGCTAATTTTGCCTACTCCTCGGACACAACCAAATATTTTATTCCACTCCAAAAATACAAGTGAAATAATACTAAAGAGAGAAGATACAAATGCCTTAAACAGATGAGAAGGCAAATGAGAGGTGTGTTTCAATCCTAAACATTAGGCCTTCTTTTATAGGGGAAAAATCCCCCCAAACTTAACTCCCAACCAATGTGGGACTTTGGCATTTTGCCAAACTTCAACAGGTACAAGACCGAGAAGGGAGAGAGACGACTGAGGGGCCCCCTTTAGAAGGAATTTAACAAGGGAAGTGGAATATTCTCATTTGATTATTCACAAGTCTTGCTAGTTAGCTCTAGGAGTTAATTATAGAAGATTAAATGTCTATTTCAAATGTTATCAACACATCCCCGTTTGATATAACCTCCTTAATTAAGCACCACTTTTGGTTGTTTTCTTGAAGTTGACCTCAGATGTTTTGCTTATCACATATTTCTTGTTAGTTTAATGATGCAAGTGGACGTCCACGAACATATCTTGAATGACCTTAACTTTTAGAGGAAATTGATCTTTCCCATTTTTGTTAGTCTTTTACTTCCTTTGATTCTGTGTTAGTTGGGTTTTAGGAGCAAAGAGGACCAAGATTAGGTACTAAGTACTCCTTATGTCTCATATTATGTGTCGTGTTTCTCTTTTACACGTTATTTCTTAAGAAATATTAATTAGGAAAGGGATTGAATTATTCTACTCTTATTTATGTCTTAAGATATAATCTTTTTTCATTGAATATTTATTCTATTTATTTGTTATCTCCATCTTCAAAAACAATTATTACTAAGGGTAAAAAGGAAAAAAATACCAATTTTGTCTTGAACTTCTAAAATGACAAATAATTGAGAACAACTATTTTTAGTAACCACGACTGTTAATATGAGACGGAAGAAGTATTACTTAAGCTATTTTTGGGTCTAGCTCCCTTGTGTAATATAGTACTAATTTAATATATACGTGACATCGTATAGTGTTTGATTTTTTATTTTTTTAACTCTAAAAATGAGTTATTAACCTCAAGCTTAATGAAGTTGCCAGAGTGATAAACAGAAGATTAAATCCACTTTCAATTTTGTCCAAGTGCAAATTACAGTAGGCTTGGCATGAGGAGATTAGGATTCAAGGACAAGTTCTTTTTCTTTCTACATTGGAAAACTCAATATGAGAATTTGACTGCTCATGTAGTTCCAGCATATAGATAGAGAAGAAGGAGGAGGAGGAAGATAGGGGAAAGAAGTGGTAGAAGAAGATGAGAAAAAGAGGATAATGGAGAAGATTAGGGTCTGAATTCTCATTTAACATAGTCCAAAAAGGATTAATCCAGTAAAATATGTTAATTAGGTGGCACACTGGAATTCTAGCAGGTAACCGTCATGACATAATTACTCCCTTCGTTTCAATTTATATGGTAATATTTGATTGGATATGAAGTTTAAAAAAACAAAAACAAAAACAAAAAAATTGAAACTTGCATTCTCGAATAAGTTATAGATATTGTGACTATAAATCATCTCGTCATAAATAAAATAAAAAATTTAAAGCTAACTTATTTTTAAATAAGAAAGTATGTCATTCTTTCTATACAATAGACGCGACGATCGAATTATATCGATAAGGATGTGTAAACCTAAGGTGAAGAAAAAGATACGAAGATATTTTGTTAAAATAGCACGAGCTAGTCAGTTTTCGGACTGGTAATTCAAAAATAGCCAGCATTTGCCAAGTCATTAAAAAATAGCCACTATTTTGCTGCTACAGAGACCGGTCCAGCATAATATACTGGAGTTTGGTGCACCTCTGTATGAACTTCCAGCATATTATGCTAGACCGGTATACTTTGCTGGCTCCAGTATAATATACTGGAGTTCTAGCAAAGTATACTGGAACTCCAAAGTCCAGTATAATATGCTGGATTATTTTCCGGATTTTGAACAGTGTTCTCGTTTAGATTTATCTTTACATGAAAAGTGGCTAAATTTCGATAACTTTTGAAACTGTGGCTATTTTTGAACGACTATTTGTAAATCGGGCTATTTTTGAATTTCTCCCATATATTTTGCATGACAATTACCCTTTATAGCCCCTCAAAATTTTAATAGCCCATGTTTTGTCCCACTTATAGAAATTGGCCTTTCGACCCAAACATATTGCATATACTAGCCGAAAGGAATGAACATGACAACATAAGTGCCTGTAGCTCAGTGGATAGAGCGTCTGCTTCCTAAGCTAAGGTCGCGGGTTCGACCCCTACCTGGTGTGATAGAGCAATCCTTTTTTGCCCTTTTAAATTGTATTTTGTACTTCTGGATCTGATAAGTATTAGCTAAGAATTGAATGAAATATGTAATGCAGGTCATATACGAAATATTTATTTTGTATATTTTTTGTATAATAACAGTCTATTTTTGTATATGTTTTGCATAGTGACCGTCTATTTTGTATATTTTTTGTATAGTAACAGTCTATTTTTGTATAGTGACAGCCTATTTTGTATAGTAACAATCTATTTTGTATAGTGACAGTCTATTTTGTATATTTTTGTATAGTGACAGTCTATTTTATATAGTGACAGTCTATTTTGTATATATTTTGTATAGTGACAATCTATTTTGTATATATTTTGTATAGTGACAGTCTATTTTGTATATATTTTGTATAGTGACAATCTATTGTATATAAATTGTATAGTTATAGTCCATGTTGTATATTTTTTGTATAATGACAGTCTATTTTGTATAGTGACAGTCTATTTAGTATATATTTTTGTATAATCATAGTTTATTTTTTATACTTTTTGTATAGTGATAGTCTGTTTAGTATGTATTTTGTTTCCAATTATCACTTTCAGAAACATACTTCAATACGTAAAATATGTTTGATTCATCTTCCACAGAAGAGAAAATCAAAAATTATCATAGCCTCATTGTACATAAATGAAACAGAGAGAGTAACAAGAAATTGAGGCTCAGATTTGTGTTTAACCACATGCACAAAAAAAAAATCCAACGACACCATGGCTGCAAAACCCCACTGCGAGCATGCCCCGCCAAGATACGGGTGGGGTTATCTCAAAATTTCCCAATTGATTAATAAGCTCAGAAGGGAATGACAAAATCATCATCGCCTCTTTCACCAGCTCCACCGGCAAACATCGAATGCTCCGGCGAAAGCATTAAAGAAAGAAAAAGAAAAAAAAAATGGAAGTGTTGTTACTAATGCTATTCTTATTTAATCTACTAAACAACCCTTAATAAAATTGATAAAAAGGGATGTTGTTTGGGTTCTTACAGTATATGGAGAAATCAATGACTAATTACAGAGAGAGGCAATCGATCGAGATGATAGAAGAGAACGGGGCAAGGATAGGGATAGGGATAGCAGATTGAGCCGTAATTACTTTTGGGCTAGCCACTAGAATTGCTTTTGGGCTATAAAATGATATTCCAATTTTAAGGCTACCGGGTATTATATGTTTGGGCCGACGGGCTATAAATGATATTCTCTCAAATTTCTTTGGTTTTACATGGTTGGACTCCGTAAAAGGGTTAGTCCTTGGCTTCCTCTTACGTCGTCCATATGCTTTGATCTAAGATCAAAATGTTCAAATATGGGAAAAGAAAAGTGCAAAGGGTTCCAAATCCTGCCACTTGGAGGCAAAATACAGGCATTCTAGTTAATCCAAATAACAAAGAGTTCAAATTTTATATTTCATTACTTCTTCCGTTTTATCTACCTTTGGTGGGTTTGGTTAGATTATTAATTGATTAATTAGGAGATAATGACATTGGCAAAATTGAAAATATCATCGTGCACGCTGCTCTTGTTACATCACCAAACGAAGAAATTAATTATTTCCGTATAAATAAATTCCAAGATTCCTTCCACCTTTTTGGCATAAACGCCAAATTTGCACTTTTGGTTGGAAATCACACTCCATTAAAATTTTAAAATATCTGATTAAGACAAGAAGACTACTCATCGAAATAATGGAGTATTGAGGATAGGACATGCTAATTTAGTTTAAACAAATTACATCTCCCCTTTCAACTTTGGTACGTTGATTATTAGCATGCCCTATTAATTCGTATTTGTCTTTTAAGACAGGAGTTTCTAGGCAAACTCGGAAAAGAAAGAGTGGTTCCCGTCCCGAAACAAAGCATCAGTCAGCTTTTGCCTTCCTTCTAACATAAAATATAGATAAGAAATAGTTTGTATTTGGTTAATTAATTCGAAAAGTATTTTTGAGCAGTAATTAGTGTTTGAACAAGCTTATAAAAGTATTTTTAAGTGTATTTCTCAAAATGCTTTTTCTAACAAATAATTTTTCGGAAGAAGTTAATTTTTTTTTTGCATCTCAAAAATTGTTTACACGATAATAATCATATCATATATACTAAAAGTAGGAACCAACTCAGTCAAAGTTAATTTACAAATATCCTTCAAAAGCTATATGACCATTTTTTCCTTAAAAAAAATTGGTTCTAATGAATAAGGCATCTTCCATGTGATTTTGATAACTACAAATTAGAAAAGAAAATAGAAAATGAAGAAATTACGGTCGGAAAAAGATGCTAATTATGGTCATGGGAGATTCAAAATGGTGATATAGAACCTTGGAAGAGTTTAGAGAGACATCACAAATCATAAGATAAAATTAACATACACACACTCAAAAAAAAAAAAGGAAATCTAGTAACATATAATAATAAAATTTTACATGCAGCTTGCAATGTGAAGTTGAAAAGGAACATTTATGAACAATACTTAAGAAAATTTAGAGATGAGAAGCAGTTCTTTTATTGCAACTACTTTTTTTTTTGTAGTTCTTTTTTCTTGTTGGCGGAAATGACGATGTTGAGATGGATGTGTGGCCATGCTAAAAGAGATAAGATTAAGAATGAAAATATCCGAGATAAGGTAGGAGTGGCTTGTGTGGTGGACAAGATGCGAGAAGCGAGGATGAGATGGTTCAGGCACGTAAAGAGGAGAGTCACAGATGCCCCAGTGAGGAGGTGTGAGAGGTTGGCTACGGCGAGTCCAAGGAGAGGTAGAGGTACGCCGAAGAAATATTGCGGAGAGGTGATCAGACAGAACATGGTACATCTTCAGTTTACCGAGGACATGACCCTTAATAGGAGGGTGTGAAGGTCGAAATTAGGATTGTAGGTTAGTAAGTAGCTGAGTGTCTTTCCTTTCCAAACTTGTACTTCCTTCTATAGCAGTAGTACTAGTGTTATCCTCGTGTTCCCTATTTTTAGATTGATATTATTACCTCATATTTCTTTGCTTCCTTTTTATTTTTTGTGGTTGTTGCTACTATCTCGCTTTCCATAGTCCTTTGTCATAACTATTGTGTTTTTACTTTATTGAGTCGAGGGTCTTCCGAAAACAGCTTCTATACTTTCACAAGGTAGGGGTAAAATTTGCATACATACTAACCTCCTCAGACCCCACTTGTAGGAATACATTGAGTATGTTTTGTTGCTCTAGAAAAAAAATGGTCATATAGCTTTTGAAGGATATTTTTGTAAATTAATTTTAGACTTAGTAGGTTTTTTAGTATAGTATGATGATGATGAATATCGTAAGCACCATCAACGTTAAGCTTAATAACATAATCATGAGGTCAGAGGCGGATCTAGGATTTGAGGCTTATGGGTTCCTACCGTAATTTCAGATTAATATGCAATAATAACTGAGTTCACAGTCAGATATTTACCAATATTTAGTGAATTTTTTAATATAAATATAGAGTCTACGCAAGAGTTACTGGGTTCCCGGGAACCCGTAGTATATGCACTAGGTCCGCCCCTGCATGAGGTAGTTGTCATTTTATAGGTTTGCATACACTTTACCCTCCCAACTACACTAGGTTTGTTGTTGTTGAAGGCGGTGCAAGGAGAAGAGGTTACGAAATTGGTAAAATAAAGAAACTCAGTAGCTTACAACATTGGTTACAACTTGAGCAATTTGTTCAAATACATGTATTGCTTTTTTTCCTATTATCGGATACTGCAATAGTGGAGACTCTTCCTCACTCTTGTTATTTTTGGGAAACGTTAAGCATGGAGTTTTTTTGTGTGTGTGGGGGGGGGGGGGAGGGGGGTGTTCCCCATTGGGAAACTCAAATATGAAAATTTGACTGCTCAGACAGGGAATAGGAGGAAGGAACATATCAACATACAATTTGTTGCTTTCTCCCGTCTCTAACAAGAACATCTTTTTTTCTTGGAGAAATCAGTCTCCAACAATGTTTGATCATGTTATGGAGTGTCAGCAATCTATGCCACCATCAACATGTCCTCAACCCGAATATGACCAGATAGCTACACTAGAATTGAATCCTAATATAATATTTTCTACTTTTGCCAATGTACAAGAAACACATAGGCTTTCAAAGCATCCTGGAAACTCTAATTGTCCAGAAATTTGTCAACTCTTTTGTGTCAGCTGTGTGTGCGAAGAGCATGCTACTGTCCCTCGAGGGTACCAAGTGCCTCTTTTAAAAGCTTCTGAGCTTCTTCCCTTCTCCTATAAAAGCAAATAGAAAACCAACATCACGACTTAAGTGTCATATTATCAAAGAAGAAAAAGACAAGATAGAGAAAATTTATGCCCATATACAAGCCAACAGATACATAATCGCAGCGCAATTCCATGATATTGCTGCATTAATTGAATTGAATAATCTAGAAAAACGTTTGGTATTTTTCACCAAAACTTATAGGAGATTTTCACAGAATAAAGGAGCAAAAGCGTAAGGTGCAACATATTTGTCTCCAATAGAAGTACTTTAGCAGGGGCAGAAACCATCTGTGCTGATGATAGAAGTAAATAAGTCAAAAACTCAAAGGAGCTTCAAGCATCTAAAGGCTGAGTTAGACATCCAAACCCCACAGGGATGATTAGCAGGGCAAGACTAGCTGTTGAAGCTGGTCGACTCCCCCAAAAAAAGATAAAACCATACAAGGATGATTTTAACTGTAAGTGAGAAATAGGAGATTTTAATCTATTAACAACAGACTCAAGTGGTGTAACAGTTAAAAAGGGATATCACAAAGGGCCCACCGATCTGAGGAGGTATCCAAATTCAATGTCAACATTCTCTACTGGCTGGGATTTTATGCCCCTTACCAAAGAGATACAATAAAGTGAGCGGCACTTCTTTTAATTACCGACTAGTAGAAGTATTTTATTTGCCAAAAACTGCCTAGTATACCTGAGGTATACAGAAAACTATGTATGAAAGAGTTCTTTCACTGTTCCCATTCCTAGCAAGGTACTTAAGCAGCTAAACAAGATCAGGAGGAACTTCCTTTGGGAAGGGAACAGCAGATCTCACAAATACCATCTTATCGAATGGTCCAAAGTCACACAATCAAAAAGCAATCGCGGACTGGGTATTAGAGACTTGGCCTTACACAACAAAATCTGATCATGAAATGGCTATGGAGGTTTGGTACAGATGAGACGAGCCTTTGGAAGGAAGTAAGTGTTCTGCTAAATACGGTAGAAGTAATTGCTCTGTTAAACACGGTAGAAGGGACAACCGGAGAACAAAAAAATCTACTCCATCTCATGGGGTTGGTCCTTGGCAACACATCAGCAAGCTGGGAAATGGCTTCTTTGGTCAGGTATCTTTCAAAGCAGGGAATGGTTTAAACATTAGTTTTTGGAAGGATAAATGGTTATACAATACTCCACTCATGGAGGAATACCCAAATTTGTTTCAGATTGCCCAAGATAAGAATTCCTCTAGCTCAAAACAGATGTTGGGAACAGCTGGAGTGTTTTATTCAGAAGATATGTTCAGGATTGGGAAATAGATAGTGTGTTAGAACTGCTAGCAAGTATGGTGAGGTGCACCATTGATGAAACCAAGGCTAACAGAATGATTTGGGGACACAACAGCATTTTTACCAGCTACTATGTTCTCAGAATCAAATAATTGGATTCCTGGCTTTGGAATTCTAATCTGGAAGACCAAACTACCTACCAAGGTCACGTGCTTCAGCTGGATTGCTCTTAAGGAAGCCTATTTAACACAAGACAACCTCAACAACAGAAGGGGATTTCAATTGGTTAACAGATGCTATATGTCTCAAAGCAGTTTTGAGACAGTCAGCCACCTATTCTTCCATTGTAGAGTGGCCAAGGAATTATGGAATATGTTCTATTCCATCTTTTGTATCTAGTGGGTCGTGCCACAGCATATAAGTGAAGCATATACAAGCTGGAGCCTATGGAGAGCTGACAAGACCATCAAGAAGATCTTGGTGATGATCCCTGCAGTTATTTTCTGGTGCCAGTGGAATGAGAGGAACCATAGATGTTTTGATGGGATCTCAACTCCAATTCACTCTCTTAAAACTAGCTGTTTGCTTAACCTTTTTTGTTGGACAAAAAGCTAACTCCTGTAATTAGCTTTGACCATGTTTTAACTTTGTTAGTTCCCTGATTTTTTGACTGACACAATGTAAAGCGCTAACAAACTACATAGTATTTTTGTGCTCTAGTGCTTTGGTTTTTTTGTAACTTTGCATCTTCTTGATGCCTCTTTTAATGAAACACCTTACTTCATCTTTAAAAAAAAAAAAAATACTCCTTCCGCTCAATCATATGTACAAGTAGGGGTATTGTCTACTAAATAGTAAAATAAAGAATTAGAACCTAGCTCCACGAAATTGTATGCCTGATTTCTCTTTGCCTTCAACAGCTTTCCAATACTCCCCTCTAGCTTGCCACACATATAAATGTGGGGCACACCACATATAACGCTCGCCATTCCCCAAAAATTTCATGAAATTTAAAAACAATCATTTGATAGAATTTTGTTGCAGTTAATTACAACCAGTAATCCATCTTTCTCTTGGTATTATTTGAATAAAAGGACAAAAGAAAAAGAACAAGATAAAGCAAAGTTAAAACAAAAATGAAAAAGAACTGAACAGTCTGCATAAGTAATGACATATATAATCATAACTGGAAGTGTTCCATTCTCCAAAAAAAAAAAACTGAAAGTGACTGAACCGGCTTAAATCGTTTCTTTCACTTACAATACCTGTTTGTTGCAGCACAACTAGGTAGACACTTCCCATCTAACAAACGCCCTAGTTCTAATCAAAATCTAATGAAGAAAGAAGCTAAAATATATGATAAAAAGAGCATAAAAACACATCATACCGCTTGATATCCTCTATTGCTTGTTTACGTCGTTGTATTTGAAGTTCTAGAATATGGATAAGTGTAGCTCGAGCCTATAAAAGAAAGAACCAAGGTAAATGATAACTATAGATATATCTTCCATCCATGCTAAAACCAGGGAATATTTGGAAACTTCGATTCACCAATGTTTCACCTGGTGAGGACGCAATGAATTGAGTAGGTGGTGCAAATTCTTGAATATAAGAGATATCTCTTCCACTCTCCGGGCATATTGTGAAGGGCGCTCCACAAGAACATCAGCAAGCTCCAATATATGTAGCTGCAATTCTCTGTTAAGTGCTCTTAGTTCTTTCTTGAAATCTGTAACATGAATCAGCAAAATCAGAAAGATTACTTTTCTGACAAATGACAAATAGTATCTAAATTTTATCTCTGACAACATCCCATATGTAGCATCATCCAATGATCGGGGACATCATGGTACATCCTTTCAAGTTTCAACTAGGGAACAGATTCTGTAACATAACTTTTGCAATCTGTAGGTTCTCAGAAAGCTGAATATCTTTTGTCTAAGAATTGCGTGACCTAAATGACCCCTACCTTGTAACTAATGCAATGTGCAACATCCTAGATCCCCGCCCCAAAATCGAGACGCAGTTTCTTGAGGATATGAAGTTCTCATAGATTTCCCTATTCTTCATTCAAGTCACAAGCTCAGGCAAAGAGAACAGTAATGATAACAATGTAGTTTAACCTTATAGAAAAAATTTACTTGGAACGTACAAAGCAGGAAATAAATATGAGTGCAATTCTCCATGCAGACTCCGTATCTAAAATTAAAGACGATATATCACGAGACACAAAAAAGATGGGCCTAATAGTAAAAGATCCAAAAAAAAATATGGGATCTTTTTTTTTGATGAAGAAATCTGGGTCTAATAAAAGATTCATTCATATCAATCGTTCGCTTAGCTGAGGAGACACAGAGAAAGCTCTTCTCTTTCAATAGTGAGGCAACTCTCTGTCCAATTCTGTCCCGACTCCTGAATCAATTCAATCAGTGGTGAGATTATTTGATCACATACTAGCTTAAGCCTAGAATATGATATTAAATGTGATTGGCTCCTTTCACTCACCTAGCACTTGCCGAAAATATCTGTAAGATGACAGAGAAGGCAGTGAATTCTTATAAAACAGCTGCCGAGCAACCAGAGCTGTCCAAATGGAGGGCCAAAAAGGAAGATTTGAAGAGAAATGATCGTGTTGGTCTCACCATTAAAAACTAAAAATGGACTCTGCTTTTGAACTGATCCTTCAGTACTCTCAGTCAAAGATTGGGCCACTGAAAATGGTGAAATATTGGGAGACAAGGACATGAAGAATGATGCCACTAGTCAACTTTTCTACCCTCGCCGAAGTCCCAATTCTGTTCAAACTCTTGTCAAAAGGAGAAGCAAAGATAATTTGGATGAAGGTAATTGACGATTTTGGGAGGCTTTTTGGTTGCTTGACTGGTGCTCATTCTTTACTTTATTATTAGAAGAGAGAAAATGCGGGTAGTGAAAATTGTAGGAATATACATTTGCCATATATGGAGTCCTTCAATGAATAGGTGATATAGCGGTGGCTTTAATGATGTTGGCCTGGGTATCAATGTGTTGGACGATGAAGGTAGCAAAGTACCAAGAACATTTTGGTTGGTGACAGCTAGTTTGGCTACTGGGTTTAGATATTACAGGAGATGGATCTGAACTCACCACGAACCCTTGAGATTGACAAATAATAGTTAGCTCAGGACAAGGGGTCGATGTCGCCGGACGGAGTTAAAATATTAGATAAATTCATTGTAATATAAATTATAGTTATCAACAAATATCCTACATACACTTTGTATGTAAAAGCAGAATATTTACTCAATATTTGAATTAGAAAATAATTGTTTATCATATTATGTGTCAAAAAACTCTTGCGTTGGGAGTTTTTCTTGTACATTGTTATTTACTCAACGTAAGACTCGTCTCCTTTCTTCCCTGGTTTCACATGATACAGGTGCCACAAAAGTTAGGCCAACATTTATAGTGAAGATAGTACAGTCACCAACTCACCGTTCCATACCTCAATACTTATGTGAATCTGTCATCAAAGCGAATCTACCAACTAGAGCAATGCGGATATAGAAATTTGCCACTTGGCGTGTGGATCCTGTCAGTGTGCCACATCAGCTCTACGTCAAGTTCACTTACTAGCATGGCAAGCAGTCAAGTGCCACATTGATAGTCTGGTTAATCCCACATCATCAATCCAGCCCAGTCTACACCACAACTACGTCAACTCATCATGAAAGAAAAAACCATTCCTTGAGTTTTTCAACGTCCTGATCAGGTTCTACTTTTCTAATAAAAATGGCAATGTGAACAAAAATCAGAAATCTCGTTCAACAGAGAAGCTAATTTTGGTTTCTAATTTAGCTTTTGAAATTTAACACAACTAAGTTCTTGTCAACCATCTCACTCACATAAACCAATCATTAGTTACATGCATCAATCACTCTTCATCTATTGTGTCCTGGATTCTGAATTTAGAAGCTTCAGATATATATATTAACCTATTTTTCCAAATCTATCAAGAACAGTTACCCCGACCAAACACATCCAAACTATGGCCAAATGAGAAGATCAAATTCCCATTATTCTATCTTTAACTCTTAACACCTCCTATATGATTCTGAACTGCCATTAGACCTTACATCTATCAGGAAACCTACTCAGTCCGTTGAATATTCTATAACGTTTAAGTAATCAATCGGTTCCTGTTTTAGATAGAGGAGGATTGGCAAAGGACATGAGTCACGGGGCCTTTATTATCTCTTTAGTGCCTCGTCTTCTATGAAATGTACCAACGGTCAGTCTCCTCTTCTTATCCATAAGTATCTTGGTCATCCCTATCTCTCAAAGCTTCAACATGTAATTCCTGATTTTTCCTCCATGTCATGAATAAAATGTGAGCTGTGCCAATTTAAGGGATCAAAAACATTCTTCTTTACCAAAACTAACCAATAGTAGAATAGCATTCCCTTTATTTACATGATATATTAGAATAATCAAGTCGGGTTAATACTAGTTTCGACTTCTATTATTTTATCACCTTTATGTATAATTATAATCGCACCTTTTGAGTATTATTAATGAAAAGTCGCTCCTAGCTATTTCCTATATTTAAATAATTCTGTGTCAAAATTAATATCAAAGTTGGAGTCCATAATCGCACCCTACAGAGTGACAATTGCCAGAGAGTATTTCACGAGTCATTTCAGAAGATTCATGTCTTTTCAGAAAATATTCCATCAATCGATTGATCCTCCTGCTCCACAACAAAATAAGGTAGTCAATTGTGTACAAAACGATCACCTAGGTAGGACCACCCGCACCTTATTACTCCATTATAATGTTCCTTTACAATTCTGCATGGGGTTCTAGTTGTATTTTACCTAATCAACAATATGCCTTCATTTTTTTAATAAGGTACGATTTTATTACAAAGGTACCAAGATGGTATGAGTTACAACAGTCCAACATCTGCCACTAACATGGCAACTACAAATCTCCTATCTCTTCTAAAAAGTCCAAGTACTGCTCCATTTTTCAATAGTACTTCTGGAAACAAGTTATCTTCTCCCTTCATAACAGACACTATTTCTTTCCAACCAAATTGTCCATGAAACACACAAAGGAATTGTCCTCCATACTGCTTGTCTAATGTTTGCCATTTTCTGATGATGCCATTGTTCCAACAAGCTCTTAACACTGTTAGGCATTACCCACTTAACGCATACAAAATCACACCTACAAATTATTATGTCCTTCATCCTAATGAACCTTTGCCTAAACTTCTACCTAGGATTTTTGGAGCATCAACGCGATACGACTAATCAATGTGTACTTGTTATCTCTCACGGGTACCGGGTAATTCCATCCAACAAGGCTTGGATAAATGAAAGAAACCACCTAAATTTAACTGTGGTCTCCGATGATCAACTCCAACTGCATCGACCACCAAGCACACTAAGCACACTCTGGGTAGTTGGGATATATATTATCATTCTATATTGGATGTTGAAATGTCAATCGCAATCTCTATGAAAGTACTACATTCCCGGTTAGGTATTTTTGTATTCTATAAATTGCATGTCTAACTTCAGAGAATCGTACATTTCTTTCTTGCTTCTCGCTTAAAGGCCAATGGACCTTCTTATGCAAATTGGTTTGATAATGAACATGATCATGTAAATTGGAACTTTTGGACCTATATGTTTCGAAGAATGGGGTTCAACAGAAATGGAACCCATATAAGACAACTATGTTTTAATGCTAAAATTATCTACTTTGTTGAAAGGCACGAATATGGTTTGTTGAGAGTTTGTTCTCTAAAATCTCTAGCATATCCACTGATTCAGGCATATGAGAAGAAATCATTTAGTGTTTGTTGCTTCTGCTTGAAGCAAAAAAAGTTCTTTTTTGTTTCACTCATAGTTTTGGTGTACAAAATATACACTGATATGTAGATAATGGGACAAACTTGATAGATGGTTTGGGATCTAATACTTTGTGACTGTTGGAAGGGAATCCGAATATAATATAGTTGAGGAAAGAGATTTATTACTAGAGAAGTGATCAGAAGCTCCTGGATCAATGAACCCAAGGGTCAAGCACAGAAGATTGAAAGACATAGGCAATTGGGTCTAGGTTACCTGTTTGGACAACAAATGCAGATGAGAGTTGTGGAGATATTTGAAACCGTGCCTCCTTATAAGAAACTCTTTTTTATTCAAATAAGCGGAACATCATATTGCTCAAACAACATGAGATCACTTTCTTATAAGCAATGTTTCCAAATCCAGGTGATATGGTGATTGGAGCGGAAGAAGTTGAAAACTCTGGCAGAAAACCAAACAAGCTACCAAAACGTCTTTTTGCTGTAAAAAGTTCTAGAATATTCTATTGGCCAAAAAGTGACTTAAGAGTTTCTGAGAAAATTTGATAGAGGAGTTCCTTGCACCCAAGAGTGCAGCTTAGTTGTCAATGAAGTGGGAGGAGAACCATGAGATCTTTCCCCGCGAAGGCAAAAAAAACACTAGGTAATTTCTTCTCATTTGCCTAAGTTTTGGTGGGTAGAGTTACCCGGTACCGGTAACTGTGCTGGTCAATTGTAGCAGCTTCCCGGTGAAATAGTCGAGGTGCGCACAAACTAGCGTGACACTAGCATCATTAAAAAAAAAGGAGTTCCGTGGACAAGTTGACCTTTAGGAGAGCTGGCTGGAAGATTGCCGAAAGTTAAAGTGAGGATATCCAGAAAACTGATCTTGCGGAAAATAGGCTGACCCTCACGGACAACTTATACAGCCATCAGAAAATGCGCAGAGACAATCTTTTTTTCCTCCCTGATGTCGTTGACTGATACCACATGAGAAATGAAGAAATACAAAGGAGAAAAAAATGGAGAATGTATTGCTTGATATTCCTCAAGCTATAGGGTGTATTAAATAGTACATACACCGATTTTGAACTATAGGAAAGAAGTCAACGTTACATAGTTACAAGAAAATGATATCTCCCTATCTGATTTAGTTAGTATACAGCATATCTACATCTTTTATTTAATAAAGAGCATATCTACACAATATTCTTAATAGTCTGCTTCACATATTTGCTCAAAACCAAAAAGTAAAAAAATGCTTAATAAGCATAAGAGGCATTAGTGTGTCCTACACTGCTATTATCATCTAAAACAAATAAAGAGGGGAAAATTCTATTATGGTACTAGTTAGACAAATTTTAAAGACACTGGACAATTCTAGAATGTCCAGCAACAACAGCGATCTGACGGAGGAACTACACGCTCCTATTTCAGCATACCAATTTTTTTAGTACAGAGGGGATGGGGAAGGCATAGCGCCTTATGAATATTCAGCCTTTCAGATAAAGCTGAGGAATAGAGCCACAGTTAGCAATGGAGAATAAGGTAAATGAAGAAAACTTATCATCAGAGTCAATGATTTAACACTAGTAGCATTAATTATGTCCTATGTCAACGAAAGAAAGACTAGCACAAAGTTTTCTCTCGTTAGTAATTAAAGAAACTTAAGTACTAGGCGGTGTTACTAGCCAAAAATAGCCAGCAAATAGCATAACCTGTTAAAACAACTACACCATGTCTAATACAATTCTAGTGGGAAGGGGATGGTCTAGAACTTTACCAACATTAGGCCCTTTTGGGTATAATTGACGAACACCCTGATCTTCCAAACTTGGGAGTACATCATCAGTCTGCACCAATGACAAAAACAATACTGAGCCACTTGCACATAGTCATCAAACAAAAACCACCGGGCACAACTTAATTTCAGGAACACAACTGACAAACAAATTCACAAAAGACAAGCACAGAGTAACCAGAAAAAGTATTCTTGATAAAAAGTCATTTACCCAATCCAGTTCAATATAATATAAGATAAAGGCGAGAGCCTTATTGAAAGCCTCATTCATATTTCGGAATACATAAAATCCAAACCTTTGCTACTCAAATAGCTCAATGAACTTAATATTAGCATCAGACATTTCCCCCTTACTCTTTTGCATTAATTTTTTCTGCACACATTGAATTAATTCCAGACTTTTACCCCAAAAGCAATATGTGAACAAATTGAGAATGTGATTCAATCTATACATAAATTAACAAAAAGAAAATCTTTCAAGGAAAAGAGCTAGCAAGAATCTCAAATACACCTTATTATACATTTAAATACATACCACATTAAGCACAAGTGAGCAATTGGGTATCATAGGGTAGTTTTTCTTTTTTCTTTTTTCTTTTTCTTTTTTTTTTTTGGAGGGGGGGAGGAGGAGGAGGAGAACAGGTGACAGACATTACATACAGTGTAGTTGCTACCAAAGAGGGTGAGAGAACAGGTGAGAGACATTACATACAGTGTAGTTGCTACCAAAGAGGAGATAGGTGCCGTCAATGGGAGGGGGAGGTTCAGGAGTAGAGTTGGGGTCTTGAAGATAGTCCTTATACAGCCTGTAATACGGCGGCGGCGGTGGGTATGTCGCTGTCGACATATCTGATCTGATTTCACTTAACCAACGTTTCTTTTCAACCAAAAATGGTGATTTATCTCGGCGTTGAGTCGACACTTGGACAGAGAAATGTCGGACCTCTGCAGTAGTGTATTGCCGACGGGAACACAAATTATTGTATCATAAACTTCCTTTTTGTTACTTTGACCCCTTTGGCTTATCAAATTATTGTTTTTACTATTGTAGCAAATAAAAGTTCAAAGTTGTCCCTTAAGTTTGGACTAAAACTCAAAATCGTCTTTATCCTTTAATATAGAGCATTACTACTCCTTTATATCAATATTTTAAATGGCTTTCTTGGGAATCGCTTCGAGACTAGTCCCGAAGTAGAGTACTGTCAAAATGTTCTGAGGCGCATGTGGGGCTTAATTCTGTAAGGATTACGCTTCAAACGCCCGACTGTGCACCCAAAACACACCTAACGCTCACCGTTCGAGACTCGTCTAACAGTTCCTAGTGCAATCATGCGTCAAATCTCCTAATTAGCATTGTTAATACTCAAATTCTTTAATAAACAAATAATTAATATTTTTATTCATCTACAAGGTATGGAAATTGAGAGTAACTCAAAATAATGAGCTATACTACTGCATAATTACTAATTGAGAACATCGGAGAGTGAATATCATTTGAATAAGGCAAAATACATAAGTTACCCCCTGAACTATGAACCAAATCCCTGTTACACACTTTTTGTGGACAAAAATTATCTTACACACTCAACCTTTTAAAAGTGTGTCTAAGACACATTACTTTTAACAGTTGGCGGGCGCGTGTTTATACATAAAAGAGGCAAGTGGAGTTAAATCTTTTGGGTCTGAACCATTATCTAAATGCCACATATCCAGCCTTCTTTATTTTTTAAAAATTTTAGAGTCATTTGGATGATGTTTATTTTTAATATTCTTAATATTCCTTACCTTCTCCTATTTATACCACACTAATGATGATTAATACATATAATATTACACTAATCTGTCCGCAAATTAACAATTGGCAGATTGTTAAAGAATGAATTTGTTCAAGTTGGAGATGTAAGCAAAGTATTATGTGAAGATCTCAGTTGATAACATAAGCAAGTCGGCAATCGCCGGAGCTCCGATGGTAAGGCAACCATGAAACAAACAAACGACATCAAAACTATGGGTCGTCGGAGTCTTTAATTTTCCGACCAATATTCAGATGAAACAAAAAAGTGAGAAGAAGAGACACAAAAATAAAATAAAAAACGATAGAGAAGCTTCGTCTCTTGTCAAAATTCGGCAGAACTAGCAAAGATCTGACCATTCTTAGGCGAGTTTCCTCCAGATCCGATTATCTGGAATCGAGTTGTTTGGTGGCTAATAGTTGTGGCAGAGGAGTTGGCCAGCTATTGGGTGTGAAGTGAGAAGATGATGGAGGAAAATGGAGGACATGTGATTTGGAGGGATTATTCCAGTGGATTCTAACGGAGGAACAAATTTTAATGGAGAAGTTAGACTATGAGTAGGGTAGGGAAAGATGAGAGACGGGTTGGAGAGGGGGGGTCTTTTGATTATTTTTATTTTTTAAAGAAAAGATATTAATTAGGGTGGAAATGAATATTTTATTTTTTTCTTGAGTTATGACATGTGTCAAGACTTAATTGGTGCGTGATATCACACATAATTTGGCAAACTCGTGAAGAAAAAAGTAGTGTGTCTTAGACACACTTTTAAAAGGTTGAGTGTGTAAGATGATTTTTGTCCACAAAAAGTGTGTAACAGGGATTTGGTTCATAGTTCAGGGGGTAACTTATGTATTTTGTCTTTGAATAACCAAAAATACATATTCACTTACTATAAGTATTTATATTTTAGTTCTATGTCTCTCAATATTATCAAACCTTTCTTATTTTACTATTTAGAAGCAATTTTTAGTTTACTCGTGAGGAATGATATTTTAAATTACAATATTGAGGGAGTTTATTGATTATTAATTTTTAACAGAGGCAAACTGTATAATTTGATAATATTTATTAAAAGTATTGTGATCTTTTAGTCATTTGAATGATAAAACATTATAGTTGATTTTTATCTTATTGTAACTTTAATGCAACAACAACAACAAGAAGCCCAATGGAGTCTAGGGAGGATAAAATGTACGCAGACCTTACCCCTACCTTTAAAAAGGCAGAGAGGTTGTTTTCGGTAGATCCTCAACTTAGGAAGGAAAAAAAGAAGGGGCAATAACAAGCAAAATTATCTAAAGACCAAAGAAAAATGACAAAACTGACACGAAGTAATGCAAACAGAAAACTAAAATAAGGCAGCAATAAGTAATAACAACAATCTAGGGATAAAAAGAAATACCCGAAAGACGTTAAGAGATGTATCAAAGCTACTGTGACAAACAAGGACAATACTCGGCTACCTAAACCTCTACCTTTATTCTCAACCTCCACACCTTCCTATCTATGGTCATGTCCTCAGTCATCTAGAGCAACGTTATATCTCGCCTAATCACCTCACCCCAATACTTCTTCGGTCTGTCTCTACCTCTTCATTGGCCCTCCAACGCCAGCCTCTTACAACTCCTCACCGGAGCATCAGTGCCTCTCCTCTTAACATGCCTGAACCATCAAAGTCTCGCCTTCTGCATCTTATCCTCTATAGGAGCCACGCCAACCTTGTCCCGGATAACTCCATTTCTAATTCTATCCAACCTGGTATTCCCGTACATCCATCTCAACATCCTCATTTCATCCAACTTCATCTTCTATACATGGAAGTTTTTGACTAGCCAATACTCCGCCCCATATAACATAGTCGGTCTGACCACCGCTCTATAGAACTTACCTTTAAGTTTTGGTGGCACAATCGTATCCCACAGAACACCAGAAGAAAGCCTCCATTTCATCCATCCCGCCCCAATACGATGTGTGATATCCTCGTCGATCTCTTCATTCCCTTGTATAACAGACCCAAGGTACTTGAAACTTTCTCTCCTAGGAATGACTTGTGAATCAAGTTGCACGTCTTCGTCCATTACTTGAGTCGTGCTACTGAACTTGCACTCTAAATATTTTATTTTGGTCCTGCTCAACTTGAAACCTTTAGACTCCAGGGTCTGCCTCCAAACCTCTAGCCTTTTGTTAACACCACCTTGCATTTCGTCAATCAGTACAATATCATCTACAATTAATATGTACCACAATACCTTCCCTTGAATGTGTCGTATTAGTGTGACGATTTTTAGGGCAAACAAAAATGGGCTAAGGGCTGACCCCTGATGCAACCCTATCACAACCGAAAATTGTTCGGAGTCCCCTCCCACTGTCTTCACCCGAGTCTTAGCTCCACTGTACATGTCTTGAATAGCCCGTCCTAATGTATGCACCAAGAAAGCCGTTAATTTCCAAATATCTCCACAACACCTTCCTCGGCACTTTATCGTAAGCCTTCTCTACGTTAATGAATACCATGTGTAAATCCCGTTTCCTCTCCCTATACTGCTCCATCAACCTCCTAATAAGGTGAATGACTTCTGTAGTTGAATGTCCCGTCATAAATCCGAATTGGTTCTCTAAGATAGACACAATCCTCCTCACCCTCCGCTCCACCACCCTCTCTTATACTTTCATAGTATGACTCCGTAGCATGATACTCTGATAGTGTCACAACCCAAAATCCATTAAAGGTCGTGATGGCACCTAACACCGCTGTCAGGCAAGCCAACAAGAATTTATTAACTTAATTACTCTTTTTAGTATTTTGAAATCATAATTTCCTTCAGTTAAATACTCAGAAATAAAATTTACAAAGAAAATGATAATATTTTCCAACTACACTACTGAACAACTCATAAATGCCCCCAAAACCCGGTGTCACAAGTGCATGAGCATCAACTAGGAAGATAAAATAAAATATAACATCAGTCCGGAAATACAAATTAGACGGGAAAAATATACAAGACTCAGAAGAAGACTCTGTTGGCTGCGGATCGTAACATGAAATGCAGCTTACGGTAAGTCTTCGCATCATCTGCGCCTATGCGCCCAAAGAACCACCAGACATAAAAGCACCTGCACAAAAATGTGCAGCAAGTGTAGTATGAGTACGTAAATCAACGTGTACCCAGTAAATATCTAGCCTAACCCCAGAGGAGTAGTGACGAGGGGTCGATATCGACCCTTACTAGTGGTCCAATAATATCAGGTACAGTAAAGAGGTGAACAAATACGAGGCAGAGTAAATAATCGAAATAAAAAAGTATAAATACGTGGTACAATTCTCCTCTTTACAATAACTCAAGATCTCAATTAGCAAATTCCTCCTCAATCGGAGCACACACACACACACACATATATATATATATATATATATATATATATATATATATATATATATATATATATTGTAGACCTCGCCAAATAGGTTGTTATACTTCAAATTAGGGAAAACTCACGGATACACTGGCTTCTTGCCTAATATTACGCACGATTTCATGAGGATATTTTATAGAAATGTCGAGGCGTACGGCCCGATCCTATCATAATTTGTGCACTATCGAGGGTCAAACGGTATGAACCATAGATGCATCTATTATACTGCCGAGGCAAATGGCCCGCTCCCATGAGAGTGTGGTACAAAATCCTACTGAGGCGAACAGCTCAATCCCATAAGATGTGAAGTACATAATCTTGCCGAGGCGAACGGCCGATCCCATTAGAATAAGAAGCTTTGACGGGTCCTTGACCCCACTCATGAATAAACGTGTGAGTTATAATTTCTTTAACAAAAACCTTTCAATGAAACATATATATCATGGAGACATGTCGTAAGAGGAGTAAAATTATTCAGTGACTAATCATGAACTCGTGAAGTATCTATAATAGAAAGTCTAGAGTCTTAAGTAGTAATGTAAAACATAAGAATTAGTAGGCGAGAGACTGCTCAAATAGTACAATTGTAGCATGATGTGAACCTAAGTCAACCCGGACAATAACATGAATGTCGCTACGTACGGGCTCTCATCACCTCGCGCGTACGTTGCCCCCACAACGAGTAGCACACATCAATTTACAACACATAGGGGTAATTTCCCCCTCACAGGGTTAGACAAGAGACTTATCTCGCTCCGAAGTTCCATAACGGCTCCAACATCACTCTATCACTTCAAACTGATGCCCGTCGCTCCAAAACTAGTCAAACAATATGCAAACACATAAAAATATACTCTAATACTCACAAAAAGTCAATTTAAACAAATTCTCAGCTCCACTCGAAAAGTCGATAAAAATTATCCTCGGGACCACGTGCCCGGATTCCAAAAAGTTTCAAAGATAAACTTTCCCATAACACCACAAACTTAAATATATAATTTATTTCCAGTTTCATATCCAATTTCGTGATCAAAAATCCAAAATATCAAATTTCTAGGTTTTCTACCAAAGCCCCCAATTTCTACTAATTTTCAT
Source organism: Nicotiana sylvestris (assembly GCF_000393655.2). Lineage (NCBI taxonomy): Eukaryota > Viridiplantae > Streptophyta > Magnoliopsida > Solanales > Solanaceae > Nicotiana > Nicotiana sylvestris. The sequence goes on along the minus strand of NC_091068.1, from coordinate 93,120,941 downwards.
GCTTGAATCTATATAAAATCCTTGTATTTAACTCACAATATATGTGAATCACTTATCTTGTGTTGCATGATGAAAACCCCTCCTTAAAACTCTCCAAAATCTCCCCAACCAAGTAAAGAATGAAAGAAAAATGAACTAAATCCTATAATATAAACTCACTGCCCAGCCCAACCTAACCTTCGCACATGCGGTCCTCTAGCCGTTTCTGCGCCTCCCCTTTTGCGGAGGATTTTTCGTAGGTTTGGCTTTCCCCCAAGGCCAACTCCTCTGCTTTTGCACTCCTTCACCGCAGGTGCGCATCCGCTTCTGCAAAAAATCTTCCGCACCTGCGGTCTCCCAGCCTTCACTCTCTTTCGCTTCTGCGGGCTCGCACCTGTGGCCCTCTTCACGCAGGTGCGATTACACCATATGCACAACTGCTTCAGCTCTTTCTCCAAATCCAAATTCAATCTGTTGACCCTCCGAAATCCACTCGAGGCCCTCGAAACCTCAACCAATTATACCAACCTGTCCCAAAACATGATACGAACTTGCTCAAGGCCTCAAATCATATCAAACAATGTCGAAATAATGAATCGCACCCTAATCCAAGCTTAATGAACTTTAGAACTTCAAACTTCTACATTCGATGCCGAAACCTACCAAATCACATTCGATTGACCTCAAATTTTGCAGACAAGTCACATTCGATATTACGGATCTACTCTAACTTCCGGAATCGGAATCCGACTCCGATATCAAAGAGTCCACTTCCGGTCAAGCTTCTCAAAAACCTTCAAATTTCTAACTTTCACCAAATGACCCCAAAATGACCTATGGACCTCCAAATCCAATTTCGGACGCGCTCCCAATACCTGAATCACCATACGGAGCTAGTCCCAGACTCGGAATCCCAAATGGACATCGATAACATTGAAATGCACTTCAACCCAAATTTTTGAAATTCTTTCAAAATGCCAACCTTCCACAATAGGTGCCGAAACATTCCTAGGCCATCCAAAACTCGATCCGGACAGATGCCCAAGTCCAAAATCATCATACGAACCTGTTGGAACCTTCAAATCCCGATTCCGAGGTTGTTTACTCAAAAATCAACCTTTAGTCAGATTCTTCCAACTCAAAGCTTCCGAAATGAGAATTCTCTTTCCAAATCAACTACGAACTTTCCGAATTTCAATTCGACCACACGTACAAGTCATAATACCTGAAGTAAAGCTGCTCATGGCCTCAAACCATCGAACGACGCACTAGAACTCAAAAAGACCGGTCGGGTCATTACATTCTCTCCCACTTAAACATGCGTTCGTCCTCGAACATGCTAAGAACTGCTCTGGAGTTGTCTGAAATCACTGTTTAACACTTTGTGCACCTACCCGTGTGATCACAACCCAGTTAAGCACATTAGCTCGAGCAAATCTGAAGGTTCACCCTCTTATTTAGTCAAGTTAGCCTTGGAGCCAAATTCCAACATCTGAAATTCTCTACCAGGTCTGTTCCCAACATACGATCACCGTATCAATCATTACACAATGCACCAACATGATTGTATACTCTTACTGAACTCACACCAATCACCGCATAATTCACATGACCAAATAACATCCTCTGATAACAATAGTTGAAATCCCACGAATCAGATGCTCACAACACACCTCATGACACATACAAGTCTTCTTCCAACTCTTGTAATGCTGCCACGACGGAAGAGATGTGTAGTAATTCATAACCAACTGCCGAGCCAAAAAATCATTGAGTTCCCCCTCTTGACAAGAACCATTACCTCATTATGAACCAAATAATGGTATTTGCTCTTTAATACGTTTCATATAAATCTGACCACACTGATCCCATGTCTAATAATCTCGTATCACCCAGTACAAGCTGCTTGGGCAATAAGCCACCTATGTCACTGCCAAAGGTCTCATATGATGCCACAATGTGCCAATGGGCTACAAACTCGAATGTGATACCAAAGCAAAAATGAACTTTGGAAAGAACTACTCAACCCACGTAACTAATTAAACAACCAAAAAGATGTTATGAACTTTCCTCAAAAAATGAGAAACAAAAAACACAAGAATAAATATGGGAAACTGTTACTTAACATCACACTATTGCGGCGTGCAACGCGATCCACACATAATACCGTTGCGCCGTGCAACCCGATCCAACCATGATACCTGTGGCGGTGTGCCACTCGATCCAAACAACATACCCGTAATGGCGTGCCACCCGATCCACACATAATAATCTATAAGGAAATACTTATCGAGCTAAAATGCTCATAACTACAAAATACCCAAATATCGACCACAAGCACGCCAAGTGCGTAATACCATCCCTGGGGTGACGGACAATGCCATATGCCACAAAACTCAAGCACAACTAAGGTGCAATAAATGACATGCATCTCGAGAGCCATCCTGCTCATATAACACCACAAACTACATGGGATCTCAATATGAGTGCGACCAATCAAACCACCTCACAACCCACACGGCACAATAGAGTATTACATGAAATAGCCAATGATAGAAGTAACATCCAACGTCTGAATACTCCTCCATAAACAATGCTATGCTGAAATGAACACAACCGGCTTGATATAGAGCCCATATGCACACCTAGATCCATCCATGGACCTCAAGCCGATTCTGGTCGTATTGCATTGGGCTAGTAACCTTCCAAGGATCCACAGTAACCCCTTTTTCCCATGACACACAAGAACAACCGTCAAATCCGGGGCAAACTTCCACAGTCCTCCACCAAATGAACCGAGCGCCCTTTAGGCATAAATTCTCAAATTAGGGATAGTACCACAATCTCCAAACTTGGTCTTAATCTTTGATCAATCAAGTGAAATACGCTCCCACAACCTTCCGCACCAGGTAACAAGTATATACATCCATACCACCGGCCATACTAATGTTGTAAAGCGAATCACGGATCCGCAAATCAATACACAAAGCCTCTTACACATGACATTGATATCAAGTGACGCTGAAGACAATACCAGCTCGCTTTAAACCTCTAAATCCTTTTCTGCTTGTCCAAACTAGTGATATTCTTGCCAACACCAAACGGCAACCTTGATCCTCAACTTCCAATTCACATGCTGCTCACCGCACCTAACATGCCAATGCGCGATAGTACAAGAGTTTCACCATAACTCCTTAACCACTAGTAGAATACGCACTTCATCATATAGGAACCTCTCCAAAGAACCATTGCAACACGTGATTGAATTCCCATACTTACAGAAAATACAAACCTCTAGTAGTGGTTTAAAACACCATAACTCTTCCGGGATCCATCTACACATAACATGCCATAATACTCGAATGCCTCCAAATAAAATTAATTACGGCGGCCGTCAAGCTTCGCACGTACTGCCACAAATCACATATATAACTTAACACGCTGAAGGAACTGATCATTGCCACCATCATGTCAATTCAACCATTTCTAACTAATCTGACTTCTTCTAATATACCCTGGACTTTCCTTATAAATAATAATAGCTCAATTCAAAACATAACGAACCCAAATCCGCACTCATCCTGAGTGACCTTATTTCATGAGATCACGTTGTCTCAAAACCCACGAACCATCTCATACCCTCCTTGTGCGCATATCACATCTTCAACTGGTACACCCATCTGATAATTCCTCTATGAATCCGAAGTTACTTTCCCACATTCCTCCAATGCTACACCGCATACCAGAGATATCGTAGAACACTCCAAGACTTTTTCATAATCTGCTGCAAATAATCGATACTTAACCATACCACGGACTCGAAATCTTAGGCACCGCACTTAATATATTTTTTTTGAATCCACTAGGACTGTTATTGAGAGTCACCCACTACAACTTAGTCCCGAATATAATCAACTCCAAAACTCTACTAGCTCATGAACACTCTCTCAAAGAAGCACTCAGATGAATCATTTTCCTTATGCATCACATCTACATGAAGCATAAACTCTAAGTCTTCCCGAAGCCTGAACGTGAATCGATAAGGCCAAATATAGCACACATTTCCCAAATCTTTTGCTCAAATTACCATTGATGTTTTATTTCCTTAGTCGTAATAATCCACCAATATGCCGATAACCAGAAACCTCATAAGTAGACAACCATAGAATCCAATCGTAGATAGTGGGACTCTCTCACTTAGCTTGAAGCCACTTATTACATAACTCTGGAACCCACCAAGATTCCTTATCCTCCGTTGACATGATCTTGCATAATCAACCCGCCAATTTCTCGAGATCCTTCTGTTAATATTTCATGAACACTTTGAATCACTAGCCACATTTACATATTCGACCTCTTATCGGATAGCCAGTAGAATTCTTCATAGAAGCTCCATCAATACCACGCGACCGCTAACCTGCTCGTAGGAGATAACCCACCTATGGAAATTCCATGCCGACATCACCCAACAATGCTGCACTGGGTAAAATTACAACGAAATTAGTAAACCATCATGAGCTCGTGCTCATTCACCAATTGTATAAGTCTTTTCCCTCTCCATTGACATCACTAAAAGGGTGACAATACATTCCTACCCGAAGTCATGTTGTATTCCTTTTCATATCAAGAAACTCATTTCCGTCGTATCTAACTTTTCTCCGTATAGCAACCAATATCCCAAATTAAGCCCGTAGACCTAGTCATTGTCAATCATAAATCCTAAACCACTCTAACTTTCCTCAAGGTGTGCAACGTTTCTACCACAGAACCCACATGCTACTCTGTCACTCTCCCATTTTGGTCAAACCCTCTATTTTAAGAACCTATTCAACTTCTGCTTCTTACACCTGGCCTCCTATAAATTTAATCACCGCAAGACACCTGCCACATGCCCTTCCTCATCCTTCGCTGCCCAGTTGTTGCATTAAATAAAAAGTCCATCTCTGTAGCACCTCGATCAATAGATCGCTACCAACTTTAAACCTCCCCGGAGATCATCTTTCTTAAGCCATAAACACTAGGGACACCGATTCGATTCTCAACCACTGCACACCGCGATTTCTGATAACCGCTTCCCCGGCACCATTTCACAATACCCTGCCCCGAAGGCGAATTGAAGAAAACCATAACACTGGTGAACTTAGCACATTCAACAAGGACAATGACACCATATCACAGGTGAAAATTTCACCACGCTCAAAAATACCAAGTCTCGTTGCTCCATCAACACACATCTGAATATTCTTAGTCCGATTGCCTTTCCTTTGCCGATAATAAAATACTGAATCACTGAATCATGCACTGAGTAAAAATTCCTTTCAAGTTATTCACCGCCTCGACACATAGACAAGCATCCTACCATCACATCAATGTTGTGCGATAATAACTGGCGAACATCATAGCATTCTATGCATAGCCTCAAAACCTTCAGAAATACTGCTACTGAGCTGAAACGACAAAACATCCTTCTGCAAGGCGACGACATTAGCCCAATCAAATAAGTATGGAGAAATGTCTTGCACCACACCTATAGTTTCATTAAAATTCCTCGACTCTTGATTTATAACAAGCGCTTCACGTCACATAAGATTGAATAGGAAGGAAATAAAGGCATAAGCCTTAGAGGAATCAATTTTCACGATGAGAAATCAAGAAGGGAAGTGCTCCTAACAGCTCTGTAGTCTCTTGAAGATAAGTACAGACGTCTCCGTACCGATCCACAACACTCTACTACACTCGCTCATGACTAGTAAGACCTAAGTGAACCTAGTGCTCTGATACCATATTGTCACAACCCAAAATCCATTAAAGGTCGTGATGGTCCCTAACACTGCTGTCAGGCAAGCCAACAAGAATTTATTAACTTAATTACTCTTTTTAGTATTTTGAAATCATAATTTCCTTCAATTAAATACTTAAAAATAAAATTTACAGAGTAAATGATAATAATTTCCAACTACACTACCGAACAACTCATAAATGCCCCAAAAACCTGGTATCACAAGTGCATGATAAAAAAAATACGACATTTGTTCGGAAATACAAATTAGACAGGAAAAATATACATGACTTAGAAGGAGACTCTGCTGGATGCGGATCATAACATGAAATGTAGCTCACGGTAAGTCTCTGCATCATCCGCGCCTCCGCGCCCAAAGAACTACCAGACATAAAAGCACATGCACAAAAATATGCAGCAAGTGTAGTATGAGTAGTAAATCAACGTGTACCCAGTATGTATCTAGTCTAACCCCAGAGGAGTAGTGACGAGGGGTCGACATCGATATTTACTAATGGTCCAATAATATCAGGTACAGTAAAGAGGTGAACAAAAATAAGGCAGAGTAAATAAACAAAATAAACAAGTATAAATACGTGGTACAATTATCCTCCTTACAGTAACTCAAGCTCTCAATTAGCAAATCCCTCCTCAACCGCAGCATATATATATATATATATATATATATATATATATATAGTGGACCTCACCAAATAGCTCATTATACTTCAAATCAGGAAAAACTCATGGATACACTGGCTTATTTCCAAATATTACGCACGATTTCATGAGGTATTTTATAGAATGTCGAGGCGTACGGACCGATCCCATCATAATCTGTGCACTGCCGAGGGTCGAACGACACGAACCATAGATGCATCTATTATACTGCCGAGGCGAACGACCCGCTCCCATAAGAGTGTGGTACAAAATCCTGCCGAGGTGAATGGCCCGATCCCATAAGATGTGAAGTACATAATCTTGCCGAGGCAAACGGCCCGATCCCATTAGAATAAAAAGCTTTGACGGGTCCTTGAACCCACTCACGAATAAAAGTGTGAGTTATAATTTCTTTAACAAAAACATTTCAATGAAACATATATATCACAGAGACATGTCGTAAGAGGAGTAAAATTATTCAGTGACTAATCATGAACTCGTCAAGTCACTACAATAGCAAGTCTAGTCTCAAGTAGTAATGTAAAATAGAGGAATTTAGTAGGTGAGAGATTGCTCAAATATTACAACTGTAGCATGATGTGAACCTAAGCCTACCTGGACAATAACATGAATGTAGCTACGTACGGGCTCTCGTCACCTCGCGCGTACATATCCCCCACAACAAGTTTCACACATCAATTTACAACACCTAGGGGTAATTTCCCCTCAAAAAGTTAGACAAGAGACTTATCTCGCTCCGAAGTTCCATAACCGGCTCCAACGCTACTCTATCACTTCAAACCGATTCCCATCGCTCCAAAGCTAGTCAAACAATGTGCAAACCTATAAAAATATACTCTAATACTCACAACAAATCAATTTAAACAAATTTCCAACTCCGCTAAAAAAGTCGATAAAAATCACCCTCGGGCCTACGTGCCCAGATTTTGAAAATTTTCGAAGATAAACTTTACCCATAACACCATGAAATCAAATATATAATTTATTTCCAATTCCATATCCAATTTCATGGTCAAAAATCCAAAATACCAAATTTCTAGGTTTTTTACCAAAGCCCCCATCTTCTACTAATTTTCATGCTTGAATCCATATCAAATCCTTGTATTTAACTCACAATAGGTGGGGAATCACTTACCTTGTGTTGCATGATGAAAACTCCTCATTGAAGCTCTCCAAAATCGCCCCAACCAAATGAAGAATAAAAGAAAAATGGGCCAAATCCCGCAATATAAACTCACTGCCCAGCCCGACCTTCGCACCTGCGGTCCTCTAGCCACTTCTGTGCCTCTGCTTCTGCGAAGGATTTCTCGTAGGTGCGGCTTTCCCCCAAGGCCAGCTCCTCCGCTCCTTCACAACAAGTGCGCATCCGCTTCTGTGGAAAATCTTCCGCACATGAGGTCTCCCATCCTTCACTCTCTTCCGCTTCTGCGACCACTGGGCCGCTTCTGCGGGCTCGCACTTGCGGTCCTCTTCATGCACCTGCGATTACACCAGATGCCCAGCTACTTCAGCTCTTTCTCCAAATCCAAATTCGATCCGTTGACCCTCTAGAATTTACTCGAGGACCTCGGAACCTCAACCAATTATACCAACCTATCCCAAAGCATGATACGAACTCGCTCGAGGTCTCAAATCACATCAAACAACGTCAAAATCATGAATCGCACCCCAATTCAAGCTTAATAAACTTTAGAACTTCAAGCTTCTACATCGATGCTGAAACCTATCAAATCACGTTCGATTAACCTTAAATTTTCACACAAGCCACATGTGACATTACAGATCTATTCTAACTTCCGGAATTGGAATCCGACCCGATATCAAAAAGTCCACTTCCGGTCAAACTTCTAAAAAACCTTCAAATTTCTAACTTTCGCCAAATGACCCCAAAATAACCTACGGACCTCCAAATCCACTTTCAGACGCGCTCCCAATACCTGAATCACCATAAGGAGCTAGTCCCAGACTCGAAATCCCAAACTGACATTGATAACATTGAAATACACTTCAACCCAAATTCATGAAATTCTTTCAAAATGCCAACCTTCGGCAATAGGCACTAAAACGCCCTCGGTCCATCCAAAACCTGATCAGGACATACGCCCAAGTCCAAAATTATCATACAAACCTGTTGGAACCTTCAAATCCCGATTCCGAGGTTGTTTACTCAAAAATCAACCCTTAGTCAGATTCTTCTAACTAAAGCTTCCGAAATAAAAATTTTCTTTCCAAATCAACTCCGAACTTTTCGAATGTCAATTCCGACCATGCGTACAAGTCATAATACCTGAAGTGAAGCTGCTCATGGTCTCAAACCACCGAACGATGCACTAGAGCTCAAAATAACTGGTCGGGTCGTTACAAATAGTTGTTGCAATTTTGGATATCACCCTTGTTCTTATAAAATGGGATCACCATACTCCATCTCCACTCCTCAGGCATCTTCTTCATCCTAAAATGATATTAAATAACCCAGTTGGTCATTCCAAGCCCGCCCTACCCACGCTCTTTCAAATTCCACTAGGATTTCGTCTGGCCTGATCGCTCTACCCCTGCTCCTTTTATGCATAGCTCCATATACCCCCTCAACTTTTATACGCCCACAATACCCAAAGTCCTAACGACTCTCGAATTGTTCTAAGTCACCCAGTATAATGTTCCTATCCCCCTTTCATTCAAGAGCTTATAGAAGTATGTCTGTTATCTCCGACGAATAAGTGCCTCGTCCAACAATACTCTATCGTCCTCATCCTTGATACACTTCACTTGGTCCAGATCACGGCTTTCCTCTCATGCATCTTGGCTAGCATGTATAGCTTCTTATCCTTTCTCTTCCCTCCATGTTCTTCATATAGGCGTTCAAACGCGGCAGTCTTAGTCGCAGCTACTGCTAACTTCGCTCCCTTCTTAGCCACCTTATACCTCTCTCTGTTCGTCCTCTTCTCCTCTTCGTCCTCGCTCTCCAAAAGCTTCAAATATGTCGCTTTCTTGGCTTCCACTTTACCTTGGACCTCAACGCTCCACTACCAATCCCCTTTATGGCTACCAGGGGGCCCTTCGAGACCCTCAATACTTCCCTAGCAGCTTCTCTAATGCAATTCGCCATCACGGTCCACATACCACTCGCGTCCCCACAACTCCTCCATACCCCAATTGTCATCAACTTATCTTCCAATTCCAGGGCTCTGTCTTTAGTTAAAGCTCCCCACTTGATCCTAGGTAGACCCTGCACAATTCTCTTTCTCGCTTCCTTATAATCTCCAAATCCATGATCAGGAACTTATGTTGGGTCGTGAGGTTCTTACTCGGAATGACCTTGCAGTCCGTGCACAGACTTCGATCAGATATTTTGAAGAGTAGAAAGTTAATCTGGGTCTTAGCTGTCGAACTCTGAAAAGTAACTAAGTGCTCCTCCTTCTTCGGGAAACTAGAGTTAGCTATCACCAAATCAAATGCCTTTGCAAAATCCAGTAGCAGAATCCCTCCTCCATTCCTAACGCCAAAACCAAAGCCTTCATACACGTCATCATAACCCCCAGATGTCGCCCCAAGTAACTTTAATACTATTGTATTATTTATATTTATAAAAATACTAGATATTTTATTTTTGTGATTTTTTATTCTTTTTAATCTCTTAAACTTTCCATATACTTTATATATTTTTTGTGGTTATTATGCTATTCTACTAATTTATAAATTAAAAAATTTAATGATTCATGAGTTTTTTCTGTTTTCAAATCCAATGACCGGGGCTTTCACCTCTTATGATATTGGGGGTTTTGATATTGACCTCTACCATGTTTATTAGATATAAGATAAATTACAATGAAAAAGAGGGGATATAAAACTAAGACCTCCTAACGATATACTAGAGCATTACATAACAATACATAGAGCAAATTCAAAGCTTAATCTACAATTCATGATTTGTTCTCTATATCATACAACAAATAAAAGCTTTTTTTATAACCTTAATATCATCCCCTTCAGAGAAAATCTGTTAAAAAGCACCGATCAAAAAAATTGTCGTGGTAAGTTGAAGTTATTTGAATGATTATGTGCCTATGAACTGACATCTGTATCTTATCAAGTCTATAAGGTTCCAAAGCTTGTTTAGGCAACTACAACTGGAAAGAAAAGATAACACGTTGTACTTCACGACTCTATTTGGAAAGTACATTAGCTGCCTGGTTAACTTTCCCGTAACAACGTTGAATCATACAAGTTTGCTGCTGAAGTCTCTGTAATGATTCATTAGTGGTGTCTTCCAACTGCCAGGGAGGTTTAAATTTTCTTTTCAACATTTTAATATTCAAAAGAGAGTCAAACTCCAAAATAATCTTGTCAAAGCCATTTAAATGACACTATCTCAATCCCAGTAAAACTGCTGAAGCTTCAACCATGTTGTTAATGTCACAACCGATAGCATATGAAAAGGCCATTAAGTCACCTTTGTGATCCCTAACAATACCTATAGAACCAATCATATTATTATAATTTCCTTTAAAATATATAGATATTTAAAGAAGATCCATTTTAAATAATTAATAACATAGAACTGAACTTTAGCAAAAAACAACTTAGTACCTCCATATCTTGAGGCACATCAAGCCTTCCAAAGTTTCTAGCAGATTACGGTCAGGGTAACTCTCACAATGAATTAATGTATCGTGTTTCTTCGTTTGTGATTCTACCATCCGTTAAATTGTGTGATCATCAAATTTTTCTCCCACATGATTTGCAACGCCCCCAATAACTCAGTTGAGGTAATTAAAATGTTGAACAATGATAATTTTATTTATGACCCAGTCATTTTTTTGATGCAGGTTGCTACTAGAGAGGTTGGAAACCCAGCTGTTAAGTACAACTATCGTGGGCAGAGTCAAGTAGTGGACCTCCTTGTGAAGGAAGGAATAAGAAGGAAATTATGTGGCAGCTTACACTTTTTGGTAGTTCTTCTTGTGTCTGTCGCAAATGCAGTATAGGCAGATATATTAAGAATTATTTTTGAAAGAACTACATCGGCTTGTAATAGTACTAATAACTTGGCTTACAATATTACTCTACAAAGGAGCAATGCTTCCCAACATATGTAATTTCGTTATATATATGAGTATCTAATTATTACACCCTATGTTTTAGTACGTGGAAATACGCTATAAATAAATTGATATAAGCTCGGAAATGAGATGTTACATTCTGCATTTTCGTACGTTAAAGTTTCGTCATAAGCTAATTGATGTAAGTTCGGGAATGAGATTATTTTGAGATTATAAGCATTATGCTATTTCAAACAAATGATGAGTAAATTTGTGAAGGGGAGAGGGTAAGCAAATCAAAAAAAATAAATTTTCGTCAAAATTTGACATGTTGGGATAAAATATGACCCGAGCTAAAATACTCGGTATTTATGAACTAGTGTCATACAAGGTACCACATGATCATGATAATACGATGTATAAGGTGTATTAAAAATGAGTAGTATTTTATGTAATTTGAGGTAATTCTTAATTATGTGGATAAGAATATTTTTGGGACTGCCACATGGCATTAATATGCATGGTGACACTAATATGCATGATGAGTTAAAAGACTTAAGTTGCCATTTAAGGGCCTTTTGGACAACTACCTTGGTTGGTGTCTTAATTGGGAATGTGAATTAGAGAAGACCAGCAACGTTATCCAAACTCATGTATAAAGAGCTAAAGCTACTTTAATCCATTGTCACGTAAGAATGCAAAAATTTTCAAGAAGTTTAAACAAATGGCTTAGAAAAGAAATGATTGAGGAAAAAATGCATACAATCTTATTTGCTTGTAAGGTTTCTTACTTGATAACGTTGCTTGCAAAGACCAGCAAAGTTGGACACTCTAACGGAGGAATTCTCAACGAATGAATTCATATGAATTTCATAATGCTACAGCAGTGTGAGACGCAATTCGGAGGGAGCACGGTACAATCTTTCTCAAGAATATTATACGAATTTTTCCCTACTTCGATCTGCCGTTATCTTCGCAAAAGACGTGTTTTAGAGGAACTACCAAGAGAATCAGTCCACGTATGTTAAGGCTATCCCTTCTTTTCTTTTGGCATGATCCATACGATACAAACAAAATGAGCAAATTCACAAATTCCATTAATGACTTGAACAAGATTTCATGAATTGTATGGGATTAAGATACCCATGTAAGGTGAGTCATATTGGGATGTTATAACATACGGTTATGAAAGTATAGTATCACCCTAGGTGGATCAATTTAATTACTCCAGATGTCTCCGATGAGACGTGAGCCCTAGCGGCAGTGTTACATATGAGATCAAGTTATCAGTGGTAAATGATAGATCAATAAATTGAATCAACAATGGATGGACAAGAGTCACAAAGTATGAGGTAAGATTAGGTCGTCATTCTTAAGAGGAACAGTAATGAGAAAGCATTAAAGGACATAGATTTATACATATGGGATAAACAACCAACGTACCTGGAGTATGGTAGCAGACCTCAGTAACGATAAATCGCAGTAAAAGTTATGGTATATTACGAACTACTTAGATGCAGTAAGGTTATGCAGATAGATAACCGGGCCTATAAAATAAGGTACAACAATATTCGTAAGTTCAACAAAGTACCAAGCGAAGAACTTCAGCATACCTATAGATGCCCAGAGGGACATCTTGTCAAGATCTGTATATGTTTACAAAGTGAGGCCTAGAGATGGGGTAAAAATGGAGGAAAAAGGAGAGAAGAGTTGCATAGGCGCACTTATAAAGTCAGAGTCTTACAGGTTGCATGATAGAAGGTAGCAACAGTTACGAGATTGGAAGGATTCCGACCATAAGTCGTGGTGTGAGAAAGAGGCCTAAAGGGGGGGGGGAGGGAAGCCCTAGCCTTTGGAATTATTCACAGAACAATTACCTAGATGGCAGGAAGAGTACTAAAGTATTCAGAAGACATAAGTCATGAAAATAATAAGTGCATTAGTCAACATTCGAGGACGAATGTTCCAAAAGAGGGAATGATGTTACACCCCATGTTTTAGTACGTGGAAGTACGCCATAAGTAAATTGATATAAGCTCGAAAATGAGATGTTACATTCCGCATTTTCGTACGTTAAAGTTTCATCGTAAGCTAATCGATGTAAGTTTGAGAATGAGATTATTTTGAGATTATAAGCATTATGCTATTTCAAACAAATGAAGGGTAGAGGGTAAGCAAATCAAAGAAAATAAATTTTCGTCAAAATTTAACATGTTGGGATAAAATATGGCCCAAGCTAAAATATCCGGTATTTATGAACTAGTGTCATACAAGGTACCACATGATCATGATAGTACGGTGTATAAGGTGTGTTAAAAGTGAGTAGTATTTTAAGTAATTTGAGATAATTCTTAATTATGTGGATAAGGATATTTTTAGGGCTGCCACGTGGCGTTAATATGCATGGTGACACTCATATGCATGATGAGTCAAAATACTTAAGTTGCCACGTAAGGGTCTTTTGGACAACTACCTTGGTTGGTGTCTTAATTGGGAATGTGAATTAGAGAAGAACAACAACGTTATCCAAACTCATGTATAAGGAGCTAAAGCTACTTTAATCCATTGTCACGTAAGAATGCAAAATTTTCCAAGAAGTTTAAACAAATGGCTTAGAAAAGAAATGATTGAGGAAAAATACATACAATCTTATTTGCTTGTAAGGTTTCTTACTTGATAACATTGCTTGCAAGGACCAGCAACGTTGGACATTCTAACGGAGGAATTCTCAACGAATGAATTCATATGAATTTCATAACGTTACAACAATGTGAGACGCAATTCGGAGGGAGCAAGGAACAATCTTTCTCAGAAATATCATACGGATTTTTCTCTACTTCAATCTGTTGTTATGTGTTCTTCGCAAAAGACGTTTGTTAGAGGAATTGTCAAGAGAATCGGTCCAGATAAGTTAAGGCTATCCCTTCTTTCCTTCTCGCATGATCCATACGATACAAACAAAACGAGCAAATGCACATATTCCATTAATGACTCTATTCATAGAAATACTAGAGATGCTTATATTCTTGATTCCCCATGTGTCGTATTATTCTATCATTTGTCCATGGGTCTCAGAAAATACGTAAGTTGATAAAGTTTATTTCATGATATTAATCAGAGGCATATACGACGTACCAAGAGATATTATTAACGTATTTCATATGCATTTCATGCATTTATACATGCACATTGACCCATGACCAGACGGTGTTATATATGCGTATATATATGTATATATATGTATATGTGATATGGAAAAAGGTTATTGCGTTATATACGCAACACCACCAGACCAACTGGCATACGTTGATAATTTTACCCACAGTGGCCGAGATGATATGGTGGGATGCCCTCAGAGGTTTGACGATGTTATGAACACATGTACCTATGCACGACATGATATTTATACACATATGCATGACATTATACATATTAATGATTCACAGAGTTATTCAGACTTACATGTCGAGTCCTTTACTCCATGTTTCTCTCATGTCTATTATGTACTGATTTTCATTCCTTACATACTCGGTACATTATTTGTACTGACGTTCCGTTTTTCTAGGGACACTACGTTTCATGCCCGCAGATCCCGATAGATAGGTCGAGAGTCCTCCAAGTAGGCTATCAGCTCAGTGGAAGGTGTTGGTGCGCTCTATTTGCTCCGGAGTTGCTTGTTTGGTCAGAATGATTTAGACGCGTATTGTTTAGTATGGCGGGCCCTGTCTCGACCTCTATATTAAATGTGTGCTCTTAGAGGCTTGTAGACAGAAGTCATGTATACGAATGCTTATATGGCCTTGTCGGCCTATGTTTTGAGTTTACAAATGATCATGTTGGTCTTATAGGCCCGTATATCACAAGTATAGTTTTTATATCAGGTTGGGTCGTCCTATATTGAGTATTCCCCTATGTTTATTCTGGTTAGCCCATAACGGCCCGTTTGACCCATTTGCCAATGAAAGTACAATAAGAAAGATATGTTATGTTGGTACTCGGTTAAGTAAGGTACCGGGTGCTCGTTGCGGCCCATAGGTTTGGGTCGTGACAAAAGTGATATCAGAGCAGTTTTGTCCTAGGAAGTCTACAAGTCGTGTCTAGTAGAGTCTTATTTATGGTGTGTTGTGCACCACACTTATAAGCGGGAGGCTACAGGACATTTAGGACTGTCACTCTTTCTTCTTACTCTAGATCGTGTGGTAGAACTCACTTATAAGAATTTAAACTCCTAACTTCTATTCGTAATAAGACGATACCCATATCCAGAAAGAAAGTTGGTAAGAGATTGAATGTGGCTATATAAGAGTTGAGTCAGAGGAACTCGATTATTCATGATGCTTATAATGAGTAAATGTAAGGTCTTCAGTAGATCATGAGTGTACAAAAAATTGTAAGCATTTTGATAAGGAGCCTTAAGACAGGAATATCTATTCACCCCTATGGTGAAAGGCAAAGTGAAATTCAGAAGGTAGATACAAGTTTCAACAAGTAAAAGAAGCAAGATGAAGAAGGGTACGAGGTACCCAGTTAGTAAAAGGTATCATTATTTACCATTCAAGAAGAGAGATATAAGCATTATGAGTACTACAAAGATAAGAGCACTGGAAGCCTGGAAGGGATAAATATTACCTTAGTGTGGCTTCCATCCCTGGTAGAGAGAGAATGTTAGGCAATTCGAGGTGCCAATGGATGGAGTAAGGGGAGCTAAAAGTAAAAGAATGTTTTGTTCGAGTTTTCAGAATAAAGTGATCGATAGAAATGTTAGGCCATAAAGTCATATCCTCATTTCGAGAATAAGTTCATAACTCCGACGCGACTACCAGAAAGGAGAGTTAAACCCCAGAGTAATAGAAATCAGTATGGGCTGGTGAACAAGATAAACTAAACATGAATTAGGGGCTAAGTGATTTGATAATAGTCAGCATCATGAGAATTTCATATTGCATTCCGGCGATAATAGAATGGACCACAGAAGAAGATTCATGAGGAATTCAGAGAATGGTCATTCAGGAAGACGCTTCCCTAAAACAAGCAGCTTAAGGGACTGTAGATGTCAGTTACACTAGGTGTTTCCCTCGTGAGTAAGGAAATTTGTTATCCTTGGTACAGAAGGATTACCGAAGGCGAGTAAGGGTCATCGATGATGTGAAAGGACGCCAAAGATAAAGAGGTAAAACATCTATAGGTAGGCCGTCAGAGCTCCAACTCTTAGTACTCCCCTAAAGGCGAAAATATGGAGTGATGTGTCATTAAGTCAGAATTAAGTGGTTCTAGTAATTATGGAGTAGTAAAGAAAGTGTTACACCCCACATTTTTGTATATGAAAATACGCCATAAATAAACTGATGAGAGCTCGGAAATGAGATGTTACATCCCGTATTTTTTTTGCACGTTAATGTCTTGTTGTAAGTTAATCGACGTAAGCTCGGGAATGATATTATTTTGGGATTGCAAGTATTATGCTATTCCAAACATGCGATAAGTAAATTCGTGAAGGTGAGAGGGGAAGCAAGTCAAAGAAAATGAATTTTCGTCCAAGTTTGGTATGTTGGGATAAAATACGGCCCGAGCTAAAATACTCGGTGTTTATGGACTAGTGTCATACGAGGTACCACATAACCATGATAGTAAGGTATATAAGGTATGTGAAAAGTGAGTAGTATTTTAAGTAAGTGAAAATAATTCTCAATTATGTTGATAATATTGGTTAATTATTGGGTAATAGGACGTTACATAGTTAATTAATAACTAGTGATGGATTAATTAAAAACTTTGGATAAGGATCCTTGTTGGGGCCACCACTTGGCATTAAGCTAAGCCAAAGTGGCACCCATATGAATAATGAGTCATAGGACCCATCAAAGCTTGCTCACACGTGAAAGTGTCTTTGGATAAAGACCTTGTTATGGCTTCTCTCTTTTGATAGTTTTCTATACCTAATTTCCCAAGGATTCAAATAATCCTCTTTAAAAGTACTTATCAAGCTATAAATGAAAGTGCGCTAGACATATTTTGTTGTTACCAACATCTTACTTATTTTCTTGACATATATTGTCTATCTTTTTTTACATCTTTTACTTTTCTCTCCATACAATGAGATAAAAACGACCTTCAATCTTCTCTTTGTAAAATTGCTCCTATTAGGGCTTAGACTATACGATCAATTCTTTTGATGAAGTATTAAGTATATATGCTGCACTGCTTTTATCTTATTAGAAATAATGTCGTCAATACTGATATAGAAAAGCTTTACGTGTATCCTGGTGTTCATCGATGAAAGACCCACGTAGGTTACATTTGTTTTACCAAAAGAATATTATACGGATTTTATCTTACTCTAGGTATGTCAAGGTTATCCCTTCTTTCCTTTTGGTATGATCTATACGACACAAACGAAACAAACAAATGCATAACTTCCATAAATGACTCTATTCATAGAAGTATTAGAGGTGCCTATGTTCTTGAAATCCCATGTGTCTTATTATTACATCTTCTATTCATGGGTCTCAGAAAAATACGTATGTTGAAAAAAAGTTTACTTCATGATATTACTCAAAGGCATAATGGTCTTATGATATTTCGAGAGATTTATTAACGTACTTCTTATGCATTGCATTCATTTATACATGTATATTGACCCGTGACCAGATGGCGTTATATACGCGTATATATGTATAATATATGTATATGGGATATGAAAAAAGGTTATGACGTTATATATGCATCACCACCTGATCGGCTAGTATACATTGATAATTTTGCCCACAGTGGCCAAGATGATATGATGAGATTCCCTCAGAGGCTTGATGATGTTATGAATACATGTACCTATGCACGACATGCCATTCATATACATATGCATGATACTATAAGTATTTCATGATTTACTGAGTTATCCAGACTTACAGGTTGAGTCATTTACTCTATACTTCTTCCATGTACTTATTTATGTGCCTTACATACTCGGTACATTATTTGTACTGACGTCCTTTTTACCTGAGGACGCTGCATTTCATGTCCTCAAGTCCCGATAGACAGGTCGAGAGCCCTCCAAGTAGGTTATCAACTCCACGGAAGATGTTGGTGCGCTCTATTTGCTCCGGAGTTGGTGTTTGGTCAGTATAATTTAGACGTGTATTATTTGGTATGGGGGAGCTGTGTCCCGACCTTTATGACAAATATGTATTCTTACAAGCTTGTAGACATAAGTCATGTACGTAAAAAATTGTATGGCCTTATCGGCCTATGTTCAGTGTACGAGTGATTATTTTGGTCTTATAGGATCGTATGTCTTATGTATAAGTTGGTATTTCATGTTGTATTCTACTTATTTCATGACAACCTCTCTGAATCAGTTTTCTATGATAATATGGTACGAAAAGATACGTTATGTTGGTACTCAATTGAGTAATATACCGGCTGCCCGTCGCGACCCATCGGTTTGGGTCGTGACAGGAAGAATGTGATAAAAAATGAAAAAGGGACGAGATTGCACTTATTCAAAGCTTACAGATATGCTACGATTCCAGAACATTATGCAAACACAATGTCAAGGAAAGGAAGTAAGGGTCCCTACCCGAGATGTTATTGATAGATAAGGAGTCAGTGCGAGACGTAAGTTAACACAAAGTAAATAATCCAAGAAAGATTACACGGAATATTGATATGAGAATGGGACAACGAGTAGTTAGTAATTGATTCAGGAAGAGCCTAGTTATGGCTAAACAGGAGGTTACAAATGAGTTAGCAGATCGTGCAAGATAAACATAGTAAAACTCAATATATATAGTGAATTTAGTCTCGCAGATATGACATCGTGATCCTTGAGAAATATTCAGAGAGGAGTTGGGGTAGTTAAAGGTAATATATGAGTGTTACTAAAATAAAAGAGAATGCCACTGAGAAGACAGTCAAAATATCAAGTTCAGAAGCAATCCTACAAGCACATGAGCATAAACTACGGATAATTATAGGCGAGAAAGGACAAAAAAAAATTCTTTCGAGTATTCGGTGTAATAAGCTCGCAAGTTTACAAGAGTTAGAGGATCCTCCCTAAATACTACAATGAAAGACTAGTTGAGAAAGTAATAAAGAAGGCTTCAACCTAAACTCAGTGACCTAAAGAGGAAATGGTCTTATAACAACAGTCTCACAATAATATTGTATACACTCCATAAAGAAAATGGCACCTACAGTGGCTAATGAACGGGAAGAAAAATCAGAAGTGATATTAAAGATCATATGAGTTGTATGGAATTCCAATATGCGTGGGCACTAAGACAAGCTAAGTATGCACACAAAAAGGAGGTAGAAAGACCAAGAAAAGTAATTGCTTACGTTTGAAGAAAGCTGAGATGGAACAAAAAGAATTATTCGATTAATGATCCAGAGTTAGTTACATTACGAATGCACTTAAGAGTTTGGAGTTTTATACATGCAGCATATACAACCGTGGAAGATTCCAGTATAAGTTAAAAGAAAGAATTGAGCCCAGGTCATAGACGAAGGATTGAATTGTTAAAGGATTGTATCATGGATATTCCATAGCGCCCATGAAAGGCTAAACGTAATAACTAAATACCATGAACGTAGATCGGGAGATAGCCTAAGCCTACATAAAGGCTGATCAGAAGGAGGAGGAAACTAAAGAGATCACTCTTAATATCAGAGGTACAAAAGGGATAGTACAACAACTATATTCTATAACGACCCTACGATAAAGCCGGTTAGAAAAGTACCAGCCTCATAAGAAGTCAGTACAAAGCTCCCACCAGATTGTGTATGCACCAGAGGTGCAAGTATTATAATAGAGTTTCAACTTATGGACGTGAATTATACCTATATAGATTATACTTATGTAGAAGGGAGGTCATGAAAGAGATAGAAGATACGATGCGAGATTTTAAGGTAAGTAAAAGGTGAACAACGTACGAGATACTCAAAGGCAGAAGATTGTGAATAGTCCATGATTCGGATAGAAGGATAGAAGCGCTGGGATTCAATATCCAGGAATGATAGCAGCGTTGTCAGTGGGGTACCTTCCAGCCTATGGTTTCTAAGTACCGAGAGATCTAGTCAAGAGGGTAAAGAAGAGTTAGAGGCGATGTGATGTCTCACTTGATTTTCCAGAATAACACAAGAAAATCTATGGTGCAAGCAAGTTGAAGGAAGGTTGATAATAATATAACTAGATATGTATAGGTCGCAAGCTAAAGCATAGTAAAACGACAAAGTTTTGTGACAGGAGTAAGAACGAGAAAGGACGAGTGAGAAGGTGACGAGAATGGATAAGTCCTCGGGATTAAGCCCATGAAAACAAGTGAGCTAATGGTTTCTCTAAGTTATAGAAAGTTCAGTATAGCCTGAATGAACTCAAATGAGTCTAAGATTAATAACATCTAGAAAAAATGGAATGCTATCCTAGTAGTGGAATGAGGGTGTGATTGTGATAAATAAAGGATGACGTTTGGGCCTTCGATTGAGTAATGACTTGAACAAGATTTCATGAATTGTATGGGATTAAGATACCCATATAAGGTGAGTCATATTAGGATGTTATAAAATACGGTTATGAAAGTATAGTATCTTCCCTAGGAGAGAAGAGTTGCATAGGTGCACTTACAAGGTCAGAGTCTTACAGGTTGCATCATAGAAGGTAGCAACAGTTACGAGATTGGAAGAATTCCGACCATAAGTCGTGGTGTGAGAAAGAGGCCTAAAGGGGGGAAAATCCCTAGCCTTTGGAATTATTCACAAAACAGTTGAATAGATGGCAAGAAGAGTACTAAAGTATTCGGAAGACATAAGTCATGAAAATAATAAGTGCATCAGTCAACATTCGAGGACGAATGTTCCAAAAGGGGGAATAATGTTACACCCCATATTTTAGAACGTGGAAGTACGCCATAAGTAAATTGATATAAGCTCGAAAATGAGATGTTACATTCCGCATTTTCGTACGTTAAAGATTCGTCGTAAGCTAATCGATGTAAGTTTAAGAATGAGATTATTTTGAGATTATAAGCATTATGTTATTTCAAACAAATGAGGAGTAAATTTCTGAAGGGTAGAGGGTAAGCAAATCAAAGAAAATGAATTTTCGTCAAAATTTGACATGTTGGAATAAAATATGGCCCAAGCTAAAATACCCGATATTTATGAACTAGTGTCATACAAGGTACCACATGATCATGATAGTACGGCGTGTAATATGTGTTAAAAGTGAATAGTATTTTAAGTAATTTAAGATAATTCTTAATTATGTGGATAAGGATATTTTTGGATCTGCCACATGACGTTAATATGCATGGTGGCACTAATATGCATGATGAGTCAAAATACTTAAGTTGCCACGTAAGGGTCTTTTGGACAACTACCTTGGTTGGTGTCTTAATTGGGAATGTGAATTAGAGAAGAACAACAACGTTACCAAACTCATGTATAAGGAGCTAAAGCTACTTTAATCCATTGTCACGTAAGAATGCAAAATTTTCCAAGAAGTTTAAACAAATGGCTTAGAAAAGAAATGATTAAGGAAAAATACATAATCTTATTTGCTTGTAAGGTTTCTTACTTGATAACATTGCTTGCAAAGACCAGCAACGTTGGACATTCTAAAGGAGGAATTCTCAACGAATGAATTCATATGAATTTCATAACGCTACAACAATGTGAGACGCAATTTGGAGGGAGCACGGTACAATCTTTCTCAAAAATATCATATGGATTTTTCCCTACTTCGATCCGCCGTTATGTTTTCTTCGCAAAAGACGTGTGTTAGAGGAATTGTCAAGAGAATCGGTCCAGATAAGTTAAGGCTATCCCTTCTTTCCTTTTGGCATGATCCATACGATACAAACAAAACGCGCAAATGCACAACTTTCATAAATAACTCTATTCATAGAAATACTAGAGATGCTTATATTCTTGATTCCGCAGGTGTAATATTATTCTATCATCTGATCATGGGTCTTAGAAAATACGTAAGTTGGTAAAGTTTATTTCATGATATTAATCAGAGGCATAATGGTCTTACGACGTACCAAGAGATTTTATTAACGTATTTCATATGTATTTCATGCATTTATATGCTACGACCCGGACTTCCCACCCTCGGGAGTCGTGATGGGACCTACTAGTGAAAGCTAGGCAAGCCAATCAATTGAATTATTTACTTTGTTTCCATTCTAAATCCATTAACAATTAAGAACCAACAGTTATCAATCAACAAAATTTACTAAGCGGAATATTAAATTTCAAGTTTAATAATACTGTAATTACTATTCCATAACAAATCTACCCAAGACTAATGTCACAACTTCACAGACTGTCTAGGAGTACTACAAATAAAGGTCTGAAAAAAATAAATACAACACTGTCTCTGGAAATACATGAAAGAAACAGAAATAGTAGATAGAAGGAGACACCAAGGCTTGCGGACGCCTGCAGGACTACCTCGGGTCGCCTGATGAACAAGAAACATCAATCTCACTGCGGTCCGAAATCTACAGTACTAGAATCTGCACAAAAGAGTGCAGAGTGTAGTATCAGCATAATCGATCCCATGTGCTGGTAAGTGCCTAGCCTAACCTCGGCGAAGTATTGACGAGGCTAGGACCAGGCTACCAAATAAACTTGTGCAGTTAAATCATATACATCGGAAATAGAAACAGATAAAACATGTTGCGGAGAGTAACAAATAACAACAGAACTATAGTAGAGAAATGTAAGGAATGCTATAAATCAATTACCAACAAAGATAAGGAAATAAGAAGAACAAGTACACATGTAATACCGTTGCAGGCATGCAACCCGATCCCATCTCTTATAATACCGTTGCAGGCGTGCAACCCGCTCCCATTACATATTGAACCATTGCAGGCGTGCAACCCGCTCCCATTTCATATAATTACCGTTGCAGGTATGCAACCCGCTCCCATTTCATATAATTATCGTTGCACGCGTGCAACCCGCTCCCATTTCATATATTTCCATTGCAGACGTGCAACCCGCTCCCTTTTCATATGTTACCATTGCAGGCGTGCAACCCGCTCCCTTTTCATTTATCAATACCAATCATAACAGAATCCCGGCAAGGGAACAATAATATAACAACAACATCCCGGCAAGGGAATAATACTATAACAATAACATCCCGGCAAGGGAACAATAATATAACAATAACATCTCGGCAAGGGAACAACAATATGACAACAACATCCCGGCAAGGGAACAATAATGATAATCCTCATATGAAGCACAATAAACCTCAACGGAGTCACAACAATTACAATATAAGACTCACGGGCATGCTTGACATCGACGTATAGATACTCGTCACTATGCCTATACGTAGTACTCCATAACTAGCACATAGCAAATAAGATACAACTCCTAATCCCTCAAGCTAAGGTTAGACCAAACACTTACCTCGATGCCACGAACACAATTCAAGCCTCAACTATCGCTTTACCTCTTGATTCCACCACCAACTCGCTCGTATCTAGCCACAAGTTACTTAATAATATTAATAAGTGCTAAATGAATCATTTCTAATGCGTGGAAATAAGTTTTCTAAAGGTTTTCCCAAAAAGTCAAAAATTAACCCCGGGCCCGCTTGGTCCAAACCCGAAATTCGGACCAAAATCCGATTATCCATTCACTCCCGAGCTCGGATATATAATTGGTTTTGGAATCCGACCTCAATTTGAGGTCTAAATCCCCAAATTTTAATATTCTTAAGTTTTACCCAAAATTCCCCAATTCCACCATGAAAACCCTAGATTCTAAGATGAAATCTTGTAAAAAGAAGTTAAGGAGTAAAGAAAATGAGTTAGAAATCACTTACTAATATTTTGGAGAAGAAAGGTTGTTTGAAAAATTGCCTCTTATATTTTTGGGTTTTGAAAAATGAAAAATAACTAAAAATTCCGTTTAAATATACCCCTCTCAAACCCCCTGTGCGGACCACACAAAAGGAGTGCGGCCGCGGAGCTCACAAGGTTGACTGCAGTGACATGGTTTAGTATTTTGGCCATAATCTTCTCTACAGATGTCCAAATTGTGCTTTCTTTACCTTTCTGAAAACTAGACACAAAGAGCTATAACCTTTATTTTTGAATCATCTCAAAATTCTTTGTATATCAAAAGATATAGGCTTCCGAAGTCAGATCAGTGAAATTCTTCCTCATCGCAGACCGCACAAAAAGGAGTGTGGCTGCAAAGGCCCCTCCTTGGTCAGCACAAAATCAATGCGGCCAGCACTGGCGGGTTTAGAGATCTGCAACATCTCTGAACCTGCAACAGCTATGTTTTAAGCCTAAAACATCCCGTAACCTATCCGAAACTCACCCGAGCCCTCGGGAATTCAAACCAAACGTGCATACTAGCTCAAAAACATCATATGGACCTACTCGTGCGATCACATCATCAAAATAACATGTAAAATCATGAATTAAACCTCAAAACTCAACATTTTCATCAAGAACTTTCAAAGTTCATAACTCTTCAACCGGAAGCCCAACTCACATCAAATAAACTCCGTTTTTCACCAATTATCACAGTTATCTTTTAAATACTATAACAAGTTTGTACCGGGCTCCAGAACCAAAATACGGGCTCGATACCAATGGTTTCAAACATTAATTTCTTTTCTTTATTTCTTAGATAATTTCGCAAAATAATTTCTTTCAAAAATTGATTTCTAAGGCTTGGGACCTCGGAATTCATTTCTAGGCATACGCCCAAGTCTCATATTTTACTGCAGACCTCCTGGGATCGTCGAAACACGGATCCGGGTCCGTTTGCTCAAAATATTGACCAAAGCCAACCATAATCAAATTTTAACTCTAGAAATTTCTATTTCTCATATTTTCACATAGAAGGCTTTTTAGATATAGGTCCGGACCATGCACACAAGTCGAGGTGAGACAGAAAGAGGTTTTAAGGCCTCGAGACACAGAGTTTACTTGCAACACAAGTGATGACCTTTTGGGTCATCACATTATACATGAACATTGACCCATGACCAAATGACGTTATATACGCGTATATATATGTATATGGGATATGGGAAAGGTTATGGCGTTATATACAGAACACCACCTGATCAGCTGGTATATGTTGATGATTTTACTCACAATAGCCAAGATGATATGTTGAGATGCCCTCAAAGGCTTGATGATGTTATGAACACATGTACCTATGCACGATATGACATTAATATGCATATGCATGGCATTATACATATTAATGATTCACAGAGTTATTCAGACTTACATGTCGAGTCCTTTACTCCATATTTCTCTCATTTCTATTATGTACTGATTTTATTCCTTACATACTCGGTACATTATTTGTACTGACATCCCTTTTGCTTGGGGACGCTGCGTTTTACGCCCGCAAGTCCCGATAGACAGGTCGAGAGTCCTCCAAGTAGACTATTAGCTCAGCGGAATGTGTTGGTGCACTCCATTTGCTCCGGAGTTGCTTGTTTGGTCAGAATGATTTAGACGCGTATTGTTTGGTATGGCGGGGCCCTGTCCCGACCTCTAAATTAAGTGTGTACTCTTAGAGGCTTGTAGACAGATGTCATGTATACGAATGCTTGTATGGCCTTACCGGCCTATGTTTTGAGTTTACAAATGATCATATTGTTCTTATAGGCCCGTATATCACATGTATAGTTTTTATATCAGGTTAGGTCGTCCTATATTGAGTATTCCCCTATGTTTATTCTGGTTAGCCAATGACGGCCCGTTTGGCCCACTTGCCAATGAAAGTACAATAAGAAAGATATGTTGTGTTGGTACTCGGTTAAGTAAGGTACCGGGTGCTCGTTGTGGCCCATAGGTTTGGGTCGTGACAAAAGTGGTATCAGAGCAATTCTATCCTATGGAGTCTACAAGTCGTGTCTAGTAGAGTCTTGTTTATGGTTGTGTTGTACACCACACTTATAAGCAGGAGGTTACATGACATTTAGGACTGAGACTCTTTCTCCTTACTCTAGACCGTGTGGTAGAGCTCACTTATAAGAATTTAAACTCCTAACTTCTATTCGTAATAAGACGATACCCACATCCAGAAAGAAAGTTGGTAAGAGATTGAATGCGGCTATGGAAGAGTTGAATCAGAGGAACTCGATTATTCATGATGCTTATAATGAGTAAATGTAAGGTCTTTAGTAGATCATGAGCGTACAAAAACGTGTAAGCCTTTTGATAAGGAGCCATAAAATAAGAATATCTATCTACCCCTATGGTGAAAGGCAATGAGAAATTCAGAAGATAGCTAAAAGTTTCAATCTACTGTAATATTTGATTAGTTTTCTCTTTTTATATTTTACTAAAAATTTAAATAGTACAATATTTTTTATTAAACTATAATTTTAAATTCATCAAAAATATAAAGAGATAAGACTTTTATTATTTTCATAAAATATCTACCAATTTTTTAGTAATTACTAATTTGTGTTATATATATATATATATTATTATTTTCATAAAATATCTACCAATTTTTTAGTAATTACTAATTTGTGTTATATATATATATATATATATATATAACACAAATTAGTAATTACTAAAAAATTGGTAGATATTTTATGAAAATAATAAAAGTCTTATCTCTTTATATTTTTGATGAATTTAAAATTATAGTTTAATAAAAAATATTATACTATTTAAATTTTTAGTAAAATATAAAAAGAGAAAGCTAATCAAATATTACAGTAGATTAGAATGTATGAAAAAGTGGGGATAAAGATAATTTTATGATATTTCTAGTTTGAATTAATTAATAAATAAAAGATAAATAATTAACACTCAAGAAGGTTATTGATAAAATAGATAATTGAAGAATTTTGAACAGTATAACATAAATTTTAAAAAAATTATATTTCAGAATAAGAAAATATATATCTTTGTTATATTAAAAGAGAAGTGTATCAAAATATTAAGTCAATTGATAAGTTAATAAAAGTTATACTCCATTAATAAATGTATAGTACTAAGTACCTCCTAATTTTATAATAAAGAAAAATAAGAAACAAAAATGTTATATGATGACTATATAATTTGTTTTTCTTTAATTTCATATAGTTTAGTTAATGATATACTTATTATATTGAGAAGTAAAATGCCAGTTAAAATTCTTTTAACACAACACAATGTAATATACTAAAAAGATAAATTATAATTTAAAATAATTATTATTTTTTAATATTGACCGCCTCGGCGTATTATAATACAAAGTGTACTAGTTTAAAGAAGTTAAAAAAAAAGCTTTTTTTAAAAACTTAAGTTTATTTTACGCAAATGCCCGAAATTGCTTTCTCTTTCTGCATTTAGTCCCAGAGACACCTTTCCTCTCAGTTCTCGAAAACTCTCCCCTCATATTTCCAAATTCAAATTGACGATTTATATTCCTGAATCGATCAACCACTCTCTTGGCCTCACTATTTCAACGATAACAATTAAAGCTTCAAGCCTCCAGAGAATCGCTCATTCTCCTTTGAATATCTTTCTCTACAATGCAGCGCCCTAGGTTTTTGTAATCTTCTTTTCCAATATTATAGAGATGAGTGATATAGGCGGGGGACTTGACCCTTCTGGTACTACAGAAGCATCAAAAAGTAGTGGTTTTGATGCAAATCGAATTGCTGAAGTGAAATCTTGGCTTACTTCCCAATTTGACGCTGTGGGTAAAGATGTCCCTGATTTTGAGTATACTCCTAGAAGTATCGCTGAATTACACAAGATTGCCACTCTATCACAAGCCAAAACTCAAGCTGCAGTTATTGTTGCCAATGATTACCGTCAAAAGGCAGCTGAGTACAGGTCCCAAGGTCATATTTTCAGTTTAATGTTTTCCTAATAGATGATTTCCTAGAAATAAGTGGTTTTCTTTCTTATTTTTTGGTGTTTGGTAAGTAAGCAGAAAATGTTATCCTAAGAGCATTTATATATAAACTATGCGACCCTATGGAGAGTTGGGGGATGGGTTGGAGGGGTGGGTTTGGGAGTTGTTGGGTGTGCGGGCGAAGAGGGGTTCAAGGGGTGAGGGAGGTGGAGGTTGGGCGAGGTGGTGGGAGGATTGAAACTATCCATTTGAGAGTTACAGACTTATGGCAAATGTTTTCCCTTCTCTTGCTAGGGAAGTCATTATCCTAAAATTTAGAGGAAAATGTGTTCATAATTAGAATATTTTTCCAAACATTTAAGCCAACCAAACACGGAAATTTTGAAAAATATTTTCCTCCATACCAAACACACCCTTGGTTGAAAATTGAGGTTCTTATCCGAGTGAGCTGATTGTGTGTTTGTGATTGCAGCTGCAAGGATGAGAGAGATACTGGAGAGTGTGGGATTGGCTCAAGAGAGTTTACCTTCTAATGTGGTTTCATCTGCACATGTTCTTGCAAAGGTTGCAAATTTGTTGGATATTCGAGATACTGAATTAAGTAGGTCGGTCACATTTTTTCCCTAATTAATTTTTTAAATTCTTGCTTTTAATTTTGTTTGTACTGACTAGACAAAAACATTGTAGTTTTCTTGTTGCGGTGGCAGATCTTTCTTTACGGAAAACAGCAGTAGAAGAGAAGAGAGCTAAAGTGCAGCAGGAATCAAAAGTCCTTCTTGAATACACTCGGAAAGCAATAGCAAGATTGACTTATTTGAAAAGGTGAATTTTTAGTCATGTCTCTCTTGCTCGTCATGAAATAACTCCTGCTGAATGTGGTAGTAGTTTTGTTCATGGCACTATGTTCGTTTGTTATGTTGTTTCAAGAAATAAATACTTCCCGTGGCATAAAGAAATTCTGAGCCTTTCAGTTAAGCAATGTTGTCCTTTCTTCTCTTAACTGTCTGTGTTTTAGCAGAACACTTTCACAGCTTGAAGATGATATTGCTCCTTGCCAAGCACAAATGGAAAACTGGAAAACAAACTTGGCAATTATGGAGTCGAAAGAGCGGCAGTATTTGCAAGAATATGGTTATTACAAGGTAAGCTTATTTTTGTCTTGAATATTATTGCTGTGAATTTGAGGACTTCATTTTCTGTTCCAAGTTAAAGGACAAGGTGGTGTTATAAAATTTAGTATATATTGAGCTGTTATGAGGACATCTTCTTTTGAAGTAGTATATCCTGCAATCTTGTGGTTCTAGGGCTTAAAGTTTCTTGGTTTTCATGGCACATACTTTTAAACATTTGCTAGTGTCGGTGGAATTTATACATGTGCGTGTGTATGAATTTCACATCTCTTAAGTTATATATACTTTGTGAAGAAGTTTGATGCAAATTTTTCTCTAAATAGAAAAGATTCAATATCCTCAAGATGATAGTCTGCACCATTTTGACTTATGAGTGAGTCTGTCTTATTTTATTTCTATTCTTCTGTGCCAACAGAGATAAGAGATTTTTTGGCACTATTTTCTGATGATGACAAAATCGTCCTGCGCTGTTTCTCTTCAATTCTCCTGCTAAATGGAGGTTCTTGGCTAGGTTAAAGCCTTGAGTTGGCTGCATGTGGGGATTGGTGAAAGGCCTATAGGGCTGTGCTATCTGTAACTTGAAATCTAACCCCCCGTTTCTCCCCAGTGTTGGACAAATGTGAGTGAAAAAGCAGTGTTTGGAAAAGCGATCGCTTTGTCTCTTTAAGTGCAAAGCAACGCGAAGCGACAAGACATCGCTTTTCCCATAGAGTGGCAACTCGACCGTGTGAAGCGCACACTTCAATGGACAAATCGACAAAGCGACAGAAGTGATAAAGCGATCGCTTCTGTTAAAAAATCACAGCTGGGCCCTTTTTAATTTTTTTTTTGGGTCTGTTTGTAAATTATACAAAACAGACCCCTAAGCTCGCTTTTGTAATTGCTCGACAAAATAGAGACCCCTTCTCTCTTATTCATCGACAAAACTAGGGTTTCCAGGTAATTATTCTTCTTCTCCTTTCTTCTTCTTGTTCCCGTCCAGTGTCTGCTCTTTTTTTTCTTTCTTTTTCCTTCTTTCTTCCTTCTTCTTCTTCTTCTCTTCACTTTTTCTCGTCCAGCGTCTGCACAGCTAGGGCAGGCACTGTTTTCTCCCCCCCCCTCCCTTTATTCTTCTTAATTGTAATATGTATTTTAGTTTATAAAATTACTTATTATATATATGTGTTATATTTTTCAGTTTATTTGATTTTTTAATGTGTATTTCAGTTTATAAAATTAGCTATTTTATATATGTTATATTTTCAGTTTATTTGATTAATTTTATATGTATTTCAGTTTTAGAAAATTAATTATTATATATATATATGTTATATTTTAATTTATTTGATTTTCTTAATGTGTATTTCAGTTTATAAAATTACTTATTATATATATGTGTTATATTTTTCAGTTTATTAATTATTATTATTATATATATATATGTTATATTTTAGTTTATTTGATTTTTTTAATGTGTATTTCAGTTTATAAATTAATTATTATATACATTTTAAGAATTGCGCTTCACTTCAATGAAGCGTGCGCTTTGCTTTTGAAGCGAGGCGAGCCCCTGTCGCTTTTTTGCGCG
This sequence comes from Nicotiana sylvestris, assembly GCF_000393655.2. Lineage (NCBI taxonomy): Eukaryota > Viridiplantae > Streptophyta > Magnoliopsida > Solanales > Solanaceae > Nicotiana > Nicotiana sylvestris. Next base: position 93,089,906 of record NC_091068.1, on the reverse strand, counting down.
TCGCGCTCTCAAAAACACTGAAAAAGTAGTTGAGTCATTGAAAGTTGTTGCGGACCTTATAGGAGAAAGAAAAAGGACTTTACACATGGAATGGAAGAGCGGAAGTTATATGAAACTTGGTTAGATGGTCAATGGGAAGTTGGAAGTCATGTGGGAAAGAATAGAGCTAATGCTACTAGTGTTGTATATTTTTCTGTCCGAATTTATATTGGGGCACTTGTTTAAGATCTTAATATCATGCAACTATCTAGTAGATTGGAGGGTAATAGCATCACAATGTGCAGGTTAGGAAATTTTGCAAGTCATTCAGGTTCTTAAAAACATTTGGTTGTTATGTAGTAACACTTGGTTTTTTATCCCTCTGTTTTGAAGATATTCTTTGATTTTCTCTAAGCCTTGGTGGATAGAGTTACCTTGTACCTATGCTGGTGGGAGATAACAGGTGTCCGGTGAATTAGTCGAGGTGTGCACAAGCTGGCTCAGACTCCACAATTATAAAAGAAAAAGAACAGTCTACTGTCAAACCTTATCATGCTACTTGCTTCATACCTACATCCACACACTTCCCACACCCACCATGGATAGAAGACCCAAAGTACTAAATTTGGTGTGTGCATGGTTTTTTTTAGATGTTGTCTTTAAGGTTGGACTATAGCTCATGTCCGAAATACAGCTGCCTCTTTTTTTGGGGCTTTGAAACGGGTGCCTATCATTTAGTTGTATATAAGGGATATAAGAGGAAATGGAGATAGCACTACAGAAACATGGTGAGAACACGTAATCCAAAAACTCTGCAGAGTCTAATTACAGATGATAAACGGTTCTAGGTCTTGTAAACAAAATTTTTGCAGATAGAAAGAATTACAAAATGCAACTGCAGCTCGTAAACTAAGTCCCTAAATAGGGATTACGACAGAGCACTGGATAATGTGTGCACATTGGGATAATTACGATGAGTCAGGAGCACTTGTAGAACCAGATGAATTGCTTAATGGGCTCAAATTATTGTTCCGTGGAGCAGCAATGTTCATCTTTCATCTTCTGTCACAAGAGAACTTCTGCTGTGAAACATAATTTATTTGATGCTCTGCCCATCGACAGGAGCGGGTCCTTTTGGCTTAACAAGCTAGAAACTTGATTGATCTGAATTTATACCGGGCACTTGATCATAATTTTGTACTCATGTATACCTGAAACTGTGAAGTGGATGTTAAAAGGTCTTTGGATGCAGGCAGTGCTTAATCGTGTTGGTTACACGCCAGAGATTAGTCATGGGGTATTGGTTGAGATGGCAGAGCATAAGAAGGACTTGGAGAAGAAGACAAAACCAATTCTTGATACTCTGAGAAGCTACCAAGACTTGCCTCCTGTAATTATTCTAAACATGACATGAATTCCATTATTCTTCTCAACTAGATTATGCTCTTGACTTTGAGACATCCATCTGCAGGATAAAGCCTTGGCAGCGTTGGCAATTGAGGACAAGAAAAGGCAGTATGCTGCTGCTGAGAAGTATCTTGAAGATGTGTTGCAGTCAGCTCTTGCCTCGTCAGAGTGACGTAGAATTGCTTTTCTGCAAACATTTCATTTTTCCTTCACTTGGGGTTTTAGTGCCTTACATATTAAACGTTTGGGTAATTGAGATTGTGATTAATTCTCTTTTAACGCTTGTGCTATGTTGACCTTTCTGTATGTCCCTGACAGTGTATTCTCAAGACTAAGAAACTCTTAAAATTGACTCATAATGATTTGTGTAATTTGAATAGAAAAGAAGCTTGCAAAGCTTATATCCTTGGCAGAGAGATACTGTTCTTATTTTCCCCTCCATTTTCATTTTCATTTGTGTGTGTGTGTGTGTGTATCTCTTGTTTTCTTTTATATATCACAAACTTGCCTTAAAAGTGAATATCAGTTTCAAAGGAGACGAAGTTGTATACTACTTATGTAATTGGTTCTTATTAACTTATCAGAAAAAGAAGGTAATTGGTTCTTATTATAAAGACAGGAACAGTAAAGGGATACTGCATCTTGTTATTCTACTGATTTCTCAGTTGATATGAATGAAAGGAATTGATATATCATTTTGTCTCAGTCCAAGAAAACAAAACGAAAGTTACCTAATCAGAGAAATTCTGGTTAACATTTGATTGTCGCATATCCAACGATGAAATGGTTAGGACGCAACAAACAGAAATAATGTTAAATTAAGGCATTCCCCATTCATTTCTCGATTTAAAGTAAGAATAATAATGAGTAACATCTAGGATTGACTCTTGAGTTTATAATTTCGATTTAAAGTAAGAATAATAATGAGCAAAATCAAGGTTTGACTCTTGAGTTTATAGTTTCAGCATCAAATTATCCTGTCCTAACAACTAAATCCTTCCTCCCCTCCTTCACCACCACTTCCACCAAAGCTATATAATATCTTTGAAAAATGGGAGAAGAACAAGGAATAGAGCAAGTACAAATTCAAGAATTTGTAATGGTAGAAGAAGAAAAAGATTATCTTATAGAATCTCCAATAAATCTTTATTATCTGGACTGTTATTTCAACCTCCATCCTAGCTCTCCTTACTTTATATTGCTTTGGAATTTGGTGTGGCCTTAATATTTTCTGAATAATTGACTTTTAACTGTCTGAAACTTGGATTGCCTGCCGACTTATGTAAAAGCTTAATCTATTAGAGATATCACACTTTTATTTACTTAATTATGTTAACATTGAACTGATACCATATTGAAATGTATGACTAACCTTATTAGAAATATAAGCTTTTAGAGAAAATGCACTTTTATTTACTTAATTTTGTCTACGCAAATGTAATAAAAGGTGGAATATTTCTCATATCTGTCAAGAGGATAGACTGAAATACTGAATTATGAGATATTTCTACATATACCAGGATTGATGGTTAACGGGCATTAATATGGAAATTTTATGCATCTTTTTATTACATCTATATTTTTAATGTTTGAGAGGCAAATTCAGGCAAGGACATGATCTCAGTAAGGATATGCAAAACAATGATATGGGGACACAAACCTATGCCACACTTGAAAATAGAAAGTTTGCATTAAAAGCTGTGAAAAATGGTGCGTTTGATGCCTCAATAATGTCAGGCAATATACTATCACAATCTGTAGTTATGGAAATTGACCCCAAACATAGCATTTTGGCCTACTAGTAGTGGAATTGCATAATAATATATATCTCATCAACGTAACCTTTTTGTCAATTGCTTTTTGTTTTTCCTTTAAAACTTAAAAGGGTCGGTATTTACCTTTTCTGTTATAACCTCTAGTTTTCAAGTCCGAAACATTGTACGGCTATTAGGACGAGTTCTTGATGTATTCTTACTCTATTGCTGCGCGCTACAGATGATGGATGCATTGGGCTTCCTGGACGTGTCTTTAAGACAAAATTGCCAGAGTTTCTTAACTAATCAAACTAAGTATTACCGAGGTCTTGCTGTGAACTACAACATGCTTTTATATATATATGGATGTTTTATTATGTTTACTGTCATTCCAGTCAAATATATGATAAAATCTACGTACTGATATGAGGCTACTACTGTAAATCTGAAGATTAAACAAAATCAGGATTAATGCTTTGATCTAGTGGCAAGTTTAGCCAATTATTACCAAAAAACCAATTAAGGATTTAGTACAAAACATTTTTATAGGAATTGGGTCAAAAAACAGTGTGCCCATGCAGCAAGGGCCAGAATTTGATATTGCATTACTTAAAGCAAGGTTGAGAACACATCTACTCCTACTTCGTGGGTAGGGCACTAGATCCTATGTCTGGTTTTGGTTCAAACTCTTCAACCAACTTGAAGAAAATTATCAATCGTGACTTGCCATTACAGCTGATAGAGTTTGTAACTGAAATGCCAAATGATAAATTGAGTAAACGAGTTCCTGGCACAGACCCCCAAAATATGAGCAAGTGCTGTTCCAAGAAGTCCACCTGTTTCTGCTTTGCAAAATGGAGAAACTGCAACAATGATATGGACCTGGGGAATACATCAACTTAGTTTTCATCACACAGTTTGCACAACTGGAAAATAAGGTTGAAGATTGGAACTTCTCGTATTCAGTACCAGGATACAGATCACGATTGGATACTCCTAGCTTGTAATGATGATATAGAAATATGGAGGTAATAAATTAATCATAATGTTGATACAAGCCATAAACTTGTAAAGTTTAACTGAAGGTATGTATGTGAACTGTGATTGTGTCCAAAATACAAGTCTTTTCCTTTTGGGGGAGTTGTAATAGCAACTCTTATCTGAGATTACTCATACTGATATGGTAATTCAGTAATATCGACTTCTTTTTCGTCTTGAGTCACCTAAGTTCAATTTTTTTTTTTTTTTTTTTTAGCATGTTAAGTGAAAGAATAATTCTGCGATTTTTATTTGGTGTAATTGATTTATATAGACAGAGGGAACACGCATACACAGGTGCTGTAACACACTGTTAGCTTTTACTCTTTACTTCCAGAATATTCTTTTAATATGTTGAGTTATATTCTTTCAAAATATTACTGAATGATTTCGGGTGCTACTCATTTTCTTAACATATTTTAGTTTTCTTAGTGAAACTGCACTTCATATTTAGGTGCAGCCATGTTCTCATAAACAAAGTACTTTATTCTTCATTAAACCAAGAAATATATGTGCTGCGTCAATATAAAGACCCTAAAAACATATTTGGTTTACATGATAAAGTGTCACATAGGAGTACATATATATTGCATCATTAGTTAGTTGAATAAACCAACACCAGTTGACTCCTTTAGATTAGTTATATTCCAAACGTTTAGTCAAAACAAGCTTCACATAGCCAGCAGCAGCATAGTGCAAAGAGGCTGCACAAAACAAAGGCAAGATTAGTTAAGTTCAGGATATTATAGAAATTGTTAAGATAATTCTGTAGACTTGATTTTCTTAGCAGATAACTATATCTCTGCCTGTTAAAATCATATTTAATTTGCAGAAATTTTGATGACTTAACAAACTTACCATCCTTCCAGGAACCCTCTTTCTCCTCTTGGCCGGCCCTTCATCTTCTTCTTGTTCTTATTTGGAGTAAATTCGGCGGGATAGCCTTTAATCAAAAACAAAAAAAGAAGTGAGTCTAGCATGAGCATAGGCGAATACAGAATTCAAAATCAGTTTGTAATGAGTATGATATTATTATCATATTATGTATATATGTTTTAAATGTTATTTTTACGTGTTTTATAGTTCGAGTTGAAAGTAATGGATTCAACTGAACCACTGAACCGTCTTAGATCTGCCTCTATATGGGGAGGGGTTGTGGGGGAAGAAATACATACCTGGAGGATGTTGGTTTACTTGGTTTTCTTGCTTTTGCATCTTGAAAGATGAAAAACAAAGGCCAAGAAAAGATAAAAATGTGGGACAAAAGTGTATATGTTAAGTTACAATCAATTGATTGGATGCAATGTGCACTTGTTTCTATTTGCAAATACTACCATCTATTTATACAATTTCAGTTGTATGGACAAGAAGCAAAAGGGAAGTTCTCCTTAAGACTTGTCTAGATGTTCTGTTTTCTTGACAATCCATAGGGTAAATAGAATGTTAATTTACCCACATAAATGTGTTTTTCAAGAATAAGCGAATCGAATTTGTTGTTTAATCGTGTGGGAATGGCGTCATTTCTTTGGAGAATATTTATTACGCATAAAGAAGCCCAAATGGTTAAAATGGAAAAAAGGGAAAAAGAATGAAAATAAAGTGGGTATGAACTGAACTATGAAGCTGGTGTTTTGTGCTGAAATATTGATTTGTTGGAAATACTTTCCTCTTAAGTAAACTAGAAAAGGCTGTGAAGAATGAATATATTCTCTAACTTTATATGTTCTTTATTAGTGAAAGTTTGAAACGTCCAAAGTTTTGAAATCTATTAAGAAGAAAGACATCTGTAAGTTTTCTGTGCAAAACTGTATAGTAAAAGATATTTGTCACTATAGCTTGTTTGACCATGCTTTTTCTTGGCCAAACAAATTTTTTCCGAAAGTTAAGGTGTTTGGTCAAACTTTTAGAAAGAAAAAATTACTTTTGAGTAGAAGCAGAATAGTTTTTAAGAAATAGAAAAAAATAGCTTATCCCCAAAATTACTTTTTCTTAAAAGCACTTTTGTGAGAAGTAAAAAAAAAAAAGCTTATCCCCAAAATTACTTTTTCTTAAAAGCAGTTTTGAGAAAAATACGGCACATTTTAAAAGTTTGACCAAACACTAATTGTTGCTTAAAAGTGTTAGGTGTTTGCCTAGATTTTCTTCTCATAATTGGTTTTCATATCTCATGAAGGAAAAGACAACATATTTACCATAATTGGGTTTTTCTTTTCCTAGAAGGAAAATATAATTCTTCCATATTTGGCTAGTCCCTTTTCTTGTAGTAAAAAGTTAGGACTTCTATAAATTGAGGATCATTCCTTCTCATTCAGTAGCATCCACAATGTTGCCATAAGGGGTTTGACAATCGTGTTTAGGGGGAGAACTTTACGGGACAAGTGTTAGTGTGTCACTTGTGTTTGCCTCTTCATGAGGTTGTTCTCTCGATATTTTATACTCTCTTTTATTATAATGGAGTGCTCATCTCCACCGTGGATGTAGGTCAGTTGACCGAACCACGCTATATGTTTGTATCTCTTTTGGTATATTTCTCTTTGTTGTTGGATTTATTATCGCTCAAGGTATGCTTTGCTAGCTTCCATATGACACCTAATTTTCTGGGGTCCTAACAAATGGTATCAGAGCGAGGTTCAAGACAGGTTCATCTTGGCGGGTTCAGTTCTATTCATAACCTATTTGACGATTATCGTGATTTTTGTATGAGAAATTTGACCGGTGTGCTACGCACGTTGAGACGAACTTTGTGGTGGAGATTTGGAGATGTGATATGTTGAAGGCTATATGAAGAAGGTCGATCAAGTTTATTTTGTCAGAAAATTCAGGCCAAGGGGGAGAATTGTTAGGTGTTTGTCCAGATTTTCTTCTCAAAATTGGTTTTTCTATCTCATGAAGAAAATGATAACATATTTGCTATAATTGGGGTTTTCTATTCTTAGAAGGAAAATATAATTCTTTCATATTTGGCTAGTCCCTTTTATTATAGTAAAAATTTTGGACTTCTATAAATTGAGGATCATTTCTTCTCATTCAGTAGCATCCACAATGTAGCCATAAGGGGCTTGAGAGCCGTATTTAGGGGGAGAACTTTACGGGACAAATGTTAGTGTGTTACTTGTGTTTGTCTCTTCGTGAGGTTGTTGTCTCGATATTTTGTACTCTCTTTTATAATAGTGGATTACTCTTCTCCGCCGTGGATGTAGGTCAGTTGACCGAACCACGTTATATGTTTGTGTCTCTTTTTGTATATTTCTCTTTGTTGTTGGATTTATCGTTGCTCAAGGTTTGCTTTGCTAGCTTCCGCATGACACCTGATTTTTTTCGGTCCTAACAAAAGTGCTTCTCAAATGATTAACCAAATACAAACGGCTTCTTACATAAGTATATTTTAGGAAAATAATTTTTAAAATAAGCTGATTTTAAAAGAACGGTCAAACGGTCTATAAGTTTCTTTCCTGGCCCACCAATTTTTTCTTTTTCTTTAAAAGATATTTGTTGCTTTTAATTTATTTATGTGGTTTTGATAAAAAAAAATTAACTAAGATAATGAAATAGTCTTTTAAATATAGTGCTAAAATTACCAATTGTCCAATACAGTGAGATAGAGCTATATAGTTGTTAGGATATATACTATTAACTATGAGTTTGGTTTAGATATAATATTCACTATGAAATAATTATTTATTTAGTTTTAATAAAGTTTTAAATAGATCATATATTAATCTGCATCCTTTGCTATGTAGTAGATGATTTAGTGTATAGAGTTTAGCTTATATATGTGATGATCCAAAAGGTCATCACTTGTCTTAGAAACAAATCCAGTGTTCCGAGGCCTAAAAACCTCCCTTTTACCTCACCTTGATTTGTGTGCGTGGTCCGTACCTATATCCGGAAAGCCTTCTATGTGAAAAGATGAGAAATAGAAATTTCTAGAGTTAAAAATTTGATTTTTTGTTGACTTTGGTCAACATTTTGAGCAAACGGATCCGTGTTCCGATGATCCCAGGAGATCCGCAGTAAAATATAGAACTTGGGCGTATGCCCGAAAATGAATTCCGAGGTCCCAAGCCTTTGAAATCAATTTTTAAAAGAAATTATTTTGCTGAATTATCTAAGAAATGAAGAAAAGAATTAATGTTTGAAACCATTGGTATCGGGCTCGTATTTTGGTTCCAGAGCCCGGTACAAACTTGTTATAGTATTTGAATGATAACTGTGAAATTTGGTGAAAAATGGAGTCTATTTGACGTGAGTTGGACTTCCGGTTGAAGAGTTATGAACTTTAAGTATTCTTGATGAAAATGTTGAGTTTTGAGGTTTAATTCATGGTTTTACATGTTATTTTGATGATGCGATCGCACGATTAGGTCCATATGATATTTTTGAGTTAGTATGCACATTTGGTTTGAAGCCTCGAGGGCTCGGGTGAGTTTCGGGTAAGTTTCGGGATGTTTTAGGCTTAAAACATAGCTGTTGCAGGTCCAGAGATGTTGCAGATCTCTGAACCCGCCAGTGCTGACCGCATTGATTTTGTGCTTACCGCGGAGGGGCCTTTGCGGCCGCACTCCTTTTTGTGCGGTCCGCGGTGAGGAAGAATTTCACTGGTCCGACTTCGGAAGCCTATATCTTTTGATCTACAAGGAATTTTAGATGATTCAAAAATGAAAGTTGTATCCTTTCGTGTCTAGTTTCCAGAAAGCTAAAGAAATTACAATTTGGGTATTTGTAGAGAAATCTATGGCCTAAATACTAAAGCATGTCACTGTAGTCAACATTGTGAGCTCCACGACCGCACTCCTTTTTGTGCGGTTCGCACAGAGGGTCTGAGAGGGGTATATTTAAACGAGATTTTCAGTTATTTTTCATTTTTAAAAACCCCCAAAACATAAGAGGTGGTTTTTCAAACGACCTTTCTTCTCCAAAACATTATTAAGTGATTTCTAACTCATTTTCTTTACTCCTTAACTTCTTTTTACAAGATTTCATCCTAGAATCTAGGGTTTTCATGATGGAATTGGGAATTTTGGATAAACCCTAAGAATATTAAAAATTGAGGATTTAGACCTCAAATTGAGGTCGGATTCCAAAATCAATTATATATCCAGGCTCGAGGGTGAATGAGTAATCAGGTTTTGGTCCGAATTTCGGGTTTGGACCAAGGGGGCCCGGGGTCGAATTTTGACTTATTGGGAAAAACTTTAGAAATCGTATTTCCATGCATTAAAATTAATTCATTTAGCACGTATTAATATTATTAAGTAACTTGTGGCTAGATACGAGCAAGTTGGTGGTGGACTCAAGAGGTAAAGCGATAGTTGAGGCTTGAATTGTGTTCGTGGCATCGAGGTAAGTGTTTGGTCTAACCTTAGCTTGAGGGATTAGTAGTTGAGTCTTATTTACTGTGTGCTAATTGGTGAATACGACGTATAGGCATGGTGACGAGTATCTATACGTTGGTGTCAAGCATGCCCGTGAGTCTTGTATTGTAATTGTTGTGACTCCGTTGTGGTTTATTGCGCTTCATATGAGCATTATCATTATTGTTCCCTTCCCGAAATGTTGTTTTCATTATTGTTCCCTTGCCGGGATATTGTTGTCATATTATTGTTCCCTTGTCGGGATGTTGTTGTTATAGTATTGTTCCCTTGTCGGGATGTTGTTGTTAAAATATTGTTCCCTTGCCGAGATTCTTTTATGGTTGGTATTGATAAATGAAATGGGAGCGGATTGCACGCCTGCAACGATACTATATGAAATAGGGAGCAGGTTGCACGCCTGCAACAGTACTATATGAAAAAGGGAGCGGGTTGCACGCTTGCAATGGTACTATATGAAAAAGGGAGCGGGTTGCAAGCCTGCAACGATAACATATAAAATGGGAGCGGGTTGCACGCCTGCAACGGTAATATATTAAATGGGAGCGGGTTGCACGCCTACAACGGTAACATGTAAAATTGGAGCAGGTTGCATGCCTGCAATGGTAATATATGAAATGGGAGCGGGTTGCACGCTTGCAATGGTAACATGTGAAATGGAAGTGTGTTGCATGCCTGCAACGGTAATATATGAAATGGGATTGGGTTGCATGCCTACAACGGTATTATATGAAATGGGAGCGGGTTGCACGCCTACAATGGTACTATGTGATTTGGGATCGGGTTGCACGCCTACAACAGTATTACATGTGTACTTGTTTCTTATGTCCAAATCTGTTGCTGGTATTTGATTTATGGCGTTCCTTACATTTCTCTACTATTATTATGTTGTTACCTGCTACTCCCCACATCATATTTCCCCCGCCCAACTTTAGTTGTAATTATCTGCTTCTATTTCTGCTGTATATGATTTAACTGCACAGGTTTATTTGGTAGTCTGGTCCTCCTCGTCACTACTTTGCCGAGGTTAGGCTAGGCACTTACGAACACATGGGGTCGATTGTGCTGATACTACGCTCTGCACTCTTTTATGTAGATCCCAGTGCTGTAGATTTCGGACTGCAGTGAGATTGCTGTTTCTTGTTCATCAGGCGACCCGAGGTAGTCCTGCAGGCGTCCGCAGTCTTTGGCGTCTCCTTCTATATACTATTCCTGTTTCTTTCATGTATTTCCAGAGATAGTGTTGTATTTATTTCTTTCAGACCTTTACTTGTAATAATCCTAGATAGTCAGTGAAGTTGTGACACCAGTCTTGGGTAGATTTGTTATGGAATGGTATTTGCAGTATTATTAAACTTGAAATTTAATCTTCTGCTTAGTAAATTTTGTTGATTGATAACTATTGGTTCTTAATTGTTAATGGATTTAGAATGGAAACAAGGTAAATAATTCAATTGGTTGGCTTGCCTAGCTTTCACTAGTAGGAGCCATCACGACTCTCGAGGGTGGGAAGTCCGGGTCATGAAAAGTTAGTATCAGAGCTCTAGGTTACATAGGTCTCACAATTAACAGACAAGCTTAGTAGAGTCTGAGGGATCGGTACAGAGACGTCTGTATTTATCCCCTAGAGGATACAGAGTTAGGAAAAACTTCACATCTATTCCTTCTTGTCGTGCGATTTTGTTCTCTCAAAGCTAAATTGAACCCTCTACTCTTGTCCTTTCGCGGATGGCAAGGTCACTTACCGCTTCTTCAGCCGAACAACATCACAGGCTAGTGATAGATCATCTTTGTCTTCGGAGGCTTTGTAGAGGTTGGACAAATTTTACCAAGCTCTTCACTACCACTTTCTGCGGTGCATCTTCTGAGGATCCCCAGGATTATTTGGACAACTATCATGAGGTTCTTAGGAACATGGGGATAGTGGAGACCAAGGGGGTCGACTTTTCTACCTTTTGCTTACCTGGATCCGCCAAGACTTGGTGGAGGGATTATTGTTTGGCTAGACCAGTTGGGTCACCAGCTTTAACTTGGGATCAGTTTTCTCAGTTGTTTTTGGAGAAGTTTCTTCCTGTCACTCAGAGAGAGATCTATCGAAGGCAGTTTGAGTGTCTCCAGCAGGGTTCTATGACTGTTACTCAGTACGAGACCAGATTCATCAACTTGGCCGTCATGCTTTTATCATACTTCCCACTGAGAGAGAGAGAGAGGGTGAGGAGGTTCATTGAGGGACTTATTCAGCCTATTCGACTTCAGATGGCTAAGGAGACAGGGAGTGAGATTTCTTTCCAGGAGGTGGCCAATGTGCCTAGGAGAGTTGAGATGGTTCTGTCGTAGGGAGATGGTCAGGGGTCTGACAAGAGGCCTCATCATTCAAGCAGATTTAGTGGCACCTCGTCTGGAGGTAGAGATTCTTTTGGTAGAGGCCATCCTCCTAAGCCTTTTCAGTCAGCACTTTAGGCTTCTCACAGTGCCCCAGGTGGTTGTGGTTCTCACATGTAGTATTCCAATCAGCAGTCCTACAGTGCATCACCAGCTCCTATCAGTGCACCTCCACTTTACAGTTTTCAGGGTCGTCAACCCCAACAGCCGATGACTTGTTTTACTTGTGGCGACACGAGGCACATTGCTAGATATTATCCTCGAGCATCGAGCAACTCTAAGCATTCGAGTTCCCGTGCCATGGTTCAGGCACCGAGTGTTCCACAGCCCGCAGCCAGCCAAAGGTGGAGGTATAAGAGCTAGAGGTGGAGGTAGAGGTGTTAGAGGTGGAGCTCAAACCGCTAGAGGTGGAGGCCAGCCAGTTGCAGGCCGTCCCAGAGATGTAGTCCAGGGTGGTGGGGCCCAACCCCGATGTTATGCTCTTCCAGCCAGGCTTCTGATGTAGGTATCACAGGTATGGTTCTGGTCTGTAGTAGGGATACTTCAGTACTATTTGATCCAGAGTCTACATATTCTTATGTGTCATCTTATTTTGCGCCGTATCTGGTCATGCCTAGCGATTCTTTGAGTGCCCTTGTTTATGTGTCTGCACCGGTGGGTGATTCTATTATAGTAGATCGTGTTCATCGCTCTTGTGTAGTTGTGATTGGGGGTCTTGAGACCCGAGTAGACTTATTACTACTGAACATAGTTGATTTTGATGTCATATTGGGGATGGACTGGTTATCACCTTACAACGCTATCTTGGATTGTCATGCCAAGAGTGTAACCTTAGCCTTACCGGGTCTACCTCGTCTTAAGTGGAGAGGGACTCATGGTCATTCTACCCGTAACGTTATCTCATATATGAAGGCTCGACATATGGTCGAGAAGGGTGTTTAGCTTATTTAGCATATGTTCGTGATTCTAGCATTGAGGTCCCTTCTATTGATTTGGTGCCGGTAGTTTGTGAGTTCCCTGTGGTATTTCCTTCAGACCTGCCGGTTATGCCACCCGATAGGGATATTGACTTCTGCATTGATTTGGCTCCGGGCACTTAGCCCATTTCTATTCTGCCGTATTGTGTGGCCCCGCTTGAGTTGAAAGAGTTGAAGGAGCTGTTGCAAGATTTGCTTGAAAAAGATTTCATTAGACCTAGTGTTTTGCCTTGGGGTGCACCGGTGTTGTTTGTTAAGAAGAAGGACGGGTCGATGAGAATGTGTATATATTACCTACAGTTGAACAAGGTTACAATCAAGAATAAGTATCCATTGCCGAGGATTGATGATTTGTTTGATCAGCTTCAGGGTTCCAAGGTATTTTCGAAGATTGACTTGAGATCTGGCTACCATCAGTTGAGGATTAGGGCATCCTATGTCCCTAAGACAGCTTTCCGCACTCGGTACGAACATTATGAGTTCTTGGCGATGTCATTCGGGTTGACAAATGCCCTATCAACTTTTATGGATTTGATGAACCGAGTGTTCAGGCCTTACTTGGATTCGTTCGTGATAGTCTTCATTGATGATATTTTGATCTATTCCCGCAGCCGAGAGGAGCATGAGCAACATCTTAGAGTGGTTCTCTAGACTTTGAGAGACAGTCAGCTGTATGCCAAGTTTTCAAAGTGTGAGTTCTGGTTGAGTTCAGTTGCATTCCTAGGTCATGCTGTATCAGCAGAGGGGATTCAGGTAGATCCAAAGAAGATAGAGGCAGTCAAGAACTGGCCTAGACCATCATCAGCTACAGAGATCCGGAGTTTCTTGGATTTGGCAGGCTATTATCGTCGGTTTGTGGAGGGGTTTTCATCTATCGCAGTCCCGATGACCAGGTTGACCCAGAAGGGTGCCCGGTTCAGGTGGTCGGACGAGTGTGAGGCGAGCTTTCAGAAGCTCAAGATAGCTTTGACTACGACGCCAGTGTTAGTTTTGCCTACAGGTTCAGGGCCTTATACAGTTTATAGTGATGCATCTTGTATTGGACTTGGTGCGGTGTTGATGCAGAATGGCAAGGTTATTGTATATGCTTCGCGTTAGTTGAAGATTCATGAGAAGAACTATCCGGTTCATGATTGGAGCTAGCAGCCATTGTTCACGCGTTGAAGATTTGGAGGCATTATCTATATGGCGTGTCATGTGAGATGTTCACGGATCACAAGAGTCTGCAGTACTTATTCAAGCAGAAGGAGCTAATTTGAGACAGAGAAGGTGGTTGGATCTATTAAAGGACTATGATATCACCATCCTACATCATCCGGGAAAGGCCAATGTGGTGACCGATGCTTTGAGTAGAAAGTCAGCCAGTATGGGTAGTCTTGCATATATTCCGATCGGTGAGAGACCGCTTGCTTTGGATGTTCAGGCTTTGGCCAATCAGTTCGTCAGGTTGGATGTTTCTGATCCTAGCCGTGTGTTAGCTTGCACGGTCACTCATTCTTCATTTTTGGAGCGTATCCGAGATTGGCAGTATGATGATCCTCATTTGTGTGTCCTTAGGAACACGGTGCAGCACGGAGGTGCCAAGAAGGTTACATTAGGAGATGATGGAGTTTTGAGGCTGCAGGGTTGAGTTTGTATACCTAATGTGGATAGGCTTCGAGAGTTGATTTTAGAGAAGGCCCATAGTTCCCGGTACTCTATTCATCCGGGCGCTACTAAGATGTATCAGGATTTGCGGCAACATTATTGGTGGAGAAGGATGAAGAAGGATATCATTGCGTATGTGGCTGGGTGTTTGAATTGTTAGCAGGTTAAGTATGAGCATCAGAGGCCTAGTGGTTTGTTTCATAGGATTGAGCTTCCCGAGTGGAAGTGGGAGCGGATCACTATGGACTTCGTTGTTGGACTCCCACGGACTCAAAGGAAGTTCGATGCAGTGTGGGTCATTTTTGATAGGCTGACCAACTCAACACATTTCATTCCCGTGGTAGTCTCATATTCTTCTGAGAGGTTAGCTGAGATCTATATTCGTGAGATTGTTCGTCTTCATGGTGTGACCGTGTCTATCATTTTGGACCGAGGTATGCAGTTTACCTCACATTTTTGGAGGGCAGTTTAGCGAGAGTTGGGCACATAGGTTGAGTTGAGCATAGCATTTCATCCTCAGACAGACGGGCAGTCCGAGCGTACTATTCAGATTTTGGAGGATATGCTCCGAGTGTGTGTCATTGACTTTGGAGGCTCGTGGGATCAGTTTTTGCCTTTAGCAGAGTTTGCCTACAACAACAGCTACCAGTCTAGTATCAAGATGGCTCCTTATGAGGCTTTGTACGGTAGGCGGTGTCGGTCGCCGGTTGGATGGTTTGAGCCGGAAGAGGCTCGGTCATTGGGTATGGATCTAGTACAGGATGCCTTGAACAAGGTCGAGATTATTCAGGATAGGCTTCGTACAGCTCAGTCCAGGCAAAAGAGTTATGCCGACCGTTAGGTTCATGATTTGGCTTTCATGGTCGGTGAACGGGTATTGCTTCGAGTGTCGCCTATGAAGGGCGTGCTGAGATTTGGGAAGAAGGGCAAGCTTAGCCCTAGGTTTATTTGCCCGTTTGAGATTCTTGATCGAGTGGGAGAGGTGACTTAAAGACTTGTATTGCCGCCGAGCTTATCAGTCGTGCATCCAGTGTTTCATGTGTCCTTGCTTCGGAAGTATCACGACGATCCATCCAACGTGTTGGATTTCAGCACTGTCTAGTTGGACAAGGACTTGTCATACGAGGAGGACTCGGTAGCTATTCTAGACCGGCAGGTTCGTTAGTTGAGATCAAAGAGTTTTCCTTCTGTTTGTGTTCAGTGGAGAGGTCAGCCTGCTGAGGCATCGACCTAGGAGCCTGAGTTCGATATGTGGAGCCGTTATCCCCATCTTTTCTCGACTTAGGTACTTCCTTCTTCTGTACGTTCGAGGACGAACAATTGTTTTTGAGGTAGAGGATGTGATGACCCAAAAGGTCATCACTTGTTTTAGAAACAAATTCAGTGTTTCGAGGCCTAAAAACCTCCCTTTTACCTCACCTTGATTTGCGTGCATGGTCCGGACCTATATCCAGAAAGCCTTCTATGTGAAAAGATGAGAAATAGAAATTTCTAGAGTTAAAAATTTGATTTTTGGCTGTCTTTGGTCAACATTTTGAGCAAACAGATCCGGATCCGTGTTCCGACGATCCCAGGAGGTCTGCAGTAAAATATGGGACTTGGGTGTATGCCCGGAAATGAATTCCGAGGTCCCAAGCCTTAGAAATCAATTTTTGAAAGAAATTGTTTTGTTGAATTATCAAAAAAATGAAGAAAAGAATTAATGTTTGAAACCATTGGTATCGGGCCCATACTTTGGTTCCAGAGCCCGGTACAAACTTGTTATAGTATTTGAATGATAAATGTGAAATTTGGTTAAAAATGGAGTCTATTTGATGTGAGTTGGACTTCTGGTTGAAGAGTTATGAACTTTAAGTGTTCTTGATGAAAATGTTGAGTTTTAAGGTTTAATTCATGGTTTTACATGTTATTTTGATGATGTGATTGCACGAGTATATCCATTTGATGTTTTTGAGTTAGTATGCACATTTGGTTTGAAGCCCCGAGGGCTCGGGTGAGTTTCAGGTAGGTTCCGGGATGTTTTAGGCTTAAAACATAGCTGTTGTAGGTCCAGAGATGTTGCAGATCTCTGAACCTGCCAGTGCTGACTGCATTGATTTTGTGCTGACCGCGGAGGGGCCTTTGCGGCCGCACTCCTTTTTGTGCGGTCCGCGGTGAGGAAGAATTTCACTAGTCCGACTTCAGAAGCCTATATCTTTTGATCTACAAGGAAGTTTTTGATGATTCAAAAATGAAAGTTGTAGACTTTAGTGTCTAGTTTCCAGAAAGCTAAAGAAATCACAATTTGGACATCTGTAGTGAAATCTATGGCCTAAATACTAAAGCATGTCACTGCACTCAACATTGTGAGCTCCGCGGCCGCACTCCTTTTTGTGCGGTCCGCACAGAGGGTCTGAGAGGGGTATATTTAAACGGGATTTTCAGTTATTTTTTATTTTTCAAAACCCCAAAAACATAAGAGGCGATTTTTCAAACGACCTTTCTTCTCCAAAACATTAGTAAGTGATTTCTAACTCATTTTCTTTACTCCTTAACTTCTTTTTACAAGATTTCATCCTAGAATGTAGGGTTTTCATGGTGGAAATGGGAATTTTGGGTAAAACCTAAGAATATTGAAATTTGGGGATTTAGACCTCAAATGGAGGTCGGATTCCAAAATCAATTATATATACGGGCTCGGGGGTGAATGGGTAATCGGGTTTTGGTCTGAATTTCGGGTTTGGACGAAGCAGGCCCGAGGTCGAATTTTGACTTTTTGGGAAAAACTTTAGAAAACTTATTTCCATGCATTAAAATTGATTCATTTAGCATGTAGTAATATTATTAAGTAACTTGTGGCTAGATACGAGCGAGTTGGTGGTGGACTCAAGAGGTAAAACGATAATTGAGGCTTGAATTGTGTTCGTGGCATCGAGGTAAGTGTTTGGTCTAACCTTAGTTTGAGGGATTCGGAGTTGAGTCTTATTTTTTGTGTGCTAATTGTTGAGTACGACGTATAGGCATCGTGACAAGTATCTATACGTTGATGTCAAGCATGCCCATGAGTCTTGTATTGTAATTGTTGTGACTCCGTTGTGGTTTATTGCACTTCATATAAGGATTATCATTATTGTTCCCTTCCCGGAATGTTGTTTTCATTATTGTTCCCTTGCCGGGATGTTGTTGTCATATTATTGACTCCTTGTCGGGATGTTGTTGTTATAGTATTGTTCCCTTGCCGGGATGTTGTTGTTAAAATATTGTTCCCTTGCCGGGATTCTTTTATGGTTGGTATTGATAAATGAAAAGGGAGCGGGTTGCACACCTGCAACGGTACTATATGAAAAAGGGAGCGGGTTGCATGCCTGCAATGGTAACATATGAAATGGGAGCGGGTTGCACGCCTGCAACGGTAATATATGAAATGGGAGCGGGTTGCACGCCTGCAACGGTAACATTTGAAATGGGAGCGGGTTGCACACATGCAACGGTAACATATGAAATGGGAGCGGGTTGCACGCCTGCAACGGTAATATATGAAATGGGAGCGGGTTGCACGCCTGCAATAGTAACATGTGAAATGGGATCGGGTTGCACGCCTGCAACGGTAATATATGAAATGGGAGTGGGTTGCATGCCTGCAACGACATTATATGAAATGGGAGCGGGTTGCACACCTGCAATGGTACTATGTGATTTGGGATCGGGTTACACGCTTGCAACGATATTACATGTGTACTTGTTTCTTATGTCCATATCTTTTGCTGGTATTTGATTTATGGAGTTCCTTACATTTCTCTACTATTATTCTGTTGTTACCTGCTACTCCCCGCAACATGTTTTCCCCCGCCCAACTTTAGTTGTAATTATCTGCTTCTATTTCTGATGTATATGATTTAACTGCACAGGTTTATTTCGTAGTCTGGTCATAGCCTCGTCACTACTTCGCCGAGGTTAGGCTAGGCACTTATCAGCACATGGGGTCGGTTGTGCTGATACTACACTCTACACTCTTTTGTGCAGATTCCAGTGTTGTAGATTTCGGACCGCAGTGAGATTGCTGTTTCTTGTTCATCAAGTGACCTGAGGTAGTCATTTTTTTCACGAGCCTGAAGAATTATATACTATATAAGTTTTCATGAGGTTCTCATCGGTCCTAACCATAACCCTTTAGAGGCACAATAAATCATAGTTCTTGGCTTGTGATTGGTTATTTGGTAAATGTATTTTAATCAAAAAACAGAGAGACCATATTCAGATTCAAAAATAATCTGATGTTATAATGACAATGATAATGATTTTCATTTTAAAAAATATAACGATCCGACCGCCGTTTTAAGAATTAGCATCTCGTTTCGTGGTTTAAGGTTTTAAGTAGCTTTTTATTGTGTATTATGAGTTGTGAGTGTAGCCGGGTTCGATTTTCGTATGATTCGGGATTGATTTGGAAGAATAATATTTTCTTTTAGAATCCTAAGTGGTAAGAGTTAATTGGAGTTTCACTTTTGTGTAGATGTCTCCAGAATGGTGTTTTGATAGTTCCAATAGCTTCGTATGGTGATTTTGGACATAGGCGTATCCTTGGATTTGGATTTGGAGGTCCGTAAGTTGATTTAATGCATTTTGGCAAAAGTTAGGAAGTAAGGTTTGGAAGGTTGTGAGGTTTGACCAGGAGTTGACTTTGTTGATATCGGGTTCAGATTGCGATTTCGGAAGTTGAAATAGCTGTTTGACCGAAAAGTATAAACCTTTGATTAAATTAATTAATTTTAAATAATGAGGGGTAAAACCTAGTTAATGATAATATTTTCAGATTTAGGACTAGGTAACATAGGTAACGTAAGATAGAGCTGGTGCGGAATTAAATATAGTGTGCATTTAATATTCCATAGAATATGAGTAATAATAGAGGAACATAAGGTAATAAATTGCAATAAAGGACATTAATGTAAATAAGGAGAATGATTCACCCAATATTGAATGAGATGGATGATTATTCTTCCTGATAGTGATGAATGACAGATAAATCCTAGAATATTGGAATTATTCTCGGATCTGATGGAAAGGTATGGAATAATGGATGGTCGAATCTTAGTAAAAAGGCAGTGTTTGTATCTTTTCTAGAGAGAGATAGTCTTCTTCTCAAAAAGTGTTCGTATCAAATGAAATTACATGCCCTATCCCCTTATCTCATTTTCTATTTATATAGGACATATCCCTAATCAACTCTAATAGTACAAATGCAGAGATTATTCAATGGAATATTCTCTTTAATATCTTATTACAACACTAGCCGTTAGTACTCTGTCCTTGATGCTCGACCTCGACCATTATTAACTGTCCAGCCACGAGTTCCATTGTTTACTAGTCGACCTCGGCTTATTGAGGCCGACCCTAGACGACCTCAATGAGCGAACTATGCCAGTTGTGGTTGAGAAGTTTAGGCGAGCAGGTCGGGTAGTAGCGTTTCGGACGAGGTAGTAACGTGGCCTTTCATGAGCCTCAACCTTAGGTCACATCGATCCAAAGTGACGTCATGACATCATACATCATTATTATGTGTTTTCTCGATGCGTTGCATCGTTTCCCATGCCTCTGCCATTTTGATACTTGAACTGGGTAATAATGGTTTGCTTTCTCGATATCGATGCCTGAATTCTTATAAATAGGGATATGAAACCCTTTGCCTTATTCTTTGCACTCTTAGATATTGAATCCATGTGTCTTCTTCTTCCTTCTTCATTCAGAGTTCTTGCTCTCGTTACCTTTACTCCCGTATTCTTGCTTTCACCGATTCTGGTGACTTCTACTACTCACGATTCTTCTTTGATTACATCTTCTCTATGTATAAACAAAGATGGTTAACATGTCTTCTAGTTCTGGGTGGGAAATTGAACCTGGTCCTTTGGCAGTACGCATGCCTCCCCGTGATGATAATGTTTATGTTGTTGTTGAAGACGAGAACCTTCCTACGGTGGAGGAGATAATCCCTCTTAGTGACAAAGATAGATACGATTTTTCTTAGGTGCCTGAAGATGACCTTGAGGTGTCGGTGTCATTGATGAAGGAGGCTGTCTTTGCCGAATTTAGGGCAAAATTTGAAATTCCTGCTCATATCGACCTAATTCCAACTGGGTGTGATGTGGTACAAATACATCGCCCTAGTACTGCGTTTTCTACGCGTACCCTTTCCAAATCGATTATTCTTTTCCTATCCTCCCCTTGGTCGAGGAGTTCTGCCGCTATTACCGCGTCTACACGGCCCAACTTTCTCCATATATCTATAAACTCATCCGTATAATTATGCAGTATGTGGAGTTAGCCGGGGTCAGGGTGTCGCTTTGCCACTTGATGCATCTTTTTGCCCCTAATTTTCATAGGGGAATGATGCTACATCTTCTTTACTGGGGAAGCAAATGATTAGTGGTAAAGACAGATGGCAAGGCAAACCATCAATTTTGGCTCAATTACTTCTACGTCAAAACTAAGAACGTGGTGGTCAATGCAAGAGGGTTCCCCGAGGTTTAGAACTATTCCCATAAGCATCTCTCTCCCCTTTTCCCTCTTTTTTTATTAAGTGTTGGTTCCATTAACTTCAGTCGTACTAACATTTTGTTCTCTCTTCGTGTAGCCGAGGTCGCACCCCCTCCTTTGATCAAAGACATTCACGATTGGTTTAGTCGGGTCCTCCCTCATACATCGGGGATTCGCGAAGGGTCATCCTTTATCAAGAAGTTTGGGTATGCGCCTTCTGTGACTGGTGAACTTACCCATTTAAATCGTCGCTTGCTTCTTATTATTTAGGGGGCTCCTACTGTAAATGTGGCAAGGCCTGCCCAACTATCCACTTCCATTCTGCATCTTATTATGGCTAGGTCGGCTCGATCATCGACGACATCAGCACCAGAAACTCCAGCCTCTCCCTTGCTTTATTTAATAGATGAAGAGTCGTCATTGTGCGAGTAGGGTTTGATCTCTCGTAAAAGGAGGTCGGTGGATGTCGGTGATGGGACAATCCGAGCCGTAGATTCATCAAGGGGTGATCGCGAGCTGGCTGTCGTCATGCTTCAAGATGATGCAGATGTGCCGTTTGAATTCCTGCTATTAGCAGGGGCCATGGAAGGCGTACCTTTCCACGATGCTGAGCTTGGAGTTGGTGGGCCACCTGTGGAAGTTACATGTATCATTCTTCGAAATGAGCCATCATGCTCGAGGCCGATTGATGTTCCTTCATTCACCGATGGGAGAGATAAGGGTGTTGCTGAGGACTGCTATGAAAAGGGCTCTAATCTCGATGTCGATGAGGTGTGGATGCTGAGCGAGGGGTTTACTCGGGTTGAAGTAAGGTTGGAAAGGTCCACTCGTACCATTGTGGTCCCTATGGACAGGGACCAACTAGTGAACTTGGAGGACATGGTCCCTTCCTTAGGTCCTCTTTGCTCTGATGCGAAGGGCAAAACTCTCGAGAAACTGGACGATGCTGCCCTATCGACAGGTATAGCTGGCCTCGCCCTTAGGGTAAGCTTTTTCGACCTTTTAAATTTCCGTGCCTTGCACTTTATTTTTTAATTGACTTTGGTTTTCTTCTATTCTCTCTCTCTATTTTTCTTTTTTCTTTTCAGACCATTATTTTCGAGATCGAGAGTGCTCTCCGTGAGGAGAGGTGCAAAACTATTTATCAGAAGATGGAATGGAAGTACCGTGAATATCGTAACACGCACCCCGAGATCTATAAGCGGTTTGGCGAGCGTGGCAAATTTCAGGCTATCCTGGACGAGCTGAAACAGAAAGATGTCGAGTTGATGAGATTCATTGGCAAGTGCAGCGTACTCGAAGGGGCGTTGAGAGATAAAGAAGAAGAGCTCGGGGTAGAAAGGGAGTTAAGGCCCAATGTGCGCATCTTCAGGCCCAAGTGGTTTCGCTGCGGGCCAAGCACGAAGAATGCCTGATCAAGGCAGATGCTTTGAATGGCGAGATCACCGAGAAGACTACGGACTTAGAGAAGACTGAACTGGCTCGGTTGGCGGCTTCGACGAAAGTGGAGACTTTGGAGGCCATAATCTGCGTTCTTCGATCTAAGCGGGCTAGTGATTTAGAAACAACCAAGCTCAAAGAAGAGAGGCTCAATAAGCAGATAGGGAGCTAGAGAAAGAAGTTTCGAGCCTTGGTGACCAAATTGTCGTTCTTGAGGCTAAGAATGCAGAATTATTGGCTCAACCATCCTCTTCCTACACTTCTGCTTTTCTTGATATTCTGCGAGATTTTATGAGAAGTTGATTCATGCCGAGGCCCAACTGGATATACTTAGAGATTTGATGATGGCGGGAAAAGTTTCTGAGGCCGACTTCAAGGATGCTCGTGCTAAGGCTCGTACGGCTTGGGTCGCTTGTGGCTATGACCCCGCTACACTAGAGGTCGGTGATAGCGAAGAGGATTAGGGCATGAATTGGATAGAGCAGGACACCTGGTGTAAGGATGAATATCCTGATGGAAATGGCAGATAAATGGGTGGAGATGGCGCTACTGGGTTAGGCGGCGAGTAGTTAGTCTTCTTTCTTTTTGCATGTAAACTTTGTACATATTTTCTTGGGCATTTGTTCTAACCTTTGTAAAGAATATATTTTGTGTATGAAATTCCATTTGCTGGTACCTGACTCTTCTTTTTCTATTCGGGTTTGTATGCCTCTTTCTTTTGTTTTGTCGTTTGGTCGCTTTAATCGTAAAAAAGTTAGTTCATGTATGTTGAACGAGGTCGAAACAGAACTCAGTTTTGATCATGGCCGAGGGTCAGTAGGTGTTAATTCGAACGAGATCGAACATAACCTTTACTTAGTTAATTCGAGCAAGGTTGAATGTAACTTTTTCTTAGTTAATTCGAGTGAGGTCAAATGTAACTTTTACTTAATTAATTTGAGCGAGGTCGAATGTAACTTTTGTTTAGTTATGGCTGGGGGCCGAATGGGTGTTAATTTGAACGAGGTCGGATGTGACTTTTTCTTAGTTAATTCGAGCGAGGTCGAATGTAAAGTTTACTTAGTTAATTCGAGCGAGTTCGATTGTAAATTTTATTTAGTTATGGCCGGGGGTCGAATGGGTGTTAATTCGAACGAGGTCAAATGTAACCCGTACTTAAGTTAATTCGAGCGAGGTCAAATGTAACTTTTTTCTTAGTTATGGTGGGGTCCTAATGGGTGTTAATTCGAACGAGGTCGAATGTACACCGTACTTAAGTTAATTCGAGCAAGGTCGAATGTAAATTTTGTTTAGTTATGGCCGAGGGTCGAATGGGTGTTAATTCGAACGAGATCGAATGTAACCTATACTTAAGTTAATTCGCACGAGGTCAAATGTAACTTTTTTTAGTTATCTCTGTAGGCCGAGTAGATATTGAGGCAACATTACTTTGGCGAAAATATGGGCGAACTTCATGCGTTTTGTGCTTTGTTCATGTATATTGGAGTAATTTACATGTTTTTCGGGCTAGCATTCCGGTATGTCTGTTTAGTGTCGGTTGGCATCCCAGTCCCAGTCTATTTAGTCCCTTCATTGGTCGACCTGGAGAAGTATTGAGAGGTTGGGCAATGAACTGACCGTCCTGTACCTCTGCCCATTTGTACTTTTGACTTGAAGTATCCCCTTGTCGCCTCATTACAAACCTCCTTGAGAAAACCCAATTTAGACAAAACTCAAGTGAGGGAAAAAAAGTGTGACTTGGAGAACACTCTTTCTTAAAAGTTAAAGTACTTGAGGTGGGAGACATTCCATTTGTTTGGTAGCAATTTTCCTTCCATCGTTTCTAGTTAGAATGATCATTTGTTTGCTATTGCCATGATTTTGTATGGGCCTTCCCAATTTATTCCCAGTTTTCCTTTCCGCGGCTCTTTGCTTGCTTGTGTTTTATCTTTGAGCACGTAGTCCCCGACTTTGAGTGTTCTGACCTTAACCTTTTGCTTGTAATAGTGTTCTGCCTATTGCTTTTAGGAAATCAACCTTATGTAGGCCATATCTCTCCGTTCTTCGGTTTCGTTGAGCTTTTGTCTTCTATGTTTGTCATTCCTTAGCCGGCTCTCGTGGGAATATCTCAAACTAGGCTCTCCGACTTTGACTGGTATTACTGCATCAGTCTCATAGACTAATGAGTAGGGCGTCTCTCCCGTGCTTGTCTTCGGCTTTGTTTGGTAGGCCCAAAGTACTTCTAATATTAACTCCTGCCATAGTCCCTTGGCATCCTCGAGCTTTTTCTTCATGATGTTCAATATTGATTTATTGGAGGAGTAGCTTGTCCGTTGCCTGCGGTATGATACGGTGTTGAGAGTATCCTTTTGATATTCCACTTCTCGAACAATTCAGTGACCTTTTTCCTGTAAATTGGGGTCCATTGTCGCAACTGATCTCTTTGGGGAGGCTGAAGCGGCATATGATGTTTTTCCATATGAAGGCGATCACTTCCTGTTCGCGTATTTAGGCAAATACTCATGTTCTACCCATTTAGAAAAATAGTCAGTTAAAACCAAAAGAAATCGTACGTTACCTCACCCTGCTTGGAAGGGGTCAATGATTTCCATTCCCCATTTGATGAACGACCATGGGGAAGTGACGGAGTGGAGGTGTTCGCCCGTTCGGTGGATCATTGGGGCATATTTTTGGCATTGCTCGCATTTTTTACGAAGTCTGCAGTGTCTTTTTTTATGGTGGGCCAGTAGTATCCTGCTCGTATGAGACATCTTACCAGAGTTCGATTACCTGAATGAGCTCCGCAGTGGCCCTTGTGGACTTCTTCGAGGACGCGTTGTGTCTGATTCGGGCCTAGGCATTTCGCTAGGGGACCGCCATATGTCCTTTTGTATAGGTCATTATGAATGACACTGTACCTGGCTGTTTGCATCCAAAGCTTCTTGGCTTCTTTTTTATCATCTGGGAGTATGCCATCCTGCAAGTACGTAACAATACAGTTGCGCCAGTCCCACGTTAAATTTATGGTCCTTACCTCGATTTGATCTATTGATGAGCGGAGGAGGGTGACCATGTTTCCTTCTCTGATTATGTTTTTAGTGGCTGATGCTAATTTGGCGAGGCCTTCCGCTTCGATATTTTATGCTCGAGGAATCTGGTCGAGCTGACATTCATCGAACTCGGGCAGCAATTTACGGATCTCGGCCTGGTATTTTTGTAACCTTTGCTCTTTTATCTGGAAAGTCCCTGTGACTTGGTTGACGACGAGCTGATAATCGCAGCGTAGTTTGACCCGTCTCGCCCCGTACTTGAGTGCTAGCCTTAATCCTGCAATCACGGCCTCATACTCGGCCTTGTTATTAGTCATACCCGGGCACCTTATGGACTAGCGAATCACTTCACCTGTCGGGACTTCGAGTACGAGTCCGAGATCGGATCCTGATATGCTGGAAGCACCATCAGTTTACAAAATCCATAGATCTTGTGTTTGTGGAGAAACGTGGGTGGATTCTTTTTCGACTTCGCGCATTATTTTTGCATTGAAGTCGGCGATGAAGTCAGTAAGGACTTGTGATTTTATCTCCATTCGCAGTTGATATGTGATTTCATGCTTGCTTAATTCTATGGCCCATTTGGCTAACCTGCCCGATAGCTTGGGCTTATGCAAAATACTTCTCAAGGGGAAAGTGGTGACTACCGAGATGGGGTGGCACTGGAAGTAGGGTCTAAGGTAGACGAGGAGGCGCTCCCCGAGTTCCGATTTGGAAAGCAGCGGTGGTGATGACAAGTAAGCATTTAACTCCCTCAGGGCTTGGGTGCACTTGGAGGTCCAGTGGAGGCCGTTATCCTTTTTGAGTATGCCAAAGAACTTGTGGCATGTGTCGGTTGATCACTAAATGAATCTTGACAGCGCGACGACACGACCAGTCAGCCTCTAAACCTATTTTTTAATGGTTAAGTGCTCGGGTATTCTTTCTATGGCTTTGATTTTGTCGGGGTTGACCTTGATGCCTTGTTGCGACACTAGGAAACCCAAGAATTTTCCTGAGGTCACGCCGAATGCACATTTTTCGAGGTTTAATTTCATTCAGTATCGCCTGAGTATATCGAAAGCTTCTTTCAAGTGGCCGATGTGATCTTCTCTCCTTTTGGACTTGACCAACATGTCATCTATATAGACTTCCATAGTCTTGTCGAGTTGATCCTTGAACATTTTGGTCACCATCCTTTGGTATGTCGCCCCTGCGTTTTCAGTCCGAAAGGCATAACTCTATAGAAGTACTTTCCTTGATTGGTGATGAAGGTCATTTTCTCCTTACCCTCTTCTTCCATGAGAATCTGATTGTAGCCTGAGTAGGCATCTAAGAAACTTAGCAATTCATGCCCGGCCGTTGCATCAATGAGCTGGCCGATATAAGGTAATGGGAATGAATCTTTAGGGCATGCTTTGTTTAAATCTATAAAGTCTACGCATATTCGCCACTTCCTGTTTTTGTTTTTCACCGTGACCACATTGGTGACCCATTGGGAGTATTTTGACTCGCTGATGGAGCCATTTTCCAGTAGTTTTTTGACCTCCTCGTGCACTGCATCATTTATTGAGGAATCGAACTTCCGCCTAACCTATCGGGTGGTGGAATGGATCAACGTTCAATTTTTGTGTAGAGATCTCCTTCGGGATACCTGGCATATTTGCATGGCAAAAAGCAAATAAGTCTGTGTTAGTAGTTAGGAATTGACAGAATTTGCCTGGTTCTTGAAGCTTGCAGCAGATGTAGGCTTTCTTGTTATGGTCGCTGTCTTCAGGTTGGACGTGGTCGAGGTCTTCTATTGTTGATTTTGCGGCCTCTACTATTTTGGGATCTCCGATGACGTCTTCTCTTTCATCGCAGCTCGATTCGGCCATGTTAATTGCTATGCCTCTTTTGCTTTGCCCTTCATTTGTTAGGTGGTTGTAAAATCCAGGGCGATGAGATAGCATTCTCGAGATGTGCATTGTTCTCCTCGTATGCTGAATATTCTTCACAGGGTTGGAAATTTGATAACTTGGTACAAGCTGGAGGGGGTGGTCCTCATGGCGTATATCCAGGGTTGGCCTGTTATATGGTTGTACACCGTGTCCTGGTCCTTGATGTGGAATGTGGTTTCTAGAGTGATGCTACCGGCTAGGACGGGGAGTGTGATTTCCCCATATGTTCGTTCAATGGCATTGTTAAAACTTGTTAGCATGATGCAACATGACACTATCTTATCCTCGAGTTTCATTTGTGCAAGTACTCGAGGGTGGATAATGCATGTGTCGCTTCCATCGTCCATCATAATGCGTCTCACATCTATATCTAACATTCATAAAGTGATAACATGGGCATCATAATGAGGGAAAACCAAACCGTGGGTATCTGACTTATTGCTAATGATACTTTCTTCGAGTTCGTAATACCATTCATGAGTGATCGACCGTTTAAGCTTGTGTGTTGTGGTGAACTTTATGATGTTGATTGAAGCATCGTCACTGCCCCCGATGATCATTTGAATGGTGCGGGTCTGTGAGGGTGGTTTCGGAGGTCCCTGGTGTTGTTCACGTCCTCGGTCAAAGTTGGTTCTCTTCCGATCGCTCAACAATTCTTTGAGGTGTCCTTGGTGAAACATGTTTACGACCTCCTGCCTTAGGGCGATGCAGTCCTCAGATTTGTGACCTCGCTCTTGGTAGAACTCGCAGAGGGCATCTGACTTTCTGTTGCTTGGATCTGACCTCATCTTTTGTGGCCACTTTACTTTTGGTTCGAGCTTCTCCAATGCGTAGACTATTTCTAAGGGCGACACACAAAAATTGTAAGCACATAACAAAGGGGGCATACCTCTCTCATTCTGCTGAGTCCCTGTCCTTGGTCTAGGCGGGCCCTCTTCGTGGCGGGAGAGGGCATGATGTCGCTTCTGATATATGGCCGATGCCATTCTCTAGGTTGTGGATCTGCGAGGTCCCTCCTGACATCGTTTCTTCGATCCTTTCTAGGCTCAACCCATACCAAGGCCAACCGATGGGTTGGCCCATTTAGGTCGTCCTCGTCATCACAGACCTCGGCACAGTAGGCGTTATGTACTTCATCCCAAATGGTTCGAGGATATTTCATAAGCCAACTTAATAACTTTCTAGTTGCCCTTGAGCCATTCCTTCTTAGCCCGTTTTGGAAAGCTGCTACAGCCATTCCTTCTAATACATTTGGTAAGTTTATCCTTACTCGGTTGAATCGAGCGAGGAAGTCCTTCCATCACTCTCTGGGCGACTGTTTGATGGCAAATATATCATTCACTCTTGCCTCCGCTTTTTTGGCCCCAGCATGGGCCGTTACAAACTTGTCGGCCATCTTTTCAAATGTTTGGATGGAACGCGCCGGTAGCTATGAATACCAAGTTAATGCTCCTCTGGTGAGGGTCTCGCCAAACTGTTTCAACAATATGGAGGATACTTGTTCCTTGGCAAGCTCATTGCCTTCTACAGCGGTGACATAGTGAGTCACATGATCTTCAGGATCGGACGTACCATCATATATTTTTGGATAGGGCAGTATTTGGCATGCGAGGCGGCTTCATCACTGTATGGTTGTTCAACAAACCGACCAACATCTCTTTTTGGCAAGAGTTTTAAGGCACCCAGTATTTTGTCGACTCTTTATTGGTGCTCTCTCATTTGGTCCCGAAGCACTTTGTTCTCGTTTTCCATTTCCTCCATCTTTTTCAAAATGGCTATGAGGGTGTCATCACCTACATTATTAATAGTGTGTGTAATAATTGTTACTGGAGGGAAAGGGCCATGCTGCTCGACCGTTGTTGGTGTAATACAAGTCATTGCATTTTCTCTAACTGTCTGCTGGGCGAGCTTGTTGAAGATGATGGTTAGCGTGTTAGCTAGCCAAGTCTCAAGAGCTTTTTCACTACTGGTGGCATCTCTTCTGTTGTGGATGTAGAAGCTCTTTTACCGTGGGATGCTACAATACTGCCGTGAGGGAGAGGCGACCCGCTTCGCCTGGGAGAGGCATTAGGCGTTATGTCCTCGCCTGGGAGAGGCATTAGGCATTATGTCCTCGCCTTCTGTCTCTGAAACCTCATTGATAGTTTTTAAAAGATCGGTGATGAGTTCGGTCACTACCCTCATTCTTTCTTCTCCATTACATGTGATGTCAGATCTGTGTGTACAAGGAAAAGGAGCTTTGTTCTATGTTTGTTTCTTGTTATCAACCCGTGATATTTATAGATCTAGAAGGAACCAAAAATTTAACTAGGGAATTCCCACAGACATCGCCAAATTGTTTGACCAAAAAGTGTAAACCTTCGGTTAGACTAATTAATTTTAAGTAATTAATGGGTTAAACCTAGTTAATGATAATATTTCAAGATTTAGGACTAGTTACCACATGTAACATAAGATAGTGCTAGTGAGGAATTTAGGACTAGTTAACACGTGTAACTTAAGATAGTGCTAGTGAGGAATTAAATATAGTGTGCATTTAATATTCCAAAGGATATGAGTAATAATAGAGGAACATCAAGCAATAAATAGAAATAAATGACATTAATATAAATAAGGAGAATGATTCACCCAATATCGAATGAGGTGGATGATTCTTCTCTCTAACAGTGATGAATGCTAGATAACTTCTAGAATATTGGAACTATTCCCGGATCTGATAGAAAGGTATGGAATAATGGATGGTCGAATCTTAGTAAAAATGCAGTATTTGTATCTTTTCTAGAGAGAGAGTCTTCTTCTCAAAAAGTATTCTTATCAAATAAAAATTACATGCCCTATCCCCTTATCTCTGTTTCTATTTATATGGGACATATCCCTAATCAACCCCAATAGTACAAGTGCAAAGAATATTCAATGGAATTTTCTCTTTAGTACCTTATTGCAACACTAGCAGTTAGTACTCTGTCCAGGGTGCTCGACCTCGACTATCGTTAATTGCCTGACCACTAGTCCTACTGTTTACTAGTCGACCTTGGCCGCATCATTTTCCTTACTTCCGCATTATCCTAAGTTCCCCTAGGGCAAATTTTGGCCTATATAATAGCTTTGTTGTGTCATTTGGGACTTGGATGCAAAATTAGAAGTTATTCCGGGTTGATTTGATATGATTCGACAAGAGTTGTAGAAATTGAATGTTCATTAGGCTTGAATTGAGTTGAGATTCGTAGTTTTGTTGTTATTTGTATGAGTTGAGGCATCGATCAGGTCTGTGTTATGTTATGGTACCTGCTAGTATGTTCGGACCGGGTCGCGGAGGTCCCGAGTGTGTTTCAGATCATTTGAACCATGTTGGTTGAAGCTGATGCGGGCAAGGATCTGGTGTGGTCGCACCTGCGGACCGCTGGGCGCAAGTGCGGTGAGTGTAAGTGCAGACTAGAAGGCGCAAAAGCAAGCTGATTTGGAGCTGAGGTGTTACACATCTACGATGTAATTTCCGCATATGCGGCTACGTTGGTGTGGGTGGGTATGCGCAGGTGCGGCTTAGAGCTGGGTTGGAAGTCTCCGCAGATGCGGAGTGTTTGTCACAAAAGTGGTTTGTGCAGGTGCGCTTTGTTGTTCGCAGAAGCGATACCGCAAATGGGGTGTCTTGGGCTTAGGTGTGGTAATTTGGAATTTTACTTGTTTGCGCATCTACGATGAATATTCTACAGATGCAGCATCGCATATGTGACTGTAATTCCGCAAATGCAAAAGTGCTGGGCAGAACATATTATGTATCGAGGGTTTGATATTTTTATCACATTTTGAGTAAGAGACCTTGATTTTTGGAGAGTTTGGAGGGGTTCTTCACGACTTGGATTGGGGTAAGTGTTCTTTACCCAGATTTGATTATATTTCATAATTCCATCTTTGTTTTTATAATTAAATTAGTGATTTGAATTGGAGAAATTAAGGATTTTTGTAAAAAC
This sequence comes from Nicotiana sylvestris, assembly GCF_000393655.2. Taxonomy (NCBI): domain Eukaryota; kingdom Viridiplantae; phylum Streptophyta; class Magnoliopsida; order Solanales; family Solanaceae; genus Nicotiana; species Nicotiana sylvestris. The sequence goes on along the minus strand of NC_091068.1, from coordinate 93,058,481 downwards.
TTTCAAAAATATAAAAGGAGGATTTGAAGGCCAATTTGATGCCAGAAATGGATAATTTTAGTATGGTTGGACTCGTAGCGGAATAGGTATTCAGATTTTGTGAGTTTTGTCGGGTTTTGATTATGCAAGCCCGGGGTTGACTTTTTAGATCGAAGCTTTATATCCCGGAATCATTTTCTATGATTTTGATTTATGATATTAAGTTATTTTTACTAGATTTGAGCCGTCCGAAAGTAGTTTCACACGAGAAGGTCAATTTAGAGCATTGGTTTAGCTTCTTTGAGGTAAGTATCTTGCCTAACTTTATGTGGGGGAAATAACCTTAGGATTTGAGTTGTTTGTGCTATTTGTGTTATGTGAAAGCCGTGTACACGAAGTGACGAGTGCGTACTCGTGCTTATAGGTGAAAATTGACCGATTTAGATTCTTAGGCTTCTTTCACATATTTGTTTGAAATTGTTAGCCCATGTTATATCTGTTATTTGACATGTTTACTCTCACGTGCTTTATTTGAAGTTTTTAACACATGTCATACCCCTTTATTTATCAAGTCTGCTCTTAAATGCTTTATTTGAAGTTGTACCTCTTTTATCATTATGTGACTTCCTTTATTGTTGAGTTATATTGATTTAAGTGTTATTACATGATATTCTTTTTTTTTTCCGGAATATTCTCATGCATTTTTACTTAGTTGCTAGTTCATTCCATCTCTTTCATTCTTAGTTTAAATTCATATACTAGAATTCGAAGTTTGCCATTTCATGAAAATACCTTCATTATCGAGTTATCCTTAAGCACTTAATTGAAGTGGAAGTTATCAAAGGTCATTAATCTAATTTAATTGAAGTTGTGTTTAAAGGGGTGTTATTGTCGCGACCCCTTTTTCCCTCTTTGCATCGGAAAATAGGGTTTATGACATTTTGTGTGTGTGGGACAACTCATTCCTTTTGGGATTTGGGTTTGCATTTGAATAGTCGCCACCTAATGATTTAAGGTGCATTAGGACACCTACAGGGTTCATTTCTGAGTTTGTTTGATAACCAGAGATAGGGTAAGAGCTTGAAATTATCCTAAGGGGAAGGTGTTAGGCACCCCTCAGGATCCACTAGTGTGGTTCCTAGCCAGACAGTTTTGTGAATTTTGTACAATTAGCAGATAGACAAGTATAAGGTCAAATAGTAGGAGATTTGATTTTGAACACATAAGAGTTTGAAAACAATTATTAAAAGGCGAATTTTGAAAAGGAGTTACAATTCTACAAATACTTGAGAATATAAAAGAGGAGGGGGAGGGGGTCCTAGGTTTATTTATAATATGGATCACATCAATGCGATACCTGGTATGATACTCCTCAGAAGAAGGGATACACGTGGTATTAGCGCACCGGTCATCATATCCATATCTACCCTTCCCACCCCATTAAGGTATTAAAGCTCAGATTGATCTCGACCTTTATTGCATGTTATTACCCCGTCCCATTCCTATCAGTCTCAGAGGAATTTAGGACTACTATTTGTTGATACCCAATTTTTTCTTGTATATTTTTAATATACAAAATACTCTCCAAATAGCATGTATGTGCATATATAAGCATGTCTCAAGGTTTTATTATTTTTCTCTTAATTTTTAAAGATTTGTAAATCAATTATTGCCCTATTTTATCAAGAAAAACTCAGTAATTATCCCCAAAATTATCATTTTGAGTGATTCATTTATTAGATTCTCATATTTATATTAAAATATACCTAGCATAAATTTTGCATATTTTTACAAATTTATTTAGTATTTTTAAAGCTAAATTGCATATAATTGCAATATTGGCCTCTTTTAAGATTTAATTATAATTATATTTATAAAATTGACTCCAGTATTTTTTAATTTGATAATTATGTATTATTAATCATTTAGTACCTTTAATTTATTTCGAAAAATTATTTTACTATTTTTTATAAAATAAATAAAGGAAAAATGGCTATTTAAATGTTAGCCCATTTGCATTTCAATTTTAGCCAGATTTGACACCCCAATTAAACCCAATTTCAATTCCACTTACCCAGCCCAAATCCTAAATCTACCCGACCCACGACCCTTTAAAATAACCCGCCCGGATTCCCCTTCAATCCAGGTCGTTGATCAAAATGATCAACGACCACCCTTAACCCCTTCCTTTTTTAACCCGACCTAACCCCTAAACCTAATCAGTTTCCCTTCTATAGCTGCCCTTGAATCCCCCCTTTCTACCAGTTCTCTCTCAAGTTCCCCTCAAACCCTACCCGCCTCCCTCCGTTTCCACCCTAAAATCACCGGAATCCATGGCTTCCAAGGCCACTGAAGTCCTATACCGGCCTCCTATAACTCCTACACGCCTGGTTACTATAGTTTCAAGGCCTGACCCTGAAGAAACTTGGCCCAGACTTTGTTCGATTCGAGTTCTATGGCCGTCTCTGACCTTGCTCCGGCCAGCCATGGCTATTCGAGCATGATCTCGACTTCTCCTGCTTAGATAAATGACTTTCCAAGCCTTTCTCACCATTTGGGTTCTTCTGAAACCCTAACTTTTGAGGTTCTTCTGATTTCTTTAGATGTGTTCTAGATCCGTGTTTTCCCTAAACATTCAAACGCTTTCTCAAAGTTTCTTTCAAAACTCTGCTTTCAAAACCTTTATCTTTTCCGATTTAGGATTTTGGCAAGATATTTAGAAGTCTCTCTAATCTTTAGCATGTTCTACTGTGTTTCTTATATTGTTCTTCTACTATGTTTCTTATGTTGATTTTTCTACTATGTTTTAAAGTCTTAAGTTCTTTCTTAGGGTTTCTGATTTTATTTTCTTTGTTGATATTTTTTGCCTGATTCTCTTGTCTTTCATCTCTACACTCGATTGATGGCAAAAACCCTAAGATTTGGGGTTCATTCGAGTTTTGATATTATTTGCTATGTGACTTGTTTGTTCCTTATTTCTGGACTTGTTTGGTTTCAAAACCCTAATTTCTTTGGACCTATTTGAGTTTCTGAAGTTGTTTCATCTGTTGCTCGACTGAATTTCAAAATTTTTATTTCTTTATATGATTCTGAATCCCTGCTAAACTCTTCTAAGGTCTTTCTATTAGACCCTTTGCATGCTATTTGATAATCTATCCCTTCTCCATTGCTGAGTTACTGAAACTGACCTATGTGACTACCATGTTCCTATAGTCCACTACTTACTGATTTTGCAATTGCGTGACACTTTTCTTTGTCCTAAATTCAGCCTTGCATGCCTAATACTTGTGTGCTCTTTATATATGCTGAGCTTCCCCTCTAAAATGACTTTCAATTTTTGACTGATTTCAGACCTCCTTGTGTAGGTCTGATTGATTTTTCCCTTGTTTTACTAATTTCCCTGTTTCTTGGTTTGATTTGAAAACTTTCCTTAGCCTTTCTGACTTGGTTTATTCATGAACCAGTAATTTCGAATCTCTGAATCCTTGATTTACTATGTACGGATTGATTCTTACCTTATTTGTTTAACCGTGTATTTCAAAGATCCTTCCCTTAATTAAACTCATATGTATTTACCCCTAATTTCTACTTTGCACAAGATGCATATTTGATCTCTTTCCTTAAATGGTTTCTGTTCATTACCGTTTAAGTTTGAACTCCTTAATTAAAGGAAGTTCTTTTACTAATTGATTTTAATTGGTACACGGTTATTCTCTTGCCTTATTCTCTGCCTGTTTTCAAGCTATAAATACCATACTCTTTCATTGACACAAAGACACACGAACACTCTTAGTTTTCTGAACTCACACTTACATTCAAAAAGCACTCTCTCTCTTGTGACTTGTACTGTGACCTGTTTTCTTTCAAGTACCGCTACTGCTGTATTTTGCTCCTTTGAAACTGGTATGTCCTAATTAAGGTTTTCAGCAACCACAACAATGTGTTTCTTTAATACCTTCACTTGCATGTCAGCCTATTGCTTGTGCTTAGTTCAGAATTTACTTTAGTATGCTATAATTTTCTTCCTATTATGAATCCCAAACCCCCTATCCTAATGTGTTTGATGCTAACGGTTTGTTTGAAGCATGACAGTATTAAGTATTATTGTCTATGGTCCAAACCTGATTCCCCTGGAATCATAACCTCCATTTCACTATCCTATGTTGTGTATCCTTGTTGATTTGTAAGCATAACAACACTCTCTATTGCTGCGCATGCCCAGAATTAGCTAAATGTCTAAGCACATGGACTCTTTGCAACTTCCCTATTCCCCTGAACCCCTTTTGTGTACTTGTTTGTAGCTGTTTCCCTCTCCTTCACCCCTTTAATACTCTATTCCTCACTTGCACTCTCTCTTAGACTTTAAGTTTTGCCCCCTCTTGTGAGCCTTGCCTTGGGACCCCTTGAGCTCCCTCTAAACTTGGACACTTGAGGGCTGGCCCTTCCACACTGCACTTATCCCTATTCTGATAATGTAATTTGGGTGTGAGCATTACCCAGAGTCCCATTGAGGCTCTTAGGGAACTTTGACACACTCAGATTAGAGAAATGTTTTGGATCAATGGTCTTTGAGTTGGGTCTATCATGTAACTCAGAGAGGAAGTCAGAATCAGGATTCCTCTAGTTGTACTTTTTTTACTTTTCCTGATGTAATTTTATTTATTCTGGTTGTAATAATTTGTAATAAACATTTAGGGCTGGTTAGTGAAAAAGGGTGGGTAACTATGTATGTAAAGGTTCGAAATCATGAATATAGGACTACTATATTCCTGCATATTCAACCTAATATAGAAACCATGTCTATATGATTCTGCATATTCAAACTTCACTTAGAAATCATGTCTTTAGGATTCTGCATATTTAACTTCACTTTGAAATCATATCTATAGGATTCTGCATATTTAACTTCACTTAGAAATCATGTCTATAGGATTTTGGATATTCAAACTTCACTTAGAAATCATGTCTATAAGGCTTCTGCATTTCGACGCTACGTCTACAAGGTCTTAAAATCAGTAACGCCTAGAAAACATGCCTATAGGAGTTTCTAATAAAAAATCTGATTCGCCTCACTCAGTGTTAGATATAAAACCAGTAGTAATGGTTGCTATTGTTTGTAGAACTTGTAATCAATTCGTTTAAATTCTGCCCCTCTCTTTCAATAATCTGAGTCCCTCATTTAGCAAGTTTAACGAGTATGCATTCAAACAGTTCATTTCGAGCCTTACTATTTTATTGCTTTCTGAATCCAGTAGATACCATGCTTATAGGATCCTTGTCCAACACTTAGGCAAGCCCTACGGTAATAAATATAAACTGAATCTGCTTCTGTTAATAATTACAACCAGCAGGCAGGCCTGATTCGGACTTCTTATCTGAGTTATGTGATAAGCTGAAACTGTCTCAACAATTTCCTCTCACTCGTCTTTAATACATTTTATATCAGACCCAAACAGTATGTGTAAGTCATGCTAATTACGTGCTTCTTTGTTTAAGGAGGTATATCTGAGCCTCTGCTTGTTATATGCTTTCCCCAATTTGCAATACGTGTTTTGTATGTCGCATTAGAGTTTTTTTCCTTTGAAACTACAAATAAGCCTAATATCCCTCCCTTTTAGGATTAATAGTCCTAAATACCTTCGGGACTGATAGGATTGGGACGGGTAATAGCATGCAATAAGTAAACGAGACCAATCCGTGCTTTAAATACCTTAATGGGGTGGGAAGGGTAGATATGGATATGATGACCACGCGATAATGTCACATGTAACCCCTCATTGAGGAGTGATTACCGGGCATTGTGTGGGGTGATCCATATTGTTAATAAACCTAGGACCCCTTTCCCTTATTTCTTCATTTCTTTTATCATTTCAACTTCTTCGTTAAAAATAAAAATAGCTTTCTTTGATCTTCCAAACTTTGTTTATTTGCAAACCATTATATGAAACACCCTCTTATTTGAGCCCTATTTGTCTACATGTTAATTCACAATACTTGTCTCGCCGGGAACCACACTAGTGGATTCTGAGGGGTGCCTAACACCTTCCCCTTGGAATAATTTCAAGCCCTTACCCTAATCTTTGGTTATTCAAAATCAAGCTCTTTTGGTATCCTAATGCACCCTAATCATTAGGTGGCGACTCTTCAAACGCAAACCCAATTCCCAAAAGGAATGAGTTGTCCCTCCAAATGTCATAAACCCAATTTTGCTCTAGAAAAAGGGGGTGCGACAGCGTGGCGACTCTGTTGAGGATTTTTAGGCTTTTACCATTTCAGACTATTATTGTGAATTTATGCTTCTTTATGCGCAATTATCTATTTATTTCTTTCAAACATTCAATTATCTTTTCGATTGAAAAACTGACTTGTCTTTTTGTTTCTTTCCTTTACTGCTTTCCTTTACTACCGCTTTAAATTATGAAAAACGGTGGTATTTACTGCTTTCCTAACGTGCAAATACGTGGCAACCTGCTTTAATTGTTGCATAATCATACTCAACATCATATTCCACTCATGCCAAACAAAATACCATAGCAACGCTTATAATGAGTGGTTGTGCCCTTCCGATATTATCACCCCCTAAATCCGAAAAAGGCGTATTTGCTGTAAAACCAGTCGATCAACGATGTAGTCGACGGTTTCATGCCTTTCTCCCTTCAGTTGTCCGCTCAAGGGTACTAGTCTAAAACCCTATAGAAACCTTATTCTATTTAACTGTGCATGCATCATGGTCAAACCTAGCTGAGTCAGTTATGTTGTTCGCATAATGACTCTTTAAGATAGCCTTGTCCAAAGTCCACTGGGTTTTCCTAAAACCCAAATGGACATCATCACGTTCTGTGCATTTATTTGGAGAACTAGATGCGTTTATGCTAATTGTTGATATTAAATAGTCAAGTCTGGTGGGGGTAAGGGCCTAACCCTTTTCTGTCTTGCAGAAAATGAAGAACGAGGTCCCCAGTTTCGGGATGATTAGTACGCCCCCACTCTTACTAGACTGGTGGAGGAGTCTTCCATCAAATAACCAAATCAATGAGTGGAAAGAGAGGGCCGCCAATGCTAGCAAAAAGTTGGAATATCTGGAATATAGTCTGCTGGAATTGGAAGGAAAAGTGAGGAAGAGAGTCATCAACTGCCGAACGCTGAGGGAAACGAAGGAGAACACCTGGCAAAGGCATTTTTACTGATGAACCTACGCGAGCTGGAGAATTTGATCAACTAGAGCATTCAACCTGAGGAAGGTCCTTCTAGGACCAAGTAGATAGGAATTTACTTTTTCGCTTTATGAATGTAATAAGGCCGATGGCCACTAGTGACATTTTATTTCCTATTATTTAGTGTCGATTTGGGATTCGTCTACTTTTTATCAATAAAATGAAGCATTTAGCATTCTAAGTTCTCCAAATCAACTTGTCGCTAGGCCTACCTCAGGCACAAAGAGGTTCCCAAATAAGACACGATTTACATTCTTGCACTATGTGTTTAAATATCGCAACATTTTCTTATAATCCTTACTAACTTATTATCTTTTTGTTTTTACTTTTTGTTTATTTATTCCCCTCCCCAAAGGTTCGTTCGTGTATTCTGGAAACATCATCTTATTCTACGAGATCCAGGGGCCCTTCACCCACTCCTCATCTAAGTCCTGTCAAAAACAAGAACAAAGAGAGATGGAAGATTTGAACAATGCCAGAAAGGAGAACTCAACTAAAAGGGTAGATATCACTCATGGTCATGGTACTCTGGTTCCTAAGGAAAATTCATCCCAACTTGAGCAAAAGCTGCTGAAATTCCAGGAAGAACTTGATCAGGTTCGGAATCTGGCAAATCTTTCATTTTCCCTTACCACTCCAGATATCAATTTCCCAAATGCTCAGAACCCTACGCCTTCCACAAAATATCCCGAAGCCACAGAACCATCCCGCTCCTCACCACTACTGCATCACCTGCCATACCTCCAAAAATACCCCACTACTCATCCCGGAACCCCAAAACTCCACAAATGACCACTTCTACACCCATCACAACACCCCCATCTATGTGGAGACCATGCCACACTCCACCCAACCCATCTCAAGTACACCTGAGTCTGATTATAAAGACTCGCTCATCAGGAACCTGGCTGAGGAACTTAAGAAACTGACTAGCCAAATCAAGGCATCGAAGGAAGAAAGGGAATTGAGGGTTTGAACTATGAAGATCTCTGCATACAACCAGATATTGAGCTATCGGAGGGGTACAAAGCTCCGAAGTTCGAGATGTTTGACGGTACATGTGATCCGAGGGTCCATTTAAGAACATATTGCGACAAACTGGTTGGAGTAGGGAAAGATGAGAGAATTCGCATGAAGCTGTTCATGAGGAGTCTGAAAGGAGATGCTCTATCCTGGTACATTAGCCAAAATCCGAAGAAATGGTCAAACTAGGTAGGTATGGCGTCCGATTTTATGTACAGGTTCAGGTTCAACACAGAAAATGCACCGGATGTGTTCTACATTCAGAATCTAAAGAAGAAACCTATAGAGACATTTCGCGAGTATGCTACTCGCTGGAGGTCCAAAGTTGCTAAGGTTAGATCTGCCTTAGAGGAAGAACGGATGAACAAATTCTTCGTCCGGGCTCAAGACCCGCAGTATTATGAGTGGCTAATATTGATTGAAATCCATAAATTTTCTGACATCATCAAGCTGGGTGAGAGGATCGAAGAGGGCATCAAAAGCGGTATGGTCATGAACTTTGAGGCCTTGCAAGCTAAAAACAAGGCCTTATAGTTTGGTGGTGCATCCAAGAAAAGGGACATATGGGCCGTAATGGTTGTACAGAGAACCAAATCTCCCATCAAATACCAAACCTATCTGATGCCTCCACTCACAAATCAGCCTACACCAAATTACCAAGCACCCTCACCCTCTTACCAAACTCCATCACCCACTTATCAATCACCTCCGCCTCCTACATATCAACCTACTTCACCCAGATATTCCCAACCCGCACCTGTTCACCAAACCTACAATGCTCAACCATCCCACTATCAATCACCCCCTACACGCCAAAACTTCCCTAGACCTCGACCAAATTTTGACTGCAGACCTCCTAAACAGTATACAGCCATTGCCGAACCCATTGACCAGTTATACGAGAGACTTAAGGCCGCTGGTTATGTCACCCTTATCCCTGCCATAACCCCTGAGAACCCTTCTCAATGGGTCAATCCAAAAAAATCCTATGCATACCATTCCGACATGAAGGGACACAACTATTAACGAATGTCGTTCTCTGAAAGACAAGATCCAGGCTCTGATTGACAACAAAATTATTATGGAAAAGGAACCTGCTCCAAATGTCTGCAATAACCCTCTACTCGACCATAAGGGTGGAGGCGTTCACATGATCAAAATAGAGGATGATTGGGATCCCGAGGGGTTGATCACAGATGGTGATGATCCAAAGAAACCAATAGTTACTCTTAATCAAATCATAGTCCAGATTCAGCCATCTGGGGACGCTGAGGTAAACATGTTTGTGCAACTTGAGTTCGAAGCAACTGCAAAGACACCAACACCAATTGAGGTCCAATTCGTGACTCCAGCAAATGCACCTCCACCATTTGAAGTTGCAGTTTTACCTTCCAAAGCACATGCTCCGTTCGGAGTGAAGATGTCCACGCCGATCCCAGTGGCGATGCCGACCATAACACCATTCTATACCAAGGCTATACCATGGGAATATACAGCTGAGGCAAGGAGGAATGGCAAGGTTAGGTTCGAGAAAACTATTGCTGCACAGGGTATGACGAGGACCGGTAGGGTCTATACCCCAGAACACCTAGCTGAGTCAAGCAAGCAGGCCTCCAATCGGTTGCCCATCATTGAGACAGGTCCAGACGATCTTTGGAGAAAGATACAGGCCAAAGAATACTTGGTCATCAACCAATTGAACAAAACACCGGCGCAAATCTCCACACTTGCTTTGCTATAAAATTCCGAGGCACACAAGAATTCTTTGTTGAGGGTGCTAAGTAAAGCATACGTGCCAAGCAACATTACTGGTGGGGAAATAGCTAACATGGTCGGACATGTATTGGAGAGTCACAAAGTTACTTTTCATGAGGATGAGCTACCACCTGAAGGGTTGGGGCACAACAAAGTACTGCACATCAATGCGAGGATTACTTTATCACCAGGATCCTGATTGATGGGGGTTCCAGCCTCAATATTTGTCCACTGGTAACACTCAAGAAGTTGGGTAAGGGACTGCACGAGATAAAGGATGGAGCCATCAACGTGAAAGCCTTTGACGGTTCCCAGAGGTCCACTATTGGGGAAATTAGTCTGTGTTTGCAAATGGGGCCAACTTGGTTCGATGTTGATTTCCAAGTGATAGACGTGCCGATATCTTACAATCTACTGTTGGGACGACCATGGATCCATGCCGCTAGGGCTGTAGCATCAACACTGCATCAGGCAGTAAATTTTGAATGGAACCACCAGGAAGTGATCATTCACGGTGACGGTAGCAACCCTATATACAGTCGCCAGACCATTCCGTCAATCGAAGAGAGAAAGAAGCTAGGTGGAGAGACTTACCATCATATTGAATGTGTAAATACTGTTGACAAAGACTAATGGTGGGACAACAAGATCGAGAGTATACTGAATTGGTGTGGGTACCAACCTGGCAAAGGGCTCGGCAAGAATCTCCAAGGAATCGCTAAGCCTATAAAACTCAAGAAACATAGGACCACTTTCGGTCTAGGATACGAGTACACCTAGGAAGAATTCAAAAACTGGTCGTCACCATGGCGCAGTCCCTACTATCCACTGGATCAGCCAATACCACATTTGGAGCAGACTTTCCAACCGGCCGATATTATCTATTGGTCTGATGAGGAGGAAGCCCTAGCAGCGGTTAAGAACTTGTTCCTAGAAGACAATGATATGGACTGCTGTGTTATTCTCGAGGAGGAGGGGGAGGAAGACCCTTCCATACAGGCTGTAAGTAGTGGAGCACGCCTCAATAACTGGACCATCAGGACGACCAGAGCCCGATGAGCCTTGAGGTAGCAAGGCTAAAACAAGCACTGTTTTGATTTACTAAAAGATTGTTCTTTTTTCTCTCGCATGTTTTCAATCCTGCAATAAGATCTTCAATGTTCAAAACAATTATGCAATTTATCAAAGCATTCTGACTTTTCTTATGAATCAACACTTATTACTATTGTTTTCTCTCATTACTTTACTTATACAACATTACTATTACTTATCTTGATGAACCAATGACTGTGACATGCAACGAGACAACGCAACAAACAGACACAGATTCAGAGGAAGATGAAATACCAGAAGAGGTTGTTAAGGATGTTGAGAATTTTGAGAACATACCTAAGTCCAACCTGGACGAGACCGAGATTGTTAACCTGGGAGATGCAGAGAACGTCAAAGAAACGAGAATTAGTGTCCAGTTATTGCCACCAGAAAAGAAGGAATAAGCAGAGTTTCTAAGGGAATATGAAGACATATTTGCTTGGTTGTATGATGACATGACTGGTCTGAGTACATCTATTGTGGCTCACAAACTGCCAACCGATCCAACATGTCCGCCGGTAAAGCAAAACTCAGAAAGTTTAAGCTTGACATGAGTCTGAAAATCAAGGAAGAATTCACTAAGCAAGTCAAATCCAAGGTTCTCAGGGTAGTAGAATACCTAACATGGTTAGCCAACATCGTGCCAGTACCAAAGAAGGACGGAAAGGTCAGAGTCTGTGTCGACTGTTGAGATCTCAACCGGGCCAGTCCGAAAGATGACTTCCCCTTGCCAAACATACACATCCTGATCGACAATTGCGCCAAGCATGAATTGCAGTCATTTATGGATTGTTTCGCTGCATCAAATCTGGATGGATGAAGAAGATGCCGAGAAAACAGTTTTCATTACGCCGTGGGGAATGTACTGTTACAAGATGATGCTGTTCGGCCTGAAGAACGAAGGGGCCAACTACATGAGGGCCATGAATACCATCTTCCACGATACAATACACAAGGAGATAGAGGTGTACGTAGATGATATTATTATCAAGTCCAAGAAAGCCACTGACCACATCGAAGATTTGAGGAAGTTCTTCAACAAATTACGGAGGTACAACCTGAAAGTGAATCCTGCGAAGTGTGCATTTGGGGTTCCTGCCGAAAAACTACTTGGGTTATTGCAAGTCGACGAGGAATAGAACTGGATCCATCAAAGGTCAAAGCTATTCAAGAATTGCCACCGCCAAAGAACAAGAAGGACGTGATGAGTTTATTGGGGAGACTTAACTACATCAGCCGGTTCGTAGCATAATCTACAGTTATCTGCGAGCCGATCTTTAAGATGTTGAAGAAGGATGCCGCTACCAAATGGACTGATGATTGCCAAAAAGCTTTCGACAGAATCAAGGAATACCTGTCAACACCACCAGTCTTAGTTTCGCCTGAGCCAGGTAGACCCTTATTACTCTACCTTGCAGTATTGGATGGAGCATTCAGTTGTGTTCTAGGGCAGCATGATGAAATGGGGAGGAAGGAGCAGGCCATTGATTACCTCAGTAAGAAGTTTACCCTGTACGAGGCCCGGTATTCTCTATTAGAGCGCACCTATTGTACTTTGACTTGGGTAGCTCAGAAGTTGAGGCACTACTTCTGTGCCTATACTATATATCTCATATCAAGGATGGATCCTTTAAAGTACATATTCCAGAAGCCCATGACCACTAGCAAGCTAGCCAAGTGGCAAATCCTGTGGAGTGAGTTCGACATTGTCTACGTGACTCAGAAAGCAATCAAGGGTCAGGCATTGACAGATGGAGAATACGAACCCCTGAAAATGTATTTTCCTGACGAAGAGGTGTCATTCATAGGAGAATACATTGCAGAATCCTATGATGGTTGGAGATTATTTTTTGATGGAGCAGCAAATTTCAAAGGAGTTGGCATAGGAGCAGTCCTGGTATCAGAAACCGGTCAGCATTATCCGATGGCCGCCAAACTCAAGTTCCCGTGCACCAACAATATGGCCGAGTACGAAGCCTGCATCTTAGGGCTCAAAATGGCTATTGACATGAACATTCAAGAGTTGCTAGTGATCGGAGATTCAGACCTACTTATACATCAGGTCCGAGAAGAATGGGCAACCAAGAACTCCAAGATACTCCCGTATTTGCATTATGTACATGAATTGAGAAAGAGTTTCATAAAGATAGAATTCCAACATGTTCCTAGGGTCCAGAATGAATTCGCCGATGCATTGACTACCCTATCATCCATGATACAACATCCAGACAAGAACTTCATTGATCCCATTTCGGTAAAGATCCATGATCAACCAGCTTATTGTGCTCATGTTGAGGAAGAAGCAGACGAAAAACCTTGGTTTCATGATTTCAAGGAATAGTTGACGAAAGGAGAATACCCAGAACTTGCAAATCCTACTCAGAAACGCACCCTTCGGAGGTTGTCCAACAATTTCTTTCATAGCGGAGGGATCCTGTATAGGAGGACTCTTGATTTGGGGTTACTAAGGTGTGTCGACGCAAAGGAAGCATCCAGGCTACTAGAGGAAATTCACACGGGGACCTGCGGTCCGCATATGAATAGCTTTGTCTTAGCAAAGAAGATACTCCGAGCTGGTTACTTTTGGATGACTATGGAAATGGACTGCATCTAGTATGTTTGGAAATGCCACCGCTGCCAAATACATGCAGACATGATAAAGATACCTCCAAATGAGCTTAATGCAACGAGCTCACTATGGCCTTTCGCTACCTGGGGGATGTATGTTATTAGACCAATCGAGCCCGCTGCTCCCAACGAGCACAGGTTTATCTTGGTAGCAATTGACTATTTCACCAAATGGGTTGAAACATCATCTTACAGAATAGTAACCAAGAAAGTCGTGGCAGACTTTGTCCGCAACCGCATCGTTTGCCGATTCGGGATTCCAGAGTCAATCATTACCGATAATGGCTCCAACCTCAACAGTGACTTGATAAAAGCCATGTGTGAAACCTTCAAGATCAGACACAAGAATTCTACAACCTACAGACCTCAGATGAACGGAGTAGTAGAAGCCGCCAATAAGAATATCAAGAAGACATTGAGGAAAATGATATAGAAGCATAAACAGTGGCACGGGAAGTTATCGTTTGCTTTACTGGGATATCGCACCACAGTCCGCACATCAACCAGGGCAACCCCCTATATACTGGTTTATGGTACAGAGGCAGTCATTCCCGCCGAAGTGGAAATTCCCTCCTTAAGGATCATACAAGAAGCTGAGCTCGACGATGCAGAGTGGGTGAAGAGTCGTTATGAGAAGCTGACTCTTATCGATGGAAAGAGAATGAATGCAGTTTGCCATGGTCAACTTTATCAGAATAGAATGTCCAGAGCCTTCAACAAAAGAGTCAAGTCGAGACAATTCACACCGGGGCAACTAGTGTTAAAGAAAAAATTTCCGTATCAAGATAAAGCCAAGGGGAAATTCTCTCCCAACTGGCAAGGTCCATGCATGGTTCACCGGGTTCTAACAGGAGGATCCCTCATACTTGCAGAAATGGATGGAGAAGTCTGGCCGAAGCCGATCAATTCAGATGCAGTCAAGCGTTACTATGTGTAATCTTTATGCTTTCCTCATATGATGTAATTTGAACTACGCCTGACTTGATTACCGTTTAAGAGGGGATACGTAGGCAACCCTATGGGTTCGGTCACAATTCAATAAAACTTTTATTTCCCCCCGCAATTGGAAACTGGGGCAGAATTTTGAGTAGGACCCTCAAAATTCCGAAGTTAATTTCAGCCAATCATCGCTAGCAGCAGTCGAAAACATCAATCTATTAAACTGAGGCAAAATTTTGAGAAGGACCCTCAAAATTCCGTAACAAAAAGGGTTGCAATGTCTTGACCTACGTCGCAGTCGTTGGTTCATCTAAAGAAAACTATTCTTAATTAAGTATTTATGTATGCCTTTACTAAATCATGCATGTTTATTTCCAAAATTGCCTTGTTTAGCAACACTACCCCAATGATACGTACAATATCACCAGATCAAAGCTGAGCAGGTCAAGCAGAGCCAGTGGGGATACGAACTAACCTCCCCCCTTTACAAAACTCACGATTTTTCTTTGGATGCAGGCACTTGAGGTGCAAAATCATCAAATATACTATATACTAACAAGACTCACATTGCTCAGAAATACAACTCTCAGAACCATTGCACTTACTCACAGCTGCTATCCGCACACAGTGTCCCTAGCAGACACAGTATCCCCAGCAGTCGCAATATCGCAATTCGCTATCAGCTAAGAAAGTTCTATTATTATTTGCCTTTTTACTTCCTGCATAAGGCTACCATTCTACCTTCCGAGACTAAGCTCTGTCTCCATCTGCATTCTTGCATTGCATAAGGCTACCATTTTGCCTTCCGAGACTAAGCTCTGTCTCCATCTGCATTCTTGTATTGCATAAGGCTACCATTCTGCCTTTCGAGACTAAGCTCTGTCTCCATCTGCATTCTTGCATTGCATAAGGCTACCATTTTGCCTTTCGAGGTTAAGCTCTACCTCCATTTGCTTTCTTATATTACATAAGGCTACCATTTTGCCTTCTGAGGTTAAGCTCTACCTCCATTTGCATTGGCTGAAAGATCGCCACCTTATTTACATTCGCATCGGCTAAAAGATCGCCACCTTATTTACATTTGCATGGCTAAAAGATCGCCACCTTATTTACATTTGCATGGCTGAAAGATCACCACCTTATTTACATGTGCACAGTTGAAAGATCGCCACCTACTGCATTGCATAGGCTAAAAGATCGCCAGACATTGCATCTCATGGGCTGAAAGATCGCCAACTTATCTGAAGGCATCATTGTTCGGAGGCACCATTCTCATATCCCGAGAACACCATTTCATGGCTTGAGGACCCCTTTTATCTTTTGCATAACATTATTCAAAGGCTTTATGGTCCAAAGGGAATTTGCATCATGTTTAAATTTACGCACAATATATGCTTGTATTGCTTACTTGCAGGTAAACCAGCGAGCAACGACCACCTCGTCAGGAACTATCCCGCTCCAGTTCCCGCAGCCCTGTCAGGTTTCAAACCATTCACCCCAACCTAAATATTGCGTCCGTTCTTGAAAAGTCTCCATCGGCATATTCCACCGACGGATCCAGAACTACATACGGACTGATTCCTATAAAACCAGGGATATGTAGGCAGATCAGAAACTAGATTACGGCCTAAGTCTCCTCAAACCATTTCGTTCGGTCAAAATTGGCCATCATATCTTTACCCGACAACCCTTTTATCCTTCCCGGGTAAAGAGGGGCAGCTGTTGATACCCAATTTTTCCCTGTATATTTTTAATATGTAAAATACTCTCAAAATAGGATGTATGTGCATATATAAGTATGTCCCAAGGTTTTATTATTTTTCTCTTAATTTTTAAAGATTTTTAAATTAATTTATTGCCCTATTTTATCAAGAAAAACCCAGTAATTATCCCCAAAATTATCATTTTGGGTGATTCATTTATTGTATTCTCATATTTATATTAGAATATAGCTAGCATAAGTTTTGCATATTTTTACAAATTTATTTAGTATTTTTAAAGCTAAATTGCATATAATTGCAATATTGGCCTCTTTCAAGATTTAATTGTAATTATATTTATAAAGTCAACTCCAGTATTTTTTAATTTGATAATTATGTATTACTAATCATTTAGTACCTTTAATTTATTTTCAGAAATTATTTTACTATTTTTTATAAAATAAATAAAGGAAAAATCGCTATATAAATGTTAGCCCATTTGCATTTCAATTTTAGCCGGATTTGAAACCCCAGTTAAACCCAATTTCAAATCCACTTACCCAGCCCAAATCCTAAATCTACCCGACCCACGACCCTTTAAAATAACCCGTCCAGATTCCCCTTCAATCCAGGCCGTTGATCAAAATGATCAACGGCCACCCTTAACCCCTTCCTCTTTTAACCCGACCTAACCCCTAAACCTAATCATTTTCCCTTATGTAGCCGCCCTTGAATCCCCCCTTTCTCCCAGTTCTCTCTCAAGTTCCCCTCAAACCCTAGCTGCCTCCCTCCGCTTCCACCCTAAAATCACCGGAATCCATGGCTTCCAAGGCCACTGAAGTCCTATACCGGCCTCCTATAACTCCTACACGCGTAGTTACTATAGTTTCAAGGCCTGACCCTGAAGAAGCTTGGCCTAGACTTTGTTCGATTCGAGTTCTATGGCCGTCTCCGACCTTGCTCCGGCCAGCCATGGCTATTCGAGCCTGATCTCGACTTCTCCTGCTTAGATCAATGACTTTCCAAGCCTTTCTCACCATCTAGGTTCTTCTGAAACCCTAACTTTTGAGGTTCTTCTGATTTCTTTAGATCTGTTCTAGATTTGTGTTTTCCCTAAACTTTCAAACGCTTTCTCAAAGTTTCTTTCAAAACTTTCCTTTCAAAACCTTTATCTTTTCCGATTTAGGGTTTTGGCAAGATATTTAGAAGTCTCTCTGATATTTAGCACGTTCTACTGTGTTTCTTATGTTGTTCTTCTACTATGCTTCTTATGTTGATTCTTTTACTGTGTTTTAAAGTCTTAAGTTCTTTCTTAGGGTTTCTGATTTTATTTTCTTTGTTGATATTTTTTGCCTGATTCTCTTGTCTTTTATCTCTACACTTGATTGATGGCAAAACCCCTAAGATTTGGGGTTCATTCGAGTTATGATATTATTTGCTATGTGACTTGTTTGTTCCTCATCTCTCAACTTGTTTGGTTTCAAAACCCTAATTTTTTTGGACCTATTTGAGTTTCTGAAGTTGTTTCATCTGTTGCTCGACTGAATTTCAAAATGTTTTGTTTCTTTATATGATTCTGAATCCCTGCTAAACTCTTCTAAAGTCTTTCTACTGGACCCTTTGTATGCTATTTGATATTCTCTCCCTTCTCCATTGCTGAGTTACCAAAACCGATCTATGTGACTACCATGTTCCTATAGTCCACTACTTACTAATTTTGCAATTGCATGACACTTTTCTTTGTCCTAAATTCAGCCTCGCATGCCTAATACTTGTGTGCTCTTTATATATGCTGAGCTTCCCCTCTAAAATGACTTTCAATTTTTGACTGATTTCAGACCTCCTTGTGTAATTCTGATTGATTCTTCCCTTGTTTTACTAATCTCCCTGTTTCTTGTTTTGATTTGTAAACTTTTCTTAGCCTTTCTGACTTGGTTTATACATGAACTAGTAATTTCGAATCTTTGACTCCTTGATTTACTATGTACTGATTGATTCTTACCTTATTTGTTTAACCGTGTATTTCAAAGGTCCTTCCCTTAATTAAACTCCTATGTATTTACCCCTAATTGTCTACTTTGCACAAGATGCTTATTTGATCTCTTTCCTTAAATGTTTTCTATTCATTACCGTTTAAGTTTGAACACCTTATTTAAAGGAAGTTCTTCTACTGATTGATTTTAATTGGTACATGGTTATTCTCTTGCCTTATTCTCTGCCTATTTTCAAACTCTAAATACCATACTCTTTCATTGATACAAAGACACACGAACACTCTTAGTTTTCTGAACTCACACTTACATTCAAAAAGCACTCTCTCTCTTGTTAATTGTACTGTGGCCTGTTTTCTTTCAAGTACTGCTACTGCTGTATTTTGCTCCTTTGAAACTGGTATGTCCTGATTAAGGTTTTCAGCAACCACAACAATGTGTTTCTTTAAGACCTTCACTTGCATGTTTGCCTATTGCTTGTGTTTAGTTCAAAATTTACTTTAGCATGCTGTAATTTCCTTCCTATTGTGAATCCCAAACACCCTACCCTAATGTGTTTGATGCTAATGGTTTATTTGAGGCATGGCAGTATTAAGTATTATTGTCTATGGCTCAAACTTGATTCCCCTGGAATTATAACCTCCATGTCACTATTCTATATTGTGTATACTTGTTGATTTGTAAGCATAACAACACTCTCTATTGCTGTGCATGCCCAGAATTAGCTAAATGTCTAAGCACATGGACTCTTTCCAACTTCCCTATTCCCCTGAATCCCTTTTGTGTACTTGTTTGTAGATGTTTCCCTCTCCTTCACCCCTTTAGAACTCTGTTCCTCACTTGCACTCTCTCTTAGACTTTAAGTTCTGCCCCCCTCTTGTGAGCCTTGCCTTGGGACCCCTTGAGATCCCTCTGAACTGGGACACTTGAGGGCTGGCCCTTCCACACTGCACTTATCCCCATTTTGATAATGCAATTTGGGTGTGAGCATTGTCCGGAGTCCCATTGAGGCTCTTAGGAAACTTTGACACACTCAGATTGGAGAAAGGCTTTGGATCAATGGTCTTTGAGTTGGGTCTATCATGTAACTCAGAGAGGAAGTCAGATTTGGGCTTCCTCTAGTTGTACTTTTTTTACTTTTCTTGATGTAATTTTATTTATTCTGGTTTGTAATAATTTGTAATAAACATTTGGGGCTAGTTAGTGAAAAAGGGTGGGTAAATATGTATGCAAAGGTTAGAAATCATGACTATAGGACTACTATATTCCTGCATATTCAACCCCATATAGAAACCATGTCTATAGTATTGTGCATATTCAAACTTCACTTAGAAATCATGTCTATTGGATTCTGCATATTTAACTTCACTTAGAATTCATGTCTATTGGATTTTGCATATTTAAACTTCACTTAGAAATCATGTCTATAAGGCTTCTGCATTTCGATGCTACGTCTGCAAGGTCTTAAAATTAGTAACACCTAGAAAGCATGCCTATAGTAGTTTCTAATAAAAAATCTAATTCGCCTCACTCAGTGTTATATATAAAACTAGTAGTAATGGCTGCTATCGTTTGTAGAACTTGTAATCAATTCGTTTAAATGCTGCCTCTCTCTTTCAATAATCTGAGTCCCTCACTTAGCAAGTTTAACGAATATGCATTCAAACAGTTCATTTTGAGCCTTACTATTTCATTGCTTTCTGAATCCAGTAGATACCATGCTTATAGGGTCCTTGTCCAACACTTAGGCAGGCCCTAGGGTAATAAAGAAAAACTGAATATGCTTCTGTTAATAATTACAACCAGCAGGCAGGCCTGATTCAGACTTCTTATCTAAGTTATGTGATAAGCTGAAACTGTCTCAACAATTTCCTCTCACTCGTCTTTAATACCTTTTAAATCAGACCTAATCAATATGTGTAAGTCATGCTAATTACGTGCTTCTTTGTTTAAGGAGGTATATCTGAGCCTCTGCTTGTTATATGCTTTCCCCAATTTGCAATACGTGTTTTGTATGTTGCCTTAGAGTTTTTTTTCCCTTTGAAGCTACAAATAAGCCTAATATCCCTCCCTTTTAGGATTAGTAGTCCTAAATGCCTCCGGGACTGATAGAATTGGGATGGGTAATAGCATGCAATAAATAAACGAGACCAATCCGCGCTTTAAATACCTTAACGGGGTGGGAAGGGTAGATATGGATATGATGACCACACGATAATGTCACGTGTAGCCCCTCATTGAGGAGTGATTACCGGGCATTGTGTGGGTGATCCATATTGTTAATAAACCTGGGACCCCTTTCCCTTATTTCTTTATTTCTTTTATTATTTCAACTCATTCGTTAAAAAAAATCAGCTTTCTTTGCTCTTCCAAACTTTGTTCATTTGCAAACCATTATATGAAACCCCCTCTTATTTGAGCCCTATTTGTCTACATGTTAATTCACAATAATTGTCTAGTCGGGAACCACACTAGTGGATTCTGAGGGGTGCCTAACACCTTCCACTTGGAATAATTTCAAGACCTTATCCTAATCTTTGGTTATTCAAAATCAAACTCTTTTGGTGTCCTAATGCACCCTAATCATTAGGTGGTGACTCTTTAATCGCAAACCCAATACCCAAAAGGAATGAGTTATCCCCCCAAATGTCATAAACCCGATTTCACTCTAGAAAAAGAGGGCACGACACTATTCCTATAAGAGGGAGATTGTAGCCTGACACTTAGGTTTAAAGGTGAAAAGGCTAAGGCGACATACAAAAACACGTAGGACTGCATTTTGAGGGGGGAACATATAAACAATTATAGGGCTCATGTATACCTCCGCAAACAATGCATATAAGTAGCATGACTTAAACACGGTTTAGGGTCAGAATTTAAAGGTACTAAGGCAGAGTGTTTTAATTGTTGAAACAGACCATTTTATTACCTAACTCAGAAAAGAAGTCTGAATCAGACCTGCCTGCTGGTTGTAGTAGTTGCTAATTAAACAACGCAGGTTCAGTTTTATCGTTATTACCTAAGGCTTGCCTAAGTGTGTATTAGTGATGTCCTATAAGCATGATATCTATTACTGATTAAGAATGTAGCAAAACAGTAATAGTTTTATGAGCGATTTGGATCCTATAGGCATGCTTTCTAAACCATATTAATAAAATGAGTAGGTTGTTTAAACTGATTCAGAACAGTACGAGTCAAACTGATTTTTAATTAAACTGGTTTTAGATCCTATAGACAGGGTATCTGAGTATCAAAGGCTGATTTTCGTCCTATAGGCATGATATCTAATTGGACATGAAATGATGCAGGCAGGATTTTCAGTGAAATTCCTATAGGCATGATTTCTATAAAAATACTGATTTAAATCCTATAGACATGCCATCTAATTTCAAAGCTGATTTTAACCTTGTAGACATGATGTCTGATTATAGCCATTTAGATCCTATAGGCATGGTGTCTAAGTGTGGAATTAAAACATGCAGAATTTATTAAAAATAGATCCTATAAGCATGTTATCTAAGTGCGTGAAAGTAAAGCATGCAGAACTTAAATTAAAAAATAACAGATCCTATATGCATGTTCTCTACCCTTCTAATAGCTAAAAACATGCATAATTACCCCATCCCTTTTCACTAGCCAACCCCAATATTTGTTACCAATTATTACAGACCAAAAGACTAAATTACATCAGAAAAAATGTAAAAATAAGAAGTTACAACCATAGGAAGCCAGATTCCGACTTCCTCTCTGAGTTATGGAATAAACTACCTCAAATGCCAATGTTGCTCAAAACCTTTCTCAGACCTGGGTGTGCCAAAGTTCCCTAAGGCTCTCAAGGAACCCCGGGCAGTGCTTACACCCAATTTTGCATAACCAGATAGAGATGAGTGCAATGTGGAAGGGCTAGCCCTTATGTGTCCATGTTCAGAGGGAGCTTAGAGGTCCTAAGGCAGGGCTCACACAATAGGGGCAGAACCTAAGTTCTAAGAATATAGAGGAAGTGCAGATCACAATTAAAAGAGATTTATTTAAAACTGGTTTGAAAATAGTAAGTGGTAAAGGTGATTTGAAAACAGAAGTAGCAACACTCAAACTACACAGAATCAGCAGTTACACAAAGGGGTCAGGGGTTTTGGGAATACATTGCATGAAGCATATGACCCCAGAAAGGGTCAGGTTTGGTCATGCACAGCAATGGCTGATGCTGGCATGCCCCAAACCAGCCAGAGAACACAAACACATAGACAGGATATGTGATTTGGGATTCATACACATAGGAGAGCATTAATTTAAAATGGGAAGGAAACATATTTCAACATGCTAGTAATGTAACTTGATTGCAGAAATATAAGCAAAAGTAGACAAGCATGAGAGAAGTTGGAACAATTACAGAAACATGTTGTTATTGATGCTTTAAAATTAACTAGGACATACTAGTAAAGAAGCAAAGTGTAGAAAGGAAAAGCAAGCATATGTCCACAGTCTAGCCTTGTCTTTCAGCCGGCTAGACTAAGCAGTAACACAAGTAGCAGTAGAGAAAATGGAGAAAGTTTTGAGTGTACGTGTGTGTTTATGAACTCAATTGTTCATGTCCTTGAAAGAAGAGGGGTGCAGGGTATTTATAGTTTTTGAAAATGAGTGAAGGAGATGTAATAAGTAAAGTCTTAATACAAACATGGAAACAATCACAAGTCAGAATCAATTAACACAAGTGATTCCCTTTAATTAAGGAATCACTGTTTAACGGGTAGTAGCAGGTTTAATTAAGGAAAGAAATCAGTTTGTGGACAGATTGATTATTGCCATATATGGGGCAGTAAAAGCATGAAGTAAACGATCAAGACTAAGTACAAAAATATGCTTATTTTGGGAAAGGATTCAGCAAGGTAAAACATCACAGTAAAGGGAAATGAATCAATTTATTTTAAACATGCGAGTGAAATTAGGGGTCATAAAAGAAATCTTTTGCAATCAGTCACAAGACTAAGACCAATCAAGGAAGAAACATTATTCTGTACTTCAGTATATAAATAGAGTGAACAGAAGCATCAGACATGCAAGGCCAAGCATATTGGCAAAAGAAACAACATACAATAGTAGCAGAAATAAGCATAAGATTCAGTAGTGAACAAAGTTAGATAGTCAGGGCTCATACGTATAGCCAAAGTGAAGAAGAGAGCAAAAAAAACAAGTAAATGTCTCACAGTAACAAGTGAGGAAACCTTTTGAGAAATTAGGGTTTCAGCAATAGTCGAGTTAAAAAGATAGTAAAACTTAGAATCAGATAAGTCACATAAAGAAAAAAGAGTCTAAAACAAGGAACTTTTAATCAAGTCAAGTATACATTCAAACAAGCAGTTTCAGACCAAAAGACCTAGGGTTTTCCACAATAATCGAGTTTAAAAGATGGTAAAGCTCAGAATCAAATAAGTCAACTAAAACGGAGAACTTAATCAAACCAGTACACACTTAAACAAACAGTTTCAGAACTCAGATGCGACCAAAAAAGGAATTAGGGTTTTCAATATGTTGACTCAGATAGAAGAACAACATGAGCAAAACATAGCAAATCACAAACAACATTAAAATCGGAGAAGAGATCTTTTGAAAAACTTAAAGGAAAACCTTAATGAAGAGTCGTTTTGAAAGAAAAGTTGAAGAACTTTCGAGAAAACACTTAAGACATTCATAGTAAGCACAGATCTATGGTAGATCTGAAAGAAAAATCTAAAGATCTTAAAGATTAGGGTTTCGATAAACCCAGAAAAGGTGAGAAAGACCTTGAAAGTTACCGATCTAACCAGGAAAGTCAAGGACTGCCTTTAAAGGCCGTGAATGGCCGTAGGAAGGTCATGGATGGCCGGAGAAAGGCCATGAACAGAAGTCAAGCAAGGACTAGACCAGATCCCTTCGAGGTCTGGCCATGAAACCACAGAAACAAACACTCAGGAGCCATAAGAGGCTGATACACATCTCCAATGGCCATGAGAGGCCATGGATTAGGCAGGGGTTAAGGCGGATTAGGGTGAAATTAGATGGCGGCAGCTAGGGTTCATGAGGGATTGTAGAGAGAGTTGAGAGGGAATGGATCAGAGGCGGCGGTTAGTGAAAAATGAGGTAGGTTTAGGGGTTTTTTGGTTTTAATTATGGAAGGGCAAATGGTGGCCGTTGATTTGAATGATCAACAGCCTGGATTCTAAAGGGTGGACAGGGGAATCCGGGTTGGGTCGTTTAATTGGGTTAGGGGTCAGGTTTGAAATGGAATTGGGCCAGGAAATTGGGTTTAATTTGGGGTCAGATTTAGGCTAAAATTGAAATGTAATTGGACTATTATTTAAATAACCAATTTTGCCTTTTTAAAATTATAAAAATAGTAAATTAATTTCTGGAAATAAATTGAAAGAAGTAAAATGATTTGTAATATATAATTAAAAATTTAAAAATACAGGACTTAATTTTATGAACATAAAACCCAATTGAATCTTAAAAGGACTAATATTGCAATTATATGCAATTTAGCTTAAATAAATACTAAATAAATTTGTAAAAATATGCAAAAATTACCTTAGCTATATTTAGCATAAAAATATAAAAATCCAATAGACGAATTACCAAAATAACAATTTTTGAAAATAATTATTGAGTTTTTATGGATAAAAAGGGGAATAAATTGATTTAAAAACCTTAAAAAAATTATGATAAAATGATAAAACATTTAGACATATATATATATATATATATGCTATTTTAAAGGTATTTTGCATATTGAAATATTATAAGAAAAAATTGGGTATCAACAGCTGCCCCTCTTTACCCGGGAAGGATGAAAGAGTTGTCGAGTAAAGATATGATGACCAATTTTGACCGAGCGAAATGGTTTGAAAAAGATAGGCCGCACCCTGGCTTCTGAGCTGCCTATATATCCATGGTTTTATAGGAATGAGGCTATATGTAGTTTAGAATCTGTCGGCGGAGTATGCTGATGGAGACTTTTCAAGAACAGACTTAATATCTAGGACAGGGTGAGTGGACGGCTTGTGGGAATGGTTAAGGTTTGATATGGCTATGGGAACTAGAGTGGGATCGCTCCTGCCGGGATGGCCGTTGCTCGCCGGTGTACCTGCAATCATATACTGTGCATAAATTTAAACATGATGTAAATTCCCGTCAGACCATGAATGTTGTCTTTGGACGGTTAGGATGACGTCCTTAGACCATGCCGTCCTGGTCCATGAAGCGTATGATAAAGGATTCACAGGCCATGAAATGATGCTCTCGGGCTATGAGGATGGTGCCTCCGAACCATGATGCCTTTGAATAATGATATGCAAAAGATTAAAAAGGGTCCTTAGGCCATGACATGGTGTTCTCGGGCTATGAAGATGATGCCTCCGAACGATGACGCCTTTGGATAATTTGGCGATCTTTCAGCCCATGAGATGCAGTATGTGGCGATCTTTCAGCCCTTGAGATGCAGTATAAGGCGATCTTTCAGCCCATGCAGATGCAGTATGAGGCGATCTTTCAGCCCATGAGATGCAGTAGCATGATATGGACAAGAAAGCTTAGTTTTGCGAATTGAAGGGCAGAGCTTAGCCCGCAAGAGAACAAAATAAACGCTGCTTGAGATAGTGCTTGGATTCGAAGAAAACTGGAGGCATAGATTAGCCTCGGAAGGCAGAATTCTAGCCTTATGCAAAGATGCAGATGTGGAGAGAGGTAGAGCTTAACCTCGGAAGGTAGAATGGTAGCCTTATGCAAGAATGCAGATGCAAATGGAGACATCGTTTAGTCTCGGAAGGCAGAATGGTAGCCTTATGCAAGAATATTGGTGGAGACAGAGACATCGTTTAGTCTCGGAAGGAAGAATGGTAGCCTTATGCAAGTTGGAAGGCAAAATACTAGCCTTATGTAATATAGATGCAGATGGAGGTAGAGCGTAACCTCGGAAGGCAGAATGGTAGCCTTATGTAGGGGTGCAGATGGAGACAACGTTTAGTCTCGGAAGGCAAAATGGTAGCCTTATGCAAAAATGAAATAACGAATGATAGTTGAGTTTTCTTAGCTGATAGCAGTTTGCGATGTCGTGATTACTGAGAGCGTTATGATAGACGAAACGTCACTGGTGTATGTTGATAGCAAATGTTTGCAAGTGTAACGGTTTGGAGAGTCGTGTTCCTGAATAATGTTTGTCCATGAGTGTATAGTATGTTTAATGATTTTGCAATCCTGGTTCCTGGATCCAAAGAAAAATCGTAAGTTTTGTAGAGAGGGGAGGTTAGCTCGTATCCCCACTGGCTTTGCCTGTCTTGCTCGGCTTTGATCTGGTGATACTGTACGTATAATTGGGGTAGCGTTTCTAAACAAAGCAATTTCAGTAACAAACATGCATGGTTTCGTAAAGATATAACATAAGTGTATAATTAAGAAGTAGCTTTTAGATGAACCGACGATGGTGACGTGCCTCGGGACATTACAACCTCTCTAGCTATGGAATTTTGAGGCCCCCCTCAAAATTCTGCCCCAGTTTGATGAGTTGACATTTATGACTGCTGCTTGTGGCGATTGGCTGAAATTAATTTTGAATTTTGAGGGTCCTCCTCAAAATTCTGCCCAGTTTCCAGTTGTGGGGGAAATGAAAATTTTTATTGCATTGTGACCGAACCCACAGGGCTGCCTACGTATCCCCTCTTAAACAGGAATCAGGTCAGGCGTAGTTCAATTTACATCATATAAGGAAAGCATAAAGATTACACATAGTAACGCTTGACTGTATCTGAATTGATCGGCTTCGGCCAGACTTCTCCGTCCATTTCTGCAAGTATGAGGGTTCCTCCTGTCAAAACTAGATGAACCATGTATGGACCCTGCCAGTTTGGAGAGAACTTCAATTTGGATTCATCTTGATGCGGAAAATTTTTCTTTAACACCAGCTGCCCCGGTGTGAACTGTCTTGGCTTGACTCTTTTGTTGAAGGCTCTGAACATTCTGTTCTAGTAGAGTTGACCATGGCAAACTGCATTCATTCTCTTTCTATCTATAAGGGCTAGTTGCTCATAACGACTTTCACTCACTCTGCATCGTCGAGCTCAGCTTCTTGTATGATCCTTAGGGAAGGAATTTCTACCTCAGCGGGACTAACAACCTCTGTACCGTAAACCGACATCTAGGGGGTTACCCCGGTTGACGTGCGGACTGTGGTGCGATACCCTAGAAGAGCAAATGATAACTTCTCATGCTACTATTTATGCTTCTCTGTCATTTTCCTCAATATTTTCTTGATGTTCTTATTGGCGGCTTCTATAGCTCCATTCATTTGAGGCCTATAGGCTATGGAAATCTTGTGTCTGATCTTAAAAGTTTCACACATAGCTTTTATCAAGTCGCTGTTGAGGTTGGAGCCATTATCAGTAATGATTGACTCTACAATCCTGAATCGACAAACAATGCGGTCGCGAACAAAGTATTCCATGACTTTCTTAGTCACTGTTCTGTAAGATGCTGCTTCGACCCATTTGGTGAAATAGTCGATGGCTACCAGGATAAACCGGTTTCTGATACTAGGACTTCTCCTATGCCAACTCCTTTTAAATTCGCCGCTCTATCAAAAAACATTCTCCAACTATCATAGGGTTCTGTAATGTCTTCTCTTATGAATGATACCTCTTCATTAGGAAAGTACGTTTTTAGGGGTTCGCATTTTCCATCCACGGGATTCTCAGCGAGGTGGTCTGCCAATGCTTGTCCTTGACCGCTTTCTGAGTTACATAAACAATGTCGAACTCACTCAACAGGATTTACCACTTGGCTAGATTGCCAGTGGGCATGGGCTTCTGAAAGATGTACTTCAAAGGTTCCATCCTTGATATGAGATATGTAGTATAGGCACAAAAGTAGTGCCTCAGCTTCTGAGCTACCCTAGTCAAAGCACAATAGGTGCCTTACAACAGAGAATACCGGGCCTCACATGGGGTGAACTTCTTATTGAGATAATAGATGGCCTGCTCCTTCCTCCCCGTTTCATCATGCTGACCCAGAACGCAACCGAAAGCTCCATCCAATACTGCAAGGTAGAGAAATAAAGGTTTACCTGGCTCAGGCGGGACCAAGACTGGTGGTGTTGACAAGTACTCCTTGATTCTATCGAATGCCTTTTGGCAGTCATCAGTCCATTTTATTAGCGGCGTCCTTCTTCAACATCTTAAAGATTGGTTCACAGATAACTGTAGACTGCGCCATGAACCGACTGATGTAGTTAAGTCTTCCCAAGAAACTCATCACATCCTTCTTGTTCTTTGGTGGTAGCAATTCTTGAATATCTTTGGCTTTTGATGGATCCAGTTCTATTACTCGGCAACTCACAATAAACCCAAGCAATTTTCCAGCAGGAACCCCAAATGCGCACTTTGCGGGATTCTGTTTCAGGTTGTACCTTCGCAATCTATTGATGAACTTCCTCAAATCTTCCATCTGATCAGTGGCCTTCTTGGACTTGATGATGACATCATCTACATATACCTCAATTTCCTTGTGTATCATATCATGGAAAATGGTAGTCATGGCCCTCATGTAGGTGGCCCATGCATTCTTCAAACCGAATGGCATCATCTTGTGACAGTAAATTCCCCACGACGTAATGAAAGCCGTTTTCTCAGCATCTTCTTCATCCATTCAGATCTGGTGATAACCAGCGAAGCAATCCATAAATGACTGCAGCTCATGTTTGATTGCCAATTAGGATGTGTATGTTCAGCAAAGGGAAGTCGTCATTCGGACTGGCCCGGTTGAGATCCTGGTAGTTGACGCAGACTCTGACCTTCCCATCCTTCTTTGGCACAGGAACGATGTTGGCTAACCATGTTGGGTATTCTACTACCCTGAGAACCTTAGCTTTGACTTGCTTAGTGACTTCTTCATTGATTTTCAAACTCATATCAGGCTTGAACTTTCTGAGCTTTTGCTTTACCGGTGGACATGTCGGATCGGTTGGTAGTTTATGCTCCACAATAGACGTACTCAGACCAGTCATGTCATCATACGACCAGGTGAATATGTCCTCATATTCCTTTAGAAATTTTGTGTACTCTTTCTTTTTTGATGGCGATAAGTGAACGCTAATTCGTGTTTCCTTGACGTTTCTGCATCCCCAGGTTAACAATTTTTGTCTTGTCCAGGTTGGACTTAGGTCTATTCTCAAAGTTCTCAACTTCTTTAACAATCTCGTCAGTTATATCATCCTCCTCTGAATCAATGTCCGTTTGTTGCGTTATCTCATTGCATGTCATAGTCATTGGTCATCAAGATAAGTAATAGTAATGCTGTATAAGTAAAGTAATGAGAGAAAAATAATAATGAGTATTGATTCATAAGAAAAATCAAAATGCTTTGATAAATTGCATATCTGTTTTGAACATTGGAGATCTTATTGCGGGAATTGAAAGAATGCGAAAAGAAAATCATTTAGTAAATAAAATAGTGCATGATGCTTGTTTTAGCCTTGCTACCCTGAGGCTCGCCGGGCTCTGGTTGTCCTGATAGTCCAGTTATTGAGGCGTACCCCTCTGCTCACAGCCTATATGGAAGGGCCTTCTTCCCCCTCCTCCTCAAGAACAATACAATAGTCCATGTCATTGTCTTCTAGGAATAAATTCTTCACTGTTGCAAGTGCTTCTTCTTTGTTTGACCCATAAACAATGTCGGCCTATTGGAAAGTGTTCTCCATACGCAGTAATGGCTGCTCTAGGGGATAGTAAGGACCACGCCATGGTGGCGACCAGTTGTTGAATTCTTCCCAGGTGTAGTCATATCCCAAACCGAAGGTAGTGCCATGCTTCTTGAGTTTTATAGGCTTAGCGATTCCTTGGAGGTTCTTGCCGAGCCCCTTTCCAGGTTCGTACCCACTCCAATTCAGTATACTCTCGATTATGTTATCCCACCATTTGTCTTTGTCAACAGCATTTACCCATTCAATGTGGTGGTAAGTCTCTCCACCTAGCTTCTTTCTTCCTTCAATTGCTGGAATGGTCTGGCGACTGTATATATGGTTGCTACCGTTGCTGTGAATGATCACTTCCCGGTGATTCCATTCGAATTTTACTGCCTGATGCAGTGTTGATGCTACGGCGCCAGCAGCATAAATCCATGGCCGTCCCAACAGCAGGTTGTAAGATACTAGCACGTCTATCACATGGAAATCAACATCGAACTATGTTGGCCCTATCTGCAGGCATAGGACAATCTCACCAATGCTGGATCTTTGGGAGCCATCGAAGGCTTTCACATTGATAGCTCTATATTTTATCTCATGTAGTCCCTTACCCAACTTCTTAAGTGTTACCAGTGGATAAATAATGAGTCTGGGACCTCCATCGATCAATATTTTGGTGATAAAATAGTCTTCGTATTGCACGGTGATGTGCAGTGCCTTGTTGTGCGCCAACCCTTCAAGTGACAGCTTGTCTTCATGAAAGGTGATCTTATGGCTTTCCAAAACTTGTTCTACCATGTTAGCCATTTCCCCACCAGTGTTGTTACTTGGCACGTATGCTTCACTCAGCACCATTAACAAAGCATTTTTGTGTGCCTCAGAATTTTGTAGCAAAGCAAGAATGGAGATTTGAGCTGGTGTTTTGTTCAACTGGTCGATGACCGAGTATTCCTTGGCCTGTATCTTTATCCAAAGATCGTCCGGACCCGTCTCAATGAGGGGAGGTCGATTAGAGGCCTGCTTGCTTGACTCATCTAGTTGTTCAGGGGTATAGACTTTACCAGTTCTTGTCATACCCTGCGCTGCAATAGTCTTTTCGAACCTGACCTTGCCCTTCCTCATTGCCTCGGCTGTATAGTCCTAGCCTTGTATGGAATGGTGTCATGGTCGACATTTCCACTGGGATTGGCATGGCTAGCCTCACTCCGAATGGAGCGTGTGCCTTGGGTGGCAAAATTTCAACCTCGAATGGTGCGGGTGCATTTGCCGGAGACATAAATTCGACCTCAATTGGTGCTGGTGTCTTTGCAGATGATGTTTCTTTAAAATCAAGTGGCACAAACATATTTACCTCAGTGTCCTCAGATGGTTGAATTTGGACTATAATTGGATTAAGAGTAACTATTGTCTTCTTTGGGTCATCACCTTCTGTGATCAACCTAATTGATTCCCCAGGATCCCCGTCATCTTCTATTTCAAACATGTGGATACCTCCACCCTTATGGTCCGGTAGAGGGTTTTTGCGAACATTTGGAGCGGGTTACTTTGCCACAATAATCTTGTTATCAATTAAAGACTTGATCTTGTCTTTCAAAGAACGACATTCATCGATGGTGTGCCCTTTCATGCCAGAGTGGTATGCACAAGATTTGTTTGGGTTAACCCATTGAGAAGGGTTCTCAAGGGTCGCAGCAGGGATAGGGGTGACATAACCAATAGATTTTAGTCTCTCGTACAACTGGTCAATGGGTTCGGCAATGGCTGTATATTGTTTTGGAGGTTTGCAATCAAAATTAGGTTGAGGTCTAGGGAAGTTTTGGCATGCAGGAGGTGATTGATAGTGGGATGGTTGAGTGTTATAGGTTTGGTAGACATGAGCGGGTTGGGAGTATCTGGGTGAAATAGGTTGATATGTGGAAGGTGGAGGTGATTGATAAGTTGATGGAGCTTCGTAGAAGGGTGAGGGTGCTTGGTAATTCGGAGTTGGCTGATATGTGAGTGGAGGTGTTGGGTAAGTTTGGTATTTGAGGGGAGATTTGGTCCTTTGTGCAACCATCACGGTCCCTACATTCCTTTTCTTGGACATACCACCGGACTGTAAAGCCTTATTTGTAGCTTGCATTGCCTCGAAGTTTGTAACCATACCGCTTTTGATACCCTCTTCAATTCTTTCACCCAGTTTGATAATGTCGAAAAATTTGTGGCTTTCAATCATCATTAGTCATTCATAGTATTGTGGGTCTTGGGCCCGGACAAAGAATTTGTTCATCTGTTCCTCCTCTAAGGCAGGTCTGACCTTGGCAGCTTCGGACCTCCAGCGAGTAGCATACTCGCGAAACGTTTCTATAGGCTTCCTCTTGAGATTCTGAATATAGAACACATCCGATGCATTCTCTGTGTTAAACCTGAACTTGTCCATAAAGTCGGACGCCATGCCTACCCAGCTTGACCACTTCTTTGGATCTTGGCAGATGTACCAGGACAATGCATCTCCTTTCAAACTCCTCATGAACAGCTTCATGCAGATTCTCTCGTCTTTCCCTACTCCAACCAGCTTGTCACAGTACGTCCTCAAATGGACCCTTGGATCACTTTTACCGTCAAATATTTTGAACTTCGGAGGTTTGTACCCCTCGGGTAGTTCGACATCGGGCTGTATGCAAAGATCTTCATAGTTCAGCCCCTCAATTCCTTTACTTCCTTCAATGCCCTGAATCCGGCTAGTCAATTTCCTAATTCCTCAGCCAGGTTTATGATAAGCAGATCCTTTTCATCCGACTCAAATATGCTTGAGATAGGTTGGGTAGAGTGTGACATGGTCTCCACGTAGATAGGGGTGTTATGGTGGGTGTGAAAATGGTCGTTTGTGGAGTTTTGGGGTTCTGGGATGAGTAGCGGAGTATTGCTTGGGGGTATGGCAGGTGTTGCATTGGGTCCTTGGTGGAACAGTGTGATGGTGAGGAGCGGGATGATTCTGTTGCTTTGGGATATTTTGAGGCGGTGTAGGGTTTTGAGTATTAGGGAAATTAATATCTGGGGTGCTGAGGGAAAATGACAGGCTTGTCAGATTCCGAACCTGATTGAGCTCTTCTTGGAATTTCAGCAATTTCTGTTCAAGTTGGGATACGTTTTCCTTAGGAACCTGAGTACCATGGCCATTGGTGGCCTCTACCCGTTCAGTTAAATTCTCCTTTCTGACGTTGTTCAAATTTTCCATTTTGCCTTTGTTCTTGTTTTTGACAGGACTAAGAGGAGGAGTGGGTGAAGGGCCTCTGGATCTCGTGGAATAGGATGATGTTGCCAGAGTGCACGAACTAACTTTCAAGGAAGGGAATAATAAAGACAAAAGCAAAGAATAAAACAAAAAGGTAACCAAGTTAGTGAGGATCATAAAAAGTATTGCAGTATTTAAACACATAGTGCGAGAATGTAAAGTGTGTCCTAATTTGGGGACCTCTTTGTGCCCGAGGTAGGCCTAGCGACAAATTAATTTGGAGAACTTAGAAAGCTAAATGCCTCATTTTATTGATAAAAAGTAGACGAATCCCAAATTGATATTAAATAAACAGGAAATAAAAGTCACTAATGGCCATGGGCCTTATTACAATTTATAAAGCGAAAAGATAAACTCCTATCTATTTGGTCCTAGAAGGACCTTCCCCAGATTCGGCATCCTTGGCTCCGTCGAACAGCTTCCCCAACTCGCGAAGTCCTAGCAATAGGTATGCTCTGGCTAGATGTCCTCTTTCGCTTCCTTCAACATTTTGACAATCTTCGGCTCTTTTGAGAAACTTTCTCTCCAATTCTACTATGCCTCGCTCCAAGTATCCTAGTTGCTTGTTGGCACTGACAGCCATGTCCTTCCATTCCTCAATCAGCTTCTGGTTGGACTCTTGTATCTCGCGATGTTCTCTTTCGTACTCCCAGATCCTTTTGCACAGTTGGCTGTATTTGACCTGTGCCTCGGCCCTTTTATCTATGATTATGTGACCTCGAGCAAACCCTGGCTGGCCCAGACCATCATGATTGTCTTCCAACCAACTGGAGTAGAAAGGAGTGCAACCAGCATGATACCTGTTTGGCTCGATGGTTTCTCTCCCTATTATGATCTTGCAGTGCCACATATGCTGAGCTTGGCACTTGTAAGGACTATCATCATTCTAGATGTCAGCTCGGAAACGACTCATCTTGTTGACCCTAGGTATAACCTGCTTCCTACCAGCTTGCCTCATAACTCGGAGAGGGACGTAAGGGTGTGTTCCTCTCAGACCGATCAGTATCAGGAAAGGTGCATCTCTGGATTGGGCAATGAACTCCTCGGTCGAAAATCACTCGAACATCCATTGGACCCGTTCCTCAATCAGATTATCAAATAGCCCAACCCATCCTTTGGCATCCTCCGGCTGAGCGAACATATTGGGGATGTAATTCATTTACTTTGGATGATGGAAAGCGATGTGATCATCCTAGTCCCTTCGCTGAATCTCTTGTCGGTATTCACCCCTTTCGAGATGTTCCATGAGCCAGAGTTGAAGTATTAAATTGCAGCCTTCAAAGTGTTTTGCTCCTCGTTGACACTTTTCCAAGGCTCGGTATATGTCCGCAATGATCATGGGCATAATGCTGAATGACAGCCCACCAATCCCTTCCATTAGGGTCTTGGTTACCACAACCTGCCTGGTCTGGATTCTTGCTTTCTTCATTGAAAACACGATTAGCCCCAAGAAACAAAACATGAAGACGAAAACCCTTCAATGGATGTGCCCCAAGGATGTGATGGCAAACTCGTCAAGGTAGGTACGGTAGGATTTGCTGTGACCGTACCTTTCACACAAATAGTCAAAAGGGATGTATTATTCCTTTAGGTATGTCAATTTTGGGTTCTTCTTCAGACCCATCATTTTGAGGAAGCCCCTGCCCTTGCGGTTCTCAGGCATTAACAAACCTGGAGTTTCCCACACTAGACCGACCAATCCTCCTATATCCTCTAGCAAGGGTGTCATTTCAATGTCCCCAAAGCGGAATAAAGCCCTTTCATAATCCCAAAATAGTGTGGCAGCTTCTATGATCTTGTTATTAGGTTGGTCTCCAAAAGGGATGGTAGATTTTCCATATATTTTCGGACGAGAGTTTGATCACTAGAGTGAAGATCTTTCCACCAGCTTAGCAGGCTTGGGTGGATGTTGGTGACCATGCCGAATCTAGGGACTTCGTGCCTCATTTTCTACAAAACAAAAGGGTTAGGCCCTTACCCCCACCAGACTTGACTATTTAATATGACCAATTGTCATAAAGCATTTAGTTCTCCAAATAAATGCACATAATGTGGTGGTGTTCGTTTGGGTTCAGGGAAACCCGGTAGACTTTGGACAAGGCTATCTTCAAGGATCATTATGTGGACAACATAACTGACCTTGCTAGGTTTAACCATGATGCATGCACAATTTGAACAGAATAAGGTTTCTATGGGGTTTATGACTGGTTCCCTTGAGCGGACAACTCAAGGGGGAAGGCACAGAACCGTCGACTGCACCGCTGATCGACTGGTTTTACTGCAAATATGCCTTTCCAAATTTAGGGGGTAATGATATAGGAAGAGCGCAACCACTCATTATAAGCGTTGCTATAGTATTTGTTTGGCACGAGTGGAGTATGATGTTGAACATGATTATGCAAGAATTAAAACATGTTGGCACGTATTTGCACGTTAAGAAAGCGATAAATACAGCAGTTTCATAATTTAAAGCAGCAATAAAGGAAGAAAACAAAGAAGATATGTCAGTTTTGCTTTTGAAAAGAAATTAAATGCTTAAAGTAATTAAAAAAGTAATTGCACATACGGGAGGCACAAAATTCACAAGAACAATCTGATGTGGTAAAAGCCTAAGATCCCCAGCAGAGTCGCCACGGTGTCACGCCCCCTTTTTCCCTCTTTGCATCGGAAAATCGGGTTTATGACATTTTTTGGGTATGGGACAACTCATTCCTTTTGGGAACTGGGTTTGCATTTGAAGAGTCGCCACCTAATGAATTAAGGTGCATTAGGACACATACAGGGTTCATTTCTGAGTTTGTTTGATAACCAGAGATAGGGTAAGGGCTTGAAATTATCCTAAGGGGAAGGTGTTAGGCACCCCTCAGGATCCACTAGTGTGGTTTCAGGCCAAACAGTTTTGTGAATTTTGTACAATTAACAGATAGACAAGTATATGCTCAAATAGTAGGGGATTTGAGTTTGAACACATAAGAGTTTAAAAACAATTAAAAGGCGAATTTTTAAAAGGAGTTACAATTCTACAAATACTTGAGAATATAAAAGAGGAGGGGGGGGGAGGGATCCTATGTTTATTTATAATATGGATCACATCAATGTGATACCCGGTATGACACTCCTCAAAAGAGGGATACACATGGTATTAGCGCACCGGTCATCATAGCCATTTCTACCCTTCCTACCCCGTTAAGGTATTAAAGCGCGGATTGGTCTCGACCTCTAATGTATGCTATTACCCATCCCATTCCTATTAGTCCCGGAGGAATTTAGGACTACTATTCCTATAAGAGAGAGATTGTAGGTTTACACTTAGGTTTAAAGGTGAAAAGGCTAAGGCGACATACAAAAATACGTAGGACTGCATTTTGAGGGGGAACATATAAACAATTAGAGGGCTCATATATACCTCAGCAAACAATGCATATAAGTAGCATAACTTAAACACGGTTAAGGGTCAGAATTTAAAGGTACTAAGGCAGAGTGTTTTAATTGTTGAAACAGACCAATTTATTACCTAACTCAGATAAGAAGTCCGAATCAGGCCTGCCTGCTGGTTGTAGTAGTTGCTAATTAAACAAGGTGGATTCAGTTTTATCGTTATTACCCGAGGCTTGCCTAAGTGTGTATTGATGATGTCCTATAAGTATGATATCTATTACTGATTAAGAATGTAGCAAAGAAGTAACAGTTTTACGAGCGATTTGGATCCTATAGGCATGCTTTCTAAATCGTATTAATAAAAGGAGTAGGTTGTTTAAACTGATTCAGAACAGTATGAGTCAAACTGATTTTTAATTAAACTGGTTTTAGATCCTATAGACATGGTATCTGAGTATCAAAGGCTGATTTTGGTCCTATAGGCATGGTATCTAATTGAACATGAAATGAAGCAGGAAGGATTTGCAGCGAAATTCCTATAGGCATGATTTCTATAAAAATACTGATTTTAATCCTATAGACATGACATCTAATTTCAAAGCTGATTTTAACCTTATAGACATTATGTCTGATTATAGCCATTTAGATTCTATAGGCATGGTGTCTAAGTGTGGAATTAAAACATGTAGAATTTATTAAAAACAGATCCTATAAGCATGTTATCTAAGTGTGTGAAATAAAGCATGCAGAACTTGAATTAAAACATAACAGATCCTATAGGCATGTTCTCGACCCTTTTAATAGCTAAAACATGCATAATTACCCATCACTTTTCACTAGCCAACCCCAATATTTGTTACAGATTATTACAGACCAAAAGACTGAATTATATCAGAAAAAAATGTAAAAATAAGAAGTTACAACCATAGGAAGCCTGATTCTGACTTCCTCTCTGAGTTATGGAATAAACTACCTCAAATGCCAATGTTGCTCAAAACCTTTCTCAGACTTGGGTGTGTCAAAGTTCCTTAAGAGTCTTAAGGGATCCCGGGCAGTGCTTACACACAGGTTTGCATAACCAGATAGAGATGAGTGCAATGTGGAAGGGCCAGCCCTTATGTGTCCAAGTTCAGAGGGAGCTCAAGGTCCCAAGGCAAGGCTTACACAAGAGGGGCAGAACCTAAGTTCTAAGAATATAGAGGAAGTGCAGATCACAGTTGAATGAGATTTATTTAAAACTGGTTTGAAAATAGTAAGTGGTAAAGGTGATTTAAAAATAGTAGTAGTAACACTCAAACTACACAGAATCAGCAGTTACACAAAGGGATCATGGGTTTTGGGAATACATTGCATGAAGCATATGACCCCAGAAAGGGTCAGGTTTGGTCATACACAACAATGGCTGATGTTGGCATGCCCCAAACTAGCCAGAGAACACAAACACATAGAGGGGATGTGGGGTTTGGGATTCATACACATAGGAGAGCATTGATTTAAAATGGGAAGGAAACATATTTCAACATGCTAGTAATGTAACTTGATTGCAGAAACATAAGCAAAAGTAGACAAGCATGAGGGAAGTTGGAACAATTACAGAAATATGTTGTTGTTGATGCTTGAAAATTAACTAGGACATACCATTAAAGAAGCAAAGTGTAGAAAGGAAAAGCAAGCAAATGTCCATAGTCTAGCCTTGGCTTTCAGCCGGCTAGACTAAGCAGTAGCACAAGTAGCAGTAGAGAAAAGGGAGAAAGTTTTGAGTGTAAGTGTGTGTTCTTGAACTCAATTGTTCGTGTCCTTGAAAGAAGAGGGGTGCAGGGTATTTATAGTTTTTGAAAATGAGTGAAGGAGAGGTAATAAGTAAAGTCTTAATACAAACATGAAAACAATCACAAGTCAGAATCAATTAACACAAGTGATTCCCTTTAATTAAGGAATCACTGTTTAACGGGTAGTAATAGGTTTAATTAAGGAAAGAAATCAGTTTGTGGACAGATTGATTATTGACATATAAGGGCAGTAAAAGCATGAAGTAAACAATCAAGTCTAAGTACAAAAATATGCTTATTTTGGAAAATGATTCAGCAAGGTAAAACATCACAGTAAAGGGAAAGGAATCAATTAATTTTAAACAGGCGAGTGAAATTCGGGGTCATAAAAGAAAATCTTTTGCATTCAGTCACAAGACTAAGACAATCAAGGAAGAAACATGATTCTGCACTTCAGTATATAAATAGAGTGAACAGAAGCATCAGACATGCAAGGCCAAGCATATTGGCAAAAGAAACAACATACAATAGTAGCAGAAATAAGCATGTGATTCAGTAGTGAACAAAGTTAGATAGTCAGGGCTCATACGTATAGCCGAAGTGAAGAAGAGAGTCAAAAAAATAAGTAAAGGTCTCACAGTAACAAGTGAGGAAACCTTTTGAAAAATTAGGGTTTCAGCAATAGTCGAGTTAAAAAGATAGTAAAACTCAGAATCAGATAAGTCACATAAAGAAAAGAGAGTCTAAAACAAGGAACTTTTAATCAAGTCAAGTATACATTCAAACAAGCAGTTTCAGACCAAAAGACCTAGGTTTTTCCACAATAATCGAGTTTAAAAGATGGTAAAACTCAGAATCAAATAAGTCAACAAAATGGAAAACTTAATAGAACCAATACACACTTAAACAAACAGTTTCAGAACTCGGATGCGACCAAAAAAGGAATTAGGGTTTTCAACATGCTGACTCATATAGAAGAACAACATGAGCAAAACATAGGCAAATCACAAACAAAATAAAAATCGGAGAAGAGATCTTTTGAAAAACTTAAAGGAAAATCTTAATGAAGAGTCGTTTTGAAAGAAAAGTTGAAGAACTTTCGAGAAAACACTTAAGACATTCATAGTAAGCACAGATCTATGGTAGATCTAAAAGAAAAATTAAAAGATCTTAAAGATTAGGGTTTCAAAAAACCTAGAAAAGGTGAGAAAGACCTTGAAAGTTACCGATCTAACTAGGAAAATCAAGGACCTGCCTTGAAAGGCCATGAATGGCCGGAGAAAGGTCATGGATGGCCGGAGAAAGGCCATGAACAGAAGTCGAGCAAGGACTAGACCAGATCCCTTCGAGGTCTGGCCATGAAACCATAGGAACAAACACCCAGGAGCCATAGGAGGCTGATACACATCTCTAATGGCCATGAGAGGCCATGGATTAGGCGGGGTTAAGGCGGATTAGGGTGAAATTAGATGGCGGCGGCTAGGGTTCATGAGGGATTGCAGAGAGATCTGAGAGGGAAGGGATCCAGAGGCGGTGGTTGGTGAAAAATGAGGTAGGTTTAGGGGTCTTTGGGTTTAATTATGGAAGGGCGAATGATGGCCGTTGATTTGAATGATCAACGGCCTGGATTCAAAAAGGTAGGTAGGCGAATCCAGGTTGGGTCATTTAATTGGGTTAGGGGTCGGGTTTGAAATGGAATTGGGCCAGGAGGTTGGGTTTAATTTGGGGTCAGATTTAGGCTAAAATTGAAATAAAATTGGGCTATTATTTAAATAACCAATTTTCACTTTTTAAAATTATAAAAATAGTAAATTAATTTTTGGAAATAAATTGAAAGCACTAAAATGATTTGTAACATATAATTAACAATTTAAAAATACATGACATAATTTTATGAACATAAAACCCAATTGAATCTTAAAAGGACTAATATTGCAATTATATGCAATTTAGCTTAAAAATACTAAATAAATTTGTAAAAATATGCAATAATTACCTTAGCTATATTTAGCATAAAAATATAAAAATTCAATAAACTAATTACCAAAATAACAATTTTTGGAAATAATTATTGGGGTTTTATGGATAAAAAAGGGAATAAATTGATTTAAAAACCTAAAAGAAATTATGGAAAAATAATAAAACATTTGGACATACTTGTATATGCATATATATGTTATTTTGAAAGTATTTTGCATATTGAAAATATATAGAGAAAAATTGGGTATCAACATCTATTCATTGTTGAGTTATTTTCCCGTTTATTTTATTATTATTGAGATTCTAATACACATTTCATTTGAGCCATGACCATTTGTTGTGGAAATATTGATTTTGTTGGTTCTTTTGGAAAGGTTGTGACCTATGGGAACTTGCGGTACGAGTTGATATGTCGTATTGTTGAAATATTGGAACATATGAATTGTTGTGTAAGTTGGTTGTTATGTGGAGCGTAAGGGTGGCATCTCACTGTTATTTTTATGCAGAGCATGAGGTTGACATATCATTGTTATTGTTATGCAGGGCATAAGGGTGGCATCTCACATTTATTGATTGTGTGAAGTGATACAGATTGCTATTGTGTATTTATCCGGGCAGAACGATAAAGGTAGCTGTTATATGGAGTGATACGAATAGCTAATGATATTGTCAGGAAGGAGTGATACGGGTGTCTCTCGAAGAGATAAGACTGACAAATGTCATGGATGATGTAGTATGGCCTGGAGGCATTATGTTGATGATATTTGTGTGATAGTGTGATTCTCCTTGTTTATGTCATACACCTTACGTGACCTATTGTGTTGCTTTCAATAAGCTACTCGATGCCTTTGATATTACTTGTTGAGTTGGGCTGTAATAGTACACTCGCACAAGCATACACCATATCATTCCACTTATACTAGTTTAGGAGTACGAAACTTAACATTTGTTGATCATGCACATGTATTATTGTATTATCTGCTTTCATGTTGATATTGAGCCTGTGACCACGCTGCACGAATTGTGATTATGAGTATGTGATCATGCCTGGTGGATTGAGATATTGGTGGAGTCAATTAATTTTACTAAATTTAAATCCATAAATAATTTGAATTTTATCATAAATTAAATATATGCTAGTCAAAATAAATATTATGGGCTAATATGATCGGGTCAATTATTTAAATCTAATAAAATTGATTTAGATATAAGCCCAATATTCTATTTGGCTAGCCCATAGTTCGTCTTCTATTAAATAGGTTAGCCCCCATGAGCCTCAAACCTAATGGCCCACTAAGGTTTTCTTGGATATTACTCCACCCCACACCTATATAAAGGGGTCAAAGGAGAAGGCTAAGAGAAGAAAGTAATTAGAAGGAAAGGCTAAAGCAGCTCTAAAGAATAGCATCAAGGTCTCAATCCATATCTGCAATTGTCGTCTGTGGTGAAATTTCAACGGTGATCTCAAATCATAGGCGGGCGGCTTCAAATCTTCCGTTCGTGATAACCCAACACCAAATACTGGTTTGTGATGACCTTCAAATTTTTCATGACGTACTGCAAATCTGAAATTCGTCAAGTTCAAGATCAAGCTCTCAAGCTCTTGAACCATCGTCCATGAGGAGAAGAGTAAAAGGATTACATCTCTTTAGATTTTAGAGATTGTAACCCCATCACTTGAAATCAAATATAATATTTATCGCTATATTTCTTGTCTTGATTAATATTTTTCAGGAGCGAAATTTAGTTGTTACAAATTTTGGCACGCCCAGCGGGACCATATCTACCTCTCATCTTTTCTCTTCAAAGTTCAAGAACACCAAGATGTATACAATAAAAAAGAAACCTAGATCTGACTCCAAAAGTGGATTGGAAGTTGCAATGGAGATTGTTGGCCAAATCAAAATAAACAAAGCCGAAATACTAGGACAAAAAGTGCTTGAAGTTCCGTCAACAAATCATGTTTTTGGTTCATATTCTCCAAAAGAAGTGAGATCCTCTTCGTACATGCTAGAATAAGGGAACAACATCACTGAGGTGGTTGAATGAAATTTGGCTCGATTTAGCCTTTCAAAATAATTCCACCGCCATTCCCACAATACCTTCATGCAGAAAGATGATGACGTCTTGAGTTGTGAATTTGCTCCAATCTCTCCTCATGTCACTCCG
This sequence comes from Nicotiana sylvestris, assembly GCF_000393655.2. Lineage (NCBI taxonomy): Eukaryota > Viridiplantae > Streptophyta > Magnoliopsida > Solanales > Solanaceae > Nicotiana > Nicotiana sylvestris. The sequence goes on along the minus strand of NC_091068.1, from coordinate 93,015,883 downwards.
CAATCTGCTTTCTATCCAAGTGATGATCCATATAATTCTTTGTCCTTTATAGTAGTCATGCAAACAATGATGATTAAAGCCTCTACAATAGAAGAACAACTTGAAAATTTGACAAAAGCTGTTGAAGGCCTGACAAAGTACATGAAAGATCAAGATGATAAATTTTCCAAGTTGATGAATAAGGTAGAGAGTAAGATAGAGGAAGAATCAAGTCAAGCACCTATGAAGCTTTCAGAAACTCAAGAGAAAGGAGAGTCCTCTGCAAAGCTAGCAACAGTGACTAAAGAGCTCCAAGTCTCTTTTGATGGATAGATTTATGTTGAGCAATTGAAGGACTTCATCATAGGAGCCATCAAAGATACAATTGAGCCTTCGCCTAAATCTTTACTTACATACACAAAGCCGTATACACAAAGGATTGATAACTTGAAGATGCCAAGTGGATATCAACTTCCTAAGCTTCAACAATTTGACGGTAAAGGGAATCCCAAACAACATGTTGCTCACTTCATCGAGACGTGAAATGATGCTGGAACTTATGGTGATCACCTTGCCAAGCAGTTTGTTTGATCTCTCAAAGTAATTGCTTTTGATTGGTACACGAATCTTGAACATGGTTCAATAGATAGTTGGGAGCAACTGGAGCAAGATTTCTCATTCACTTCTATAACACTAGGCGCATTGTGAGCATGAATGAACATACAAATGCTTGACAAAGGGAATGAGGAGCCAGTTATTGACTTTATCAATTGTTGGAGGAGCTTAAGCCTCAACTGCAAAAAGTGTCTTAGCAAAACTTCTGGCATCGAAATGTGCATCCAAGGTATGCATTGGGGCCTTTGCTATATCTTGCAAGGAAGAGTCCATGCATCTTAAAACGCTCCTCGATGCATGAGCCTAAACTGCATGTTTCAATGCTCCTTAACGCAAGAGCCTAAACTGCATGTTTCAATGCTCCTCAATGCATGAGTCTAAACTGCAAGTTATGATGCTCCTTGATACACGAGCTTAAACTGTATTTCACATAACTCCCCAAATTCAAGCCAAATCTTTAACTTACTAAGATCTTCAAATTAGAGAAAAGACTGTATACGGCGAAATCGGAGAGGCCAATTTCTCGTTGTTAAGGCATCTCAAAAAATCACCTCAAAGGCTCGAGACCACGGACTGAGTACCCTCCCTCGAGGGTCTTCGACCCTCGAACTAAGGATAACGACGACCTCGGCGATGGTAGGAATGGGAAGCTCCCTAGGCGTACGACTAGGACTGACAAAGCCTAGTGGACTAGTCTAAGACCAGAATCGGGGTGTCATCTAGTTGTCACATCTCCGTATCTTTGTAATTAATGCTTGTTGTACTATGATGGGATTCCTTTCCTATATAAAGGGTATCCTTGTCACCTTGTAAGGGGTTGCTGTTACTCCAATTGCTCCACAAGAAATATATAAGAACATTCTCTTTCGCTTTCTAACACATTCTCTTGATATTACCGCTTTCATTTATTATCTTCATATTTGTTCATCATTTATTGCTTATCATTGGCCATAAATAGCCTCTATTAATTATATTATAACTGTTAGCCGTATTCCAAATCACCTCGATCGCTCCCTGCCGAGCTCTGGAATCGACCTCGAGGCCCCGAATCAGCAAGCTCGAGGCCCCGATAATTGGCCCAACTGTTTGATTATCGCCCTATCCTTAACTCTTATTTTGTTTCTAAGTCTCACATACATAGCATCAACTGCTTAACAAACCAGCATAAAAATAAATCACGTATTTTTAGAGTCCCATAATCAAATTTAATTGTTATTACCATTTTTACGGTAAACATTTTAGCGCCCACCGTGGGGCTAAAAATAATAGTGATTATTTTCTTGCTGGTTTAGCTACAAAACGCAAGTTATCTTTCACGCTTTTTCTAGTCCAAGATCTTCAATTTCAGGTTGAAATGTCTAACTCGGTGAATGGAGGTGAAAACAACAATCTTGAGGACCACAGAGAAAATGGTGTGGATGTTCCAGGTGTTTGTGTGCCACTACAAAACCCTGGGAATACTCAAGAACCAATCCCCATAGATGCGGTCTCACGCGACACCCAACGCATCGATATAAGCTCACATACTGACAGGAGCGTGCATCAGGGAGATCCACAAGAAGCTCAGAAAACCCCGACCAGGGAAGAGCGTGAGGGTATCCTTCATGTTATTTTTGAAATGTTGCAGGCACAACAACTAGCTATTGCTTAGCTACAAAGTCCCCAGAAAACTCCCAACACGATAGCACTGGGGACAGCTCCCCCAGCCGAACAAGTACCGGAGAGATCGAGCAATAACGGGTCGATAACTATCCCTCCATTGTAACAATGCTCGAGGACCTCACCAGAAGGATCGAATCGGGCAAGAAAATGATAGAGGCCAACGATAAAAAGGTCGAGACCTACAACTCCAAGGTTGACCAAATTCCGGGCGCACCCCTGATCCTGAAAGGTGTGGATTCGAAAAGGTTCATACAAAGGCCGTTCCTAGAGGAAGCGACCCTGAAACCTATTCCAATGAAGGTCAGAATGCCAGAACTCCCAAAATAAAACGGGACCTCAGACCCCAATGAGCACGTTACTGCTTACACCTGTGTAGTGAAGGGCAATGACATAAAAGACGATGATATCGAGTCCGTCTTACTGAAGAAGTTCGGGGAAATACTCTTGAAGGGGGACATTATGTGGTATCACAACCTAGATCCTAACTCCATAGACTCATTTTCCATGCTGGCAGACTCCTTCATAAAAGCACATGCCGGTGCCTATCAACAAGGAAATCCGATCCGACGTCTTCAAAATCAAGCAAAGGGAAAACGAGATGCTGCGAGAATTCGTATCTCGCTTTCAAACAGAAGGAATAGAACTACCACCGATCTCCGACGACTGGGCAGTGCAGGCTTTAACTCAAGGGCTGAATGAACGAAGCTCGATGGCTTCAAAGCAGTTGAAAGATAATCTGGTCGAATATCCAGCCGTGACCTGGTTGGACGTCCACAACTGATACCAGTCAAAAATTAGGGTCGAAGATGACCAATTGGGAGCGCCCTCGAGCTCAGTATACCCAAGCAAGCTCTTGTCGAAGGAGCCAAAGCCAAACAAAGAAAGATATCAACCATACACCGAAGATAGAAGGAATGCCCCGAGGCACAACCCACCTCGCAACGATCGAAGGATAGACCGAGGACAAAATTCCCGGGGACTGATCAACAGAGTCAGATTCGATAGGAATGCGGGGCCAACGAAGGCGCCCCACTTATCAGAATAGAACTTCAATGTCGATGTATCGGACATCGTGTTCATCATTAGCAAAATCAAAGACGCCAGATGGCCTAGGCCTATGCAATCAGATCCCTCGTAATGAAACCATAACTTAGTATGTGAATTTCATAACACACATGGCCACAGGATCGAGGATTGCCACCAACTCCGAGAAGAGGTAGCCTGACTGCTTAACAAAGGTCACCTTCGGGAATTCCTCAGCGACCGAGCTAAAAATTAATTCCGGGAAAGAGAGGCGGCCAAAAAAAACAAAACGAATGAGCCACAACATGTCATCCACATGATTTTGGGAGGCATCGATGCCCCACATGATTCCATGATGAGGAAAACAAAAATATCTATCGTCAGGGAAAAGCAAACTCGGGGTTACATACCCGTAGACGCTCTCACATTCAGCGACGAGGACATCGAGACCTTGTCTCAGCCTCACAACGACGCACTGGTAATCTCTTTCCTTGTAAATACATTTCAAATTAAACGTGTACTTGTGGATCCAGGTAGCTCGGCCAATATTATCAGGTCGAGGGTGGTAGAGCAGCTCGGACAGCTCGACCAAATCATGCCCGCCACTCGAATCCTCAATCAGCTCGCACGCTGAGGGGCATCCCCTCGGGAAACCATCCACTCGGAAAAGCCAAGAAACGCCAAATGGGGTCCTGATAGAAAAGTGATGTACCGGGCCAAATGGTCGAATGAACTGTGTCCATATAGCCGGGCCCCCGACGGCGAAAACATGTACACTTGCACAAAATAATTGAGGAATATCTTTTATCAAAGCATCTCACACTCCAAAAGAAGCTCGGCATCTCCGCGAAAATGACATCTCCGCCGAAAATGTCCCGAACACTTGGGGACCGGCGTCAACAATTCAACACCTGTACGACCTTTGAGTCGGGACTGGAAGATCATAAGCCCTCAATGAGGCAACATGAAAATCATGAAACATCTCCATGGCTGAAAGTGACCCGAATACTCGGGGACTGGCATCAAAATCTCGAAAAACGCACGACCTCAGGGTCGGGATCTCCAAAATTGTGAGCCCACAACGAGGCAATACAAAATTTACAAGTAATGACTTCCGATCCAAGGTACCTTTGATGACTTGGGGACTGTTGCCACTCTCCATTCATTAAAAAACACGAGGCCGTAAGACCCTGAGCGGGCAGACTCGGTCTCGTAAGACCTACATAAGGCAGCAACTATATCTGTAAGACCTCAAGCAAGGCATGAACTACATACGTACCAAGTGACAATATCTGTAAGACCTCAAGAAAGGCATGAACAATACTTGTACGAAGTATCCAAAACTGTAAGACCTCAAAGGCATGTAAAACTTGTAAGACCTTACTAAAGGCATAAATTCGATCTCAAAGTTTCGGCTATATATCGAACTTGTAAGACCGCTAAAAAGGCATACCCTCGATATAGATGGCGAAACTATCTCATTCGATACTCAAAGATCGGCTTCAAGATACTCAGCCTCTGAGCTAAACCTCCCGAGGTGCTCGATCATCGCCATATAACGACTCACAAATGAGGGTTTTTATTAAGCCGTTGAAGAGTTAGGCAAACACTATTTCAAAATCCTTATCGAGGGAAAAATAAAGCCCACAAGGTTGCATCGACCAAACGCGTAAGATCCATTGTCGCCAGCCTAATGAGCCTTAGGGCCACACACATAAAAGGCTGCTTCGACCCAAAGTGTAAGAGCTATTGTCGCCAGCTCACACAAAACTTGAGGGTCAAAATGACCTCGAGTCGTAACCAGATTCGGAGACTGGACCCAAAATAGTTAACCAAATATTCCTAAGGGCAAAAGCGTAAGAGCCACTATCGCCAGCCTGAAATCTGAAAACTTGAGGGTCAAAATGAGCTAGAGTCGTAACCCGATTCGGAGATTGGACCCAAAATAGTTAACCAAATATGCCTAAGGGCAAAAGCGTAAGAGCTATTGTCGCCAGCTCACATACACTAAAAGGTCGCATCGACCAAAAGCGTAAGAGCCACTGTCGCCAGCCTAAATTTCAGCCACTCGAAGGTCAAATAAGCTCAAGTTGATGCTCGACTCAGGGACTGAGCCCAAAACGGTTGGCCTAAATATGCCTAAGAGCAAAAGTGCGTAAGAGCCTACGGGCCAGCCTAATGAGCCCTAGAGCCATACCACGACTCTAAGGATTCCTACCAACCCAAAAACCAGTTCACCTGGCCAAATTCAAGATAGAAAGAGATACAAAAGAAGTAAAGCAGCAAGGTTTTCTTTTATACACATATGCGAAAGAACACAATCTCCATCTACAAACTTGCTTTGAAAATGCTACATACAGATAGCAAAATCTATGACCCCCTAGGGGCTATGACCTGCCGGCCTCATCTTCACTTTTTTTAGCATCGGGCAAAAGCAGCCGAGCATCACACTTGTCCGCCCTCACTTGCGCCGACTTTTCCAAGAGGGCGAAGCCCCTAACACAGATTTCCTTGAGGGTTTTTCTTCAAGATTTGTAGCGAGCGTATTCTTCAACCCTCTCTTCGTAGTCGAGGATCCTTCTCAGCTCAGCTTGAGCATCGGCAGCATCCTTTGGATAAATCACCATCTCCTGGTCAGCCCTAGTTCGGCACATTACAGCTTCGGCCTGGGCATCGACGATCTCAGCCCTAACCTTTGAAAGCTCGGACTCGAGATTCGTAATCATTTCTGTCTGAACCGAGGCGTTGTCACGAGCTAAGCTAAGTTGAGCCTCAAAAGCGGGAACTTTAGCCAAATCATCCTCCCCCTCTAAAGCCTGAGCCTCCGCCCGAGCTTTCAGCTCTTTATGCTCATGCCTGGCCCGACCAACTTCATCCCAAAGGCGCCCTAGGGCCTCCGTCTTTTTCTGCAACTAAAATTAACTAAGCGTTAGCCTCAAGAACCAGAAGGCAGAGTGCACGCTCACCTGGGACAGAAAATTACATGCTCCTTCAAGTGGTTCTCGTAATCCAAGCTCCGTCCTACCACATACCGCAAGTACATCAACTGACCTCCTTTTCATCACAAAGGAGCCTAAGGGATCTCTCGTCATCCAGAGCTTTCCGCAGCCTGGCTTCGTGACGAAGCAGACCAGGCTTAAGCTTGTCGAAGGCCTGCAAAAGAAAACCAGTAAGGAAGGGAAGGCACGAAGCCCGCAAGGCCTACAAAAAAAACTCACCACAAAGTGAAGCTGCAGGACCTCCTTGAAGGCCGAGCATACACCTACTAATCCGGTTCCTTCAGCCCTAAAAGAGTCAACTCCGATCGAAGCACAGTTGCTCGGTGTATGCGACCCTGGGTTTCTAGTATCTCCCGAATTACCGTCGACGGAAAAAGAAGGCGACAGAAACGGACAAACCCTCTCTCCAGAACAAGGAATCGCGAACGTGGCAGGCTCGGACGATGCTTCCGCTCCGAGGCCCCGATCCCATTTTGCCTTGCTTTGATCTCCATCGCCCTGTAAAAGCATCTCTCGTTCATTGTTGTTGTTCTTTAGCCCGAAAGCTGGAAACCCTTTCCCTTCTCCAGAGGAGCGTGATCTCGCCTCGAATGGCTCTCTGATGCCTATGATGGCAAGATTAGTACGCATAAAGGGAAAATGCCTCTATAAATGAAGGAAGAGAGAGGAAAGAATAGCACAACACTCACCATGTTGTGTTGCTTCCCTTTTTCCCAGGGACAAAGCTCGCCACTTGCTCTCATAACAGGTCGAGTGGGTCGTCAACTTTCGGACCCAATCCAGCAAATCAAGAATGTCGTCCGATGCCCATGAGAAGGCAAAAAATGCTCCCCTTACGTGTATAGTTCCACTCCTCAGGGAATGACATAAGCTCCACGGAGATGAAGTTAGTAGTCCGCACTTGAACGAAGCAACTCATCCACTCCCGGCCTCCACCTTCCTCATCATCAACAACGAAGGGCATGGTTGATTGACATCACAAGGTTAGCAAACCTCGATGGTGAAAGGGCCGGTGTGGCCTAATGAGATGACTGAGCGTAAATTCAAGCCCCGCCTTCTCCGCGAAAAATCTCACCATCAATACCGTTACCCAAAATGACGGTCGGATCTGTGCCAAGGTAACCCGCTACATAAAACAGAGGCCAAGAACGACCCTGTCAAGGGGGCCCAGTGTGAAAGGGTATGTGTACACATTCAAGAATCCATCAGCGCAATCCGTGATGCCCTCACCCGGGGGAAGTATCTGTAACACTACCTTTTCCCCCATTCGCAGTCTTTTCTCACTAACCCTAGATGTTTTTCTCCTATAGAAGAAGAAATCTTCAAGGCATACTCTCATTAGTCCTGAATGCTAGAGCGGAGCTCTCCCTTTTCTACCGGGCAGACTCCGATGCAGCAGTCATGGCTATGGAAAAATTGGGGAAATAAACTGGGAATCTGTGCAAGTACGTCAGTACTGAAATAATAAAAGGTTTGACACGGAAAGAGAAGGGCAACTGCTTAAAATGGTGAGATCTCCAAAAGAGCAGAAGCAATCCTATTTATACATGGAAGAAACGACGACGATCCGCCTGTCTCAAAGTCAAGTAGGTACACTGACCAATGTCATCTTCGCCAGTCCCGAGGTGGTACCCAACCTTGAGGACCTCCATCAGAAAAAGATTAGGCTTCAGGGAGGCAATAACACCTTCGCCAGTTCCAAGGTGGTACCCAATCTCGAGGACTTTTATTAGGGAGAAGTTAGGCTCTAGGAAGCCGAAAGCACCTTCGCCAGTCCTGAGGTGGTACCCGACCTCGAGGACCTTCATCAGCGAGAAGTTAGGGTCTAAAAGGGCAACGACATCATCACCAGTCCCGAGGTGGTGCCCGACCTCGAGGACCTCCATCAAAAAAAAGTTAGGCTCCAAGAAAATAAATACTCAGGCTTTACACGTATGGGCTTGCCCCCGGGACACCATCTGAGATCGGACAAACCCTCTTTCAAGATCTATCTACAGCGCCTTAAGGCTATTTACACTAAGCTCAAAGCAAGTTTCCAGGTGGTCCGGATTTAAACGAACCTCCACTTGGGGACTGCCCTTGAAAGATCAAAGGTAGTCCCTATCCACAGGCCTCCGAGCAAATTTCTCCTCAAATTTTACCGTAGAGCCTAAGTGATAAATCACGGTTTCAAGGTTCGAATCATTACTTTTATTCGACTCGAATTAAGGGGCCCGATGATCCGAGCTTATCGGTCCAATTCAGGCTTGACCCAAGGGATGAAGAAGGGTTTCACGGAAGGTCATTTTAGTCAATCAAAGGTCGAGAAAAACATCCGCATATGGGTTTGACATTGACAGTAGCCGATAGAATCATGCATTCAGAGTCTCCACAAACGCAAATAAAAGGAAATATAGCAAACATCGAAGACAAAACTGGGAAAACATTTTTATAATTAGAAAACACTTGATTACAAGATCCCTCGAGGGGTCCTTGCATATGATTACAAAAGCCCATGAGGGGTCCTTACATAGAAACAAAAAAGCAAAGAAGGTACATATGCAAGAGAAGCCTAGAGTCTAATCAATTCTCGAGCGTCATCCCCTCGGGTATGCGTCCTAAGCGACAGTATCTTCTACCACCACCGCCTCGAGGGGGGGGGGTCGTCTCGGTCTTCCAAAGTAATGTCTTCAATGGAGAAGATGCAGAGGTGGAAAGTGGAGAAGTAGCAGGAGATGAAAAAATGCCATAGCCCACCAAAGGACGAGGGCCCTCATCGGCCAAGAGAACCTCGGACCAGTAAGAGACTTGGCGAGCGTCGGCCTTACTTGCATGGCTACTTTGAATCCACTTCTTGGGACATTGAGCCATGCAAGCTAACGATCGGGGGTGAAGTACCACACCAAACTGGGGTATAAAGGCGAGCAGCGGTGTATAATCGAGCACACTTATGAGCAGCGGTGTATAGTCCTTCCCAAGATGGAAGAGATCAGCCTACTTATCTCATAGTCTCGAGCCAACAACAACAGCGACGAGATAGTATAATCTCGCTTAATGAAAGAAAGCTCAGGCGAAGGGCCATAGACCCCAAACATGGTAGGTAGCAATGTAGGAGAATAATGGGAAGAAAGGAATAAAAAGATGTTAAAAAGCACTTGGATAAAAAGATAATACCGGAAGGCCCCATTTATAGGGGATGATAATATGGCCAACAATGCCAACAATGCCTTTGAAAGATGGATCGACAGGTGCAATCAATGCATTATTGGATATCGAGTCGACGACGGTACTGTCACTTTGAAGAATGGGAATCGACAGCGCATTTAATGACACTAAAAAGACAAGTCCATGAGACGCCCTAGTTATCGCAAAGGCTTACGTCACAAGTTGATGCCATCAGTATGATGCCATCATAGGAAGCTCGAAGAGTTAGATGTCAAAATAGTTTCTTGTCACTTCTCTCTAAGAAACACGGGGACTATCTGTATACGGAAAAATTAGAGAGGCCAATTTCTCGTTGTTAAGGCATCTCAGAAAATCACCTCAAAGGTTCGAGACCACAAACCGAGTACCCTCCCTCGAGGCTCGTTGACACTCGAACTAAGGATAACGACGACCTCGGCGATGGTAGGAATGTGAAGCTCCCTAGGCGTACGGTTAGGACTGACAAAGCCTAGTGGACTAGTCTAAGACCCGAATTAGGGTGTCATCTAGTTGTCACATCTCCGTATCTTTGTAATTAATGCTTGTTCTACTATGATAGGATTCCCTTCCTATATAAATAGGATCCTTGTCACCTTGTAAGGGGTTACTGTTGCTCCAATTGCTCCATACGAAATATACAAGAACATTCTCTTTCGCCTCTAACATATTCTTTTGATATTATTGCTTTCATTTATTATCTTCATATTTGTTCATCATTTATTGCTTATCATTCACCATAAAGAGCCTCCATTAATTCTATTATAACTGTTAGCCGTATTTCGAACCCCCTTGATAGCTCTCTGCCGAGCTCCGGAATCGACCTTGAGGCCCTGAATCAGCAAGCTCGACGCCTCGATAATTGGCCCAACGGTTTGATTATCGCCCTATCCTTAACTATTATTTCATTTCTAAGTCTTACATACATAGCATCAACTGCTTAACAAACCAACATAAAAATAGATCACGTATTTTTAGCGTCCCATAATCAAATTTAGTTGTTATTACCATTTTCACGGTAAACAAAGACTTCAACGCGAAGCTCTTCAAATTCAAGCCAAATCTTCAACTTGCAAAGCTCTCTAAATTTGAGCAAAGTCTTCAAGTTTCAAAGCTCACCAAAATCGAGCAAAGGCAAGTTGCAATGATCTTCAAATTAGAGAAAAGACTTCAAGTTGTGAAGCTCTTCAAATGGAGCAAAGTCTTCAAGATGCAAAGCTCTTCAAATTAAGTAAGTCTTCAAGATGTAAAGCTATTCAAATTTGAGCAAAGTCTTCAAGTTGCTATACTCCTTGTCTGCACGAGTATAAACTGCATACAAAAAAAAACTTATACTTCTTTTGAACTACGTAATGACTTGATCCTCTTTGCGGAGGTACGTAGGTTACTTAAAATTTTGTTCGAAGTTCATTCACATAATTTTTTTTAAAAAAAATCTACTTTGTCACGATGACAAAGAAAAGCTGACGATGCTCTCTCGAGGCTACAAAAATGGAGCATTATATGTATCATTTCATGGAGTTGTGAAAAGAATATTTTATGCACTTCTTCTCCAATATGCAAGAAGAGCTTGTTCTACTCTAATGCTTGAAGAATGGAATGCTCCATAAAATTCTTCTCCAAATTACAAGAAGACGGTGTTCTATGCTAAAGCTTGGAGGTTAGGACACTTCATGGATTTCTTCATCAAGTTACAAGAAGGGGTTGTTCTACATCAAAACTTGAAGCATAGGATTCCCCATGGACTTATCCAAACTGAACGAAGAATTGGTTCAACACCAAATCATGAAGGTTGAGTCACTCCGTGAAATTCATCGCCACAAGGATGAAGGATGGGATGCGCCACGTGTTCACCTACCAGGATGGTTTATGGTCTCTCCAAACCTCCTTCTCGCCAAGTTGCAAGGAGGAGATGCATCATGTGTGTTTTTATCAAGCCTCAAGGAGGAGACGTGAAATATACTTCTTCGAGGAAGGTGGCATACCAACTAGTATCTCGCCGGAGTCACGCAATTGTAAAGAAGAGACACCAAGTGGTTCCCCACCAATAAGAGACAGGTTGTGCTTATTTATAAACATGCAGGATAAGAAAAAGAAGTGCACCCCACAATGTTGGCAATGCAACGCTTCAATACGGATGGTGATCATTGTGACGTACACTTCTCTACTGAATCTTGAAGGATGGAATACTCCACAGATTGTTCCATCAAAGCTTGAAAAATAGGAAGCTCCATGAACTTCTTCACCAAGTTGAAAGAAGGGGTTATTCCATATCAGATCATGAAGGATAGAACACTCCATGTACTTCTTCACCAAGTTGCAAGAAGGGGTTGTTCGTGCCAAAGCTTGAAGGATGAGATGCTCATGAACTTCTTCACCAAGTTGGAAGAAGGAGTTATCCCACGCAGCTTGAAGGTGAGGGATGCCCCACAGACTTTCTAGCCAAAGGTTACAAACAGAAGTTCTCCATGTAATTTTGTCACCAAACCACAAGGATGAGGAGGCACCAACCTTTCTCTCGCCAAACATGCAAAAAAGAAAAAGAAGTATGCTGCCCTAATACTCCTCCCAATTTTGGCCTTTGATTCAAAGATTTACTCTAACTGGATCAAAGAGGGTGGAGCATTGAGCTTTGTATATATTGTATCTATCATAGCCTTCTTTTTAATGGCACAAACGACACTTGATTTGGACGCTCCTATCTCGATATATGACGTTTTCACCGAGAGTGCACAAAGTAGTGAGATCAGCAGGCCAAATGCATTGATCAACTTCAGAAATTAATTCCATCCGATCCTGAAGGTGTTTCGGGGTGAAATTTTGATATGTTGTAGTCCTTTGAGTCTAGAATCAGTACAATCAAGAGGCTTGCGATTTTGACGTTCCTAGAGGAAGATACTAATTGTTTGGTGAAGGCGCACAAAGCTGAAGGAGCCAGCTACTCATTTCCTAGCTTCTAACAAATATCTGAGAAGATATATGGATAGCTGATTTTAATTTTTACATATGTCCTAGTTCTAGAAGTCTAGTTTTTGGAACCAAAAATAGCTCATGATTTCAACATTCCTACACCAAGATATGAATTTTTTGATGAAGGTGCACAAAGCTGTAAAGTCGAGCGCGGCAACATCTGAGACGAAAATTCAAAAGAATACATGAGAAGCTAGAGAAGGAATTTAGCCCCAAAATTTTGATATGATGAAGTATTTGAAGTGTAGTTTCAAAAGGATCAAACGGCTTGTAGTATGATTCTCCTACAACAAGATATGGTTGTTTTCTCTACAGATTCGCAAAGATGGCCATCCTGGACAGCTTCTGCAGCAAAAGAGAAAAGGTTCTGGAGCCCTCGGTGACTACAGCACGAAGCTTTTGGTCCTATTTAATTTATCGGTATCAACGACATGGATCTTTAATTCAGCAGCAAGTACCGGTGTCAATGACAGGGCGCTCTAATATAGATGGTGAACATTGTGACATGCACTTCTCCACCAAATCTTGAAGGAAGTAATGCTCCAAAGATTATTCCATCAAAGCCGTGAACTTCTTCGTTAAGTTTCAAGAAGTCATCCATGCCAAGACTCAATGGATAGAAAGTTCCATGCACCTCTTCGCCTACAAAAAAAAAAAAAAAAAAAATAAAGAAAGAAAGATTGCGTTGATCATGTAATTCTTCACGTGATCTGCCACAGAGAACTCGCCATGGACTTTCTCGCCAAAGGCTGCAAAGAGAGGTCCTTCATATACCTTTGTCGCCAAAGTCACAAGGATGGGGACGCCCAAATCTTTCTCTTGCCGAAGCTGCAAAACAACGAGGATATGCTGCCCAAGTCACAATGTTTGAGCACAATGTGCAGATTGTAGTGTCGACTTCGAATAATTGTGCGGGTCGTTCCAGAGTGTACTGAGCTTCAATCTTTGGAGTGAATATAGGTCCTGAAACCTGGTTTTTACAGGATCAAGTGGATTACAATTCTGACACTCCTATCTCGAGATATGAATTTTTCGACGAGAGTATGCAAAGCTGGATGAACTGGCATGTCGAAACTTGTTTCTTGAATTCTGATAAATATCTGGGAAGATCTAGGGATAATCTTATTGTGATCCTCATACATATCGTAGCTCTGAAAGTCTAGCTTCTGTCAAAGCAAACCGCTCGTGATTTCGATGTCCCTAAATCAAGACATGAATTTTTCGGTGAAGACGCACAAAGCTAGAAATCGAGCATGGCAGAATCTGAAGTGAATATTTAAGAATTTATTTGAGACAGTGTAGAGCGAATTTTGATTCAAACCTTTGATATATTGCAGAACTTTGTGTCCAGTTTTTGGAAAATCTAACGGCTCGCAATTTTGACGCTCCTACAATGAGATAGGAATTGTTTTCCACAGACGTGCAAAGCTGGAGGTCCCGAACAACTTCTGCAATAAAGAAGAAAAGTGTCAGTTTGAAACATTATTTTGCAACCATAGCAATTAAATTACACACTCCCCTTCATGAGGCAATGGCTAGCAGTCATAGGAAGTGTATATTCCTCTTGTACAATCATTGAAGTTGATGGTTTACAAAAAGAATAAGAAAAGAAAGCCATTGCTCACGTAGGAAAGAAAGAGGCCAAAAGCGATAAGTAATCTTCTCAAGCTAAACTCTTGCCCACGGAAAAATAAAATCGGAGGAAGCATTGATGAAGAATTCTTGGGGAACACTTCTATTTATAGCTTTTTCAAGGAGGTTGTGCTCTCTTGACCTACAAGAATTTTCCTTTCAAGGAAAGAATAATTCCTTGTTGATCAGGATTTGGGAAGCCTTAGAAGTAATAAAAATGAATATGAGGCAATTATGGATCGGGAAAGAGAAGTGTTCTTGGTTCAAAAAAGTACAGGAGAATTCCTACCAAGTTTGCTACTCTTTACTTGGTCCTACATAAAATGGGTTTGACTTAATAAATTTAAGTTCATCTCTTTGTTTTCATAAAAGGCAAGTCAGCCATGTTTATTACTGATGCTTAGTTTCACATTGATGGTTAATTCACATAGCAAGTAAGCAGTCAAGATGCAACATGGTTATCATGGTATTTACTTATGTAGATGGCGCAACTAAATTCTTCTCTGGAATGAAGAACGAAACAAGATGGTTCACTTTGATACGTCAGACTGTTTGGTTAAGTGATTCAGAAAAGGACATTATTTTCCTCGGTGCTTCAAATCTCTTCTTTGACTTCGACAAGCCTACACTCCGACAAGCCTTGAAGCAGGGGGCATTTGTAGACAATTAAAATTTTACTAAATTTAAATCCATAAGAAATTTAGATTTTATCATAAATTAAATATATACTAATCAAAATAAATATTATGGGCTAATATGATCGGGTCAATTATTTAAATCTAATGAAATTGATTTAGATAAAAGCCCAATATTCTATTTGGTTAGCACATAGTTGGTCTTCTATCAAATGGGTCGGCCCATGAGCTTCAAGCCCAATAGCCCACTAAGGTTTTCTTGGAGATTACTCCATCCCCGCCCCCCACCCCACCTTTATAAAAGGGTCAAAGGAGAAGGTTAAGATAAGCAAGTAAGCAGAAGAAAAGGCAAAAGAAGCTATGAAGAATAGCATCAAGGTTTCCATCCATATCTGCAATCGTCGTGTGTGATCAAATTCCAAAGGCGAACTCAAATCATAGGCGGACAACTTTAAATCTTCCGTTCGTGATAATCCAACACCAAATCCTGGTTCGTGACGACCTTCAAATTGTTCGTGACTTACTACAAATCTGAATTTCGTCAAGTTCAAGATCAAGCTCTCAAGCTCTTGAACCATCGTCCATGAGGAGAAGAATCAAAGAACTAATTCTCTTAAGATTTTAGAGACTTTCTAGAGATTTTAACCCCATCACTTGAAATAGAATATATAATATTTGTCGCTATATTTCTTGTTTTGATTATTATTTTTCAGGAGCGAAATTTAGTTGTTATATTTGGCACGTGAGTTGTCCGTGCGTTCATGATTAGAGATGTGATTACAAGTTGCCGTGAGCATATGGTTTGTGGGTTGAGACCCATGACTTGTGATTATGAGATGAGGTATCTCGGAGTAATTTCGTTGCGAAATCTGTGTTAAAAAAACTTGATTAAATGGTTGTTATTTGTCTTCCCTATTTGGTTTCACTAGTACTTTCACGGTGTTATTATTACTTGCTGTTTATATTACATGTTTATTCTTGTTTCCATTTTCTAATTCTTGCTTTAATTATTAGATTTATACTTCTATGCTATACAAGTTATTTTGACTAGTAGGTGTCTTGACTTTTACCTCATCACTACTCCAGCGAGGTTAGTCTTGATAGGTAGTGCAGATAGAGATATTGGCGATATCGGACTCAGGCAGAGTTAGTTTATTTATCGCAAGAATTCAAGGTAGAGAGCTACTTGATCGTCATAGTTTGTTGGATTCGTTTCCTTTAATTGTACTGTCAGCTTGTTATTTAAACAATATAGTATTCCGATCTTTTATATCTTTCCTCGTATTCAACTAGAGTTTGTGACTCTGTATTATCTATTATTGGTAGATTGTTATGATTATTTCCTCTTAGACTTATTTCACTTTTGTTTTGGTATTCATATTAAACTCTATTTTAAACTATTATGGTTTAACTGACCTAATTATTGTAAGTAATTGTCTTACCTTGTCTTAGAGATTAGGTGTCATCATAACACATGTGGTAAAATTTTAGGCCATGATAAAGAATGCCAACAACAACAACAACAACAATATATCATTATAGTCTCACAAGTGAGGTCTAAGAAGGGTAGTGTACACGTATGCAAACCTTACCCCTACTTTGTGAAAGTAGAAAGACTATATCTGATAAATCCTCAGCTCAACAAAAGTATAATTACAACAGTTTAGAAAGAAAATATTTGATCGAAAATAACAAAGCATCATGTGGAAGCTAATAAAGCAAATCTTGATAACGATAAAGCAGACTTCAAAGAAAATATACTAAGCAACCTTTCATGTGTTAAACTTGATTCTAAAAATCTTGAATCAAGCAAAACTGATCTTGAAGGACATATCAAGAATCTTAAAAACCAAGTCCTTGAACTCACTTCTCATAATGAGCAGCAAACTTCTACTAATGGGAATGGAATAATGAGTGATCTGCAAAATAATCCTGAAAAGGATCTGAAAGAGCTCAAAAATAGTTTGTGTAATGCTGACTGTAGGAATAAAGTGCTACAAGAGAACCTAAAAGTCAAAGTTATAGACATAGATCTTCTGATGCATTGAGTTGGCTAAATAAAAATTGCAGCAATAAATCAGGAATTGGATATAAGAAACTTGTACCTAGGTTTGATCCTAAGTATATAGGAATCTTTGACAATAAGATGTGCACTCACTGTGGGAAGGTGGGACATTTCTGAGACAATTCGCTGCCTTAATTCATGCTTAGTTCAAAAATACTTTTAGATTACTTAAACATGTGTCAATAGAATAAAAACACTCCTTTTGTTCAAGCTAAGTGGATTAAGGTCAATAAGAAAAGGACAATTAATACTCTTCCCAGTTGGGCAAAAAGAGATTTGATTCATCCTTTTTAAAACAAAAAAAGACCCATGTTTGTCTAGGTTCCCAAGACTAATCTGTGATTTATATTGCAAGCTATAGTGGGAGGAAGCAATCAAGATTGGTACCTAGACAGTGGATGCTCAAGACATATGAGTGGTAAAAAGAAGAATTTTCTCTCACCGACAACCTTCAAAGGATGGAATGTGCCCCTTCAAAATGGTAAGAAAGGACAAATAATAGATATTGGTAAAATTGGTAAATCACTCTCTCATGCTATAGAAGATGTATACTATGTAGTGGGACTCAAGCATAATATCCTCAATATTTGTCAAATGTGTGATAAAGGTAATGTTCAACAATTTTTACTATCACTAAGCTGGATACTAATGAAATTGTTCTAAAAGGCAAGAGACATAACAATGTCTACTGGATATCTATTATGTCTCTTCCTCAAAATGAACATACACGCTAATGTAGGAGATGATCCACTACTGTTGCATAGAATTCTAGGACATGCCAGTCTGTCTCAACTCAACAAGCTGGCAATAAAGAACATGGTCCTTGGGTTACCAAAAGTCAAGTTTGCATCTTTGTATACGCCAAAATCGGGGAGTTCGACTTTGGGGTTAATGTGGCACTCCACGTCCGACCTCGAGAAGCTCGAAGAAGAATTTGAAGTGCGACCCCTAGGTGCGTCCCTCAAAGGAGCATATAGAAGGTTCACTGTGGTCAATCTCGGAGCAGTATAGATAGATAATCATCATGGAAAGACGGGAAAGCTCCCAAGGATACGTGGTTAGAGCTGACCGGGTCTGCAAAAATAGTACAAATCCATACTGAGCCACTATACAGCTGTACCAATAGCATTTCCTCGTCATTATTAGACATGTACTATGTTGGGATACCCCCTTCCTATATAAAGGGGACCCTTCTCATTTTGTAACACACATGAATATTGAATATAATAGAACATTTTCTGCTTTTCTCACACTCAATTCTGTCTTTCAACTCTATTATTTGCCACTCATTATTCTTTATTTATTGTTCTTCATTTACTGCTATTATCGGACCCAAGGTCCCTGATTCTGTCGAGTTCGAGACTCCAGTCCTTCAACAACATTGGTTTGGCTATCTTATTCTCTTTATTTACACTTAGCATCTATTGCCGAACAACTAGTATTGAAATAAATCACATATTTTTAGAACCACAAAATCAGGTATAATTGTTAAAACCTTTTTCAAGGTAAACAGTTTGGCGCCCACCTTGGGGCTAAAAATAATAGTGATTGTTTTGGTGCTAGTTTTCTAAGAACAGAAGTCATTCTTCAGCATTTTTCTTGTCCAAGAATCTTTGATTTCAATTCAAAAAATGTCTAACTCAACAAATGCGCACGAAAACAATAGTATTGGGCTTCATGTAGAGAGCGGTGCAAATGCTGGTGTACCACCGCAAAACCATGGGGTGACACCAGCACAAATCCTCATCGACATGGGCTCACGCAAAGCTGCACATATCGATGTGAGCTCTCATATCAACGGAAGTGTGTGCGGGGAAAACTAACATGAAGCATAGGGGACTCCAGCTCAGGAGGAAAGAGAAGTTAGCCTTCAAGTCGTTTTTGAGATGTTACAAACGCAACAAGTGGCTATTGCTCAGTTACAAAGTCAACAAAAACTCTAAGCACATCAGCACTAGAAACAACTCCTCAGGTCGAGCAGGCACCAGAGAGATCGAGTAACAACGGGTTAGCAGTAGACCCCACTATTATAAAGATGCTCGAGGAGCTCACCAGAAGGATTGAATCAGGAGAAAAGAAGATAGAGGCTAACGATAAAAAGGTGGAGATCAAATCCCGGGTGCACCCCCGATTCTGAAGGGTGTAGATTCAAAGAAGTTCGTGCGCATCAAGTGTGGCTCTGAAGACCATCCCAAAGAAATTTAGAATGCCCGATATCCCGAAATATAACGGGACCACAGACCCCAATGAGCACATTACCGCTTATACTTGTGCTGTAAAAGGGAATGACTTAAAGGATGACAGGATTGAATCCGTCTTGCTGAAGAAATTCGGAGAACACTGTCAAATGGGGCCATGGCGCGACATCACAACCTACCCCCGAACTCGATAGATTCATTTGCCATGTTGGTAGATTCTTTTCTGAAGGCACACGCCGGTGCTATCAAGGTTGCTGTAAGGAAGTCTAATGTCTTCAAAATCAAACAAATGGAGAACGAGATGCTGAGGGAATGGAATTACCACCGGTCTCCGATGAATGGGCAGTGCAAGCCTTTACTCAGGGCTTGAACGAACGAAGCTCGATAGCTTCAAAGCGGCTAAAGCAAAATTTGATCAAATATCCCGCCGTGACCTGGACAGACACTTACAACAGGTATCAATCGAAGATCAGGGTCAAAAATGACCAATTAGAAGCCCCCTCGGGCTCAGTATCTCCTAGTAGACTCTTAACAAAGGAACAAAGGTTTATAGGAAGGGAGCCGAGGCCAAACAAGGAAAGATACCAGCCGTATGTAGAAGATCGAAGAAACGCCCCGAGGTGTAACACACCTCGAGTCAATCGAAGGATAGAACAAGGTCAAAATTCCCTAGGACTTATGAGTAAAGCTGGGTTCGATAGGCACACTGGGCCAGTGGAGGAACCCCAGTTATCTGAGTACAACTTCAATGTTGATGTCTCGGATATCGTATTGGCCATAGGTAAAATCAAAGATACCAGGTGGCCAAAACCCATACTATCAGATGCTTCACAAAAGAACCCTAACTTGCCATGCAAATATCACGACACTCATAGTCATAGGGCCGAGGATTGTAGACAGCTTCGAGAAAAGGTAGCCCGACTGATCAGCGAAGGGCACCTTCGAGAGTTCCCCAGCGACCGAGCTAAAATCCAATTTCGAGAAATAGAGGCGAATAGGAAGAACGAACAAGAAGAACCATAGCACATCATCCACATGATCATTGGAGGGGCCGATGCCCCACAAGGACCCGTTGTCAAGCGAATGAAAATATTCATCACCAGGGAAAGGCGAACTCGTGGTTACATACTAGAGGATGCTCTCACATTCAGCGAAGAGGACATCGAGACCTTGTCTCAAGCCTCATAATGATGTATTAGTAATTTATTTTCTTTTGAATATATTTCAAATTAAATGTGTGTTGGTGCACCCAGGTAGTTCGACCAACATAATCAGGTCGAGGGTGGTGGAGCAGCTCGGATTGCTCGTCTAGATCGTACCAGACTCTCGAGTCCTCAATGGATTCAACATGGCGAGCAAGATAACTGAAGGATGGCGAGATCATCCTCCCAGTCAACGTGGCCGATACAATCCAAGATACCAAGTTTCACATCATCGGAGGTGACATGAAATATAATGGCTTACTTGGAAGGCTGTGGATATAGGACATGAGGGTGGTACCTTCAAATCTTCATCAGATGATGAAGTCCCAACAAAGGATGGCATAAAAATGGTGTACGGAGAATAACATATAGAAAAGGAGATGTTCGCGGTAAACGATGTGGCAGCAACATCGACTCTCCCCTTCCAGAATGAGTCAGGAAACAGGCTGACCCCCGAGGAACAGGTGATATGTGGGCATTCGAATGAAGATGACGAAGAAGACTTCCCCACTCCTCGAACCTTCATTTACCCCGAGGAGTCGGATGTAACAAAATCAACGGTCGAAGAACTCGAATATACCGTCTTGACCGAGCATCTTCCAGATCGAAAGGTATGCCTAGGAACGGTATTAACCCCCAAACTCTGGAAAGAACTCATCCAATTTCTTATTAACAACATTGATTGCTTTGCTTAGTCCCATTTAGACATGACATAGATGCAATAAAGCATGCCTCGAAAACTTATTCCCATTGCCCAATATTGATCACTTGATCGATGCCACGGCCAACCACGAGATCCTCACTTTTCTCGATGCCTACTTCGAGTATAATCGAATGCAAATGAACCTATAGGACATGGAAAGGACTTCGTTCATCACGAAGTGTGGTACATACTGTTATAATGTAATGCCCTTTGGGCTAAAAAATGCCGGAGCTACGTACCAACTTCTAGTTAATAAGATATTCAAACATCAAATAGGCCAATCTATGGAAGTTTACATTGATGACATGCTAGTTAAGTCCCTGCGCGCAGAGGACCATTTGACACATTTGCAAGAAACATTCGATATCTTTAGAAGCTACAACATGAAGCTCAACCCCGAGAAATGTGCCTTCGGAGTAGGATCGGGCAAATTTTTGGGCTTCATGGTGTCGAATAGGGGTATAGAGATCAACCCCAACCAAATCAAGGCCATTGAAGAAATCACAGTGGTGAACAATGTGAAGGCCATGCAGCGTATGACCGGGTGGATAGTGGGCTTAGGCCGATTCATCTCAAGATCGTCAGATCGGAGTCATCCTTTCTTCTCCTTGCTCAAGAAGAAGAACAACTTTGAGTGGGCTCCGGAATGCCCACATGCTTTGGAGGAATTAAAGTGGTATCTATCGAACCCGCCTTTGCTCCATACCCCGAAGAAAGATGAAACACTGTACTTGTATCTGGCCGTATCCGAAGTAGTAGTAATTGGTGTGTTGGTTCGGGAAGAACAAGGTACGCAATTCCCTGTTTATTATGTAAGTCGAAGTTATCCATACTTAGAAAAATTAGCTCTTGCGTTAATAAGTGCATCTCGGAAATTAAAACCTTATTGTCAATATGTCTTTTAACAATACACCTTCTTCGCAACATCTATATGCTACCTAAGGAGAACTCAACAAGTATTCAAGGCTCCTTCTCAATCAGCCTCGAATAGTTGGGGGGGGGGGGAATCCCCATCGGAGGTTATCTTTTTGAAAAAATCGAGTTATGCCTAAGGGGACCTCGATAGGAAAATATTGTATTGGGCCAAATGGTCGAATGAACCGAATCCATGTAGAACAATCGGGCCTCCGAAGGCAAGAACATGTGCACATATATCAAGTAATCAAAGAAGCCTCTCTTCTTGTCAAAACGTCGTAGGCCCCAAAGAAGTTTACTATTGTCGCACAAAATGGCTCAAGGTCCAAAAATCCTCGAACACTAGGGGACTATCATCAACAGTCAGCTCATCGAAGCCATCAAAAACTCGAATTTATAAGATCTCAATAAGGCAACTTCAAGCACGTAAGAACTCAGTGAGGCAGCATCGAATTTGTAAGACCTCAACTAGGCATACCCAAACTTATAAGACCTATATGAGGCAATACCGAGCTTATAAGACCTCAACGAGGCGTACTCAAATTTATAAGACCTTAAAAAGGCATAACCCCGATACTAAGGCCAAGGCTATATATTCGAACTTGTAAGACCCCTAAAAGGCATACCCTCAACATAGACACCAAGGTCACAGTACCTGGGGACTAAAGGCTACGGCCAAACATAAAGACTACTGTTGAACTAAAAAGATACGACTAAATTTACGCGACTTGGAGACGTCTGACTGCCGCTATAAAACTAAAGGCCTTAAAATACTTCAAAAATACTTTGAAAAGAACTGGTTAATTAGGCTACCCTCGACATAAGCAAAGAAGCTTTGATAATATCAGCTCCGAACAATAAATAGGCTTCGAAAACAATCAGCCTTCGATGAGAAGGTTTTGAAAACTCAGCATTCGAGCGAACCTCCTGAGGTACTCAGCTATCGTCACATATCGACTCATAATCGAGGTTCTCGTTTAAGCCGTCGAAGAGTCAGACGAACATAAAACATGCCAAGGCATAACAAGACTTCAAAAGTCTTTAGCCAAAATGAGGGAAAACTATAGCCATATTAGAGGTTGCATCGACCCTAACTAAAAAGAGCCTAAGGGCCAATTTGTAGGAGCCTAAGGGCCAACCTAAAAAGAGCCTAAGGGCCGATTTGTCAGAGCCTAAAGGACAAACTAAAAAGAGCCGAAAGGCTGATGTTTTAAAAGCTAAGGGTCGATATCTAAAAGAACTCAAAGGCCAAAGCACGCTGTGCTCGAGACCTCATCTAAGTTCAGGCTTGAAAACCTTGAGCTAAGGTAAAAAAATCAGACCTTAAGTGGTCACCTATTATTGCTCGCCTATCAAGCACCAAAAACCTAAGGGTTTTGTATTTTAAGTTCAACACATCGGACTAATCATCGACAAGCAACAAAAATTAAACCACAAAGGCAAAGACAAAGGCAAGATGGAAATGTATACAAAGATGAAACAAAAGGATCCTTTCCTATAATGGAGGCCGCAAAGTATATTTACAAAGCTCCCATGTGGAGCCGAGAAAAAATAATTAAGCCTAATCCTCGGCCAGAGTCACTTGGTTGGATGAAGTTCCCTCAAGAGCTGCGCCCTCGACAGCTTGACCCTCGACACCCTGGTCATCAACGACTTCTTCCCCCTCGAGGACTTCTTCTTCATCTTCACCGCTCTCTGGGCCACTAGCCGAATCCTCATCAGAAGTAAGAAATGTCGCTGATTCTTCCTCTAAGGCCTTCACTCTCTCGATCTCATCGGATAAGTCGAAACCCTTTGCATGTATCTCCTCGAGAGCCTGCCTTCGAGATTCCCATCGAGCATGGTCAAGGGCTCGAACTAGTTTGAGTTTGGCCTCAGTAGATACTGTCTTAGCCTAAGTATTTGCAGTGGCAGCATCATCCTAATATGAAGATATGAGCTCGTCGATCTCAGACTTAATCTGGGACAACTCAGCAACTGATTCAGCATGTAGATCTTTGTACTTACGACTTTCTCCCCTTGCCCCTTGGAGTTCGCGCCCAACCGAGATCAGCTTCTCTCAAAGAGTTTCTTTATCGGAGGCCACTTCATCCATGCGTTGCTTCAACCCAAGGATTTCAGTATCTCCGACGTTAAGCTCCTCTCGCATTAGGTCATCTTTTTTGCTTAAGCTAAAAGAATCAAACTAAGGCATTAAAACGCTCAATTGACTAAAGCACAAAGGTAAGCCCACGAAGGTCGTATTACCTACTTATCAAGATTGGCCCGCCCTCGAGACATCCTCTTCAAATGTGCTCGAAGGTCATCTAGCTCCCCCTCCCTTTTGGCATAAAGGGTTGTAAGCCCGTTCAACTCAGAAATGAGATTTCTAAACTCGTCCTTACAGTGAGCCAACTCAGCTTGTAACTTGGAAAAAGCTTGTTTGAAGAGTATCAAGGCCTAAAAACGCAAAGGAAAGGAGTTAGAAAAGCAACAATCGAAACTCAAAATACAGTGGTCAAGTCAAGATTACCTATTTTTGAAGCTTCTCGGCTTCTTCAAAAATCAATGAGGCATCGATATCGGGGCTTTCCTTGACTACGGTAAAATATCCTTCTCTCCGATGGATGCCCCCACGGCCGGAGATTCCATATCTTGGGCATCCCGTATTTTCACAAGAGAGAATGATGGTCCCGGCAGAGACTCATCTACATTGATAACCTCGAGCGGTTCAACTGGGGCCCTCTTCCTCCTTAGAAGGGCTCCGTTATGGGTTTCCGTAGGTTCATTAACTAAGTGCCCTTTGGCACCCGATGTGTTTTGGTCGTTGGTCATCCCGGGGACTTCGTCTGAGCCCCCCTCAACAATTCCCTTAGCTCGAGTCAGGACCACCTCGGTGGCCTCCGTTCCAGCAGCCTCCGGCTCAGCCACCTTCGACTCAATAGACTTCAAAGCAACAATGTTTCCTTTTCCCACTAGTAGGTAGTCATCATTCTCTTCACCCTCGGCATGAGAACTTTTGGCCGCTTCTCGAGTTAAGGTCACTGGATCGGCCTCGGGCTTTTGAACTTTAGCCTTCTTCGGCTTCGGGGACTCAGTTGGTGCTTTCTCCTTTCTTTTTTCTCCTTAGCAGGCTTCGGGGTATCTACTTCCCTAGGCAGGGGGTTCCCTCATCAAAACAGCCTCTCCAAGGCCTGCATAAGCACAAATGGTAAGAGTACTATCAAGAGATATCTTCTCTAAGGAGCACGAGTATGATAGAAATAAAAACTCACCATGGTTTTTTGCCTCCCAACGGATTTTAGCCAGATCACGCCACACGCGTTTCACATATGGGCAGGTCGAATCGTGTTGTCAGACCCAGCTTGGGAGATTCTTGACAGCACCTGGGTACCACTCGACAATTGAATCATCGAAGGGAGTTAATTCGAAGGCAAGAAAATATATCCGATTAGCAAAATATGTTTACTTACGTTTCATATTCCATTCCTCGGGGAATGGAATTTTCTTAGAAGGGATCAGGTCCGAGGTCCTAACTCAGACAAAGCGGCTCATCCACCCTCGGTCCTTGTCCTCATCAATACTAGCGAAAAAGGCCTTCGGAGATCGACGTTTTAACTTAATCAGGCCACCTCGATAGAGTCGAGGCTTATATAGTCTAATCAAATGATCAAGGGTAAAAGGCATCCCCTCGACCATGTTTGAGAAATACCTAATTAGATAAACAATGTGCCAGAATGATGGATAGATTTGTCCAAGCATCACCCGATATTGCTTGCAGAAATCGAGGATCACGAGGTCTATCGGTGGCGAAGAGGCTTCTACCGAGCCTAAGGTGAAAGGATATGTGTATACACTAAGAAAACCAGCTTTGTGTTTGGTTATGTCTTCTTCATGTGAAGAAATATCTACTTGCACTGCCTCCCCCCAATGACAGTCAGCCTTCACTTTCTCAGTTTCAGTTATTAGGCTGATGTATCGAGACATAGGTTCGCATCGTCTCGGAACAGAGGAGGATTTTTCGACCTAGAAATTAGAAGATGTTTCACAAGGCCCGGGAATACACTTCTCAATACGAGGTGGTACTACTGTTTTGCTCTTAGACGAGCATGATGACGAAGGGCTTTCTCCTGTTGGGGAACAATTTTAGAGGTTTTTGCATTTTTGCTATAAAATCACAAAGGAGAAGAAGAAATCGGCTGAGAGATGAACACAAGGAAGAAGTGAGCGCATAAACACAGTTGTTAAAGATCTGAGGACATTATGGAAGGTAAAGGTTTAAGGAGCAAAGGATTGAGGTATTTAGAGGGATAAGTCATACGTGTTGAAGAAGGTAAAGAGACGGCCAACTGCCATTTTTGATTTAAAGCTTTTCGAGAAGCGTATAGGCATGACTTTTGCACGTCTTTTCTATCACATCAATCACTAACCACACATGATTGGCATCATGATGGGGAAATCGAAGAGTCAAAGAATTTAAATCGTTTCTTATCATTTCATTCTAAGAAACGCAAGGACTATCTGTATACGGCCAAAATTGGGGAGTTCGACTTTGGGGCTAATGTGGCACTCCACGTCCGACCTCGAGAAGCTTGAAGCAGAATTTGAAGCGTGACCCCGAGGTGCGTCCCTCGAAGGAGTATATTGAATGTTCACTATGGTTAATCTCGGAGCAATATAGATCGATAATCGTCATGGAAATGCAGGAAAACTCCCAAGGATACGTGGTTAGAGCTGACCGGGTATGCAAGAATAGTACAAATCCGCACTGAGCCACTATACAGCTGTACCAATAGCATTTTCTCGTCATTATTAGACATGTACTATGTTGGGATTCCGCCTTCCTATATAAAGGGCACCGTTCTCATTTTGTAACACACATGAATATTGAATGCAATAGAACATTTTCTGCTTTTCTCACGATCAATACTGTCTTTCAGCTCTATTATTTTCCACTCATTATTCTTTATTTATTGTTCTTCATTTACTGCTATTATCGGACCCGAGGTCCCTGATTCCATCGAGTTCGAGACCCCAGTCCTTCATAAACATTGGTTTGGCTATTTTATTCTCTTTACTTACACTTAGCATCTATTGCCTAAAAACTAGTATTGAAATAAATCACATATTTTTAGAACCACAAAATCAAGTATAATTGTTAAAACCATTTTCAAGGCAAACAATCTTATAATATTTGTGATGCATATCTGAGAGGTAAATATGTAAGGTCATCTTTTAAATCTAAGAAATTTATTAGTACCGCCAGACCCTTAAAACTTCTCCACATGGACCTATGTGGACTAATGAGAGTTAAGAACAAGGAAGGAAAGAAGTATGTGTTTGTAATTGTTGATGACTTCTCTAGGTACATATGGACCTTGTTTGTAGAATCTAAGGACGAAACCTTTGATGTATTTTGTGTGTTTGTCAGAATGATTCAACAGAAACTAGGCAATCTTGTATCAAGTATAAGAACATATCATAGAATTGAGTTTGAAAACTCTAAATTTCTTGACTTATGCAGAATTCATGGCATTGAACATAATTTCTCTACACCAAAAACTCCACAACAAAATGATAATAGAAAGAAAGAACAGATCTCTAGAAAATATGGGTAGGACCATGCTGATTGCAGTGGACCCATTCTGCTTGCTACTTGTTAAGAAAATACATGGTTAGACCCATTCTTCAGAAGGCACTCTATGAGTTACTTCAACGAAGAAAGCTCAACACTTCTCACCTAAGAGTTTTTGGTGTAAATGCTTTGTACACAAATGGCACAGAAGTTCTAGGAAAGTTTGATGATAGAAGTGATAAGGGAGTATTCCTGGGATATTCACCATATAGTAAGGCATACAAAGTATTCAATAAAAGAACTATACATGTGAAAGAAAATGTTCATGTAATTTTTTATGAATCTAACAACATGGCTGAGAAAGGTTTGTAGGATGAATACTATATGGCTCACTGAAGAAGGAACTTTGGAGTATTTGAATAACAGCCTGAAGGAGCATTAGGTAATCATGAAGGCAGTGAAAGTGATCAGAAAGAACAAGAGGAAAAGGAAAAAAACTAACCAATAATCATACAGGTGAAGCTGAATATACTAGCACTGGTCCTTTGGGCCACTTCTCTCCTGAACCATCTCAAGGTATACAAGTTAGGACATAGAAACACCAAAGTTCTCATCCCCTTAAGAATATCATTTTGGATCCATATGCAGAAGTACAAACAAGATCATCCTTGAGAAACTTGTGTGCACTCACTGAAATTCTCTCATAAATTGAGCTGAAGACATAAAGGAAACCCTAAAGGGTCCAGACTGGATAATGGCCATTCAAAAGGAGCTGAATCACTTTGAAAGGATAAAGGTTTGGCTCTGGTACAAATACCCAAAAACAGAATTGTTATAGGTACTATTTGGGTTTTCAGAAACAAGTTGGATGAGCAAGAAAATATCACAAGGAACAAGATCAGACTTGTGGTTCAGGGATACAATTAGGAAGAAGAAATTGACTATGATAAAATATTTGCTCTACTAGCCATAATGGAAGCCATAAGAATGTTGATAATCTTTGTTGCTCATATGGAATTCACTATATATCAGATGGATGTGAAAAGTACATTCCCGAATGCTTACTTAAAAGAGGAAATATTTATTAAATAGCCCCTGGCTTTGCAAGAGAAGAGTTTCCTAATCATGTTTTCAAATTGCACAATGCATTATATGGATTGAAGCAGGCTCCAGGAGTTTGATATGAGAGGTTCTCAAAATTCCTCTTAACCAATGACTTTTTAAGAGGTAAGGTGGACAAGACATTATTTCTACAGAATAAAGGAAACAATCTTCTAATTGTGCAAGTGTATGCGGATGATTATTTTTGGGGCTACAAATGAATCAATGTGCAAAGAACCTACTGAAATGATGGGTAATGAATTTGAAATGAGCATGATAGGTGAGTTGAATTTCTTTATTAGGCTACAGATCAAACACTTGGAACCATGAACCATGATTCACCAACAAACAAATATCAAAGAACCCCTGAAAAAATTTAATATGTACTCTTCAAAGTCAATTGATACTCCTATTCTATTGAAACAAAGCTTGATATAGATAAAGAAGGGAAAAATGTGGAACAAAAATTATACAGAGGAATAATTGGATCATTGTTGTATCTCACTACAAGCAGGCCTAATATTATATTCAGTGTGGGGTTATGTACAAGATCAGGCAAATACCAAGGAGTTTCACTTAAAGGCTGTCAAAAGAATACTCTGATATCTTAAAAGAACTCCAGATTTGTGTATGTGGTATCCAAGAGGATATAACTTTGACTTAATTGGTTATGCTAATACTGACTATGTAGGTTTTCATGTTGACATAAAAAGTACTTCAGGAACATCTTATTTCTTTAGTTCTTGCCTTGTGTCTTGAGGAGCAAAGAAGCATACTCAGTGGCCCTATCTACAGCTGAAGCAGAATATGTAGTTGCACCATCTTGTTGTACACACTTGCTATGGATAGGACAACAGCTTAGGGACTGTAATATTTTTGTTCATTGTGTCTTTATTTTTTTGTGACAACACCAGTGCCATAAATATTGCTAAAAATATATGTCCGCATAAGAGAACCAAACACATTGATATCAGGCATTATTTTCTCGGAGATAATGTTGAAAAGAGAAATATCTCAATAAATTGCGGTAAAACCGAAGATCAAATTGCTGTTATTTTTACTAAGGCACTAAGTAGGGACCACTTTGAAAGAAATAAACTGGAACTAGGATTATTCAAGACCTCCCACTAGGTTGAACCCCAATTATCGTCTAGAAAAATGGTCTATAGTTGTACATGGTTGAGGTATCAAATGCTTGATTCAGTCTCATACTTGCTTTAAGTATACATATTTGCCCTGAAAGTCTGACTGGTGATTGTGCCTTATGATATTGACTTATTGTGTCTGAAGCTTCAGTGTAGAAACAACTAAAGAATTGCAAAGGATTTGGTTCTCTGAATCATGTACGTGACATCTTATCTAAGGTCATTAGAACTTGATAACTGAAATTATTGTTGCTCTCAAATTTCCTTAATCTTGTAAGCATCACTTCTATTTATTATCAAAGTCAAGGATGAAGGGCGACTTCTATAGTAATTAAACTCCTATTAATTCTAAAAGTCCGTTTGTCAAAAGTAACTGTTATTAGAGTCTTATTAAAACTCAAATCAGTCTCTCTCTCTCTCTGTCTCTCTCTCTCTCTCTTCAAGTGAAATATGGATTACTCTTTTTAAAAGCCAGCTTTTGATACCTCTCCAAAATTCACTACTTCTCTCCAACCCTAAGTAAGAACTAAAGCAAAACACTTCGTTCTTTCTCTACCATGACTAAGCCTAGCCAAACGCCATCAAAGACAAAATCATCATCAACGACAAGGTTTAAATCCAAAATTGAGAAGTCTATGCCAAATATAAGTGAAAACCAGTTGTTAGTTTTGAACCATCACCTGTTATTTCTCCACATATGCACTCTCATGCCCCTGCACCACCACCGACTGTCACTGTTCCACCTTTAACTTCTACCTTTGTGATACATCTTTCTTAAAAACCAACCACCCATATACTTGTAACCGTCCCACTGTCACGACCCCAGTTCGCCCTCCGTGAACTATCGTGACGGCACCTAGTCTCTACGACTAGGTAAGCCTAACAAATGCGGAAAAGAAAATAATTGTGGAAAGAAAATAATTATAAACTAAGATAACAAAGTGAAACAGTGTTTAAGATGCCGCCTGGCATATAACAGTACAAAATCTCAACCTAACACTCCCAAAATCCGGAACCCCATGAATCACAAGCTAAGAGTTTACATAAAAAGCTCTAACTCTAGAAATATCTATCAAAAGGAAAATACAGAAGGGCTATACTAGTACTGAGAATAGAAAGGGACTCTTCGGTCCGCAGACACAGCAGATATACCTCGAAGTCTCAATGAAAGTGCCTCGTCTAAAGTTGATAAATCTGAGTTGAAGTACCTGGATCTGCACATGAAAAACATACGCATAAAGGACATGAGTACACCACAGCGACACTCAGTAAGTGCAAAGCCTAACCTCGGTCGGGTAGTGATGAGGAAAGTCAGGGCCCTACTGGATTAAATGAAATATAAGGTAAAACAGTATAGAATGACACAGTATAACTAAATGCAACAGCAATAAATAACACAGAATAAAAAGAATAACAACAACTATAATAGAGACAAATAATCACGGGAAAAGAGTACAGTTCAACTCAGGAATAACAATCGGAGATCTCCCAGGATATCGTCCCGTAGTCCCAATATATATATCCAGTGGATCTCCCGGGATACCGTCCCGTAGTCCAACTCATAATGCGCGGGGATCTATCGGAATCCCGATCCGTAATCCCAAATATGAATACCCATTACTGGGGGAATCTACTGGGTGCAGTCCCGTAGTTCCAATATAAAAGTGCAGGGGGATCTCCCGAAATACCGATCCGTAATCCCAAAGTAAACATGTAGGGGCATATCCCGAGATACCGTCTCGTAGTCCCAAAGTAAATACAGAGCAACAACAAGAAGAATACACAGTTCAATTCAAATTCCATACCAAGGTAAAACAGGTAATTCTAGCCTAGCATGCTGCACATAATCCAAATAAGGCAGTTTGAGCAAGTAAAGCATTTAAGTCAATTAGACATGCTTCCCTAAGCTAACAACATGTTTAAATTGCAAGGACTATAAGCAGGAAAAGAAACACAATTAAAAATTACTTAAAGAAAACCGTATTTTCAATAATTAGCACAAGTACGCACTCGCCACCTCACGTACAAGGCATTTCAAATATCAGTAATACTAAATCCTAAGGGGAGTTCCCCCATACAAGGTTAGACAAGCCACTTACCTCGAACCGGCTCAATAATCAACCCGAAACCACGTTCTTGCCACGAGTACTCGACTCCAAATGGCCCAAATCTATTCAATTCAATTGCATAATGTAAATAACACTTCAAGTAACTGATTCCACTAATAAATTCTAAGCTAACACGTGAAATTAGGTAAAATGACCAAAATACTCTCCGGGCCCACGTATCGGAATCGGGTAAAATTTAAATTTTTAGAATCCTTATACCCTCATGAGTCTAACCATACCGAAATTGTCCAAATCCAATGTCAAATCCTCAATCAAAACTCGAAATTTAGGTCTAAGAACTTTCCCCCAATTTTCCACCATAAATTCGAAATTAAAGGATGAATTTAAGTGAAGATTCATGGAAATTAGTCTAAGCCGAGTAGGAATCACTTACCCAAATCGCCCAGGTGAAAAAATCTCTTCAGAAATTGCTATTTCCCGAGCTCCTAAGTCCAAAATATGAATTATGGCTTAAACCCTCAAATTGGGTTTTTAAAATATGCCCAGGTATTTGCTTCTTCATGAACGCGATGCCTTGGTCACAAATGCAATGCACAATTTCCTCCTCCTACACGAACGCGGGGCAACCATCGCGAACACGTAGGTATAAGACCTCCCAGCTTCTCGAACGCGGGAGCACCTTCGCGAACGTAAAGCATTAAACCTCCCCATCCCCAGCTTCTCTTCGCGAACGCGAAACCCCACTTGCAAATGCGAAGAAGGAAACCAGAACCGGGCTGCTGCAATTTCTCTAAGTTCCAAAATGACCCGCTGAGCATCCGAAACACACCCGAGGCCCTCAGGACCTCAACTAAACATGCCAACCAATCTAAAACATCATTCAAACTTGTTCAAATCTTTGGAACACTTAAAACAACATCAAAACACCAATTTAACATCGGATTCAAGACTAAGAACTCCAAAAACTCTCAAATTACACTTTCAATCAAAAAGTCTATCAAACCTCATTCGAATGACCTGAAATTTTGCAAGCACGTCAAATTCAACACTACGAAGCTACTCCAACTTCCCGAATTCCATTCCGACCCCGATATCAAAATCTCACCATCGAATCGGAAACTTCAAAAATTCAACTTTCGATATTTCAGGCCTTAATAAGCTACTGACCTCCAAAACACAATCCGAACACGGCCCTAAGCCCGAAATCACCAAACGGAACTAATGGAACCGACAAAATTCCATTCTGAGGCCGTCTTCACTCTACTCCTACTACGGTCCAAATTCTAAAGCTTAAGCTCTCATTTAGGGACTAAGTGTTCCAAAACACTCCGAAACTCAAAACCAAACATCCCGGCAAATCAAAATAGCATAAACACACACGAGGAAAGCAGTTAATAGGGGATCAGGGCATTAATTCTTAGAACGACCAGCCGGATCGTCACATCCTCCTACACTTAAACATTCGTTCATCTTTGAACGAGCATAGAGACATACCAAAAGTAGTGAAAACATGAGGGTAATTGCTACGCATATCTTGCTCGGTCTCCCAGGTCACCTCCTTGACCGGCTAACCCCGCTACTGAACCTTCACTGATGCAATATTCTTTGACCTCAGCTTTCAAACCTGCCTGTCCAATATTGCCACTGGCTCCTCAACATAAGATAGATCCTTGTCCAACTGAACTGAGCTGAAATTCAATACGTGCGACGGATCACTGTGATACCTCCATAGCATCAAAACATAAAATAACGGATGAACTCCTACCAAGCTGGGAGGTAAGGCAAGCTCATAAGCGACCTCCCCAACACACCACAATATCTCAAAAGGGCCAAAAAACCTCGAACTCAACTTTCCTTTCTTCCCAAATCTCATAATGCCCTTCATAGACGAAACCCAAAGCAGAACCCACTATCCAACCATATAGGAAACATCACGAACATTCCAGTCCGCGTAACTCTTATGTTTGGATTGGGATGTTCGGAGCCTATCATGAATCACCTTAACCTTCTCCAAGGTATCCTGAACCAAGTCTGTGCCTAATAATCTAGCCTCACCCAGCTCAAACCAACCCACCGGGGATCTACACCACCTACCATATAAAGCCTCACACGGTGCCATCCGAATGCTGGACTGATAACTGTTGGTGTAGGCAAACTCCGCCAATGGCAAGAACTGATCCCAAGACCCTACAAACTCAATCACACACGCATAGAGCATATCCTCAAGAATCTGAATAGTGCCTTAGATTGTCTGTCCTTCTGAGGGTGAAATGCTGTGCTCAACTCCATCCGAGTACCCAACTCACATTGTGTGGCCCTCTAGAACCGTGATGTGAACTGAGTACTTCTATCTGAAATGATGGAAACTGGAATACCATGCAGACAAACAATCTCCCGGATATAAATCTCCGCCAGACGCTCCGAATAATAGGTAGTACACATAGGAATGAAATGCGCGGACTTGGTCAGCTGATCCACAATCACCCAAATGGCATCGAACTTCTTCAAAGTTCGTGGGAGCCCAACTACAAAGTTCATGGTGATCCGCTCCCACTTCCACTTCGGAATCTCTATCTACTGAAGCAACCCACCCAGTCTCTGGTGCTCATACTTCACCTACTGATAATTATGGCACCAAGCTACACACCCAACTATATCTTTCTTCATCCGCCTCCGCCAATAGTGCTGCCTCAAATCCTAGTACATCTTCACGGCACCCGGATGAATGGAATACCGCAAACTATGGGCCTCTTCTAGAATTAACTCCCGAAGCCCATCAACATTAGGCACATAAATCTGACCCTGCATCATCAGTACCCTATTATCACCAATAGTCACATCTCTGGCATCACCGTGCTGAACCTTGTCTTTGAGGACAAGCAAATGAGGGTCATCGAACTGAAGCTCCCTGATACGATCAAATAAGGAAGACCGAGAAACCACACAAGCTAGAACCCGACTGGGCTCCGAAAGATCCAATCTCACCAACTGGTTGGCTAAGGCCTTAACATCCATTGCCATGGGCCTCTCCGCTTATGGTAAATAAGCCAAACTCCCCAAACTCTCTGCCTGGTGACTCAAAGCATCAGCCACCATATTAGCCTTGCTCGGGTGATATAAAATAATGATATCATAGTCCTTCAATAGCTCTAACCACCTCCTCTAGCACAAATTAAGATCCTTCTGCTTGAACAGATGCTGCAAACTCCGGTGATTAGTATAAATCTCATAAGGCACACCGTACAAATAATGACGCCAAATCTTTAGGGTATGAACAATAGCAGCTAGCTCAAGATCATGGACAAGATAATTCTTCTCATGACTGTCTGGACGCATAGGCAATCAGCCTATCGCCCTACATCAAAACCGCTCCAAGGCCAATCCTCGAGGCATCACAATAGACAATATAAGACCCCGAACCTGTAGGCAATATCAAAACTGGGGCTATAGTCAAAGCTGTCTTGAGCTTCTGAAAGCTTGCCTCACACTTTTTCGTCCACTGGAACAGAGCACCCTTCTGGGTCAACCTGGTCATAAGGGCTGGAATCGATGAAAACCCCTCAACAAAACGACGGTAATAACTCGCCAAGCCTAGAAAACTACGGATCTCTGTAGCTGAGGATGGTCTGGGAGAACTCTGCAGTGCCTCTACTTTCTTCAAATACACCTGAATACCCTCACTCGATACCATGTGGCCCAAGAATGCCATGAAATCCAACTAAAATTCACATTTTGAGAACTTAGCATATAACTTCTTTTCCCTCAAAGTCTGGAGCACTGTCCTCAGGTGCTGCTCATGATCTTCCCGACTCCGAGTATACACCAGAATATCATCAATAAAGAGAATGACGAACGATTCAAGATATGGTCGGAACACACTGTGCATCAAATGCATAAAGGCTGTTGGGGCATTGTTCAGCCCAAATGACATAACAAGGAACTCGTAATGACCATACCGAGTCCTGAAAGTAGTCTTCAGGATATCTGGCTCCTGAGTCTTTAACTTATGGTAACCTGAGCGCAAGTCAATCAGAGAAAATACTCGTTCACCTTGAAGCTGGTCAAACATATCATCAATACGAGGCAAAGGATAACAGTTCTTCACTGTAACTTTGTTCAACTAGCGATAATCAATACACATACACATAGAACCATCCTTCTTCTTCACAAACAAGACAGGAGCACCTCAAGGTGATACACTGGGCCTAATTAAACCCTTATCAAGCAATTCCTGTAACTGATTCTTCAACTCCTTCAACTCAGGAGGGGCCATACGATACGGAGGAATAGAAATGGGCTGAGTGCCCGACAATAGATCAATGCAAAAATCAATATCTCTATCAGGCGGCATGCCCGAAAGGCCAGCTGGAAACACATCAGAAAAATCCTTTACTACTGGGACTGAATCAACTGAAGGGGTATCAATACTAAAATCTCTCACATATGCTAGATACGCGTCACACCCCTTCTCAACCATTCGCTAAGACTTAAAGAAAGAAATAACTCTACTGGGAGTGTGATCTAAAGCACCCCTCCACTCAACACGTGGTACACCTGGCATAACTAGCTTTATGATTTTGGCGTGACAGTCAAGAATAGCATAATGGGGTGACAACAGTCCATGCCCAAGATAATATCAAAATCTACCATATTGAGCAACAATAAATCGGCTCTGGTCTCAAAAACACTAAGAGCAACCAAAGACGACTAATAAACGCGGTCCACAACAAGAGAATCTCCCATAGGAGTAGAAACGTAAATAGGGAAACTCAAAAAATCCTGAGGTACACCCAAATGCGGAGCAAAATAAGAAGACACATAAGAATAAGTGGAGCTGGATCGAATAGAACCGATATATCTCTACGACAAACCAGTATAATACGTATGATGACATAATTGGTAGCAACAGCCTTGGTACGAGCAGGAAGGGCATAGTATCTGGCATGGCCTCCCCTTTTAGGGAAACCTCTACCTCCCCGACCTCCACCTCTAGCTGGCTGAGTAGGTGGGGTAGCAACTGGAGCTATAACCATATCCTGAGAACTCTGTGGGGCACGCTGTGGCTGAGAAGTCTGTGGAGGTGCACCCCTCCTAAGTTTGGGTGAATTACTCACCATATGGCGTGTGTTACCACACTCAAAACAAGCTCTAGGAGGATGTGTTGGCTGTGACTGGCTCGGGCCATGTCTACTGGACTGACCACTGAAAGCACCACGGGCAGGAGGTGCGCTAGATACTCGAGGTGCACAATATGGCTCATGAGGCCTAGGAGGAGCTGGAATACCACTGGCTACTAGAAGAGCTAAATGAACAGGGCGACTCATATAACCCCTACCATAACAACCTGCAGCTGGGGCACGGGCACCAGAATAATGGCCCGACTCTCGAGACCTCTTGGCCCCTCTCTCCTCTCTATCCCTAGTATGAATACCCTCAATCCTCATAGCAATGCTCACCACCTGCTGATAAGAAATATCCATCTCCAACTCACGAGCCATGCTAGACCTGATGCTAGGAATAATCCCCTCAATAAACTGGCGAACCCTCTCGCGAAAAGTAGAAACCAAGGCTGGGGCATGTCTAGCCAAGCTAGTGTAACAGACAACATACTCCAAGACAGTCATAGTACCCTGGTGCAAATGCTCAAACTCTGCGCGCCATGCATCCCTAAGGCTTTGAGGAACATACTCCCTCAGGAACATATCTGAAAATTGAGTCCAAGTCAGGAAGGAGCCTCATCCGGACTAATCTAACTCATAGGTGTGCCACCACTCATAGGCGGCTCCTCGAAGCTGGAAAGCAGTGAAGGAAACTCTGCTTGATCCTGATATACCCATGGTGTAGAGAATACGGTAGCACTCATCTTGAAATTCCAGAGCATCGTCTGATGCTAGACCACTAAATACAGGAGGCTTGTACTTCTTGAACCTCTCAAGCCTCAGCTGCTCATCCTCGAAAACCGCTGCCCTGTCCTCCGGCTGATCTCAGACTGTAGGTTGTATAAGAATAATCTCTAGGACCTGCTCAACATGCACTCACTACTCAGGAGTGCGGGCGGTGGGAGACTGTGCCCCTCCCCTGGCCTGAGATGTATCTGCAGTAAGGGGAAGCAACCCTGCCTGAGCCAGAGTGGTGTACATGCTCATGAACTACGCAAGAGTCTCCTGGAGTGCTGGAGTAGTAGTAGCAGTAGGCATATCAGGTGCATGGACTTCGGTTGGAACTGCTGGTGGTACCTCGGTGGCAGCTTGCGCAGGTGCTCTGGATGCACCACGTGCGCGTCCTCGGCCTCTACCTCGGCCCCGGCCTCTAACGACTGTAGTAGGGGCGCGGGTGCTTGATCGTCTCGGGTAGCACGTGTCCTCACTATCTATGAGAGAATAGAAGATAGAAGTTCAGAACTGTGATATCAAAATCTCACATGACAAGGAAATCAAATGAAGTGGAATTTTCCTAACAGTTACATAGCCTCTCGTATATAAGTACAGACGTCTCCGTACCGATCCACGAGACTCTAATAAACCAGCTTGTGATTCATGACTCCTATGAACCTAGAGCACTGATACCAACTTGTCACGACCCCAGTTCGCCCTCTATGAACTATCGTGACGACACCTAGTCTCTATGACTAGGTAAGCCTAACAAATGCGGAAAAGAAAACAATTGCGGAAAGAAAATAATTATAAACTAAGATAACAAAGTGAAATAGTGTTTAAGATGTCGCCTGGCATATAACAGTACAAAATCTCAACTAACACTCCCAAAATCCGGAATCCCATGAATCACAAGCTAAGAGTTTACATAAAAAGCTCTAACTTCAGAAATATCTATCAAAAGCAAAATACAAAAGGGCTATACTTGTACTGAGAATAGAAAGGGACTCTTGGGTCTACGGATGTGGAAGATATACCTCGAAGTCTCTATGAAAGTGCCTCGCCTCAGGGGTGATAGGAGTGAGTCGAAGTACCTGTATCTGCACATAAACAATTTGCGCAGAAAGGGCATGAGTTCACCACAGCGGTACTCAGTAAGTGCCAAGCCTAACCTCGGTTGGGTAGTGACGAGAAAAGTCAGGGCCCTACTGAGATTAAATGAAATATAAGGTAAAATAGTATAGAATGAGATAGTATAACTAAATGCAACAGTAAGAAATAACACAGAATAGAAAGAACAACAACAACTATAATAGAGACAAATAATCACGGAAAAAGAGTACAGTTCAACTCAGGAATAACAACCGGGGATCTTCCAGGATACCGTCCTGTAGTCCCAATATACATATCCAGGGGATCTCCCGGGATACCGTCCCGTAGTCCAACTCATAATGCGCGGGGATCTACCGGAATCCCGATCCGTAGTTCCAAATGTAAATACCTAGTACTGGGGGGAATCTACCGGGTGCAGTCCCGTAGTACCAATATAAAAGTGCAGGGGGATCTCCCAGAAAACCGATCCGTAGTCCAAAGTAAACATGCAAGGGGATCTCCCAGGATACCGTCCCATAGTCCCAAAGTAAACACATAGCAACAACAAGAAGAATACACAATTCAATTCAAATTCCATACCAAGGTAAAATAGGTATTTCTAGCCTAGCATGCTGCACATAATCCAAATAAGCCAGTTTGAGCAAGTAAAGCAATTAAGTCAATTAGACATGCTTCCCTAAGCTAACAACGGGTTTAAATTGCAAGTATAAACAGGAAAAGAAACACAATTAAAAATTACTTAAAGAAAATCAGATTTTCAACAATTAGCACAAGTATGCACTCGTCACCTC
Source organism: Nicotiana sylvestris (assembly GCF_000393655.2). Lineage (NCBI taxonomy): Eukaryota > Viridiplantae > Streptophyta > Magnoliopsida > Solanales > Solanaceae > Nicotiana > Nicotiana sylvestris. The sequence goes on along the minus strand of NC_091068.1, from coordinate 92,976,459 downwards.
ACGTACAAGGCATTTCAAATATCAATAATACCAAATCCTAAGGGGAGTTCCCCCACACAAGGTTAGGCAAGCCACTTACCTCGAACCGGATCAATAATCAACCCGAAACCACGTTCTTGCCACGAGTACTCGACTCCAAATGGACCAAATCTATTCAATTCAATTGCATAATATAAATAACACTTCAAGTAACTGATTCCACTATAAATTCTAAGCTAATACGCGAAATTAGGTAAAATGATCAAAATGCCCTCTGGGCCCACGTCTCGGAATCGTATAAAATTTATATTTTCAGATTCCTCATACCCTCACGAGTCTAACCATACAAAAATTATCCAAATTCAATGTCAAATCCCCTATCAAAACTCAAAATTTAGGTCTAAGAACTTTCCCCCAATTTTTTACCATAAATTCGAAATTAAATGATGGATTTAAGTGAAGATTCATGGAAATTAGTCTAAGCCGAGTAGGAATCACATACCAAATCGCCCACATGAAAATCTCTTCAAATATTGCAATTTCCCGAGCTCCCAAGTCCAAAATATGAATTATGGCTTAAACCCTCGAATTGGGTTTTTAATATCTGCCCAGGTATTTCCTTCTTCGCGAACGTGGAAGGTTCCTCGCGTTCGTGAAGTACAACTCCGCTTGGGTCCAGTTTTCCTTCATCGCGAACGTGATACCCTGGTCGAAAACGCCATAGACAATTTTCTCCTCCTACGCGAACGCGAGACAACCATCGCGAACACGTAGGTATAAGACCTCCCAGCTTCCCGAACGAGGGAGCACCTTTGCAAACGCGAAGCATTAAACCTCCCCCAACCCCAGCTCCTCTTTGCGAAAGTGAGACCCCGCTCGCAAACATGAAGAAGGAATCTAGAACTGGGTTGCTGCAATTTTCTGTAATTTCTCTAAGTTACAAAATAACCCGTTGAGCATCCGAAACACACTCGAGGCCCCCGGGACCTCAACCAAACATGCCATCAAATCCTAAAACATCATTCAAACTTGTTCAAATCTTCTAAACACTCAAAACAACATCAAAACACCAAATTAACATCGGATTCAAGCCTAAGAACTCCAAAAACTCTCAAATTACGTTTTCGATCAAAAAGTCTATCAAACCTCATCTGAATAACCTGAAATTTTGCAAGCACATCACATTCAACACTACGGATCTACTCCAACTTCCAGGATTCCATTCCGACCCCGATATCAAAATCTCACTATCGAATTAGAAACTTTACAAATTCAACTTTCGGCATTTCAAGCCTAAATAAGCTACATACCTCCAAAACACAATCCGAACATGCCCCTAAGTCCAAAATCACCCAATGGAGCTAACAGAACTGACAGAATTCCATTCCGAGGTTGTCTTTATACTGCTCCAACTACGGTCCAAATTCTAAAGCTTAAGGTCTCATTTAGGGACTAAGTATCCCAAAACACTCCAAAACTCAAAACCAAGCATCCCCGCAAATCAAAATAGCGGAAACAAATACGGAGAAAGTAGTTAATAGGGTATCAGGACGTTAATTCTTAAAACGAGCAGTCGGGTCGTCACACCCACAAATTACCTCCAAACCCATAAAATTCAAGGCTACTTCAAGGAAATTAGTAAAGGGTGAAAATATAGTTGATCGGGTTGTGGCTAAGGGGGAACTAGAGGTAAAAGGGACTACTGCTCGGGGGGAACCTTCACTCGCCAAGGATGCTCAAGTAAACACTCCTCCATCAAAACTTGATGTTCTAGCATCTGCAATTGAGGTGTTCCTGTTAGAAGTTATTGAACCACTGAGGGACACACCATATGTAAAACGTACTGCCATAGAAAAGGAAGTACTAGCTCAGAAAAAAAGCTTAGAAATAGTTGCAGACCTGCCTGTGGTTGAGGGGAAGGTGAGAAAGAAACACAGGATAACAAAGGTTTCAATGGAAGCTCTTATTGTTGGACTGATGATGAGGAGGATGAAGAAGCAAATACGGAAGGAGAAGGAGAAACATATAAGGAGGAAGAAAGGGTACAGGAGAAAGATCAAAGTTCAAAAGAAAAAAAATGAGAATTAGGGCGAATCAGGTGAAGGGAATGAAGGTGAGATAGAAGAAATACAAGGTGAACAAGTAGGAGATTCAGAAGAAGAAGAAGAAGAAAAAAGAAGTTTGGGAGAAGATGACTCTGAATGTGAGGGTAATGAAGAGGAAAAAGAAAGTGAAGGTAAGGGTTCTGAATCTGAAGGTGAGGAGGACAATGCAAGTGAGGAATATGAAGGCTCTATAAATATTGGGAATACAGCCATGACCACTTTGGAGGAAGTTCATAAAGAGGAATGATTGCAGGAACCTAGGCCTTCCTTAACTCCTTTCGTAGGAGATAAGGAAGTTGAAACTGATGAGGATAATTTGACATTGTCTGAGATAGAAAAATGAACAAGAAAACCCCTGCAAAGCCTACAAGAACAACTTCACGGGCAAGAAAGGAATTGGATACTCCTACTAGGACTCCTCTCCCCAGGAGAAAGAGAAAGGTTGTTGATGCACAAATTATCAAGGAGGATAGGAGTTCAAAGAGGACAAGAAAGCAAGTTATTGTTGTTGAAGCTGTTGTTGACTTGGATGTAGATGATGGGCCTGGTTCTTCCCTTGAGAGTATGAAACCATCATTAAAGAAGACTGCTGCTAAACCCACCAAAGCAACTGCCACCTCTTAGAAGCTTAGCAAAGGAAAGAAGAAAAGGATTGAGCCAGGAGTACTTGACAGACTAACTGAGTTCAAATGCAGAAAAGGTGTCAAATGGGAAGATACTTGCTAACACTAATGAAAAGGGTATGGCTCAGTTGGTAGAAAAGCTTGACTTGCAGGGATGGACATACATATTTGTCAAAGCCTTTCCCTATGTTTGTGTACCTGCAGTGGTTGAGTTTTATGCCAACTTTCAGTTTGATGGCAAAGTGGTGAAGAGTTCTGTGAGAGATTTTGAGTTGGAGTTTGATGCTTCAAAGCTTGGGTTGTTGCTGAACATTCTCTCCTTGGGATTTGACAATTATTAGATGAAGAAATGGCCTGGAATTGACAATAATGAGGACACATACATTGTGGTTACTAGAAAGTTTTTGTAGATGTTTGATTTGGATGCTCATCAAAAGGTGTATAAAACTAACATGACATCTTTTCACAGTTTGTTATTTTATTTTGTGAACTCCTACATTTTGCAGAGGTTTGAGAGGAGGCATGAGGCCATCTTACTTGACATGGTTACGATGGAGCTGTTGGACATAGGTAGGGAAAGTAACCTTCCTAGCTTGATAATTCAACATATGGAAAGGTTTGTAGACACTACTAAGCCCAAGCATGCTATGCCTTATGGCTTCACGTTAACTGAGTTGTTTGACATGCTCAATATCTCATTGCCTAAACTGAATTTTGGCAATCACAATGATGTTCTAGATGTTGTCATGCTCAAGCAGTGTGGCTATGCTAAGATCAAGGGTAGAGGTCCAACTGGTTCTGCTATTTTTCCTGGGAGCTACAGGGCTGTTGAACTCTCTAATAAGTTGGAGCTGGATTTGGAAGAAAATGCTAAGCTCAGGGAGGAAAATGATGAATTGCAGAATTAAATCAGGCAACTTAGGGAGGAGCTGAGAAAATACAGAGATGCTCATGTACACAAGATTGCTACTAATGTGAAGGCCTTGACCTCCTCTACCTCTCTCCCTTGCTATTGGTGCTTAACCCATTGTCTTATGTCCATTTCTAGTTTGCTCATTGATGCTTTGTCTTTTGTTTTTATTGTCTAGTTCTGATTAGTATGCAACAAGTTTTAATTTATTTTATTTTAATATTTTAAATCAAGGCCCTAGGCTTAATTTGACACTCCTTAATAAATTTTGTTATGTTGTTTCCCTGCTTCTCACGTAATCTATATCAATAGCATAGTTCATTTGTTTTGATTCTTCTGGTATTTGTATTGTATCCTAAATGGCCATGAATCGTGCACTAACTGGTTGCAAAGTATATCTCAGAAGTGTTTCCTTTTTTTTTCTCGATGATGCCAAAAGGGAGAAGATAGAGGGGGAGATATGCTTGTTCTACTCAAAATTGTTGTTCTCAACAACTGTGATGTTGTGTACATGTTTAAAAATGATATTACTTGGTTCGTGAGTATAAAGTTTGTCATCATTAGAAAGGGAGAATTTGTTGAGAATTGAGTTTTGATGATTAATAATTGTGTCCAGTGAACGTGTGCTAAGAACCAAGTTCTTAGAGTAGCTGCTGAAGGTTTTTACAAGGCAGTAACTTTTATACAAAGTTACTGCGGATCGATATTGCTAGAAAGGACTCTTGATGTGATAAGGACCGATGCCCAAGAATATGTGTCTGCATTTCTATAGAGTCACAAGATTCATGGAGTCCTTAGACTTCAGGATTGCAAGCAAACGAGATTTTGACTGTATGTAGGACTCCCATATATCTTAGAGTACTGGGAAGTTAAATACTTTCACTATGGACTGTGAAGGACATACTCTTGCACATCAACAGAAGAACGCAACATAGCATTTTCAGGTCAACACTCAATTCTATCATTAGTGTGTTTTGAAATTCATTTTTCTCGAGTCTATTTAGTTCATGTGTATTAGAAGATTGAGTTGTAATCAAGATGTTATTTAAAACATGTTAGTTGGAGTATTGTTTCAGTGTGCAAGTTAGAGTATCTTGTAATTAATACAAGAAGTAAAAGTAGGAGAAGTGTGTGGGTATTGATTTACAAGTTTTGTAATCAATATATTTGGCTGATTTGTCCGAGTGAAGTTGACGATAAAATCTTATATGGTAGGTCATGGTATTTACACCTTTGAGCTGCGAGATTTTTCACGTAAAAAATTATTGTTCTTGTTTTACTGTTTATTTCATTTATGCGTAAGGAGTAAGAAAAAGAACCAAGTTATTTAGTGATCTAGGAAGGCACTCAAAAAATAATAGAAATATGAGAATACACTATAACTACAGGTATAATAAAGCAATATAGGCATGAAAAAGAATTATGCTCGACTACTCACTAACCTACCCTAATTCTCGACTTTCACACCCTCCTATCAAGGGTCATATCCTCGGTAAATTAAAGATATGTCATGCTCTGCCTAATTACCTCTCCCCAATACTTCTTTATCCTACCTTTACCTCTCCTTACCCCTACCATAGCCAACCTCTCACATTTTAATTTTTTTTTGATGAAGCATTAGTTTCATTTATTTTTCCTTGTACTAAATTTCTATTTCCCCACCCACCTTTGTTCTTTTATCTTTATCCCCCAATTTTTCAAGTTCTTGTTGGTTGACTTTCATCCTTTCATGTAGGCTTGTTAAATCTTACCATTAAATTAACAATATGATAAATTTAGAGCATGTTAATCATGATAAATAATTTCCCTTCATGTTATAAATAAAGGCTTTTTAAATTATACAATTAATGAAATCTAGGTTAAGAAATGGCAGTGGGGCAGTGCGAGATGGCTGTGAGGCGGATTTAGCCTAAACCCATATTGACTCAACCCGCAATTGCCCCGCCCCGCATAATAAAAATTCTTTATTTTCAGTCTGCCCCGTATAAACCTGTCCTGTTTTTTTTTTGGTTGACCGCTAGGCAAGCGCCTAGGGCTAGTTTATATATATATATATATATATATATATATATATATATATATATATATATATATATAATTAAAAAATCCAAATTTAAATACAAAGTCGGGAGGTCTTAGACGATGAAAGAAATAAACATTGTTGATTACATAGATCCTATTACCAAAATTGAGCAATGAACTCAAAATTGATATTACATTATGCATAACTAAACTTTGTAATTATTAAAAGTAGCCCAAGTGAGTCCATGTCCACGTTGTATCTCTAGTCTATAACGTCCAGCCCATGTCCATGTTGCATGTCCAAATTTCTTCAGCCCAATACCAGTACATAAATTGTTTGCATGCATATCCGACGTCCAGCTTTCCAAATGTAACCCCATTTCCTTGTTCATTCTCGCCCATTAAACATACCAAAAATTAGTCATGATGCCTCCAAACGGCCATGACCATACTTCTGTGTATGTTTTTAACCAGGTGTGCATTAAGCAAGGATAATTTAATTCCCATTGTTTCTTTTACCAAGGAGCATGCTTGGAATTTAAAAATCTTCCTTGGATAGAAAATCACGTGAGCTTTCTTTGCCAATTTTAAAAGCATTAGCTCCTCCTTCCAATGTCCATTGGTATAGTCGATGCAGTACACTTTCTTTATTATAATTATGGCTTTTTCAATTTGTCCAACTTTCATGACTACACCATTGTTAAATTATTGGCATTTATACCCACGCTTTATCCTTGAGTTCTGCAGATAAATACACAAAAGTGTGAATTTAAAATTCAATACCAGTTGTGTCTTGAACTCGGCAGATTTAAAGTGCAGTAGGCGTGCGTTTGAGAAGCGTGCCACATTGAATCTATGCGTGAATCCAGATTTTTGTTGTATTAAATATTGCCTCCAGTGGTCCATTCCTATTGAACTGTGCACCCCCAATACAATATTTAATACCACAAAATTGTTATATACCATCCCATGCGTCATTTTTCCGTGCATATGTGACAACTTTAAACCTTTGCCCATTTCTCCCCTGTTTTCCATGCATGTGTGTTTCTTTGGGCAGTGCATTATCACCTTATGTTGTCGAGCTATAGGTCTCCATATGTTTGTCTTGAATTTCCCATCTTCAGTCCACACCTTGTCTTGCATGATTATGATAATGATACCAACCATCACATTTTTTATTGTTCTTTTGTGGTACCATTTCTCTATGCTCTGTCTTAGCGTGCTTTCCAGGTCTCCCTTTCTCGAAATCACGCCATCCCTTAGATACATTTGAGTTTTATTCAAACCAGCATAGCATCTCAAACAACTTCTCATAGCAAAATCACGCTCCCAGACAGGCGTGCACTGTTGACCACAAAAGTTGTCTCCAAATCTCCTTTTGTCTAGAAGTTCATCTCTCCTTTCCCATGTGACATTGTGCTCACTTATTGCATTATCTATTTGGGGTAGCATTCCACTCCAGACTTCTTCTTTCTCCTCTTCCGGTTGCTTATCTTTTGTTCGAGAGAGCCATTTCTCTTCTTGATCTGCCTCAAGAAATGGTCGATCAAATTCCTCCAAAGTTCCAGCAATTCCCTTTGATGTAATTGCCTGCCTTGAAATGATCTTTGTACATATGCCAAAGCCCACCTTTAATGTCCTCCCAGTGGATTGAATGCAAGGCATTAATACCACCACTTGAGATTCTACTATAACATAAGGCTTTAGCATCAATGAGATACCTGCAAAAAAGTAAACAATGTTAGCTGAAAAATTGCTAACCAATCTCTCCTTAAGAATGATTCGAGTCCGATAGCAAATTGTAGTCTATTTTCTTCCTAATTCCTTGCAACCTTCACTCTTATGTAAGGACATTGCATCTTGTCTTCATTAATAATCCTCCTTCCTTTTGAGTCCATATCCCAGAAGCCATGACATTCAATATTTCCTTCATCTAGAGCATAATTGGCAAGGTGGTCTGCTAATGTATTCCCTTCTCTGAGTATGTGTGTGACCTTGATGATACTTTGTTCCTTCAATCTTAAAATCTCCTCAACATGATTAGTAATACACCAAGGAGGCTTCCATGATTCTTCTATAATGTTCTTTAATAGCAAGGAATCTGTCTGCAGCCATATCTGAAAATAATTAAGATTTTTGCACATCTTCAAAGCCTCCACAATAGCTACTGCTTCTGATTCATTATTGGTTCCTTCAGAAATCTCCCTTCCTTCTGCATATATCAAATCACCTACCTCATCCCTTATGCAGAAACCAATTGAACTCCTCCCTAGGTTCCCTCTACATGCTCCATCCGTATTTACTTTGATCCACCCTCTTGGAGGAAATTCCCATAACACCTTTTCATATTTCAATCGAGGTGTGTATTGCTCCAACATTGTCAGTAAGTCCAGCCACTTGTGAGGCACATACAGTCCAGGCTTTTTTAGTTGGACTAGAGCTTGCAGAGTAGATGACACCTGGTAAATAACTCTGCTCACTGATACTGCTTCTCCATATTTCAAACTGTTTCTTCTCTTCCAAAGTTCTCATACAATGCATGCAGGTAAAGCTTGTAAGACTGGCTTCAATCTGGGAACAACTGGTGCTGTCCAATACTTTGTAATTGCTTGTTGTAATGATAACCCTTCTAATGCAATTCCTGCTCTCCTCAGGAAGTAATTCCAAACACTCCTAGCTGCATTGGATGTGAAGAACAAATGTACTAATGACTCCTCCTTAGGATCAGCACAGCACCAACATTTTGATGGCATGGAGTATCCTATTTTACGCAAGAAATCATCAAATGGCAGTTTGGCTTTCCACACCTTCCAAATGAAGAAGGATATCTTGAAAGGTAAGCCTTTGACCCATATCATCCTGTAACCTAAGCTTGGGTTGTCTCTTCTTCGCCGGTAATCCCATGCAGAATTCACTGAAAAATGACCTCTTATTTCAATCATCCAGAATGGTGTATCTAACTCTGCACATTCGTTTGGTGGTCTAATATTCTGCACAATGTGGTTTGCCAAATCTTCAGGTAGAGTCTGAAATATTTTTTCCAAGTTCCACATACCATTTTCAACCAGATCATTGACATTGTGAATATCCTCATCGATACCAAACTCTGCAGGCACTTGGAAATATAAGGCTCCCAGCTCAGTCCAATTGTCGAACCATAATTGAGCTGATCCCATTCTCGGTTTCCAGTATATTTGATGCTCAATCAAGTCCCTACATTCTAGCATTTTTCTCCACACGCGGGATCCACGCTTCTAAGGTACAATTACTGGATTTAGTTTCTTGCAGTACTTTTGACTAATAAATGCACTCCATAAACTGGGTTTTGTCCTGAAATTCCACCACAATTTACAGAATAGTGCCTTGGATACATCATATAGGGACCTGAAGCCTATGCCTCCCTCCTCATAAGGCATGCAAAGGTTAGTCCACGATGATCAATGTCTAGAGTTGCCTCCCACATTGCTGCTCTAGAAGAATATTGCAAAAATGCTATGTAATTTATTGATCATATAAATTGGTGGATTAACTGCTGACAACATATGAATTGGGATACTCTGTATGACATTTGCGATCAATACAGCTCTGCCTCCTACAGATAGGAGTTTGCCTTTCCACGACAGCAGTTTGTCCATGACCTTAGTGATTGATCCCTGGTAATAGTCACTCCTTCTTCTTGCATAAAAAATAGGGCAGCCAAGATAGGTCATAGGGAAATATTGTCTTCCTATACCTGTAATCCTTTCAACCTTGTTAATCACCTCATTATCCGTTAAATGATGCAGGTATATGGCAGATTTGGCTTTGTTCACCAGTTGATCAGACGATGATTCATAAGCTTGCAAAACCTCCATGACAAGTCTCAGTGAAGTTTCATCAGATGAGGAGAAAATGATTGTATCATCAATGTATGAGAGATGATTTATTTTTGGGCTCCATTTTGGCATTCCAAATCCACAGAAATACAGGTTAGTGTGTAGTGAATTCAATCCCCGAGACATTGCTTCTGCTGCTAGAATGAATAGGGTTGGTGACAAAGGGTCACCCTGCTTAACTCCCCTCGAAGATTTGAAGAAATCATTTAGCTGCCCATTTATAAGAATAGAGTACCAATTATTCCCAATCAAATCAAAGATCAATCCAATAAACGCTTCAGGAAATCCCATCTTCCTTAGCATTTTGGTTAGGAATAGCCATGATAGCCTATCGTAAGCTTTTGTCATGTCGAGCTTAATCACAACATTTGGGCATGCTTTTGTTCTCAACCTGATATCCGTAATGATTTCTTGAGTTAACAGTATATTCTCAACTATACTTCTTCCCTTCACAAAACCTGCATGTTCCTGTGAGATTAAGTTTGGTAAAAATTCAACCAACCTTTCATGAATAACCCTCGAGAAAATCTTGTTAACAAAGTTGCTGAGACTGATTGGTCTCATGTCTGCAAAGGTCATAACTTCTTTTTTCTTTGGTAATAAAATCAGGTTTGTGTGTGTCACACTCTTTGGCAATTGCTGACCGCAAAAGAAAGCCTTGACCATGCCTACTACATCTTATTCAATGATTTCCCAGCATGTTTGGTAAAAGGCTCCAGTGAAGCCATCCGGTCCACCTGCTGAGTCCCCATTCAACCCCATAACTGCTCTCTTCACTTCTTCATTGGAAGGCGAAGCCATCAATCTTTCATGTTGATCACTATCTACCATTGAAGGTACATGATTCAGAATATCAAAAGCATTAGGAACTTCACTCTCAGTAAATTGATCCTTGTAGAACTTTAGTGCTTCTTCTGCTATTAAGTGATCTTCTTCAATCCAGTTACCAAGGCTATTCTGGATCCTTGATAATTTCAGTCTCTTCATTCTCCCATTAACTTGAGCATGGAAGAATTTAGTGTTTCTATCGCCATCTTTGAACCATAACATGCCAGCTTTTTGTCTCCAGAATTCTTCTTCTAATGCAAGATATTTAATCATTTCAGCTTGTACCTGTTGTAATCTTTGTCTGTTCATCTGTGTAGGATTGACTTCAAATTGCCTTTCATGAACCAAGACCACCTCCTCCAGGCTTGTAATCTTCTGGAATATATCCCCATATGTAGCTCTGCTCCAGGTAGATAGTACTTTCTTAAGCTTCTTTAACTTGTAGTTAAAAATGCAGAAATGTTAGTATAAAACAATATTCAAATTACAGTATATAGCTAGTATTCAAATTAAAACAGTGCAAGTCTATGCAAGAACTAAGAGAAGACTTGCACTTCTTGCATAGACTTGCACTGTCTTCTCTTGGTTCTTGTCTGTTTTATATAGCTAGTATAAAACAGTTTTTCTCTTGGTTGCACAAATTAAGTATTCAAATTACAGTATATAGCTAGTATAAAACAGTTTACCTATTGATTTAGCTAAATGGGAACAATCTAGTTATTACTCAATGTTCCCAGACTTTTGATGTTACTCTTAATTAATGTAAAATTGTTAAAATTTGACTAATTTGCCATTTTTTAACATTAAGCTTTTCTAATTAATTATGAACATCTTAAGTTCATATGCTGAGTGATAAAATTGTTTCGATAGTATTTTGTCTATCTAAAGGATACTCATTTTAGCAAAATAATATTTTTGAAAAAATACTTAAATTGGAACAAATGTAGTGTAAATAATACTTAGATAGCTAGATACTATATGTTGGTATTTGCCATCGAAACACATACCAATTGCAAAAACGATAATGTAACTCAACAACGAAGGAATATCACTTCACTACTTCAGCAAAAATAAAATTACTAACCATAGAAAAGTAAATAAGTTGATGCAATCGTACAACAAACTTCATCCTTAGAACATGACTCTGCCTCAGCTGCATATATCGGATAAAGAAAAAGGAGTTTACAAAAAAATAGAGAAAGAGACAACCGGCAAATCACCCTGCTTTATATTGAGTTTTGAAGAAAATTTTAAAACTCGTCATATCCTACACCGCAGCCGCATAAACTACAAACCCCGCATATGTTTAAATCCGCCACGTCCTATCCATCCTAGCTAGGTATTCTTCTAAACTTGTCATTCATATTTTTGAATCTCATTTTGGATTTCGATCTTCCAAGGATAGGAACTTTTGATCCCAATTCCCTAGTGACTGAAAGTTACTTCTAAGCAGGATCTTCCGCTACTGTTTTTCTTTTTAACTAGTAAATATAGATCTACCTAAATATGTCAAACTATCGGTCTGCTCACTTCAACGCTGATATTGAGTTTGACCACCATGCCGAAAACCACAACGTAGCACCTAGCAATAACATCCCTCATGCTAATCCTAATAGAGTCCCAGTTACGGACTCTATCGATGCCACCTCACATGTGGCCATTGACGCAACCTACCGACAACCCTGAGAACAACGTTCACAGAGGAGGTACACCCGAAGTGTTACATCTCGCGTTTTTCGTACGTTAAACTTTCGTCTTTAGTTAATTGACATAAACTCGGGGATGAGATTATCTTGAGGTTAGCATATTTACGCTCTTTATACCAAGCAATAAGTAAGTGCCATGAAGGAAAGGGTATACGAATTAAAGAAAATGAGTTTCGTTGAATGTACGGTCCGGGCTATAATACCCAATACTTATGGACTAGTATCATATAAGGTACCATATGACCGTGATAATATGATGTATCAAACATATTAAAAATAAGTAGAATTTTAAGTAATTTGAGATAATTTTTAATAATGCGAGTAATTAAATAATTACCGAGTAGCGATATATTACCTAGTTAATTAATTAATTATTTGTTGGATAAAATTAAACCAACATGTGGCAGCAAAGCCACATACCTATACATATGACACTTAGTTATTATAGGTTATGTGGCAAACTAATGTATTAACTACAAGCACTACCTGATCCTACGTGTAAAAAGACATAGCAGGTGGCAAACGTAGTTAAATATAAAACACTACAAAATGTGTTAATTGTATTAAAGGTAAAACACTACAAAACATTTCATTTCTAAGGCATTACAGAAGGATGAAAATGTTATGCACTTAAAATCTCTTTCAAACTTCATTCTCAAAAACATTGAGATCAGATCCTACGAGTTTCAACGGTTCCAAGAAGATTCAACAACGTAAAATTTTGTGGTTCTAAGGGAGTACAATGTATTTCTTTTTCAATAACATCACACGAATTTTTCCCTACTTCAGGTATGTTAAGGCTAAGCTCTTCCTTCATTTTTCATGGTCTCGTCATTACACAAGTTTAATAACAAGGCACAAAGAAAAATTCATATCCCTGAATTTACGTATATTTTCCTAGTTTTGTAAGTTACAATATTCTCATTATCGGGACTTCATATACAATTGAGTATTTCCTTCTTCCAATCAAGAGAGCAGAGAATCTATATATACAGTATTATAGTATTTTTATTACTATCGAGCTATAATCGATGGGTAGGCCTCTATTGGGCAACCTCTGATAAGATAGTAAGTTATATGCCGATCCTACTGTGGCCGAGCGCCTATGAGCGAGCCTAGTTGGTCGAGATACAGAGCTTAGTATGGCCGAGAGCCTATGAGCGAGCCTACTACGACAGAGAAGATATATATATATATATATATATATATATATATATATATATATATATAAGGCCGGACAACTATTTTACTAATTATATTAAGAGAATAGAGTCAGTATCAGCAGATAAGCATATCTTCAGATTTTCTTTGACTCCCAGTTGCTTTCAGTTATTATGTTATCAGTTCAGTTTCAGCTTTCAGTATATTGCCTTACATACTCGGTACATTATTTCGTACTGACGTCCCTTTCTGGGGACGCTGCATTTCATGCGTGCAGGTCTAGACAGACAGACGGGTAGACCTCCCCAGTAGGTGTTTGCCCGAGTTCAACTATATCGGTAAGCTCCCCGTCCTTTGGAGTTGCCGGGTCTAGATGTTTGGTATACATCTTGTGTATATATATATATATATAGATAGGCTATGGGTAGATCAGGGCCCTGTTCCGATCATAGTACATCTACTAGTAGAGGCTTGTAGACATATCCTATTAGTTAGTGCAGTATGATGGGCTTGTAGGCCCTGTACGTATATTTTGTTGGCTTGTCAGTTGTAGTAATTATGATGGCTTTGCCGGCCCAGCTTTATGTTGACATTTAGTCGGCATTAGTCTCTATCCAGTTTTATATTTAGCATCGCACATTATCTTGTAATGTGGCCCATGGCTAAAGTATGACATTACATGTTTAGAGTCTCTTAGTCGCAAGTGGTATGCAAGGATTGGTGAGGCACTAGGTGCCGGTCTCTCCCCCAGGCTCGGGGCGTGACAAAAGTGGTATCAGAGCAGTTTTGTCCTAGGGAGTCTACAAGTCGTATCTAGTAGGGTCTTGTTTATAGAGGTAGGGTGCACCATATTATATAAGCAGGGGAATACAAGGCATTTAGGAGTTGATTACCCTTCTTTCAAATCTAAATCGTGTTATAGCACTAAGTTATAGGAAATTTGAGTTAAACATACATGTTGACGTTTGCATGCAGAGATGACGGTAACTAGGAAAACTACGGCTAGCCAGGGGAGAGAAACAACAGTAGGTAAGGGGACTAGCAGGGTACCCCAAGCAGATGGGACCCAATCAGAGTCCCAGGGAGAGACCCCTACCCAGTAATTACCGGCTACTCCGCTACCTGAGGAGATTCCTAGGGAGACTGCACATCTAGTTCCCCCTCCACTTTTATCAGATCAGGACTTGAGGAGTGCGGTGAATTTGTTGGCACAATTGGTAGCTACCCAGCAACAGGCTAGAGCATCCACTAGTGCAGGACCTTCTGAGGGACCTGGGAGTTCAAAGGTCTGAGAGTTTATTGCTTTGAATCCCCCAAAGTTCATAGGGACATATCAGAGGGAGGACCCGCAGGATTTCATAGATCAGCTACATAAGATTTTTCGGGTTATGCATGCCACGGAGAAAGAGGCAGTTGAGTTAGCAACTTTTCGACTCCAAGATATAGCCATCCTTTAGTACGAGGGATGGGAAAGGTCCAAGGGATGTGATGCACCTCCTGCTATTTAGGAGAATTTTTCAGATGCCTTCCTTGACCAGTACTTACTGCAGGAGACCCAACAGGCCCGAGTTGATCAGCTTCTAGCCCTCAAGTAGGGCAATATGAGTGTTCGAGAGTATAGTCTCCGCTTTGACTCATTGGCCAGATATGCACCATCCATAGTTGCTACTATGCAGGATAGGATCCACAAGTTTATAGCAGGGTTAGCCCTAGAATTGACCGAGGCATGTGCCACCGATGCATTACATGATAGTACGGATATCTCCCAAATTCAAGCATTTGGCAAGAATATAGAAAGGAGTAGGCGTCGATAGCAGGGTACAAAGAGGATTAAGTCAGGGCAGCGTAAGAGGATGAGATTTGCTAGGTCTCAATAGCAGTCTCAGGGTACTTACATGCCCCAATACTTCAAATGTCCACCTAGACCTCCGCCACCTCAGTCACAAGGTTATAGGTATGACTATTATACTCAGTCAAGACCAGGTGAGAGCTCCTAGGCGTCAAGTTTGTAGCAATAATGAGGTTCGTGGCAGATATGGCCATTCCCGCCACGGTGTGCCATCTGCGGTAGAGGACACTTGGGCTAATGCTGAGCCGGTTCCGATGCTTGCTATACATGTGGACGTCCGGGGCATATGATGTGAGATTGCCCAAATAGAGATTCTAGGGGTATGGTACAACCAGCAAATTCAGCAACAGGATCAGCTATGTCCGTGCATCCTTCAGGGTGCGAGTCCCAGTCTTCGGCTGGTAGAGGTTGAGGCAGAGGTAGAGGGTCCAGTTCAGATGGTAACTAGAATCGTATCTATGCGCTAGCAGGTTAACAGGACCAAGAGTCCTCACCAGACGTTGTGGCATGTATGTTGACCATTTATTCCCTCGATGTTTATGCCTTGATAGAACCAGGATCTACTTTATCATGTATTAAGCCATTTGTCGCAAGGAAATTTGGTATAGTGCCTGAAATACTAAGGGATCCTTTGGTGGTATCTACACCGATCGGAGAATCGATTATTGCTAGATGGGTTTACCGAGGTTGTTCGGTATCAATTTGTGGTCGTCAGACCTCAACTGACCTAGTTGAGCTAGAGATGTTGGATTTTGATGCTATCATGGGCATGGACTGGTTGGCAGCTTGTTATGCCACAGTTGATTGTCGATTAAAGATAGCCAGATTTCATTTTTCGGGTGGGCCAGTCCTTGAATGGGTAGATAATACAGCGACACCCAGAGGTAGGTTTGTTTCCTATCTGAAGGCGAGGAAAATGGTCGCAAAAGGGTGCATTTATCATATTGTGCAAGTTAAAGATGCAGATGTTGAGATACCTACACTTCAGTCTATTCCAGTAGTAAAGGAGTACGCGGATATATTTTCAGATGAACTTCCAGGTATTCCTCCAGAGCGAGAGATTGATTTTGGCATTGATTTGCTTCCGAGAACGCAACCAATATCCATTCTTCCATATAGAATGGCACCTGCTGAATTGAAGGAGTTGAAGGAGCAGTTAAAAGATTTACTGGAGAAAAGTTTCATCAGACCCAGTACCTCACTTTAGGGTGCACCAGTACTATTTGTATGGAAGAAAGATGGCTCACTGAGGATGTGTATCAATTATAGGCAACTAAACAAGGTAACTATAAAGAATAAGTATCCACTTCCAAGGATAGACGAATTGTTTGATCAGTTGTGGGGAGCTAGATACTTTCAAAAATAGATTTGAGGCCGGGGTACCCCTAGGTCAGAGTTTGAGAGAAAGATATTCCCAAGACAGCCTTCAGGACCCGATATGTCCACTTCGAGTTCCTTGTCATGCCTTCGGGTTGGCGAATGCGCTTGCCATATTTATGGACTTGATGAATAGCCTATTGCGTCTATATTTGGATATGTTCATAATTGTCTTTATTGATGATATTATGGTTTATTCACGTTCAGACGATGAGAATATGGACCACCTGCGAGCGGTACTCCAAACCCTTCATGATAATAAATTGTATGCTAAGTTTTTTAAGTCTTGAGTTCTGGTTGAAGTCTATAGATTTCATGAGGCACATTGTATCCGACAGAGGTATAAAGGTAGACACTCAGAAGATTGAGGCTGTGAAATCATGGCCTAGACCTACTACTCCGACAGAGATTCATAGCTTTCTAGGCTTAGCAGGATACTACTGGAGGTTCGTAGAGGGTTTTTCTTCTCTTTCAGAACCATTGACAAAGCTGACATAGAAAGCGACTAAGTTTTAGTGGACAGAGGCCTGTGAGCAGAGTTTCCAATAGCTTAAGAACAGGTTAACCTTAGCGCCAGTTCTAGCACTTCCAGAGGGTCCAGATGGTTATGCCATGTATTGTGATGCCTCAGGTATCTGGTTAGGATGTGTCCTAATACAACATGGGAAAGTAATTGCGTATGCTTTAAGGCAGTTAAGGAAGCATGAGCGGAATTATCAGACCCACAACCTCGAATTAGTTGTGGTTGTCCATGTAGTTAAGATATGGCGGCATTATTTATATGGTGTTCATGTTGATGTGTACAGATCATAAAAGCCTGCAATATATCTTCAAGCAAAAATAATTGAACTTGCGACAGAGGCGGTGGCTTGAGTTATTAAAAGATTACGATGTTAACATTCTCTACCATCCAGGAAAAGCTAATGTTGTAGCAGATGCCTTAAGTCGCCGATCTATGTGTAGTTTAGCACATGTAGAGACTGAAAAAAGACAATTAACCAAAGAGACTCATCAATTGGCTTGTTTGGGGGTTCGGTTAGTAGACTCTGTCAATGGAGGAGTTGTACTCTAAAATACCGCAAATTCATCTCTCATAACTGAAGTAAAGGAGAGGCAATATGAGGACCCAGAGATGGTCGAGTTGAGATAGCGGGCTCCACAGCAGAGGAAGCCATGGTTAGAACTCAAACGAGATGGGGTTCTCATATACATGGGTCGTTTATGTGTTCCAAATGTAATAGGGCTACGAGACAGGATTATGTTAGAGGCACATTATTCGTGGTACTCCATTCACCCTAGGTCGACGAATATGTATCATGACATTAAGGAGGTGTATTGGTGGAACGATATGAAGAAGAACATTACTGAGTATGTCGCCCAGTGTCCTAGTTTCCAGTAGGTGAAGATAGAGCACCAGAAGCCCGGAGGGCTAATGTAGACTATAGAGATCCCGACATGGAAATGGGAGGCGATAAACATGGACTTTATCACGGGTTTACCTCGTTCTCATCGTAAGTTCCATTCCATATAGGTGATAGTCGATAGGCTCACAAAATTAGCTCATTTCCTACCGGTTATATCTATATATACAATAGAAGATTATGCAAAGTTATATATTAAAGAGATAGTGTGACTACATGGAGTGCTAATATCTATTATATCTGACCGTGGGGCCCATATTACAGCACATTTTTGGATGTCAGTTTAGAAAGGTCTAGGGACTCAGGTGAATCTCAGTACAACTTTTCATCCACAAACTGATGGACAAGACGAGCGCACAATTCAGACGCTCGAGGATATGTTACGAGCATGTGTGCTAGATTTTAAAAAAAGTTAGGATGAACATCTACCTCTTATCGAGTTTGCATATAATAACAGTTATCACTCCAGTATCCAGATGGCTCCGTACGAGGCTTTGTATGGGCACAAGTGCAGATCTTCTATATGGTTGTTTGATGTTGGAGAATCTGGGTTACATGGGCCAGACTTGGTTCAGCAGGCCATAGAAAAAGTAAAGCTTATTCGGGAGCGATTGTTGATAGCTCAAAGTCGTCAGAAGTCATATTCTGACGTGCGATGACGAGATTTAGAGTTCGGGGTAAATGACTGAGTATTCTTAAAGGTGTCACCTATGAAAGGTGTGATGAGGTTTGGCAAGAAAGGCAAACTTAGCCCACAATATATTGGACCTTATAGGATCATTCAGAGAGTAGGCCAAATAGCTTATGAGTTAGAATTGCCCTCGGAATTGGAGTCTGTTCATCTGGTTTTTCACGTATCTATTTTACGAAAGTGCCTTGGCGATCCTACCCGAGTGGTTCCCATGGATGATGTACAGATTACAGAGGACTGGTCATACAAGGAAATTTCGGTTGCCATCCTAGACCGACAAATCCACAAGCTACATAATAATGAGGTAGCCTCCGTGAAGGTTCTATGGAGGAGAAAGAATGTGGAAGAGATGACATGGGTAGTGGAGGAAGAAATAAAAACTAAATAATAGGAGTTATGGCTCGAGGTGGGATACCTCAACACAGCCCAATTCAGTCCAGTAGGTTCTCTGATAAGCTTTTATTTTTAACTTCCCGAATTCATAATAAACAACTGTGTAAGGCCAAGTGTGGCATATATAGCATGTTTTTGGCTGCACATAGGGTGGTTTTAGTCTAATGTATGGAGGAGACTCTGGAAAAACATTTCCAAGGTATCTAAGAGTAAACATTCGAGGACGAATATTTCTAAGGGGGGAAGGATGTTACATCTCGCGTTTTTCGTATGTTAAACTTTCATCTTCAGTTAATTGACATAAACTCGGGGATGAGATTATCTTGAGGTTAGCATATTTATGCTCTTTATACCAAGCAATAAGTAAGTTCCATAAAGGAAAGGGTACAAAAATTAAAGAAAATGAGTTCCGTTGAAGGTACGGTCCGAGATATAATACCTAATACTTATGGAATAGTATCATACAAGGTACCATATGACCATGATAATATGATGTATAAAGTATATTAAAAATAAGTAAAATTTTAAGTAATTTGATATAATTTTTAATTAGGCGGGTAACTGGTTAATTACCAAATAGCGGGATATTACCTAGTTAATTAATTAATTATTTAGTGGATAAAATGAAACCACTATGCGGCAGCAAGCCACATACCTATACATATGACTCTTAGTCATTATAGGGTATGTGGAAAACTAATGTATTAACTACAAGCACTACCTGATCCTACGTGTAAAAAGACATAGAAGTTGGCAAACGTAGTTAAATGTAAAGCACTACAAAATGTATTAATTGTATTAAAGGTAAAACACAACAAAACATTTCATTTGTAAGTTACAATATTCTCATTATCGGGACATCATATACAATTGAGTATTTCATTCTTCCAGTCAAGAGATCAGAGAATCTATATATACAATATTATAGTATTTTCATTACCATCAAGCTATAATCGATGGACAGGCTCCTATTGGGCAAACTCTGATCAGATGGTAAGTTATATGCCGATCCTACTGTGGCCTAGCGCCTATAAGCGAGCCCAGTTGGTCGATATACAGAGCCTTCTATGGCCGAGCGCCTATGAGCGAGCCTAGTTGGTCGAGATACAGAGCTTAGTATGGCCGAGAGCCTATGAGCGAGCCTACTACGACAGAGAAGATATATATATATATATATATATATATAAGGCCGGACAACTATTTTACTAATTATATTAAGAGAATAGAGTCAGTATCAGCAGATAAGCATATCTTCAGATTTTCTTTGACTCCCAGTTGCTTTCAATTATTATGTTATCAGTTCAGTTTCAGCTTTCAGCTTTCACTATATTGTCTTACATACTCGGTTCATTATTTTGTACTGATGTCTCTTTCTGGGGACGCTGCATTTCATGTGTGCAGGTCCAGACAGATAGACGGGTAGACCTCCTCAGTAGGTGTTTTCCCGAGTTCAGCTTTATCAGTAAGCTCCCCATCCTTCGGAGTTGCTGGGTCTAGAAGTTTAGTGTACATCTTGTGTATATATATAGATAGGTTATGGGTAGGACGGAGCCCTGTTCCAATCATAGTATATCTACTAGTAGAGGCTTGTAGACATATCCTATCAGTTAGTGCAGTATGATGGGCTTGTAGGCCCTATACGTATATTTTGTTGGCTTGTCAGTTTTAGAAATTATAACGGCCTTGCGGGCCTAGCTTTATGTTGACATTTAGTCTGTGTTAGTCTCTATTCAGTTTTATATGTCGCATTGCACATTATCTTGTAATGTGGCCAATGGCCAAAGTATGACATTACATATTCAAATCTCTTAGTCGCAAGTGGTATGCAAGGATAGGTGAGGCATTGGGTGCCGATCTTGCCCCTAGGTTTGGGGTGTGACACGAAGGTCAGGGCGACGTGATCAATATGAGTGTAATATTCGAAATGTTGCAAGCCCAACAGGCGGCGATAGCACAACTATAGAATCAAAGTTGCGATCCCAGCAGCATTAAGCCCGAACAATCCCGGGAAAACACGCGAAAGAATGAGCAAGTCACGGAAAGGCAGGGTGAAGCTGAGATCGGGACCAACCCTGAAATAATTAATATGCTTGAGGATTTGACAAAGCGGGTGGAATCGGGGGAGAAGAAAATTGAGGTCAACAACAAAAAATTGGAGACCTACAACTCGAGAGTTGATCAAATCCAAGAAGCGCCCCCGATATTGAAGGGCCTGGACTCCAAGAAATTTTTCCAAAAACCTTCCCTCCAAGCGCGACTCCAAAGCCAATCTCGAAGAAGTTTCGTATGCTCGGTATTCCGAAGTATAACGGTACCATGTATCTAATTTTCTTCAAGGGAAATGACTTAGAAGATGACGAAATCGAGTCGGTCTTGCAGAAAAAGTTCGGAGAAACCCTGTCAAAGGGAGCAATGATATGGTATCATAATTTACCCCAAATTCTATTGATTCGTTTGCTATTCTTGTAGATTCCCTTTTAAAAGCATATGTTGGATCTATCAAGGTCAAAACTAGAAATCAGATCTATTCAAGGTAAAACAAAGAGATAATAGGATGTTTAGGGAATTAGTGTTGAGATTCCAAATGAAATGGATGGATTTGCCTCCGTTTGCGGATGATTGGGCTGTTCAGGCGTTTACTCAAGGACTCAACCCCCGAAGATTCTTAGCTTCGTATCAGTTGAAGCAGAATCTGATAGAATACCCGACGGTAACTTGGGCCGATGTCCATAACATTTACCAGTCAAAAATCAGAGTCGAGGACGATCAACTTGGGGCCCCTCTAGGTCCGTTTATCCCATCAGTGTCAATAATAGATCTAACATAGTATCGATGATGAACCAAGATCGAACAGAGATTATTATCAACCATATAACGAATATTGAAGGGGTAACGGGGAGGAATGAAACGAGAAATGATCGAAGTCATAGAAGCAAGGTACTTATGAGTAAAAACAATTTCGACAGACCACTCATGGCTAGGGTGCACCAAAGTTTTCGGAATATAATTTTAGCATTGATGCTGCCAGCATCGTATCCGTCATCGGGCACATCAAAGACACCAAGTGACCTCGACCGTTACAGTCCGACCCTACCCAAAAGGACCCTAACCTAATGTGTAAGTATCATGGCTCTCATGGCCATAGAATCGAGATTTTCCAATAGTTAAGAGAAGAAGTGGCACGATTATTCAATAACGGGAAGCTCTGGGAATTTCTGAGTGATCGAGCCAAAAATCACTTCAGGAACATGGCCTCTAACAAGCAAACCAAATAGGAGGAACCACATCAAGTCATCAACATGATCGTTGGAGGGGTCGATGTCCTCAAGGGCCCATACTAAAGCGCACTAAGGTGTCTATCACAAGCTAAAAACGAACCTGAGATTACGTCTCTGAAGGAACCATTTCGTTCAACAATGAAGATGTTGATTTGTACAACCGCACAATGATGCACTCGTAATATCCATACTTATAAATAAATTTCAAGTTAAGCGTGTGTTGATTGATCCAGGTAGCTCGGCCAACATCATCAGATCGAGGGTCGTAGAACTATTATGTCTTTATGATCATATAGTGCAAGATGTTCAGGTGTTGAACGGGTTCAACATGGTATGCGAAACTACTAAAAGGGAGATAACCCTACCGGTGAACACTGCCAAAACCTCTTAGGAAATGAAATTCTACGTGATCGAAGGGGATATGAGATATAATGCTCTATTCGGAAGGTCGTGGGTTCACAGCATGAAGGCAATACCTTCGACCCTGCACCAGGTATTAAAATTCCCTACACCGGGGGAATCAATATAATGTATGGAGAACAACCGGCCGCTAAGGAAATGTTCGCAGTCGATGATCGTCGGTGCAGGTCCCGATCGGATCGAAGGGACAAGAAGTTGATAAAGAAGATGATTACGGAGTTCCTATATCATTCATAGCTCCTGACTATACCGATGCCGCCAAATCTACAATCGAAGAGCTAGAGCAGGTTACATTGACCGAACACCTATCGGATCGAAAGGTCTACATGGGCACGGGGTTGACCCCCGAGCTCAGAAAAGAACACATTAGTTTTCTTAAAACTAACATATCTCGTTTTTTCCTGGTCCCATGTTGATATGACAGGGATCCCGCCGGAGATAACCACTCACAAGCTGAGTTTGGATCCGAAGTTCCTCCCGGTTAAATAGAAATGGAGGCCCCAATCCAAAGTCAAGCACGCCTTCATCAAAGATGAGGTGTCTAAACTCCTTAAAATAGGTTCCATTCGGGATGTTAAATACCTGAACTGATAAGATAACATAGTGGTAGTGCCTAAAAGGGAAATAAATTAAGAATGTGTGTAGATTATAAAGACTTGAACAAAGCATGACCCAAAGACTCTTTCCCGTTGCCTAACATCGATCGCATGGTATGCGATGGCTGGTCACAAGACACCCAGTTTTCTCAACGCCTATTCATGATACAACTAAATCCAGATGGACCTGGGCGAGAAAAGACCTCCCTTATCACTAAGTTATGCACCTACTGTTACAAAGTAATGTTGTTCGGCCTAAAGAACGCTGATGCCCTTTATCAATGCCTAGTAAATCGGATGTTCGAAGAGCAAATAGGAAAATTAATGGAAGTTTATATTGACGACGTGTTAGTTAAGTCCCTGCAAGCAGAGGACCATTTTAAATATTTGCAGTAATCCTTCGACATATTGAAGAAATACAATATGAAGTTGAACCCCAAGAAGTGCGCATTCAGGGTCGGATATGGAAAGTTCCTTGGATTCATAGTGTCCAACCAAATGGGTTGAGATTAACCCCGATAAAATAAAAGCCATAGAAGACATAACCGTAGTGGACAGTGTTAAGGTCGTTCAGAGGCTAGCCGGGCATATAGCCGTCCTGGGCCGGTTAATATTGAGGTCCTCGGACAAGACCCATTTATTCTTCTCACTATTGAAGAAGAAGAATAACTTCTCTTGGACCCTAGAGTGCAAGCAATCCTTGGGAGAACTCAAATGGTACCTTTCGAATCCACCCCTACTCCATACTCCGAAGGCGGATGAACAATTGTACCTTTATTTGGCAGTATTCAAAGTGGCAGTAAGTGGGGTCCTAGTACGGGAAAAGGAAGGTATGCAATTTTCTGTTTATTTTGTTAGTAGAACTCTAGGCGAGGCCGAAATAAGGAATCCTCACCTAGAGAAATTGGCGCTCACTTTGCTAAGCGCCTCCAAAAAGCTGAAACTGTACTTTCATTATCACCCCATATGCGTCGTATCTTCTTACCCATTAAGGGACATAATGCATAACACGAGTTCTCAGGCTGGTTGGCTAAATGGGCCGAAGAAATTAGTAGGTACAATATCAAATATTGACCCCGAACCCCCATTAAATCACAAGTTTTGGCAGACTTTGTGGGCGACTTTATGTCGGCCTTAATACCTGAAGTCGAAAAGGAATTGTTATTAACCTCGGGCACATCCTTGGGAATATGGACCCTCTTTACAAATGGTGCCTCAGACGCAAAGGGGTCCAGACTTGTCATCGTGTTGAAGCCGCCTATGGGCAACGTAGTCAGGCAATCTATTCGAACTCTGAAATTGACTAACAATGAGGCCGACTATGAGTCCATGATTGCAAGTCTCAAATTGGCTAAAAGACATGGGGTTAAGGTGGTCAAAGCTAAATGCAATTCCCTCCTTGTGGTAAATCAAGTTAATGGGATGTTCGAAGTAAAAGGGGAATGAATGCGAAGGTATTTAGACAAATTGCATGTGGCGCTACATAAATTCAAGGAATGGATACTTTGGCACGTGCCTCGAGATCAAAATAGTGGGGCCGATGGTCTGGCTAACATGGGGTCATCGGTTGATGATGACGACTTCAACTTACGAACGATCGTGCAGCTCATGAAATTGGTAGTGGAAGAAGGCCACGCCAAAACAAATTCAATAAGTTTAACTTGGGATTGGAGAAACATGTACATAAACTACACGAAGTCTGGGAAGTTACCCTCGGACCCTAAAGAATCGAGATCTCTACGCGTGAAGGTGGCCAAGTTTAGCCTGTCCGAAGGTACTTTGTACAGAAAAACATTCGATGCCCCGCTCGCCACATGCTTAGGCCGGGAGACACCGAATACATCTCGAGAGAAGTTTACGAGGGCACCTACGAAAACCACTCGGGGGCAGAATCTTTGGTTTGGAAGATAATCAGGACCCACTACTATTGGATCGATATGGAGAAAGATGCAAACGACTTTGTACGAAGATGCGATAGCTGCCAGAGACAAGCACAAATGATCTATCAACCCGGAGAATTGCTGCATTCGGTCTTGTCCCCATGGCCATTCATGAAAGTGGGGAATGGACATCGTCATCCCCCTGCCATGGGCACCTGGTAAAGCTCAATTCATATTGTTTATGACTAACTATTTTTTTAAATGGGTCGAAGCTCAAATGTTCGAGAAAGTCCGAGAAAAAGAAGTCATTGATTTTATTTGGGACCACATTATATGCCGGTTCGGGTTACCGGCCTAGATCATGTGTGATAATAGGAAGCAATTCATCAGTAGCAAGGTAAGCAAGTTTTTTAAGACCACAAGTTCAAAAAGATTTTATCCATCCCTTATCACCCTAGCGGGAATGGACAAGCAGAGTCTACAACCAAGACCATACTCCAAAATTTGAAATAAAAGGTTGACCGATGCCAAAGGAAAGTGGAAGGAAATTCTGCCTGAAGTCTTGTGGGCATCGGACAACTTTGAAATCTAGCACAGGAGCTCCCTAATTTCGTTACTCTACGGTGCTGTAGCATTGATATCAGTCGAAGTGGGGGAACCAAGCCTCAGGTTCTAATATGAGATTGAATAATCAAATGGTGATGCCATGAGTACGAGCCTAGAACTGTTAGATGAAAGGCAAGAGGCTACCCTAGTCCGGCTGGCCTCCTAGAAGTAGCGGATAAAAATATATTACAACTGAAGATCCAACATCCGACACTTCACAATCGGGTACTTGGTGCTATGGAAAGTAACGTTGCATACCCGTAACTGGAATGAGGGAAATCTGGGGCCGAATTAGGAAGGATCACATCGAGTCATAAAAATTACCAGCAAGGGCTCGGTACAAACTCGAAGCAGAAAATGGTGTACAACTACCAAACAACTCAAACGTGTTGCACTTAAGGCGGTACTATTGCTAAGGTACGTTTTCATTGACCTTTTTATAATATTAAGAATTGGATTAAAGCTTGCAGGCAATGACCAAGGGAAAGTATGAATATTAGGTCTAAAGCAGCGTTGCATTATTTTTCCCTTGGACCGGTTTTGTCCCAAATGGGTTTTCCGTCAAGGTTTTTAATGAGGCAACAATGGATCGGGATAACTTAGAATAAAAGACCGGTTTTATCAGATTCAATGATTGCATCAACAGTATCTAAGCCCTCTCAAGATCGACCTCGAATACTGGGGGACATCATCCTCGGGTTAGACTTCTTAGCAAGGATAGAAGGGAACTTTGTACTTGAACAAGCTTAGGCCCGGTGGTTAGGATTTATCGTAAGGGCCAAACAGTCAAAAGAATCGTGCCTGCATAGGCCACCGCATCCATAATACAAGCTTTTACTCGCTTTCGATCATGTACTTTACACACAGAAATGAAAGAAATTTCCTACCTTGCTATTACATAGTTTTTTCTTTCAAAGCATCGAGCCTAAGGGACATCCCTATTCGGGGACTATCGAGCCCAAGGACTACCCCTACCTGAGCCAAAGGGATATCCCTAATAGTGGACTATCGAGCCCAAGGGTTATCCCCATCCGAGGACTATCATCCGAAATAAGTTCGGGCATCTTGAGCTATCAAATACTGGAGGCACATAACCTATTAGGTAGTGCCTAAAACCAAAAGGCTACGACCATGGTAAAAATGGATTAGAGACGTCCGAAATCTGTAATCAAAACATAAGGCCTTCAATAAAAATTCAAAACCTGCCAAAAGGTTACCCTCTGCAAAAGCATCGTCTAAGAACACTTAAGAATTCTTGGAAAACTTTCAGTCGCTTAGTTTTCAAAGTTTCGAGCAAATAAAAAATTGCATCAAGGTTAGGTTCTATTTGAACCACCAAAAAAATCGACTTATTACTATATTAGATTTTATGCTATGGCACTTGAAATATTTGCAAGAATAGAAATTATGAAAATATGCTAAAAAGTTGAGATTGCCAAAGGGGGAAATTTTATAAATTCCGGAATATCTTTACATAAGCCCAACAAAAACGGCCTCAAAATGAACAAAAATATGTAAACAAAAACTAAAAAAATCCTAAGGCATTCACGCCTGATCTACACCAGAGCCTGATTTGTCACCAGAACCATCAGGGCCTTCGGAGTTTTCGGAGCCCTCTTCACCTTCGGGTTTGGCTAGTTTCTTGGCCTCGACATCAAGTCTTTATGCCTCCTCGACCTCGGCAGACAGGTTGAAACCTCGATCATGGATCTCTTTGAGGGTCTCCCTTCAAGACAACCGTCTCACATATTCGGCATTGGTCTTCAGGCGTGCCTCGGCTGCCTCAACATCGGCCTTGTATTGGGCCACCATCTCCTCGGCATCGGCAGAGGTTGTCTCCGGCTGGGACCTTGTCACCTCGAGCTCTTTTCCAAGGGCATACCGTTCTGCAGTGGTCAAGTTAGTTATGCTCGGAGATCTTCATTTAGTTGAGCCCATTTATCAGCTTACTCCTTCGCCACCCAAAGCTGAACTTCTATAAAAGAAAGCATTGCCTGGGCGGTTTCCTTATCTGAGGCCAGCAGATCCATCTTGTTCTTCCACCCATTCCATGACTTGGATCTTGTCCATCTTCTTTGAAGTTGGTCGATCTGGTCGATCTTTTGTTGGATCTGTGAGGTTTGGTTGTTAGCCACTACGACTAGTTCCTCATTTCTAACTTCGAAGACCTTTACCTTTTTGACCAAGTCAGCGTGCTCCCGCCTTAGGACCGATGCTTCTTTCCGAGCCCTATCCAGCTCCAGCTCAAGCTGATTGACCTCGGCCCAGTACTAGAGGAAGCTCTCGTGATGAAGTACCAAGACCTGCTAAATAATGAAAGACGTGAGGACACCAAAACTTAAATAAAAATTAAAAAGGTGTAATGATGCCTTACCCGATTCAGCCCCTGCTGAGCCTTATTGAAAAGGCACGACACATTCACCTCGTTCATCTTTTCCTGGTCTTCCTCGTTCACCAAGCATAAAAAAAGCTTGCTACTCCCACGGGAGCAAATAGAACTCGGGCATCCTCCGGGACGGTAAAAATAACTTATCTCTTGCAATCGGGGTCCGCACTCGAGGCAGGGAATTGATTGATCGATTTCAGGATTGAACTCAGCCCGCCAGCCTCCGAGGATGCAACCTTTTGCAGAACATCCAGGTTGTCACACCTCCTTTTCATTACTCCCGCAAGGGCGTAAATGAGTTTTTCCATTTAAAGGACAATCGGAACGGGATTCAATAATTAATTATTTCAGAGTCGCCACTTGAGAGATTAATGGTTTCCCAAGTCACCGGTTGTATCCCGAACCGAGGAAACATATGACTCTATTAATAGTCTGTGAAACAGAAATCCGAGTAAGGAATTCTGTTAACCCGGGAGAAGGTGTTAGGCATTTCCTAGTTTCGTGGTTCTAGCACGGTCGCTTAACTGTTGTATTTAATTTTATCTGATCTTAATACATGCTAGCTTCTGTGCCTTTTATTTGTAAACCACTTATTATTATTATTTATTTCAAAAGAATTGCGACGTCGTGAAAACGCGTTTCGAACCACGTCGCAATCGATGCACCCGTGATTGTCAACCCATTTCGACTTCGTTGAGATTTAGATTAGGGTCGCATCAATGCGCACCCGAGTTTAGGAAGGTAATTTTAATTAGTGCGCCTAAAGCAACTACGCATTGTATTATTTTTCTAAACTACTTTGAGATTATTATGAACTACAATTTATGGATGAATTAAAGTATTTTGGAGGGATTGAATGACTTATGGTGTATGGGAAAGGACAAATTCCAAATTAATGATTAAGATCCCGCTGTCCATTTATTATCGTCTACTGACCATTACTATCAATTAAGGAATTAATATGAGATCAAGTTTATCACTAATAAAGTAGGAAAAATGAGAGAAGCTACTAATTCAAAATAAGAGTAACCTAAACATACTAACAGTAAAATATGATCCAACTATTTCCAAAGCCTTGGCCCAATTTTACAACTCAAAATCCATAATTCCATACTAAAACGTTCTCTTTTCAATTAAGTCCAAATCCTCATTAGTTAAGCACTAGTGATTTCCACGATATCCAATTTATGCGAATTCAACAAAATTGCATCGCACCACATGAAGCAAATACTTTCTACATAAATCTATTGGACTAAATCTACTAATTTATGGTACTAAGTTAATAATAAAATGCAAGAAAGCAATCACAATCATCATATCAAGAATAGAAGATTCACGTGGCTGATAAACAAAGTAAACAAATACGAACATACAACATGATAAAGAAAAGAAGGGAAGAATAAAATATGGACCTTCTATTTCAGATTTTCTACAGCTCAATAATCAAAACAAGAATGATGACTACAACCAGAAACCAGTGGCGGCCACCTCTACTCCCTCGACTTGAAAAAGCATTGTTGCACTATGTGGAAAAGAAAGTTGTTTTCAAGTGGATCAAGGGTGGTTTTAACTGGGTTCGGGCTAGAAAATAGCTACTATTTTTCTGTGTTAATTCGGAGCAATTTCGGGGCTGTTTTGTGGATGGTTCGGTCTCTGATTTTCGCTGTGAACAGGGCTGTTTTGAGGTTTTATTTTTGGGATTTTCAGACTGATTTTTAGTAATTTTTGTGACTGACTGTGCTGCTCTTTGGAGCTATTTTTCTGGGTTTAAAGGGTGGCTCGTTCTCTATGTCTGTGAAAGAAGACGAATGACAGGAAAGAGGAGATCCTGAAGAAAATGAAATTCAAAGGGGAAAGGGTGGTCGTTCTTTGTTGAAGGCGAAGCAGTCCGGTGGGGAAGGGAGTCGAAGGAGACGGGATTTCAGGGTGGGGTCTCATATGATTTTTGGTAGTCTGCCATTGTCAGACCCTTTTTTTAGCTTTTTCTTTTTTTCGTTCCTTCTCCTCATTATTTTCTTATGCGCAACCCTTTTTGTTCTTTTTTTTCCTCCTTTTCTTTTCATTGGGTAGAGAATGGTTTTATAGAGTGTGTGGAATGGGGTGTTATGCGGGGGAGTTTTATTTGGGGAGAAGGTGTTATGTGAGGTAATATTTTGTGGGAAGGTTTTAGGTTGGGAAATATTTTGGGGGGGAGGTCTTAGGTGGGGAGAAATGATTTGGGGGGAAAATATTATGGGGAAGATTCTTCCCATCTTTTTTTACTCCCAATTTCTTTTTATCTTCCTCATTTTGTATTTTATTTAGTTATTTTGTACTTTATTTTCTAATTTTGTTAAATGCTAAATTAAAAACCAAAACCCAAATTAACACTAAAAATTAGATTTCCTAATAAAAATGTAAACTGATACAAATTTAAACTAAAAATGCAAAAGGTACTATTTTTGTTTTTTCTTCCTTTTTTGTTCTAAAACAAATTAACCCTTAATTAATTCTAAAATATGAAACTAGATCCTAAAAGCAAACGCGTATTTTTGTATTTTATTATTGTGATTTTAAAATATTAAAATGTATGAAATGAGACTACAAAAGGAAAAATTCCAAAAAAAAACAATAAAAATTATTTTGACTTATTTTTAGGAGTTATCTTCATGTAAGGTAAAAATCACGTGCTTACAGCTGCCCCTCTTTGCTCGAAAACACGAAGAGTTTTCGGGCAAAGATAAAGTAAACACTGTGAGGGATTTTTGCCCATTTGAAACTCCATGAGAAGCAATTTTTGAAAAACTGTCTGACCGAACCTTGCTTCAAAGGTTACCTACATATCCTTGGCTATAAAGGAATCAGGTCAGGTGTAGTTCAGAAGTGAACGAGGTGATGGAGTACCGAGGTTGAGTGTCGAAGTTCCGTCCGAGGCTCCGGTCCACTGTCCCGTTATTACATCAAAGTCAAAATTGAAAAAGACTAACTAAGCCTATCAGCTACGAGTTACAAGATTCCTATCTATGAGTCTTCTGAAGCTTAATCTTGAGTCTTGGTTAGTGCTTCATGCGGACCCTGATCTGAATCTTGATTCTTGTTGGCCGCAGGTGTTGGTTCAATCTTCTTCTGGGTCAAGATCGGATATGTAGTGCTCATGACTTCAACCACGTCTTGAGCAGTTCACATCTTTTCCTGCTTCTGAACTTTGGAGCTCACTTTTTTTTTGTTCTTTTCTTCTTTCCTTTGTTTTGGATTGAGACTCATTCTTTCTACCATCTCGAATCGTGTGCCTCGAGGTCAAACCTGCTCGGCACCTTGAACCATTTTCCCTTGAAACTTGAGTTGTCTTCCGTCGACACTAATTTTCCTTGAAACATGAGTTGTCTTCCCTTGCTCCCCAGGTGAAATCCATTGTTGCCGTTTTGAATTGTAAACTGAGATATTTTCCCTTCTTCAAACTGCTAAACTTGAATGTATTTGAACTTGAAT
Source organism: Nicotiana sylvestris (assembly GCF_000393655.2). Lineage (NCBI taxonomy): Eukaryota > Viridiplantae > Streptophyta > Magnoliopsida > Solanales > Solanaceae > Nicotiana > Nicotiana sylvestris. Next base: position 92,944,885 of record NC_091068.1, on the reverse strand, counting down.
GTATTCCTCTGTTCTTCAGGCGGGCTCCTGACTTCATAAAAATAGACAAAACAAAGAAAGCTTTCTGCCCCAGTTTGGAAACTAGGTACATGTTACTGGATATTAATAAGAATTTGATTAAAACTTGACTTGAAATACCTCTGTTATACAGGCGGGCTCCAGACCTCCGAAACTTGAATTGTATGCCTATGTTCTTCAGGCGGGCTCCTGACTTCAAGAAGACAAAAAATTGATTGAAAACTAAAATTTGAATTGTATCACCTCTGTTCTTCAGGCAGGCTCCTTATTGCTGAATTTGAAATTGAATGTATTCCTCTATTATCCAGGCGAGCTCCTGACTTCACAAAATAGACAAAATAAAGAAAACTTTCTACCCCAGTTTGGAAAACTGGTTGTTTGTTACCACATACTAATAAGAACTAAAACTTGAATTGTGATAAGACTGAAATGCAACTTTTAAAAATTTAAAGACTAAAATGTATCTTAAAATTTAAAATTTAAAATTTATCTTAGGTAAAAAATTCATCAGACTAAGATTTTTATCTTAGGTGAAAGATTCGACTGACTAAGATTTGTCTTTATCTTAGGTGAAAAATTCATCAGACTAAGATTTCCATCTTAGGAGAAAGATTCGACAAACTAAGATTTTTATCTTTATCTTAGGTGAAAAATTCATCAGACTAAGATTTTCATCTTAGGAGAAAGATTCAACAGACTAAGATTGTGACTCTAGGAGATAATTCATCAGACTAAGTCCATTTTTGTGTGATCCCGACTTTCTTAATTTTCCAAATTCCAACTTCCATTCTTTTCAAATTCTGCCTTCCTTTCTTGTTCCCAAATTATGCCTTCATTGTTTTTCGACTTCTGCCTTCCCCTTCTTTAAATTATGTCTTCCTTTCGTTTTTCCAACTTCTGCCTTTATCTTAGGTGAAAGATTCATCAGACTAAGATTTTTATCTTAGGTGAAACAGACTAAGATTTCTTTATCTTAGGTGAAAGATTCAACAGACTAAGATTTCTTTATCTTAGGTGAAAAATTCAACAGACTAAGATTTCTTTTAACCATTTTCCTTCAAAATTTGTTTTATCTACCCACTAACTTGAATTATTTTCCTTCAGAATTACTTTCCTAAAAACTGATGTTGTCCTCCTTCAAAAAAACCACTTCCCTAAAAACTAGTGTTTCATTCCTCCAAAAATTACTTTTCTTAGAACTGGTGTTTCTTTCCTGAAAACTACTTCCCTCTCTTTTTCTCTTTTTTTTTTAAAAAAAAACACTTGTATTGACCTTCATGTTCTTCAGATGGGTACCCGAAAAAACTTTCATCACGACAGAAAATTTTCTGCCCCAGTTTGATAATCCTCCTGTAACATATCTTTCTGCCATCAATATCATGTCCATGCTCCTATTTCAAATCAAAGAAAATTCTGTCAGTTTAAAAGTGCAGTGGTTGGTTGTGGTACTACCGCTGGGATGGCTTTCCTTTTCTCCTTTCCATGCTTTGCGTTGTCCGACCATGTTTGAAACTTGGCTGATAACTTCCGCCCTTCTTGACGACTATCTCTCAATTATTACTTCTAGTCTTCTTATCTCACCCCATATGTTTTCTGTGACAACTGATTCTTCTTGAAGGTCTTGTATATTTACTAATTAACCACTTTCCCCGTCATCTGTGTCACTGAAATACCCTTTTTCCCCGTTCAATCCCAATACCCCCTTTCTGTTGCATTATTCCTGAACCTACATCTACCAAACTTTGTGTTTCATAAGGATCCCAAAGTATGTTGATTATTACCAGCTCAGTGCTCTTGTTATTTTTTTCCTGACTTGTGACCCCATTTTGTGCAATTAGAAAGCTGGTGGAAAATTTTGAAGTCATTCCTCACTTGTTACGACCAAAAGACTCAAAAAGGGGAAATAAACAAAACAAAAGGAACAGAGTAAAGGACAATAGAAAGAGATGATTCCTAACAAGAAAACTACACAGTAGAAACCTATCGGATGTGGATACCGACTCTAATGACCTTGACATGCACCTGCGACCTATTATGTTAAGCAAATCTGATGTTCATCTCTTGTTCCTTTTTGCCGTGAAACTGGGCTTCATTGCTCCGCTTGTCCAATTTGGTTCGCATTCCTTATTCGGCTTGTAGTTCCCCAGAGGGTTTTCACCATCAAACCTCTCTCATTTCGTTCTTTCTCTCAACTTACTGTCGCCTCAAGGTGCCCGTGAAGGTTTTTACCAATAAGACTCTCTCATTTTTCATTTCTCTCAGCTTTCATCACCTTGCGATACCCATGAGGATTTTCATCAATAAGATTCTCTCATTTTCATTTTCCTTGTTTGGACCGGAGTGTTGCCCCTGACTGGAATTACCTTACCTGCTTGACTTAGCATTTCTCAACGACTGATCAGAAGGTCTTTCTTTGTACCGTAATGTAGGCTTTTGGATGGGTTAGAAAGAAAGGGTATAAAAGGCTCAAAACAATTTCAAAATGGGTTAAAATTACAACTTTCGGAATCCAACTTCTCACAACAACCACAATTTCTACCCCAGTTTCTTGCTTGGGGACTTTTGGATTTTTGTTTTGGTATGATTGAACCTCAGAGAGGCTACCTACGTACCCTTTCGGGATCAAGTCAAACGTAGTTCACGACATAGAAATTACTTTTTTTTTGTGATTTTTCTTTCTCTTCTTTTCTTTTCTGTTCTTCTTTTCTTATTTTCTTTCATTTTCCTTTCTTTTCTTTCTTTTCTTTATTTTCTTTTCTTTTTCTCTTTCCTTCCTTTCTTTTTTTTTCCTTTTCATTTGCTTATTTGCGGCACTTGCGTTTCTTAATTGTGTCGTTGATTTCGAAAGAGGGGTACGAAAGAAAATAACCACAGCTCAAAAGGGGTGACAATGGAAAAAAGTGTTTGGATAGCAGAACAAAACGCCTTCGTCATTTCAATCCTCAAGACATGCCAAAGGCAAACCAATACGATTAATGCACAGAATTTACACATAGTATATCCTGACCGCCTCAGAGTTGATAGCCATTTTCACACATTTTCCTGCTACATCTGTCAAATATAATGCACCATTGGGCAACACTCTTACTCTTATTACCATGACCGGCCCCCTGTCGATTTGGCTAACTTGCTTTTAGGGTTTCTTTATATTATATCTGCCCCAGTTTCACATGGTTCGGGCGTCAAACAATCTCAAAACGTCCAAATCCGTTCTTATTTCCTCAGGTGCCCCTATTGTTTTCAAAATGGTCTCATTGCTTCGCAACTCTTGAAGTTCAGACTGAGAATTATGTGTGCATGTCATGTCACTAGAACCGGCAAAAGGCAAAACAAAACGATAGAAAAGAACTAAACGAAGAACAATGATTGGAAGTAACAAAAGACCGGAATTTGCTTTAGACAACGATGAAATAACTCGAATAACAAAAAAAGCAAACAAACTGGAGTACAACCCTAGAATGAACCTGAAACACCCATGGAAAACACTAAACGAACCACTACGACTAAACAAGCTAGAAAAAAAATGAAAGGATAAGAGGGTTTGATCACAAGATAATATCCGGATTACAACCCTGCAAATAACCCTGACAACCGAAATGACAGCAAAATGGACCCCCAAAGCTCCTCCCCGGCTGACTTAGGAATGGAGCGTCTTTCCCATTACAAGCACGACATCTTAGCCACTAAGCTTCGCATCCATATTGCCATGACCACTATCTGTTTTAGTATTTTCAACTTCAGTCAACAAGTTCCCAAGAGTATTCTCATACCCCATGTCACCGGGCATCATCCCTACCAAGTGTGCCTCCTCATGTAAGGGATGCAGCGTGATATTCTGGGTGCCACTGTCTTGAATCAAATTTTTCTGGATCATCCTTTCTATTTCTCTTTTCAAATCCCGACAATTTTCCACATTGTGCCCAGAGCATTGGAGTGATATTCACACCTTTTAGATGAGTCAAAGCTTTTCGCACGTCGGTCCACCTGATTTGGAGGAATGAGTGCAATCATGTCATGCTGTTTTAACTTCTCAAATAAGCTTGCATAGGACTCTCCTATTGGTGTAAAACTATCTTTCAACTTTTGCTCCCTTCTATACCACTGGCTTGGATGTGGGTTACAAGGTAATCGAAAATTTTGCGGAGGCTGGTAGAGATTTTGTGATACTCGTGCTCGCTTTCTTAGGTGATTTGGTGGCTGGGCAACATACTGGGATGGATCAACAGAGTATTGGGGGTTCGGAGGTGGATAGTAATGCTTAGGGGGGTCATGAAAAACCTGATGAGGCTGCACATACCTTCGAGATGTTCTCCTAGAACCTCTTCTCAACCCTGATATCACCATGATTTCTTCATCTCTCTCATTCGTGTTACCAGATTCAATTTGGACAGCTTGAGCTGCAGCTTTGAGAGCTGTTTGACTTATAATTCTGCATGTCTTAAGACCGTTCTCCACCATTTCTACTATTTTGATTGCTTCCGGGAAGGATTTACCCACTGCGGACGTCATGTATTGAAAATAATCTGGCTCTTGAGCCTGTAGAAAGACAGTGATTAACTCGTGGTCATCCATGGGTGGCTTAGCTCTAGCTGCCTGCTCTCTCCATTTGATGGCATATTCCCTGAAACTTTCAGTTGGTTTCTTTTTTAGGTTAGAAAGGGAAATGCGGTCTGGGGCGATGTCGATGTTGTATTGAAACTGTTTGACAAAGGCTCGTGCCATGTCATCCCAGACGTACCAGCAAGATGTGTCCCGATCCAAAAACCATTCAGATGCTACTCCCGTGAGGCTTTCCCCAAAATAAGCTATAAGCAATTCCTCATTTCTTCCCACACCTCTCAATTGGTTGCAATACCTTTTCAGGTGGGCTATGGGATCTCCATGTCCATTGTACTTTTCAAATTTTGGAACCTTGAAACCAGGCGACAAGTGGACATCGGGGAACATGCATAGATCTCTGAAGGCAACGCTCTTTTGACCTGCCATTGCTTGCGTGTTTTTCAACCGTTGTTCTAATTTTTTTACTCTTTGGGTTATTTCTTCCTGTACTCTCTTTCGGGAAGGCTTCTCGATGTTTACAGGAAGCTCAAACGAGTACGAGTGGTACTCGGGAGACTGGTACTGTTCTTGTTGTGTAGCAAATTGTGACTCGTGACAAGGCTGTCCTTGGCCATTGGCCTAGGCTTGGCGCATTTTGGTCATTTGTTGTTTCAGTGTTCTATTTTCCTCAACCACAGTAGACCCTTGTTGAACCCTCTGACCCTGAGTCTCTTGAGCACTCGTAACAGCTTCGATGTCAGTTATCATTTTTCCTCAGATCTTGTGTTTCCAGCTTACCACAAACCAACCACCTCAACTTTCTTCACAATTCAAAACAAAACATGTTAGAATGGATTGAGTCGGTCCTCATTATTAACAACATCTTTTCCATTTTTTATTCAATTCTTCTTTTCCATTTTTCATTCATTTTTTTTGGTTGCGGTCGAATCTTATGGAGATTTCCTACGTATCATGACCCCTCATGAATCAGACCGTGCGTAGTTCTTGCAAATAAAAGGTAAACGACAATAAAAAATATTTTTTTTGGAATTTTCCATTTTTATAATAACGACAAAACTGACCAACTTAACGATGCAATACAGACTCGAAAATCAAACGACCCATATACTCTAATCAAAAGAAATACAAACACAAAAACAAAATGACAGATTCCTTCCCCTATATGCCAACTTTGACCCAAAAATCCGAACGGTATTCACTTGACCACTGACACTTTTCTTGTTTTTTCAAAATTAAAATAAATGACCCGGTATTGCAAATACGGCCTTCCTGCACTTCGGGGGCAAAGATTTTAAGGCTGTGAGGGTCAAAAATCAAAATACGACCAAATGTGGTTGTTTATGCAAAGTCAACCTTCCGGCGCCCCTTTGGGAACATTTGGATATTTTTGACAAAAACGACATCACCTGGTTTATTTATGACAACAATTAAAATTTTGATATTTTTTGGTTATTTTTGCAAAGGGGAGGTTGGACCCGATGAGTGTTGCCTACGTATCTCACGCCCTGTGAGAATCAAACCATGCGTAGTTCGGGCAAATTAACCGAACTATTTTAAAACATGACTCTTTTTCATTTTTATTTTTGGCATTTCATAAGCGAATAAAAACTATTTTTAGAAACAAGACTCTCTTTTTTTCTTTTTCTTTTCAACAAATAAAACAGCCTATTTCTCCAAGCTAAAAATAACAGACTTTTTTTTTTCTTTTTCATTTTCCACAGACAATAAAACAACCTATTTTTACAAACTAAAAATAAAAGACTCTTTTTTCCTTTCCTTTTTCAACAAATAATGAAACAACTTATGTTTTTCAAACTAAAACAAAGACTCTTTTTATCCTTTTCTTTTTCAACAACAAACTTTCCAAAATTAAAAGACTCTTTTTTTCTATTTTTCTTTGCTTTTTTTTTAGTAAAACAAAATAAAACATTTTCCTTTTTTTTATTTCCTCAAAATTTCGGCAGAGTTTCGCCAGTAATTGGTCATTGATTTTTATTTCTAAAATAATAAATTAACTCCCTAACTGATATTTCTTTTTTTTTCTCTTTTCTCTTTTTTTTTCTCAGTTTTCCATCATTCCCGAGATTCAGAAACCGGTCAACATGCAAATTCGAAACAAATATATCTACAGAGCAAGTAGGATGTATCAGGATGGTCTTTTCATCTCAGGTTGCTAGTCCTAGACGGACCCAACCCCTGTGTTGAGTCCCCTAAGTCAAATGCAATGGGATGCAAATAAGCGTTCCTTCTAGGGATCCGGCATGAAGTCACGTTATTCTATGTTCAAAACCTGGGTCGGTGTTCTAGACTGTGTACTCGAGCAGACAACTCGAGTCGAGGAGGAGGCAACTTACCGGGAACCAAAAGGCCATCCGACTTCGTAACTTGTCCTGCCTCTTTCTTATTTCAAGGTATGACACTAACAGAATAGAGAGTCTCAACCAGTAAGCACATCCCCGGAGGTGAAGAGAGAAGGGTGTCGGCACAGTTTATATACAGTTCAGATAATATCAAAGCGGTAATATTTAGCACATTCAGCACAAAACATGTAGGAAAATCATATACAATCAAATACAACAATTTATCTAAGCGCGAATTCTGAACCCTGAACCAGAGATTCTGGGTTATCTCCCTAGCAGAGTCGCCAGAGCTGTCACACCTCCTTTTCATTACTCCAGCAAGGGCGTAAAGGAGTTTTTCCATTTAAAGGACAATCGGAATGGGATTCAATTATTAATTATTTCAGAGTCGCCACTTGAGAGATTAATGGTGTCCCAAGTCACCGATTGTATCCCGAACCGAGGAAACATATGACTCTGTTAATAGTCTGCGAACCAGAAATCCGAGTAAGGAATTCTGTTAACCCGGGAGAAGGTGTAAGGCATTCCCGAGTTCCGTGGTTCTAGCACGGTCGCTTAACTGTTGTATTTAATTTTATCTGATCTTAATACATGCTAGCTTATGTACCTTTTATTTGTAAACCACTTTTTATTATTATTTATTTCAAAAGAATTGCGACGTCGTGAAAACGCGTTTCGAACCACGTCGCAATCGATGCACCCGTGATTGTCAACCCATTTCGACTTCGTCGATATTTAGATTTGGGTCGCATCAATGCGCACCCGAGTTTAGGAAGGTAATTTTAATTAGTGCGCCTAAAGCAACTACACATTGTATTATTTTTCTAAACTACTTTAAGATTATTATGAACTACAATTTATGGATGAATTAAAGTATTTTGGAGGGATTGAATGACTTATGGTGTATGGGAAAGGACAAATTCCAAATTAATGATTAAGATCCCGCTGTCCATTTATTATCGTCTACTGACCATTACTATCAATTAAGGAATTAATATGAGATCAAGTTTATAACTAATAAAGTAGGAAAAATGAGAGAAGCTACTAATTCAAAATAAGAGTAACCTAAACATACTAACAGGAAAATATGATCCAACTATTTCCAAAACCTTGGCCCAATTTTACAACTCAAAATCCATAATTCCATACTAAAACGTTCTCTTTTCAATTAAGTCCAAATCCTCATTAGTTAAGCACTAGTCATTTCCACGATATCCAATTCATGCGAATTCAACAAAATTGCATCGCACCACATGAAGCAAATACTTTCTACATAAATTTATTGGACTAAATCTACTGATTTATGGTACTAAGTTAATAATAAAATGCAAGAAAGCAATCACAATCATCATATCAAGAATAGAAGATTCACGTGGCTGATAAACAAAGTAAACAAATACGAACATACAACTTGATAAAGAAAAGAAGGGAGGAATAAATATGGACCTTCTATTTCAGATTTTCTGCAGCTCAATAATCAAAACAAGAACGATGACTACAACCGGAAATCAGTGGCGGCAACCTCTACTCCCTCAACTTGAAAAAGCATTGTTGCACTATGTGGAAAAGAAAGCTGTTTTCAAGTGGATCAAGGGTGGTTTCAACTGGGTTCATGCTAGAAAATAGCTACTGTTTTTCTGTGTTAATTCGGAGCAATTTCGGGGCTGTTTTGTGGATGGTTCTGCCTCTAATTTTCGCTGTGAACAGGGCTGTTTTGAGGTTTTATTTTTGTGATTTTCGGACGGATTTTTAGTAATTTTTGTGACTGACTGTGCTGCTCTTTGGAGTTATTTTTCTGGGTTTAAAGGGTGGCTCGTTCTCTATGTCTGTCAAAGAAGACGAATGATATGGAAGAGGAGATCCTGAAGAAAACGAAATTCAAAGGGGAAAGGGTGGTCGTTCTTTGTTGAAGGCGAAGCAGTCCGGTGGGGAAGGGAGTCGAAGGAGACGGGATTTCAGGGTGGGGTCTCATATGATTTTTGGTAGTCTGCCATTGTCAGACCCTTTTTTTAGCTTTTTCTTTTTTTCGTTCCTTCTCCTCGTTATTTTCTTATGCGCAGCCCTTTTTGTTCTTTTTTTTCCTCCTTTTCTTTTCATTGAGTAGAGAATGATTTTATAGAGTGTGTGGAATGGGGTGTTATGTGGGGGAATTTTATTTGGGGAGAAGGTGTTATGTGAGGTAATATTTTGGGGGGAAGGTTTTAGGTGGGGAAATATTTTGGGGGGGGGGAGGTCTTAGGTGGGGAAAAATATTTTGGGGAAGGTTCTTCCCATTTTTTTTTACTCTCAATTTCTTTTTATCTTCCTCATTTTGTATTTTATTTAGTTATTTTGTACTTTATTTTCTAATTTTCTTAAATGCTAAATTAAAAACCAAAACCCAAATTAACACTAAAAATTAGATTTCCTAATAAAAATGTAAACTGATACAAATTTAAACTAAAAATGTAAAAGGTACTATTTTTGTTTTTTCTTCCTATTTTGTTCTAAAACAAATTAACCATTAATTAATCCTAAAATATGAAACTAGATCCTAAAAGCAAATGCGTATTTTTGTATTTTATTATTGTGATTTTAAAATATTAAAATGTATGAAATGAGATTACAAAAGGAAAATTTCCTAAAAAAATCAATAAAAATTATTTTGACTTATTTTTAGGAGTTATCTTCATGTAGGGTAAAAATCACGTGCTTACACAGGTCACCTAGCCCGGAAATATTTTTCATAGAGGACAAGTCCACATCATCAAAAAAGGAATAAAGGGGATCGTCCGCGCCATGGCCCCCTTCATTGGACCTCTCCTTTCCTACTTGGGCCTCCTCAAGCATAGACTCGGGGTAGGAGGGCGTCCCTAAAATTTCTATTACCCGGGGCTTCTTTTGGGGCAAAGCTGGTGTCTCGAGGGGAATGAGCCCTGTCTCCACATCAATCTCCCGAGTCTGAGGGAGATCGGCCTCTCGAATTGCCCCCTCGACTTCTACCTGCTCCCATGGAGGGGTCGACCCGTGGGCCACAAAAATATCATCTTCTTCGGACTCATCCTTGAGCCGAAGAAGCGAGTTCGAGTTAGGTGCTCGGGAGCCCGAGCTCTTCTTTGGCTTACGAGCCAATCTTTTCTTTGGCTTCATCTCTAAGCTGAAGGATCCTGAAGCCTTCCTTTTCTTCTTCTTCGTTTTCCCCGTGGTAGCCCCGGGCTGTCCCATGACAGAGGGATCAATGGACAAGGATACATCCCCATCCCCATCCTCATCCTCATCCAAATGCCTAATTTCGGTGGTCTTAGGCAAACCTACAAAAGAAAAAGAGGAAAGAAAAGTTAGTATGATGTAAGTTAAAAGGCATAAACCGTACGGGGAAAGACCTTACCATAAGAACGGGCCTCCCATCATCCCTTTGAAAGCTTGCGCCATGCACGCTCGGAATATGTCATCTATGCACAGATACCCTCGATCCATTCCATAAATTGGGGGATAATATTTGGAACTCGGGCAACGACTGTACAACCACAAGGGCAAATGCGAAAAAAGTAAATGAATAAAAAGTTAACGCTTAACGAGAGTCTGTACTTACGAGATGCATTCCATTTCTCAGGGAATGGAATGAAATCGGGAGGGATCATGTCTTCGGTCTTCACCCGAATGAAGAGTCCTTGCCAACTACGGTCATCATTAATGCTCAAAAAGGGGGCCTTGCTGGCTCGGCAACTAAGCTTTATCAGTCGCCCGCAGAAAATTCGGTGACTGTATAAACGAAGCAGATGATCTATTGTGAACTGACAAGATTCGGTCTTGTTCACGAAGTAACGAAGGAGGATCATGTTCCACCATAGAGTCAGATGGATTGGCCCGAGGCACACTTCGCACCTCTTGCAAAAATCCAAAACAATTTGGTCCACCAAGCCTAATGTGAATGGGTAAGTGTAAACTCTTAAGTACCCTCCACGTGGGTAGTAATGGTGTCCTCGTGCTTAGGAACTACTACATCCTTACCTTCCCAATTGTAGTCCCTTCGGACTATGGAAGGACGTCTTTGGTCACGAAGCATATGTACCTTGAAGCTCCTTCACCCCCGTCCAGTTTGCATGAGGTTTCTCGACCTTAAAGTCATCTGCAGTTGAGCAGCCCCCGAGAATAAAAAATTTCAAGGGAGGCTCGGGGGCCGGTTTGTCGACAGCCACTTCAGGAGCAGTCGTCTCGAGGGAAACTATTTCGGCAATGACTGCCTCGATATCTGTAGTCGATTAGGATGAAAAGCAGTTGGTTGAGGAACTGATTTAGATGTTTTTGCAATTTTTATCTAGAAAGGTTTGAGAATTTGCAGAAAAAAGAATAGATAAAGAGCTGAATGTAATGGTTTAAGAAAAATCTTGATAAAAAAACTTGGAAATTATTATCAAAATTTGAAGAATAGGGATGAAGATGTGAAAGTTTGAAGAAAGCTGGTTATAACATGAAATATCGAAGGTAGAAGCTTGGTCGGAAAATAGGAAAAGAACAAAGGATGGGAGCTTTTATAGAAAAAACTCGCGTCGCTTCGCATTCGGAGGAAACTAGCCGATGCTTGACACATGCCCAAAGTCATAACGACGCGATTAACGAGGCATTTTGGCTTCTTTGTCATTTCTGTTATAATGTACGAAAGAAGGAACCGGAAAACATCTATCCTTTCTCATCATTTCGGTAAACCTACCCTCTGTGAAATGAGGGGACTATTTATACACGGGAAAAACTAGAGGTAATAAGCACCTCGATTCCCGGTGGGTGAACGAAAAGAGGACATAACTGCATGTAATCTAGATTGAAGCGGGGAGCCGCCCGTATCAAAGATCGAACTAAACACCTGCCCCACGGAGCAATCCAAATTGTGACCCCGGACCGGATTCCATCAATGAGACCTCGGGAAACATTGTCAAACGACTGCATGCGATTAACATACAACTATGATATCCGCGCCCAACCGGATATCACAACGTGATTTTTGGCCCGTATCAGCGGTAGATCAGTAATTATGAAAAGAAATTTTTTTACCTTTTTTTGAGTTGTATTTGAGATAAAACTCCCATATTATATAAAGGGAAAGCTGACTATTCATTAGACACAATGTAACACGCATAACAAGGCTAAATACATTTGTTTTATCTATTTTTACAAATTAAAGTTCTTGATTCTTTCAATAAGTTCTTCACAAGCGTTGGCTCGGAACCGAAGGCAGACTTCTAGTCAAGATTTCAGTCGAGCCCGGACTCACTATCATCACTGGTTTGAAATTTGTTTTATATTTTGTTTCTTATCTAATATCATTAATCACTTGTATCGAATTAATCCACATATCCTTAATACCACATAAAAATTTAATTGTTATTCATTTTAAGAGTAAACAGACTCTATAGTAGCAACTAGCTAAGTAGTTATATCTTCAACTTCTTTAATCCAAAAGACTATAACTAGCCTAGAAAGCTAAACAGACTCTTCAAAATTTGATAACCTGCTACACTTTTCAAAAGTTGATAGATTACTATTAAAGAACAAAGACTCTACCTAAACAACTAAAGAATTATAGCATCTTCGGCTTCAATAAGTTATTTGGTTGGTTAGTTTGAATCATTAAAAACACCTTCTTGCTGTAATTACTATTATCATGAACAATTCTTTGAAAATATGTGAATAACGTTGTCAATATTTTTTTCAAGTAGCAGAACGTGATGCTTTTTGTAGGAATGAGGTTGGACGAGATCTTTTTCAATTAATGCTCCAAAACCTAGAATATTTCGGGAAAACACTCCCTCTAGGATTCGGTTTTCTTATTTGTTTCTAACTCCACATGCCATTCTTCCTTACTCACGCGTTTTTTCCTTTTTGCAATGTACAATATTAATAAAACCTTATTGACCACGAATTCCTCCCACTTATACGCCACTTGTAGCCTACAAAATAAAATCTTCAAGGAATTCGACATGTATTAGAATCAGCTTCCAGCTCCCGATCAACGTACTCTAAGTAACTTAGTTCTTCCAACATCTATTTTAACAAATCTACAATTCAGTTAGTAGTAAAAAAAATATTTTCAAGAGACATAATGCTTTCAAGAGACAAAATCTAATTTAATTATTATTATCATTTTTACGGTAAACAGTTTGGCGTCCACCGTAGGGCTAAAAATAATAGTGATTATTTTCTTTCTGGTTTAACTACATAATGGACGTGAAAACAATAATCTTGAGGACCATGGAGAGAATGGTGTGGATGTTCCAGGTGTTGGTGTACCACCACAAAAACCTGAGAATACACCAGAACCAATTCCCGAGGGTACGACCTCATGCGACGCCCAATATGTTAACACCGGTCCTTACATTAACAAGATAGCACGCCGAGAGATTCAGCGGGAAACTCAAAAAATCCAACTTGGGCAAAAATAGAGATTCCTCAGCATGTCATTCATATGATCATCGGGGGGACCGACATTCCCCAAGGACCCGTGATCAAACAGATAAAAATATCCACTACAATAGAAGGGCCGATTCGAGACCGCATGACCGAATACAGCCCTGCATTCAGCGAGGAAGATCTCGAGACCTTGACGCAACCACATAACAACACACTGGTAATTTCATTTCTTTTATGTAACATTCGAATTAAACGTGTGCTCGTGGATCCAGGTAGCTCGGCCAACGTAATCAGATCAAAGGTAGTAGAACAGCTTAGGTTGCTCGATCAGATTGTACCCACCTCTCGGGTCCTCCACGGCTTCAACATGGCCGGCGAAATAATGAAGGGGGAGATCACCCTCCCGATTGACATGTCCAGTACAGTTCAGAACACCAAGTTTCACATCATCGGTGGTGACATGAGGTACAACGCATTGCTTAGAAGGCCATGGATACACAACATGAGGGCAGTGCCATCAATTCTACACCAGATGATGAAGTTTCCAACAAAGGATGGTATTACAATCGTATATGGAGAACAGCATGCGACAAAAGAAATGTTTGCGGTTTACCAGGAGGCGTCGAATCCTATACACTCTACCTCGGATGAGTCGGGAAGCATACAGACCCCCAAGGGTGATGAAGAAGATTTCCTCAATCCTCGAACTTTCGTTGCCCTTAAAGAGTCGGATGCAACAAAATTGACAATTGAAGAGCTGGAGCAAGCTATTTTGATCGAACATCTCCCAGATCGGAAGGTATACATGGGAACGGGATTAACTCCCGAACTCAGAAAAAAACTCATTCAATTCCTTATTAATAACATCGACTGTTTTGCTTGGTCCCACTTAGATATGACAGGAATCCCATCGAAAATAACCATCCATCGACTAAGTGTCGACCCCATATTCAAACCGGTGAAGCAAAAAAAGAAGACCCCAGTCCGAAGTAAAACATGCATTCATCAAGGACGAGGTAACGAAACTCCTTAAAATAGGGTCCATTAGAGAGGTAAAGTACCCCGAATGGCTGGCTAACGTAGTGGTAGTGCCCAAAAAGGGAAATAAGTTAAGATTGTCCATAGATTATAAAGACTTAAATAAGGTGTGCCCCAAGGATTCGTTCCCATTGCCTAACGTAGATCGTCTGATCGATGCCACGGCCGGTCACGAGACCCTCACTTTTTTCGATGCCTACTCGGGGTATAATCAAATTCAGATGAACCCCGGGGATAGGGAAAAGACTTCGTTCATCACGAAATATGGTACCTACTATTACAATGTAATGCCCTTTGGGCTGAAAAACGTAGGGGCTACGTACCAACGTCTAGTTAATAAAATGTTCGAGCATCAAATAGGAAAATCCATAGAAATTTATATTAATGACATTCTAGTTAAGTCCCTACATGCAGAGGACCATTTGACTCATTTGCAGGAAATATTCGACATCTTCAGAAGTTACAACATGAAGATCAATCCCGAGAAATGTGCCTTCGGAGTGGGTTCGGGCAAATTCTTAGGCTTCATGGTGTCGAACAGGGGGATCGAGATCAACCCTGACAAAATCGAGGCCATCGAAGAAATCACGATGATAAATAATGTAAAGGCCGTGCAATAACTGACGGGGTGGATAACGGCTCTGAGCAGATTCATATCAAGGTCATCAGATAGGAGTCATCATTTCTTCTCTTTACTCAAAAAGAAAAACAACTTCGAATAGACTCCAGAATGCCAACACGCCTTGGAGGATTGAAGCGATATATGACTAGTCCGCCTTTGCTCCACACCCCAAAAGAGGATGAAACGTTGTATTTATACCTGGCCGTATCTGAGATAGCGGTGAGCGGTGTGCTAATTCGAGAAGAGTCGGGTACACAATTCTCTATTTATTATGTAATTCATACCCTAGAGTATGCCGAAACCAGGTATCCGCACCTAGAAAAATTAGCTCTTGCGTTAATAAGTGCATCGTGAAAATTGAAACCTTATTTTCGTTGCCACCATATTTGCGTTTTAACAACTTATCCTGTCCGAAGCATATTGCATAAGCCCAAACTATCGGGCTGATTGGCCAAATGGGCCATCGAACTCGGTGGGTATGATATCGAGTATCAACCCAGAACGGCTATCAAGTCCCAAATTCTGGCGGATTTCGTGGCCGACTTCTCGCCCTCCCTCATGCCCGAGGTAGAAAAGGAACTTTTACTAAAAACGAGCGCATTTTCCGGGGTGTGGACCCTATTCACTGACGGTGCCACGAATGTTAGAGGATCCGAACTCGATATAGTCCTGAAGCCGCTTACGGGTGGCATAATCCGGCAATCTATAAAAACTGCAATATTGACTAACAACGAAGCCGAGTATGAGGCTATCATTGCAAGTCTGGAATTGGCCAAAAGCCTGGGAGTTGAGATCGTCGAAGCAAAATGCGATTCACTCCTGGTTACTAATCAGGTAAATGGGAGCTCCAAGGTCCGAGAAGACAAGATGCAAAGATACTTGGACAAAATCCAAGTCACATTACGCCGTTTCAAAGAATGGACCCTGGTCCACATACCTCGGGAGTAGAACAGCGAGGCTGATGCCCTCGCAAACCTGGGATCATCTGTTGAAGGAGATGACCTACTCCCCGGGGCTGCTGTTCAGCTATCCAAATCAGTGGTCGAGGAAGGTCATGCCGAGATTAATTCCACTAGCCTAACATGGGATTGGAGAAACAAATATATTGACTATTTGAAAGATGGGAAACTACCCACGGATCAAAAGGAATCAAGGGCTCTGCGAACCAAAGCAGTCCGGTTCTCACTCGGCGAAAATGGGACTTTGTACAGAAAAACTTTCAATGGCCCCCCTAGCAGTATGTCTGGGGCCGGGAGACACATATTATGTACTCCGAGCAATTCACGAGGGTACCTGCAGAAACCACTGCGACGCCGATTCCTTAGTCCAAAAGGTGATCAGGGCGGGTTACTACTGGGACAACATGGAAAAAGACACCAAGGAATTCGTCCGAAAGTGCGACAAATGCCAGAGATTTGCCTCTATGATTCACCAACCCGGCGAACAACTACATTCGATCTTGTCTCCATGGCCGTTCATGAACTGCGGAATGGACATCGTCGGACCTCTACCAACGGCACCAGGTAAAGCTAAATTTATTTTATTTATGACTGACTATTTCTTAAAATGGGTGGAAGCACAAGCCTTCGAAAAGATAAGAGAAAAAGAAGTCATTGACTTCATCTGGGACCACATTATTTTCCGATTCGGGATTCCTTCCGAGATAACATGCGATAATGGGAGGCAGTCCATCTGAAGCAAAGTAACACAGTTCCTCGAGGATCACAAAATCAAGAGAATCCTATCGACGCCCTACCACCGGTGTGCAAACGATCAGTCCGAGTCTACAAACAAAACCATCATCCAAAACATAAAAAAGAAGTCGGAAAGCGCTAAGGGAAAGTGGAGAGAAATATTACCCGAAGAGTTATGGGCATATCGAACAACTCCAAAATCAAGCACAGGGGAAACACCTTTCTCTCTAGTATATGGTGTCGAGGCTTTGATACCAGTGGAGGTTGGAGAGCCAAGCTCCAGATTCCGACACACCACCGAGAGCTCGAACAACGAGGCCATGACTACGGCCCTTGAACTATTGGATGAAAAACGAGAAGCCTCATTAGTCCGAATGGCCGTCCAAATGCAAAGGATCGAAACGTATTATAACAGGAGAACAAACCTCTGACATCTCGGAGTCGGGGACTTAGTCCTAAGGAAAGTCACCCTCAACACCCAAAACCCTAATGAAGGAAAGCTAGGCCAAAATTGGGAAGGACCGTACCGCGTCCTCGGAGTAATCGGCAAAGGGTAGTATAATCTCGGTACCATGGAAGGCGAACAACTTCCAAGTAATTGTAACATATCAATGCTGAAACGATACTACTGCTAAGGTGTTCGATGGAATATTCTGAAACACCCCCGAGCATGAGGATCTTAGGTTCTTAAAAGCATGTGTTATACTCTTTTCCTTCGATCGAACTTTGTCCCTAGAAGGGTTTTACCGGCAAGGTTTTTAACGAGGCAACATCTATATGCTACCTAAGGAAAACTCAACAAGTATTCAAGGTTTCTTTTGCAATCAACCTCGAATACTGGGGGGGCATCCCCTGGAAGGTCACCTACTTGGAGAAACCAAGATGCACTAAATGGGGTCTCGATAGGAAAATAATATACCGGGCCAAACAGACAAACGAACTGTATCCGTATAGAACAACTGAGCCATTAATAGCAAAGACATGTATACTTGTACCAAGTAATCAAAGAATACTTTCCGAAAGCATTTTGTGTTTCAAAGATGCTCGATATTTTTGCAAAAATGGCTCCTCTATCAAAAACATCCCGAACACTCGGGGACTGGCGTCAACAACTCGAAACAATGCGTCCCCCGGGCCGGAGCTTCAAATTTGTAAGCCCTCAATGAGGCAACATCAAGATCACAAAATAGCTCCAGAGCCAAAAATGTCCCGAATACTCGGGTACTGGCGTCGAAATCTCAAGAAAACATGACCTCCGGGTCGGAAACCCCGAAATCGTAAGCCCCCAATGAGGCAATACCAAGTTTACAAGTAATGGCTCCCGAGCCAAAAAACCCTCGATGACTCGGGGATTGCCTCCTATCGCCACCCCTATCAACTTATCAAAACCCGAGGCTACAAGACCACATGCGGGCAGCCTCGGTCGCGTAAGACCTATATAAGGCAATAAAAATATCTGTAAGACCTCAAGCAAGGCATGAACCACACTTGTACCAAGTGACAATATCTGTAAAACCTCAAGCAAGGCATGAACCATACTTGTACCAAGTAGCCAAAACTGTAAGACCTCAAAGGCATGTAAAACTTGTAAGACGTTACTAAAGGAATAATCCCGATCTTAAAGTTAAGGCTATATATCGAACTTGTAAGACCCCTAAAAAGGCAAACCCTCGATATAGACACCGAAACTACTTCACTCGGGGCTGAAAGGCTTCGGCCAAACACGAATGACTACGGTCACAAGGCTGTACTAGCCAAACTAATGCAACTCGGGGATGCTCTACCATCGCTATAAAATCATAGGCCTTCAAATTACTTCGAAATACTTCGAAAAGAACTGGGTAAACAGGCTACCCTCGACATAGGCAAAAGAGCTTCGACCATGTCAGCTCCAAACAATAGGCTTCAAAACACTCAGCCACTAAGCAATACCTCCTGAGGAGCTCGATTATCGCCACATAACAACACACAATCGAGGTTTATATCGAACCATCGAAAAGTCAGGCAAACACAAATTCAAAAAGTCCTTAACAAGGAAAAAATAAAGCTTATAAAAGGTCGTACCGACCTAATCCATAAGAGCCACTACCGCCAGCCCGTATGAAAGGTCGTACCAACCTAATGCGTAGGAGCTACTGTCGCCAGCCCATACAAGAGGTCATACCGACCCAACACATAAGAGCCTAAGGGCCATCTTTAATTCAAAAATTTAAGGGTCAAATGAGCTCGAGTCGAAACCCGACTCGGAGATTACCCAAAAACAATTAACTAAATATGCCTGAGAGCAAAAGCATAAGAGCTCAAATGTCGGCTTATACTAAAAGGTCGAATCGACCCAACGCATAAGAGCCACTGTCGTCAACACTAAAATCGAAGGTCACACTGACCCAACACGTAAGATCCACTGTCGCCAGCACTAAAATTGAAGGTCGCATTGACCTAACGTGTGAGAGCCACTGTTGCCAGCACTAAAATCGAAGGTCATATTGACCCAACGCGTAAGAGCCACTATCGCCAACACTAAAATCAAAGGTCATACCGACCCAACATGTAAGAGCCACTATCGCCAGCACTAAAATCAAAGGTCACACCGACCCAACGCATGAGAGCCATTATCGCCAACACTAAAACCGAAGGTCGCACGACCCAACGTATAAGATCCAGGGACGACATCTAGACCTAAGGGTCGGTAAACCTGCACCGAGGTCCCGACACAAGGACTGGGCCCCGAACGTTAGACCTTCGACCATTACAAGTCGCTCAGCAAATAGCAAAAACTCGAGGGTCTAACCCAAGGCCTAATGTCTAGGATCGATTATAAGAAAACATCACACATTACTCCCAAAAGGCAAAGGAGAAAAGAAGTGATAAAAAACGAAAAGCCTTTTATACATATTGCTCACAGAGGTACGTTTACAGGGCCTTTAATAACCCTTACAAGGAAGGATCCAAACAGAACCTTAATCTATCATCGAGCCTACATCTTTGACGGCTCCGCCGGAGGATGTGCCCCAACGGTTCCGGCTACAGACCTAAGACCTTCAACGACCTCTTCCCCTCTGGGGATTCTGCCTTCATTCTCATTATCTCCTAAGCCCCTACCCGACGTACTGCCAGAAGCAAAAAGGGTAGCAGTTTTCTTCTCTAGGGTTTTCACCCTCTCGAGCATCGCAGACAAATTGATACCCCCATGTGTATATCCTCGAGAGTCCGCCTCCAAGATTCTAACCGAGCATGCTCCACGGCTCAAGTCAACTTCAATTCGGCCTCCTCAGGCATTCTCCCGGCTTGAGTGTTTATTACTATGGTATCCTCTTTGTGCAAAGATATAAGCGCCTTAGCTTCAGTTTTGATCCCGAATAGTGCAGCAACTAATTCAGAATGGAAACCTCTATACTTATCACTATCCTCCCTCGCGTCATGAAGCTACTACCCGACAAAGGCCATCTTTTCCTGGAGGGTATCCCTCTCAAAAGTTATCTCTCTCACATGCGGTTTAAGTTTGAGAACTTTGTAGTCTCTAGCTCGGAGCTCCTCCCTCAGTAGGGCACCTTCCTTCTCTAATTGCACGAATCAGATCAAAGATGTCAAAATGCTGGGATCTGGCAAATATTCAGACAATGGCAAATAGAAACTAGGTAACATGTTCAATAATATGAGTCTTCTCATGATCGTGACGGTTCACCTCAGTCTATAACCGGGCGAAAGTCTGATTATAAAGCACCCTGGCCTAAAGCCGTGAAAAAGATAAGTTAGAAAGACAATGATCAGGATGGCAGGTAGGATTTACAAAAGCTACCTGCTCGCAATGCCTGTTTATCTCGCTGAAGACGAGTGAAGCATCGAGCTCGGGAATTACCTCGAGAGCGGTAAAAGGCCTTTCAAACACATCTCTTCCTCCGAGGGGCACCCCTACATCGGAAGGTTCTTCATTCTTGTCATCATGCATTCCCGTAGGAAGTAAGGTCTTTCCCTGAGGGGAATCACTCACGACAGCATTCTCGTAGGAAGTAAGAGTTTTCCCTGAGGGGAATCACTCACGACAACAACACCAACGGGGTCAATCGGGGATGTCTCTTGTCCCTACAGGGCTTCAGAACTGGGTTCCTCCGAACCGCCTGCCGAATGCATCTCAGCTCGAGGGATATTTTGGCCATCAGCAGGCTCGGCAATATCACCCAATACTTCCTCAGTGGCTTCTCCAGCCCGAAGTTGGATCACGATGACATCAAGCTCCGGCCCGGGAGCCACCATCTCTATGACACAATGGTCGATCGGGTTTTCCCCTCCCTTGGAAGCTATCAAGAAATTATTTTCCCCTTCGCCTTCAGCTCAGGGACTTCCCACTGCTTCTAGAGTTAAGGCTGTTGGGCCGGCCTTAATTTCTTCCACCTTGGTCTTCTTGGATTCTGAAGGCTCATTCGATGGTTCCCTTTGTCTTTTCTTCTCTTCGTCAGGTCTCGAGGTATCCTCCTCACTAGGTGATGTTTCCTTCATCAAGGGGACCTCCTCCAGACCTACATAAATGCAAGAGGTAAGCACAGGGAGTAAGGACGCTATTAGTAGCAATTCTGATTAAAAGGTACTATTGCAGCAGGATTAAAGGCTCACCATGATCATTGGCTTCCCATCGAGCTCGGGACAGATCACGCCACACTCGCTGGGCGTATAGGCAAATCGAGTCCAGTCAGCCGACCCAGCCCGAGAGGTCCGTAACCGTGCCAGGATAAACTGCTATGGCTGCATCAGTAGAAGAAATTAGCGCGTGGAAAGATGTACCTAAAAAGAATCAAGGAGATGCTAGATAATGTATCTACTTACGTTCCATGTTCCACCTTTCGCGGAACGGAATCCTTTCCACCGGGATTAGGTCCGAAGTCCTAACTCAGACAAAATGGCTCATCCACCCTCTGTTCCCAACTTCGTCGATGCAAGCAAAAAGGGCCCTCGAAGCTCGACAGTGAAGTTTAATCAAACCCTCACAGAAGAGACGGGGGATGTACATCCTGACTAGGTGATCGAGGGTGAAGGGCATCTCCCCAATCATTTTCACAAAATACCTGATCATGTAGACAATGCGCCAGAACGAAGGGTGAATTTGGCCGAGGGTCACTCAATATCGTTGGGAGAAGTCGAGAATCATGGGGTCTATCGAAGGCAAGAATGGCCCTATCGGCCCAAGGGTAAATGGGTAAGTATACACACTGAGAAAATTGGCTTTGTATGTCGTTACATCCTCCTCCCGATAAGGGACCTCCACAAGCACCGTATCCCTCTAACGACAATCAGTCCTCACCTTTTTCACGTCTATTATTGAGCTAATATATTGAGACACAGTCTCACGGTGCCCCGGCTTCGAAGAAGGTTTCTCGACCTTGAAATCGGAAGCCGTTGCAAAATATCCTGGAACGCAATCCCCAACGCGAGGAGGAATTGCTGCTTTGCCTTTAGATGAAAGCAAAGAGGAGGAGGTTACATTCTCCTGAGAAGCAAAAGCGGAAGTTTTCACCATTCTTAAAAGATTTTAGAGGAGAAAAAGAAATTGCATTTCAAAGAAAGAACAAAAATGAAGGTAGAAGGAACCTTTTTGAGGGCTTGGTGGTGCAGTGAACAATAAAGAACGAGAGAAGAGGTATTTATAGAGTCCCAACACACACGTTGAAGGAGGCCAAAGGACAGGCAGCCGCTGTAATCAGTACGAAGGCTTTTAAGGGTTGTGTGTACGCGACCTTTTGGCACCTTATTTTATCGTATCAATCATTTAGCCAGATGTGACTGTCGTCGTTACGAAATAACTAGAAGGGTAAAGATTCGAGGTCGTTTCTTATCGTTTCATTCTAAGAAACGCGGGGACTATCTGTATACGGGTGAAATCGGTAGGTCCGATTTCACTATCATTGCGTCTCTCCCTTAGCCTCAAAAAGGCCCCGAAGATCCAGGGACGCAGCTCGAGGCTTCTACCTCGAAGGCTCTTCACACTCGACCTCGACGCAGCATGAGTCGGTGGTTATCAAGGGTAAGCGGGAAGTTCCCTAGGTATGTGGTTCGAATTGGCGTCACCTACAAGAATAGTACCAATCTGCACCTGATTACTAGGTAGTTGTGCCAGCTATCTTACTTTGTAATAAATGCATTTGTTCTATGTTGGGATTCCCCCTCATTTATAAGGGGATCCTTGTCATATTGTTAAAAATCGGATATTCAATACAAAACACACAAGAACATTCTCTGTACTCTCTAACATATTCTCTTGATCTCATTACTTCCATTTATTGCTTATATTCATTGTGTTCTATTTATTGTTCTTTTTTATTGCTTATCATTGATCATAAAGAGTCACCGTTGTAGCTCTCATAATTGTTAATCCTCCCTCGATTGCTCCAAGTCGTCCACCCAACTCGACCTCGAGGCCTCATATACGACAGCTTGAGGCCCCGATCTCCAGTCGTTCAGTTTGACTATCACATCGTTTTTAAGCTATAATGTTGCCTTCTAATCTTTTTTTTAGCATACATTGCCTAATAACTAGCATAAAAATGGATCACGTATTTTTAAAATCACAAAATTTAATTTAATTTTTATTACCATTTTCACGGTAAATATCCTGACTTGTGGAAACAAGTGGGTGACGAACGATGGGACAAATTTGAATTCGTTCATGTCTCATTATATTGGTTGCTTTTCGTAAGTGACCTTTTGCCAATCTTATTAAGGAAATTCGTTATGAATCGATTTGTTTGGTTTTTTCAAAATTTAAAGGTGACGGAGAGCACTTGATGGTAAAAGTATACAAGTCCTTTTGAGTGCACCTCATGGGACAAATTAGGAAAGTTAAGAATATATAGTTATACCTCTTTAAAATAATGAACCACTAAGTTATCAGTAATTTGGTGAGAAACTTAAAAGCTCTCATTTCGACATAGATTTTGGCTCTTTCTTTTTAATTATTTATTTGAAAGATTATTTGTTCATGAAATTTGATCAGTTTTTAAAAAAATGAGATTTTTTTTACAAATAATCATATAACTATGAATTTTTTTCACCAAAGTCATGTAACTATATTTTCTCATACAAAAATCATAATGATCGAAAAAATATAATTTTTTGATAATATGTTCTTGTTTCATATTTTTTCGGTCTGATAAATAATAACTCAATTAAAATAGGAATGACCAACCTATCCCGACCCAATACTCATATATAAAATTTAAAATAATATCAAAATTGAATCGCCCAAAACACGATAGTTGTATCCTTTTTGTTTTAAAGTTTCATTCAAATTGATAGCATTATTATTTCAAGAGCTCTCTAATTAATAATTATACATACCTTTTATTTTTTATTTTTTCGTCAGAATCTCATGCCTTTCAAACTAAGTTTTTTGGCGAAAGATTCAGTTTTGGTATTATTTTACTTTAGGAATTTTTTCCTTCCTATACAATAATTCAAACTTATTTACCAAAATTGTCCTAGTTTTGTATATTACCACCCTAAACAAGGATTACTTACATATTATATACAATCCATAATTAATGCTTTAAATTAGGCGATTCAATTATATCCTTTTCCCTTTTTTCCTCCTATCCTCTTTTCTTATTTTTTTTTAAATCAATTCTGGGGAGTTGAATTACCCTTACCCGAGTTTTTGTGATATACTCAAACAATGTTCAACACTTTTTGATTATCATTATTTTTTCCATTATAGATTCCCTTTTTTTAATAAGTACATTGTCGCGATCCGAAATTCTCACTATCGGAACCATGATGGCGCCTAAGATTTTACTCGCTAGGCAAGCCAACATTAAAGAAATTCTTAAAACAATTTTACGCAATTCAATTAAATATCCCACTTAATTTGAAATGAAACTATAATGAAGTGCGAAATAGCATAATAGCCAGCATATCTAAATACAATCTGGACCTGGAGTCACAAGCACACGAGCCTCTAGAGGTTCTACACATAGAGTCTGAAATAAATACATCTGTCTCGAATGAAATGAACAGTAAATAAGGAAAGAGGAAGGCAACATCAAGGTCTCCGGATGCCAGCAGATCTACCTCGAGTCTCTAAATGTTAATCCGAGCTGATGCACCTCACGTAAAGCTGGGACCAGTACTAAAATCTGCACAAGAAGTGCAGAGTGTAGTATGAGTACAACTAACCAAATGCACTACTTAAGTGTCGAGCATATCTTCGACGAGGTAGTGACGAGGTTATGACAGGACACCCACATATTTAAACCTATACATATGAGGATATATATGCAACATAAAAACAAATAGAGATCTAACACGTACTAGTGGGAGAGGACATGAGAAAAGGGGTACAAGATACGATAACTACAACAGGAAATGACAATATGAAACAGTCAACAAACCTTCAACCAATGAAAACGGATAAACATAATGAATAAACATTACATGACATCACCCATCACGCTTTTACTCTCAACCTCACCATGAAACAATAATAATGGTACGACATCATCCTTCATTCTTTTACTCTCAATTTCTCCATAAAATGATAAATATGGTATGGCATCACCCTTTGTGCTTTAACTCTCAATTTCATCATGAAACGATAAATACGGAAAGACATCACCCTTCATGTTTTAACTCTCTTCCTCATTATGTATATATAAATAAATGAGACCATAATTGGCACGGCATCACCCTTCGTGCTTTAACACTCTCCCTTACCATATATCAATGAGTAATATAACATTTGGGAGATAAAATAAGTAAGAATAAATCTTATGCCAATAACGGTTCCACAATACCGAACCTCAACTTCCAAAAATACTCAGTTATCACCAATAGTTCATAAATGTGTATAGAACGATCAATTAAGTAATAAAATTGTCTAAGCATGGATATCATAATCAAAGAAGGAAAAATATTATAAGAAACAAGTCTCACCCGCATGCTTTAACCCAACAACAAAGCATAAGTACTCGCCACCTCACATATACATCGTACCCATCATTTAAACATGTAGCAAATAGGCAAACAATTCCTAATCGCTCAAGTCAAGGTTAACCACGAAACTTACCTTGCTCCAAAATCAACTCAAAGCTCAACCACGGCCTTGCCTTTTGAACAAGCCTCTAAACCAACCAAATCTAGCAAATTATTAACCAAACGATTCAAAATAAGCCTTAGGAACTACCCACAAATGAAAGAGGTTCAATTTAAGTCATGATTGGCAAAATACATAAGTAGCCACCTGAACTATACACCAAATCTCTGTTACACGCTTTCTAAGGCCAATATTACCTTACACATGCAACCTTTCAAAATTGTGTCTAGTACACACTACTTTTGCTACGTGGCATGCACGTACTTAACAAAATAATTGAGCACGTAAAACTTGTAAATATTTTGTCTAAATCCGTATTTTAATGTCACGTGTCAAAGTAATAATATTTTCCTTATTTTTCCCTGTCTATCAAATGAAAATACCACCAGGACCCCTCCCCACAATGCACCCTTTCCTCACCTGTCTTCCCCAAATTGCCCTCTGTTTCGTCCCTTCCTCATGTACATTTAAGAAATTCATCAAAACCCATGATAAAAAATTTAAACAAGATGCTATTTATGAGAATTGACAGAAATTAACCCCCTATTTTGTCTCTTGCCCTTCCAAATTTCTCTTACTTTTTTCTCTACCTTTAAAACTCACCAAAACAACCAATCTTTACATGAATAAAAAAGAATATTTTTTTCATATTTCATAAGAATGACTAAAATTACAAGAGAAGGTTGTAGATTTTATTTACAATGGAGTTCTTTTATTAATGGAAACTAAAACTTAACTTTGATTTACTTTGTTTGGGCGTGGTATGAGATCTGAAAATGAAGAAAGGAGGCGTTGGAATTTCAGTTTTCATCTCTTCCATTCATGGATCTGAAAATGTCATCACACTCATTATGATGATGGCCTTCTTGGCTTTGTTTGTTGCCCTTTATTTTGCTCCTCTTTTGAGCTCCATGTATTGTTCTTGATAGATGGTAGATGATATTGCTCTCCTCTTCTAAGCTCCACGGCTGAGGAGAAAGTTTAAGGGAAAGGGGGGTTTGGGAAGATCACATTTGTTTTTTTTATTTAATCAATTAAAGTTTATTTTAAATATATTACTAGAATTTATTTATAGATGAATTATGACACGTGTCACATTTTAATTGGCACGTGAATGCAATTTCCAAATAAAAAATTGGTCAAGAAAAAAATAGTGTGTACTAGACATAATTTTAAAAGGTTGTGTCTAAGGTGATATCGGTCCTCAGAAAGTGTGTAACAGGGATTTGGTGTATAGTTCAGGGGGCTATTTATGTATTTTGCCCGTCATTATTAAAAATGTCAACAAAAGTCAACCCATGGGCCCGCTTGGTCCAACCCTAAAATTCAGACCAAAACCCGATTATTCATTCGCCTCGAGCACGGTTATGTAATTTGTTTCGAAATCCGGTCTCAATTTGAGGTCTAAATTCCAATTTTAAAAACCTTAAATCTACCCAAATTCTAAATTTCTACCATGAAAATTCTAGACTTAAGGTTGAAATCTTATGAAATGTAATGGGTAATTGAAAGAAAGTAGGTTAGAATCACTAACCAATGTATTGGGGAAGAAGATTTCTTGGGAAAATCGTCTCTAAGGGTTTTAGGGTTGAAAATTTAAAAGAATGAGAAACATCCCGTCTAACTCAGTTTAAGTCCAGGCGCAAATGTCGCAATTGCGACCTGAGGTTCGTAATTTTGAACCCCACAAATGCGGAAAACCCTTCGCTAATACGAAGGTCTCACACTTCTATTGAAATCGCAATTGTGATGGTTTGTTCACAAATGCAAACTGGAACTCCTCGTAACTACGATCATTTTGATCGCAAGTGCGAACTCTGCTCCCCCAACCCCACTTTGCAATTGCGAAGTAATTGTTCGCAATTGCAGACTATTGGTGCCCAGCTATTCTTCGCAAATGCGAGGAAGTAGATCGCAAACATGAACCTGACAGGGACACTGCCATATCACAAATGCGAAGCCAGACCTTGCAATTGTGAGGCCTAAGGCCTGCACCAGAAACTGATTTGCATAAGCTATTTTCTAAGTCCAAAACCACTCTGAAGCCTATCAAAAACTCACCTGAGTCCTCGGGGCTCCAAACCAAAGATGCACACAAGTCCAAAATCATCATACAAACTCGCTCGCATGATCGAAACACCAAAATAATACCTAGAACTACGAACTGGATACCAAATCGAATGAGATTTTCAATGAAACTTAAGATTTTCTATTTTAACAACCGGACGTCCGAATCACGACAAACTAACTCCATTTTGCACCAAATTTTGCAGACAAGTCATAAATATAGTAATGAACCTATACCACACTTCGAAACCAAAATCTAGCCTCGGTAGCAATAAAGTCAAACTTTAGTCAAATCATTAAATTCTTTGAACTTTTAAATTTTCAATATTCGACAAAATGCGATAACTCGAGCTAGGGACCTCCGAATTTGATTTCGGGTATACGCCCAAGTCCCAAATCACGGTACGATCCACCGGGACCGTCAAAACACAAATTCAGGTCCGTTTGCTCAAAGCGTTGACCGAAGTCAACTCAAATAGATTTTAAGGCACAAATTTACATTTTAATCAATTTTTCACATAAAAGCCTTCCAAAAAAAAGACACTGACCACGCACGCAAATTGAGGAAGGAAAAAAGGAGCTATTTGAGGTTTCAAAACATAAAATTCAGCTTTAAAACTCTAGATGACCTATCGGGTCATCTCATTCCCCACCTCTAAGACAACTGTTCGTCCTCGAACGAATATAGAAAGGTACATTTACTGGTGAAAAGGTATAGATATCTACTCCGCATGTCCGATTCAGACTTCTAGGTGGCTGCTTCCACCGGCTAACCTCTCCACTACACTTGAACTGAAGGATAACTCTTAGACGTCAACTGTCGAACCTTGTAGGCTAGAATAGCCACCGACTCCTCATAAGTCAAATCCTTGTCCAGCTGGCCTGAGCTGAAATCTAACACATGGGCCGGATCACCGTGATACTTCCGAAGCATAGACACATGGAAGATCGGATAGACTACTGCTAAACTAGGTGGCTATGCGATCTTGTAAGCTACCTTACCCACTCTCTCAAGAAACTCAAAAGGTCCGATATACCTAGAGCTCAACTTTTCTTTCTTCCCGAACCTCATCACACCCTTCATCGATGAAACCAAGAGAAATACCTTCTCTCCGACTGAGTTGTGCGAAGTCGATCCTGAATAATCTTGATCTTATCTAAGGCATCCTGTACCAAATCTTTAACCAATAACTGAGCCTCCCCCGTCTCAAATCATCCAACTTGCGAATGGCATTGCCTTCCGTATAATGCCTCATAGGGAGCCATCTGAATGCTCAACTTGTAATTGTTGTTGTAGGCAAACTCCGCAAGTGGCAAGAACGGATCCCAAGAACCCTCGAAATCTATAACACAAGCGCAAAGCATATCCTCTAATATCTAAATAGTGCACTCGGACTGTCCGTTCGTCTGGGGATGAAATGTTGTGCTCAACTCAACCTGCATGCCCAACTCACGCTTTACGGCCATCGAGAAATATGAGGTGAACTACATAACTCGATCAGAAATACTGGCACACCGTGAAGACAAACGATCTCGAAGATGTAGATCTCAGCCAATAGGAATGAAATGTGTTGACTTGGTCAGCCTGTCCATAATGACCTATACCGCATCAAACTTCCTCTGAGTCTGTGGGAGTCCAACAACAAAATTCATAGTGATACGGTCCCACTTCCACTCGAGAATCTCTAACTTCTGAAACCACCAGGTCTCTGATGCTCGTACTTTACTTACTGACAATATAGACACCGAGCTATATATGCAACTATATCCTTCTTCATCCTTCTCCACCAATAATGTTGCCACACATCCTGATACATCTTGGCGGCACCCAGATGAATAGAATACCGGGAACAGTGGGCCTTCTCAAGAATCAACTCATGAAGTACATCTCCATTGGGTACACAAATACCACCCTACATCCTCAAAACTCTATCATATCCAACAGTAACCTGCTTGGCACCACCGTGCCGCATTCTTTCCCTAAGGACAAGAAAATAAGGATCATTATACTGCCGCTCCCTGATGCGCTCATACAAAGAAGACCGATCGACTTTAAAAGCTAGAACACTTCTAGGCTCTGAAATTTCTAACCTCACGAACTGATTGGCCAAAGCCTAAACATCTGATACAAGCGGTCTCTCACCAACTAGAATGTACGCAAGGCTGCCCATACTCACTGCCTTTCTACTCAAGGCATCGACCACCACATTGGCCTTCCCGGATGATACAAGATGGTGATATCATAGTCTTTCAACAGCTCCAACCACCCCATCTGCCTCAAATTGAGATCCTTTTGTTTTAACAAATACTGTAGACTCCAATGATCCATGAATACCTCACACGACACGCCGTAAAGATAGTGCCTTCAAATCTTCAGCGCATGAACAATGACTGCCAACTTTAGGTCATGAACAGGGTAATTCTTCTCATGAACCTTTAACTGCCGTGACGCATATGCTATCACCCTGCCGTCTTGTATCAATACTGTATCAAGCCCAATAAGAGATGCATCACAATATACCGTGTAAGATCTTGAACTCATGGGCAACACCAATACTGGAGCCATAGTCAAAGCAGTATTGAGCTTCTGATATCTCAACTCACACTCATCCGACCATCTGAACGGGGCACCTTTCTGGGTCAATCTAGTCAATAGGGCTGTTATAGATGAAAACCCATCCACAAACTGGCGGTAATAACTAGCCAAACCTAGGAAACTCCAGATCTCTGTAGCTGAAGCAGGTCTAGGCCAGTTCTGAACTGCCTTATTCTTCTTAGGATCCACCTGTATGCCCTCTGCTGATACGACATGCCCTAAAAAGGCAATCGAGTTTAACCAAAACTCTTACTTTAAAAACTTGGCATATAACTGGTTGTCTCTCAGAGTTTGAAGTACAATCCGAAGATGCTGCTCATGCTCCTCTCAACTGCGGGAGTAGATCAAGATATCATCAATAAATACAATCACGAAGGAATCCAAGTAGGGATATCGAATGCCCTAATCCTCAACTAATGGTAACTAGACGTCAAATCAATCTTCGAAACTACCTTGGCACCATGACGCTCAATAAGTCATCAATCCTTGACAATGGGTACTTGTTCTTGATGGTGACTTTGTTCAACTGCCGATAATCTTTGCACATTATCATCGATCCATCCCTCTTCTTCACGAATAATACAGAAAGAACTGAAGTGAACTGGGAAGAGCTTTGTAAACTTGTCCAATCTCAATAAGCTCTTAGAAGACATGGCGGGCCTATAACCAGCATGTGCCGCAACAACTGGTTGCACTACCCAGCTAGCGAGGCTGCTGGAGTCTAATACTGGGGAGCATCTACTCTGGAGTGTGAGTAGCAGGAGTCTGTGCTCTTTCCCTAGTCTGAGAGACAGCTGGTGCCACCGGAAATGTACCGGCCTGGACCACAGTCTCCATAAGGCCCACCAAATGGACTAAAGCATCCTGAAGCACTAGAGTGGCAATGAACCCCTCCGGGACCTGAGCTGGAACCCCCTCATCAAAATCTACCTGGGGATCCACTACTGGTAATGTTGCTCAAGCTCTAGGCTAAGCTCTGCCTCTGCCTTGGCCATTTGCCTCGACCTTTACCCCTCGTAGGAGTTGCCACAGGGGGATCCAGCTACTATCCAACTGAAGATGCAATACGTTTTTGTCACACCCCAAGCCTAAGGGGGCGAGCCCGACACCTGGTGCCTCACTTATCCTTGCATACCAACTTACGACTAAAGGACTCTGAACATATAATGTCATACTTTGGCCATGGGCCACATTGGAAGACAAGTACGAATCAATATAATGCTAGGCCGACAAGGCCGTCATAACTACTATAGCTGACAAACCAACAAAATATACATACAAGGCCTACAAGCCCAACATACTACACTAACTGATAGGATATCTCTACAAGCCTCTACTGATGGATATATGTGATCGGAACAGGGCGTTGACCTACTCATAACATATATACATATATGCACAAGATGTATATAAAGCTCTAGAACCAGCAACTTTGAAAGGCATGGAGCTTACCGATCAAGCCAAAACTGGGCAACACCTAATGAGGAGGTCTACCCGTCTGTCTGTCTGTCTGAACCTGCATGCAAGAAAGGCAGCTCCCCTAGAAAAAGGATGTCAGTACAAAATAATGTACCGAGTATGTAAGGTAATATACTGAAAGCTAAAACTGAACTGATAATATAATAACTGAAAGTAACTGAGAGTTAAAGATAATCTGAAGATATGCTTACCTGCTGATATTGACTAAACTCTCTCAATATAGTAAGTAAAATAGTTGTCCGACTTTATAAGGCTCGGTATATATATAACTGCTCTACCGTAGTAGGCTTGCTCATATGCGATCAACCATACTAGGCTCTGTATCTCGGCCATACTGGGCTAACTCGTAGGCCCTCAGCCATAGTGGGCTCAGTATATAACTTACCATCTGATCAGAGGTTGCCCAATAGGGGCCTGCCCATCAATTATAGCTCGATAGTAATGAAAATACTGTAACTGTATATATAGGCTCTCTACTCTCTTGATTGGAAGAAGACAATCCTCCATTGAACATAAAGTCCCCGATAAGGGAGAATATTGTAACTTATGAGCCTAGGATAATATATATAAATTCGGGAGTATGAACTTCTCTTTATACCTTGTTATCAAACACATGTAATTACGAGATCATGCCAAAATGAAGGAAGGTCTTAGCCTTAACATACCTGAGCCGATTATCTTGACAATCCCTCTAATACACATCAATTGCAACAAAACATGTTACGGTGGATCAAAGTAGGGAAAAATCCGTATGGTATTCTTGGGAAAGATTGCACCGTACTTCCTTAGAATCGCAAAATCTCATGTTACAGCTCCAACCATTGTAAATCATGTATGCAATCTCTCTGAAACGTAAACCTTGTTATGTGTTAAAGAGAATGTAAACGTTCCTTAGAAGGCTAAAGAATATCATAAAGAGAATGTAAACCTTAGAAGGCTAAAGAATATCATAAAGAGAATGTGAACCTTGTTATGAGTTCTAATAATGTGATACCTTGCTATCATTTATAAGAGTAACTTAGTGGATTTTTTAACGACTTCATGGGCTGCCACGTGGGGGGCTTTGTCCCCACCTATTAATTATCCACAAATCTTTAATTACATGGTTAATCTCCCATTAAACTAATAATTAATCAATTACCCACATAATTAAGAATTATCTCAAATTACTTAGAATACTACTTACTTTTATCACACCATATACACCTTACTATCATGGTCATGTGGTACCTTGTATGGTACTAGTCAATAAGTACCGGGTATTTTAGCTTGGACTATATTTTATCCCAAATTGTCAAACTTTGACGAAACTAATTTTCTTCGATTTGCTTACCCTCTCTCCTTCATGAAATTACTCATCACTTGTTTGAAATAGCAAAATGCGTATAATATCAAAATAATCTTAATCTCGAACTTACGTCGATTAACGACGAAACTTTAACGTACGAAAAATACGGGATGTAACATCTTATTTCTGAGTTTATATTAATTTACTTATGGCGTACTTCCACGTACAAAGACATGGGGTGTAACATTATTCCCCCTTTGTAAAATTCGTCTTTGAATGTTGACTGATGCACTTATCATTTTCATGAGTTATGTCTTCCGAATACTTTAGTACTTTTCTTGCCATCTAGGAATCTGCTCGGCGAATAACTCCAAAGGCCAGGGCATTCCCCCCTTTAGGCCTCTTTCCCACACTACAACTTGCAGTCAGAATCCTTCTAATCTCGTAATTGTTACTACCTTCTATCATACAACCTGTATGACTATAACCTTGTAAGTGCGCCTATGCGACTCTTCCTTCCTTTTTCCTCTAGTTTTTAGCCAATCTCTAGGACTCACTTTATATACGGATCTTGACAAGATGTCCCTCTGAACATCTATAGGTATACTAATATTCTTTGCTTGGTACTTTTGTTAAACTTATGAATATTGATATATCTTGTTTCATAGACCCAGTTATCTATCTGTATGAATTTACTATATCTAGTACTTTACTGTAACTCTTACTTCAATTTATCATTGCTTAGGTCTGCTACCAAACTCCAGGTGACTCTCGTTACTTATCCTATATGTATAACTCTAAGTCCTTAATGCTTCTTCATTACTGTTCATCTTAAGAATGATGGTCTATTCTCATCTTATACTTTGTAACGTGTATCCATACATTGTTAATTCACCTCAATTTTGATTTGAAATCTACTACTAATAACTTGAAACCTCTTGCATAATATATTGTCACTAGGGCTTACGTCTCATGGGAGAACATTTGAAGTGATTAGACAAATCCACCTAGGGGCGATACCATGCTTCCATAACCGTATTTCATAGTATCCCAATGTGATTCACCTTACGTGGATATTTTAATCCCGTAGAATTTATGAAATCCTCTTCAAATCATTACTCAATCGAAGGCCCAAACGTCATCTTTATCTATCATAATTACACTTTTATTCTACTACCAGGGCAACATTCCATCTCTTCTAAATATTACTAGTCTTAGATTCCTTTGAGTTCATTCAGGCTATACTGAGTTTCTATAACTTAGAGAAACCATCAGCTCTCCTCGTTTTTATAAGATTAATCTTGAGGACTTACCATTTTCACCACCTTCTCACTTGCCATTTTCTTATCCTTCTCTTGTGTTTCTAAAACCTTGTCGCTCTACCATTCTTTAGCTTGCGATTTACACATATCCATTTATACTACTCGCAACCTTCCTTCAACTTGCTTGCACCATAGATTTCCTTGTGTCATTCTAGAACATCAAGCGGGACATCTTATCGTCTCAAACGCTTCTTTAATCTCTTAAATATATCTCTTGATACCTAGAAACCATAGTCTTAAAGATATGACACTGACGATGCCGCTATCATTCTTGGATACTGAATCCCCGCGCTTCAAGCCTTCTACACGAAGTATAAACTGTTCACAAACTTTTGTGTTTGAGTATTGCGTACATTGTTTACCTTTTCCTTAAAATCTCGCATCATATCTTCTATCTCCTTCATGACCTCCTTTCCACATCGGTATAATTTACATCCACAACTTGAAGCTCTATTATAATACCTGCACCTCTGGTGCATACACAATCCAGTGGGAGCTTCATGTTGACTTCTTATAAGGCTGGTACTCTTCTAACTGGCTTTATCATAGAGCCGTTATAGAATATGGTTGTTTGTACTATCTCTTTTCTACCTCTGATATTAAGAGTGATTCTGCAATATTGTCAATCACAATTTTTATAAATTTTCTGGGTTCAATAATCAAACTCCTGACTCACTTTTTTGATGTATCTCTATAAGTTCCTCTTTCCTCTGATCAACCTTTATGTAAGCTTAAGCTATCTTCCGATCTGTGGCTCATGGTATTAGTTATTACTTTAGCCATTCATGGACTCTATGGAACATCTAGGATACAATCTTCTAATAATTTAATCCCTTGTTTATGCTCTGGGCTCAATTCTTTCTTTTAAGTTATACCGGGATCTTTTGCGGTTGTATGATTCTCAACATATATGCTGCATGGATAATACTCCAAACTCTTAAGTGGAGCTAACTTTGGATCATTGATCGAATAATTCCTTTTGCTCCTACTCAGATTTCTTTAAATGCAAGTTATTACTTCTTCTTGTCGTTCTGCCACTTTCTTAGGGAGTGCATACAATGTTGTTGTGAGACTGTTGTCACAAGACCATTTCCTCTTTAGGTCACTGTGCTTAGATTGAAGCCTTCTTCCTTATTTCCTTAGCTAGTCTTTCATTGTAGTACTTAGGGAAGACCCTCTGACCCTTGTAACGCTGCGAGCTTATTACATCGTATACCCGATGGAATTTTTTTGACATTCTTCCTCGCCTATAATTATCCGTAGTTACTTTTCTCCATGCCCTTGTGCTGGTAGGGTTGCTTCTAAACTAATATTTTGACTATCTTCCCAGTGGCATTCTCTTTTATTTTTGTAACACTCATACGGTACCTTTTTAAATTCCCAACTCCTATATGAATCTATCTCAAATACTATAATGTCATAACTGCGAGACTGAATTTACTATATTGGATTTTGCTATGTTTATCTTGCACAATCTGCTGATTTGTCTGCAACCTCTTGTCTAACCATAACTAGGCTCTTCCTGAATCAGCTACTAACTACTCGTTGGCCCATTCTCATATCAATATTCTGCGTAATCTTTCTTGGGTTATTTCCTTTGTCTTAACTAATGTCTCGCACTAGCTCCTTATTTATCAATAACATCTCGGGCAGGAACCCTTACTTTCTCTCCTTGATGTTGTGTTTGCATAACGTTCTGGAATCGTTGCATATCTCAACATATCTGTAGGATTTCAATAAGTGCAATCTCATTCCTTTCTCATTTTTATCGCATTCTTCCTTTACTATTCCATAGTTACTAGAACCACTTAATTCTGACTTCATGCCACATCACTCTATATTCCCCCTTTAGGGGAGTACTAAGATTTAGTGCTACGATGATCTATGCATAGATGCTTTACCTCTTTATCTTTGGCTTCTTTTCACATCATCGATAACCCTTACTCGCCTTGCAGAAATCCTTCTGTACCAAGGATAATGAAATTCCTTATTCACGAGGGTGACACTTAGTATAACTGGCACAAAGAGTCCATTAAGCTTAAATTTGATCACATTGCTTGCTTTAGGGAAGCATCTTCCTGAATGAACTTTATAGGTTACTCTTCTATTGTCCATTTTATTATCGCCGAAATGCAATCTTAAATTCTCACGATGTCGACCATTATCAAATCACCCAGTCCCTAATCCATGTTTAATTTATCTTGTTTGCCAGCCCATATTGATTTCTACTACTCTGGAGGTCTAGCTTTTTCTTCTGGTAATCAAGTTGTCACGAACTTATTTCTAGAAATGAGGATATGACTTTATGGCCTATACTCTTTTGTTGTCTCAAGGCTTGGCTCCTCTCGTCTTTTCCTTTATTTGATTGCATACTCTGTAATACTGTCATTCATTTTTTTGTTTGATCTACCGTTGTCATCCATGTATCACATCTTACGCATAATGCTTCATTAACTCTCTTCTTATTTCCCGCTAACATTTATGTCTATCACTTTATTTTGAAAACTCGAACAAGCCATTCTTTTGGTTTTAGCTCCTCTTGCTTCATTTATTGGCTCTTCGGATTGCGTAGCATTCTCACTCTACTAGGGACGAAAGCCATACTAAGGTAATATTTATCCCTTCAAGGCTTCCAGTGCCTATCTTTGTAGTAGTCATATCCAGTTGTACTATTTTAGAGTGCACCATCTGGGTGTCTCACAAGGAGATCTATTAGCACATTTGCAATATCTTTCGGAAATGTCAACTAACGCAAGCAATTCATCCACTATTTTGTGTCACTCTAACCCCAGCCGAATCCTGATATTCGTCCTTCTCTTAACTATTTATGTTAGCTCGCATAGGGCATAATTGATATCGGTATGGCCAATTGTACATACCTCTATTATTGTTAAAGATAACTCAAATGGCTTATATTCCTCTGCCTGAATTGTAAATACTGAAAATCTATATTAACTGGGCACCTCGTACCATTCTTCATCTTGCTTCTTTTTCTTGTTGAAACTTGTATCTATCTTCTGAATCTCTCAATACCTTTCACCATAAAGGTGGATAGATATTCATGTCTTAAGGTTCCTTATCAAGAGGCTTACATGTCTTAGTATGCACATGATCTACTGAAGACCTTACATTTACTCATCATAAACATCATGAAAAATCGAGTTCCTCTGACTCAACTCTTCCATATCCACATGAAATCTCTTACTAACTATCTTTCCAGATGTAGGCATCATCATAGTATGAATAAGATAGAGTTTAGGAAATTGAGTTCTTACAACTGAGCTCTACCACACGATTTAGAGTAAGAAGAAAGAGTGACAGTCCTAACTGCCCTGTAGCCTCCTGCTTATAAGTGTGGTGCACAACACACCCATAAACAAGACTCTACTAGACACGGCTTGTAGACTCCCTAGGATAGAACTGCTCTAATACCACTTCTGTCACGCCCCGAACCTAGGGGAAAGGGTGCGAGACCGGCACCCGGTGCCTCACCTATCCTTGCATACCAACTTACGACTAAGGAACTCTGAACATGTAATGTCATACTTTGGTCATGGGCCACATTGCAAGACAATTGCAAAGGCTGACTAAACATCAATATAATGCTGGGCCAACAAAGGCTGCCATAACTACTACAGCTGACAGACCAACAAAATATACATACAAGGCATACAAGCCCAATATACTGCACTAACTAATAAGATATATCTACAAGCCTCTACTAATGGATATACTATGATCGGAACAGGGCCCCGACCTACTCATAACATATATACATATATATACAAGATGTATATAAAGCTCTAGACCCGGCGACTCCGAAGGGCATGGAGCTTACCGATTAGGCTGAACTCGGGCAATACCTAACGATGAGGTCTACCTATCTATCTGTCTGAACCTGCACGCATGAAATGCAGCACCCTCTAGAAAAGGGACGTCAGTACGAAATAATGTACCAAGTATGTAAGGCAATATACTGAAAGCTGAAACTGAACTGAAAATATAATAATTGAAAGCAACTGGGAGTCAAAGATAATTTGAAGATATGCTTGCCTGCTGATACTGACTCAACTCTCTCAATATAGTAAGTAAAATAGTTGCCCGACCTTATAAGGCTTGGTATATATATATAACTGCTCTGTTGTAGTAGGCTTGCTCATAGGAGCACGTCCATATTAGGCTTTGTATCTTGGCTATGCCGGGCTTGCTCATAGGTGCTTGACCATAGTAAGCTCGGTATATAACTTACCATATGATCAGAGGTTGCCCAATAGGGGCATACCCATCGATTATAGCTCGATGGTAATGAAAATACTGTAATATTGTATATATAGGCTCTCTGCTCTCTTGACTGGAAGAAGACAATGCTCAATTGAACATTAAGTCTCAGTAAGGGAGAATACTGTAACTTATGAGACTAGGATAATGTATATAAATTCGTGAGTATGAACTTCTCTTTGTGCCTCGTTATCAAACACATGTAATTACGAGATCATGGCAAAATTAAGGAACGGCTTAGCCTTAACGTACTTGAGCTGATTATATTGACAATCCCTCTAATACACATCAATTGCAAAAAAACACGTTACGAAGGATCAAAGTAGGGAAAATCCGTATGATATTCTTGGGAAAGATTGCACCGTACTTCCTTAGAATCGCCAAATCTCACGTTACCACTCCGACCATTGTAAATCACGTATGCAATCTCTCTGAAACATAAACCTTGTTATGTGCTAAAGAGAATGTAAACCTTCCTTAGAAGGCTAAAGAAGATCGTAAAGAGAATATAAACCGTAGAAGGCTAAAGAATATCATAAAGAGAATGTGAACCTTGTTGTGAGTTCTAATAATGTGACACCATGCTACCTATTATATGAGTCACTTAGTGGCTTTTTTAACCACTTCATGGGTTGCCACATGGGGTTCTTTGTCCCCACCTATTAATTATCCACAAATCCTTAATACATGATTAATCTCCCATTAAACCAATAATTAACCAATTACCCACATAATTAAGAATTATCTCAAATTATTAGAATGATACTCACTTTTAACACACCTTATATACCTTACTATCATGGTCATGTGATACGTTGTATGGTAGTAGTCCATAAGTACCAGGTATTTTAGCTCGGACTGTATTTTATCCCAAATTGTCAAACTTCGATGAAACTTATTTTTTTCGATTTGCTTACCCTCTCTCCTTCACGAATTTACTCATAACTTATTTGAAATAGCATAATGCATATAATATCAAAATAATCTTAATCCCGAACTTATGTCGATTAACTTATGATGAAACTTTAACGTACGAAAAATGCGGGGTGTAACATCTCATTTCTGAGCTTATATCAATTTACTTATGGCGTACTTCCACGTACGAAAACATGGGGTGTAACAGTGTTCTCACCATTTGTGAGAGAACAAGAATAGAAGAGTTCAATTATTAGTGATAGAATAAAATCGCACGATAGAGAAGAGTATAAGTGAAATTGTTCATAAACTCCATAGCCTCTGGAAGATAAGTACAGACGTCTCCGTACCGGTTCTCCAGACTCTACTAAGCATGCTCGTGACTCGTGAGACCAAGGCAACCTAGTGCTCTAATACCAACTTGTCACAATTCGGAATTCCTACCTTCGGGACCGTGATGGTGCCTAACATTTCACTCACCAGGCAAGCCAAAGTTAGGGAAATTCTTAAACCAATTTTACACAATTCAATTAAATATACCACTTAATATGAAATGAAATTATGATGAAGTACAAAATAGCATAATAACCAGCATATCTAAATACAACTCGGACTTGGAGTCATAAGTACACAAGCTTCTAGATCTTTTGCATATAGAGTCTGAAATAAATACACGTGTCTCGAATGAAATGAACAATAAATAAGGAAAGAGGAAGGGGACTTCAAGGTCTCCGGACGCCACCAGATCTACCTCAAGTCTCCGACTGCTAATCCGAGCTAATGCACCTCACGTACAGCTGGGACTAGTACCAAAATCTACACAAGAAGTGCATAGTGTAGTATGAGTACAATCGACCCAATATATATGCAACATAACAACAAATAGAGATCTAACACGTACTACTAGCAGGGGACATGAGAAAGGGGGTACAAAATACAATAACTACAATAAGAAATGACAACATGAAACAGTCAATAAAACTTCAACCAATGAAAACGGATAAACATAATGAATAAAAACTGCACGGCATCACCCATCGTGCGTTTACTCTCAACCTCACCATGAAACAATAATAATGGTACGGAATCACCCTTCGTGCTTTTACTCTCAATGTCTCCATAAATGATAAATACAGCACGGCATCACCCTTCGTGCTTTAACTCTCAATTTCATCATGAAACGATAAATTCGGCACGACGTCTCCCTTCATGCTTGAACTATCTTCCTTATTATGTATAAATCAATAAATGAGACCATAATCAGTAGGACATCACCCTTCGTGCTTTAACACTCTCTCTTGCCATGTAGCAATGAGCATATAACATTTGTGAGATAAAATAAGCAAGAATAAACCTTACGTCAATAACGGTTCCATAATACCAAACCTTAACTTCCAAAATACTCTATTATCACCAATAGTTCATAAATGTGGAGAGAACGATCAATTAAGTAATAAATTAGTCTAAGCATGGATATCATAATCAAAGAAGGAAATAAATTACAAGAAACAAGTCTCACCCACATGCTTTAACCCAACAACAACGCATAAGTACTCATCACCTCACATATACGTTGTACCCATCAATTAAACATGTAGCAAATAGGTAAACAAGTCCTAATCTCTCAAGTCAAGGTTAAACACGATACTTACCTTGCACCAAAATTGACACAAAGCTCAACCACGGCCTTGCCTTTCGAACAAGCCTCTAAACCAACCAAATCTAGCAAATTATTAAGCAAACAATTCAAAATAAGCTGTAGGAACTACCCACGAAAGAAACAGGATCAATTTAGGTCATTATTGAAAATGTCAACAAAAGTCAACGCCCAGGCCAGCTTGTTCCAAACCCGAAATTCGGACCAAAACCTGATTACCTATTCACCCCCGAGCCCAATTATGTAATTTATTTCGAAATCCGACTTCAATTTGAGGTCTAAATTCTAATTATACAAAATTCCTAATTCTACCCAAATCCCCAATTTCTACCATGAAAATCCTAGATTTATGGTTGAAATCTTATGAAATATAATGGGTAATTGAAAGAAAGTGGGTGTCACGACTCGGAATTCCCACCAGCAAGATCGTGATGGTGCCTAACATTTTACTTCCTTGGAAAACCAATGTTAGAACAATTTATCCATTTTCAACAATTCAGATTAAATGATAAGAAAGAAGTTGGAATAATTGCAATAATCTAAAGTACATTGCAGAAACTATATCAACTAAAATATCTAATACAACCATGGACCTAGTGTCACAACTCACAAGTGCACGAGCTACTAGAATAGTATAAATAAAGGTCTGTTTGAGAGAAAATACACAGCTAATAAAAAAATGGGACTTTAGGGGCTGCGAACGCCGATCAGCTGTACCTCAAGTCTACACACTGATAGACAACCCGAGCACGCTAATGACCATCGTTGGGATAGACTCCAAAATTTGCACAAGAAGTGCAGAGTGTAGTATGAGTACAACCAAACCCATGTACTCTGTAAGTGTCGAGCCTAACCTCGATGAAGTAGTGACGAGGCTAAGTCGGGTCATTTACACTATAAACTGTACACAATATAAAATAAAGATAGGAAAAGAAAATACTGGATGAAATAAGACAGTTAACTGAAGAAAATAGCTCAATCCTTAAACAAAACTAGTGAAGGTCAGAATTACCAATCCTTAGAGTCTAGTATGAAAAATACCGAAAACCAACACAACGCAATAAGGAAATAAAAACACATTGCGGCGCACAACTCAATCCCACCGTACAACACAATCCTCCCTTATCCCACCGTAATAATATCAACAATAGTAAATAAATAAATAAATATATATATATATATATATATATATATATATATATATATATATATATATATGTTGTGGCACTCAACCCGATCACAACATATAATCAAAATCAATATCATAATTTACCCTTATTTCACCGTATCAATCCACCCTTATTTCACCTATTGCGGCACGTAACCCGATCCCACCATATCAATATCGAATAATCAATGAGTACAATCAAATCAATAACTTGAATCACATGAACCTCTACGATTAATGAATATGAAGCTGAATTAGAAAGGAAACCTCGTACCAAATTTAGAATTCACCATATGTAATATTACACGATAAGACAAGTCCAGTAAATGACAACTAAAGGGTGCAAGTAAGTCAATTAAAGCAAATATCAACGAGTCATGAAAGCATGGGAAGATCTAACATTTTTAACACGAGAAAAAATGATTGAAAAGTAGCAAATAAAGGCATAGGAAGCATTTAAAGCACATAATAGTTAAAGCATGGAAGGAAGTAAATAAGGAAATGCAGAAAATCAGGGAAACAAGCAATTCGGCAGCGTATAAGCACTTGTCACCTTGCA
Source organism: Nicotiana sylvestris (assembly GCF_000393655.2). NCBI lineage: Eukaryota > Viridiplantae > Streptophyta > Magnoliopsida > Solanales > Solanaceae > Nicotiana > Nicotiana sylvestris. The sequence goes on along the minus strand of NC_091068.1, from coordinate 92,901,801 downwards.
TATACACCACGACACATGAATTTCACATAGCACATAGTCCAAAGGTCCCTAATTCCCTCAAATCAATATTAAACCCAATACTTACATCACTCTGCAGTTAACTCAGAGCTTTACCCGGGACTTTCCTCTAGAATCCGCCTCCAAATCACTCGTATCTAACCACAATTTACTCGATAATGTCAAATAATGCTAATGGAATAAATTACAATGCATAGAGTTAGTATTTCCACACTTTTCCCAAAAAGTCAAAAAAAAAATTAACCCCGGGCCCGCTTGGTCAAAACCCGAGATTCGGATCAAAACTCACTTATCCATTCACCCCCGAGCCCGATTATGTAATTAGTTTCGAAGATCATCCCCAAATAGATGTCTTTATCCCGAATTTGCAAAAACTCCCAATCCTCCCCAAATCCCTAGTTTTCTACCATGAAAAACAAATATTAAGACTAGAAATTAATGGGTAATGTTAGAAATGGAAGAAAATGAGTTAAAGTATACTAACTTATTAATTGGTGGTGACTTTTCTCTTCATAATCGCCTCTAGGCCAAGCTCTAATGGAAAGATTATGAAAAATGGGTAAAATCCCGATATTTTAAGGTCTGGGCATTAGGCCTTCTACGCATTCACGAAGGGCATGCCGCTGTCATGCTTCGAACCTGGGGGCAAAACCAGCACCCGGTGCCTCACCTATCCTTGCGTACCAACTTGCGACTAAGAGACTCTGAACATATAATGTCATACTTTGGCCATGGGGCCACATTATAAGACAATTTGCAAAGCAAAATATAAAACTGAACGGAAACTAACGCTGATTAAACATCAATATAAAGCTGGGCCGACAAGGCCGTCATAACTACTACAGTCGACAAACCAACAAAATATACATACAAGGCCTACACGCCCAACGTACTGCACTAACTGATAGGATATGTCAACCAACATCTACTAATGGATGTATTGTGATCGAAACAGGGCCCCGACCTACCCATAACATATATACATATATACACAAGATGTACACAAGACTCTAGACCCGACAACTTCGAAGGACGTGGAACTTACCGATCAAGCTGAACTCGAGCAACACCTACGCATGAGGTCTACCTGTCTGTCTGTCTGTCTATCTTAATCTGCATGCATGAAATGCAGCGCCCAGAAAAGGGACATTAGTACGAAATAATGTACCGAGTATGTGAGGAAACAGAATAACTTAAATTGAAACTGAACTGATAATATAATAACTGATAGTAACTAGGAGTCAAAGATAATCTGAAGATATGCTTACCTGTTGATATTGACTCAACTCTCTCAATATAGTAAGTAAAATAGTTGCCCGATCTTATAAGGCTCGGTATGTGTAACTGCTATACCATAGTAGGCTCGCTCATAGGCACTCAGCCATACTAGGCTCTGTATCTTGTCCAACTGGGCTTGCTCATAGGCGCTTGTCCACAGTAGGCTCGGTATATAACTTACCATCTGATCAGAGGTTTCCCAATAGGGGCTTGCCCACCGACTATAGCTCGATGGTGGTGAAAATAATGTAATATTGTATATATATATATCATATGAAATCCCGATAAGGGAGAATGCTGTAACTTATGAGACCAGGAAAATGTACATAAATTCAGGAATATGAATTTCTCTTTATGTCTCGTTATCAAACACATGTAGTTAATGGATCATGCCAAAATGAAGGCAAGGTTTAGCTTTAACATACTTGAGCCAATTCTCTTGACAATCCCTTTAACATACGTCAATTGCGACAACACGTAACGGCGAATCAAAGTAAGAAAAATCCGTATGACATTCTTGAGAAAGATTGCACTGTACTCCCTTAGAATCGCAAATCCCACGTTGCTATAGTATTAATTAGTCTTTGTATGAAATATTGAAGCCACTTCACATTGCTAATGCAAATCAATATCTTTGCTGAAGCTTTCTCTCTTAAATTAGTAGAGATGAGAAAATCATTTTGGTGAATTAGAGAGGTTATTTTTATCCTGTACGGATGGGGCCCACTAGGGTGACTCATCCTTGCCTAAAAACCCCTAATTAGGCCACCTTACCATAATAACTTAGGAGTCATTAGGTTGGGGTGGTTGGCTGCCACGTTTTGGGGGGTTTAGCCTTATCCAAAATATCTTAATTACTTAATTAGCTTAATTACTTAATTAATCTCCCATCAAAATTTCATAGTTAACCAATTATCCACATAATTAAGAATTATGTCAAATTACTTAAAATACTACTCACTTTTAACACACTTTATACACCTTACTATCATGGTCATATAGTACCTTGTATGATACTAGTCCATAAATACCGGATATTATAGCTCGGACCGTATTTTATCTCAAATTGTCAAACTTCGACGAAACTCATTTTCTTCGATTCGCTAAAGCTATCACATTCAGGAATTTACTTATCACTTGTTTGAAATAACATAATACTTATAATCCCAAAAATAATCTCATTCCTAAACTTACGTCGATTAACTCACGACAAAACTTTAATGTACGAAAATGTGAAATGTAACATCTCATTTCCGAGCTTATATCAATTTACTTATGGTATACTTCCACGTACGAAAACATGGGGTGTAACAGTTGCGTTCGCAAAGTGCAGCAGCCCATGTGGCCTATTCATTTGCGAAGGCTGCTCCCCCCGGCCTTCGCGTTCGCGTAGAAGAAACACAGATTCCCCTTCCCAGGTCCCAAGCCTACGTGTTTGCGAAAAGCTGGTAGCATTCGTGAAGGGTAAGGGCCCTATTGCTCCACGTTCGCGACCTAGATATCGCATTCGCGATGAAGGAAATTCCACTCCATCCCAATTCACTCTTCGCGATCGCGAGAAAACCTTCATGATTGCTAAGAAGGAAACACCAGATCACAACAGAAGCTCAAAAACTAGATTTATCTAAGTTCAAATGGTCCGTAGGCTATCCAAAACTAACCTGAGCCCTTGGGGCTCCAAACCAAACATGCACACACACCCAAAAATATTATACAAGATTTCTCGCATGATCAAAACCCCAAAATAACACCTAGAACTATGATTCGGACACCAAAACGAATGAAATTTTCAATAAAACTTTAGAACTTGAAATTTTTAAGGTTTGGGCGTCAGGCCTTCTTTGCCTTCGCGAAGGGCCTGCTGCGTTCGAGAAGTGCAGCAGCCCAAGTGGCCTACGCGTTTGTGAGTTCTCCCACCCATTTGCAAGGGCTGCTCCCCACCTGGCCTTCGTGTTCGCGAGCCAATGATCGTGTTTTCATAGAAGAAACACTAATCCCTCCTTCCCAAGTCCCAAGCCTAAGCGTTCGCGAGAAACTAGTCGCGTTCGTGAAGGGTAAGGCCCCATTGCTCTACGTTCGCGACCCAGCTATCGCATTCGCAATGAAGTAAATTCCCCCCCCCCACCCAGTTTAGTCGTTGTGATTGCGAGAGTACCTTTGCGATCTCGAAGAAGGAAACACCAGATCACCGAAGCTGAAAAACCAAATTTTTCTAAGTTCAAATGGTCTATAGGCTATCCAAATCTCACCTGAGCCCTCGGAGCTCCAAAACAAACATACACACAAGCCCAAAAACATTATATGATCTCGCTCGCAGGATCAAAACACCAAAATAACACCTAGAACTACGAATCGGACACCAAAACAAATGAAATTTACAATAAAACTTAAGAACTTGAAATTTTTCAACCGGACATCTGAATCACGTCAAATCACTTTCATTTTGCACCAAATTTTGCAGACAATTCATAAATACAGTAATGGACCTATACCAAGTTTTGAAATCAAAATTCGGACCCGGTATCAACAAAGTCAAAAATCAGTCAAATTTATATATTCTTTAAACCTTTAAACTTCAAATTTTTGACAAAATGCGATAACTCGAGCTAAGGACCACCAACTTCGATTCTGGACATATGCCCAAATCCCAAATCAAGATACAGGCCCACCGAGATAGTCAAAACACGGATTCGGGTCCATTTGCTCAAAATGTTCACCTAAGTCAACACAAATGGATTATTAGGGCACGAATTCACATTTTAATTAATTTTTCACATAAAAGCTTTTTGAAAAAAGGCACGGACTGCGCACACAAATCAAGGAAGGCTGAAAGGAGCTATGTGAGGTTTCAAAATATAGAATTAAGGGTTAAAGCTCTAGATGACCTATCGGGTCATCATATTCTCAATCTCTAAAACAAACGTTAGTCCTCAAATGGACATAGAAAAGTACCTGAACTGGTGAGAAGGTGTGGATATCTACTCCACATGTCAGAATCGGACTCCCATGTGGCTACCTCAGCCGGCTGACCTCTCCACTACACTCAAAATAAAGGATAACTCTTAGACCTCAACTATCGGACCTGCCGGGCTAGAATAGCCATCAGCTTCTCCTCATAAGTCAAATCCTTGTCCAACTGGACTGAACTGAAATCTAACGCATGGGAAGGATCGTCGTGATACTTCTGGAGCATGGACACATGGAACATCGGATGGACTGCTAATAAACTAGGTGGCAATGCGAGCTTGTAAGCCATCTCACCCATTCTTTGAAGAATTTCAAAGGATCTGATATATATAGGGCTCAACTTGCCCTTCCTTCCGAACCTTATCACACCCTTCATGGGTGAAACCCGAAGTAACACCCTCCCTCTGACCATGAATGCAACATCACAAACTCTATGATCGGCATAACTCTTCTGCCTAGATAGAGATATGCGACGTCGATCCTGATTAATCTTGACCTTATCCAAGGCATCTTGTACCAAATCTGTACCTAACAACCGAACCTCCCCCGCCTCACACCATCCAACTGGCAAATGGTATCGCCTCTCATATAATGCCTCATAGAGTGCCATCTGAATGCTCGACTTGTAATTGTTGTTGTAGGCAAACTCCCCAAGTGGCAAGAACTGATCCCAAGAACCCCCAAAATCTATAACACAAGCATGAAGCATATCCTCCAATATCTGAATAGTGCACTCGGACTGTCCATCTATATACGGATAAAATGTTTTGTTAAAATCAACCTGCATGCCCAACTCATGCTCTACGGCCCTCCAGAAATTCAAGGTGAACTAGGACCTCGATCAGAAATGATAGATACAGGCACACTATGAAGATGAACGATCTCGCAGATGTAGATCTCAGCCAACAACTCTAAAGAATAGGTAACTTCCACATAAATGAAATGCGTGACTTGGTCAGCCTGTCCACACTAACCCAAACTACATCGAACTTCCTCTGAGTCCATGGGAGTCTAACAACAAAATCCATAGTGATAGGCTCTCATTTCCGCTCAGGTTTCTCTAACTTCTGAAGCAAACCACCAGGTCTTTAATGCTCGTACTTTACTTGCTGACAATTTAGACACCGAGCTACATATGCAACTATATCCTTCTTCATCCTTCTCCACCAATAATACTGCCACAAATCCTGATATATCTTAGCGGCACCCGGATGAATAGAATACAAGGAACTGTAGGGCCCCTAAAGAATCAACTCACAAAGTCCATCTACATTAGGCACACAAATACGACCCTGCATCCTCAAAACCCCATCCTCTCCAACAATAACTTGCTTGTCACCATTGTGCCGCACTCTGTCCCTAAGGACAAGCAAATGAGGGTCATCATACTGTCGCTCTCTTATGCGCTCAAACAAGGAAGACCAAGCGAATATACAAGCTAGAACACAATTGTGCTTTGAAACATCTAACCTCATTAACTGATTGGCCAAAGCTTGAACATTTGATGCAATCGGTCTTTCACCATCTGGAATGTACGCAAGGCTGCCCAAACTCACTGCCTTTCTACTCAAGGCATCGACCACCACATTGGCCTTCCCGGGATGATACAAGTTGATGATATCATAGTCTTTCAACAACTCCAACCACCTTATCTGCCTCAAATTGAGATCCTTTTGTTTTAACAAATATTGTAGACTCCGATGATCCATTAATACCTTGCATGACACACCGTAAAGATAATGCCTCCAAATATTCAACGCATGAACAATGATTGCCAACTCTAAGTCATGAATAGGGTAATGTTTCTCATGAACCTTCAACTACCGCGACGCATATGCTATCACCCTGCCATCCTGCATCAATACTGCATCGAGCCCAATATGAGATGCATCACAATACACCGTGTAAGATCCATGAACCTATGGGCAACACCAACACTAATGTCGTAGACAAAGCAGTCTTGAGCTTCTGAAAGCTCAACTCACACTCGCTTGACCATCCGAACAGGGCACCTTTCTAGGTCAATCTGGTTAATGGCACGACTATAGGTGAAAACCCCTCCATGAACCGGCAGTAATAACTAGCCAAACCTAGGAAACTCCGGATCTCTATAGCTGAAGTGGGTCTAGTCCAGTTCTGAACCGCCTCAATCTTCTTAGGATCCACATGTTTGCCCTCTAAAGATACGACGTGCCCCAAAAAGGCAACCGAGTCTAACTAAAACTCACACTTTGAAAACTTGGCATATAGCTGGTTGTATCTCAAAGTCTGAAGTACAATCCGAAGATGTTGCTTGTGCTCCTCTCGACTGTGGGAGTAGATCAAGATATCATCAATAAATACAATCATAAAGGAATCCAAGTAGGGCTTGAACCCTCGGTTCATCAAATCCATAAATGTTGTTGGGGTATTTGTCAATCCAAATGACATTATTACAAACTCATAACCGAGTCCGAAAAGCTATATTAGGGACATCAGATGCCCTAATCTTCAACTGATGGTATCTAGAACTCAAATCAATATTCAAAAATACCTTGGAACCCTGAAGCTAATCAAATAAGTCATCAATCCTCGGCAATGGATGCTTATTCTTGATGGTGACTTTGTTCAATTGCCGATAATCTATGTACATCCTCATCGATCCATCTTTCTTTTTCACGAACAACACAGGCGCACCTAGGGCGAGACATTAGGTCTAATAAAGCCTTGATCAATCAAGTCTAGCAATTTCTCATTCAATTCTTTCAACTCTGCCGGGGCCATACGGTATGGTAGAATAAAAATGGGCTGAGTGCTCGGAGCCAAATCAATACAGAAGTTAATATCTCTATCGGGTGGCATCCCCGGTAGATTTGTAGGAAACACATCTGGGAACTCACGAACAACTGGTATTAAATTCATGGAAGGAACCTCCGTACTAGAATCACGTACATAAGCCAAATAAGCTAGACACCCCTTCTCAATCTTATGTTGGGCCTTCACATAAGAGATAACCCTACTAGTAAAATGGCCAGGAGTCCCTCTCCACTCTAATCGAGGCAACCCCGGTAAGGCTAAGGTCGCCATCTTAGCGTGCCAATCCAATATAGCATGATAAGGTGACAGCCAATCCATACCCAAGATGACATCAAAATGTACCATATCAAGAAGTATAAGATCTATGCTAGTCCCAAGACTCCCCATAGTAACCACATGAATGATATATATGATCTCCCACAATAGAATCTCCTACAGGTGTGGACACATACATAGGAGCACTCAAAGAATCACGAGCCACAACCAGGTATGAAGCAAAATAGGATGACATGTAGGAATAAGTAGAGCTTGGATCAAATAAAACTGAAGCATCTCTAAGGCAAACTAGAAAAATATCAGTGATAACAACGTCAGATAACTCAGCCTCAAGCCTATCTGGGAAAGCATAAAATCGGGGTTGGGCCCTACCACTCTGAACTATGCCTCTGGGTGGGCTCTAGATGGCTAGCCTCTACCTCTAGCGGCCTCACCTCCACCTCTAACGGCATGTCCTCCATCTTTGGCTTCCTGACCCCTGCCCCTAGCTGACTTAGCAGGCGGTAGAGAAACCAGTGTCAGAATCATGGCATGAGAACTCTATTGTGGCATGCCGCATAATAATCTCAGACAGGTCCTCTTGATATGCCCAAAACCATTACACTCAAAACATCCATCCTGATGTTGTGACTGTTGAAATTAAGGTTGACCCGAATGGCTAGATAACCACGATGAGTCTCTGAATCGGAGACGCACTGATAGGAGCTGATAGTGCACTGTAGGCTGGCTATCCAGACTAAGGCACATAAGGACCAAAACTCCCTGAAGCATTATAGGATGCCTGAAGCGACGACTGAAATGTCCTGGGAGGATAGCCCTTACCAAAAGTACCCCTGCCTCCAAATGAGGCACCACTAAAACCACTGGTATGATGAGGCCTCTTATCCCATCCCTACCCCCTCTCCTGAGCAAGAACCATCTTGATCTGCCTAGAAACATTTGAGGCCATCTAAAAGAAAATATCACTCCTGGTCTCCTTGGCCATCTATAGCCTGATAGTATAGGTAAGTCCATCAATAAATCTCCTCACCCTCACCCTCTACCTCTCAGCGGGAAGTAAGAGAATGGCATGCCGAGATAGATCTACAAAATGGGTCTCGTACTTTGTAACAATTATACTGCCCTGCTAGAAATGCTCAAACTACCTACGGTAATCCTCTCTCAATGTGACAGGGAGGAACTTCTCTAGAAATAGCTGAGAGAACTTATCCCAAGTAAGAGCAAGTGACACAACTGATCTGGTCGACATATAATCCTTCTACCACCTCTTGGTGGAACCCGTCATATGAAAAACAGCAAAATTGACTTCATTGGTCTTAACTATAGTTCCGCAGCACCTCATGGCAGTGGTCAAGATAATCATGTGGGTCCTCAAAAGGTGCACCACTGAAGTGAACTGGGAAGAGGTTTGTAAACTTTTCCAATCTCAACAAGCCCTCGTAAGACATGGCGTGCCTATCACCGACCTGTGCCGCAATAACCAGCTGAACTACCCCAGCTAGCAGGGCTGCTGGAGTCTGATACTAGGGATCCATCTACTTCGGAGTGTGAGTAACGGGAGTCTGTGCTCCTCCCCTAACCTGAGAATGGCTGGTGCCACCAAAAACATATCGTCCTGGGCCACACTCTCCATAAGGCCAACCAAACGGACTAGAGCGTCCTGAAGCACTTGAGTGGCGATGAACCCCCTAGGACCTGAGCTGGTCCAACAGGTACATCCTGGGCTGGAACCTCTTCATCAAAATCTACCTGAGGATCCACTGCCAGTGCTGCCGCTCGAGCTCTAAGTTGAGCTCTGCCTAAGCCTAAGCCTCTGGCGCGACCTCGACCTTGACCTCTGCCCTCATAGGAGCTGCCACTGGGGGCTTCGACTGTTGTCCAACTATAGATGGAATATGTGCTCTCGCCATCTGCGAGAGAACAAGAATAGAAGAGTTCAATAATCAATGAATTGAAAGAATAAAATTGCATGACAGAGAAGAATAGAAGTGAAATTGTTCCTAAACTCCATAGCCTCTAGAAGATAAGTACAGATGTCTCCATACCAATCCTCTAGACTCTACTAAGCTTGCTTATGACTCATGGGACCTAAGTACAGACGTCTCTGTACCAATCCTACCAATCCTCTGGAAGATAAGTACAACTTGTCACGACCCGAAATTCCCACCTTCTTAATCATGATGACGCCTAACATTTCACTTGTTAGGCAAGCTAACGTTAGAACAATTTATCCATTTTTAGTCGTTCAGATTAAATGATAAGAAAGAAGCTGAAATAACTGAAATAATCTAAAGTAAAGTGCGAAAACCATATCAACTGAAATATCTAATACAACCCTGGACCTAGTGTCACAAGTGCACGAGCTACTAGAATAGTACAAATAAAGGTCTGAATAAAACATAGAGCTACCTGAGAGAAAATACACAACTTTGAATCAATATCATAATTCACCCTTATTTCACCATATCAATCCAACCTTATTTCATATATTGCGGCGCGCAACTCGATCCTACCATATTAGTACAAATTCACCATTATTGCATCATATCACTCCACCTTTATTTCACTTGTTGTGGCCTACAATCTGATCTCACCATATAAGTATCAAATAATCAATGAGTACAATCAAATCAGTAACTCGAATCACAAGAACCTCTACGATTAATGAATATGAAGCTGAATCAAAAAGGAAACCTCATACCAAATTGAGAATCCACCGTATGTAATATTACACGGTAAGACAATTCCAGTAAAGGGTGCAAGTAAGTCAATTAAGGAGAATAGCAACGAGTTATGAAAGCATGGTAAGGTATAACAATTTTAACACGAGAAACAATGATTAACAAGTAGCAAATAAAGGCATGGTAAGCATTTAAAGCACATAACAATTAAAGCATGGCATGAAGTAATTAAGGAAATGTGGAATATCAGGGAAACAAGCAATTCGGCGGCGTATAACACTCGTCAACTCGCATATACGCCGCAACGCATAAATTTCACATAGCACATAGTCTGAGGGTCCCTAATTCCCTCAAATCAAGGTTAAACCCAATACTTATCTCACTCCAAAGTCAACTCAGAGCTATACCGGGGCCTTTCCTCTAGAATCCGCCTCCAAACCACTCATATCTAACCATAATTGACTTGATAATGTAAAATAATACTAAGGGAATCAAAAACAATGCATAAAGTTAGTATTTCCACACCTTTCCCAAAAAGTCAACAAAAAAAATCAACCCCAGGCCCGCTTGGTCAAAACCCGAGATTCGGACCAAAACTCATTTACCCATTCACCCCTGACCCCGATTATGTAATTAGTTTCGAAATCCGACTCCAAATTGATGTCTAAATCCCGAATTTGCAAAAAACCCCCAATCATCCCCAAATCCATAGTTTCTACCATAGCAGAAAAACGATTAAAGCTAGAAATTAATGGGTGATGTTAGAAATGGAAGGAAATGAGTTAAAGTATACTACCCTATGAATTAGTGATGACTTTTCTCTTCATAATCGCCTCTAGGCCGAGATCTAGTGGAAAGATTATGAAAAATGGGTAAAATCCCAATTTTGGAATGTTTTAAGGTCTATGCATCAGGTCTTCTTCGTGTTCGCGAAGGGCCTTCCGTGTTCGCGAAGTGTAGTAGAACAAGTGGACTACGCGTTCGCGAAGGATTCTCCCCCCCGGCATTCGCGTTCGTGAGCCAATGCTCGCGTTCGCGTAGAAGAAACATTGATCCCCCCTTGCCAGATCCCAAGTCTACGCGTTCGCAAGAAGCTGGTCGCGTTCGCGAAGGGTAAGTCCCCCATTGCTCCTCATTCGCAACCCAGCTATCGCGTTCGCGATGAAGAAAATTCCACCCTAGCCCAGTTCACTCTACCCGATCGCGAGAGTACCTTCATGATCACAAAGAAGGAAACACCAAATCATAGTAGAAGCTCAAAAACCAGATTTTTCTAAGTTCAAATGCTCTGTAGGCTACAATACTTGCAATTATACACTAGTAACAACAATATCCAACAGGAAGCGGCCATATAATAATGTTGTAGAGTAAGTTGAACACAGTCTAAGCCCGATGAAACCAAATAAAAGAAAGCCAGCAACAACTCGATAAGAACAACTGCTTTCACACCAGATCTGTTCAAGCATTTACACGAGGTACCGAACCTCATAATTATAGCTCACGGGTCCCAATTTATGAACCCTAAATGCTTGGCATCTTGTGCCCACATTACAACACATAACCGCACGGACGACTCACGTTATATTTGAACAATCCTCACACAAAAGGTAAGTAGACAAGAGTACGTATAATGGTCAATAACGCCAAGATTCATCTTCTAAAACTGATATGGGTGATTTAATTACGTGTATGCTTGTGCAAGTGTTCTACCACAATTCAAGTGAACAAATAAGAGTAGATAAAATGAATGGCACATAAGAAACGAGCACCACGAAATGCACAATGTAATAAAGACAGAAATGAAGTTGAAGCAGCGACTAGCACAACAAGATTAATTATATAAAACTAAGCAATAGTGCAACACGGAAGAAGACAATTAATAGTATGCTAAGGAGACAACAATCAAGACAAGTGCAAAAGAATGGGAAAATGACAACAAGAGCCCAACCGAGGTATCGCCTCGTAGTCTCAAATCATAAAATGAATCATAAACTTTCCTTATATCACCACGGGAGACTTTACATTTAGTTTTTGAAAATTATTTTTTCTGAAATAGCATCTCGCGTTTTAACCCACCTTATCACACCGCATGGATCTAGTAGTTCTCCTACTAGCCAACGCGTTTCAAGCCCACCTTATCTCACTGCATGTGTTTCAGCACCCAGACCTTATACCACCGCATGCGTATCAACAATAATAACAACGTGGAAAAAACCTCGTACAACACAATAACAACAGCACGACAGAAACCTCGTGCAAATAACATAACAATTATCTCAACAATAACACATGTGCCACAACGTAACAACTCAAATAAAGGACTTTCACAATATGTGCTCACATGTCACAACATTTCCTCAAAACAGTTTCAATATCACAACCACGCATAGACCTCGGCTCGACAACACTGAATACAATAGCAACAACGACAATAATATGAGAATACGGCAAATAAATCAACTCAGGTACTTCAAAACATAAAGAAACGAAAGAACAAGCTCACAAAGAAAGACACAACATGGAATAATGGTCTCAACATGAATAGCTCAACAAGGAAGAGATAATGTGTAGCAATGATACCACAAAAGTACAATTCAATGATGAGAGGGATTGTCGCGCCCTTTTTTCTTGTGAAATCGGGTTTTGACATGTGACAACTCTTTTAAGGAAGGAGCTAAAAGAGAGAGTCGCCACTAACGGGTTTGAGGTGCTTTAGGGCACCTATTTCCATTAACTCGGGTTTAAACAGTTTGTGTAACCAAAGATCGGGTAAGGGCTCAAATTACCATGAAGAGAAGGTGTTAGGCACTCTTCAAGGTCCACAACTGTGGGTCCCATCCAAACTCGAATTATATGAATTAGTCAGACAAATAAAGACAAAGAAAGCAAGAAGTTTGGGAAAATTAATTATTAAGAGATTTTGAATAAACACAAATAATTGATTTGAAGACAAGATGGGAGGATCCTAAATTTTTTAGCCTAAAGGATCACCCCGTGCAACATAAATATTACTTCGTAACTCCCTCAAGATGGGGTGTTACTCGTATTATTCAGCGGGCATAGACTATCATCTTCTGCTACTCGATTAGTATCTTTAAGTTGTTACCTAAAGTGCACTAGTTGATTTTAAACCGTGCCTTATGCGTGCACTACCCATTCATGCCTATGGCCCAGGAGGCATTTCGACCTCCATTTTGGGTGGTTCTAGACTTAACTTAGGCTACTCAAAAATGATAAAACTAGGCGACATACAAAATAAGTTGGATTTCATGTAAAGTCAATTAAGGGCTCAAGTTAGCCTCCACACTTAGACAACAAATGCACGCGAACAAAATTCTCACATTAAGTATTAGACAGTTTCAGAATTGAGCCAAATTAAAGCCATTAAGCCCTATAGACATGGTTTCTATATGACCTCGTGCAGGCAGTTTCAGATGCAAGGTTCCATCTTATAGACGTGATTTCTAAATAACTATACAGTTTAGGAGAATCTGGTATTGCATGTTGATTATTGAAATTACAAATTATATGTGATTAAACCTATAGATATGATCTCTAGGTGATTTACGCAGTAGCTGGCAGTGATAACCATTGGAAATACTCAAAATTACTCAGTTTGATCCTACAGGCATGCTTTCTAATAGTGGCGGAGCTAAGCAATGAAACAGTGTTTGAAAGTTCAATATTAACACTTTAAAGCGAGTGGTAGTATCCTATAGGCAGGATTTCTAATGATTAGCGATTCAAGCTGATTTTTATACTTAGCTCCTATAGGCATGTCTTTTAGGTGAGCGGTATAATAATGGCAGCAAATTGATCAATTAAAGACCTATAGGCATGATTTCTAGCTGAAGATCAGTAGAACAAAATCCTATAGTCATAGTATCTAATGAATATGTTGCAGTTATGCAAATTGAAAGAAGGGTCATTGACATTTTATTTCCTATAGGCATGATATCTAATAAAACACATAGGCGTAGAACATGTTGAACGAATTAAACACTCAAGTCCTATAGGTAGGTTATCTAACAAACACAAAGGAGCAGAACATGCTGAATGGATTAAATACCTATAGGCAGGATTCCTACCCTTTTCATGCAAATATTAGAATAGACTCTTCCCATTTTTACTAATCCCCCAATTGTTTATTACAAAAGTTATTACCGGCCCAATAATAAAGTAGTTACAAACGTAGTACAAATAGTGGCAGTAAGCCCACAGCAGGCCCAAATAAATACCCAGCATTACCTGGGCCTTCAATAACTCTCACGCATCATACCCAGGAACCATACTAATAAGCACATCCCAGAATCCATACAAGAACTTAAGCTAGATCACACAACCATAGATTGACCAACCAATTTACGTATTCAGTAGACCATAGGAAGAAAGAGTTAAGTGGCAGGAATAATGCAGGTCTTAGTAATTGAGGGAGTGGCTAAAGGACCACAAATCCTTATGTGTCAGAGTTCACTAGGGTCTCAAATGGACCCCGAGCAGTGCTCACACTAGGGAAATCAGTAGTAAGAGCCTTGGTGACCTTGGCTTTCAGCCGGCCAAGAATGATAGGTTCAGAATAGCATAGATAACAAATGAGAGAGTGGACAATGGTTAAGGGGTAGAAGTTGAGAACACAGAGCAACTAAGCAAACAGGTCACAAGACTTAGAATAAGGTTCAGCAAGACTCAGAAGCAGGTTCAGCGGGATTTCAACACTTAGTAAAGTAACACATAGCAACCACATATTGAAAGAGTTAGGGGAGAAACAAGTTTACAAGATTGGCAGAAGTTATCGTGCTCAAATACACAATACCAAACAAGTTGAAAACCTAAGAGGTCCAAATTATGCTAAGTATACATCATATTGCCACAAGACAAACATGTTAACTCTTATCAGGAAGCAAGATTGCATAGAGACATGATAGGGAGCACACATCATGACAAATCAAGTAGTCACTGCAGGAAACGAGAATTAGGTGAGCCAAAGACATACTGAGGGACATATTAGCAGGGAAGCAGGATCATAGTTGATTGAAAAGTTCATAACAACATATTAGAACACTTTACATATGCAAAACTATTATTCCAGAGATTCAGAACAGAGTAAGAATTAAATTCATGTCAAATAGCACAAGTAGGTATTCTGGCATTGACACAGTAGACTAATTGACTAAAGAAGGTCCAGATTATGCCATGAAACAAAATAGTTCAAACATGATAAAGAAAACAAGTTGAAGTAGCTTGTTAAGATCTCAACCAATCACTAATGGGGTATGGGATCAATTGAGCATACTAAATGACAAGCAGTCGGGAAACATGTCATAGTCAACAAAGGAAGTTCTAACACAGGTCATTACAAAACATGAAGTTTTCATTATAGAGATTCAGGGCAAAGCAAGTAAGCATGTTCTGGAACACTTAGGCACTAATACACTGGTTAAACGAACTTAAGAGGGTCAGATTATATAGGTTAGACTTAGACAATCCCAGGACTAGCATCATTAGGAGAAAGTTAAATGCTAAAAAGACTTAAACAAGTGTACAGTTGGCAGAGTCGGGCATAAAGGTAACCCAGAAATATATTAAGCTATGAATCAAAGACACATAAGGATGGAATTGCAAAAATCAAGTGGCTTACCAGTTAAACAGATAACAATAAAGAATAAAAGATCCGCAAGAACTCAGAAACATCGATGCATCAAAGTTCCCAAGAGCTTCAAAAGAACCCTGGGCAATGCTCGCACCAAGAGAAAGTTCGAACAGTAGACTCTCAGTGGCCTTGGCTTTCAGCCGGCCAAAACAAAGTACAGAACAAGATAATGAAGGAATAACATAACATAGCTTCAAATATAGTGAGATTATAGAGATCAAAGTCTGTCTTAAAGGGAAATGGGGGAGGGGTTTATATAGTGACAGAGATCGAACAAGTAAACAAGGAAAACTATAAAATCAAACATAAATAAGGAAGTATTAACATGCAGAAGCAAATAAAATATCTGATTAAGGAAAAATAGGTAAACCCTAGTTGATAGAAATCGAAGATTGGCCGGGAATCCTGGCTAATCGGACCCATATAACCATGGTCATGCTGTATATGGACTAAATATTATCCAGATTCAAACGATTAAAGCTAATCTCCCTTTATTCGGAGATTTACACTTGCCAAAATAGAGCAAGTACTTATGTAATACCAAATCGGGTAAGAAACGACGAGATAGAGTATAAATGGAAAGGGAATCATAGAGTGATTCCATGTTGAAGTTGGATTTTAAATAGAATAAGAGAGACGGCTGCTAGGGTTTGAGAGGAGAGTAGAAGAGAGGATTTAGGGGGCGTCTTAGGAAAGAATGGTCTCTAGGGTTTTGGGGTGGGGAAATAAGGAGAATGGGGGGAAGTGTTATCATCCATTGATCATTTGAGAAGAGTTGGGTCGGTTTTTTGGACTGGGTTGGGTATTAGGGTCGTTTGAATTGGGCTTAGGGGGGTTGGGCCAGAGATTTGGGGTTTTTGGTCCGAAATTGATACCAATTTGGGTCAGGTTTTCAAAATAGAAAATTAAGGGAAAAATAATTTAATAAATTAATTAAGTAAATTAAAAAAATGTCCTTTATGCAAAGTAATATCTTAAAATAATAATAGAAGATTATAAAATGTAAGATATTATTTCGACCTTGAATAAAATAATAAATGCAATACAATTGTAACATATAGGCTATTATTGCAAGAATGTACAAATACCCTAATGTAATTATAAAAATAGAGTAAAATACCTGAAGCAAGTATTACAGATGTAAAATAATGATATTAGGTAATTAAGTCATCACAAAGATAATTTGAAGGAAGAATTAATAATATTTCAAGAAATTTGAATGCAGAAAAATCAATTTAAAAGCTCTAAAATTATGAAAAATTAGAGAAAATGCTTGTATAAATTTGTAAACTAAATAATGATGCAAAATTGATGTTTTGAATGTGTGTGTGTGTGTGTGTGAATATATATATATATATATATATATATATATATATGAGGGCAAAATTGGGTATCAACAGGGATAACATGAATCAATGATTCCAAATAAGTATAAGTCAACAATGATAAGGAATAACAAAACTTCATTTAGGGTTGAGCAATTACGGAAGAAATACAACAAATTCAATTAAGGATAAGCAAATTATGGAAAAGATAATAATAACCTCAACTAATGATAGGCAGTTATGGAAAAGATAATACTAACTTCAATCAAGGATAAACAATTACGGAAAGGATAGCATGGCAATAAAAGAGACAACAACTAAAATTAAGGAACATAAGAGTTTAATCGTCAATAAGGGTAAAACATGAATTAATTCCAAATAAGATACGTAAGGGTGAATTTAGTAAATGGGAAATTTAACATGACAAAACAACTTCATATTTAATGGACATAAGAACCTAAGAATCCTAAACGGTCAAATTTACACAATAAGCTCGAGCACGTACTCGTCACCTTGCATACACGGCCTTCACATGACATAATTAGCACCAAAGACTCAAATTCTACGGGGTAATTTTCCCACACAAAGTTAGGAAAGATACTTACCTCAAAGAAGCTAGACTGTAACTCTAAAATGACCTTCTCGAGTGAAACCACCTCCGGGCGGCTCAAATATAGTCATAAATAACTTCAAAACATAAATAAAACTCATAGGAAATAATTCCGGATAATAAAGCTTCAATCTTTAACAAGAACTAAAACGTCTATCCTCGGGCCGCATCTCGAAAACTGATAAAATTTACAAAACCCGGACACTCATTTCGATACGAGTTCAACCATACTAATTTCATCTAATTCCGACTCCGAATCAATGTTCAAAACCCAATTATTCTCTTTAGAAAAGTTTTTGATAAAAACTCTCAATTCTCCAATCAAAATATGGATTAATTCAAAAATGAACTTTTGTAATCATATTAATATACAAAAATTATAGTTATATACCGACCCCCATAAAAATACGAGAAGAACACCGCAAAAATCACATCAATCGGAGCTCTAGAACTCAAGATATGCTCAAAATACAAAATAAATACAATCTGATTTTTGAATTGTGACGACCCTACCAGTCGTCTCATGAGTTGCCGCTCTGTTTTCCCTATTTCTATTTACTATGCTTTAATTATCTGTGTTATGTGGTATCGGGTTGGTCGGATCGAGTTCGGAAAGGATTTGGCAAGGTTTGAGACACATAGTCTCTTTAGAGTGAGTTTAAGTTGAAAACAAAAGTCAACCGGATGTTAACTTATGTGTTAGAGGTCTCGGATGTGAGTTCTGATGGTTCGGTTAGCTTTGGGAGGTGATTGTGGCTTAGGAGCGCGATCAGAATGAATTTTGGAGGTCCGTAGTAGATTTAGGCTTGAATTGGCAAAGTTGATATTTTGGCGATTTTCGGTTGATATGCGAGATTTTGATATAAGGGTCGGAATGGAATTCCGAGAGTTGCAGTAGCTTCGTTATGTCATTTGGGATGTGTGTGCAAACTTTCAGGTCATTCGACGTGGTTTGGTTGGGTTTTTGATCAAAAACGTATTTCGGAAGATTTAGAAACTTAGGCTTGAATCTGATGTGTTTTGGGTGATTAGATAGTGTTTGAGGTGTTTTGATGATTGGAACAAATTTGAATAAGGTTTTAGGATATGTTGATGCTTTTGGTTGAGGTCTCGGGGGCCTTGGGTGAGTTTCGGGTGGTCAATCGGATCATTTTGGAGTTTGGAAAATTGCAGAAAAATAGTTCTAGCAGTTGCAGACGTTTTTGGTCTTCGCGTTCGTGGGAGGACCCTCGCGTTCGCAAAGAGTTTGCTGAGGGAGGTGAAGGTTTAGCCTTAGCATTCGCGAGGCAGGTGATGTGTTCGCTAAGGGCTGTGAGGTTGTGCATCGCGTTCACGAGAAGGTGTTCGTGATCGCGTAGAAGAACTGGGTCAGCTGGGTTGGAAGTCAAGTTGATCTTCGCGTTCGCGGGAGATGGAGCGTGTTCACGAAGGGTCGCTTGGGTGAAGCATCACGTTTGCAAGGGCTTGGTCGCGATCGCGTAGAAGGAAATTTAGTCAAAATAAGTTTGTGCTTCGCGAACGCGAGGCTTTAATCGCGTTCGTGAAGAAGGATTTCCAGGCCTGGGCAGAATGTTTAAAAGGTCATCTTGTCCGCGAATGTGGGTCTATTTTCCTCCATAGTTGATCGTTTTTAGAACTTTTTGAAGGAGATTAAAGAGGGATTCAAGGGGAAACATTTGGAGGTAAGAATTTTGCACTTAAAACTCGATTCTATTGTGAAATCTACCTAGAAAATCATGAAAACTAAGCCTAAAATTGAAGAACTAGGGCTTGAGAAATTGGACTTTTGATTGGGGATTTGGAGGACCATTTGGGGTCGAATTTGAGAACTTTTGACATGTATGAACTTGTGGGGAGATAAGTAATCTAATGATGTGAAAATTTTTGAGTTTCGAGAAGTGGTCCCGGGCCCGGGTTTTGCTAATTTCGGGATTTGCGCCCTTTATTGATTGTTTTTGCTTGGGTTTTGTTCCCTTAGCATATTTTGATGTCCTCATTCTGATTTTGGATAGATTCGACGCGTGTGGAGGCCGATTCGAGGGGCAAAGGCATCGCGAGCTTGAGATTTAGCTGGTTCGAGGTGAGTAATGATTGTAAATAATGCTGTAAGGGTTTGAAACCCCAGATTTGCACATCGTAGTGCTATATTGAGGTGAGGCACATGCTTGATAACGAGCGTGGGGTCGTGCACTATTGGGGATTGTGACTTGGTCCGTCCTGATTGATGATTTTACCGCGTATTTGAATGAGAACTATTTGCTATCCTCATTACTTGGGCTTAATGCCATATTTGGGCCTAGTGCCAACTATTTGAACCCTTCGGGGCTTTTTATTGATATTTTCTCACTGTTTTGACTTTATACTTGAACTAAGACATGTTATTTTTCCACTATTTTTCATACTCAACCATGTTTACTCAGTTTTAAGACTTAAATGATATTTTAAATGATGTTTGGGCTGAGAAACACTGTTTTACTATTGCCCGAGGGGCTTGTGAGTATTTTTGACTAAGTAAGGCCAAAGGCCTAGTTGTGAGGAAACATTGATACTGATTTGAGGCCGAGGGCCTGAGATATATACGCCACGAGGTGGCTTGATTGATATGAGGCCGAGGGCCTAGATTTGATGCCACGAGATGGCTTGTTATTGTGCTTGGGCCGTAAGGGGCCCCTCCAGGAGTCTGCACACCCCCAGTGAGCGCGGGTACCCATTGTGATATGAGATTGAGCCCGAGGGGCTGTTATTGTTCTGAGATGTTCCCCGAGGGGCGGATGTGGTGATATTGTACCCGAGGGCGAACGTTTATGTATTTATTTTTCATAATTGACTGTCAATTACTTGCTTACTTGTTGAAAGACAATTTTACTCGACTTTTCACTATTGTAATGCTTTTAAATGATTTTACTGCTTCATTATAGAATGCCCTGTGCCTTACGTGATTTCTTACTTTTAGTCATTATTTACCATTGTTACTCACTGAGTTGGAGTACTCACTTTACTCCCTGCACCCGTGTGTGTAGATTCAGGCGTTGCTGGTTCCGCTCCGGAGTGCTGATTTCCTCCAGTTCCAGGCGGACCTTTCGGAGATTACGAGGTAGTTGTTGACGTCTGCAGCCCCGTGTCTCTACTCCTTTAGCACCTTTGTTCCTTTTCAAACATTTGTAGTAGTTTATGACTTTAACAGACTTGTATTATGGCTCATAGATGCTCATGACTAGTGACACCCTGGTTAGGGTTGTGTATGGGTGTTCTTCCGTGTATTTATGTTATCATTGTTATTTAGGATTTATTTTATTATGATTTGATCGTTTCTTAAATGCTTAACTGTTAATAATTGGAAAATGGGAAATGTCGGCTGGCCTTGTCTTCACGAGAGGCGCCATCATGACTGGGTCCGGGTTTGGGTCGTGACATGAATACACAGGGAATTTTGCTTCTGCGCCCAAAACTCTGCAGCTGTAGTCTGCCAGCTTTATTTTCTGCATATGCAGACCAGTTTTTGAACTTGTGGGGTCGCAGATGCGGACCCAACTTTGCATATGCGAAGCACCAGCACCAGCTCTCTTCCCCGACACTAAAATGAGCATAACTCCTTCATACGATGTCCAAATTTGATGATTCTTTTTTATATGGCTCCGTAATTATGATACGGATCTAATGATTTGATCAAAATAGAAATTGGAGCTCACTTTCTTAATATGATACCATTTATACTTGAAGAAACGACGTTGAAACATCAAAAACAAGTGCAACATAACTCAAACCTATCCGAAACTCATCCTAGTCCCTCGGGACCCCGTCCAAACATACCAATAAGTCCCAAAACATAACACGGACCTACTTGAGGCCTCAAATCACATCAAACAATATCAAAGCAATGAATCGCACCTCAAATCGAACTTAATAAGCTTATGAACTTTCAACTTCTACAACTCGCACTGAAACATATAAAATCAACCCGGAATGACGTCAAATTTTGCATGCAAGTATCAAATGACATAACGGAGCTAATACAACTCTCGGAATTTCAATCCGAGCCCCATATTAACAAAGTCAACTCCCGGTCAAACCTCTTAACCTTCCAAAACTTCAACTTTTCAAGTTTTGCCAAAATGCTTAAAATTACCCTATGGACCTCCAAATCTAAATCTGGATGCACGCCTAAGTCCAAAATCACTGTACGAACTTGCTGAAATCATCAAAATGCTATTTCGGAATCGTCTACAAAAAGTCAAATTCTGGTCAATTCTTATCGCTTAAGCTTCTAAAATAAGAATCCTTCTTCCAAATTAACCCCGGATCATCCTAAAACTGAACTCGGTCACACATGCAAGTCATAACACATAATACGAAGCTTCTCGAGATTTTAAGCTGCCGAACAAAATGCAAATTCTCAAAACGATCGGCTGGGTCGTTACAATATTAAATTAAATCATCATGTGTCATCATGTTCTAGAACACAAATATAGCCGATATATAAAAATAAGTTTTCATATTTATAACAAATTCAATTTAATAAACTGCTTGAAAACTCATCTAAATGACCTCAAAAGGTTGAAAAACAAATTGATTCATGCATAGCAGTGAGTTTTTCTCACTAGATCGTTTTCGATGGACCTACCAAGTTTCAAGTCAATCGGAGTTCGTCAAATTCATGACCATCAGCCTGTAACCAAACTCGAAGAATAACCATTTTAAGTAGTTTCATGAATTAAAACAAATATGATATTGATTTCCATTCTCCTTAAAATTATACTATGAGCTCAAGGCATATATTATGTTCTTCCTATTTCTAGGAAACATAATATCTCTTTTTGTAATAAATTATCCTTTTATTAAACACACAAGAACCCAAGATATTATATTTTCTTCCGTTCGGAAAAACCCCAATATCTTTTCTCATGGATGGAGTTGGTCTCACTAGTACCCAAAGATAAAACTCTTTTTCTAGTTAAAAACTTCAACCGCTAATATAAATTTATCAAGGATAATTTTCACATGGTACATTAAACAGTTTAATGACTCAAATAAATAGACCATTTTGTGGATCCTACTTATTAATCATAACGCTCAATCCATGAATAGACAAAATTTCACATTTGCAAATTTATTAAGAATTTTTTAAGAGTTCAAATAAACAAATCACTTTAGTGGTAACTATTTATTGCTTACAAAATTTGCAATTTTCGAGTGAAAATATATGTAGCTCATAAAATTATTTTATTGCAGAATATGGACCATAGCTTAAAAGCCATATCAATAATATAAAACTCATACAAAATACTGTCATATTTCACTTAATTACAACCTCCAACCAGAGAACAAAATGTTACATCGAAAATCCAAGACTAATAATCACGTAAGGCATGAAAACATAAACCAAAATTTGAGAAATATTTTATGCACAAATATACCAAACGCACCAATCATTAGGCATCCATGATATCAAATAGAGGATTTCACTTTCTTAAAAAATAATTATATCTTCATACAATATCAAGTATACTTTGTAAAACCTAGTTGATAAAATCATACACCTTTATTCTGGAATTCAATACAACTACATGTCTACTTACTAATAGCCAACATGTAAACCCATTATATAACTAGTATTTAATTATTGAGACCATGGGGAATCACCCCCATTACCATTGAATTAAAAACAAATTAAAAATAATTAATAAATAATTTTTATAAAATAGAAAAACGTCCAAAACACAATCCACACGACCTTAAAACGCCGAAAATAACATGGTTCACTTCATAGCGGTGAGTTTTTCTCACCAAGTTATTTTCGATGGACCCATCAAATTTCGGCTCAATTTGAGTTCGTCAAGTTCTTTGACCTCAGAAAATACCGACAATTCGGTTAAAATCGGGTTTTACATTTTTCTAGGGTTTACCAAAAAAAATCTAGATCATCTCAATAAAATATAAATAAAAACTGATATCTCATTATTACAAGAATAATTCAAAAAATTGCACAGTTAATTCATAAAATAACAGTATAGTTTTTCAGAAACCAACACATACATGTAATTCAAAAACGCACATAAACACTGTGACGACCCGGCCGGTTGTCTTAAGAATTAATGCCCCAATCCCCTATTAACTGCTTTCCCCGAGTTTATTTCTGCTATTTTGAATTTGCCGGGATGTTCGATTTTGAGTTTCGGAGAGTTTCAGGACACTTAGTCCCTAAATGAGAGCTTAAGAGTTGAAAAGTTGACCGCAGTCGGAACTGTGTGAAGACGGCCTCGGAATGGAAATCTGATGGTTCTGTTAGCTCCGTAGGGTGATTTCGGGCTTAGGGGCATGATCAGATTGTGTTTTGGAGGTCCGTAGTTAATTTATGCTTGAAATGCCGAAAGTTGAATTTTTGGAGTTTCCGGTCCGATAGTGAGATTTTGATCCGAGGGTCGAAATGGAATTCCGGAAATTGGAGTAGCTCTGTAGTGTTGAATGTGACGTTTGTGCAAAATTTTAGGTCATTCGGACGAGGTTTGATAGACGTTTTTGATCGAAAGCGTATTTCTAGAGTTTTGGAGTTCTTAGGCTTGAATCCGAGGTTAAATTGGTGTTTTGGTGTTGTTTTGAGCGTTCCAAAGGTTGGAACATGTTTGAATGATATTTTAGGATTTGTTGGCATGTTTGGTTGCGGTCCTGGGGGCCTCGGGTGAGTTTTGGGTGCTTAACGGAAGTTGAATTTGGACTTAGGAAGATTTTTGCATTGCTGGTATCTGTCATAACCGCACCTGCGGTTTGGGTCCCGCAGGTGTGGAGCCGCAGAAGCGGCATTTCAACTGCAGAAGCGGAATTGGGGAAGTCCAGAAGGAGCCGCGGGTGCGAGAAGGATACTGCACCTACGATGCCGCAGGTGCAGAAAATGTATCGTAGAAGCGGATTTTTGGGACGTTAGTGATTTCGTAGATGCGGTCGATTCTCCGCAGAAGCAGGACCACAGAAGCGGAACAACTAGGCAGAAAAGGGGACAGAACCAAGGGTTTGTTCAGAAACTTGAAAAAATTAATTTGGGAGCTCGGGATAGGTGATTTTGAGAGGGATTTTCACCTGGGTGTTTTGGGTAAGTGATTCTTACTCGTTTTTGATTGTTTTTCACGAATCTATGCTTAAAATTATCCTTTAAATTCGAATTTGGGGTGGAAAAAAATTGAAGAAAAGTTGGAAAAGGTTCTAGACCTAACAATTGAATTTGGATCACGATTTTGATGTCAGATTGGGATAATTTTGATTTAAATGAACTCGTGACAATGTGAGGATTCTAGAAATGTAAATTTTACCCGATTCCGTGACGTGGGCCCGAGGGGCGTTTAGGTCATTTTACCTAATTTCGTGTATTAGTTTAGAATTTCTTTGTAGAATCAGTTACTTGAAGTGTTATTTATATTATGCAATTGAATTGAACAGATTTGGGCCAGTTGGAGTCAAGTACTCATGGCAAGAACATGGTGTCAGGTTGATTATTGAGTCGATTCGAGGTAAGTGGCTTGTCTAACCTTGTGTGGGGGACCTTCCCCCTTAGGATATGATATGTTTGATAATTGAAATGCCTTGTACGTGAGGTGACGAGTGCGTACTTGAGCTAATTGTTGAAAAACCTAGTTTTTCTTTAATTATTTCAATTGAGTTCCTTTTTCCTGTCTTATTCTACTTGCGAATTTAGCCTGTTGTTAGTTTTGAGAAGCATGTTTAGTTGACTTAATGGCCTATTTGCTTAAACTGCCTTAATTGCATTACGTGGAATATGTTAGGCTAGAATTACCTGTTTACCTAGTACGAAATTTAGCTTAATTGAGTATTCTTGTGTTGCTATTGTGTTTTATTTTGGGACTACGGGACGGCATCCCGGGAGATCCCCTGAACGTATTTATGATTTGAACTAAGGTGCGGGATACCAAGAGATCTCTGGTACCTATATTGAGGATACTAAGAGATCCTCGGGATACCAAGAAATCCCTATCATACATTGAGGATACCAAGAAATCCCTATCATACATTGAGGATACCAAGAGATCCTCGGGATACCAAGAGATCCTCGGGATACCGAGAGATCCCTAGCATATATATTGAGGATACCAAGAGATCCTCGGGATACTAAGAGATCCCTTGTACATATAGAGGATACCAAGAGATCCTCGGGATACCAAGAGATCCCCCGGTTAACATCCTTGCTATGAGTGGTATTTTCCTTGTTGTTTGCCCTTATCTCTGTTTTCTGTTATTGTACTCTTATTATCCTGTATAGATTCTTACAGGAGATTCTCAATTGTACTGCTTATCTTATTCTGTCATATTTATATTTATTTAATCTCAGTAGGGCCCTGACATTCCTCGTCACTACCCAACCGAGATTAGGCTTGGCACTTACTGAGTACCACTGTGGTGTACTCATGCCCCTTCTGCGCATGTTTTCCATATACAGATCCAGGTACCGCTACTCAGGCCTACCATCCTTGAGGGAGGCGACTACTTTAGATACTTCGAGGTACATCTGCCACGTCCGCAGACCGAGAAGTCCCTTTCTATTCCTGCTTTTAGTATTTAGCCCTTATGTATTTTTCTGTTCTTATTAGACATTCAGGAGTTAGAGCTATGTAATATTTTCTCTTAGCTTATGATTCGTGGGCTTCCGGGTCTTGGATTTACGTATTGGTATTGAGAGTTAAACATGGTGTATTCTGAGCGGAACATTCAAACACTATTATTACTTTATTCTTGTTTTAAATTGTTTTACTTCCGCAAATTTTGGTTTTTCTTCCGCAAATTTTGGCTTACCTAGTCGTAGAGACTAGGTGCCGTCACAATGGTTCACGGAGGGCGAACCGGGGTCGTGACAAACACGATAATCTTGTTTCATGAAAACCCTAATTTTCTAATTAGATGTGAGTGGATTCTTATACTAATTATTGGATTATTGGAAGCAGTGGAAGCAATTCCATTATCAAAATCACATGTAATCTAGACAGCTAATATAAACGGGATTTCACGGTTTACTTCTTGAAGCGTGAATAAAGTTCCTCTATCACGTGAGCCTCTAATTCTACAACAACTCAATTAAATCTCCACCATCAGTATGATCAGGATTCCCGAATGTTCCACGGTCTTCTACTATGTTACTTAATAATATTCGGATATAGTAATTTTGTGTGCGCGAAATATTTAGGAAAAAGCGCTGAAATTTCGGCCATCGTGTTCTTCTTCCTCTAGGTGGAAAAGCTTATATATTTATAGCACAAGTTTTAAGGGTTAAACTCCTTTTTCAAAACCTGTTGAGTTTTCTTTTATACCAGGAAAAGGACTCCTTTATTTTCTACTCCCTCTGTTTCAGTTTATGTGAACCTATTTCCTTTTTGGTTCGTTCCAAAAAAATGATACATTTCTAAACTTGGAAACAATTTAGCTTAAACTTCCAATTCTATCCTTAATGAGAAGCTTTTATAACCACACAAATAATTTGAACCTCCCCCCTCTCTTTTTGACTTGTTTCGGACCATAAAGTTTAAAAGTTTTCATTTTTTCTTAAACTCTGTGCCCAGTCAAACAGGTTCACTTAAATTGGAACGGAGGGAGTATTATTTAGGCACACAGGGACCACAGAATTTAATTAACAAGGCTTCCAATTATGGAATTAATTTTTAATTATCAAAATTAATATCTACCATAATTAATTATGAATTATTCCACCAAAAATTTATAATTGCACTCCTTATTCAATTTTAAAATTTATCCACTAAATCTTATTTAATCCCCCATGTTAAGATTCAGACACTAATCAATTAAATTAAATTACTGACGATTTAATTTATTGATTATTTCCTTTAAACTTTCGTTTAACTTATTTCATGTGTTGGATACAAAATTCACTGGTCGGGTATACACATGAAAACTTATAAGCTTTCATAAAGTTGTATTATCAATCTCTAAACCGACACATGGATTTCATCAACTAACTATTACTTCGCCAATGTACATTATTATTATCCATTTTATAGCATATTGGCCTACGAAAGGATCTCGTCTTTTAATAAATTAAAATAATAATAATAATAATAATAATAATATATACAACTAATAACAATTATATCAAAATTAAGAGTAAAAGTACATTTAATGGCTAGAGAGTTTATTTTATTAAGTCAGTATAAAATATTTATCTCTACTTAGTCCATTCAATACATATAAAATGTACTAGCACAAAAAGTTAGAATTAAACGATTTCCATAATCAAGATAATTTATATTTAATCTTGTGCCACAATTATCCATGATGGTTTGTCCAATTTCATTATTAGATTATGAAATCAAACTTTATACTTATAAGAACTGATGATTTAATCATTTGTATATGTCACGACCCGGATTTTTCACTCTCGGGAATCATGATGGCACCTACCAATGTGAACTAGGCAAGCCAATTATTTGACCAAATTACTTCTTTATCCATTTTATACTATTGAATAATTATAAAGCCAAAGCGTGTAGACAACGGAAAATTTCAATAACCGGAAGAAATGCAGTAAATTATCTGAATATGTATATCTAATACAACTATTTGAACCTCGACCACCCAGAATTGGTATCACAGTACCACAGACGATCTAAGAAGGCTACATACAAAGTCTGAAAATAAACAATACACTATTTCTGAATTAAGGGAATAAAACAAGAATTATGGGATAAAGGGAGACGCCAGGGCCTGCGGACGCCTGCAGGTCTACCTTGGATCTCCGCGTGGACTGAAGACAGCCACCCAATCTATGGTCCTAATGCTGCTGCTCCGGGATCTGCACATAGTGCAGAGTGTAGTATCAGCACAACCGACCACATGTGCTGGTAAGTGCCTAGCCTAACCTTGGAGAAGTAGTGACGAGGCTAGGACCAGACTACCAAACAACCTGTGCAATTCTACTATATACAGCGGAAAGGAAGAACAGTAATAAACAGTCAAATATGGGAGGGGTAGCATGCTGCGGGGGAGATATCAATTTAGAATAGAAAGACAACAGGTAATTGAAAGAAACAATACATCTCGGATATCAACAAAGAACCAGAAATCAATAAGTGTACGGCACCACCCTTCGTACTTTTACTCTCGTCCTCATCAAAACAATCAAGTAATGAAAATGTGCACGGCATCATCCTTCGTGCTTTTACTCTCATCCCTACTAAAGCAATCAAGTAATGAAATGTGCACGGTATCACCCTTCGTACTTTTACTCTCGTCCTCACCAAATAATCAATATAATCAGCACGGAATGGTACATCGTGCGGCATGGCATCACCCTTCGTGCTTTACACTCTTTCCTCACAAATCATACATGGCATCACTCTTCGTGCTTTAACACTCTCTCACCAAAACAATACACGGCATTACCCTTCGTGCTTTAACACTCTTCCTCACCCAAACAACAATCACAAATAATAGGGCAAGTGAATGAATGAAATTACAATAAGAATCCTGGCACGGGAACAATAGTTCAACAATCAAGTCCCTACAAGGGAATAACATCAAAAGAAGCATCAACATCCTGACTAGGGAGATAACATCAAAAACAACAAATTACCGGCAAGGGAGATAATATAATAATTCTCTTCTCTTTTTCACTTTTACTTCTCAACTCACTTCACAACTTGAGCCAATGCTCTAAAAGGTTCAATTTCCACTTATACTTTCACATTTCATTGTACAGCTTGAGCCAACACTCCTCAATGTTCAAATGTCACAATACTTCCACAAACGTTGCCCAACAATAGAAATCATCATCAAAGCATGAATATACAACGAAGTCATAATAATCACAATGTAAGACTCACGGGCATGCTTGACACCAACGTATAGATACTCGTCACCATGCCTATACGTCGTACTCGACAAATACCACATAGAAAATAGGACTCGACTCCTAATTCCTCAAGCTAAGATTTGACCAAACACTTACCTCGATGCCACGAACACAATTCAAGTCTCTACTATCGCTTTGCCTCTTGATTCCACCACCAATTCGCTTGTATCTAGCCACAAGTTACTTAATTACATCAATAAATGCTAAATGAATCAATTCTAATGCATAAAAATGAGTTATCTAAAGTTTTACCCAAAAAGTCAAAATCGCCCCCGGGACCACATGGTCAAAACCCGAGGTTCGAACCAAAACCTGATTACCCATTCCCCCACGAACCCAAATATATAATTTGTTTTAAAATCGGACCTCAAATCGAGGTCCAATTCCCCAATTTTTGAAAAACTTAGGTTCTACCTAAAACACCCAATTTTTCCCATAAAAATCATTGATTTTGAGTTGAAATCATGTGAAAAGATGTTAATGATTGAAGGAAACGAGTTAAAATTGACTTACAATCGACTTGGAAGAAGAGTTGTCTTTGAAAAATCGCCCAAGAGTGTTTTGGTTTTGAAAGAGTGGGAAAAAATGGAAGATTTCGGTTAAGTTATAAAATTGTAGGTTGCAGATATGGGAATTGCGACCAGGGTTCGCAATTGTGAACCCCGACCTCTGCTATGTTCGCATTTGCAAAGAGGTTTTCGCATTTGCGAAGTGGGAAATGCGAAGGATGCATCGCATTTGCGAAGACTGGCTAAAAGGGAGAGTATCGCATTTGCGATGGAATCCTCGCAATTGCGAGGTAGACTGGCCTGGGATTCTTTCGCATTTGCGACATGCCCCTCGCATTTGTGATCTTACACTGCAGGCCTGCAATGCATCAGCTGAAAGTCTGCAGTTCCTCAAGTCCAAAATCCACCCCGTGGCCTATCCAAAACACACCCGAAGCATGCACACCAACCTTAAAACATCATACGGACTCGCTCGTGCATTTAAATCACCAAAATAACATTAAAACTATGAATTTAGCATCAAAAATCATGAAATTTCTTAAGAACTTCAAATTTCCAATTTTCTCAAAAACGATCCGATTCACGTCGTTTCAAGTCCGTTTCTTACCAAATTTCATAGACTTACCTTAAATCACATATAAGACCTGTACCGGGCGTCGGAACCAAAATACGGGCCCGATACCATCAAGTTTTAATTACAATTCATTTCCAAAACTCATAAACAATTTCAGAAAATAATTTTCTTTAAAAATTTATTTCTCGGGCTTGGGAACTCGAAATTTGATTCCGGACATACGCCCAAGTCGCATATTTTCCTATGGACCCTCCCGGACCATCCATTCACGGGTCCGGGTCCGTTTACCCAAAATGTTGACCGAAGTCAACTTAAACTCCTTTTAAATGCAAAATTCATCATTTTTTATAGATTTTCACAAAATGGCTTTTCAGCTACGTGCCCGGATTATGCACACAAATCGAGGTGATGCCAAAAGAGGTTTTTAAGGCCTCGGAATGTAGAATTCACTTTTAAAACAAGTGATGACCTTTTGGGTCATCACAGTATATTGTCACGACCTGGACTTCCCATCCTCGGGAGGCGTGATGGTGCCTACTAGTGAAATCTAGGCAAGCCAACCAATTGAATTATTTACTTTGTTTCCATTCTAAATCCATTAACAATTAAGAACCAATAGTTATCAATTAACAAAATTTACTAAGCGGAAGATTAAATTTCAAGTTTAATAATACTGGAAATACCATTCCATAACAAATCTACCCAAGACTGGTGTCACAACTTCACTGACTGTCTAGGAGTACTACAAGTAAAGGTCTGAAAGAAATAAATACAACATTGTCTCTAGAAATACATGAAAGAAACAGGAATAGTAGATAGAAGGAGATGCCAAGGCCTGCGGACGCCTGCAGGACTACCTCAGGTCACCTGATGAACAAGAAACAGCAATCTCACTGCGGTCCGAAATCTACAGCACTGGGATCTGCATAAAAGAGTGTAGAGTGTAGTATCAGCACAACCGACCCCAAGTGTTGGTAAGTGCCTAGCCTAACTTTGGCGAAGTAGTGACTAGGCTATGACCAGACTACAAAATAAACCTGTGCAGTTAAATCATATACATCAGAAATAGAAGCAGATAATTACAACTAAAGTTGGGCGGGGGAAACATGCTGCGGGGAGTAGCGGTAACAATAGAATAATAGTAGAGAAATGTAAGGAACTCCATAAATCAAATACCAGCAAAAGATATGAACATAAGAAACAAGTACACATGTAATACCGTTGCAAGCGTGTAACCCGCTCCCAAATCACATAGTACTATTGCAGGCATGCAACCCGCTCCCATTTCATATAATACCGTTGCAGGCGTGCAACCTGCTCCCATTTCATATATTACCGTTGCAGGTGTGCAACCCGCTCCTATTTCATATGTTACCATTGCAGGTGTGCAACCCGGTCCCATTTCACATGTTACCGTTGCAAGCGTGCAACCCGCTCCCATTTCATATATTACCGTTGCAGGCATGCAACCCGCTCCCTTTTTCATATAGTACCATTGCAGGCATGCAACCCACTCCTTTTTTCATATAGTACCGTTGCAGGCGTGCAACCCACTCCCTTTTTCATATAGTACCGTTGCAGGCGTGCAACCCACTCCCTTTTACATATAGTACCGTTGTAGGCGTGAAACCCGCTCCCTTTTCATTTATTAATACCAACCATAAAAGAATCTCGGCAAAGGAATAATATTTTAACAACAACATCCCGGCAAGGGAACAATACTATAACAACAACATCCCGTCAAGGGAACAATAATATGACAACAACATCCTAGCAAGGGAACAATAATGAAAACAACATCCCGGGAAGGGAACAATAATGATAATCCTTTTATGAAGCGCAATAAACCATAGCGGAGTCACAACAATTACAATACAAGACTCACGGGCATGCTTGACACCAACGTATAGATACTCGTCACCATGCCTATACGTCGTACTCAACAATTAGCACACAGCAAATAAGACTCAACTCCTAATCCCTTAAGCTAAGGTTAGACCAAACACTCACCTCGATGCCATGAACACAATTCAAGCCTCAACTATCGCTTTACCTCTTGAGTCCACCACCAACTCGCTCGTATCTAGCCACAAGTTACTTAATAATATTAATAAGTGCTAAATTAATCAATTTTAATGCATGGAAATAAGTTTTCTAAAGTTTTTCCCAAAAAGTCAAAATTCGACCCCGGGCCCGCTTAGTCCAAACTCGAAATTTGGACCAAAACCCGATTACCCATTCACCAACGAGCCTGGATATATAATTGATTTTGGAATCCGACCTCAATTTGAGGTCTAAATCCCCAAATTTCAATATTCTTAGATTTTACCCAAAATTCCCAATTCCACCATGAAAACCCTAGATTCTAGGATGAAATTTTGTAAAAAGAAGTTAAGGAGTAAAGAAAATGAGTTAGAAATCACTTACTAATGTTTTGGAGAAGAAAGATCATTTGAAAAATCGCCTCTAATGTTTTTTGCGGTTTTGAAAAATGAAAAATAACTGAAAATCCCGTTTAAATATTTCCCTCTCAGGCCCTCTGTGCGGACTGCACAAAAGGAGTGCGGCCGCGGAGCTCACAATGTTGACTGCAGTGATATGCTTTAGTATTTAAGCTATGGATTTCCCTACAGATGTTCAAATTGTGATTTCTTTAGCTTTCTGGAAACTAGACACAAAGGGCTACAACTTTCATTTTTGAATCATCTAAACATTCCTTGTAAATCAAAAGATAGAGGCTTCCGAAGTCGGGCCAATGAAATTCTTCCTCACCGCGGATTGCACAAAAAGGAGTGCGGCCGCAAAGGCCCCTCCGCGGTCAGCACAAAATCAATGCGGTCAGCACTGGCGGGTTCAGAGATCTGTAACATCTCTGGACCTGCAATAGCTATGTTTTAAGCCTAAAACATCCCGGAACCTATCCGAAACTCACCCAATCCCTTAGGGCTTCAAACCAAATGTGCATACTAACTCAAAAACATCATATGGACCTACTCGTGTGATCACATCATCAAAATAACATGTAAAACCATGAATTAAACCTCAAAACTAAACATTTTCCTCAAGAACACTTAAAGTTCATAACGCTTCAACCGGAAGTCCAACTCACGTCAAATAGACTCTATTTTTCACCAAATTTCACAGTTATCATTCAAATACTATAACAAGTTTGTACCGGGCTTCAGAACCAAAATACGGGCCCGATACCAATGGTTTCAAACATTAATTCTTTTCTTCATTTCTTAGATAATTCAGCAAAATAATTTCTTTCAAAAATTGATTTCTAAGGCTTGGCACTTCGGAATTCATTTACGGGCATACGCCCAAGTCCTATATTTTACTGCGGACCTCCCGAGATCGTCGGAACACGAATCCGGATCTGTTTGCTCGAAATGTTGACCAAAGTCAACCAAAAATTAAATTTTTAACTCTAAAAATTTTTATTTCTCATCTTTTCACATAGAAGGCTTTCCGGATATAGGTCCGGACCATGCACGCAAATCAAGGTGAGGTAAAAGGGATGTTTTTAGGCAACCGTTCTTCCTTGAACGGACATAAGAAGGAAGTACCTGAGTCGGGGAAAAGAAGGGATAACGGCTCTATCGGACTCAGACTCCCAGGTCGATGCCTCAGCAGGCTGACCTCTACACTGAACACAAACAGAAGAAAAACTCTTTGATCTCAACTGATGAACCTGCCGGTCTAGAATAGCTATCGGCTCCTCCTCATATGACAAGTCCTTGTCCAACGGGACAGTGCTGAAATCCAACATGTGAGATGGATCGTCGTGATACTTCCAAAGCATGGACACATAAAATACTGGATGCACGGCTAATAAGCTCGGTGGTAACACAAGTCTGTAAGCCACCTCTCCCACTCGATCAAGAATCTCAAACGGGCCAATAAACCTAGGTCTAAGCTTGCCCTTCTTCCCAAATCCCATCACGCCCATCATAGGCGACACTCGAACCAATACCCGCTCACCGACCATGAAAGCCAAATCATGAACCTTACGGTCAGCATAACTCTATTGCTTGGATTGAGCTATATAAAGCCGATCCTGAATAATCCAGACCTTGACCAAGGCATCCTATACTAGATCTGTACCCAATAACCGAGCCGCTCTCGGCTTAAACCATCCAACCAGCGATCAACACCGCCTACCGTACAAAGCCTCATAAGGAGCCATCTTGATACTCGACTGGTAGCTGTTGTTGTAGGCAAACTCTGCTAAAGGAAAAAACTGATCCCACGAGCCTCCAAAGTCATTGACACACGCTCGGAGCATATCCTCCAAAATCTAATTAGTACGCTTGGACTGCCCGTCTGTCTGAGGATGAAATGTTGTGATCAACTCAACTTGTGTGCCCAATTCTCGCTGAACTGCCATCCAGAAACGTGAGGTAAACTACATACCTCAGACCGAAATGATAGACATGGTTACACCATGAAGACGAACAATCTCACGGATATAGATCTCAGCTAACCTCTCGGAAGAATATGAGACTGCCACGGGAATGAAATGTGCTGAGTTGGTTAGCCTATCAACAATGACTCATACTGCATCGAACTTCCTTTGAGTCCGTAGGAGTCCAACAACGAAGTCCATAGTGATCCGCTCCCACTTCCACTCGGGAAGCTCAATCCTCTGAAACAAACCACCAGGCTTCTGATGCTCGTACTTAACCTGCTAACAATTCAAACACCGAGCCACATACGCAACGATATCCTTCTTCATCCTCCTCCACCAATAATGCTACCGCAAATCCTGATACATCTTAGCGGCGCCCGGATGAATAGAGTGTCGGGAACTATGGGCCTTCTCTAAAATCAACTCTCGAAGTCCATCCATATTAGGCATGCAAACTCGACCCTGCAGCCTCAAAACTCCATCATCTCCTAATGTAACCTTCTTGGCACCTTCGTGATGCACCGTGTTCCTAAGGACACACAAATGAGGATCATCATACTACCAATCTCGGATACGCTCCAATAATGAAGAACGAGCGACCATGCAAGCTAACACACGACTAGGATCAGAAACATCCAACCTCACGAACTGATTGGCCAAAGCCTGAACATCCAAAGCAAGCAGTCTCTCACCGACCGGAATATATGCAAGACTACCCATATTGGTTGACTTTCTACTCAAAGCATCGGCCACCACATTGGCCTTTCCCGGATGATATAGGATGATGATATCATAGTCCTTTAATAGATCCAACCACCTTATTTGTCTCAAATTTAGATCATTCTGCTTGAACAAGTACTACAGACTCTTGTGATCCGTGAACACCTCACATGACACACTATATAGATAATGCCTCCAAATCTTCAACGCATGAACAATGGCTGCTAGCTCTAAATCATGAACCAGATAGTTCTTCTAATGAATCTTCAATTGACGCAAAGCATATGCAATAACCTTGCCATCCTGCATTAACACGGCACCAAGTCCAATACGAGATGCATCACAATAATTTGTATAAGGCCCTGAACCTGTGGGCAAAACCAACATTGGAGTCGTAGTCAAGGATATCTTGAGCTTCTGAAAGCTTGCCTCACACTCGTCCAACCACCTGAACCGGGCAGCCTTCTGGGTCAACCTGGTCATCGGGGCTGCGATAGATGAAAACCCCTCCACAAACCGACGATAATAGCCTACCAAACCCAAGAAGCTCCGGATCTCTGTAGTTGATGCTGGTCTAGGCCAGTTCTTGACTGCCTCTATCTTCTTCGGATCTACCAGAATACCCTCTGCTAATACAACATGACCCAGGAATGCAACTGAACTCAACCAGAACTCGCACTTCAAAAACTTGGCATATAGTTGATTGTCTCTCAAAGTCTGGAGAACCACTATAAGATGTTGCTCATGCTCCTCCCGGCTACGGGAATAGATTAAAATATCATCAATGAAGACTATCATAAATGAATCCAAGTAAGGCTTGAACACTCGGTTCATTAAATCCATATAAGCTGCTGGGGCATTTGTCTCAACCCGAATGACATCGCCAAGAACTCATAATGTCTGTACCGAGTGCGGAAAACTGTCTTAGGGACATCGGATGCCTTAATCCTCAACTGATGGTAGCCAGATCTCAAGTCAATCTTTGAAAATACCTTGGCACCCTGAAGCTAATCAAACAAATCATTAATCCTCGGCAATGGGTACTTATTATTGATTGTAACCTTGTTCAACTATCGGTAATCTTTACATATTCTCATCGACCTGTCCTTCTTCTTAACAAACAACACATGCGCACCCCAAGGTAAAACACTGGGTCTAATGAAACTTTTTTCAAGCAAATCTTGCAACTGCTCCTTCAAGTCTTTCAACTTAGGCGGGGCCATACGATACGGCGGAATAGAAATGGGCTGAGTGCCCAGATCCAAATCAATGCAGAAGTCAATATCCCTATCAGGTGGCATACACGACAGGTCTAAAGGAAATACCTCAGGGAACTCACAAACTACCGGTACCAAATCAATAGAAGGGACCTCAGCGCTAGAATCACGAACATATGCTAAATAAGCCAAACACCCTTATCGACCATACGCCGAGCCTTCATATATCAGATAACGCTACGGGTAGAATGACTAGGAGTCCCTCTCTACTCAAGACGAAGTAGACCCAGTAAGGCTAAGGTCACAGTCTTGGCATGACAATCCAAGATAGCGTGGTAAGGTGATAACATGTACATCCCCAATATGACATCAAAATCAACCATGTCCAGCAGTAATAAGTTTACTTGGGTCTCAAGGCCCCCAATCACAACTACACAAGGGTGATGAACACGATCTACTATAATAGAATTACCCACCGGTGTAGACATATAAATAGGGGCAGTCAAAGAATCGCTAGGCATGACCAGATACAATGCAAAATAAGATGACACATAAGAATATGTAAACCCTGGATCAAACAGCACTGAAGCATCCCTACTATAAACTAAAACCGTACCTATGATAACTGCATCGGAAGCCTCAGCCTTAGGCCTGGATAGAAGAGCATAACATCGGAGTTGGGCCACACCACCCCGGACTACATCTCTGGGATGGCCTACAACTGGCTGGCCTCCACCTCTAGCGGCCTGAGCTCCACCTCTAACACCTCTAGCTCCTCTACCTCCACCTCTAGCTGGCTGGGCGGGCTATGGAACACTCGGTGCCTGAACCATGGCACGGGAACCCGAATGTTGAGAGTTACTTGATGCTCGAGGACAATATCTAACAATGTGCCTCGTGTCACCACAAGTAAAACAAGCCATCGGCTGCTGGGGCTGACGACCCTGAAAACTCTGAAACGGAGGTGCACTGATAGTAGCAGGTGATGCACTGTAGGACTGCTGATCGGAATACTGCATGTGAGAACCACGGCCACCTGAGGCATTATGAGAAGCCTGAAGTGCTGACTGAAAAGGCTTAGGAGGATGGCCTCTACCAAAAGAATCTCTGCCTCCAGACGAGGCTCCACTCAATCTGCCTGAATTAAGAGGCCTCTTGTCAGACCCTTAACCACCTCCCTGCGACATAACCATCTCAACTCTCCTAGCCACATTGGCCGCCTTCTGGAAAGAAATCTCACTCCCTGTCTCCTTAGCCATATGAAGTCGAATAGGCTGAATAAATCCCTCAGTGAACCTCCTCACCCTCTCTCTTTCTCTCTCAATGGGAAGTATGATAAGAACATGATGGCCAAGTCGATGAATCTGGTCTCGTACTGAGTAACAGTCATAGAACCCTGCTGGAGACGCTCAAACTGCCTCCGATAGATCTCTCTCTGAGTGACAGGAAGAAACTTCTCCAAAAACAACTAAGAAAACTGATCCCAAGTCAAAGCTGGTGACCCAACTGGTCTAGCCAAACAATAATCCCTCCACCAAGTCTTGGTGGATCCAGATAAGCGAAAAGTAGCAAAGTCGACCCCCTTGGTCTCCACTATCCCCATGTTCCTAAGAACCTCATGATAGCTGTCCAAATAATCCTGGGGATCCTCAGAAGATGGACCGCTGAAAGTGGTAGTGAAGAGCTTGGTAAAACTTGTCCAACCTCTACAAAGCCTCCGAAGACGAAGCTGATCTATCACAGGTCTGTGCTGTTGTTCGGCTGAAGAAGCGGTAGGTGACCTCACCATCCACAAAAGGACAAGAGCAGAGGGTTCAATTTAGCTTTGAAAGAACAAAATCGCACGATGGGAAGGAATAGATGTGAAGTTTTTCCTAACTCTGTAGACTTTGGGATAAATACAAACGTCTCTGTATCGATCCCTTAGACTCTACTAAGCTTGTCTATGAATTGTGAGACCTATGTAACCTAGAGCTCTGATACCAACTTGTCACGACCCAGACTTCCCACCCTCGGGAGTTGTGATGGTGCCTACTAGTGAAAGCTAGGCAAGCCAACCAATTGAATTATTTACCTTGTTTCCATTCTAAATCCATTAACAATTAAGAACCAACAGTTATCAATCAACAAAATTTACTAAGCGGAAGATTAAATTTCAAGTTTAATAATACTGCAAATACCATTCCATAACAAATCTACCCAAAACTGGTATCACAACTTCACTGACTGTCTAGGAGTACTACAAGTAAAGGTCTGAAAGAAATAAATATAACTTTGTCTCTAGAAATATATGAAAGAAACAGGAATAGTAGATAGAAGGAGATGCCAAGGCATGCGGACGCCTTGGTACTAGTAATGGTAAAAGAACCAGGTCTAGACAATAAAATAGATTATTTCTCTCTCTTCTCTCTCCTGCATGCGCACATTAGTGGTGAGTGCTAACATATGCCATCGCCGGAATGTCTAGAAGGGGGAATCAAAGGACAGACCAAGGAGGCAAAAACGGAATTGATGGAATGAATTACTGATGATGGAAATCTAGGGTTAGGATCTAGAAAAGTGCGATCAATCACGGAAATTCTGAGAAAAACACCAGGACCGCAGAAGACTATCGGAAAAATCAACATGCCAACCAATCGGCTGGTACTATGGGAGATGAATGAAAATGTGATGTCGGTAATGCTGCAACAAAAGGTGAGGGCCATACCTAGGTCAGAAGGGGAAAACATGCAAACTACTATTCGATTAGAGAATTCAACTTCTCCAAATGCTGAAACACGGTAGGGTAGTGCAAATGTTATAATTCAAGGAAGTGAAGTAATTGAAGCAAAAACTAACGAAAAAGAGTCTATTATGGTGGAACAACAGACGGAGAAGGCAAACAATGGAAAGGAAAATAAGAATTGGCCGAACATCTTTGAAGGGAATAGAATGGATGCTAAAGATATGGATCTCACTTTCGTTGCTCCTCAAATTCGCAATGGTGTCAAAATTATGCAATTGGAAAAGGAAGAGATGGATAGGGAGACAGAGAAATGGCGAAATGTTGTAATAATATATGTAATTGGGGAAACACCTACAATTGGGGTTGTCGAACGATTTATTGCATCACAGTGGAACTTCACAACCAAACCTAAAGGTTACTTGCACAATGAAGGCTACTTCATTGTCAAATTCACATGCAAGGAAGACCAGAATGAGGTCCTGTTCTCAGGGCCATACACAATTAATAAAAAACCTATAATAACCAAAGCTTGGACTCTGAACATCAATTTAGATGAGGAGGTATTAACAATCATACCCTTATGGATCAAACTCCCAAATTTACCACTCAATTATTGGAGTATGAACTTATTAAGTAGAATAGGAAGTGGACTAGGGAACCCTCTATATGCTGATGATTGTACAACAAAGGTCAAAAGGGTCTCATATGCAAGGATGCTCATTGAGATGGATGTCACTCGACATTGGCAACAAAGATGACTGTTGAAGATCCTAATGGAAAGATAATTGAACAGGAGATAACATACGACTAGAGGCCATTCTATTGTCATACATGTTTACAAGTAGGGAATTACTGCCAACAAAAAGACAATGTGAGACAAATCCAAACCACAAGGAACCAGGAACAACAACCACAAAATATGAAGAACCCTACAAAGCAAGTATGGGTGAAAGCAGGGCAAAGAAAAACTACAACACAAGTGGAAACTAAAAATGATAGGAAGAACCAGGCAATAAAGGGAAAGCTAAAGAAGGTGAAGAAGGCTGGACAGAAGTGTGTGGCAGATCTGCTGGGAAAATAACTAAAGTAGGCCAACAAAAGAGTACACATCAGCTGGTTAGCATAAATAGTTTCAATTCACTCAGTGAAGAAGCAAATAAATAGAGAATGGAACCACAACAAAAATAGTATGAAGAGGGAGGAGGAAGTAGTATAGGGGTGGAGGAAATGACTCAATTTCCTTTTCTACCAAGATGAAGATAGTTACTTGGAATGTTCGATGGGTGAATAAGTTGTATAAACAAAAGGAGACAAAGGAGTTTATTAGAGAATATAATATTAGTATTATAGCAATAATAGATCATAGAGCTCAAGAGAACAAAGCTGCAAGTATAGTTAATAAAATTGCACTTGGATGGGACTGGATCACTAATGCATCTCGTACACAAAGAGGGAGATTATGGCTGCCATGGAACCCCAACCTTGCATAACTGAGATGGATGTGCATCCTCAATTCATACATGTTCAAGTGAAAGGGATAATTGTGAATGTTGAATATCACTTCATTGCAGTATATGGCTTACATAGTATAAGGGACAGGAAGGCAGCAAGGACCCTGGTTAATAATGGGGGACTCCAATTATTGACTGTAGAAGACAAAATACATGGTACAAAGGTGTAGGATGCAGAAATAAGAGACTTTGAAAATTTTATGGTAGAAGTTGGGATGACAGAACTACACACAATTGGAAGATCATACACATGGAGCAATAATCACACATATAGTAGGATTGATAGAGCCATAGTCAACTCAAACTGGATGACTACAATGCCACCTCTACCAGTGCAAGTTATGGATCCTATCTTCTCAGACCACTCTCCACTCTGTATTGAATTGGGCAGGCTAGAA
Source organism: Nicotiana sylvestris (assembly GCF_000393655.2). Lineage (NCBI taxonomy): Eukaryota > Viridiplantae > Streptophyta > Magnoliopsida > Solanales > Solanaceae > Nicotiana > Nicotiana sylvestris. The sequence goes on along the minus strand of NC_091068.1, from coordinate 92,860,272 downwards.
AATAGATGCAGAAGAACATTCAGATTCATGAACTGTATAGCAGAACACCTTAATTTCACTAAGGTAGCATAGGACAGCTGGAGAGAAACTAATAATGCACACTATATTAAGGACACCTGGGAGAAGCTGAAGCATGTTAGAAGTGCCATCAAAGAACGAAATACCAAGGAATTTACTAGGGTCACAGCAAGAATCAAAGACATCAAAGGCAAGCTTAAAAATATACAGGAATAAATGAGAACTCCAAACCACTCACATGAGTTATTTGAAGCAGAAAAGGAGCTGAGGATACAACTTGAGAAATGGGATTTGATAGAAGAAAGCATATATAAACAGAAATCCAGGGTGCAATGGCTAAAGTTAGAAGACTCCAACTCCGCATACTTCTTTGTAAGCATGAAGAATAGGATAGCACAAAACCATATCAAGGCTTTAGTATCTACTGAAGGCAGAATGCTGCAAGCAGAGAAGGACATAAAGGAGTAAATACTCAATTTCTACAAGTAGTTTCTAAGAAATGCAAATACAACACTGCCAACAATAAAGCCTAATATAATGAACACATGTCCTATACTTAATAGAAGGCATCAACAAGCACTCATTAGACCCTTTGATAAAGAAGAAGTATATTAGGCACTACAAGGGATAAATGAAACTAAAGCACTAGGGATGGATGGTTTCAACTCATGCTTCTTCAAAAAGTATGGACAACAATTGGGGAGGAGGTGACCAATATTGTACTTAAGTCCTTTGAAACTTAAGACATGTAAAGACCAATAAACTGTATTGCTGTTACACCAGTGCCAAAGGTAACAAACCCATCTTATATGAAGGAAATTAGACCAATCTCCTGTTGCACTACAATATACAAAATCATATCTAAAATGCTAACCAACAGACTACAAGGGGTTATGAATGATTTGATTGATAAAGGACAAGCTGTTTTTGTACCTGGCAAGATGATCAATGATAATATTATACTTAGCCATGAGTTAATAAAGGGGTATGGGGAGGAAAGAAATATCACCTAGATGCATGATCAAGATTGACATGCAAAAGGCTTATGACTCACATGAGTGGGTGTTCCTGGAGCAGGTGCTTATTGGGCTAAACTTCCCTAACACAATTGTGAAATGGATTATGACATGTGTACAAACAATATCCTACTCTATTGTAGTTAATGGTAAGGCAACTACTACATTTGCTACAAAGAGAGGGGTGAGGCAAGAGGACCCCCTGTCTCACTATATTTTTGTAATAGCAATGGAATACCTTACTAAGCTGCTGAAGACTCTGAAGAACAATCCTGATTTTAACTATCATTCTAGGTGTGCATAGCTAAACCTAGTGTAGTTGGGATTTGCAGATGACCTGCTCCTATTCTACAAGGGAGATGTGATATGGGCAAAGCTACTATATGCTTGTTTTGGCAGTTTTTTCTAAGGCATCTGGATTAGTAGCTAACCAGGGGAAAAGTTCTGTATATTTTTGAGGAGTTGCTTCTAACATTCAGCAGGAAATCCTGCAAACGTTGGGCTTTCAAGCTGGTACATTGCCCTTTAGATACTTAGGTGTTCCTCTGAGCTCTAAGAGGCTATCAATTAGGCAATTCCAACCACTTTTAGACAAGATAACAGGAAGGATCACTACCTGGACAGCAAAACTACTATCTTATGCAAGCAGGTTGCAGTTGATCAAGAGTGTACTTACAGCTATACAAAATTTCTGGTCTCAAATTTTCATATTGCCTAAAAAGATCATTCAGATGATTGAAGCAATTTGCAGAAGCTACCTCTAGACAGGAGCAGCAGAAGGTTCCAAAAAAAGCTCCCATTGCCTGGGAAAAGTTATGATTACCTAAGGTTGCTGGTGGATTGTACATAACAAACATTGGCTTATGGAATAGAACAGTTATCCTAAAGCACTATTGGAGTCTCCCCAAATGGGTGATCCACAGTCTAAATACCAAATGGGTTCACACATATTATATAAAGGGAAATATGATGAATGAAGTAAAACCAAAACAGGCATCCTAGGTTATGCAAATGATATTCAATGCAGGGAAATATATTGAAGAGGTTGGGCTAAAAGTAGAGGAGATTCTGACCAGGGAAAAGTACTTCATAAGGCAAATGTATAATAACTTGCGAGGTGAGTATTCCAGAGTTCATTGGAGGAGCTGATATGTAATAATCAAAGTAGTTCAAGGTGGTCCTTCATTTATATATGGCTGCACAGAATAGACTATACACCATAGATAGGCTCATCAAATGGTGGATGCAGAGTAGCCCAATATGCATTTTATGTGAACAAGAACAGGAAACCACGCAACACTTATTCTTTGAATGCAATATAGTAGCTAGAATCTAGCAAAAACTACTTATATGGCAGGGTGTCAAAAACTACTTACATGGCAGGGTGTCAGCAAAGCTGCAATGGGATGGTCTTAGGAGATAACATGGGCAACAAATAATGCATGAGGGAAATGTGGGAAAGCTGAAATATATAGAATGACGTTAGCTGGGAGCATTTACTATATCCGGCAGGAAAGGAACCTAAAACTATTCCAGAACAAACGCCGATCAGAAAAGGTGATTGTTAAGATGATTATACAAGATATACACTGCAGAGGAAGCAAAGTACCAAGACTAGCAAAGCAGATGGCTAGCCTAAACTTCTATCCATGAAGCATTAAGGAGAAGGTCTAACCAAGTGTAACAAGATGCATGATACTAAGTAGTAAAATTTGTGAAGGTTAGAGTTAGTAGAAGAGGCTAGAGATGCACGCTAAAGTTGGGATTGCATGTCCAACTTTAGGATGATGACATACTTGTACATAGCATTCAGATAAATAGAAAACTTATTTACAAAAAAAAGGTAAAAGAACCCGACTTTCACCGAGACTTCCGTTCCACGTTTTGTTTTCTCCTTCCATTTTGTCGATTCTAGAGTAACTTTGAGAAGGTAACAAGAGACAAAGAAGAGGATACATTTACAAAGATGAATCCACAATCAATTATATCAATAATAGCCACTCCGTTGTGCAGTCACACTCAATGTTGCATTCATGCAAGACAGCCAATCAATATTTCAATTGCCAAATCGGGTAGTCAATAAAAAAATCTAATTTAAAATTGGGGGGGGGAGGGGAACAAAAATAAGGTCTATTACTCCCACCATTAAAAGAAACGAAAAAACATCCATATTTTGTGCATACAGACACACAAAAAAACACTGATATTTTTCTTTCAATATTTTTGTGGCTCTATATTAAATGCTACGAAATCAATACAATATTTTCTTCACGACAAGAAATGTAAGATGGAAATCAGGAGGTGTGGAGAGGAGACAAAAAAATTATTGGTTGCAGAAAACAGTCCATGACATTGATATTTAAAATAAAATAAAACCAAACGAGTTGACAGGCCAGTGCTGATTCTGAAAGATTGGCCTGCGGCGTCCCTTCCTCTTAATCAAGCGCAAAACACACTTGGATTCTCTTTGTCCCATTCCTCCTCGTGAGTCAGGACATAGATATATTAATTCCAATTCCACCGCTAAATGCCCATTTTGAAGGCCCTAACAACAAAACAATAACAGGCCGTACAGAGATAGTAGAAAAAAAGTAGAAAAAAGAATTGAAGAAGATGAAGATAAAAGAATAGTACTAATAGTATTATCCTCTCTGTCCTTTTTTATGGAGTAGTATTTAGTATTTTAATTTAACATTTTTCATTTTATGCTTAATGAGATGATTTATAATCACACAAATACTCATAACTTATATTAGGCTCCGTGATAAAAATTCTTTCTTTGTTTCTTAAGCTCCGTAATCAATCAAAAGACATCATATAAATTGGGATGAAGGGGTAATATGTTCCTCTCTGACTAATAAACATAATACTTTCTACATAATATAATTCAAAATCATGATCATCAGAATTTGCTTTGCATTCCCACTTCGTTTCATATGGATCATTGATATTTTTATCTATCTAGAAGAAAGAGAAATGGAGTAGAGACAAATGATCATGTATTAATGGTGGAGAGAATGGAGAGAGAAATTTAGCTTAATATTCATGATGAGAATGGTGGTACATTGATGATGGGTCAAAGCCACTGTGGCGATTCTGTTTGTTGTTGTGGCTGCTATCATTATCTCCCTCGTTCATTTTACACCCCATTTGAGGAGGAGCTGAAGAAGTTGCACCAAGATTTAAATACACCATTCTTGAATCCAAGTTCAGGTTTCCCATATTGCTAGAATTGCTTGTGCTGTGATCTTCATTTATGGGTTGATATACCGCTGTGGAAGTTGGGTTGTTTGCATTTTCTTCCTCTCGAGAAATCACCATGGCTGCTGATTGAACAAGTTCGAGACAAAGTCTTAGCTTATTTGGTTCAATGTGATTGAGTCCAGGGACAGCTCCTTTGAATAGAAAATCTGATGTTAGGGTTCGGAGAATATCGAGTGGAGTGATCCCATCCACCGTTCGTACATTTGGATCGGCATGGTGGTCTAATAGGACAGCCACCATGTCCGGAGACACCATTTCAGCTGCAATGTGAAGTGGGGTTTTGCCCGCTAGCCCGGCTGGGTAGTTTACATTGGCTGCACCGAGCTCGAGGAGCGCCTTAACAACTTCCCGACTGCAATTCTCGACAGCATAATGCAAGGCTATTGATTCATCAAGATTTAGGCCTTCACCCATAACCATAAGCTTGACAAGTTCGACGTCAGATGAGTCGAGAGCGCGTCTCATTCGTCGGATTTTTTGGTCCTCAAGCTCTGAAGCCGTGCTAAGGTCGTGTTGATGGTGTTGGTGGTGGTGGTGAGGGATTAGGGATCGTCGCACTAGGGAGGATTTGAGGCGGAGCTCTTCAATTTTTGCTACAATATCAATGGGAAGGTGCTTGGCTAAGACTTCTGCTGGAAGGCCAGATTTTGCAACTAAATGGGAACATGTAGTCCAAAGCTGGGGCATGTCTTGCTTTCTTGAAGCTATCAAAACTTTCATCACATCCTCAATTGAAGCCTTTTCTACCATGCTTGTCAATTGCTTCTGCTTAAATAATATGTAATTATAATCAATAAATATACTATAAATTAGGAACACCCATGTGATCTAATTTTCATACATTGACATATATTTAGAAAATTTCTTATCCAAAGACCATCAAACAATTGATGTGTTTCTGCAAAATCGTGATAATCTTTTGGTGTTGGTTTTTAAACCAAATGAGGAAAGTAGATTTGATTGAGGTGTGATCTCTGTTGAAAGATATGACTGCAGAAATCATAAACCAAAATTGGAAACCTTTGAGTGTGGAACATATAGATAAGAGGAAACCATTTCAAGAAACTCAAATCTTTTACATGAAATCAAGATAGGACTAGTAAAATGAGACATCTAGTGACAAGATTTCTGTATTTAGTATATTTAGTTCAGCTGTATCTAATCTTGAACTTTGTAGCCAAAATAATAATAATAATAATAATAGGATCGATGATTCTGCAAAAGAAATCTAGTGACAGAGAAAGAAAGAAGTATACTAGATTTATGTGAGATCAAATTTAACTACCTCTGACTGAAAAAAGTTGAATAAAATATATCTGAAGAAGCAAGAACAAAAGCTAATAGCCAACCATGGTTTAAAAAAATGAAAATTTCTAATTCCACAGTCAAAAAATCAAATCTCAGAAAGTTAGAAAAGATAAAACCTGAGTGAGCAAAGCAAGCTGTTCAACACCAAAAGATCTAGCCGCTGCGAGAGTGTCAAGTGCAAGATCAACGGCTGAGGTACAATGTGTATGCCAACAGCTTCTCTCTCCACAATTAGGCCTTGGTTCATGTTTCTGTGGCACAACTGAAACTTGTCCACTGTACAAAAACTGCAACATCAACAAGAATACCTCATACCCTACTGAGTTCACAGGTATTACCTGTAAACCACTTGTACCCCGCGGGCTGATGACGCCCGCGGAACTCATTCTTGAGCTCAATGGTTCCGGGCCGCCACCAGGCGACTCGGGCCCACAAAAAAATTTCCTGAAGACAAGACTCCTTGCAGCTAAGATGCATTTGTGAGCATGAACCAGGCGACCTTCAACACTGAAAGTAACATCACTGAAAGCTTGGCCGTTGATGAGAAGGTTAAGATAATCCAAAGAGAGAGATCTTAAGGAATCCTCAAGAGTCATATTATTTTTCTAGCTAGAGTTTGAAGTAAGAGCAGTTCTCCTTTCTCTATAGCTTAAACAGTAGAGAGGAAAAAAATATACTTTAACAGGAGAAGAAGAGAAGAGAGTAAAAGCTCGGTGGCTTTACTTCATTTAGTGGAAGATTTTTCTTTCTTTGGTTATTTCAACTATTAGATGATGAAAGTAGTAATTTCCTGTGCGATTCTGTCTATCGATGGAGTTTCTGTGTGCTCTGTGGATAGATTTTTTGAGAGAGGTGGTGGGTAGGGGAGGGGGGGTTTTGGGGGTAGGGGAATAATAAGGGTGGCAATTAAGGACGGCTGAGGTACTAAAAAAGGTATTTAAATTTTATACACCGATAATATAATAATTTATTTGTAGTATTGATATAATTTAACATTTTATAATAGATTCCTTATTATTTAATTTAAATAACCAATTAGATAGAATTACCTATAATTGTTTTTTAACAAATCTAGTTGTGTAAAAAAATTAGTATTATGTTATTGCACAGAACATAAATTCAAAAAAAGAGAGGAAGTACACGGATAAAAGATACACTCCCTTTGTCCCAATTAATATTAAGGTGTTTGATTAGGTATAAAGTTTAAGAAATAAGGAAATGAAAGACTTTCGAAATTTGTGGTTTACACTAAACGATAGAAATTTATATAACTAGAAAATTATCTCATTAAATGTAAAAAAGTAAAATTTAAAATTGAAGTATTGCTAAATATAAAAGTGTGTTATTCATTTTGGAATCGACTAAAAGAAAAAAGTATCATATAAATTGAGATAAAGGGGTATAAACTTCATTGAAAGATTAAATGGACGACAATTAATTAATCTCATTTCTTGTTTTTTACTTCCTCCGTTCAATTTAGATGACACGCTTTTCTTATTTGTCTGTTCCAAAAAGAATGACACATTTCTATAATTGGAAATAATTCAACTTTAAACTTTTCATTTTACTCATGTTAAACTTAATGAGAAATTTTTATAACCACACAAATGTAATGACCCTACAAAGTGTCAATTGGTTTTTTGGCTCTTTACAAATTTATTTTTAGTTTTATGACCCTACCTCTTTTTTATACATGGGAGATTTATTTTTACATATAAGAGATCCTAAAAAGTTATTTTTTAAATTCAAAATTGTAAAAAAGCATGACGTACAAATAGCACCAAAGTTCTAACCCTTTAAGCTTCGAGACTACATATTTCAAAAGTCTTTTCTTTTCTCTTAAATTCCATGTCGAGTCAAGCTATCTCGATTAAATTGAAATGGAATAAGTAATTATTTATGGAGTAGTTGTTTTATAGGGGGGATAGAGAGGGAGATGTTCATGTATGGTTGCCCAATTAAAGGAGCAGAGATCTTTCTTGGGGAAGGTGTTTAAGGAAAAGATTAAAGAAACAGTAAAGAGCTCTTACATGCAGTTAGGCGTAGAGATGCTATAGTGATCTTGTGAGTTAAAAAGAGTCCTTGGAAAATGTAGTGTATTTAAATTTACTCACTGCTAACTAGCTAGCTATTAGGTTTTTTTTTTTTTTTTAGGTTATAGCTAGCTTAGCTACTAGATTGTTCATGCATTAAGAGGTGCTATAAATTTATACCATCTTTTCTCTGTTACAACCTTCCCTTTGTCTACTAGTACACCGGAGGTGACTCATATATCTCTGCCCTATATGTTATTCTTTTATGTTGGTTCCAGTACTATGAATTTCTTAGGTTAGTTAATTTAGAGAGGCTTGTAAATTTAATTTTTTTGTTTTTAATTATGTACTCTATCTTGATTCATTTTACGTGATAAATATTTTTTTTCGTTTTAGTTACTCCCTCCGGCCTACAATAAGTGACCAATTTGACTTTTTATTTTGGTCCAAAATAAGTATCCATTTATATAATCAAGAAAAAATTCAATTTGTGTTTTCAAAATTACTCTTATGCACGTATTCCTAAAAAGTCTTTTATTCCTCACGTTAAAATCAGAGACGGATCTAGAGTATAATATATGGGTTCCCGGGAACCAGTAACTTTTGCTTAGACCTTGTATTTTTGTTAAAAACTTTATTAAATATCTATTTGTGAACTCAGTTATTATTGTATATTAATTTGAGATTGCAACAGGAACGCATAAACTTAAAATTTTGGATCCGCCTCTGATTAAAATATGTTGTAATATTTATTAAGGGTAATTTAATTACACTAACTATTTTTGTCTAGATTTTAATATTTTCGTAATATTGTACTCATGTCAAATTAGTCACTTATTGTGGATAGGAGGATACTTAGGAGTTCGAGATTGTAGCGTGAGACTAGACAAATAATATGAGTAGCTGTGCTTTGTGTTGGAGAGTTATTCACAAGTAATGACTATGAGTTCTTTTTTGTTTCGGTTCAAAAAAGGCTACTTGCCTTCAACTGCACTAGTGGGTTGAATAACTTTTTTTAGTGTCAATAAAGATCATTTGTTATTTGTTGATAAAAATACAAGTTTAATTTTGTCCTTGAATATCTTCTTTTCTTCTTTTTTAGGCGTCGAAAATTCGAAGCACACTGGTTGTCCAATTCAGGTTTAAACCGAAAAGATCTTCTATAAAAAATTTAACATTATTTACGGGTCAGAGTCTCAGAGACATATACTTGTCCCTCATCGATTGTGTAAGGCTTTCCAAAGAGATTTACAAAGTTCTAGGCTACCCTATAACCTTAAATTTTGGGCTAAATGCTCAAATTCTTTTATAGGGCATTAGAGTAAAACATTGATAAACCATTTTAACAACTGTATTCTCTCTATCGTATTGCTCTAGTTTATCTCTGTACTCGTCCAATCTAGCCACTCTATGCTTATTCTCTCTCATTTGAGCCCGCTACTTAACCTGTATATAATTTATCAATCATCGATTATATTGTATAGGGTAAAATCAATTTATATTATATTCTACCGATAATGTGACATGTGGAACCGGAAGCATGAAGATGAAGAGAGCCAATATATGTTACCAGATAACATTCAATGAAGAATATTGTTCAGTATTAAATACACAATCATTGCAGAGAAATTTTGGCATTCATGACCTGCGATTACATATTCATCAATTGCCCCCATTATTGTCATTTAAGATGGGCTTGATCTTAGCACTTTGTTCCCTAGGTATAACTATAAATAGTGACTTCAACAACCATTGTAACACACGAAAATTCTAACAAATTTATGCTACACACTATTCCCAAGCTAAATAATACTTTAATTTTTGTCTAACGTTATTCTTATTGCTGACTTCGGAAGCCTTGCTCCCAGAACCAAGCTATCTGTTATTTATCTCGATTTCAACGCTAAGTCTTATATTCTTATTTAATTTATTTATCATTTTTGGATCAATTCAGTTTGTTTGTCTATAAATCACGTAACAAATTTAATTGTACTATTTTATGGGTAAATAGTTTAGCGCCCACCGTGGGGCTTAGACAGCTATGTAATTGAGTTGATCCCTACATCTATTACTAACTTGTTTGATTCTTTGTTTCATAGCAAAAATCAGAAAAATGGCAGCTGATGATGTCAACATCACACACAATATTGGGGCACAAGAAAATCTGCCTCAACATGAGGATTCGATCAGTGATACCCGCAACAAGAAAGACGTAGCAACTCCGGCCCATGGCGGGCGTTATCCCCGACATGCACGGTAGACAACTCCTGATGACGCTGAGGACGAGAATGTTACATAAGCAGTAAGGATCTTGAGGGAGCAGCAAAAGGCCATAATGGGACATCTCTCAAGGCAAGACCAGGCCATGACGAAATTAAGGGAAGCATTATCAGGTGCTTCCAACAATGCGAATGGAGAGGACCTGTTCCACCCGATGCTCCCGCAAATCAAACATCTCAAAGGGTTGAGAAAAATACCCCGAGGGGAGAGGTTGGCTTCAACAGAACTGGGGGGGCGAAAATGGATCCAGTAAAGACAACGACAACGATCCCTTCAAAACTGAACTCATGAGATTCATGAAGGAAATAAATGAGCAGATGGATCAGAACGCGAAAGAAATCCACGCTTGAATTGATCAAAATCCCAGGCACACCACCAGAGTTGAAGGGCTTGAATTCGAAGAAGTACACCCAATTTCGGTTCAAACCAAGCGCAACACCAGAATTGATTCCAAAATGGTTCAAAATGACGGACATACCAAAGTATGATGGGACTTCAGAACCTCAGGAGCACATCACAACTTACACAACGGTGGTGTAAGGAAACGACTAGGACCAACACGATATTGAGTCGATCCTGCTGAAAAATTTCGGGGAAACCCTCACGAGGGGGGCCTTGAAAGGGTATTCACTTTTACCCAAATACTCAATTGAATCATTCAAAATACTCACATATTCTTTCATCAAGGCCCATGTCGGGGCCAAGAAGGTCAAGTCCCGAAAGGCAAACATATTCAGAATTTTGTAAGGAGAGTCCGAATTGTTATGCGAGTTCGTGATTTGGTTCCATAAGGAAAGAAAGTTGTTATCGGTCGTGCCAGATGAATGGGCAGCTGAGGCATTTACTGAGGGGTTGAACTCGAGGAGCTCTAGCTCTTCCCGAAAGCTGAAAGAAAGCTTGCTCGAGTTCCAGGAAATCACATAGACGGACGTCCATAACCGCTATGAATCAAAGACAAGGATAGAAGATGATTGGGTTCTCGACATCATCCAAAGGTCGGGATCGAGAAAAGAATAAGGATAAATCAAAAGATGACTTTGATGCAGATTGGTGGTCTTCTAAAGGTCATTTCTTGCCTTTTGAGAGGATCGAAATACTCAACAACAAGAAATTCTGGACAGTGGATATGTTCTCCCCCGATAGAAGGGTTGACCGTAGCCAGAAAAAAAGGTCGTTGCAAGACAAAGAGGTGTCGAGTTCTCGAGATTTCACTTATCTCATATTGTCCGAGTATATTTTAATGTTAGCATAGTGGAGCTGGTATCGGTGTTGAGAAACATTAAAAAAAACACAGCTCCTAAGGCCGATGAGATCCAATCCCAGCCAGAGAGATCCTAATTTATGTTGTGAATATCATAGGACTAATAGCCACCAAACTGGGACTGCCGACATCTGCACAAAAAGGTGGCAACACTGTTAAAGAATGTCCATCTCAGGGAATTCTTAAGCAACCGGGTTAAGAAAAATTATAGACGCATCCGTGAAAACACAAAGCCCTCGAAGATAGGGGAAGACTCTCCTCGGCTAACTATCAACATGATCGGTGTAACCTTCTTGGAAGCAAAAATGATAAAGGTATCGGTGACTCATAGTAAGAGACTCCTAGAAGTCGTTGAAGATGACATCGCCTTCACAGAAGAAGACGCGGATGGACTTCTTCTGCTGTACAATAATGTCTTGGTAATTTTTCTTAACGTTTTAGATTTCAAGATTAAACGTGTTTTGGTTAACCTAGGAAATTCAGCCAACATCAACAATGGAGAGTACTAATAAGTGGAGATTTTGACTACTTATTAGCACCTTTTTGCTTTTGTTTTAGTCCGAAAGTATTGATTTGTGTTCCCAAACTAATGAAAATTTGCAAATTGGAAGAATGTTTGAAGTTTTGTCTCCCATGATAAAATCCAACTCAAAAATGAGTGTTCCGAATCACAAGGCAATAAAGGGCGAAGAATTAAATAAGTGCGTTTCGCGGAAGGATTTCTGCGGCCATAGAAGAAAGTGCGGACCGCGAAATTCCATCTACGTCTGCAAACCAAGTGAAAGAACCCAATAGGACTTTGGCCAATGTATGGACCAGACATGAATTGTGCAGTCACAGAATAGTTTCTACACTAACAGGTGATCCCAAGTTCAGAGAGTGTGCAAAAGATCAAGTCCTAAAGCCTTGATGAAGTGCGGACCACACAAGAATTGTGTGGCCATAGAAGATACTTCTCAGTCACAACCTAGGAATGTGCGGCTGTAGAACACAATCTCCTGCCAACTGAAGAAGTCCGCGGACCGCACATGGAATTGTGCAACCGGAGAACCTCCCGACGGCATTTTTGTCAGTGAATTTTAAGCCACTATAAATAGACGAGTTTCACAATTTTAGGTCAATATTCGAAGTTTGAGCTTTTGTAGGCTTTACATTTTGTCATTTTAGGAAGTTTATGATTATTTTAGTGTTTAAACATTATATTTCATCATTTTAATCTTTGATTATGAGTTTAATTAGCATTTCTTCTTTATTTTCTTCAATTCACATTATGAGTAGCTAGATATTTACTAGAATTGTGACCCAGCCCTAGTGTATAAACCTTATGGGTACTTAATTTAATACTTATTTATGATTGGGTGTTGATTATTTAGCTTAGTTTATGCTTCAATTTTAGAATTAATGGTTGCAAGCATTGATTCATGCCTTTTTGACTTAGTCTCCACTTGAGAAAGAGGGACCTAGTCTAGGATAACTCGGCTAACAAGGAATTAGTTTAGTTTAGATTTTAATTAACCTAATTAAAGGGTTCAAACTAGAGATGGTGAGAACCTGACTTTAGCTCATATCAACTATTTTGTTTGGTACCCATTGAACTTGAGAAAGTCGAATTAGGCAAAATTACTCTTTGATCGAGAGGTATTGAGTGAAAGACATAGAGTTGGGAGTTGTAATTACCCCAATCAACAAAATAAGTATTAACGTAGTTAACCCATTAGGCGAACATCTAGGTCATGGTCACATCCCTAGGATTTTTAACTCTTTGTACAAACACCAAAAACATTCCTTCACTTCTAGTTTCTTTTCTTAGATTATAATTGTAAGAGTAATAGTAGAACTAGAAAGTAAAACTATTTGTGGAAGTGCAAATTGAGTTAATCCATTCGCTTTCGTCAAGTGTCCTAACACCCATTGTAACTCCCTGTGAAAATCGACCCCAACTTTTGTTGGGTACTATTCTTCCAAAGGTCGTTTCCACTCACTATTGAGTGCGGATTGGACGTAGATCAGGTACTGGAACAAGCCAAGCTAACTGGAAGCATCATTCCGGCAACAAAACTCCTCGTCGGTTTCAAATTTGCAAGTGTGACAACCCGGGGGAAAATCTTGCTGCCCGCAGATGCTGAAGGGGTCGTGAAAACTACCTTACTTGAAGTGGTGGACGACGACATGGGATACAACGTAATTTTGATAGACCACGGCTACATGAGATGAAAGTCCTACCATCACATATCAGTAAATGCTGAAATTCCCAACTCCGGGGGAATCAAACAAATAAGAGAGGATCAACCGGCAGCAAGGGAAATGAACATGTTATCAGTTTCCAGCAACAAAGAGAAGGAACTCAACGCATAGCAATTACAGGAATCGATGACTGCTTCGAACTAAATAAAGATGACAAAGGGGTGGAGTTGTTGGAATCCCACCAGGTATCAAGATATTTTAAAGTACCAAAAAAATGGATGCAACCAAGTCCACGGTAGAAGAACTCGAACAAGTGGTTTTGTTCAAAATATTCCTGGAGAGGAAATCCACTTGGGGATAGGCCTCAACCCCGAGCTCAGGTCAGGATTTATTGATTTTCTTAAGACTAACATTGATTGTTTCGCATGGTCGCACACAGATATGGCAGGTATCCCTGTATAGGTCATTGGGCACAAGCTAATCTTGGACTGAAGTATCCCACGGGTACGGCAAAAAAAGCACACAATAGCCGAGGTCAGAAACATGTTTGTCAATAAATTCAGAATTAAATTGAATAGATGTATCTAGGGAGAACTTGCTTTGAAGAAACTATTCCCTAGATATACATGTCGTGTTATTTCACAATTGAAGAAGAGGTAACTCGATTACTTGATATTGGTTCTATCCGAAAGGTAAAGTATCCCGACTGGCTAGATAATATAGTTGTTGTTCCGAAAAGAATAATAAATTTTGAATGTGCATAGATTATAAGAACCTGAATAAGGCGTGCCTGAAAGATTTGTTCCCACTATCCAACATCGATCAAATGATCGACACCACGGCCATGCACGAATTAATGAGTTTCCTTGATACCTATTCCAGGTAAAACCAAATTAAGATAAACCAGAAGGATCAGGGAAAAACTTTGTTCATAACGAACTTCAACACATATTGTTATAATGTGATGCCCTTCGGGCTAAAAATGGTGAAGTCACTTATCAGAGGCTCGTGAACAAGATGTTTGAAAAACAAATAGGTAAAATAATGGAAGTGTACATAGATTATATGTTGCTCAAGTCTTTAAATGCAGGTGACCACTTAAAACACCTCCTGAAAACATTCAACATCCTAAAGAAGCACAACATGAAGCTCATCCCCCGAAAAATATGCATTTGGAGTTAGCTCCGGTAAAGTCTTGGGTTTCCTGGTGTCACAAAGAGGGATCGAAGTCAATCCCGATAAGATAAAAGCCATCGAGGACATCCCAAACTAGCTGACAAGCGTAAAAGAAGTCCAAAGGCTAACCGGAAGATTGGCCAATCTAAGCAGATTTATTTCTCGGTCTTTAGAAAAATGTCATCACTTTTTCTCACTTCTAAAGAAGAAGAACAACTTTAATTGGACTCCAGAATGCCAACAGGACCTAAAAGACCTGAAATAGTATCTATTGAGCCCTCTGTTACTATCAAAACCAGAGGAAGGTGAACAACTGATAATATATTTAGCAGTTTCTGAGGTAGCGGTAAGTGTCGTTCTAGTATGGGAGGACGAATGTATGCAATCACCTATCTATTATTTTAGCAAAATTTTGTCTGGAGCGGAAACTTGTTATCTGCACCTCAAAGAATTAGCCCTAGCTCTCATAATCTTCTCTCGAAAGCTTAGTCCCTATTTTTAATGTCCTTCACAAACCCGAGTTCGGGGATAGGCTGGCCAAGCGGGCAGTTGAAGTTAGTGAATTTGATATTGAATAAACACCTAGAATTACGATCAAATATTAAGTTTTGACCGATTTCATGGACGATTTCAGTCCCAGGTTACTACCTTCGGCAGCAAAAGAAGCGGTAATGGTGTGAAAAATGACATCAAGAGCTTGGACCATTTTCACACATAAAGCTTCAAATGTCAAAGAGTCTAGGCTTGGGGTGGTCCTAATCACGCCTTTGGCAGAAATCCTGAGGCAGGCTATAAAAACTATTCCTTTGACAAACAATGAAGCCGAGTATGAGGCATTGATTGCAGGACTTGAATTGGCCTGGGGACTTGGCGTCATAGAAATCAAATATGATTTGCAGCTGGTGGTAAACCAAATTTATGGGATCTTTGATACTAAGGAGGAACGTATGCAACAATATATGATTAAAGTTCAAACTTTGCTAACGTGCTTCAGGGAGTGGTCCATCACCCACATCCCGAGAGAAGAAAATGTAGAAGAAGATACATTGGCCAACTTAGGGTCGTCTACGAAAACAAAGGGTTCAATTTCTGGTACTGTCGTGCAGCTTGCATGTGGAACTGGATGCGGATGATTATTGTGAAGTAAATACATCCATCCTATTCTGGTCCTAGAGGAATGAGATCATCGATTACCTTGAGCACGACAAGCTTCCCGAAGACCAAAGGCATCCTGGTCACTCCACACCAAAGTAGCTCGTTACAATTTCTAGGGAGGGAAGTTATATAGAAGGTCGTTACATTGCCCGTTTGCTCAACGTTTAGGAGCCTCCGAGGCTGACTACGTCATGAGCGAGGTTTATGAAGGAATTTGCGGGAACCATTCTGGTGTAGATTCCTTGGTCCTAAAATTAGTTAGGGCTGGATATTACTTTCCCGGATGGAGCAGGATGTGAAGGCATTCGTTCATAAATGCAACAAGTGCCAGCGCCATACACAGTTGGTGTACCAACCGATAGAACTCTTGCATTTGGTACTATCCCCTTGGCCATTCATGAAATGGGGGATAAATATAGTCGGGGTCGCTTCCACTGAGACCCAGGAAGGTAAGTTTTTTTTTAATTTTAACTAATTATTTTATTAAACAGGTTGAACCGGGTCCTTACCAAAATATCGGCGAGCGCGAAGTGGTCAATTTCTTATGTAAAAATATAATTTGTCGGTTCAAAATACTGAAGGAAATTTCCTGCGACAACGGTCCACGGTTCATAGGCTCCAAGGTCACAAATTTTCTTGAAGACCTCAAAATTAAAAGAATCACATCTTCGCCATACCATCCGAGCACAAATGGGCAGGCATAATCTACTAATAAGGTAATTATTCAAAACCTGAAAAAGAGGCTGGAAAAAGCCAACGGCAAGTAGCTTGAAGAGTTACCCAGGAGTATTATTGGCATACCGGACGACGGCCAAGTCAAGCACATGAGCGACACCTTTCTCTCTCGTATACGGTACAGAATCTTTTATCTCGGTAGCAGTAAGAGAACGTACCTTACAGTACTTCTGAGCGGATGAAGAAGCAAATAAGAGGCACTGCTTGTCCGAATGGAGCTGCTTGATGAACGCGGGGACTTGGCACACATAAGGATGGTGGCCCAAAAACAAAGAATAGAAAGGTACTATAACCGGAGGGCCAATCTCTGTTATTTTAAAGTGGGAGACTTAGTTTTTAAGGAAGTAACTCAGAACACCCCGAGAGCTTAACACGGGAAATCTAGGTCAGATGTGGGAAGGCCCTATCGGGTTTCAGCTATCACCGAAAAAGGGTCATATGAATTAGAGAACCGAGATAGAGTCAAATTGCCAAGTAAATGGAATGTGACTCACCTCAAAAGGTATTACTGCTGATGAATCCTACTTATACTGAAAGTATGTGTTGCATGCTTTTTCCCTTCGCCTAGCTTTCGTCCCATACAGATTTTTCTAGCAAGGTTTAACGAGGCAGTAACAGAAAGCATACTACGAATCAAACGTCATCGGCAGAGATAAGACCATTAAATGACAAGGTATTGACCACTGCGGGATGGTAAAATAGTCTTTGGCTCGGTGGCAAATTCCTAATAGGAAGTAAAACTTTCTATCAGACCAAAGGCTATTCAACCGTTCACAAGTTTTTTTTCATCAAACAAGCCTCTAAGGGGTGGTTAGATAATCTTTGGCTCGATAGCAAAGTTCCTAATAGGAAATGAAGCTTGCTATCGAACCAAAGATTATCCAACCAATCACTAGTATTTTTCCTTCCAGTGTTCTAATCTGCATTCTTCGTATTCGAACACTGAAGGGGAATAGTATGAGAATACAACAACCTGATTGCCATGGAAATCGGGACTACTAAACTCGGGAACAAATATGTCTCATCGGGACCGGGGACTACACAGATAGCCCCATAAAAAGGTGTACAAATTAGCCACATGTATTGGCAATTTCTTTTCTTTCAGTAAACGAATGCTTACTTTTGAAGATAGAAGGAATAAAATGAAGTCATTTTATTTTTATCTTGTTTTTTATCCAAACAATGAATTGACTTTACCATTTGAAAGTTAAATAAGTACATCAAATGCTAGTGCCGGAATAAACATGAGATATCCTTTTCAAGAGCACTGTAAACATAAGAGGGCCCTCTCTTATGAAACCCTCACAGTAAAGGGTTGGTTCTGGAAGTGTTTATGCCCGGAACCCAAATGCTATTGGGGGAAAATACACCTGAAGCCTTGCCTAACTTGACGCAAAAAGAATAAACTTTGCGCAATGTTTAAACAAAAAGCACTTTTATTTATTAAACGTGCAAATCAGCACAAGTACAAAAATACAAAAGGAAAACAACAAAGGAAAAGTAAGCAAAAAAGCTAAACTACGTCGCCACCAGAACTCAGGGGAAGAGAAGTATCTACGCCCTCGAGAGAAGTAGGAAGATCTGCCACCGGGGTAGGATCTTGGCCCTCATCATCATTCTCTTCAAGGTCCTCCTCGGCTCCTGAAGACTCGGAACCGAAACTAGTAGAATCAGTTGCATCACGCTGAGCCAGGAGGCGTTCTCAGGCGGTTAACTCCAACATTTGAGCCTTGGCGATCTCATCGTCGATATCAATAATGCCCGCTTTGGCGTCTTCCAAGATTTTCCTCCTCATGCGTTACATAGAATGTGGCTTTTTAATAATGAGAGAAACCCCTTGGTGCTGATGTTTTGCTTTAAGCATATCAACCTCGGTCAAAAGGCCACCCCGCTTGGATCTTATGGCGCTAAGACTAAGATCGAGATCACGGATTGTGGTTATATGAACCTTATTGTGCTTCATGATCTTCTTATACCAACCTATAAGAAGAATTTATAATCCATTTGCCACCTATCGAATTTACCATTTTATGGGCGCCAATACTTATCCTCCATCTGGGTACCCTTCTCCTTGGCTGCAGCAACCTCTTTAACCTTGTAATTCAAGGCTAACTCCAAGTTATTCACTCACTCAAAGGAGGAAGACTCACATTTGACAACAACAAGCACATCATCTTGAACTTCGGATCATTTTTCCTCAGCTTCTTGGAATTGAACATTTAATTGATTAGCCGGGCATCAAGATCTCTCGCCTCAGCGGCTTTCGCTTCTAATACCAAGAGGTGCATGACAAGTTGATTCCTGTCGTCCAACAGTTAGTCTCGCTCGGACTTGAGTCCTTCTTTATCAAGGATCAATTTCTAAAGGCCCTCGGAAGCAAGGAAGTTGGTCTGTAAAGCAAATATCGAGGTTAGAAACCTTGTTGTAATAGACGAAAAGAAACAAGCAGTAAAACGAACAAGTACAATATCGTTACTGCATTGTGCATGGTGTTATTTATCATACACTCCCCCAAAAGAGAGTGTATTTTCTTCTTATCTTTCTTTGAAGCCAACGACTTCAGATAATTGGCGAGTTCCACTAGCCTGGACAGCAGATGGCACTCCGTTGATACAGAGAGAGAGAGAGAGACACTTCTCCTCCCCTGGAAATATGTAGAAGGGGCAAGTAATTGTGCCCTAAATTCCCGTAGTCAGGGGACTGGGGAGGATAGACGTCCTCCACTAGGGTGTCTACGGCTAGTGGGGGGATGTAGCAGTTGGTGGTGATGAAGGTATGGCCAGTGTGAAGGGAAATGAAGCTGAAGGTGTTGCAGGTTGAGAAGTAGCTATGGTAAAGGCTGTGTTGTTTGTTGGTTGCTCACCAACAGAGGGCGCAAGAGGACCAATACTCGGCCTCATAGTACCGGGAGTAGTAACTAGGACCGGAAAGGGAGAATCAACATTCTCTACTAAGTCAAATTCTCCCTAGAGCGCTCGAGCACCGTCCTCGATTGGGGTTCTAAGCTCTTCAGACTAGCATTATGTTGAGGTAATGAAGGTCGCTATCTCCTTTGTAGGGAATTCCATTCATCACTGTCTTTCCCATCATCGTCAATAACCACAATAGTTGCAACTAGCTGGGGCATGATTTTCTTTACTTTCTTATTTTTACCCTCGGTCGAGGAGCAACACCGATTTTTTGGTTGCTTGTTTTCCGGCTGAGGACTCAGAGATAAAGCACATGTACCGGAAGCAGACTCAAGGGCACTAGTCTGAATGAGAGCCTCCTCAACAAACTTGCAGCCTCTACAGGATCGACCAAACTATCCTCCTCAGGGACGGAAATAGAACCCTGCAGGAGACCTGAATCAAACAAGGAGGTAGGGTTAGTAGAATTACTCATGTACAAAGATGGAATAAAAGAAGAGTTTTTTTACCGTGATTCTTGGCCCTCCATCTGTATTTGGGAGCCAATTCCTACCACCGGCGGGTCTCTGACATAGTGATGTCTAGAATCTTCTAGACCCACCAGTCAAGGCCTTCAATCCTTGGTCCACCGAGTTTTTAAAAATAATGAATGAAGAAGGGTTAGAAATAACATGAAGCAACATATTTTCTTTAATAGTTGAATAACTTTAAACTTAAATGAACGAGTCCAAGATTCAGGAAGATGGAGTTGTGGCCGTGATAATATCCCTGGTGTTACATCTTCAGTTTTAGTACGTTAAAAGTTTCGTCTTCAGTTAATTGACATAGACTCGGGATAGAGATTATCTTGAGGTTAACGTATTTACGCTATTTTATAACAAGTGATAAATAAATGTCATGAAGGATAAATGGTACAGGAATTAAAGAAAACGAGTTTCGTTGAAAGTGGCCAATTTGGGATAAAATACGGGTCGAGCGATAATACCCGATAATTATGGACTAGTACCATGCAAGGTACCATATGTCCATGGTAGTACAATGTATAAGTATTAAAAATAAATAGAATTTTAAGTAATTTGAGGCAATTTTTAAATTATGCGGGTAATTGATTAATTACTGGATAACAGGACATTACCAAGTTAACTAATAAGTGGATAAAAAAATTAATAAATTACTCCCCCCCCCACCCCAAAATGTGGCAGAAGGCCACCAATTAGGAAAATGACTCATATTCATTTATGAGTAGGTGGCCACTTAATTCATTAAGTATAAGATACCTCACTTTTTATATTTTGTATAGGAAGACATAATCATTCTTGCACAAAAATGTTAGCCCATTTAATTCATTAAGTATAAGTCACCTAACTTGTTATACTTTGTATAGAAAGATACTATCATTCTTGCAAAAGACACGTTAGCCATCTTCAACCAAAAGTACTTAAATCCAGAACGTAGAAAGCTTCAACAAAAGTTTTCCAATTAAAAGCCCAACGAAAATTATTGGAAGCTTAACAATGTACAAATTTTGCAGTTCTAAAAGAGTACGATGCAATCTTCAAGAATTTTATACGGAGTTTTCTCTACTCCAGGTATGTTAAGGTCATCTCTTCTTTCTTTTGGCATGGTCCAAATTATACAGAAGAAACGAGCAAACGAGCAAACAAACAGTTTCCATAAATTATACTATTCATAGAAATACTATGGGTGTATATTCTTGATTCCCCATGAGAATTATTATTATCTTCTGTTCATGGGTCTCAGAATAATACACAGTTGAAAAAGTTTATCCGGAAGGAATATAGAGATTATTACATATTTTTTATGCATTTCACCCATTTATACATATGCATTGACCCAGGACTAGATGGCATTATATACGCGTATATATGTAAATATATGTATATGGGATATGGGAAAAGGTTACGGCGTTATATACGCACCATCACCTGATCAGTTGGTATATGTTGATGATGTTGCCCACAGTGGCCGAGACGATATGATGGGATTCCCTCAGTGGCTTGATGATATAATGTACACCCATACCTATGCATGGCATGACATTTATACGCACGTGCATGACATTATAAATGTTTCAGAATTTACAAAGTTATTCAGATTTAAAGATGTGTTTCTTTATTTCATATTTCATCCATATCTTTTATGTACTAATTTTCATGCCTTACATACTCAGTTTATTTTTCGTACGGACGCCCTATTTCACGGGGCTTGCGTTTCATGCCTGCATGTGCAAGTAGCCAAGCTGATGGTCCCCCTTCTTAGGATACTTGATCAGTAAGAGTTGGCGTACTCCACTTGATCCGGAGCTGCTTTTAATTTTGGTACGATATCTTTGTATATATATATATATATATATATATATATATATATATATATATATATATATATATGGGTATGATGTGGCTCAGTCCCATTTGTACAGTTATATTTCTATTAGAGGTCTGTAGACAGTATATCTAGTTAGATAGTATGTGGTCTTGCCGGCTTCCAGTTTTGAGGTGTATAGTTGTATATAGCAGCCTTGTTGGCTCGCCCTACGTATGTTGCACGTATATGCATGTATCCCTTTTTGGTCAGATTTCCTTCATGTACATTATTCTCGTAATTCAGGAGATGTTATTCAGGTTTATATCTTAGACGCATGCTTAGGGTAGTTTGATTGGTAGGACTCAGGCACCCGTCGCGGCCCATCGATTTGTGTCGTGAAAAAAGTGGTATCATAGCAGTTCTATCCTAGGGTTGTTTACATATTGTGTCTAGTAGAGTCTTTTTTATGGGTGTGCTATGCACCACACTTATAGATAGGAGGCTACAGGACATATAGGATGTTATCCTCTATTTTATCTCAGATCGTGCGATACAAGAATTCATGTTCCTAACGATATGTTATATTTTTAGCGATGCCTCCAAAGAGTACGACCGTTAGAAGGGAAAGTCCGTGGCTCGTGAGACTACTAGTCGAGCGCCACGAGTTACCAGGGCCCGGGGAGAGTCTCATGGTAACGTTGTATCTAAGGCTTCACATACCCCGCCCTTTCTAAAAGAGCTCTAAGGGGCACCAGCTCCACCACCCGCCCATGTACATTCAGCACCTTAGCTAGATGCACTGGGTCAGGAGATGAGAGATGTTATTCAGCTATTAACCAGATTAGTAGCCATGCAGACTCGGCGTCAGGAAATAGGTATGGGTCATACAGATAGGTCCGTCAGTGCGAGGGTTCGTGTTTTCATTAATTTAGACCCTCCGGTATTCACTGGGGCAGATCCGAATGAGGACCCTCAGATATTTATTGATAGAGTGCAGAGGACGTTAAGGGTAATGAAGGCCACTGCGAATGAGTTAGTTAAGCTAGCTTCTTATAGACTCCAAAATATTGTAGTTAATCGGTACGAGTCTTGGGAATTGTCCAGAGGTGAGGATGCCCCTCCAACAGTATGACAGGAGTTTACAGAAGCTTTTTTCATCATTATCTGCCACCAGAGCTTAGGCGGGCCACATTTGATAGGTTCTTGACCCTTCGACAGGGTAACATTAGTGTTCGGGAGTATAGCCTTCAGTTTGATTCATTGGCTAGGTATGCTCCCACTATTGTATCAAAGATAGAGGATCGGGTTCACCGGTTCGTGATGGTATTATAGCCTCACTTGCTTAACGATTGTATGTTGGTCTCACCTTAGACAGACATGGATATTTCTCATATTCAAGCATACGCTCAGGGTATAGAGGAGCATAAACAGAAATAGAGGGCCGATCGAGAGCATGATAGGGCCCAAAATAAGAGAGCGAGGTCTTCGAGTCCTTCTGGTGAGTTTCGAGGTGGTCGGAGGCAAAAGTACCCGAGGTATCCAGCCTATCCATTGGCTAGCATGCCCCTTTATTTTGGCGATAAGAGATTTGATCGTTCCTTATATTCAGGGTCTGATCAGAATTTTAGGGCCTTAGGTTCTCAGTATAGGGGTGAGTCAAATCAGATGAGGCCGCCCTTGCCACGATGTGCTCAAAGTGGTAAGCAGCATACTGGGCAGTACCGTATGGGATTAGGTGTTTGTTATACTTGTGGTTATCTGGGCCACATTATGAGGGATTGTCCGATGAGAGGTGATGCAAGCATAGCTCAGCCAGCGGGATCTGTAGCTGGTTTGTCATCATCAGTACGCCCTCCTAGGCAAGGTCTACAAGCACCAATGAGTAGTGGTAGAGGCAGAGGCGGAGCATCTAGCTCGAGCAGTCCTTAAAACCGTATTTATGCATTAGCAGGACAACATGACCAGGAGTCATCGCCTGATGTTGTTACAGGTATATTATCAGTCTCCTCATATGATGTATATGCACTGATTGACCCAGGTTCCACCTTATCATACGTTACTCCATTGGTTGCTAGTAAGTTTAAAATAAAACGTGAATCGGTTAAACCTTTTGAGGTGTCTACACTTGTTGGGGACTCGATGATAGCTAAACAAGTATATCGGGGTTTTATAATAGTAGTTCATGGTCGATCTACCGTAGCAGACTTAATTGAGTTAGATATGGTAGAAATTTGATATTATAATGGGTGTGAAATGGTTTGCTTCTTGTCATGCCAATGTTGATTGTAGATCAAAGATAGTCTGATTTTAATTTCCAGGGGAGCCTGTTTTGGAGTGGAAAGGTAATACGGAATCGCCGAGAGGAAGATTCATTTTCTATCTCAAGGCAAGAAAGATGATCAAAAAGGGATGTATTTATCAATTAGTTTGGGTTTAGGATGTGAAAGTGGAGTCACCAACCATTCGGTCCATCTTAGTAGTTAATGAGTTTCCCGATGTTTTTCCTGATGAACTTCCGGGTCTTCCGCCAGAGCGAGAAATTGAGTTTGCCATTGACCTACTACTAGATACTCATCCAATATCTATTCCTCCTTATAGAATGGCCCCCGCGGAGCTGAAAGAGTTAACGGAACAGCTAAGGACCTTGCTTGAAAAAGGCTTTATCAGACCTAGTACATCACCGTGGGGAACACCTGTATTATTTGTGAGGAAGAAAGATGGTTCCTTACGGATATGTATTGATTATAGACAGTTAAATAAGGTGACGATCAAGAATAAGTACCCGCTTTCAAGGATTGACAATTTATTTGATCAGTTGCAAGGTGCCAAATGTTTTTCAAAGATAGACTTGAGGTTCGAGAACCATAAGGTAAGGGTTAAGGATGAAGATATTCCAAAGGCAGCATTCAGGACCAGATATGTGCACTTTGAGTTTCGTGTTATGTCGTTCGGTCTGACCAATGCCCCAGCAGTGTTCATGAATTTAATGAACCGTGTATTCAAGCCCTTTTTAAATCTGTTCGTAATTGTATTTATCAACGATATATTGGTGTATTCTTGTTTAGAGACTAAACATGCAAATCATTTGCGTACTGTGCTCACGACTCTACAAAAAGGAAAGTTGTATGTAAAATTCTCTAAATGTGAATTTTGGTATAACTCTGTAGCTTTCCTTGGGCATATCATTTCGGGTGAAGGCATCCGGGTGGATACACAAAGGATTGAGACAGTGATGACTTGGCCTAGACCCACAACACCGACGGAGGTTCATAGCTTTCTCGGTTTGGCAGGTTACTACAGGAGATTTGCAGAGGGATTTTCTTCCCTTTCAGCACCTTTGACAAAGTTGACTCAGAAGGGAGCAAAGTTTCAGTGGACTGATGCTTGCGAACGGAGTTTCCAAGCATTAAAGGACAGATTAACTTCAGCACAGGTTCTAACGCTCCCAGAAGGGACCAATGGTTATGTGATCTATTGCGATGCTTCAAGCATTGGATTGGGTTGTGTGCTGATGTAGCATGGTAAGGTTGTAGCTTATGCTTCTAGACAACTAAGAAAGCACGAGAAGAACTACCTGACCCACGATTTAGAGTTAGCTGCGGTGATTCATGCACTAAAGATGTGGAGACACTACTTGTATGGCATTCATGTTGATATCTATACGGATCATAAGAGCTTCCAGTACATCTTCAAGCAAAAGGAATTAAATCTACGTCAAAGGAGATGGTTGGAGCTACTTAAAGACTCTGACGTTGATATTTTATACCATCCGGGGAAAGCGAACGTAGTAGCCAATGCCCTCAGCCGTAGATCTATGGGTAGCCTGTTGTATTTACAGCCAGAAAAGAGGGGAATAGCCCATGAGGTTCATCAACTAGCTAGTCTTGGAGTTCGATTACTGGACTCAGGTGATATTCGAATTACTATTCAAGATACGACAACATCCTCTTTAGTAACTGAAGTAAAGGAACGCCAGTACGAGGATCCTGTGTTAGTTCATTAGAGGGATACCACCCTTCAGAAGGAGAAGATACCGTTTGAAATTACAAAAGATAGGGTCCTCAAATATCGAGGATGATTATATATCCCTAATGTTGCAAGGCTATGTCGGCAGGTTATGGCAGAAACTCACTATTCTCGTTATTCTGTCTATCTAGGAGCGACCAAGATGTATCATGATATCAGGGAAGTGTATTGGTGGGACAAAATGAAAAAGGGTATAGCAGAGTTTTTTGCTTAGTGTCCTAACTATCAGCAAGTTAAGATTGAGCAGAAACCCGGTGGGTTATTGCAAGCTATGAAGATTCCGACTTGGAAATGGGAAGTAATCAATATGAATTTCATCATAGGCTTACCTCATACCTAGTGTAAGTTTGATTTGATATGGGTGATTGTTGATAGGCTTACAAAGTCATCCCACTTTCTGTTCGTCAGAACTACATATTCCTTAGAGGATTATGCAAGGCTTTATAATAAGGAGATAGTACGACTGCATGGTGTCCCTGTATCTATTATCTCGGATAGATGAGCTCAATTTGCAGCTAACTTCTGGAGGTCCTTCTAAAAAGGATTGGGGACTCAAGTAAGTCTTAGTACAACATTTCATCCCGGGACAGCAGGACAGGCTGGGCGTACTATTCGGACACTGGAGGATATATTATGTGCTTGTGTAATAGACTTCAAAGGTAGCTGGGATGATCATCTGTTGCTTATTGAGTTCTCATATAATAATAGTTACCATTCCAGTATTCAGATGGCTCCATGCAAAGTTCTTTACGGATAGAAGTGTAGGTCGCTTATAGGGTGTTTTGATGTTGGAGAATCTAGATTACATGGGCCAGACCTGGTTCAGCAAGCCATAGAAAATGTAAAGCTTTTCCGAGATTGACTATTGACAGCTCAAAGTTGTCAGAAGTCATATTCCAACGTGCGGCGTTGAGATTTAGAGTCAGGGTTGATGACTGGGTATTCTTAAAGGTGTCACCTATGAAGGGTGTGATGAGGTTTGGCAAGAAAGGCAAACTTAGCCCACGATATATTGGGCCTTATAGGATCATTCGGAGAGTGGGCCAAGTAGCGTATGAGTTAGAATTGCCCTCGGAGTTGGAGTCTATCCATCCGGATTTTCACGTATCTATGTTACGAAAGTGCATTGGAAATCTTACCCGAGTGGTGCCCACAGATGATGTACAGATTACAGAGGACTTGTCATACGAGAAAATTCCGGTTGCCATCCTAGACCGACAAATCCGCAAGCTACAGAATAAGGAGATACCCTCCGTGAAAGTACTTTGGAGGAACAACAATGTGGAAGAGATGACTTCAGAGGCCGAGGAAGACATGAAGTCTAGATATCCCTACTTATTTCCTCCTCCAAAGAAGGGTCCCATTGAGACGTCATAACCATAAGGTACATGTAAAAATTCTTGTGTTGGTTATTGTCATTGGTCGTGTGAGGCTATTATCGTTATTCATAATTATGGCCCTGTGTGGCGTTGGGTTATTATGCTTCTACGGGGAGAGTTGTTAGTGGTGTTGTTACAAAGGCAACCCTGCCAAAGTTATATAGATCACAAGGAGTTGAACATTCGAGGACGAATGTTTCTAAGAAGGGGAAGGATCTCGAATGTTTCTAAGAAGGGGAAGGATGTTACATCTCGCATTTTCGTACGTTAAAAGTTTCGTCTTTAGTTATTGACATAGACTCGGGGATGAGATTATCTTGAGGTTAACGTATTTACGCTATTTATAACAAGAGATAAATAAGTGTTATGAAGGATAAAGGGTACACGAATTAAAGAAAATGAGTTTCATTGACAGTGGCCAATTTGGGATAAAATACGAGTCGAGCGATAATACTCGATAATTATGGACTAGTATCATACAAGGTACTATATGACCACGGTAGTACGATGTATAAAGTATATTAAAAATAAATAGAATTTTAAGTAATTTGAGATAATTTTTAAATTATGTGGGTAATTGATTAATTACCGTGTAATAGGACATTACACAGTTAACAAATAAGTGGATAAAAGAATTAATAAATTAACCCCCGTCCCCACCCCATCCCCAAAACGTGGAAGAAGGCCACCAATTAGGAAATGACTCATATTCATTTATGAGTAAGTGGCCACTTAATTCATTAAGTATAAGACACCTCACTTTTTATACTTTGTATAGAAAGACATAATCATTCTTGCACAAAAACGTTAGTCCACTTAATTCATGAAGTATAAGTCACCTCACTTGTTATACTTTGTATAGAAAGACACTATCATTTTAGCAAAAGAAACATTAGCCATCTTCAACCAAAAATACTTAAATCCAGAATGTAGAAAGCTTCAACAAACGTTTTCCAACCAAAAGCCCAACAAGAATTATTGGAAGCTTAACAACGTACAAATTTTGCGGTTCTAAAAGAGTACGGTGCAATCTTCAAGAATATTATACGGAGTTTTCCCTACTCCAGATATGTTAAAGTCATCCCTTCTTTCTTTTGCCATGGTCCAAATTATACAGAAGAAACGAGCAAACACACAGTTTCCATAAATTACTCTATTCATAGAAATACTATGGGTGTCTATATTCTTGATTCCTCATGAGAATTATTATTATCTTCTATTCATGGGTCTCAGAATAATACGCAGTTGAAAAAGTTTATCCTAAAGGAATATTGAGATTATTACGTATTTTTCATGCATTTTACCCATTTATACATGTCTATTGACCCATGACTAGATGACGTTATATACGCGTATATATGCAAATATACGTATATGAAAAAAGGTTATGGCGTTATATACGCACCACCACCTGATGAGTTGGTATATGATGATGATGTTGCCCACAATGGCCGAGACGATATGATGGGATGGCCTCAGTGGCTTGATGATATAATGTACACCCATACTTATGCATGGCACGACATTTATATGCACGTGCATGACATTATAAATATTTTAGAATTTACAAAGTTATTAAGATTTAAAGATGTGTTTCTTTATTCCATGTTTCATCCATGTCTTTTACGTACTAATTATCATGAATTACATACTCAGTATATTTTTCGTACTGACGCCCTATTTCATAGGACCTGCATTTCATGCCTGCAGGTGCAGGTAGGTAAGCTGACGGTCCCCCTTCGTAGGATCCTTGATCAGCGGGAGTTGGCGTGCTCTACTTGATCTGGAGCTGCTTTTGATTTTGGTACGATATGTTTGTGTGTGTGTGTGTATATATATATATATGTGTGGGGGGTATGACGTGGCTTAGTCCCGTCTTTATATAGTTATATTTCTATTAGAGGTCTGTAGACAATATATCTAGTTGGAGAGTATGTGGCCTTGTCGGCTTCCCGTTTTGAGATGTATAGTTGTCTATAGCAGCCTTGTCGGCTTGCCCTACGTATGTTGCATGTATATGTATGTATCCCTTTTTGGGAAGATTTCCTTCATGTACATTATTCTCGTAATTCAGTAGCTGTTATTCAGGTTTATATCTTAGGCGCATGCTTAGGGGTGTTTGACAGGTAGGACTCGGGCACCCGTCGCAACCCATCGATTTGGGTCGTGACACCCGGTGGAAATGATAACAAACCACTTCATTCATCCACGGTCATTGTCATCATCCATTCTATTAAGCAAAGCATGGTAGCCATGCTTGCTGAAATTTATTACTCCACCACGGAAGATTTTGGGAGAGTAGAGGTTCATCATATAAGCCAGGGTGAGAGGCTTCTTCATTTCTAGGCACACCCACCGCAGATATGCCACCTTTTTACCACACTGAGGGGCTGACCTAAGCCAAACAGACCTGGTACCGGTGGCACAATTCCAAAATCACGGGGTCAAGTCCCTCGTTCAAAGAAAACGGACCCAAAGTAAAGGGGTACGTGTAAACGTACTTGAAGCCCTTCTTAATAAAAGTTACTCGCTCCACTAGATCGGGAGAAATGATATTTAGGGCATGGCAGTCATATTCCTCCTTCATAGTAGGAATACTAGAAGGACGAATAGAAGAATGGTATTTACCAACAGCCCAAGTTCGGGCGTTTAAAGTAGGAAACTTCTTTTCGAAGTCCTTGGCAGTATTGAGATGTTTGGGGATGATGGTATTCGTCGTGGGAGGATCATCATCAACATCCACATCTTTGTCTTTGCTCCTCTTCGGGTCCCCACCGAAGAGCATACCAGAGTTCTTGGAAGAGTAGGTATAAGAAGCTATAATAATGAGAAAATGATAAGAGTTTTTTAAAAGAAGATCAAAGAGAGATGAAAGTAGAATGAAGTTAAAAGTAAAGAAGTTGAGAGAGTTTATAAAGTTGTTGGAAGTGAAAAAGGTAAATAAGGCGTATAAGTAAAGTTATAGGCGGCAAAAATCTTGGTCATGATTACCTTGAGAACCAACAAAAATATTGCTAAATCATGGAGTAACACGTATCTGGTGTATTAAATGCGAGGGGACGTGCATTTTATCAAGTGTCAAAATCTTTTCAGAAGAGTTCAGAAAATTTTCTCCAAGAAAGAAATCTTCACCAACTTTCAGGTGATATCAATATATGCCACCGAAAAGCAGGGGGACTATCTGTATAAAGTATAATCGATTTATATTAAATATTCAAATGATAACATGACACGTGGAACCGGGGGCAGACAGAAGATGAAGCGAGTGGAAACCAAGATCGAGGACGACAACTTTAGTTGGCACCGGGTAGATCTCGAAGGGAACATAATCAACGGGAGCAAACGAATATTTGTCACCAGATGTCATGTAATGAAGAATATTCCTTAGTATTGAATGCACAGCCGTTGCGGAGAATTTTGGCATTCATGGTCTGCTATTACATATTCATCAATAGCTCCCATTATTATCATTTAAGAGGGGTTTGATCCTAGGACCTTGTTCCTTAAGTGTAACTATAAATAGTGACTTCAACAATCATTGTAACCCACGAAAATTCTGACAAACTTATGCTACACACTATTCCCAAGTTAAATAATACTTTATTTTCTGTCTAACATTATTCTTATTGCTGCCTTCGGAAGCGTTGCTCCCAGAACCAAGCTATCTGGTATTTATTTTGATTTCAACGCTAAGTCTTATATTCTTATTTAATTTATTTATTATTTTAGATTAAATCAATTCACTTGTCTATAAACCACGTAACAAATTCAACAATACTGTTTTACGAATGAACATATATACGGATTTTCAGAGGGCTTTACAATGTCTTGAGCTTACTACTGTTTAGATTGAATTCTCTTGTAAAAGAAAGAAAGAAACAGTTTTATTAGTAGTTTGACCCCAATATTCTAGGATTATTTACCCAATAACGGTCAAGTTATGCAATGCTACTTTAAGGATTAGTAAATTTAAAAAGATATAAGTTATATACACCGAAAGTTATTATGATCAGTATAATTAACTTGTTTTAACAGTTTTATTTTGCATTTGTTATAGGTTATCAATCGATGTTATTTAATAAGGTTATATGTAATTATCTTTTACATGATTTGATTATATAAAAATAATTATATTGTCAGTACATAAAATTAAACTAACTTAAATTGTGATGAAAGGTGTGCTTAAATCGATCAAATTACGTTAAGCGATTAAATATTTTTTACAGCTACACAGACTCGTTTTATTTGATAAGACTATTGTAGTTTAGAAGAAGGAATTGGCATTTCACTTCAAAGAAAATGCCAGCCACCCTGAATTTATTTGTTTGATGCTACGAGCTGCAGCGAAGAGCAGGTCTCTCTCAAAGAAAAGAAGAAATAAAAACAAAAGGATCGAAGAATTCTGCAGTGATTGACAATATATATCATCACTGTGTCTTATATTTGACATCCTTCGATTTGACGTTTGAATTGTCATTTCATCACCCCCCCAAACCCAAGCGATGTTACCTTTATATATGTCATCAAATTTTCTCTCTCTCTATATATATATATATATATACGTATAAAGCATATGGAGTCTCTTTCGTCATGTTATTTCTGATCTGGCCATGCTTTTCCCCCAACTCGGGCTTTTTGTGCTTTCTTTTTGCCAAAGAAAAATGGAGGGTAAATTATAAAGAAATAGTTCAAAGAATAACGTGGAAAGAGAAAATGAGAAGTGAAAAATCAAGAACGGGAACTGGATGGCACGATGTTAAGCTTTGCTTCTTTCTCTTTCTTATGCCTCATCCTATTTTAGGAGAAGCGAAAAATTAAGAAATAAAGGAAGACTTTCGGCACATATACTAAATATATGGAAAATATACAGAAATTTAATTTCTTACTAAAAATAATTGAGTAAGTTGTGCTGAAGAGAGGCAGATTAGAGTTTGAAATTTGTAAATTCTGCGATATTATAAAAATCAAGTTACTGGTCTGGATTTCGAGCTAAAAGTTCTTACACATCTACTGAATTTTTTAATACAGATAAAGAGTTTGAACAAAAGTTTATATAGTTCACACGAACTCATATCTAATACTATGATATACTATTTGGGGGAGTTAAACAAGGTTTTCTTTGATCATATTTTTTAAATAAATTAAAGTATTAACTATTATGATATATATATATATATATTTCAAAAAAAAATAAAAATTCTATGTCCAAATTTACACCTGAGAATTAGCAATAAAATTCCCATAAATTAAAACGAAGGAGTATTATCGATCATCATTAGTGGTAAGAGTTTCACATGTCTTTTAATCTTCTTTCTCAGTTAAGGAATGAACGTTTATATTAAGTTACTTCATGCAAGTCGTATGATAATATCCGAATGCTAGTATTAAATAGTTCTAAAATAAAAGTTTTTTTACGGACAAGAAAGAAAATTGTGCCAAATAAATATTTGATATAATGGATATAAAGATATATATTACCATGTCCATTCTTGCACACGCTCTTCCTTTGCAACCTTTAGAATTTGGAAGAGACACATTCCATTTCCAATTAGAAGGTCGACCATTTTTGACTTGGCTTGACACTCTAAGAACAAAATCTGACAATTTAAAATAGGGTTTGACATAAAAGCCATCAACTACTCCTTCACATTAAATTGTTCCAATATTCTTGTCATAAAACTAATCATGATAGTAGTAAATCTAAAAAATGTCTTCAACTGAAATATCTTTAAGTTCAGTTTTTTGCATTCTATTTGTCACAAGTTCTTGCTGAGATCAACTAAGCATAAAAGATGACAAGTTGTAAACCAAGTAATCTCCTGCACCAATAAAAAAAGAGATTTCATTTCCTATTGGAATTCTGGTTTCATCTCTGACACAATCATCATTTCCTAATGGGGAAAAAGAGGTTTAAAAAAAACTTACTGTTATTTCTGTATTAGTGGTGAAAAAGAACTACACGAGGAATATTAGACTGCTAAAATGGCATGACGCGTGGAATAGTAATATAACGACACGTGGCAATTTTATTTGATAGAGAAAGAAAAGGTACGGGAAGAAATACCCACGAGACGGGACCGGACCTAGGAGCTGTCAAAGAATGAATAAATAGTAAAAAGAAGGAAAAATACATAAACCGAAAGAAAATAAGGAAGGGGAATCAGAACAGATATAAGGGATTTATAGCAATAAATGCGTCATTTATGAAAATTCAAAATAATGGGCAATCAATATCATTAATGCCCACAGTTAGCCCAAATTATGGAAAAAAACGTTACTATTGTATATTCCTATATAAAGACAAAGAATTCTATTTGTAAGGACACATCTGATACAAGATTGAAATATACTCTTTACTTTTCTGCTTTCTCGAAATTCTCTACCTAGACTTTGCAATTAATTATTTCCTTAGTTATTCTTATTATTTTCCTTTGATATCGTTGAGATAGTGAAGCAAAACTTGATTATCAATAACCCGCTTTCTTCTAAAATTAGACTTTGACCGAAAGGTATATTTTTGGTTAAACAAATTGGTTCCGTTGCTGGAAATCTGATAATCTTTTCACTTTCCAAATTCACTTTTCTGTCAAACAATCATGCCAACTGCCAACGACAACAACCAACTGAACCAACAGAACCAATAGGAGGGAGGAACTCCAATTCCTTCACCTCAAAATTCTCCTCGACAATCTCGGGAGGGGACACCTCAAAGATCAACATCACACACGAATGATCAATTAGGGGATGAGCAAACTACCGAGGACGCATTAAAACAACTAATATCGGAGCACGTCAATAATGCTCTTCAAGCTTTTGTCAGTGGATTGCTTTGCTTGGTCGTTGATCGAGTCCAACCCTGTACCAATATTGAGTAGCAAGAGAGGTCGAAGCAGCTATTACCCGAGAAAGTCGGGATCGATTTCCACAGGGAGCTAGATATTGGAGTTGAGTTTCTATCTAAAGTGGAGTTGTGTATTTGTTCAGAATTGCACTTTTGAACATTTTTGGTTTTGATATTAATTCTAATTTTATAATACTACAATGCTAAATTAGGCTAAGTAAAGCTAAGATTAGACTATTGCTAGTTGTTCAAATAGATAAAAGGCACTAGGGTAGTGACTTTCTCCTAGGTGGCTAATTAACGGTTTATTGAGTCTAAGGCTAGATTATCACATTTTGGAATATGATATAACCATTACACGATTCTACTCACTCTACACCTCTCGGTGGTTCGAGTGATTTTGCCCGAATTGACTTCTCAAGACCAGTTGGGTATGCAAATTTGTGAAAGCAATCAAGGTTCAAGTCGGGTATTACTATCTCTAGGTTTAACCCTTTAATTGGGGCTATCAATCACTTGAATACGCCCCAATTCCTTGTTGGACTAATTTCATGGACTTAGGCTCTCTTTCTCAAGAAGAGCCAAAGTCTACTAG
Organism: Nicotiana sylvestris; assembly: GCF_000393655.2. Taxonomy (NCBI): domain Eukaryota; kingdom Viridiplantae; phylum Streptophyta; class Magnoliopsida; order Solanales; family Solanaceae; genus Nicotiana; species Nicotiana sylvestris. The sequence continues at coordinate 92,825,767 of NC_091068.1, read as the reverse complement.
GCATAAACTAGTGTTTGCAACCACTAATTCCACATTAAAACCCTAAATTAGCCCAAATATGAAATACTCATAGACAATTAAGCATCAAAACATAAGACCCATCAATTACCCACACTAGGTTTGAACCACAACCCTAGCTAATGGGTCTAGCTACTCATAATTAGAGAAGAAAGCAAAGCAATAGATGAAGAAAAACCCATAATAATTAATTGCTAAATAAAACTTGAAGATTCAATGTTGAAACTAAGCTAAAATTACTCAAAATAGTAAAAGGAGTGAGTTCACGAGCGCAGCTCTACGTCCAAAACTATCTGATGACCTAAAAATGGGAAAAGAAACTATTTATACTAGGCTAAAAATTATAGACAAAAATACCCCTACAGGGCTAGTGCGAACCGCACAAAATCGAGTGCAGCCACACTAAGGCTCTTCGCTTGACTATTCTGCTCTCTGAAGTGGCCACCGCGGATCGCACAAAATGCACCGCGGTCGCGGTGGCTTCTACTGCAGTCCGCACAAAAAGGACCGCGGATCGCATTGGCATGTTCCTCCAAAATGCCACCTCTCTGAACCTCGGCTTTGCGGGCTGCACGAAATCGAGTGCGGCCTCAATGAACCCAATGCGGACCGCACAAAACCCTTTGCGGCCGCATTGCCTTGTGGTCTGAAATGCATCCTCTCCGAACCTCATCTTTGCGGACCGCACAGAATGGTGTACGGCCGCACTGGCCCTGTTTGACTGAGCTTAATCTTGTCTTGGTACTTGTGCAAGTTTCACTCCTTTTTGAGCTGGTTTTTGACACCTTGTCACCTTGTTGATCAAACCTGCAATCAAGCACAACTTGTGAGCCGTTGGGACTATTTTGTACACATTTCTAATCAAAACTTAAGCAAGAAGGAGTGTAAAATGGATCATAATCCCTAGTTATCAAATCCCCCAAACTTAAGCTTTTGCTTGTACTCAAGCAAATAAAATAAGACCCACCCTTTAAGCGTCAATTCTAAGAAAATTTAGCCGACCTAAAGTGACATCATCTAGTATCAATTGGGACTAACAATTTCCCTCAATTCAAATGAATCATTAACAACATTCACTCTTTTTAAATACGATGGATTTAGTGCGACACAAGAGCATTAAGAGTTGACTCAACATATTAAAGAAAATCTTTCTATTATTTTGGTCATTGTGGAACCCAAACTCACACATCTTCAACTCTCCCTAAGAAAACCTCACCTTTAGGATAGTGGCACTCAGAACGAGGTTAATGGAACTACACTCATCTCTCTCAAGGGAAAGTCACAAGTCCAACTCTAAGTACCATATGCTTGCCCCTTATGTAAGTTACCACTAATGAAAGTTTCATTCAACTCAAGATCATATAGGGCTTTTGTGGAGACATAGTGAAGGCTTTTGGTTCAGGGTAGGGAATGTTTGGTCTAAGTAGGTTCCATCTTCCCTTTAGCACTTCTTTTGCTTCATTTCGGTGCACATTCACTCGACTTTTTAAGTCATTTCACTTATTTCTAAGGGGTTAGAGAGATACATTGTCACTCTTTTTTGTTCATTTCAAATCTTTTCTCCTTTCTCAACTTTCCATACCTTTCATTCTTTGCTTTCATTGAATCCATTTATTCAATTCTACTTTGAACATTCTTTTTGTCTTTTTGCTTTTCTTTCTTTTTCATTGCCTTTCTTTTTCTTCATTTTGTACCTTTTTACCACTTTGTTGAAATCCTTTTTTCTCCCCCCAAACTTAGACTTTTTCCATGTGCTAAGGAAAGATCGGGTGCCAAGAGAGGGTATCTTTTAGAATGGGTAAAGGCTTGTATCATGGTTCTTGAAGGAAAAAGGTCTAAGGCACAAAAGGGTTGACGAGGGATTTATCATTGGTAGGCTATGGAAGTGTTCAAGCTATCATTTGGATCAAGGAGAGTCTATAATCATGTCTCAAGTTAAATTACACTTAGGTTTTCACCTCGACAAACATTCAGGGCAAGTTCTAGACCAATGGCTCGGGACTTGGACTTGCAATGCAATTTCTCACCACACAAGCTATGGGATCACTAAAGACATAGAGTCGAGGGCCCACAACAACCTTAGATAAGATTTGAGAACACAATGGTCCCGAAAAACCACTTGATGATTATTGGCCAACATAAGAGTCTCAAGGTCACAACTTTCACCATCCTATACACAACAATTTGTTTTTGACCATAGGATCAAAGGCAAATGTGTTAGGCCCAAGTGAAGCTTTGCTTGAGGCACCCTTACCACTAACCACTAAAAAGCAAAAAGAAAAGAAAAACAGACTCAAACCCTTAAGAAGGTTGTCATGCCATCCATCATTGGAAAGAACCGTGGCATTAAGAAAACCAAAGGCTTATTGCAAAAACTCAATATGGGTCGTCCATCTGCATGGGATCCTCTGTGGTCCCTGGGTCCTCTATATGCTCAGAAGCCTATGATTGGCTCCCTTTAGTCTGTGGCTCTGCTGGGACCTGGGCCTGGACTGGCTCCTAGGCTGTATCCTGAGGCTGACTGGAGGAAGTCTCTGGCGGGTTCGCCAACTAGATAATTGCATCATCAGACTGAGGGATCACCCTCTTCCTCTTAGGAAGCCTTTGAGACTCCTGCTCTGGCTGGGGCTGGGTTGCTGGTGTTGGGTCATGCAATAGTAAATCTAAAGGCAGATGATCTGCCTTCAATCTCTCAACCTCGACCCGCAACTCCCTCACCGACTCTTTGGAAGCCCTAGTCTTCCTCATCTTCTTTGCCTCCCTAGCAAGCTCCTTGAGAGCCTTTCCGTGCGAATCAACAGTGTCAGTGAGCAATTTCTGGTTCTTAAGGATCTTCTTCTGGTTGTCCAAAAGATCCTTGAGAGTGTCCTCAATGGACTGTGGGACCTGTGGAGGAAGAGGTGCTGACTGAGCTGCCATAGTAGTAGATAATACAGATAGCTTAGAAGTAGTTGTCTGCATCCAGTTGTTGATGCTGGTGAGGGCTTGGCTCAAACAGTGAGCAATCAATGGATAGGCAGTGGTGGAGGGTATCTCTGGATCTGTTGAAGTGGATGGGCCTGGGGCAATGTCTGCTGAAGTGGAGGGAGGCTGTGGAGTATTCACTACTACTACCGGCTCTTCAGACTGGCCAGTTGAAGTAGTGGATTTTCCCTTGAAGTGCTTGCCTTTTGGGTTGTCATCACCCTGTAAGGCTATACCACGAGAAAGGTGCCTTTGCCTTCACTTTCACGTCAAATTTGCGCTTCTCCACATTTTGGTCCTTTAGGTACATGGTTAGGAAGTTGGGGAATGGGTAAGACATGTCACCCTCACTCACTACCCGTGTAATAACCCGGGACATCACATTCCCGACATTGATCGGGTACCCTGCCATGATGGATGCTACTAAGATTGCCCGGTGAAGTGGGGGTGAGTTGTCATGGGTGGTAGGGTCTAGTCTGCTGCACACGAATGTCTCCCACCCCTTGGCCTCGAAGTTCAATGTCCTCCTCAATATCTTCACCCCGTAGTCAGTCACTCGGGGGTGGTACCTGGGATTGCCAAGTACTCTGCCAACCACGGACGGGCTTCTTTACCCAATTTTATCTTGTCTAGGTACAAGGACTCATCCTCCTACGTGAAGCCTAAATAGTCATTGATGGTCTTGCCATCAAACTTCACTTTCAAATTCTGCACTTTGGTGACCGTGGTACCCTTTTGGTGTGGGCTACATTGGTGTAGAATTCTTTTACCAAGTGCTCATTAGCGACATCCACCTACTCGATAAAGTAGTTCTATCCAGCTCTTTCTCTGAATTGCCTCAGTACATTGGGATTGTGAGGCAAAATATCTCGGGTGATAATTTTTCTCTCAAGTATTAACCTCTTTTTTGGCCACCACTCTCTGAATTTGTGGTAGGAAATCTCACTGACGAACCGGTCCTTCCATGCCTCCGGGTTCCTAGTCCACGCTACCCCACCAACTTGGGGCTTACCCTCTTCTGCTTCTTCCCTTCTTCTGCTAATGCATCCTCTCCGAATAATGAAGCGGTAGGAGAGGTGGAGTACTCATTTCCACTACCGGCAGCTGAGCCCTTAGATGACTCAGAAGATACGTGCACTAAAGCTTGGGTAGTGGGGGAAGGTGGGGGTGTATCTCTCAACCTGTTTCTCTCCGGCCAATCACGAATGTACTCTGGCACGGAGTCTGATGATATATCCCGGGAGGGCTCATACTCACTCCCTGACTGATCAATGGCCCGGTCTACAACTTTTATAATCTTCCTTGTGTTTTTTATGTTTTGACGGGCTTGTGGGGTTAATCTTATCATCTTTTGTTTCCCACCCCGGGAGGACTCTCCTCTTCTTGTTTGTTTACCACATTTTTCTCTTGATCTCACCATTGTCTGCAAACAACATTAATTCCGACTTTGTTAGTATCCAGCAAAACAATGCAATTCACAGTTGCAAAAAAAAAATACTACAGACAGTTTAAAACTTGCAGAGTGCGGACTGCACAAAATACAGTGTGGCCGTAAAGAGGCCATTGCGTACCGTACAAAATCCATTGCAGTCCACACAGAGATAGGGTTTAGACTACCCATTCTCTGAAACTATGCACTGCAGACTACACAAATGCCAATGCGGTCCGCATTGAGGCACTGCGGACTGCACAAAATGCAATGCGGCCGCGGTTCTCACTTATCAAAATGCAGAACATATTTCATCGCAGTCCACACTAAATGGAATTGTGGACCGCACAGGGGCACTGCGGACCGCACAAATTTCACCGCGGTCTGCATTGAGTACCCAGTAGCAGCACTAACCTAGGGTTCATGATATGTACAATTTTAGTCCATTTTTTCACCTATTGAAGAGTCTGTAAGTGTTGATTCAGTCATTTAACTACCTAATCCTAATTAACATAGTATTTTAACTACCCTGAGCTACAAAATCGAAGAGAAAACAGGAAGGGAAGAAGAAGAACTAAGAAAAAATAAAAATTCAAAGAAAATACATAAATTAAACAACAAAGAAGAAGTTAATGTTACTAGAGATGAGATGAATTGCTGAGTAATGAACTTGAGTAGTTAATTTCGTGCAGATTAAAGAGATGAACAGTTTATTTTTGTGTTCTGAGAGTGAAAAGTTCGAAAAGTTCAAAAGGGAGGGCCTCAGGTCCTATTTATAGGAAAAGGTCCTGAGACCCAGCTTACTTACCCACCTCGAACCGCACAAAATGGCACCGCGGTCTGCATTGCTCAAAACCATAGGGCTCAGACAGGTCAACCACTGCGGTCCGCACAAAGTGCAAAGCGACCGCAGTGGACCACCACGGACCGCACAAAATGCAATGCGGCTGTTGTGGTAAACTTTAGAAAACCCCAACTTTTTCAAATCATCAGTGCGGTCCGCATTGATTTCTTTCCCCCGCACTAAGGTCTTTACGGCCGCACAAAATGGTTGTGCAGTCCGCATTGACAACTTCAGAGAGTGGTCATTTTTCCAACTTTTTTCCTGCACTGCATCAACACAATTCTACAGCATCTCACAACCAGTCAATCCAAAATAAATCCTACACTACAATGAAAATCAACGAAAAACAAGAAGGAAAACACATGGGTTGCCTCCCAAGAAGCGCCTGATTTAATATCGCGACACGATGCAGGTTACCATCAAATCATTTGAGATGAAGAAGTGCCACCACGTGGCTGTCATCAATTTTTCCCAAGTAGTGCTTGACCCGGTGCCCATTTACTCTGAAAACTTCTCCGTTTTTGTTTTTCAAATCAAGTGTACCAAACGGGGTCACAAACACCCACTTCAAAAGGTCCACTCCATTTTGACTTAAGCTTTTCCGAAAACATACGTAACCGAGAGTTGAACAAGAGAACCAAATTACCCCCTTTGAACTCCTTACCACAAGCATATTTATCATGAAGGTACTTCATTTTATCCTTGTACAAGGACGAACTGGAGTAGGCATGGTGTGAGCACCTAATTTTTGACAATATTTAATTTTTTATCACTTCTTCTATGTAAATATTTTAGGGGTTTTAACCTAAAATTTTTAGCTTTGTTATACTTTTTATTATAGGGTAAAAATACAAAATTTTAAAAGGTGAATTATTACTATTAATATTATTTTGTTTTTATTTTTATTTTAAAATAAAAAAAAATTCCAAAAAATATTTTTTTTTTTAAATTTTCAGGAGTGATTTAAAAAATAAGAAAAAGGGAAGTATTGAATAAAAAATAAATAAAAGTAAAAGTAGGTGGAATTCTATTTTAAAAAGTAAAAGAAAGTAGAAAATTAAAAAAATAAAAGTAAAGTTTTGTGGAAATTTTTAAAAAAATAAAAAGTAAAAGAAAGTTGGAATTAAAAAATAAATATAAAGGTATCTGAAAAATAAAAAAATTTAAAGTAAAAGAAAGTAACATTTTTAAAAGAAAAGCAAAAGAAAGTGGATTGTTTTTAAAAAAAAGTTAAATAAGTGGAATTCTCTTTTAAAAAGTAAAAAAAGTGGGATTTTTAAATAAGATAAAAGTAATTAAAGTTGGAATTTAAAAAATAAAAGTAAATAAAGGTGGGATTTCTTTTTATAAAAAATAATAAAAGCAATTTGTAAGTGGGATTTCTTTTAATTAAAAAATAATAAAATAATAAAATATTTTAAAAAAAAATATTGAAAAAATTTCAAAAATTTTGCTATAAATAGAAGAGAAAATTTGATAAGAAAAAAAGAAGAAGAGAGGGGGAGGAGAGAAATTTAGGTTGAAGGTTTTCATTAAATATTTCTTTCAACATTTCGGGCCTTGAATCTTGGGTTTGAAGAAGAGTTGATAGAGATTTTGTTGTTGCTGCTGTATTGACTCTACAACTTTCAGATTTTATTCATTTGAATTCACTCTCTTGTAGGTATGTAATTCAAGCTCTTGAGTTAAAAAATGTCGGAGCATCTTTATTGAAGCAGAAGTAAATTGATTTGGTTCTTTTGATAAAGTTTCTTTCGTATTGGATCTGTTCGCATGAATGATGTTTCTTTGATTGAGTGAATTGAGATTTGCAAATGTTAACGTTATTTTAGTATGTTCATGACTCTGTCTCGTTTTTGTTTTTTTTTCTTTATTTTTTATTTTTTTTACTTTTTTTATTTTTCTTGGCTCATGACTTGTAACTAGCAGGTATTGTTTTGTTTATATTTAGATTTCAAGATCATGTAGCACCATGTTCATATTTTGAAATTTAAAGAAGTATATGAAGTTGAACAATTTATCAACGTTAAGATGTAAAAAAAAAATAGATTGCGTTAGTGGAATGATCTAATCTTCAATTTATGTTATTGGCTGCATATTTTCTTAAATTAACCATGTGAAGATTCAACTTCTTCTTCTTCAAAATGGTACTGTAGAAGTTATAGTGGTGATACTACAACTTTCTCTTTAGCATAGTGTTAAATAAATTAATTACTTTACGTGTTCTTTATTATAATCAAGTTTAAAATGCATTTTTGTATGTCCATGTTTGTTTTGTTCCTTCTGGTTCATCCGAATAGTTCTCAGCATGATTTCTTTTTCTTTTTGTGCTCATATGGTCATTTAAGATTCATTATTTTGCTATAAAATTTTGTTAGTTTCTTTCTAGAATTTGAAATCGAAAGTCGATCTTTTGAAGATGATATGGAGATGAACCCAAAGCTGGCACCTATCTTTTATTATTTTTACATAAATGTCAACTCCACCTTTCTGAATTGTAGTATGCTATAACAAAAGGCTCCAGTGATATACATCTAGCTAACACATTTCTTTAGGTCTTTTGTACTTATCAATTATACCACTCCATCCACAATAAAACCTCAAAACGCATGACCCTCATTTAATTAATTTTAAATCCATAGAATTCGAGGCATGCTATTCAGCGTATTTTCTATGGCCCTCGCAAAGTTGAAAAATGCGTAGTTGCTTTAGGCGCGTAATTTAAAATTACATTCCTAAACTCGGGTGTACATTTCATGTGACCCAAATCCAAATCCCAACAACGTTAAATAAAATGTGTCGTGGACCGCGGGTGCATTTATGTGACGTGGTTCAAGACATATTTTAAATGACGTTGCACTCTTCCTAAAAAATGAATAAGAGCGGTTAATAAGTTAAAATTTAACCATAGGCTAAAACATGTATTAAAATCAGATAATAGGCCAATTATAACAGTTGAGTGACCGTGCTAGAACCACAGAACCGGGGAATGCCTAACACCTTCTCCCGGGTTAACAGAATTCCTTATCCGGATTTCATTGTTCGCGGACTATAAAATAGAGTCAATCTTTTCCTCGATTCGGGATTTGAACCGGTGACTTGGGACACCATAAATTATCCCAAGTGGCGACTCTGAATTTTTAATAATAAATGAATCCCGTTTCGATTGTAACTTTAAGTTGGAAAAAACTCTCTTATACCCTTTCTCGGGGGTGTAGGTAAAAAGCAGGTGTGACAGCTCTGGCGACTCTGCTGGAGAAAGTAACCCAGAATCTTCGGTTCAGGGTTCATGAATTCGAGCTTAGAATAATTGTTATAATTGGCTGTGTTTATTATCTGGTTTTATTACATGTTTGGGCCTAATGTATAAAATGATGCTTTTTACCGCTTTGATATTATCTGGAATTGTATATAAACTGCTACGAAATCCTTCTCTTCTCATCTTCGGGGATGTGCTCGCTGGTTGAGACTCCCTATTCTGTTAGTGTCATATCTTGAAATAAGAAAGAGGCTCGGATAAGTTACTAAGCCGGATGGCCTTTTGGTTCCCGGTACATAGCCCCCTCCTCGGCTCGAGTTGTCCGCTCGGGTACACAAGTCTAGAACAAATACCCAGGTTTTGAACCTAGAATAACTCAGCCTCATGTCGGATCCCTAGTAGGAACGTTTGTTTGCATCATGCGCATTTGACTTTAGAGACTCAACACAGGGGTTAGGTCTGTCTAGGACAGGTGTACCTGAAATGAAAAGACCATCTTGATGCATCCTATGTGCTACATGTTGCATTTATTCAAGGGTAAAAGGGTCATTTGGCGGACCAAGGATAGTTGAGGCCAAATGAAAAAAGAAAAGAAAAAGAGAGGGTGAAGTGTGAGGATGAAGCGAGTAGGGCCCAATTATATTTTTGTTACATTTTATTAAGAAAAAAAGAGCATGGAAACTTCAAAAAGATTTTGCACTTTTTATCATTTTTTCAAAAATCAAAAAATTGGAAAAAAAATAAAAAAGAAAAGAAAATCCAAAAAGATTTTATATGTTTCATCATTCTTTTTTCGAAAAAAAAGAAGAAAAAATGTGTTTTCTATATGTGAGTTGTTTTTTTATTCTCGCCCGTATCCAATCTGCCCGAACTACGCATACTTGATTCTTGTCTTTCGAGGCGTGATACGTAGGCAACCCACATAGGGTCCGGTCTTCCTAGTAAATCTTAGGTTCTTGGCTTTGCAGGGTCTTAGCCAAATTTTGCACTTCTAGCCACCTTTTGGTCAAATAAGTCATTTTGCAAAAATAGCCTCAATCATGTCTTGCATGTGTCTTAGGGAATATTATTGTCTCACATAGTGCTAGTTTAAATTTTCTCATACAGGTGTGGATCTTCTTACTGGATTTTGAGCATGACAGATATCCCAGGATCATTGCATTCAGGAGCTGCTTGAGGAGCCATTTTATGTTTTTGAGTCAATTGTTTTTGTTTTGTTTTTTCCAGTCTTGTATAGTAGCATTTAGTCTTTTAGGTGATGTTAGAGTTTTTAATAGTCTGGTTAAGTTTGCCGAGTCTTTTGTTATTGTATTTCTTATTTTGTATGTGGAAATGTGTTACAAGTCGAAAATCCAGAAAAAAAAAAGAAGAAATTTTGCATTTTGTTATAAGAAATAAAAAACAAATCTCCTTTGAGATTGTTTTTCCTTTAGGCAATTAATATCTAGGACTTAAAATAAATTATTTTTATATTTCCTCTACTATATTAGGACCAAAATTCAAAAAAAAAAGAATTTTCTTTTAGTACTTCTTTAAAATCCTTCTTTAAGGTATTAATTCCAAAATCCAAAAATATTTTCTTTTGAGGTGTTTCTTGGGGAAATTAGTGAAAAATGAAAAAATATTCTTTTTATTTTCATTAGAACTTTAGGATATTGTACATAGAAAAAAAACATACTTTATCCTTTGTTTATCATTAGAAATTCTTCTTTAGGCAATCAAAATTGAAATCCAAAAAATATTTTGTTTTATCTTTTTCATTGCTTGTTTCGAAACCTTGCATCAGAATATCAAATGAAAATTCTAAATATTTTTCTGTGGTTCACTCTTTAGATTTTCTTCCTAAAAAAAGGAATCAAAAAATATCTTTCTCTTCTAGAGTTTTTCCTTAATAGAGTATTTGTTTCAAAGAAAAGAGAAAAAATCTTTTAAGCTTGAGTTTAAAATAGGTTATAGAACATTAAGTTAAGAAAATTCAAAAAAAAAAAAAAGATTTGCTTCATTTATTTCTCTTTTTTCGGCAGAGTAGTCATTAAGGTAAAAAGAAAAGAAAAAGATAAAGAAACAAAAACGTCAGTTTGTTTCCTTTATTCTCGATCTTCCTGAACTACGCAAAGATCGGATTCATGCGGCGTCATGATACGTAGGCAGACTACATAGGGTTCGATCGAATCATTTTTTATTTATTAAAAGAAAAAAAAGAAGAAAAAAAAGGTGAAATTATGGGATGTGAGAAATGAGAAGGAAGAAAAAGAGCGATAATCAGAAAGAAAAAAAGGGAAAGAAAATGAGCGAGCTAAGAAGTGCGAGGAAAGAAAAGTAAAGAGAAGATTCAAATGGACAAATTGGGATGATGCCAAGTGACCTTATGACCCTCGAAGTCATTCTAGAACCGTTAATTATGGCTAGGTGCATGGCACGCAATGTGATATTTTTGCTGTTAAATACCCTAACGCTAACGTGATGGCCTCATTTTGTTATATTCATAGCAGAAGGGTGGTTGGTTTGTGGTTTTTAAAGTGGTAACTCTTCTCTACAACATAAAGTCAAAAGGCAATGGCAGACAATAACAGAACTGAGTTGGTTGATACCGGTGCCCAAAAGCAGTTGATTGAACAGGACAATGGGTTGGTTGAAGAGGTAAAGATGTTAAGACAACACATGGCGGACATGTATCAGACTTGGATGACTGGGAAGGCACCACCCCCGCCACCACCTAGCTTCATAAATACTACCCTTACCCAAACACTGGTCACAGTGCCAGATGATCCCCCATACTCTCCAGATCCATCCGCTTATCATGGCTTTCCCAACCACCCTAGTAGCTCCATCACTCATCTTCCAATTACTTTTCCCAAAAATTGTCCTCCGGCCTTATCCACCATCCCCAACAATGAACACCCACTCAAAGCTCATGATGCCCAATATTACCCCTCAGAGGTTGCCCACAAGGTTCCCAACTCATACAAACAGGGTCCGCGGGATGGGCCTCATGTTGTAAATGAAGAGTTCATAGGAAGAAAAGGGTGATACAGGATGCCCAGGAGGCTGAAAGGCATAGAACAGTCCCTAAAGAACAAGCAAGGAATGGGAGAGCAGGGTAGCATGTCTTACAAAGAATTATCTATGTCCCCCGACGTTCGTATGCCTGCGGGGTTTAAAGTGCCAAAGTTTAACTTGTATGATAGGTGTGGGGATCTGGTAGCCCATTTGAGGGATTATTGTCGTGAAATGAGAAGTGTTGACGAGAAAGATGATTTGTTGATGGCGTACTTCAGTGAGAGCCTGACTGGGGCAGCTTTGGAATGACATAATCGTCAAGATGTTGGTAAGTGGCCTACATTGGGTGACATGGCTCAAGATTTTGTTCGATACTTTCAATACATATCAGGTGTTACCCCAGACCGCTCCTCCCTATCTAAAATGGAAAAGAAGCCAGAGGAAAGCTTTAGGGAGTTTGGGCTCAGGTGGAGGGAGCAAGCGGCTCGAGTCAATATCCCGATTGCTAAAGAAGAAATGGTTGAGCTTTTCCTACAAGCCCTGGGGCCCACCTACTTCAGTCATTTGATCCCAGCCATAGGGAAGCCTTTCAATGATGTGTTAAAAATGGGGGAGCTAGTAGAAGAGGGAATAAAGTCATGCAAAATCATGAGTTGTTCGAAAAACATTCAGAACATCCTAGTAAGCTTGGGTGGAAGAAAGAGAAACAGAAAAGATGATCCAATGGGCTTTGCCGATCAACACTTCCAGCCTCGACATCATCCCCGTGGATATACTTATGCACCAGATGATCCTCCCCACTGCCACTTCTCTCCACAAAACTCCCAAAGTCATACATCACTCTCCCAGTACCCAGCTCCACAAAATGCCTATCCACCTCCACGAGCCTATCGAAAACCCCCTGGATCAGGTTTCTGGCCCAATCAAGCATTTAAGAATGAGAGGTTGCTGAAAAAGAAAAGGCTTTCACCCATTGGGAGTGTCATATGACAGTTTGTTCCAAAAGTTGAAGCAATTGGACATGTTGAAGCCGATTCATATAAAAATGCCAAACTCTCTGTCAAAGAAGTTTGATTTTTCTCAAAGGTGAGCATATTGCTCAGATGCCTCGGGGCATGACATAGAGAAGTGTTGGAATCTGAAGAAAGCAATTCAGAAGCTTATTGATGCAGGTGTCATTGTCGTGCAAAATCCAGATGCAGCAGACACTAGCCAAAGTCCATCGCCTGCTCGCAATGAGACGCTTATGGTGAGTATGATTTGTTTTGAAAAGGAATATGAAGATTCTTCTGAGATCCTCGAAGGCCCACGCGCTGCAAAGTTTTCAGTGTTATCAGAGGTTGATCTTAAGAACGAGCCAGCAAAGGGAACCCTAAAGCAATTTGTTAAGAACAATGTGATGGAAGTTTGTGAAGGTCCTAGTAATGTTGATGCAGAATTCAGTGGCTAAGATGCCGAGCTTGGCAATTGGAGAGGCGCTCCTGTCTTGGTTAGCTAGGGAGGAGTTTTGGTGGTTTATTTTGTTGTCATTTCTGTTGTCCGGGTTATTTTAGGGTTGTAATCCAGATATTGTCTTGTGACTCAAACCCTTCTATCCTCTTATTTTGCCTAGTTTGTTTAGTCTAGTAGCCTGCTTAGTGTTTCTAGGTTTGTTCTAGGTTTGTAACCCCAGTCTAGTTTGTCTGTTTTGTTGTCCAAATCCTTTCACCATCTGTCTAATGCAAGTTTCTATTTTCTATTATTTCTAGTCATTTTTTTAGTTCTCTTTTCCTTTTATAGTCCTTTTCCTATTGACTCTAGTGACGTGACATGCACGCGTAATTCTCAGCCTGGTTTTAAAAGTTAGTTTAATCACGAAGCAATGAAACAATGTTGAAGATGTAAAGACATTTGAGGGAAATAAGTAAAGGCATTTTGAGATCACTTCAAGCCCGAATTGTGTGAAACTGGGGCAGATAGAACATAAAGAACCCCTATTGAAATACATCATGCCGCATCAATTTGAAGATAAAAGCAAGTTTGCCCCAAATTTGTAGGGGGTCGTTCGTGGTAATGAGAGTGAGAGTGTTGTCCAATGGTGCTTTATATATAACAAATGTAGAAGGCGAATATGTGGGTACGATCATCAAGTCTGGCGCAACCAAAAGATGTTACGAATGTTTTCCTTGGTTTGTTTAATTGTGTTGTTTGTAATTGGCATGTTTTGAAGGTTGGAATGACGAAGGCATTTTGTTCTGCTATCTAAACACTTTATCCCTTGTCACCCCTTTTGAGCCTTATTTATTTTCTTTCATACCCCTCTTTCGGAATCAGTAGCGAATATCAGAAACACAAGCATGAAAGATAAGAAAAGAAAGAAAGAAAAAGAGAAAGAAAAGGAAAGAGAAAGAAAGAAAGAAAAAGAGAAAGAAAAAAAAAAAGAAAAGAGAAAAGAAAAAGAAAAATAATAAAAAGAAAAAGAGAAAAGCAAAAGAGAAAAAAGAGAGAAGAAAGAGAAAAGAAAAAAAAACACAACAAACAAAGTAATTTCTATGACATGAACTACGTTCGACCTGATTCCTTTTAAGGAGACGTAGGCAGCCTCACGGTTCGGTCTCATCAAAATAAAAATCCAAAAGTCCCCAAGCAAAGAAACTGGGGCAGAAGTTGTGTTTGCTGTAAGAAATCTGATTCCAAAAGTTGTAATTTTAAACCCATGTCGAAACTTTTTTGAGCCTTTGATACCCTTTCTTTCTAACCCTATCCAAAAGCCCACATTACGGTCCAAAGAAAGACCTTCCGACCAGTCTTCGAGAGATTCCAAGTCGAGCAAATAGAGGTGATTCATATCAGGGAAACACTCTGGTCCAAGCAGGAAAAGTAATGAAAATGAGAGAGTCTTATCGGTGAAAACCCTCATAGTCACCCCTTTGGGCACTACAAGTCGAATAAGGATTGTAAATCAGATTGGGTAATCGGAGCATCAATGCCCAGTTTCACGGCTTAGAGGGTACAACAATAGTTGAACATCAGACTTGCTTGACAGAATAGGATACAGGTGCATGTCATGGTCGTTAGATTTGGTATCCAATCTTATAGGTTTCTCCTTTGTAGTTTTCTTGTTAGGAATCATCTCTTTCCCTTGTCCTTTACTCTGTTTCTTTTGTCGTGTTTTCTGAGTGTTTGGTTAAAACAAGTGATAAATGACTTCAAAATTTTCCACCAGCTTTTCAAGTGCACAAAATGAGATCTGGCTAGCACATCAAAGCGTCATAAGTCAGGAAAGAACAACAAGCGCACTGAGCTGGTAACAATCAACATGCGTTGGGATCCATGTGAAATACAAGGGATAAAAACGTGGTAAACCAGTGACAAGCAAGATCTTCCATGCATAAATCAAAGTTATTATGGCAAGTGATGGAGCAATAGACCTCAAGACCAAGGCCAGTGATTTAAATCAGGAAAGAACAACGTGCGCATTGAAGTTGGTAATAATCAATATACCTTGGGGATCATGTGAAACACAAAGGTTTGGTAGATGTCGGTTCATGAGCAATGCAACAGATAGAAGGTATTGGGTCTGAACGGATCAGAGGTATTTTCTGTGATAAGGGTGACAGAGAAAGTGGCCAGTCAATAAACAGGCAAGGTCTTTCAAGTTGAAACCAAAGTTATCATAGGAAGTGAAGGAGCAATCGCTCTCAAAGTCAATGCCACAAACCAACCACCATATTTATAAACTCACAAGTTTTCTTTGTTTGAAACAGGGACAAAAATTGTGTCCAAATCAAAGCTTGAAAGTTTGATTTTTTTTCAAGTGTCATGCCAAAATTTTGTCAGCCCAAAGGCGGTTTAAGGATGGGAAAGGAAAATTTGTTCGATCTGTAGGAACCCTCCATGAGGAAAAGCATGGTTCAGAGGCAAGAAATTTTGTTCGTTCTGCATAGATCCTCCAGAAAGAAAGCATGGCTCAGGTAAGTACATTCTCGGCTTTTCAGGACCCTCCTAGACAATGGGATTTAGTTCTAAGACCTTCATAGAAAATAAGATTTAGCATAAGTTTTACCTTTAGGAAATATGATTTAGCTTTGAAATTTTCACTCTTAAGGTGAGATTTATTTTGAAATTTTCAGTACCCTCCTAAAAAATGGGACCTAGTTTAAAATTCAAAACAATCATGAGTAGCAAGATCTAGTATAAATGTACCCCAAAAGAATATAAGTTGGCTTTAAAGCTTTTATTGTTAGGACAGGATTTAATTTGAAGTTTTCAGGACCCTCCTGGAAAATGGGACCTAGTTTAAAAATCGAAACAATCATAAGTAGGAAAATCTAGAATAAATGTACCCAAGGAATATAAGTTGGTTTCAAAGTTTGCATGTTTGAGATAGGATTCAATTAGGAGTTTTCAGGACCCTCCTGAATAATGGGACCTAACTTTAAGATTTCCATTAACAAGGTTTAGCATAAGTTTTGTTGTAGAGTAATATAATTTAGCCGTAAAATTGTCACTCTTAAGATAAGACTTAAGACAAGCTTGGAAGTTTGATTTTTTTCAAGTGTCATGCCAAAATTTTGTCAGCCCAAAGGCGGTTTGAGAATGGGAAAGGAAAATTTGTTCGATCTGTAGGAACCCTCCATGAGGAAAAGCATGGTTTAGAGGCAAGGAATTTTGTTCGTTCTGCAGAGATCCTCCAAAAAGAAAGCATGGCTCAGGTAAGTACATTCTCGGCTTTTCAGGACCCTCCTGGACAATGGGATTTAGTTCTAAGACCTTCATAGAAAATAAGATTTAGCATAAGTTTTACCTTTAGGAAATATGATTTAGCTTTGAAATTGTCACTCTTAAGGTGAGATTTATTTTGAAATTTTCAGTACCCTCCTAAAAAATGGGACCTAGTTTAAAATTCAAAACAATCATGAGTAGCAAGATCTAGTATAAATGTACCCCAAAAGAATATAAGTTGGCTTTAAAGCTTTTATTGTTAGGACAGGATTTAATTTGAAGTTTTCAGGACCCTCCTGGAAAATGGGACCTAGTTTAAAAATCAAAACAATCATAAGTAGCAAAATCTAGCATAAATGTACCCCAAGGAATATAAGTTGGTTTCAAAGTTTGCATGTTTGAGATAGGATTCAATTAGGAGTTTTCAGGACCCTCCTGAATAATGAGACCTAACTTTAAGATTTCCATTAACAAGGTTTAGCATAAGTTTTGTTGTAGGGTAATATAATTTAGCCGTAAAATTGTCACTCTTAAGATAAGACTTGATTTTTGATTGTCAGGACCCTCATGGATAATAGGACGTAGTTTAAAACTGGCTTGCATAACAAGATTTAGCAGAAGTAACACCTTTAGAAAGTATAACTTAGATTTAAAATTGTCGTTTAGTTAAGAGTTGTTAGGACCCTCCTGGATAATGGGGAGTAGTTTAAGACCCTCTTAGATAACAAGATTTAGCGGAAGTCATACCTTTAAAAGATATAGCTTAGACTTAAAGTTGTTGTTTAGTTAAGAGTCGTCAGGACCCCCTGGATAATGGGACCTAGCTTTCAAATTCTTAGTAATATGATTCAATTTAACACTCACAGATGTGCCCAGCTACCAAACTGGGGCAGAAAATTTTCTTTTGTTTTGTCTATTTTTGTTGAAATCGGGTGCCTATCTGAAGAACAGGGAGAGCAACACGGATGTTAAAGATAAGAGCGTGACCAAGTACTAGCAATCAGGCATCCACCTGGAGAACAAGGAACAACAGTTGAAGTATCAGCAATCAGGCGTCTACCTGGAGAATAAGGAAAAGCAGTTGAAGATTCAGTAATGAGGCGTCCACCTGGAGAACAAGGAACAACAATTCAAGTTTCAGCAATCAGGCGCCCACCTAGAGAGCAAGGGAATACAATTCAAGTTTCAGCAATCAGGCGCCCACCTGGAGAGCAAGGGAGTACAATTCAGGTTTCAGCTTTCAAGTTCTTAGTAATATTTGGTAATATGATTCAGTTTAACACTCACATATGCGCCCAGCTACCAAACTGGGGCAGAAAACTTTCTTTGTTTTGTCTATTTTTGTTGAAATTAGGGACCCGCTTGGAGAATAGGGAGAAGCAGTTCAAGTTCAGCAATCAGTAGCCCACCTGGAGAACAAGGGGATACATTTCAAGTTCAGTAATCAGGAGCCCACCTGGAGAACAAGGGAATACAATTCAAGTTCAGTAATCAGGCGCCCACCTGGAGAGAAAGGGAATACAGTACAAATTCAGCAATCAGGCGCCCACCTGGAGAGCAAGGGAATACAATTCAAGTTTCAGTAATTAGGCGCCCACCTGGAGAGCAAGAGAGTACAGTTCAAGTTTCAGCTTTCAAGTTCTTATTGATATTTGGTAACATGATTCAGTTTACACTCACATATGTGCCCAGCTACCAAACTGGGGCCGAAATTTTTCTTTGTTTTTGTCTATTTTGTTGAAATCAGGCGCCCACCTGAAGAGCAAGGGAATACAATTCCAATTTTGGCAATCAGGCGCCCACCTGGAGAGCAAGGGAATACAATTCCAGTTTTGGCAATCAGGCGCCCACCTGGAGAGCAAGGGAATACAATTCCAATTTTGGCAATCAGGCGCCCACCTGGAGAGCAAGGGAATACAATTCAAGTTTTAGCAATCAGGCGCCCACCTGAAGAGCAAGGGAATACAGTTCAAGTATTGGTAATTAGGAGCCCACCTGAAGAACGAAGGGAAACAGTTCAAGTTTCGAGAAAAAACAGTGCAAGTATTGCAATCATGAGCCCACCTGGAGAACGAAGGGAAGCAGCAAGGTTCAAAGGAGTTCATCAATCAGGAACCCACCTGAAAAACGAAGGGAAGCAGTTTAAGTTTCGAGGAAAAGCAGCGCAAGTGTTGGTAATCAGGAGCCCTCCTGGAGAACGAAGGGAAGCAGCAAGGTTCAAAGGAAGGCAACAATCAGGAGCCCACTTGAAGAACAAAGGGAAAGCATCTCAGAATGCAATTCAAGTCAGTAACAAAGGAATCTCACTCAGAGAGTACAAGTCAGCAGGGCAGCAGAAACTGCAAGTTCAAGTTTGAAGATATAGATAAGATTCTTGTAATTCGTATATCATAGTTTAGTCTGGTTTCTTTTATTTTGTCACGGTGTAATAAGGAGTTCAGTAAGCAGAAATAGCAGCAATAGCAGCAAAATCAGAGCTCTTCGGTAGTACCAGCTACCAAAACTTCTTGAACTACACGCGACCTGATTCCCCTATAACCCGGGATATGTAGGCTGTCCAAAACAAAGACACGGTTGCACCCTTTCTCTTTTCTCTTATCCTTATTTCTTCCCTTTTGAATAAAAATATGTTCAAAAATTATTCACATGGCTCACCTTATCTTTGCTTGAAAACTCTTCATGTTTCCAAGCAAAGAGGACAGCTGTGACCACCTAATTTTTGACAATATTTAATTTTTTATCACTTCTTATATGTAAATATTTTAGGGGTTTTAACCTACAATTTTTAGCTTTGTTATACTTTTTATTATAGGGTAAAAATACAAAATTTTAAAAGGTGAATTATTACTATTAATATTATTTTATTTTTATTTTTATTTTAAAATAATAAAAAATCCGAAAAATATATTTTTTTTTTAATTTTCAGGAGTGATTTAAAAAATAAGAAAAAGGAAAGTATTGAATAAAAAAAGTAAAAGTAGGTGAAATTCTCTTTTAAAAAGTAAAAGAAAGTAGAAAATTAAAAAAATAAAAGTAAAGTTTTGTGGAAATTTTTTAAAAAATAAAAAGTAAAAGAAAGTTGGAATTAAAAAAATAAATATAAAGATACCTGAAAATTAAAAAAAATTAAAGTAAAGAAAGTAGAATTTTTAAAAGAAAAGCAAAAGAAAGTGGATTATTTTTTTAAGAAAAGTTAAATAAGTGGAATTCTCTTTTAAAAAGTAAAAAAAAAAGTAGGATTTTTAAATAAGATAAAAGTAATTAAAGTTGGAATTTAAAAAATAAAAGTAAAGAAAGGTGAGATTTCTTTTTATAAAAAATAATAAAAGCAATTTGTAAGTGAGATTTTTTTTAATTAAAAAATAATAAAATAATAAAATATTTTTAAAAACAAAATTTGAAAAAATTTCGAAAATTTTGCTATAAATAGAAGAGAAAATTTGAGAAGAAAAAAAGAAGAAGAGAGGGGTAGGAGAGAAATTTAGGTTGAAGGTTTTC
Source organism: Nicotiana sylvestris (assembly GCF_000393655.2). NCBI lineage: Eukaryota > Viridiplantae > Streptophyta > Magnoliopsida > Solanales > Solanaceae > Nicotiana > Nicotiana sylvestris. The sequence goes on along the minus strand of NC_091068.1, from coordinate 92,806,051 downwards.
ATTAAATATTTCTTTCAACATTTCGGGCCTTGAATCTTGGGTTTGAAGAAGAGTTGATAGAGATTTTGTTGTTGCTGCTGTATTGACTCTACAACTTTCAGATTTTATTCATTTGAATTCACTCTCTTGTAGGTATGTAATTCAAGCTCTTGAGTTAAAAAATGTCGGAGCATCTTTATTGAAGCAGAAGTAAATTGATTTGGTTCTTTTGATAAAGTTTCTTTCGTATTGGATCTGTTCGCATGAATGATGTTTCTTTGATTGAGTGAATTGAGATTTGCAAATGTTAACGTTATTTTAGTATGTTCATGACTCTGTCTCGTTTTTGTTTTTTTTCTTCTTTATTTTATTTTTTTTTTTTGACTTTTTTTTTATTTTTCTTGGCTCATGACTTGTAACTAGCAGGTATTGTTTTGTTTATATTTAGATTTCAAGATCATGTAGCACCATGTTCATATTTTGAAATTTAAAGAAGTATGTGAAGTTGAACAATTTGTCAACGTTAAGATGTAAAAAAAATAGATTGCGTTAGTGGAATGATCTAATCTTCAATTTATGTTATTGGCTGCATATTTTCTTAAATTAACCATGTGAAGATTCAACTTCTTCTTCAAAATGGTACTGTAGAAGTTATAGTGGTGATACTACAACTTTCTCTTTAGCATAGTGTTAAATAAATTAATTACTTTACGTGTTCTTTGTTATAATCAAGTTTAAAATGCATTTTTGTATGTCCATGTTTGTTTTGTTCCTTCTGGTTCATCCGAATAGTTCTCAGCATGATTTCTTTTTCTTTTTGTGCTCATATGGTCATTTAAGATTCATTATTTTGCTATAAAATTTTGTTAGTTTCTTTCTAGAATTTGAAATCGAAAGTCGGTCTTTTGAAGATGATATGGAGATGAACCCAAAGCTGGCACCTGTCTTTTGTTATTTTCTCATAAATGCCAACTCCACCTTTCTGAATTGTAATATGCTATAACAAAAGGCTCCAGTGATATACATCTAGCTAACCCATTTCTTTAGGTCTTTTGTACTTATCAATTATACCACTCCATCCACAATAAAACCTCAAAACGCATGGCCCTCATTTAATTAATTTTAAATCCAAAGAATTCGAGGCATGCTATTTAGCGTATTTTCTATGGCCCTCGCAAAATTGAAAAATGCGTAGTTGCTTTAGGCGCGTAATTTAAAATTACCTTCCTAAACTCGGGTGTGCATTTTATGTGACCCAAATCCAAATCCCAACAACGTTAAATAAAATGTGTCGTGGACCGCGGGTGCATTTATGTGACGTGGTTCAAGACATATTTTAAATGACGTTGCAATCTTCCTAAAAAATGAATAAGAGCGGTTAATAAGTTAAAATTTAACCATAGGCTAAAACATGTATTAAAATCAGATAATAGGCCAATTATAACAGTTGAGCAACCGTGCTAGAACCACGGAACCGGAGAATGCCTAACACCTTCTCCCGAGTTAACAGAATTCCTTACCCGAATTTCTGTGTTCGCGGACTGTAAAATAGAGTCAATTTTTTCCTCGATTCGGGATTTGAACCGGGGCTTGGGACACCATAAATTATCCCAAATGGCGACTCTGAATTTTTAATAATAAATGAATCCCGTTTCGATTGTCACTTTAAGTTGGAAAAAACTCCCTTATACTCTTTCTCGGGGGTGTAGGTAAAAAGCAGGTGTGACACATGGAATCGGAATTCATCAAGTTCATTAAGCTGCTCCAAACGAAGATTGGCTGCCACATTCCATTCAAGATTTAATTTTCTCAAAGCCCACATGGCCTTGTGCTCTAACTCGACTAGTAGATGGCAAGCTTTACCAAACACCAACCGATACAGAGACATGCCAATTGGAGTCTTGTAAGCAGTCCTATAAGCCCATAGAGCATCATCCAACTTCTTCGACCAATAAGTCCTATTTTCATTGAACGTCTTTGACAATATACTCTTGATTTCCCTGTTTGAGACTTCAACTTGGCAACTCGCTTGAGGATGATAGGGAGTAGAAACTTTGTGGTTGATACCATACTTTGCAAGCAAAGTGTCAAAAGCTTTATTGCAAAAATAGACCTCCCATCACTTATGATTGCACGAGGAGTGCCAAACCTTGTAAAAATGCTCTTCTTGAGAAATGCAACAACACTCCGGGCCTCATTGCTGGGTAAAGCCATGGCTTCAACCCACTTTGAAACATAGTCCACTGCCACAAGAATGTATGTATCCCTCACGAGCTAACAAACGGAGCCAATAAAATCAATGCCCCATACATCAAAAATATCAACCTCAAGAATGGTATTGAGAGGCATCTCATCTTTCTTCGAAATTCCGCCTGCTCTTTGACATTTGTCACACCTCTTCACAAGTTCGCTTGCATTTTTGTACAAAGTTGGCCAATAAAACCCACAACTAAGAACTTTGGAAGTTGTCCTTGCCCCGCCATGATGGCCACCATAGGGAGAGGAATGAAAAGCCTCCAAGATACTCAATTGTTCTTCCTCCAGGACACACCTTCGGATCACACCATCCGTGCAAATCTTGAACAAGTACAGCTCATCCTAATAGAAATCCAAAATATCCCGTTTGAGCTTCTTCCTTTGGTTAGAAGAGAGCTCACACGGGATTATACCAGCCACAAGGAAATTAGCAACGTCCGCGAACCATGGCATACCATTCACCGACACCAAAGGAGTTGTTCATTGGGAAATGAATCAATGATCTCTAGGCCATCATAAGGCCTCCCCTCCTCCTCCAAGCGGGATAAGTGGTCCGCCACTTGGTTTTCACTACCCTTCTGGTCCACAATCTCCAAATCAAACTCTTGAAGTAACAAGACCCATCGCATCAGTCTAGCTTTGGAATCCTTCTTCGTCATCAAGTACCAGAGTGCAACATGATCGGTATGGATTATGACCTTGGCAACCATAAGATACGACCAAAAATTTTCCATTGCGAACACAATATCCAAAAGTTCTTTTTCGGTCACCGTGTAGTTCACTTGAGCATCATTCATTGTCTTGCAAAACTGCCCCAACCGCAACATCACTCGCATCACACATGAGCTCAAAGGGCAAGCTCCAATTAGGTGCGGTAATGATAGGAGTGGTGGTCAACTTATGCTTGAGAAGTTCAAAGGCTTGCATACATCTCTCATCAAACACAAACTTGGCATCCTTTTCCAATAGCTTGCATAAGGGATTCACTACCTTCGAAAAGTCTTTGATAAATCTCCGGTAGAACCCCGTATACCCAAGAAAACTTCTAACTCCCTTGATAGAGGTAGGGGGAGGGAGCCTTGAAATCACATCAATTTTTGCTTTATCTACCTCAATACCGTGCTTTGAAATTTTATGCCCTCTTCCACCATAAAGTGGAATTTCTCCCAATTGAGAATAAGATTGGTTTCTTCACAACGGGTCAATACTCTATCAAGATTTTTCAAACACTCATCAAATGAATCACCCACAAAACTAAAGTCATCCATGAACTCCTCCAAAATATCTTCCACCATATCGGGGTGAAAATGGCCATCATACACCGCTGAAACGTAGCTGGTGCATTACACAACCCAAAAGGCATCCGAGAAAAGGCAAAAGTGTCATATGGACAAGTGAATGTGGTATTCTCCTGATCTTCTGGAGCAATCAATATTTGGTTGTACCCAGATTAACCATCCAAGAAAGAGTAGAAAGCATGCCCAGCAAGTCGGTCTAACATTTGGTCAAGAAAAGGCAATGGAAAGTGATCCTTGCGGGTCACTTTATTCAACTTGCGATAGTCCATGAATACCCTCCAACCGGTGACGGTTCTGGTAGGAATCAACTTATTTTGTGAATTTGCAACCACGGTCATGCCACCCTTCTTTGGTACACATTGCACCGGTAAAGTCCAAGAGCTATCAGAGATGGGGTACACACCCCCGACATCCAACCACTTGATCACCTTTTTTTTCACAACTTCTTGCATTGCGTCGTTCAACCTCCTTTGATGTTCCAAGGAGGGATTTGTATCATCTTCCAGAATAATCTTGTGCATACAAAATGCGGAGCTTATCCCCCGGATATCAGCTAAAGTCTATCCAATTGCCTTTTTTCACTTTTGAAGCACCGCCGATGTGGCATCAACCTGCATGTTAGTAAGACAAGAGGAAAGAATAACTAGCAAAGTATAACTAGGGCCTAAGAACTCATACCTGAGGTGTGGAGGCAACGACTTCAACTCCAACACCAGAGGCTCCTCAATTGAAGGTTTTGTCGGTGGAGTCTTCCGATTCTCAAGGTCCAAAGATAGTTTTCTAGGCTCATAAGAGTAAGAGCCCATCCCATGTAAAACATTCACACACTCCACTCGGCCCTCATCATCATTGATATCAAGATTCAACAATACGGCCTCCATAGGGTCCTCCACATTGATCATTGCACTTGTATCATCAACTATCACTGTCGTGACAAGGTCCACAAAAGAGCACACCTCGGAACTGTTGGGCTGCTTCATTGACTTGAACATATGAAAGACCACTTTTTCATCACCCACCCGGAAGGTGAGTTCCCCTGCTTCCACATCAACTAAGGTCTTCCCAGTAGCAAGGAAAGGTCTCCCCTATATGATTGGAACTTCATAATCCACCTCACAATCCAAGATCACAAAATCAACTGGCAATCTAAATTTGTCCACCCGGACAAGCACATCATCAATAATACCCAATGGTCTCTTCATCGTTCTATCCGCCATTTGCAATCTCATGGAAGTCGGCCTCGATTGCCCAATACCCAAAGTCTTGAAAACTTACTAGGGCATCAAGTTGATACTTTCCCCCAAATCATATAGAGCTTTAGCAAAGTCTGCACTCCCAATGGTACAAGGAATGGTGAAAGCACCGGGATCTTCAAGCTTCGGGGCCATTGAATGTACTATTGCACTAACTTGGTGGGTCATCTTTATAGTTTCACAATCCATGGATTGTTTCTTTGTCACCAAGTCCTTCATGAATTTAGCATAGCCCGGCATTTGTTCAAGAGCCTCCACCAAAGGCACATTAATGGATAAGCTCTTCATCATATCAATGAACTTTTTAAACTAATTCTCATTTTTCTGCTTCGCGAGCCTTTGAGGATAAGGTGGAGGTGTCCTTGGAAAAGGAGCCTTGGCTTTAGGCACAACCGACTCCAACATGTCTATTACATGTTCCCTAGATGGGTTCATGTCATTTTGAGTTTCCACCTTGGCATCTTGAATATCAATCCTCACTTTTTCATTCATATTCTCATTAATCACATTTTCAACCACCAAAGGAACATCGTCTTCTTGCAACTCAACTTCATCACTCAAAATTTGCTTTTGTTTGGAGGAATTCACATCACCGCCTCGTCCACTCCTTGTAGTTACCTCCATAACATGATTGTTCCCACCCTTCGGGTTTACTACAGTATTACTTGGTATAGTACTCTTAGGGTGAGTATTCAAGGACTGTGAGATTTGGCCTAATTGCACCTCCAAATTTCTAATTGAAGTATTGTGGGAAGACAACTGAGCATCGAAATCCGCACTCTTTTTCATCATCTGTTCAAACATCATTTCAATTCTCCCCATATCAGGGTTAGAAGAACTAGGACCTTGGGATGGAAATGGAGGCGGATTGTTCGGTTGTTGGTACATTGGGGGCCTTTGAAAGCCTTCCCCCTGGTTTCCTTGGTTGCCATTATTCCACCCACCTTGATTGTTGTTACCACCCTAGTTGTTGTTGTTCCCATTCTAATTACCCTGATTGTTCTGATTATTATTCTGATTGCCCATGTTGGAGTTTTGGTTGTTGTTCCCCCAATTACCATTGCCTTGTTGTTGATTGCTCCAATTGCCTTGGGGCGTCCATTGTTGTTGGTTGGAAGAATTGCCCCTTTGACCTGATAATTGTTCACGTATTGTACCTCTTCATTTTGCCCATCATAACTATCATCTTGGAATCCACCACAATTATTGTCAAATTGCTCCGAATTCTCTTGATTATGTTGACCTCTTTGTCTTCTTTTGTTGACTAGCATGTTGACACCCTCCATAGCATTAACTTGGTGAGGATTTTGAACTTGTTGCAACTGTGCCTTTGCTAGTTGGTTCATAGTAATTGTCAACTCAACAATAGCCTGCCCATGATCATGTAACTCCTTGTGCAAATGAGTGACCGTGGGGTCACCCTGGGGCACATTGGCTTTACTTTGCCAAGTAGAATAAGTGTCAGCCATCTCGTCAAGAATGTCACAAGCCTTATCATAAGAAAGCTTCATGATGTTGCCCCCAGCGAGTTGGTTCACTATGCATTGGTTTGTCGTGTTAATGCCCCGGTAAAAAGTCTGTTGGATCATCACCTCAGTCATATCATTGTTGGGGCATTCCTTCACCATTGTTTTATAGCGCTCCCAAATCTCATGCAAAGGTTCAGTGGGCTCCTGCTTGAAAGTTAAGATCTCATCTCTCAATGCTACCATATGCCCCGGTGAGAAAAACTTTGCAATGAACTTGTCCACTAACTTATCCCAAGTAGTGATGGAATGGTTAGGAAGTCACTCAAGCCAATCCAATGCCTTCCCTCTAAGTGATAATGGGAAGAGTCTCAACCGAAGTGCATCCTCGTACACATTAGTTTGCTTGCTCCCCCAACAGGTATCCACGAACCCCTTAAGATGTTTGTAAGCATTTTGATTGGCAGCGCCCGTGAAATACCCACACTACTCCAGCAATGTCAGCATCACCTTAGTAATTTAAAAATTGCCCGCCCGAATTTTGGGCGGGACAATTGTGCTTGCATAGCCTTGGTTTGGAAGCACTCGAGGAGCCACTCTTGGAGGTGGCAGGGAGGGTCTGGAATATTACCATTGGCCTGGCGGCATCTCCTTCATCCTTGAGGCACAATACGGACCTCATCTTCAACATTGTCATCTACTTCCTCCCCCCGTGGAAGATCTCCAAGAGGTGCGTTGTTTAAGTTTGCTGTCATTTTGTACCTGAAGTTGTGACACACACAAGTTAGTAACAAAGAAGGAAAAAAGAACAATACACAACACTATTTAGATAGATAGCCAAAACCGTAAGCTCCCCGGCAACGGCGCCAAAAAGTGATCGAAGGCAAACCCTGTACTACTATTGAGTAGCAAAAGAGGTTGAAGCAGCTTTTACCCGAGAAGGTCGGGATCGATTTCCACAGGGAGCTAGATATTGGAGTTGAGTTTCTATTTAAAGCGGAGTTGTGTATTTGTTCCTAATTGCTCTTCTGAACATTTTTGGTTTTGATATTAATTCTAATTTTATAATACTACAATTCTAAATTAGGGTAAGTAAAGTTAAGATTAAACTATTGCAAGTAGTTCAAATAGATAAAAGGCACTAGGGTATTGACTTTTTCCTAGGTGGCTAATTAACAGATTCTTGAGTCTAAGGCTAGATTGTCACATTTGGGGAATATGATATAACCATTGCACGATTCTACTCACTCTACACCTCTCGGTGGTTCGAGTGATTTTGCCCGAATTGACTTTCTCAAGACCAATTGTGTATGCAAATTTGTCAAATCAATCAAGGTTCAAGTCTGGTATTACTATCTCTAGGTTTAACCCTTTAATTGGGGCTATCAATCACTTGAATACGCCCCAATTCCTTGTTGGACTAATTTCATGGACTTATGCTCTCTTTCTAAAGAAGAGCCAAAGTCTACTAGGCATAAACTAGTGTTTGCAACCACTAATTCCACATTAAAACCCTAAATTAGCCCAAATATCAAATACCCATAGACAATTAAGCATCAAAACACAAGACCCATAAATTACCCACACTAGGGTTGAGCCACAACCCTAGCTAATGGGTCTAGCTACTCATAATTAGAGAAGAAAGCAAAGCAATAGATGAAGAAAAGCCCATAATAATTAATTGCTAAATAAAACTTGAAGATTCAATGTTGAAACTAAGCTAAAATTACTCAAAATAATAAAAGGATTGAGTTCATGAGCGCAGCTCTACGTCCAAAACTATCTGATGACCTAAAAATGGGAAAAGAAACTATTTATACTAGGCTAAACATTCTGGACAAAAATACCCCGGCGGGGCTAGTGCGGACCACACAAAATCGAGTGCGACCGTACTAAGGCTCTTGGCTTGACTATTCTGCTCTCTGAAATTGGTCACCTCGGACTGCACAAAATGCACCGCGGCCGCGGTGGCTTCTACTGCGGTCCGCACAAAAAGGACCGCGGATCGCATTGGCCAGTTCCTCCAAAATACCACCTCTCTGAACCTTGGCTCTGCGGACCGTACGAAATTGAGTGCGGTCGCATTGCCTTGTGTTCTGAAAAGATCCTCTCTGAACCTCATCTTTTCGGACCGCATAGAATGGTGTATGGCCGCACTGGCCCTATTTGACTGAGCTTGATCTTGGTACTTGTACAAGTTTCACTCTTTTTTGAGCTGATTTTTGATACCTTGTCACCTTGTTGATCAAACCTTCAATCAAGCAAAACTTGTGAACCGTTGGGACTATTTTGTACACATTTCTAATCAAAACTTAAGCAAGAAGGAGTGTAAAATGCATCATAATCCCTAGTTATCAGTCGCATTCATGTATGATAGGTATACCACCGGAGGTGATGACCCACAAGCTAAATGTAAATCCATCGTATTCATCTGTCAAACAGAAGAAAAGGAAGCAAGGATCCTTCAAAAATCAGGAGATCCACGGTGAGGTACAAAAACATTTAAAAATTGGAACCATACGAGAGGTAAAATATCCTAGCTGGCTAGCTAATACTGTAGTAGTACCAAAAAAGAATGGGAAATATCGAGTTTGTGTAGATTATACTAACTTAAATAAATCTTGTCCTAAAGACTCATTTCCTTGACCGCATATAGATCAACTAATTAATTCTACTGCAGGACATGAGTTGTTGAGTTTTTTATATGCCTATTCAGGATATAATCAGATAAAGATGGATCCTTTAGATGAGAAAAAAACTTCCTTTATCACAGACATGGGGACTTACTATTATAAAGTCATGCCTTTAGGACTAAAGAATGCTAGAGCCACGTACCAAAGATTGGTAACAAAAATGTTTCAAGAACACTTGGAAAAAACTATGGAAGTCTAGATTGATGACATGCTAGTCAAGTCAGCACAGGCAGGGGATCATATTCAACATATGTCAGATACTTTTCAGATTCTCTGCAAATTCAATATGAAGTTAAATCCTGAAAAATGTGTCGTTGGCGTGGCTTTAGGTAAGTTTTTAGGTTTCCTTGTTTCTAACCGAGGTATAGAAGTAAACCCTACACAGATCAAAGCCATTGAAGAAATACCAAACATACTCACGAGCAAAAAGGAGGTGCAGAGGCTGACAAGTAGAATAGCAGCTTTGTGAAGATTTATTTCTAAATCTTCGGAGAAAAGTTTTAAGTTCTTTTTAGTGTTGAAAAAGCAAAACCAATTTGAGTGGACTGATAAATGTCAACAAGCACTCAAAAATCTAAAATCATACTTATCAAACCCACCATTACTGGCTAAACCAAAGGATGGTGAAACGCTACTCATCTATCTCGTTGCATCAGAAATGGCGGTAAGTGTAGTATTAGTACGTGAAGACAAAGGTAAACAATCTCCAATCTATTATGTTAACAAATCTTTACTGGATGCTGAAACTCAATATCCTTACTTAGAAAAACTTGCTTTAGCACTAATTATGGCATCTAGAAAGTTGAGACCTTATTTTCAAAGTCACCCTATCTCTGTAGTGACCGCTTACCCCTTGAGAAATATATTGCATAAGCAAGAACTGTCAGGTAGGTTAGCCAAATGGGCCATAGAACTCAGTGAATATGATATTGTGTACCTACCAAGAACCGCGATAAAATCACAGGTTTTAGCAGATTTTGTGGCAGACTTCAGCCCAGGGATGGTTCCTGATCGCTGCCAACTCGACACTACACTATGGTAGGAAGAGCGGGTCGCAATAGCTTTTACCCGAATAGAGGTCCTGGATCGAATTTCCACAGGGAGTTAGTAGTGGAGTTGTATTTTTTGTCTAGCCTAGAAATGCGGTTGTGCTTCTAATGTCACTTCAAACATTTCTTGAGTTTTTGTATTTATAACCACTATTATAAAACTAAGGATTAAAGCTATTCTAGGAGAATATTGCTAAGTTGTAATTAATGAGAAGAAGAGCACTAGGGTCGTAGCATTACCTAGGTGGCTAATTGACGGGTAGATGTTACTAGGGATAGATTGACATATTTGGGGATTATACTGAACCTGTTGCACAATTGCATCCACTCCCACACCTCTCAGTAGAGAGAGTGATTTTGTCCAATTGACTCTTCAAGACCAATTGGATAGGCCAATGAGACCAAGCAACTAGGGTTCAAGTAGGGTGATTACTCTCTCGAGATTTAACCCGTTGATTGGGACTATCATTTCTCATGGGTCCATCCCAATTTCTTGTTGAGTCAATTTTGGGGTCATAGACTCTCTTTCTCAAGAAGAGTTAAACCCACTAAGCTTGAATCAGCGTTTGCATCCACCAATTCTTGAATAAAAACATAAAATCAACCCAAATAGCAAACACCCAATATCAATCTAACCCTAGATGGCAACACCCATCAATTACCCATACTAGGGTTGAGCCACAACCCTAGCTAATGGGTTTAGCTACACATAATTAAGGAAAAAACTGAAGAAATAGATGAAGAACTAAACATATTAATTAATTACTAAGAAGAAACTACAATAATCTATTGTTAATGGGAAGCAAAATATGCCAAAAATGGCTACAACAGCAAGCGTAGCTTTCGTCTCAAGTTCCCCAGATAAAAACCCCACCCTAATAATGATAAAATGTTCTATTTATACTAGGCTGGAAAAACTGGACAAAAATATCCATGCGGGGTCAGTGCGGGCCGCACAAAATAGACCGCGGCCGCACTGGCTCTTGGACTTCAACTGTTTGATAACTTGAACTGGGGCATGCGGACCGCGTGGAAGTGTACCACGGCCGCGATGGCAACTGGCGCGGTCCGCGCAGTCGTGACTGCGGACCGCATGATCAAAAGTGCCCTTCTTTGAACCTTATGAATGCGGACCGCACAAAGCAGGAGTGCGTCCGTGAAGCTTCACCGCGGACCGCGAAAATCCTACCGCGGCCGCGTGTCTTTAAGCCAGAATATGTCATATCTCTGAACCTCCTAGTGCGGCCGCGGTCACTGTTATGCGGTCCGCACTAGGCCCTTTCTTCTTCAATTCTCTTGGTTTTTGATACTTGAGCAGGTTTCACTCCTTTTTGAGCCGATCTTTAACACTTTGTTGATCAAACCTGCAATCGAGCACAACTTGTGAGCGTTTTGGGACTATTTTGTATCAATTTATACTCAAAGCATAGGCAAGTAGGGGCATAAACACGTAAAAATCCTAAGTTATTAACTCCCCCAAACGTAAGCCTTTGCTTGTCCTCAAGCAAACAAAATAAAACTCACCCCTTAAAGGAACATCCAAGTAATTCCAGCTCTCCTGAAAGAACCTCAACAAGCATCAATTGGGACTAACAATTGCCCTCAATACGAATGCATCATTAACACATTTAAAACTTTGAAAACTATGGATCAAGTGTGACACAAGAGCATCAAGAGTTGACACATTTCATCAAAGAGCTTTTTACTTACTTTGGTCATTGTGGAACCTACACTCCCACATCCTCAACTCTCCCTAAGCGAACCTCACCTTTTAAGTATTGACACACAAACCGAGGTTAATGGAATTTCTCTCATCTCTCTCAAGAAGAGGTCACAGGTTCGGCTCTAAGTACCATATGCTTGCCCCTTATGTAAGTATCCACTAATGTAAGCTCCCTTCAACTCGAGATCAAATAGGGCTTTTGTGGAGTCATTGTGAAGGCTTTTAGGTAAGGGTAGGACATATTTTTATTCAAGTGGATTCAATCTTCCCTTAAGCATTTCTTTTGATTCATTTTGGCACAACTCTCTTGACTCTTTTGAGTATTTCACTTCTTTACAAGGGGTTAGAGAGACGCATTGTCACTCTTTCTTATACAATTCAAAACATTTCTCCTTTTTCTACTTTTTCCACACACCTTTTTCACTTTTGTTTTCCTTGAGTCCCTTTTTTTTATTCTTGTTCACATTGGATTTTCTTTTTGTCTTTTTCTTTTCTTGCTTTTTCATTTCCTTCCTTTTCTTTTGCTTTTGTACCTTTTTACGACTTCGCTTCCTTTCTTGTCTCCCCCCCCCCCAAACTTAGATATTTTCCATTACTCAAGCGAAGATTTGGGTACCAAGAGAGGATAATCATTTAGAACGGGTATAGGCTTATAGCATTGGTTCTTGAAAGAAAAAGGTTTAAGGCTCAAAAGGGTTAACTAGGAATCATCTCATTGGTAGGCTATGGAATTGTTCAATTTAACATTTGGATCAAGGAGAGCCTATAATAATTTCTCAAGTCAAATTTCACCTAGGATTTCGCCTCAACAAACATTCAGGGCAAGTTCTAGACCATTAGCTTGGGACTTGATTCACATTTCGATTCCTCACCACACACGCTAGGGGATTATTAAAGACATCGAGTCCAGGGCCCACCACGACCTTAGTTATGATTCAAGCACACAATGGTCCGAAAAGACCACATGATGATTGTTTGGTCAACGCAAGAGTCTCAAAGCCACGACTTTCACCATCCTGAACACAACATTATGTCTTTGACCAAGGGATCAAAGGCAAATGTGCTAGGCCCAAGTGAAGCTTTGCTTGAGGTACCTTTAACTACAACTATCAAAAACAAAATAAAAATCAAAGAAACGGACTCAAACCCTTAAGAAGGTAGTCACGCCATCTATCATTGGGAAGAGGCACCCGGTTCGCACAATACTCCACCCTTGGAAAGAACCGTGGCATTAAGAAAACCAAGGGCTTATTGAAGGCGTCAAAAACAAAACAAGAGGCTGCAAGGTTAACTACAAAGCTAAAAACGAAATTTTTTTGCGAAAATAGAAAATAGAATGAATATATACAATAGGGGAGTAGAATATACAACGGGGATGAATACATACAGAAATCTAAAGTTATATACAGCCCAAAATAAAAAAAAATATCAACAAAAACATAAACTAAGAATCTATATACAGTCATCCAGATAAAAGTAGGGCGCACCCCCACGAATAAAAGCTGGCATTGTCCTCAATGCCAACTATCAAATAAGCATAAAAAACAAAGTAAAGGATATAGGAGCTCCCTAGGCTTGGTCCGTCTGCATGGGAGCATCAGTGGTCCCCAAGTCCTCTGTATGTACAGGAACCTCAGACTGGTTCCCGATCTCCTGCTGCTCAGCTGCTGGGACTGGGGTCTGCTCCTGGACCAGCTGGATGATAGGTGCATCACTGGAGGGGGTCTCCTATGGGTCTGCTAGCTCAATAACTGCACCAACTGAACTGGGGAGCTTCCTCTTCTTCCTTGGAGGCCTGGGTGCCTGCTCTTGCTCCTACTGTAGCTGTGGCACTGGTGCTGCTGCTGGGGCTGGATCCCCGAATAGCAAGTCTAAAGGCATCTGGTCTGCCAATAGCTTGTCCACGTCAGTCCTTAGCACTCTCACTGACTCCTTGGAAGCCCTTGACTTCCTCATCTTCTTGTGCTCCTTGGCAAGCTCCCTCAAAGCCTTGCCATGTGAATTCACTGCCTTAGTCAAGGCGTCTTGAGTCCTCATAATCTTCTCCTGATTGTCCAGGAGCTTCTTCAGTGTATCCTCAATGGACTGAGGAATCTGAGCAGTGGAAGGTGTTGAGTGGGCCTCAACTGTAGCAGACAATGTAGACAACTTGGATGTCGCAGCTGACATCCAGTTGTTCAAACTGGCTAGTGTCCGGCTCAATTGATGGGCCGTGAAAGGATGAGTCCGGGAAGAAGGAACCCCCGGGTCAGCTGAAGTACTGGGACCAGTAGAAGAGGAGGGTCCTGGAGGCAAATCATCAATAGTGGTGGCAGCAGGCATGGTAGAAGGCTCTGTGGAGGGCTCAACAAAAGACTCTACCGCAACTGGCTCCTCAGACTGGCCAGCTGGGGTAGAAACAGGCGGCTTGTAATTTTTGTCCTTGGGGTTGTCTGACCCCTTCAAACTATACCAGGAGAACGGAGCCACAGGTTTGACCTTGACGTCAAACGGTCTCTTCTCCACCTCCAAGTCCCGGAAATACATAGTGAGGGTGCTGGGAAAAGGGTAGTTCCGGTCATGCTCAATCCCCACTGCAGAAATTGTGCGGGACATCACATTGCCCACATCGATAGGATAGCCTACCATAATAGAAGCAATAAGAACCGCCCGGGTAAGTGGAATAGTCTGATCATGGGTAGTCGGGTCGAGTCGACTGCACATAAAGGTCAACCACCCTCTAGCCTCGAAGTTGAAAGTTTTTCGAAGTATTTGCCCCTGCTTGTAACCATTCTGGAACCGTACCCAGGATTGCCAGGTATGAAGCTAACCACGGACGAACCTCCTCGCCAATTGCTAACTTTTCATTGTAAAGGGACTCATCTTCATCAATGAACCCCAAGTATTCATTCAGTGCCCTCCTGGTGAATACCACATTTTTGTTTCTCACCTTGGTCACCTTAGTGCCCTTCAAGATATGGGCCACATTGCTGTAAAATTCCTTGACCATATGCTTATTCGCCTTCAAACAATTGTCTTTAAAGAACTCCCAACCCGCTCGAGCCTGAAACTATCTATGCACATTGGGGTGTAGGGGTAGAAGGTCTTTGTCAATGAAGCTTCTCTCAAGAATCAACTTCCGTGATGGCCACCATTCCCTAAACTTGTGGAACGCCACCTGGCTAACAAATTGATCTTCCCAAACTTCAGGTTTTCTAGTTCGTTCAACACCCCCAAATTGGGGCACACCACTATCCGGTACCTCATTATCACTATTAGTCCCACCTTCTACACTCTACCCAGATATTGAAGCTGTAGGGGAGGTGGAGTATTCATCGCTGCCTGCTGCTAAACCATCAGACGACTCAGAAGGTACACGTTGTGGGGCTTGGGCAGTATGTGAAGCTAGGACTGCAGGAGCTGGCCCTGAGTCAGAAGAGAGGTCTTGAGAGGGTACGTACTCACTCCCCGATTGGTCGTCTATAACAACTTGTTTCCTTGTTTTCAGTTTAGGTCGAGGAGTGAGTTTAACTTGTTTTCCTTTTCCTCCCCGGGAGGGGTCACCTCAGCCAGGTTGTTTGGCACCTCTTCCTCATTGTTTTACCATTATCTACAAGCAAACACATCTAACATTGTTAGTTTAACCACCGGCAGTTAAGCAGGTGAATGAATTAAAGTTGCAGGCAGCAAACAAAATTATTGCAGACACTGCTGCAGAACCAGTCACTGTGGCCCGCGCACAAGGGAGTGCAGCCGCATTGGGGGTACCGCGGACCGCGCAACGGCTACCGCGGTCCGCATTTATCAAGTCACAACTAAAGTCCTTCTCTGAATCTAAGCACTGCGGTCCGCGTAAAATGGGTATGTGGTTGCGTTGCACCTGCGCGGACCGCACAAAAGTTACCGCGGCCGCGCTGGTCACAAGTTATTCCTTAGTCAATCAAGCATCGCGGACCGTGTTAGGGCATGCGGACCGCGCTAAGACGACCGCAGACCGCACTGGGTCAATTTCAGGGAGTAAGCTAGGGTTGCATGTTTTCTTCTATTTTTGTTCAAATATTTACCCCTACTTGTCCCTACTCAGGTACCAAATCCTTAGTTACTTTAAACTAACATGAAAGCTACCCTAGACTAACAAATTTGAAGAAAATCGTGAAGAAAAAGAAGTTACAGACTACTGGCAAGCAAATAAAATAAAAAAATAAGAAAGTAATTAATCATGAATGCATGAAATGTTACCAGGATTAGGAAGAATGAATGCAATCTATCCAAACAATCAATAATTTCAGTCTTGGCAGAGGATGAACAGTAGAATTAGGGTTCTGGGTTTTCAAATTGCGAAAAGGGAAAAATGAGACCCTTGGTCTCTATTTATAGGTACCCAGTGGGACCCGTGCTCACCTACCAGCGCGGCCGCACAAAAGCGACCGCGGACCGCGCTGGGTTTATTTGTGTGACCCTTCAGTAATCACCCTACGCGGACCGCACACAAGTGCAACGCGGCCGTGAAAGTCCTCCGCAGACCGCACTAACTTGACTGCGGCCACGGTGAAGAACTTCAGAGAATTCCCTTCTAAACTCATGTCGGTGCGGACCGCGCAAAGTGCAGCGCGGCCGCACTGGCAACTTCAGAGACTATGCAATTTTCATACTTTATTTTGCACTGCTTCAACACAATCCCTGCAACATCTCACAAACAATTAGCTAAAAAATTCCTAAGCTACAAAGAAAATCAAAGAGAAAGACATGGGTTGCCTCCCAAGAAGCGCATGATTTAACGTCGCGGCATGACGTATGTTACCACCACATCACTTTAGATGAAGAAGCGCCACTACGTGGCTGCCATCGAACTTTCCAAGATAATGCTTGACCCGGTGGCCGTTAACTCTGAAGACTTCATCATTTTTGTTTTTTATATCAAGAGCACCAAACGGGGTCACGAACACAACTTCAAATAGCCCACTCCATTTTGACTTGAGCTTACCCGGAAACAGACGTAGCCGGGAATTAAACAAGAGAACCATATCCCCAACTTTGAACTCCTTGCCCCGAGCATATTTGTCGTGAAGATACTTCATTTTGTCCTTGTACAAGGACGAGCTGGAGTATGCATGGAATCTAAACTCATCGAGCTCATTAAGTTGTTCAACCCTCAGATTTGCAGCAACATCCCTTTCTAAGTTCAACTTCCTCAAGGCCCACATAGCCTTGTGCTCCAATTCCACCGGAAGATGGCAAGCTTTCCCAAATACCAACCTGTACGGAGACATACCAATTGGGGTCTTGTAAGCTGTCTGATAGGCCCAAAGAGCAT
Source organism: Nicotiana sylvestris (assembly GCF_000393655.2). Classification (NCBI taxonomy): domain Eukaryota; kingdom Viridiplantae; phylum Streptophyta; class Magnoliopsida; order Solanales; family Solanaceae; genus Nicotiana; species Nicotiana sylvestris. The sequence goes on along the minus strand of NC_091068.1, from coordinate 92,789,041 downwards.
CATCCAATTTTTTCGACCAATCGGTCCTATTAGCATTGACAGTTTTGGATAAGATACTCTTAATTTCTCGGTTGGAGACTTCCACTTGACCACTAGCTTGAGGATGATAGGGGGTGGTCACTTTGTGATTAACTCCATATTTGGCAAGCAATGAATCAAAAGCCTTGTTGCAAAAGTGAGATCCCCCGTCACTAATGATAGCACTGGGAGTGCCAAACCTCGTGAAGATACTCTCTTTGAGAAATGCCACAACACTCTGGGCTTCATTGTTGGGTAAAGCCACGGCTTCAACCCACTTGGAGACATAATCTACCGCCACAAGAATGTAAGTGTTTCCACTAGAGCTCACGAAAGGACCCATGAAGTCGAGGCCCCAAACATCAAAAATATCTACCTCGAGAATCGTATTGAGGGGCATCTCATCCCTTTTTGAAATTCTGCCAGCTCGTTGCATTCATCACATTTTTTGACCACATCACCAGCATCTTTAAACAAGGTAGGCCAATAAAATCCGCAACTGAATACCTTTGAGGCCGTCCTCGCCCCGCCATGATGGCCACCATAGGGTGAAAAATGGCAAGCCTCTAGGATACTCAATTGTTCCTCCTCCGGAACACATCTACGGATCACACCATCCGTGAAAATCTTGAACGAGTATGGCTCATCCCAATAGAAATCCAAACTATCCCGCTTGAGCTTTTTCCTTTGGTTAGAAGAGAGCTCACACGGGATTATTCCGGTCACAAGGTAATTGGCAAAATCAGCGAACCACATCATTCCACTCATTGACACCGCAAGGAGTTGCTCATCGGGAAATGTATCATTTATCTCAAGGCCTCCCCTCCTCCTCCAAATAGGACAAGTGGTCTGCCACTTGATTCTCACTATCCTTCCAGTCAACAATTTCTAAATCAAACTCTTGAAGAAGAAGAACCCATCTCATCAACCTTGCCTTTGAATCTTTCTTGGTCATCAAATACCTAAGGGCGGCATGGTCGGTGTGCACAATAACTTTGGCCCCCATAAGGTAAGGACGGAACTTTTCCATAGCAAAAACAATAGCCAATAACTCCTTTTTGGTGACTGTGTAGTTCCTTTGAGCCTCATTCATGGTCTTGCTTGAGTAGTATACCAGATGGAACATCTTTTGTTGATCCTTTGGCCTAAAACTGCCCCCACCACAACGTCACTAGCATCGCACATGAGCTCAAATGGTAAGCTCCAATTTGGTGCGGTGATGATGGGGGTAGTTGTCAGCTTTTGTTTAAGGAGCTCAAAAGCCTCCATGCACTTCTCATCGAAAACAAACTTGGTATATTTCTCTAGCAACTTGCACAACGGGTTAACTACCTTAGAAAAATCTTTGATGAACCTCCGGTAGAAACCCGCATGCCCAAGAAAACTCCTCACCCCTTTGACAGAAGTAGGGGGAGGATGCCTTAAAATAATCTCAATCTTGGCCTTATCAACTTCAATTCCTTGCCTCGAGATCTTGTGACCCAATACTATACCTTCTTCTAACATAAAATAGCACTTTTCCCAGTTTAGAACAAGGTTGGTATCTTCACACCGAGCCAACACTCTATCCAAGTTTACCAAGCATTCCTCAAAAGAATCCCCAACCATGCTGAAATCATCCATGAATACCTCCAAGATATCCTCCACCATGTCAGTGAAAATAGCCAGCATGCAATGTTGGAAGGTCACCAGAGCATTACATAATCCAAATGGAATTCAAGAGAAAGCGAATGTGCCATAAGGACATGTAAAGGTGGTCTTCTCTTGGTCTTCTGGGGAAATTAGAATTTGATTGTACCCCGAGTAACCATCCAAAAAGCAATAGAAAGCCCAGCCCACAAGACGATCAAGCATTTGGTCAAGGAACGACAACAGGAAATGATCTTTTCTAGTCACCTTGTTAAGCTTCCGGTAATCCATACAAACTCTCCAATCCGTCACTGTCTGAGTCGGAAGAAGCTCATTGTTGTCATTGGTCACCACAGTCATTCCACCTTTCTTTGGTACACATTGAACCGGAGAAGTCCATGAACTGTCAGAAATGGGATAAACCACATCGGCGTCACGCCACTTGATAACCTCTTTCTTTACTACTTCTTGCATAGCCTCATTTAGTCTTCTTTTATGCTCAAGTGAAGGCCTCGCATCCTCCTCCAATATGATTTTATGCATGCAAAAGGCGGGGCTTATACCCCGAATATCAGCTAGAGTCCATCCGATTGCCCTTTTTGCTTTTGAAGAACCGCCAAGGTGGCCTCAACCTGCATGTTAGTAAGGCAAGAAGAAAGAATAATGGGTAAAGTAGAATTTGAACCCAAGAATTCATACCTGAGGTGTGGAGAAAGTGGCTTCAACTACAACACCGGTGGCTCCTCAATCGATGGCTTTGTTTGTGGAGTTTTACGGTTTTCAAGATCTAAAGATAGCCTTCTAGGATCATAAGAATATGAACCCATACCGTGCAATGCATTCACGCACTCCACTCTACTAGCATCATCATTGACATCCATATTAAGAAGCACGACCTCAAGAGGATCTTCAACATTGATCATGGCACTTGTGTCATCCACTATCACAGCTGTGACAATGTCCACAAATGAACACACCTTTGTGCTATTGGGTTGTCTCATTGATTTGCAAATATGGAATACCACCTTCTCATCTCCCACTCGGAATGTCAACTCACCCGCTTCAACATCAACCAATGCCTTCCCCGTAGCCAGGAAAGGCCTACCAAGAATAATCGGCACTTCAAAGTCTACCTCACAATCTAATATGACAAATTCGGCCGGCAATATGAATTTATCAACACGGACAAGAACATCATCAATTATTCCAAAGGGTCACTTCATCGATCGATCCGTCATTTGAAGTCTCATTGAGGTAGGTCGAGGTTGCCCAATTCCCAAAGTTTTGAAGACCAAGTACGGCATCAAATTAATACTAGCCCCCAAGTCACAAAGGGCCTTAGCAAAATCCGTACTTCTGATAGTACAAGGGATAGTAAAAGCTCTGGGATCCTCAAGCTTGGGTGCCATTGAATGCACTATGGCACTCACTTGATGAGTCATCTTAATTGTTTCACACTCCATCGACCTCTTCTTTGTAACCAAATCTTTCATGAACTTCGTATACCCCGGCATTGCTCAAGTGACTCAACCAAAGGGACATTGATTGTGAGGCTCTTCATTATGTCAATGAATTTTTTGAATTGATTGTCACTCTTTTGCTTTGCTAACCGTTGAGGATAAGGTGGAAGTGGCCTAGGTAAAGGTGCCTTGGCCTTTTATACAACCGGCTCGGTCATGTCAATCACGTGTTCCCTAGACGGGTTCACGACATCTTGAGTCTCCGCCTCGGCTTCATCATCAATATCAATTCGCATATCATTGTTCACATTTTGATTAACCATATCATCAGCAGTCAAAGGTACATCATCATCCCGCAACTCAACATCTTCATCCATAGCTTGCTTTTGCATCGAGGCATTCACATTACCGCCTCTTCCACTTCTTGTTGTAACTGCCATCACATGATTATTATTCCCACCCTTTAGGTTCACCACCGTATCACTTGGTAAAGCACCCTTGGGACGAGTATTCAATGCTTGAGAGATTTGGCCTAATTGTACCTCCAAATTCCGGATAGATGTGTTATGCGAAGCTAATTGGGCCTTGGAATCTTGGTTCTTTTTCATCATTTGCTCGAACATGCTCTCAATTCTTCCCATATCACTTCCGGACGAACTCGGACCTTGAGAAGGAAAGGGGGTGGATTGTTCGGTTGTTGGTACATGGGGGTCTTTGAAAGCCTTGCCCCCGGTTGCCTTGGTTCCCGCTATTGTTCCACCCTCCTTAAGTGTTGTTGTTGCCCCAATTATTGTTATTGCCATTCCAATTTCCTTGGTTGCTTTGATTACCCCAATTGTTGTTTTGGTTGTTGTTATTCCAATTACTTCTGCCTTGTTGTTGATTGTTCCAATTTCCTAGAGGACGCCATTGTTGATTCGAAGAGTTGACTCTATTCCCTTGGTAGTTATTGACATATTGGACCTCTTCGCTTTGATCGTCATAGCATTCATTTGAATAACCACCACCATCATTGTTGTTGTCATATTGTTCACAATTACCTTGAGGTTGTTGTTCTCCTTGCCTCCTTTTCAACATAGACACACCTTCCATTGCATTGACTTGGCACGGGTTTTGGACTTGTTGCAATTGCGCCTTTGCCAATTGATTCATAGTTGTTGTAAGCTCGGCGATGGCTTGGCCATGATCATGTAATTCCTTGTGCAAATGGATGACCGTGGGGTCACCTTGGGGCACATTTGCTCGGCTTTGCCATGCCGAAGAGGTGTCGGCCATTTCATCAAGTACATCACATGCCTCTTGGTAAGAAAGTTTCATAAAGTTCCCTTCGGCCAATTGGTTCACAATGCATTGATTCATGGTGTTGATGCCCCGATAAAAGGTTTGTTGAATCATAGCCTTGGTCATGTCATTATTAGGGAACTCTTCCGCCATTGTTCTATATCTTTCCCATATCTTGTGCAAAGGTTCCGTTGGCTCTTGGTTGAAAGCTAGAATTTCATCCCGAAGAGCTGCCATATGACTTGGAGAAAAGAACTTGGAAATAAATTTGTCCGCCAATTCATCCCATGTTGTAATAGAATGATTGGGGAGCCTTTCTAACCAATTCAATGCTTAATCCCGAAGAGAGAACGAGAAAAGCCTCAATCTCAACGCATCCTCGGATACGTTTGTCTGCTTGCCACCCCAGCATGTATCCACGAACCCCTTCAAGTGCTTGTAGGCGTTTTGATCGGAGGCACCTGTGAAATACCCTCTTTGCTCGATCAAGGTCAACATAACATTTGTGATTTGAAAGTTCCCCGCCCGGATTCGGGGAGGAACAATAGCACTGGCATATCCTTGATTTGGTAGAACTCTGGGAGCCACTCTCGGCGGTGCCGGAGGAGGGTCTAGAATATTGTTGTTCTCATTTGCATTTACATTGGCATTTTGGCTCTCCGTGGAACTTGAGGTACGACCTCATCTTGTTCTAGATCCTCTACCTCCTCCCCCGCTATCACATTGCCGAGAGGGTCATTTGCATTAAGAGCCATTGTACCTGATAGTGGTTGACACAAACAAAATTAGTAAACAAGAAGGAAAGAGAAGTAAAACACAAAACTAACTAGACAGATAGTCAACACCGTAAGCTCCCCGGCAACGGCGCCAAAAAGTGATCACTGCTGACTCGACACTACACTATGGTAGGAAGAGCGGGTCACAATAGCTTTTACCCGAATAGAGGTCCGGGATCAAATTTCCACAGGGAGCTAGTAGTGGAGTTGTATTTTCTTTCTAGCCTAGAGTTGCGGTTGTGCCTCTAATGTCACTTCAAACATTTCTTGAGTTTTTGTATTTATAACCACTACTATAAAACTAAGGTTAAAGCTAAATTATGCTAGGAGAATATTGCTAAGTTGTAATTAATAGGAAGAATAGCACTAGGGTCGTAGCATCACCTAGGTGGATAATTGACGGGTAGATGTTACCAGGGATAGATTGACATATTTGGGGATTATACTGAACCCGTTGCACAATTGCATCCACTCTCACACCTCTCAGTAGAGAGAGTGATTTTGCCCAATTGACTCTCTCGAGACCAATTGGATAGGCCAATGAGACCAAGCAACTAGGGTTCAAGTAGGGTGATTACTCTCTTGAGATTTAACCCGTTAATTGGGACTACCATTTCTCATAGGTCCATCCCAATTTCTGGTTGAGTCAATTTTGGGGTCATAAACTCTCTTTCTCAAGAAGAGTTAAACCCACTAAGCTTGAATCAGCATTTGCAACCACCAACCCTAGATGGCAACACCCATCAATTACCCACACTAGGGTTGATCCACAACCCTAGCTAATGAGTTTAGCTACACATAATTAAGGAAAAAACTGAAGAAATAGATGAAGAACTAAACATATTAATTAATTACTAAGAAGAAACTACAATAATCTATTGTTAATGGGAAGCAAAATATGCCAAAAATGGCTACAATACCAAGAGCAGCTTTCATCTCAAGTTCCCCAGATAAAAACCCCACCCTAATAATGGTAAAATATTCTATTTATACTAGGCTAGAAAAACTGGACAAAAATACCCATGCGGGGTCAGTGCGGGCCGTACAAAACGGACCGCGACCGCACTAGCTCTTGGACTTCAACTGTTTGATAACTTGAACTGGGGGACGCGGACCGCGTGGAAGTGTACCGCGGCCGCGTTGGCAACTGGTGCGGTCCGCGCAGTCGTGACCGCGGACGGCGTGATCAAAAGTGACCTTCTTTGAACCTTATGAACGCGGACCGCACAAAGTAGGAGTGCGGCCGTGAAGCTTCACCGCAGACCGCGAAAATCCTACCACGGCTACGTGTCTTTATGCCTGAATATGTCATGTCTCTTAACCTCCTAGTGCGGCCGCGGTCACTATTCTGCGGTCCGCACTAGGCCCTTTCTTCTTCAATTCTCTTGGTCTTTGATACTTGAGCAGGTTTCACTCCTTTTTTAGCCGATCTTTGACATTTCGTCACTTTGTCGATCAATCCTGTAATAGAGAACAACTTGTGAGCATTTTGGGACTATTTTGTATCAATTTATACTCAAAGCATAGGCAAGTAGGGGCCTAAATACGTAAAAATCCTAAGTTATCAGTTCCTGAATCAGAAAAGGAACTGCAGGTATTCACCGGTCTACTCCGGGTACTTGGACTTTATTTACTGATGGCTCCTCGAATGTTAAAGGAGCGGGTTTAGGCATTGTTCTAATCCCACCTTCAGGAGAAACTATAAGGCATGCAATAAAGTGTCATCCTATAACTAACAATGAAGCAAAATATGAAGCTGTAATTGCAGGTCTGGAATTGGCACGAGATCTTGGAATAGAGCAGGCAATTATCAAAAGTGACTCGCAACTTGTAGTTAATCAAATGCAGGGGACTTATATAGATAGAGAGGCGCGGATGCGGCAATATTAGGAAAAGGCATGAGAATTAATCAGACAATTCCAATCTTGGAAAATCATGCAAATACCCCTGGAGAAAAATGCAGAAGCAGACGCGTTGGCTAATCTCGCATCTGTTGCAGAAGTAACAAATGAAGAAAATGCTACAGTAATACATTTTTTTCATTCGACATTCGATCAGGATAAAAATGAGGTTAATTTCAATAATTTAACTTGGGAATGGAGAAACGAGTTCGTTAATTTCCTGAGGACAAGAAAAAGGCTCAGTCACTTCAATGAAAAGTTGCCCGTTATTGTTTGGTTCGTGGTAACCTGTATCGAAAGATGTTTGGAGGGCCTTTAGCAAGATGTTTCGGACCTTCCCAAATAGAATATGTGATGAGAGATGTACATGAGGGACACTGTGGAAATCATGTAGGATGAAGATCCTTGGTAAAAACTTTAATTAGAGCAAGATATTATTGGCCAAAAATGGAAGAAGATGCAAAAAGTTTTGTGGCCAAGTGTGACAAATGCCAATGATATGGCAACATCATGCATCGCCTAGCAGAGCTATTACATCAGGTTATTTCACTGTGGTCTTTTATGAAATGGGGAATGGATACCATGGCTCCACTACAACAAGCCAAAGGAAATGTACGATTTTTATTAGTATTAACAAATTATTTTACCAAGTAGGTAGAGGCAGGTGCCTTCAAACAGGTGTAGGAGAAAAAAGTCAGGGACTTTATTTGGTGAAACATAATATGCCGGTTCGGAGTTCCAAAAGAAATCGCATGTGATAATGGCCCTCCGTTCATTGGTGCGAAAATCACAAAATTCTTTTAAAGTTGGCAGATTAAAAGGATAACTTCAACATCTTACCATCATGTGGCTAATGGACAAGCCGAATCGACAAAAAAAGTTATTATTAATAACTTGAAGAAAAGATTAGAGGAGTCAAAAGGTAAGTGGCCAGAAGTGTTACCAGTAGTCCTATGGGCTTATCGAACGACGTCAAAGACAGGTACGAGAGAGACTCTATTCTCACTTATGCATAGTGCTGAAGCCTTAATTCTAGTTGAAATAGGTGAATCAAGTACAAGATATACTCAAGCAACTGAAGAATCAAATAAGGAAGAGATGCGAATAAATCTGGATTTGCTTGAAGAAAGGAGAGAAGCGACTCTAATAAGGATGGCAGCACAGAAACAACTTATTGAACGATACTATAATCAGAAAGATCATCTTAGATACTTCAAGATTGGGGACTTCGTCCTCAAAAAGGTTTTTCAATCGACACAAGCGGCCAATGCAGGAAAGTTGAGTCCAAATTGGGAAGGACCTTACATGATTCGAGGCATTGCTGGAAAGGGAGCGTATGAGTTAGAAACAATGGAAGGCAAAGTACTCCCATCAAATTGGAATGTTGTTCATTTAAAGAAGTATTACTTCTAAGCAAAGGAAGAACCCTCGGTTAGGTATCATTCAAGTATGGTTTACTTCTGTTCTTTTTTAATTATATTAACCATTTTAGATGATTGAAAAAAAGCTAACCCTTGCCAAATGATGATATTAGACCTGAAAGACACAAGGAATATTGTATTATTCCCGGTCTAGATTACAACCCTTCTGATGGAGAAAAGGGGTTAAGCAGTCATCATCTAAATATCTACTTCTGAGTCCCGTTTGTATTTTTTTTTTTTGGAAATGGACCAAAGTAAGAAACGATCCAGTGTTCGATATTTCATACTTCAAAGCTCTAACACTGGGTGGGGGCTATATATATATATATATATATATATATGAAGATGCAAAAGCAAAAGGCAAAAGGCAAGAATACAAAAAGTGTCAGGAATTCAACATTATAAAAAGCCGAAATTCAAGCCTGAATTAGCCTAAGAGCCAAAAATCCCCCTCTAAAATCTTTGAAGAAACTCAGAAAAGAGACGTAAATAGATCCAAGATGTACTCCAAGTTCTTATGAGTTTTTAGTCATGGGATTATAAACCCAAAATTTTTGAACCTGTTGTAAATAAAACAGTTGTGAAAGAGTTGTAAATGTTGTATTGAATAAACAAAGAATGATGTACAATGTTTGAAAGTTTAAAGAATAAAACTTCCTCAAATTATTTCTTTTTTATACTTCTTTCATATATTTACACCAATATGAAGATGAGACTCATCTTCATCGGTTTCGTTTATAAAAGGGTCCTCTTTTATTATAATTTTGTGTATGTCAGAATCACAGAATACTGAAGCCTTTTTAATGTAAAACTAAATGACAAAGGGTGAAACAAAAACCCAAACATTAAAATATGCGGAAAATAAAGCTGAAATTTATATATCAAACTTTGCAAACATAAGGCAAACATTTGTCTTCAAACCCCGAAACAAGGCAGGGGTAAACCAACCACAATTCTAGAAGAAAAAATAGAAGGAAACTTCCCATCAACAAGTTCAAAACAAAACCATCGAAAAATAAGAAAAACTAAGAGGCATCATCCACTGGAACATCAGCAATGGGAGCATCATCGGCAGAGATAGGGAGATCAGCTTGGGAAGAAGAAGCATGAATAGCCGTTTCACCAGGAATAAATTCATCATTGAGTTTTTTTGATTGCCTCTTTAGCCTTAGCAATCTTAGTGTTGGGATCAAAACCTTCCTGGCTTGCTTTAATTAAGGTCTCGAGGCGAGTATTCAGAAAAGCTCTACTCACTTCAAGTGACATCTTATCCTCAAGAACCTCATAATCTCTCTTCCACTGATCGATTTTAGCATCAACTCCTCCTTTTCTATTTTAGAAGCGTCAAAAATGGCCTTCAAAGGAGTAAGGGTGCTTTCCAAGAATTTAACCTATCAATAGAGGCATGAATGTCTTCTTGAGTTTGAGTTAAAGTTTGAACTAACTCTCCTGAATAAGCCTCTTTTTGGTTAAGGAGTTCCCTCAAACTCCTTATCTCCTCGGTTGCCTTTGAAAGCTGCTCAACAGAAGAAGACTCAAGGATATCCTTGTCTTTACCAACTTGGCTTAAAGAAGCTTTTTCAATTGCTAATTCAGCAGCCATCACATGCATTTGTTGCTCAAACCTTTAAAGATGAATGAACAATGTCATTCATCCAAGTCAAAGAATTGTGAATCTCTAGCTTTGCCTTCTCTATGGGTCCTAGTAGAGGCTTCAACCACACGTCTGCTTGGCCTGACTTCATCAATAAGCTCCCACCTTCAGAAACTTCAACAACAATTTTCTTCATCGCCTTCTTGCTACTTGAAGGATCAACTTCCATGTGAGTAGCAGTTGAAATAACATATGAAGTGAAAACAACCACATCGGGAGCATTGGCAGCAACTTCGGATAAGTGGACTTGAGGATGATCGGGAACTAATGGTGGAAGAGAGGTAAGGGGCAATTCCTTATAAACGGGACCAAAAGGCATCTTCACTTTCAAAGTCATGGACAAACAGTTGTTCAGTACAAGCAGGTGGGGGATCGCTCACTTCTTCATCAGAAATCAGTAATGGAGCATTTTATGGTTCATCTAAAGGCCTAGGAGGAATCGAGCTTGAAGGAGGGGTAGTTTCATCGTTGGAAATAACGCACCTCCTAACTCGAGGCTGCAAACTAAAGAACCCTCTTCTGGTTCATCTCTCCCTCAGAGCCACGGGCTCCATCAACCTTCCTCTTTGAAGAGGAGCTCAGAATTCTTTCTTGATAAAGGCTCACCGTAAATCTTGCAGATGAAACAGAAGCGGGACTAACACCACGAATGGGAAATCCTGACAAAAGAAAAGAGTCATGGTAAGAAACTCTTAAGTTAGCAAAAGAAAAGAAGAAGAAGAAGACTAAGCGGGAAAAAATACCGTGTGTTTTAACTTTCTACCCAAATCTCTGAGAGATACTTCCAAGATCTTCTCTCCATAGGGGGAATCGATAGCAACTTTCCTACCCAAGCACGGAAGTTGAGGATTTCCTCAAAAACTTCCATAGTTCCTGAAAAAATAGAGATGAGAATACATGAGAATCAATTTTTAGAAAGGAAAAATATAAGATGCAAATACTTACGTGCAAAATTCCATATTTCTGGAAAAGGAATATTTTCTTCACCTACCAAAGCACTAGTGGGAGCAGCAACGAATCGAGCATACCATCCTCGATCTCTATCATCCTCAGGGCTAACTAATACTCTCTTACTTTTGGCCACAAGGGAAAAAATTCCTTCACAAAATAGTTTTGGGGAGTAAATATGGAGTAGATGACGAAAAGTAAAGGGCATAGAAGCCAAGTTTCACAAGCAACGGTGGCATGCAATAGCTTTCCAAACAATGGGACCAATTTGTCCTAAACACGACAGAACTCAATGATTACCGGGTCAATAGGAGGTTTAAAGCCTAGAGTTAAAGGATATGTATAAACGAAGGAATAGCCAGTTTGCAATACAGTTATTCTTTGGTTGGTACCAGGAATTAAAATTGGGAAATCAGTTTTCCAGTTACATTCTCTTCAAATCAGAGCGAGAAGACCAGTGGTAATCAGAGTTGGGTAACGATCAACAAGATCAAGTGAACCAGCCATGGGAGAAACTTGACTCTTCATGGATTCACTATCAGTCACAAAAGATAGCTCTTGAGGAACAATTTCATCAACGATGGGTTCACGTAGAGCTTCAGTTGAATCTTTATCTTTAGAAGAACATCTTGGGGTTGCAGAATCCCTAGGTCTAGAAGAAGATGGATTGGCAGCACTACTTTAAGAGGGGGAACCACGGTTAGAAATAAAATCGAGGCTACGCAATCTACCACCTCTTTTACTCCTAGTAGGTACATTGGAGGAAGCAAATTCATCAACCATGACGACTTTGCGAGGATCAGGGGAGGACATGATTAACCAAAGATCACAAGGAAAAGATGCGGAAAGAAGTAAGACAAGAAGACGAAGAAGGAAAGGTTTTAGAAAATTGGAAAAAAAAGGTGAACTATTTATAAGAAGACACAACTATTGAGGTTATTATGAAGCGTTATGTGAGAAGGCACGGGAGAAAATATGATATATTGATATTGTGTCTAATGCAATACAAGATGTGCTAATTTATAGCTACTCTATACAAAGGGCATACTACACCTATTCCAATGTGGGACAACTACATATCTATATCTAACACTCCCCCTCAAGCTGGAGCATACAAATCATATGTACCAAGTTTGTTACATATATAACCAATGCGAGGACCGGTGAGGGACTTGGTGAAAATATCTGCAAGTAGATCATTCGGCCTCACAAACTTCGTAGTAATATCTCCTGAAAGTATCTTCTCTCTTACGAAGTGACAATCAATCTCAATGTGTTTAGTTCTCTCGTGAAACACCGGATTTGATGCAATTGAAGGGCAGCTTGATTATCGCACACAAGTTCCATCAGACTGATTTCACCAAATTTCAACTCCTTGAGCAATTGTTTGGTCCAGACTAGTTCACATGTTGCCATAACCATTGCTCGATATTCTGCTTCTGCACTAGACCAAGCAACTACTTTCTGTTTCTTTCTTTTCCAGGACACCAAATTTCCTCCTACTAAAACACAATATCCAGACGTAGAACGTCTATTAGAAGGTGATCCTGCCCAATCAGCATCTGAGTACCCAACGATATGCTCATGACCTCGATCCTCAAACAGTAATCCTTTGCTTGGAGATGATTTTATATACCAGATAATGCGGACGACTGCATCCCAATATCACAGGGAGAATTCATAAACTGACTTACAACACTCACAGGATAAGAAATGTCGAGTCTAGTCACTGTGAGATAACTTAATTTACCAACCAGCCACATATAGCTTGCAGGATCGCTAAGCGGCTCCCCCTGTCCTGGCAGAAGTTTAGAATTTGGATCCATCAGAGTGTCAACAGGTATGCAACCTATCATCCCTATCTCCTCAAGAATGTCTAAAGCATATTTCCTTTGAGAAATAACAATACCTGAGCTAGATTGAGCAACCTCAATACCTAGAAAGTACTTCAGTCTTCCTAAATCCTTAGTTTGAAAATGCTGGAAGAGATGCTTTTTCAGATTAGTAATACCATCCTGATCATTGCCAGTAATAACAATATCATCAACATAGACTACCAGATAAATACATAGACTTGAAGCAGAGTACCGATAAAACATAGAGTGATCAGCTTCACTACGAGTCATGCCAAACTCCTGGATAACCGTGCTGAACTTACCAAACCAGGCTCGAGGAGACTGCTTAAGACCATAAAGTGACCGACGCAAGCAACATACAAGGCCACGAGACTCCCCCTAAGAAACAAAACCAGGTGGTTGCTCCATATAAACCTCATCCTCAAGATCACCGTGAAGAAAGGCATTCTTAATGTCCAGCTGATAGAGGGGCCAATGACGAACCGCAGCCATGGATAGAAAAAGGCAGACTGAGGCAGACTGATGCCACTTTAACCATAAGAGAAAAGGTATCACGATAATCGAGCCCAAATATTTGAGTATATCCTTTGGCAACAAGACGGGCCTTAAGTCGATTAATCTGGCCATTGGGACCAACTTTGACTGCATAAACCCAACGACAACCAATAGTAGATTTACCTGAAGAAAGAGGAACAAGCTCCCAAGTACCACTTGAATGTAAAGCAGACATCTCGTCACTCATAGCATGTCACCATCCTGGATGAGACAACGCTTTACCTGTAGACTTAGGGATGGAAACCGAGGACAAAGAAAATATAAAAGCATAATTGGGAGATGATAGATGATGATAACTCAAACCAACATAATGAGGATTAGGGTTAAATGTGGTCTGTATACCTTTTCGAAGTGCAATCGGTGTATTAGGAGCAGGGTCCGCAGTAAGAACAGGGTCAGGTGCAGGACGAGAACCAGTTGGGCCTGATTTAGGGCGCAGACGATGATGATAAGTCAAGAGTAGTGTTCTTGTGACTTGGGAACTAGGAGGAACAACACTAGACTCATCAATGGTTAGTATGGGTGAAACCTCTGTGTTCGAAGGTGGAGGAGGATCTATAGGAAACTCCTTAAAGGTCGGTATAGGTAAGACCTCAGATATATCATGGTGGTCAGCAGAAGCAAAGAAAGGTTTAGACTCAAAAAATGTGACGTCAGCTGAAATAAGGGACCTATGAAGATCAGGTGAATAACAACGATATCCCTTCTGAACACGAGAATAGCCAAGGAAGACACACTTGAGAGCATGAGGAGCTAACTTATCTTTCCTAGGGGCTAAGTTATGAACAAAACATGTGCTCCCAAAAACACGAGGTGGAAGAGGGTATAAGGCTGACTGGGGAAACAATACTGAATGCGGAATATGATCTGTAATGGGAGATGAAGGCATCCTATTAATCAAATAACAAGCTGTGAGAACTGCAACTCCCCAAAAACGCAACGGAACACTAGATTCAATTAGAAGTGTGTGAGTAGTCTCAATAAGGTGCCTATTCTTGTTCTCTACAACCCCATTTTGCTGAGGGGTATAAGGACAATATGTTTGATGAATAATTCCATGAGAAGTCATAAACTGCTAAAACTGAGAAGATACATATTCTAAGGCATTATCACTGTGAAAAATGCGAATAGAGACACCAAATTGATATTTTATTTCAGTACAAAAACTCTGGAATATAGAGAATAACTCAGAACGATCTTTCATTAAGAAAAACCAAGTACATCTTGAGTAATCATCACTGAAACTAACAAAATAACGAAATCCCAAGGTTGAACTGACTCTACTAGGACCTCATATATCATAATGAACCAAGGAGAAAATAGACTCTGCATGACTCTCAACACTAGCGAAAAGGAAGCTCGGTATGTTTCCCAAGCTGACATGACTCACAATCTAATGTATTCAAACTGGATAAACTAGGCACCATCTTTTGAAGTTTGGATAAACTTTGATGTCCCAAACGACAGTGGATTAGGTCCGGAGGATCGGTAACTAGGCATGTTGTGGAAGGACTGAGTGAATTAAGGTAGTAAAGGCCTTCTGATTCACGTCCTGTACCAATTGTCTGTCCCGTACTGCAGTCCTGCATAATAAAAGAATCATCAGTAAAATATATACCATAATGGAGGGCACAAGTCAAACAACTAATAGATGCAAGACTAAAAGGACAACCGGGGACATAAAGAATGGAATCTAGGGTGATAGAAGACAATGGGTTAGCTTGTCCAACTCCTTGTGCCTTAGTTTGACATCCATTGGCTAAAGTAACAATGGGAAGAGACTGTGAATATACAATATTCGACAAAAGTGATTTATTACCAGAGATGTGATCAGAAGCGCCTGAGTCCATGACCCATGGTCCAAGAGTACTAGACTGGAAAACACAAGCAAAAGAATTACCAACAAAAGTATCAGTCTGGGCAACTGAGGCTACTTGTGGAGATGTCTGCTCACTTGCTCGATACTGAAGGAGCTCATTATATTCTTCTTTAGATACAAAAAAACCTTGGTTACCTGTAGTCTCGGTCTGAGAAACGTAAGCATTTTTGGGTGGACGACCATGTAAGGAATAGCACATTTCACGAGTGTATTCAAGTTTGTTACAATAAGAACACTTGGGTCTAGATCTCCCAAAACGGCCTCGTCCTCCTCTATTCTCCATAGTTTGAGACGCCTGAACATCCACTGCCTGCGATGCGAGAACAGAGGAATCCAGTATTTGTGATGAGATCACTGGGTGACTTGGTGTTGTAGCAAGGCGGAGTAATCGAGAGAACAATTCATCAATTGTGAGAACAGTCGGACTAGCCAAAATATGGTCTCGCACTGAATCAAGATCATTAGGAAGTCCAGCGAGTGTAAGAATTAGAAACATCTTTTGTTGCTGCTCTTGTTGTTTTTGCCACACTAGCAGAAACTGGCATTAATGTCTCAAATTCCTCCATGACTACTTGTACTTGACCCAAGTAAGTAGACATATCTAATTCTTGCTTCTTTAAGTTTTTCATCCGTGATATCACATCATAGAAGCGAGATATGTCATTAGTGTATAAGGTACGAGCCTTTACCCAAACCAAATAACATGTCTGAATGGACGAAACAAAGGCATCAACTTGGAATTAATAGAACGCCACAAGATGCTACATAATTGAGCATCAATCTTTGCTCAAAGCGCTATCGCCTTTTCATCTCCTTCGCTAGACTGTTTAATTAGATGATCTTGAACACCTTGACCTTTACACCACAACTCGACAAATGAAGCCCAAGCTAAGTAGTTTGAACCTCCCATTAAAGGTTTCGAAGTAATCATAATACTAGAGCTTCCAGAACTCATGTTTTTAGACCCAAAAGCATCAATTTCCAAAGACATCGCTGTAAATTATTACCAAATTAGAGAAATAATCAAATGTAATCCACTGAAACAGAGTAAGGAACAATGAAACAGAATAAGGAAATACTGTAGCTGTAGGACTATTACTGTAGTTGTCGGGAAAATTCAAAGTGGTTGGAATAAAATAAAAATAGTAGGGGTAGGATCGGAATTACCAGACAACCCAACTGTTCTGAAGAAACGTTTTCAAAAAATGGCCGGAAGTCCACTGAAATCACTATTCATGCCAGAAAAATATAAAAGTGGCCCATGCGACGTCGGAACTTCGCCGGAAAATTTTCTTCTGGTGGCGCATGGCGGGGCGTAGAGGGTATTCTGACGGAGACTTTTTTATGGGTTGGTCGCCGGAGCCCAATCTACTTCATGGTGGTGTTGATTTTTGCACAACACTGACGAAAAATGATTTTTTTTACTTGCGGCAGACCTGCCGGAAAAAGGCTTCCGGTCAACAGATTTTCCTTTTCGGAGTCGCTGGAATTTATGCACGGCGATAAATCTCTTATGATTGCTCTGATACCATGTGAGAAGGCACGGGAGAAAATATGATATATTGATATTGTATCTAATGCAATGCAAGATGTGCTAATTTATAGTTACTCTATACAAAGGGCATACTACACCTATTCCAATGTGGGACAACTACATATCTATATCTAACACGTTATAATGAAACCGTCACTTCGTGACTGATGTGGTTGCAGGAAAACCCTAAAAGACGCTGCGAAACTGAAGAACTAGTTGTATAAAACCACGTGGCATGATCATTAAATGAAAGTGATGAACGTCAAATCGGTTCAGAAAAGGGTATGATAATATTCGAAAAATGTCGGCAGAGAATTTCCGCCATAAAAAACTTTCCACTTCCTCGACTATTCAGTAGAGAATATTCAAGAAAGTGGGGGGACTATCTGTATTGGTGGTGAAAAAGAACTACACGTGGAATATTAGACTGTTGACATGGCATGGCGCGTGGAACAATAATATAACGACATGTGGCAATATTATTTGATAGAGAAAGAAAAGGTACGAGAAGAAATACGCACGAGACGGGACCGGACCTAACATCTGTCAAGGAATGAATAAATAGTAAAAAGAAGGAAAGATACATAGATCGAAAGAAAATAAAGAAAGGGAATCAGAACAAATATAAGGCATTTATAGCAATAAATGCGTCAGTTATGAGAATCCAAAATAATGGGCAATCAATATCATTACTGCCCATAATTAGCCCAAATTATGGGGAAAACTGTTACTATTGTATATTTATATAAGGACAAAGAATTCTATTTGTAAGGACACATGTGATACATACAAGATTGAAATATACACTTTACTTTTCTGTTTTCTCGAAATTCTCTTCTTAGACTTTGCAATCAATTATTTCCTTAGTTATTCTTGTAATTTTCAAGTGAAACAAAACTTGATTATCAGTAATCCGTTTTCTTCTAAAATTAGACTTTGACCGAAAGATATATTTTTGGTTAAACAATTTTCTTGATATCCTACCAGGTGACATTAGAAGAAAATACTGATTAAGACTTCAAAACATGATTAAGCATAAGCGAGAGACAATATTCTTGGTTCCAGAGCTTCATAAAAGTGATTTTAAACGTTGGATAATTCTAGTGTTTAAATTTCCAAATAGGGAAAGTAGGGAGATAACTAACAAGTGAATTTTATGTTACTCAATCCGTACAATTATTTTGGCTTTATGAGGAAAACATAATTCAAAATTACTAGAAAGGAGTCTTGGAAGGAGGGGACAAACTGCTAATTTTAGAAAGTGCATCGCCAAGAAAAGTACAGAATAACGGGGGCAATAATGAGTACAGTTAAAGTATGTGCAAATTATGTGCCCATTTGGTAAATCTTTTTTCTTTTTTTTTTTTTGGGAAAAAACTTGATTATTTTAAATAGAATTTATATTATATATAATGACAATGTAAATATTATTTTACTTTATCTCGGTTTAATCTATGACAATAAATTAACTAATTTTTTATTTAGTTATTGCAATAAATACTTATCATAAAAATTTAATTATATTATATTATATAAGTGACTTGATTATATAAATCACTAGTGGCTAAAGCTTTCTACAAGTATGGTATATCTAGTAAAATCAATTGGCTAATGATCGGAGGCGGAGTCAGAATTTCAAGTTTATGAGTTTCGGATTCTATTCGTTTGAAGTTACTGAATTTTAAATTAATAATTTATACATATTCAATGGAATTTTTAAGACAAATATAGGGTTCAAACAAAAGCTACTAGATTCGGTCGAACCTGCTCCCGACACTCTAGCTCCGCCCCGGCTAGTGATAGTGCTTGTTGGTGAAAATACAATTACAGTTGAAAAATAAAATATCTTCAGGCTGAGGCGCGGATATCTCGCTCTCTTTAAGAAGATTCAAGCCCATTGCGGTAGCATTTTCACCGGTCCAGCAGTAATACTCTTGACTTGTCCCCTCCAAGATACAACGATCCGACAATATAGTATGACTCGAACAAACTCTACACAAGTTGTTGAGTCCAAAGCTCCACCAAGATGAATACTTTTCTTCAACAAAAATAATATTCTTTTTTGTCCTACAATAAGCTCCACCAAGTTGGAGACTTAGATTTTCTCCTTCCCTTAACTATCTTTTTCACGAAACCAACTTCACTTTTTCATATACACTACCATATTTTTTTTACACACAAACACAAGGAAGAAACACAACTATTTATAGGTGCATAATATCTTCCATGAAATAAATAATAAGGTAGCGGGATAATAAAATTGTAGAACATGGTTGGTAGTTACAAAATTTAACCTTTAATGGGTAATTAGTGGTAGATCATGATATTAGTGGTTTCATGAGTTATACCAAAATAATGATCACTTTCTTGCCATTTATAACCATTATTTTACAAGAAATAATATACTTTAATATTATAATTTTAATATTAAAATACACTAACACCAACCGTGCTTTAGGGCCGTTGTTGATCATGTATACTATTTTGGGGGATTTGCATCTATACCCGCTTTTTGGGTCATGTTTTAACTTGTGCCTACTTTGCAAAAAAAATTGCAAGCGTACCCACTTTTTCGCATAACTTCAGCATACGGGGCTGAAGTAGCAAAGGCAATCACGCAAAACTTCAGCATTCTAGTAGACGAGCCTGAAGTGGCAAAAGCAATGCGCTAAAGTTTTTTTTGTCCTGGATAAGATGCTGAAGTTATTTAGTTCATTTATAAAAACTTCAGCACTAAAATAGCTGAAGTTTTTTTGTCCTGGATTCATTAGTTTTGTCATAAAGTTTTTTCAAAAACTTTAGTTCATTTGTAAAAACTTCAGCACTAAATAAGCTGAATTTTTTTTGTCCTGGATAAGCTTTTTCAAAAATTTCAGCAGAAGATGCTGAAGTTATTTAGTTCATTTGTAAAAACTTCAGCACTATATAAGCTGAAATTTTTTTGTCCTGGATTTATTAGTTTTGTCATAAAGCTTTTTCAAATACTTCAGCAGAAGATGCTGAAGTTATTTAGTTCATTTGTAAAAACTTCAGCACTATATAAGCTGAAGTTTTTGAAAAAGCTTTCTAACATACTAGATAAATAATCACCTCATTCTTTCATAGTGTATTACTACTATAAAATAATTAGATTGTCAACAGTATCTAAATCATAAATTTTGGAAACAATAAACGTGAAAAGAACATAATTACGTGGAAATATTCATAAATTATTGTCTACTAACTTACGTACAACAACAATAACAACAACGACCCAGTATAATCCCACAAGTGGGGTCTGGGGAGGGTAATATGTACGCAGACCTTTCCCCTACCCCGAAGGGTAGAGAGGCTGTTTCCAGGAAACCCTCGGCTCATAAAAGCAACAGGAGCCGATATATTAGTACCATAAAAATGCATAATAAAATAACAGCAGACCCCATCTCACTTACGTAATTATTTATAATTTATTTTTAAATAATTTGATAAACATACTTATGGCAATCATCTCATGAACTGAAGTTTCATAGCAGCACCAACAGAAGAAGAAGAAGAAGAAGAAGAAGAAGAAGAAGAAAAGAAAACGAAGGAGAAGAAGAAAGGGGACTGAAGTTGTTTAAAAAGTAGGTACAAATTAAAACTTTTAAAAAATTGGGTATAGCTTAAATGGGGCGACAAACCGGGGCCGTCCAATTTTTACTACTATTTTTAGGGAACATAACCCATATATGTTAAAAGCAAAGGCCATCTAGTTGCAAATTTCACTTTGTTACCCCTTTGACTTCTTCCTTTCTTAGACAACCCTTTAATCATAACGAGTCCACAATACTTCAATCTCTTCCAGTGGAATTAAGATGATGGTCCAACTCCAATACAGTCAAAAAGAGATTGGCAAATGAAAATGATGGATGATTTAAAAGTCGATCCCCGACACTTTTACTTGTTCCACGTTAGGGTCGTTGTCCAACGGGACGGACGAAATTATCAAGACGAGACGGAACGGACTTTAATCGGGACGGGCCTTAAACAGGTCAAAATAAAGGGGACGACCCGGTATGCCCATCCCTTCCTGCTAATAAACGTGATGGGATGGGATGGGATGGGACGGGACGTGGGCCCTATGTGAGCCTTTTTAAAAAAATTATTTAAATATTTAAGCATTAAATTTAGCAACGGTTACTTTTTTATAGATAGCAACATTTATTTTTTTTAAAGTTGACAATGACTAAGTTTTAAAAGTTTGTAACCATTAGTTTTTTGACTTTTTTAATAAATTTAAAACTTAATAAATTATAAAAAACTAAGTAAAGAATTATAAAATATTAAAACAAAAGACTTGTAACGAAATATTTTTAGTAATTATTATACACTTGCAATTTATTTAATATAATCTCAAGCAATAAAGTAACTAAGTAAGACAATTCATAAAATAAAAAAAAATTAAGGCTAAAACCTTTTATTTTTGGAGGTAGGGGCTAAAAATGGCCGTTTATAGCCATTGCCAACGGCTAATTTTGAAAAAAAATGCTATTAGCCAACGACTCTTTTTCGAAAACAAAAAATATCACGCGGGCTGGCGGGACGGAATGGAACCTTAATGGGTCGGCCCACGGGGACAAAATGGATATCCCGTCCCTTCCCTTCCCATGTCTTGTTTAATATAGGCCTAGTCCCGTTTAACATTTAGTCGGCCATGATAGAAGGGAACCGAGACCGGGATGGACCAGGCCGACCGTCCCGTTGCACAACCATATTCCACATATTGAACAAATTTTCAAGTGGACACCTATAAACATTCAAGTGAAGGAGTTTAAATAACATGATGCAGCTGGAATTTGTAGTATGGGATAATACTAAGGGTCGTTTGGCAGAGAAACAAGTTATTTCAGAATTATAATAACAACGATTAAATAGTGATGAGATTATTTAGTGGATATATTTTTGTTGAGAGATGTTTGGTACATTTAAAAATGAGATATATGAGGTAGAATATAAAATATATGTTTGGTGTTTACTAGATAGGTTGAGATAAATTTTATTTCGAATTTTAAGCTGGCCTTTTGTAAAGGACTTAAGGGCAAGAGCCTTGAAAAAAATATTTTTATTATTATAGTATTTTATTTTAGAATTAAATAATACCAATATTATTATCCCACTCTTAATGTGGGATAAATTTGTAATGCCAAAAAAAAAAAAAAACGTTAAGTATTACGTCGTCGTTCAAGCCCTAAGTAGAAACATCAATTTTCAAATAAAATTCAAGATGTATGACACATAAATGTCATATGGGAAAGGTCATAGGTTCGTCTATAACGGAGGAGAAGTAAATTGGAATAAATCATAAATATTAAAGAGAAGAAAACAAACATACTTGGATATGGCCTTACTTTAAATAATCATATCTCTCAATATATTATGATTTTGAGCTACGATATATCAAATGAAATCTCTCTGAGTCTAGTTTCAATAGATTCAAACTGTTTGTCATTCTGACACTCCTACAATAAGTTATGATCTTTTTACTCAAGAGTACCAAAAAAATTTGGTTCTAAGAAATTGCACTGGCGCGGTTCCCTGCACAGCGCCAGACTCAGGGCGACAGGCCAAAATGGTCCAAAAAATTCAGAAAATTAGGTCTCTAATAATCCTCTTAGAGCGATGCCCGCGCGGCTCGGTAGGCCAAATTTTAGTTTGTTTGACTTTAAAATAACTAAAATAAATGGATACTTTGGGGAGAGAGAAACCTAGTTATTTCTATCGTGTTCTGAAGATGTTTTTGAGCGTAAGAATGACCTAGGGCTTTCTCAATCTATCCAAGGTAAGATCACTACCATAAATTCAAGCTAAAAGCTCTAGATTAGCATTGTTTAACACTTAGAATTTCTAAATTCCTAGATTCTCCGAAAGAATCCAAAGGACTTTTCAAGAACCCAAGACCTAGCTAAGGTTTCCAAAAGCAACATCTAAGATAATTTCTTTGCTCTCTATCATCAAGATTAGAAACTTTATAACGCATTATAATGTTTGAGTAATTGAAAATGATAGAATTTATGGGTAAAAACCTAGTTATAATATTATGGCCAAGTATAATCGAATTTGGTGAATTTGGATTAAAGTTAATGGTTGGAATCTAATCCCCTTATTGTAGATCTTGAGAGGTTTGACCACACAAATTTGTTTGTAGAGTTCTTGACAGTCGCTTGCGATAAGTTGAGTTTACGGTCCCAGATAGCTAAGTCAAGGGTCCGATGAGAGAATAATTGATAAAAAAGTTATTTGATAAAAAGTGGCTGATTGTTCTTAAATGTAAATGCTTATACTGTTTGTTTGAAAACCTATATTGCTTAAATTCTATGAATCTATTATTAGTTCATGATACAAATTATCTTATAGAAATATAATTTCCTTGCATTATAACTCAGGAAGCTCATAATATCAGAAGAAATTGAATCACTTGTTTGGTTGATGCAGGTTATTATGCCATTACGTTTATTTATTTCAATGTGGATTTGATATATGTGACCACATACGAAAAGAGAAAATATTCTAGTGGATATCCTATCCACGAGGGCTTAGTGAGCGTGAGCTAATTTAGTGAACACTTTATCCATAAGGGCTTAGTGTGCGTGAGTTGGTCTTGTGGATATTATATCCACACGGGCCTAATATACGTGAGTTAGTCTAGCCGCTCTATCGACGAGGGCCTAACGAGTGTGAGTGTCGTGGTTGCTAGTCTAGCTACCCCACATTCGTAGATGTTCTATGTTCAGATTCAGATTCATAAAAAGGAAAATGTGGTTAGCCTCCCCAAGTGTAAAGTCGCCAAGACCGAGAATTGGGACAGACATCCTCACATTTGCAGGTGCCATTGTATGCTCAAATTAATATATTTTGGGAAATGATTAACCTCCCCGAGTGTAAAAGTTCCCAGGGCTGGGGATTGGCCAACCATCCTCATACTCGCAGGGCTCCACTGTTTGTTAGATAAAGTTTTAAAAATAAAGAAACTTAGGTATATTCATTTATTATTACTTAGCTCAGATTTCATATTTATAGTACAGCTCTCAATTTTAATGTATTAATTCAACTTTTCGATTTTATGATACAATCCTGATTCCAGATTCCATATTACAACTCAACTTTTGGATTTCTGTGTTTAACTTACTAAATTGCTTAAGTTACATTTATTTCATCCTTATTATAACTCTTTAATCCAGAAAAACTTTGTTTTCTGCTTGGGAAGTGCTAAACAAAACTTACTGGGTGCCCTTAAAGATAGTTAGCCCATTTTGGTTTGCGACGTTATGTGGCGAGCCTTGAGTGTATAGGTGACGAAGCTCGTAGCTAGTTTCCGGATTTCATGGATCCATTAGGCAGACTCTATAAATTTCGTTCTAGCGGCAGTTGATTGTTTCCACACCCTATCTATATAGATATTTTTGTTATTCTAGAGGAATGTCCTAAAGATATTGTTTTCAATTTTAGTCCTTAAAAGGCTCATGACTTGTCCTTAGTGGGTCCAGAATTTTAGATAAAATTTTGCTGAACTTCTATTAATTTTTATGACTATAATATAAGAGTTATTCTTATTTTGTTTACTTTAATAATTTTATATAAGCACTTATAATAAGATAAAATATGGCTTGTTCGATGAGCAAGGTAAGTTGAGCGCCATCACATTGCACCTCAATTTTGGAGTGTGACAAAAATAATGCCATAATATTGTATAATTAATTTAGAATTGTTAATCCTAAATTAAAAAATTTAATCAAACGCTGAAAAAAATAATTTCGCATTTAATTTTGGGATATTATCCAATATTCCACCTACCAAACGACCCCTAAGGGCAATTAGGCCACATACTAGATAGGTCCAATGACTGTTGGTTCCATATGTTTTTCATAAGGAGTCCTTAAACGGAGTTAATATCAAGGCGGAATACATCTGAAGACACTTAAAGTTGAGATCATTTTTCATTTAGACATCTAAACTGAAGGTTGTTCCTATTGAGCACTTATACTACACTAAATTTGTTCCAATTTAAACACTTTTTTGACAATTAGCCAAACTTACAAAGTGTTTGCAATGCACTCGCGGCTGACGTGGCGAGTGACAAATAAAAAAAAATGACATATATCATTTTGAGTTAAAAAAAAAAGAAAAAAACTATTTTAAAATCTATTTAGTAAACAAAATAAAATAAGATTCTCAAAAAGAAAAAAAAACTTTAATTTACACCCAATCAGAAAATGACACATTATTAACAAAAGAAAAGACAAAACAAGGACACATTGGTGTTCTTGAAATCATTGTTCTTGGTGTTCTTCACTATCTTTATGTCTATTCTTGTTCCAACCACGATTTTAATCCAAAATTTCAAGAGAAACTCCTCCAAATTTGTTATAACTTCAACTAAAGATTCCCTACCAAGGCTCGAAGATAACCCCAATATTAATTTCTCAATTTTTCATCAAATCAAGTAACCCATTTTAAACCGTCAAGCTTTCTTAAATACCCCATTAATGGTGTTTTGACTTCAAATGAAGAATACGGTCCTACTTCGATTTCAATCAACTGAGACGGTTGTTGGTTCAAACTTTCGACCTAAATTAATGGTGGAGGCACAACAATGATGAAAGTGGGGGAGACAATGGTGGAAGTGATGGTGGAGAAGAAGAAGAAGAAGAAAGCAAGAAAGAAAGAAAAAGAAAAAATGAAGATAAAATCTGGTTTTTGGGTTTTCACGCGCCTATTTTGGGTGAAGCTCACTCTATGTGCCAACTCAACAAGAAGTGTAATTGGAAAAGTTTAGTGTAGTATAAGTGCTCAATAGGAACAACCTTAAGTTTAGGTATCTAAATGTAAAATGATGCCAACTTTAAGTGTCTACGGCTGCACACTCCAATCCGTAATGCGTTGCAGTATATGTTAAGGATGCCAAATAAAGTATAAGAAATTGGGTACGCTTGTCACAAATACCACATGGAATCAAATGATGAAATGTATCATAGTATTTACATTTTTGTCTAGACATAATATTTGGACCTCAAAGTGAAGAATACTCGAGCAGAAAATAGGAAAATTCTCCTACTACTTTTATGACTAGTCTGCTTTGTCTTTCTGCACACTCACTTTGAAATATCAGCAAAAAATGCATTAAGCTGTCGACCAACTAAATATCTCAAAACATAGGGTAAACTGTTGGTTATTACTAATCACCCAATAAAATAAGGCATTTGTGCTGCCGGGAACACAATTCATGGGGGATCCACATGATAGAGCATCGAGTTAATTGATTTTGTGACTCTTTACAAATTTGTTTTAAATTTTATGACCCTACCTTTTTTTTTTACACATGAGAGATTTACTTTTATATATACGAGATCTAAAAATATATATAATTTTCTTAATTTAAACATTATAAAGGGACATGATGTACAAATAACACGAGCGATATAAAAGAGAAGATCATTTGTGGAGTTCACAGTGAAAACCCAAAAATAAATAAGGGATAATTTGAGTGAAATTTTTATGTTTCAACTAGCTAACTTAGCATTTAACTTATATATGTTGACATGAATAAAATACTTACATTATCATTGTAATTTGTAATTTAATTTATTGTAACAAATTTTATGTTATAAAATCCAGAATAGGTCAGCCAGCGTAACACTAACGAGGCTACCCTAATAACATGTGTTTGTCTCTTATTTTTGGTAAAATGCTGAAATATTGTTATTGTATCGGTTTCATTCATAAGGTGGTTTAATTAACTTAATTATTAGCTAGTCCACCATTATGGCCGTTGAAAGAGATGATCTTTTCACCAAGATATGACTATTTAGGGTTTGCAATGAGAACAAATCGTCTATATCTTAGAAGAGAACTTGAGTTGTGGACAAAGGGAGTTCGTTCACTGAAGATTTCAAACAAAATTGTTGAACCATGTAGTCGTAGTGGATCCATAATTTAAGGTCTATGGGTTCAACTTAACATATAAGGCTTTAGTATTGAACCATTTATACTTTTAAAGTTATGGGTTTATGTATATTATTTATTAATATTTTAATAATTTTTTATACATAAATTTATATTTCGAGTCGAAAATACTGGGTTAAGATGAACCTGGTATTCGTAAACTTCATCCACCCTTTGATTTTTGTAAGGGGAAACCAATAAGTTTTCTAAATTAATGCTCATTTCCTTCCAATTTAATATGTGGTACCGGTTGATTTAACACGGAGTTTGAGAATAAATATTTTTTTAAAAAAATTATGGTCTAAACTAAAAAATAAAAAATAATATTATTTTTAAATATAACAAGATGATATTTCCTTTTGAATAAATTAAAAAGGAAAGAGTTGAAATACTAGAGATACCAAATTTGATGTGACAAGACAATGCAACCGAGGAAATGACAAATGCTAATGACATATTTGAGTGACCTCTCTCCTTCTTACTCTGTCAGAATATAATTCCTACCCAAATTTGGACGTCCTTTTACCGAGTCCGGAATTAAAATGTGGTTCTTTTGGACTCAAACTACACAAATAAATGATAAAAAAATGATATTTTTATATATAGCGTCATAATACCTGGCGCTATATACAACAGTAACAACACTGTTAATGTATAGCGCCATGTATTGTGGCGCTATACTGTAAAATCTGACACGTCCAGGTATAGCGCCACAATACCTGGCGTTATACATACATCATTAATGTATAGCGCCAGGTATAGTGGCGATATACATAGATATTCCTGGCCCCACCAATAATTCGTGACTTCAATAATTTAAAAGCGTATAGTGCCAACTTTTTGGGCGCTATACCTATATAAAAAAAAATTTCCGGCTAGCCATTTCCTATATAAAGAGGTTAGGATTGTATAGAAATTCATTCAAAAAAATTTTTACCTCTTCTTGAAACGTTTATTGTTCTTAAATTCTCCAGCATTTTTTCATTATGTCTGAAGAGCGTAGAATAAGAGTTTCATTATATTGGGGGGGGGGGGGGTGAGGTTGTGATGGAGAATAACTCCGTGGGCTACATTTTACCTTCTCAGTGTCATGTTAAATTGCCACTTACAATAGAGTACGATAAATTGATATCGTTGTTATGCAAAAAAACTGAGTGTGAGGAAACGTTCAGTGATACTTAAAGTAACCGGAAGATATCCGTATTCCATCACTCCGCAAGGGGTTGCTTTTTACTCGGAGTTTAACATCGATGATGATGAAACTTTGAGTGATTTTCTGAGGACTCCGGACGAATGCCGGGAATTTCTTGTAATCACAATGTTGGAGATGTACATGAAGGTCGAAGACGTTCCCAAAAACGAGGTTGTGCGTAGCAGAGATAACTCCTAGTCATCGGGTGGTTATTCTGGAGCAGTTTTTGCCGGACAGGTTTCAGATGAAAGAGTTTTCCTTGATTTAAATTTATCACCGCCGGCGAATGAGCAGCGAGAAAATAATTTATACCCTGCTTTCCATAATTCACAAGACGAGTGGTAAACTTCAATTTTCATTTGTGTTAATTATGTATATTTTTGGCGTATTGAATTTGTATTAACGCTCATATATTTAATAGGGGGTACCGACCGGATATGAATTTTACAAGTGGCCCATCCGGTAGTCATCACTTAATTAAAAACGTCCATCATGAAATTTCATCACATTACGACTTGTAAGTGAAGTGATATAGCCATATGGAAATCATTTATTAATTCAGTAGCTTATATTTTTGTTGGTTGTGCAGTGAAAACGAGCAAGTTGAACCACCCGTACTCACTCAATTGACCGAAAATGACGTATTACATCGGGATCTGGCAGATGCACAGAGTGAGGAACAGAACAGTGATTACGATAACAATGCCGATGAATCCGGAGACGAGACACCCTTTTTCGTGAGGATGGTGATGAGCAGGATGAGGAGGAAGGACCTGATTTGAAGAGAGACCCCCTAGACGAAGAGTGTATGAGTCCGAAGTGCCGTTTCATTCAAGGGAGATTCCTTACATTGATAACTTGCCAACCGTGCCGGATGTGGAAGCTCTAACAAGAGATTTTGATGAAATCCGGACAACAATGTGGGATGAGTCTGGACCAACGGTGCTTGCAAAGGGGATGTTTTTTCCTGATAAAACGCGCTTAAGCAGGGATTGTAAAATGCACAACGTAAAAGAGTGTCGTGAGATGCAGGTATGGGAATCAAGTCCGATGGTATACAAGGTTGTTTGCCGCAGGTGGTTTTGGCCATGTAATTGGATGTTGCGTGCGACCAAGAAGAAGACAGGTATGTGAAAAGTGGGTAAATACATTCCCACCCACACATGCGAAATGGACACATTCAACGGGAATCACTTCAACTTGGATATTGACTTGATTTCTCTTGTACTTATTCCGCATATCGAAGCGTCCATAAGGTATACAATCAAAGAGTGCATTACATCGGTCCACCAGGAATATGGCCATACCATTACGAAAAGAAAGACATTTCTCGGGCACAAACGAGCATTTGAAATTGTCTACGGTAAGTGGGATAAGTCATTTGCATCTCTGCCAAAGTACATAGCCGCACTGCAGCACTTTAACCCCTGGACAGTTGTTGACTGGAAGCTTGAGCAGAGTCCGGGAACACCAGAATACATATTCAATTACGTGTTCTGGGCGTTTAAGCCAGCAATTGATGGTTTTTTGCATTGCCGGCCAGTAATATCCATAGACGGAACTCGTGTCTATGGAAAGTACGATATCAAGCTATTGATAGCTGTGGCAGTGGATGCTAATGGACAGATATTTCCTCTAGCTTTTACTGTTTGTGCCAATGAAATCACAGAGACGTGGACGCTGTTTTTGAACCACATGAAAGAGTACATTGTCAAACAGCGTTCAGGTATTTGTCTAATATCTGATCGGCACGGTGGTATATTAAGTTCTGTGGAGAACTTGCCCGCATGGCAAGAACCTTATGCATACCACCGTTACTGTGTGAGGCACTTTAAGGCCAATTTTCAGAAGGCATATCCCAACAAGGATCTACATGATTTGATGTGGATGGCAGCAACAGACCACCAACAGCATAAATTCCGGAGGCATATGGATTCTATCAGGCAAGAAGACGAGGCAGCCTATCATTGGTTAATGCGACATGACCCTGAAAAGTGGATGTTGCATGCGGATAGTGGCAGACGATGGGGAATTCTTACTACAAACGTGTCAGAGTCCTTCAATGGGTTATTGAAGTCGGCAAGAGGATTGCCCGTCACAGCCATGGTGCGGATGTCGTTCAAACAGATGACGGAGAGGTTTGTTGAACGGTCTGCAGCTGCAACGGAATTGATGCAGATGAGTGTTGAATTTATGCCAGTGCCTATGAAGAGATTTGAGAAATACAGCCGGCGAGCACATTGGAATTCATTTTTGCAGTATGATAACGCAAGAGGTGTTTTTGAAGTTCGCACCGCTATCCATAATAATCGGGGTAATAATGTACATACTGTAAATGAATCTGTAAGGTTATGCTCCTGTGGGAAATGGTCCATCTACCACATGCCTTGCTCACATGCCATCAAATGTTTTCAACGTGTTGGGTATGCAGAGACCAACTATGTTGATCAACAATATAGTGTTTCCAAGTACCTAAACACATATAGTAGTCAGTTGCAGCCAGTGGGTGCTGAGCATTATTTGCCTCCGGAACCATTTAAAATGGTGTGTAACAAGTCCTATTTGCGTAAAAAACAGGTGCAGAAGAGAACACGTATACGGAACCAAATGGATGTTAGTGACACCGTTTATGTGCGCAAATGTGGTATATGCTCGCAAGCAGGACACGACCGTCGTAAATGTCCTTCAGCTGGTTTAGGTGGCAAAACAAGCTCGTGGTGGGTGTTCTTCTAGTGTACCTAACTACCCATGAGTTGATGTTGTAATAATTAGTTGTTATGTCTATATTGCAAGATTTATGAAATAAAATTATGCTTGTTAACTATGATTTGTACTTTCCCATTTTACCTATTTAAATAATAATTTAATAAAATTATCTGTATATTTATTATGTGTGCGTTGTCTTGTCGAACTGAAAAAGCTGACCAGCTGACATAAAGTTGTCTTGTCAACATCATGATATTTAACACGCAAAGTATAGCGCCATTAGATAGTCCGTTATGTGTGTGTTGTCTTGTCGAACTGAAAAAGCTGACCAGCTGACAAAAAGTTGTCTTGTGAACATCATGATATTTAACACGCAAAGTATAGCGCCACTAGATAGTCCGTTATGTGTGCGTTGTCTTGTCAAACTGAAAAAGCTGACCAGCTGACATAAAGTTGTCTTGTCAACATCATGATATTTAACACGCAAAGTATAGCGCCATTAGATAGTCTGTTATGTGTGCGTTGTCTTGTCGAACTGAAAAAGCTGACCAGCTGACATAAAGTTGTCTTGTCAACATCATGATATTTAACACGCAAAGTATAGCGCCATTAGATAGTCCGTTATGTGTGCGTTGTCTTGTCGAACTGAAAAAGCTGACCAGCTGACATAAAGTTGTCTTATCAACATCATGATATTTAACACGCAAAGTATAGCGCCATTAGATAGTACGTTATATGTGTGTTGTCTTGTCGAACTGAAAAAGTTGACCAGCTGACATAAAGTTGTCTTGTCAACATCATGATATTTAACACGCAAAGTATAGCGCCATTAGATAGTACGTTATGTGTGTGTTGTCTCGCCTATAAATAACGGGTTCATTGTAGTTATGTTGTCTGCTCAAAATTTACTAAAAGCAAATATTTTATTAAAAGTAAGGTTTTTTTTACTAAAATCAAATATTACACAAATGGCTCAACCTCTTCGTCCACCAAAGTGCAACTGTGGAAAAGCATGCTTGATACAAAATTATTGGGACAATGGTGAAGTTGGAAGCAGTTACTTGCACTGTATGAACCAGTTTTACAAGGTTCCCGGCGAACCTATTTGTGATTTTCAGGAATGGGTTGATGAACCATGTTATCAGGAATGTTACAGAGAACAACTGCAGTTTCTTCATAATATGTGTTTAAGACAACAGGAACATAAAAAAGAAAGCAATAGAATTATTGTAGACTTGAGGGCGAACCTGAAGGAGGTGGGAGAAGAAAAATGGAAAACACAATGGAATTGTGAAGCACAAAAGGATCGGAAAGAAAATATAAACTGGAACTTGCGGAGGTGAAGGCGAAACTGAAAGAGGTAGAAGAAGAAAAAGAACAACTGGAAGAACGATTTAAGTGGTTGGAGCGGAGAATAAATAGCAACCGGGGCTAAACATTGGCATGTATGTGTTTAGTGTATTTTTCATATTTCATGTATTTTTATTATGTTGGCCTGCTATGTTTGTGTTTGTGATTGTGTTTGTGATGTAGTAGTAATATTTTCCTTGTTTGTTGTACTAAATTTTATTTTAATTGAAGTAGAAATTAAGTTTAAGTGCTTGTGTTGTACTACATTTTATTTTAATTGAAATGGAAGTTAAGTTAGTACTTGTGTTGTACTAAATTTTATTTTATGAAACTATCAAACGAATAGAGAACTAAAAAAAGTAATGCGCATATTCGATTAAATAATATTGTTAATGTATACAAAAATATTATTTACACCATGTCAATGTGTCCCGCATCCGGTGTGTCTCAATGCAGCCGCTGGCCTGAGGCGCATCCCCTCCCGCCCGGGTACGCTATCAGGATCATCATCATCAAGTCGTCTCCTTATAGCCGGATGCGGCGCAGGATGACATGTATCGGTGGTGCTGTCAGCTCCAGTAGAAGGCTACATAATAATATGAAACTTAGTATAGAAAACTACATAACAATTCACAACAATTTATATTGTTACCATCATCGTCTTTAGATCCTGAATGTAGTCATCTGTCGCTGCATCGCATGAAGCCTTAAAAAGGAAATTAATAAAGTTAAAGAAAATAAATAAGTTACAGTTAAAACAAATTCAAATTCAATACTAATAAACTCATACCTGCGCATGTGATGGAGCCATAACTCAGTCGGTACCCACTATAAAAATCTCGGGTCGGTCGATCCTCAACAGTGGTAGACGGGCCTGGGAAGTATCTACCCCAATACACTCCTTGAATATCCAAGCCCGTGATCAATAATTGACCCGATGGGGTCACCTGCGATGGCATTGGAGTGCGATAAATTCCAAGGCTGTAAGACGGCATGTCCGTCTCATGCATGCCACCTGCCATATCAGCAGCAGCATCATCAGCAGGAGCCTCAATGCCCCCTTGCTGGAGACCACCTCCTCTCCACCCACGACCACGTCGTCCGGCACCACCAGCTCGTCGGCCACCACCAGCTCGTGAGATACCACGACCCCGATGGTACTGCGCTAGGTCCATATAATCAGCCTCGTGTGCCAAACGCTGATCCAATCGGGCTCGCTGCAGTGTCTGGGCAGCCACATCCATGAATCGACGAATATACTCCTGCATGGCCACATGATCGTGGACATAACTCTGCATTTGCTGCCCCATATGATAGACGGTATGCGATCCAATCGCCTGCACAAATTAAAAAATGTAAACTACATATTTGGCACTAAATTACAGCTATATAACTAATAATAACAGAAAACATACCAGGGCCTCGTGTCTCCCGACCTATGGGACGTACTGATGAACTGGGTTCCCGATAAAAAGTCGGGAAATAGTGCGGTACCATGTCATATAACATGGAATAGGAAAGTGCTGCGGAGGTGGGGTCAAGTCCCCTCGCCTGTCCCAGGTACCCAACTGCTCGTTAAGCCATGCCATAAATGTGTTGTCCGCTCTGGACTGATCATCCCTCTCATAATGTAAAGCATGCCATGCAGGCAGAGTCGGTATAGGTTGCGGCAGGCCAAACTGACGAAATACCCGCTTAGAGGCATGGTGCTCGACAATATCGAGGCATATGAGCGGGACAGAAGCCCTCCAAATATGTCGTCCGAACGTGCAATACGCTGGCAGGGTACCTATCACCTCATCGCTGTACGACGTCCAGATGAACTATCAAATAAGAACACAAACCGTTAGTATGCACAACACTAAGTTAATCTATAACAAGTAAGTTTAGTTAGATATTCACCTGTGCGTCTTCCAGAAGATCCAACACATCCCTGCAGAGGGGGAGATTATGATGGGCATCATACTCTCGTGCAAGAATACGATGCATAACCCACCTACAGGCTAGAGGGAGTTGCGGAATTTCTATATTAGCAGGTAGTTGTGGTAGAGGTGGCTGAAACTGCAGAAATCGTTCCCAGACCCAAACCTAACATACAAAGTTGACGTAAAGTATAAGATTAACTATAACTAGGTAGAATTGTAACTAATGGACATATTATTTGAATATGTTGTCACCTCTAGAAGCGGCAGAAAGCCACCAACGTCTCTCTGTGTGCCGATGCAAGCCCGACACATCTGCCTGTACAGATATGAGATGACAGCACCACCCCAGCTGTACAAAGATGTATCCTCGAACCGGGCAATATGATGCAGAAAACGGAGGCTCACTAGGTTTCCCGAAGTGTTCGGGAACAAGAGCCCCCCAAATAGAAGGAGCAACAACAGCCTCGTATATCGCTGTACATCCACCTCAACTGACTCATCGGTGATAGTATGGTGGATCTGCACCAGGTGGTCTCTAATGGGGACCAATTGTATACGACTGGACCCAGACGCCACTGCCTCGTCCTCCGGCATGAAACCCGTGAGCATGTGCAGCATATCCCAATATTCTTGTCGCAGGCAGTAAAACTGCCAAGCCATCAGCGGACAGGCCATATAAAATCTCAGCGTCCTGGAGTGTGATGGTGGCCTCGTCGATGGGCAAATGGAAAGTGTGCGTCTCCGGTCGCCACCGCTCAATCAAGTCTGTGATCAAAGCATAGTCGAGCTGTATCCGACCAATCCTAATAATCCTATATAATCCCATCTCCTCCAGGTAATGGACCACGCGGGGATGTAGAACGCGGAGAGGACTCAAAAACTCCCACAATAGATCCACTCTCCTAACCCGGAAATTCTGCGTAAGCAACTGTCCGTCCCATATATACTCGGATCTATGCTGGGGCTGTAGGGCTAATAGATCCAACGTCCAGGGGCCGGGATGTATAGTCGCGTCCATGTCGTCAACTGTAAATTCATATTTTTAATAACTTAATTGTACAAATTATATATATTTATTTATGGGTTCAGGGCTCGATATTTTGAGGACCAGTGACACCAAACTATCATTAATAATTATGTGTTTTTATTATAATTTAAATTCATATTTTTTAATAACATAATTGTACAAATTATATATATATATATATGAGTATATATATATATATATATATATATATATAATTATGTGTTTTTATTATAATTTAAATTCATATTTTTTAATAACTTAATTGTACAAATTATATATATATATATATATATATATATATATATATATATATATATATATATATATTATGTGTGTGTGTGTCACTCT
This sequence comes from Nicotiana sylvestris, assembly GCF_000393655.2. NCBI lineage: Eukaryota > Viridiplantae > Streptophyta > Magnoliopsida > Solanales > Solanaceae > Nicotiana > Nicotiana sylvestris. The sequence goes on along the minus strand of NC_091068.1, from coordinate 92,753,624 downwards.
GATGGAATCAGGATTAAAACACTATGAGTTAAAAAATTATATATATATATATATATATATATATATATATATATATATATATATATATATATAATTATGTGTTTTTATTATAATTTAAATTCATATTTTTTAATAACTTAATTGTACAAATTATATATATATATATAATTATGTGTTTTTATTATAAATTATAATTTAAATTATATATATATATATATATGAATTTTTATACAATTATTAACTTAATTGTACAAAGTTTGCATTTTCAACAACCAATATAAGTTACTTAAACAAAAGGAATTCTAAGCTAAAATACTACACATTACTACGCTACAAGGCTCTAAATTTTACTACGCTATAAGGGTCTATGTTTTACTACGCTAAAAAGGTCTGGATTTTACTACGCTAAAAAATAATCTAAACTAACCATAAATAACAAATAAATTTAATTGCAAATAAAATACAAAACGACATGAAAACACATATATATAAATCAGGATATTAACAGACAAATTTGTTTTACTAATTTATATTTTTTTAGAAAACACTAATATTAAATCCAGATAAATTTAACATGCTAGTTTCGAAAAAAAAAACACAAACCTAAATAGAACACATACAAATCAAATAATATGCATTATTATAAATGTTTCAACTTAAAATAAATCGAAATACCTCGATTTAGAATTTTGGCAAAGCAAAAAGATTGAAATTTTGGCTCTGAAATTGTGAATCAACAATAACACGAAGCTTTATTCGAATGTGAGACTCTTTTTCTTCGAGTTTTATGTGTCGGGGGGACCCAAATTTTTTTTTTAAAAAAATGGCAGAAACGGGGTGGTGGGGGACCAAGAAGAGATGAAGTCTTTAAAAAATGGAGGATGAATCGAGATGGAAGACGGAGGAGTATAAAATATCTATGTATAGCGCAACTATACCTGGCGCTATACATTAATGATGTATGTATAGCGCCAGGTATTGTGGCGCTATACCTGGACGTGTCAGATTTTACAGTATAGCGCCACAATACCTGGCGATATACATTAACGGTGCCGTTACTATTAGTATATAATGTCAGGTATTATGGCGCTATATATAAAAATATCATTTTTTTTACCACCTATTTATGTAGATTGAATCCAAAAAAACCACATTTTTATTCCGGACTCTCCTTTTACCACTGTCAAATTTGACAATGGCTATCAGACGTACAATGAATACCCCAACTTTCCATCATGAGTATCCCCTCAATTGTACTTCACTAACTACGTATAACTGAGTTTTCAGATCAGTACAGTGTTCCGATCCCTTTTTCTTTTACCTTTTACCCTTTTTATCTCTGTTTTTTGTTTAGAAACAGTAATTTGTTTGGAAGATTTAACTTCAGTTATGGCTGTGGCGCTGACTTCAATGTTCCACATACACCACTTCACTTTATTTCGATTCCTAGTTACCTTCTTTTTCATTTTCCATAATTATAATTACTGTATACGAAATTTACGTAATTAAATCTGTATCTTAAAATTTTTAACACTTCTTATCAAGGAGGGACGCAAATTCGTGATGTCATGTTAAAGATGGTGCAACTTTTTTGGTATGTTGATCCGAAGATAAAAGAATTTATAGGAGAGTACGCAAAGACTTGTCAGGATGTCCCTATCATTATTTTGGTCTAAGCACGCTTAGTTAATTTTGTATTTCAATGAATTCCGGTGTATTAGTGCTCATATAATTTAAATTTCTTTTTTGGCAAAATACATCGATAGTCTCTTAAAGTTATCTTCACTTTTCACTTAGACACTTCATCTTAAATCTGTTCCCTTTGAACACTCCAATTACAGCTTAAATGTGTCATTTGGACACAAAATTCATAGGCACCCAAACACAAAAGTGTCAAAATGTGAGCTGAAGATGAATTGTCTAAGACGAGAATTTCAGAGTGTAGGAAATGGAAGCTATCAGAGAATGAGCTCAAAATGAATTGTTTTTTTCATTTCACATATGTCCAATCTATATATACAAGGCTGATGTTAACCGACCTACTTATGACAGCTCATTTACAGCTAATCTAACTAATTAACTGATTTTTCAACAGATAATTAACACTACTTCTAACTATAGTTAATTCTACTAACTCTAACTATAGCTAATTTCTAGACTTATTAAGTAACTCCACTCTCAACAAAAAAGTGCATGTAATTCACACACCTAAGCGACGAATATGTTGGGAAAACGTGGATTTAACTTAATCCCACTCGTCGTATCTTCCTAATGGAAAAATTAATTTTCGGCCATTTCTTTTCCAAAACGCAGCAGCAAACGAATAGAACATAAGGAATACATTATCAATAAAATCATTAGCAAACAAACAAGAGCAGCAAATGAAGGGAGCAAAACGGAACAAAATGAAAATAGTTGAGAGTAATGAAAGTAGATCCAACGTAAATGAACAAAAAATGAGGCTTAATCATAATAACCAATAAACAAAAGCATGAAGGTTGCCAGAAACACTAAAATTCGACTAAACCACAAAGTCATCGGAAAACAAATTTTGACCGGATTAAATAATGGTGGAGTTTCAGCATATGTTTTTAGATCTATAATCTGTAGACAAAAATAAAAAAAAAATAAAAAATAAAAAAGAGGAGAAGAAAACACTGACGCATAAAGGTCGCCAAAACTTATTATTTCCAGTCAGATATGCTCGAATCTAGTCGCACCTGGTTAAGATTAAGATTCAAGTCACAAAATTTAATTGTTGAGCAAAAAGAGAAACTTCGTCGGGAAAAATGAAGTTTTGCTGGACAAATGAAAATGAGAGGGCTCTTGCCACAGTTCTTGTTCGTGCCATCCTATGGTGGCTCACATGGTGGAAGATAAATAGAAAAGATGAGGTAGGCAGCTACCGGCGCTGCTACTTTTCCGTCCAGAATTGCAGCGTCAATTAGATCTTAAAAATGATAAGGAAAATGAAAAGTTTATGATGGTGGCCACATTTAAAGGTGGTAGTAGGGTGTGCGCGTCAACTAAAGGAGGATACAGACATACAGTAGTAATGATATGAACAAATCTAAAAACAATTTGGGTTAAGAAGATGACCGGAAAATTTTTCCGCATAAGCTATACATTTTCCGACAAGAAGTATGTGGAGATTTTTTTTTGAATGAATTCACGCGCTTGAAAAATATGAGAAACACTTACCTTGTCATGTCAGTGCATTGTGTCTAAATGACACAATAAAAGTCTAGTTTAAGTGTTCAAGTAGAACAGGCTTAACATTAAGTATCTAAGCTCCCGTTTGGCCATACATTTTGGCAACTTTTTTTCAAATCTTTTTTGAAAATATTGTTTGTGTTGCGGGAACCAAATGTATATAGTGTGAATGAGTCACAACTACTATAACAAAAATTATGGCAGCCACAAAATGATAAATAAGACAATAAAGCAACAATAAAAGGAACACCAGAATTTACGAGGTTCGGCCAATTTTGCCTACTTCCTCGGACACAACCAATATTTTATTTCACTCCAAAAATACAAGTGAAATAATACTAAAGAGAGAAGATACAGATGTCTTAAGAAGATAAGAAGGCAAATGAGAGGTGTATCTAAATCCTAAACATTAGGCCTCCTTTTATAGGGAAAAATTCCCTACCAAATGGCTAAACCACCGATGTGTGATTTGCCAAATTCAACAAATCTCCACCTTGGCAAAATTTCACATCTTCAATTTTCTCTCAATAACAAATTTTGGTTGTGTTTTCATCTTCAATCTTCAGTGTTCAACAATGTTGATCAAATCCAAACAATGTTGAAACTTGACCGCAGTCACCACTTTTGTCAGCATATCAGCAGGATTCTCTGTAGTATGAATTTTCTTCACCATGACTCCACCTTCTTCTATGATTTCTCGTATGAAATGATACCGAACATCAATGTGTTTCGTCCTTGCATGATAAACTTGGTTCTTTGATAATTGAATAACACTTTGACTATCACAAAAAATTGTGATACTTTTTTGTCCAATACCAAGCTCTTTTAGCAACCCCTGAAGCCAAATTGCCTCCTTCACAGCCTCTGTAATAGCCATGTACTCTGCCTCTATTGTAGACAAAGCAACTGTTGACTGCAAAGTAAACTTCCAACTAACTTGTGCCTTTGCAAAAGTAAACACATAACCAGTAGTTGATCTTCGTTTGTCCAGATCACCCGCAAAATCTGAATCACAATATCCAACTACAGACTGATTGCATTCCTGCTCAAAAACTAACCCAACATCTACAGTATTATGAATATACCGTAGAATCCACTTCACAGCTTGCCAATGCTCCTTTCCTGGATTATGCATATATCTGCTAATAACTCCAACAGCTTGTGAAATATCAGGTCTCGTACAGACCATTGCATACATCAAGCTACCAACAACATTTGCGTATCGTACCTTTGACATATACTCTCGTTCAGCTTCATCTTTTGGCGACATAGTAGTACTTTAATGGGGAGCAAGTGGAGTACTAACTGGCTTAGTCTTCTCATTTATGTCAAAGCGCTGCAGTACTCTCTTCAAATATTCTTTCTGAGATAAACAGAGTTTCTTTGAACGTCTATCTCTTATTATCTCCATGCCACGAATTTTCTTTGCCTCACCCAAATCCTTCATCTCGAACTCCTTCTTCAGTTGAATCTTCAACTTATCAATTTCTTCCGAATTCTTGGAAACTATCAACATATAGGAGAAGATATACAAAGGAATCATCTTTAAGCTTGTGCAAATACACACAATGATCGTATTTGCTTCTCTTGTACCCTTGCCGCAACATAAACTCGTCAAATCGCTTGTACCATTGTCTAGAAGATTGTTTCAATCCGTACAATGATTTTTCAAGTTTGCACACCATATTTTCTTTTCCAGCAACTTTGAATCCTTCTGGCTGAGTCATGTAGATTTCCTCCTCCAAGTTTCCATGTAAAAATGCAGTTTTTACATCCATCTGAACTAGTTCCAAATCCAATTGTGCTACCAAAGCCAACATAATTCTAATGGAGGAATGTTTTACAACTGGAGAAAATACTTCATTGTAATCAATTCCCTCCTTTTGAGCATATCCTTTGGCCACCAATCTTGCTTTGTAGCGAACATCTTCTTGGTTAGGAAATCCTTCTTTCTTTGCAAATACCCATTTGCACCCAATTGCTTTCTTTCCCTTCGGGAGATTGGCCAATCTCCATGTATGATTCTGATGAAGGGACTGTATTTCATCATTCATGGCAATCCTCCACTTATCTTCTTCTGAACTTTGGACAGCGTCTTTATAAGTGGTAGGAACATCATCAGCTACAATTGAGGTTGCACAAGCAACCGTCTCTATGAGACAAACAGGTTTTGTTATTGTCCTTTTTGGCCTGCTGGTTGCTATTGATTCAAGTTGTTGTTGAGGTTCCTGAGTTGGAATCTCCCTCTCTACTGGCTCTTCTTCTAGAGGATAATCTTCATATGTTTCCTCCTCTGCTTCTTGTGTAGGAAAAATAAATTTTTCCTCAAACTTCACCTGCTTAGAAGCACCCTCATTTTGTTTGGTATCTTCTGTTACCTTATTTACCATAGCAGATTCATCAAAGGTAACATCCCTGCTGAATATTACTTTCTTTGTCATAGGACACCATAAGCGATATCCTTTGACTCCAGAAGTAATCCCCATAAAAATAGCCTTCTTTTCCCTTGGATCCAATTTTGACTCTGTTACATGATAATATGCAGTTGAGCCAAATACGTGCAAAGAGTCATAATCTACAGTAGGTTTTTCATGCCATTTTTCAAATGGTATCTTGCCATCAATAGCAATAGATGGTAGACGATTAATGAGGTGGCATGCATATGTAACTGCCTTAGCCCAAAATTCTTTGCCCAAGCCAGCATTGGACAACATACACCGTACCATCTCCAGCAAGGTCCGGTACATACGTTCTGCCACTCCATTCTGTTGTGGTGTATGTCTGACAATGAAGTGTCGGACGATGCCATTATTTTCACAGACCTTATTAAAATGATCATTTTTGTATTCACCTCCATTGTCTGTGCGAATACACTTGATCCTCCTGCCTGTTTGATTCTCCACCATCATTTTCCATTTGAGAAAAATTCCCAACACTTCATCTTTTCTCTTTATTGTATACACCCACACTCTTCGGGAAAAATCATCAACAAAGGTTACAAAATAGTACTTCCCACCCAATGAAGGTGTTTTGGATGGACCCCAAACATCAAAGTGTACATAATCCAAAATACCTTTAGTATTATGGATTGCTGTACCAAATTTAACCCTTGTCTGTTTCCCTTTGACACAATGCTCGCAAAACTCCAAGTTGCAAGCCTTTACTCCTTTTAACAATCCTTGATCTGATAAAGTTTTAAAGTATTTACCTCCAGCATGTCCCAAGCGCATGTGCCATAGCCTGGTTGCTTCTGCCTCTTTTTCGTCACTGGATGTTACTGTCGCTGTCCCAATAACTATACTACCGCGATAACGGTACATGTTATTGTTCTTCCGATTGGCCTTCATTACCACTAGTGCACCAGAGCATACTCTCATCACTCCATTTTCTGCAATGATTTTGAACTATTTTGATTTTAGGGCTCCCATAGAGATGAGATTCTTCTTCAAATCCGGTACATATCGAACATCTGTTAATGTTCTGATCATTCCATCATGGTTTCTTAATTGTATTGAACTAATGCCATATGATGTAATAGGGTTGTTATTCGCTGTGTGGATGACTCCATATTCTCCTTCTTGAAAATCCACGAACCAGCCCTGTTGGGACACATATGATAGCTACAAGCCGAGTCCATCAACCATATGTCTGATGATGTTGATGGCTCTGTTGTAACTAATGAGAAGTCTGAATCATCACAATCAGCTACATTTGAATCCATAATGGCCTTTCCATTGTTATGTTTGTCCTTATTCTTCAACTTTGGAAAGTCTTTCTTCCAGTGTCCCTTTTCTCGACAAAAGACACATTCATCTTTGCTATGTCTAGATCTTGACTTGGATCTTCCGTTCTTTGTCCACATTTGATTTTGAGGACGACCCCTCACAACCAGTGCTTCTCCTTCTCCGTCCTTTTGTTTTTCTCCCTTTCTTTGTTCATAGCTGTACAAAGCCGAACAAACTTCTCTGAGAGAAATTTCGTCATTCCCATGGAGTAGAGTAGTTTCAAGGTGCTCATACTCATCAGGAAGTGACTCCAACAACATCAAGGCCAAGTCACCATCATCAAAAGTTGCATCCATATTTTGCAAATCTGTGACCAACTTATTGAAACTGGTGATATGTTCGTTCATTGTGGTACTAGGAACATAGGTGAAGCGAAACAGTCTCTTCTTCATGTACAATTTATTTTGACTGTTTTTCTTCAAAAATTTATCCTCCAGTGCTTTCCATAATTTACTTGCAGAAGTTTCCTTTGTGTATGAATATTTCTGCTCTCTAGCAAGGTAGGATCGAATGGTACCGCAAGCAACACGGTTGATAATTCTCCAATCTTCTTCTCCAATAACATTTGGTCTTTTTTCTTCAATGGCAAGATCTAGCCCTGGTTGAAAAGGGACATCTAGAACCTCGCCTTGCCACATCCCAAAATGTCCTGACCTGTCAAAAATTTCTACCGCAAATTTCGCATTTGACACAATTCTTGTCATAAGCGAAGATGCCAATGATGACGTATTGTTGACACTTGATGTAGATTCTTTTTGTTTATTGTCTCCCATCTTTGACACAAATATTATTTAATAGCTGACGACACAAATCAAGATTATTTCCTTTCTGGTGTGGAAGATCAGACTAAGCTGCAACCACAGAGCATACTTAGACAGAACCTTGACTCAGTTACCAAGATAAATCTTTTCTGATGTGGAAGATCAGACTATGCTGCAACCACAAAGCATACTTAGACAGTACCTTGGCTCTGATACCAATTATTGCGGAAGCCAAATGTATATAGTATGAATGAGTCACAACTACTACACCAAAATTATGGCAGCCACCAAATAATAAATAAGACAATAAAGCAACAACAAAAGGAACACCAAAATTTACGAGGTTCGGCCAATTTTGCCTACTTTCTCGGACACAACCAATATTTTATTCCACTCCAAAAATACAAGTGAAATAATACTAAAGAGAGAATATACAAATGCCTTGAGAAGATAATAAAACAAATGAGAGGTGTATCTAAATCCTAAACATTAGGCCTCCTTTTATAGGAAAAAATTCCCTACCAAATGGCTAAACACCGATGTGGGATTTGCCAAATTCAACAGTTTGTTCATAGTTTAGTGAACTATTTTTGAAAAAATTTCTGAAATTATTTTTCAAGTTCCCAAAATCTAGTTTAGGGTAGTTTTTGGGTGAAACTTTTTCTCCCACTCACAAAACTTCAAATTTTTTTCAAATGAAATGCATGTCCAAACATAATTTCAACTTCCAAAAATTATTTTTCAAAATTATTTCAAAAATTATTTTTTCAAGTTTCAACCAAATCTATGTCCAAACGCTAGCTGAATGAAAAGCGTGGACAAATATAATGGTCCGTCGATGTATTCTGCCTTCTTTTTTCTTGCTTTTATGCTAAACTTATTGTATTGTCTTTTATCTTTTATTTTTACTTATGGGTCTTTTTTTGGCTTTTGATCAGAAAAGGAAAATTAAATAGCGTCTCTTTCTACAGCTCCTTTTCTCATTCTTTTTGCCTCTACCTTTTCCTATTAGTCTTACTTTCCTTCTGATCAGGAACTGAGTAGCTAACTGCACTTGCAGCTTCGGTACAATTTTTCTTGATGAGTGGTGAATGACCAGGGTTCATTCACTCGGATATATGTTGTATGCTAGCTAGTAAAGTGAACTAGTTTTTTCGGGGAAAAAGTGGAAAGGAAATACTAAGAAGTTGACACGCATAATGGTCATACCCTTTTGCACATAACTTCAAAAGACAAATGGTTTGAGGCGTTTCAGCAAAAGTTAGAAAAGTTGAAGTTTGGAAAATAGAGAAGTTTGACCCATAATTGACTTTTGTGATATCGGGGTCGGAATGTGATTCCAAGAGTTGGAACAGCTCCGTTATGTCATTTTGGACTTGTCTGCAAAATTTGGCGGCATTCCGGGTTGATTTGATAGGTTTTGGCACGAGTTTTGGAAGTTGGAAGGTTTGAAAGTTCCTAAGTACGATTCATGGTGTGATTCGTCGTTCCGGCATTGTTTGATATGATTTGAGATCTCGAGCGAGTCCGTGTTAGGTTATATGACTTGTTTGTGTGTTTAGACGGGGTCCCGAGGGACTCAAGTGTGTTTTGGATCATTTTGGGCTACTTTGGATGCTGATTATCTGATATCTGGTGTTGTTCTTCGCATTCGCGAGGAGCTTCTCGCGTTCGCGAAGAAGAATTTGGCTTCTGGAAGTTTGTTCTTCGCATTTGCGAAGAGACACTCGCATTCGCGAAGAAGGAAATCTCAGTTGCACAGGTCTGATTTCGGAGGCTCATATCTCACAATCTATAAGGAATTTGGAGATAATCCAAAAATGAAAGTTCTATCCCTTTGTGTCTAGTTTTTAGAAATGTAAATTACATGGCATGTAGATTTGTGTAAAAAACGTTATGATAGTTATACTACAGGCTATCCAGGAAGAGTTCGAAAATCACTACTGCACAGGGTTGACTTTGGAACCTTATATCATGCAATATGTAATTACTCAGGAAATGAGCAACCTATGAAACAATAGCCCTTGGTGTCTAGTTTTTAGAACATCAAACCATTTGTCATGTGAAGTTATGTGAAAAAGGGTATGACCATTATACTAAAGGCTGTCTAGAGAGTGTTCCATTTGTCAGACCGTGTTATAATATAAATGCTCATGTACTCCGTGATACCCGAATTTTTTTGGAGAATTTTGTATTGAGTTATAGTGTTTTCATCTAGTTTTTATGAGATTCTTACTTACTTAAACCTATTTCTGTACATTTTTAATTTAAGCTGTTGGTATGTGTGAGTTGTCGGCTTACCTAGTATCATGAAAGGCGGCATCACGACACTTGTGAATTGGGGTCGTGACAATGTGTTATCCTCTTCTAAATTTTGTGGGGTTGCTTTTTCTTTTTCTGCGATTCTCCTTCCAATACGTGTTTATTTTAATGTCTGCTTAATGATATTTTCTATTTATTCAACATTTATTTTTTAAATTACTTGTCCATATATATATATATATATATCACGCCAAAAGTGCTAAAGTCTTTGGTATTGCATTTTTATCTTTTGAAGTTAAACCAAAAAGAGTATTTATGTCCACACACAAATTCATAACGTAGACACATCAAATCTAGTGTAATACTACTTTATGTGTGTTATCTATGCATTCAGACGAGCACTCTTAAACTAATAATATAATTAACCAAGCTAAAGAATATCTATAGTAAAAAAAGATGACCTTAATTAATAAAACGAAAGCATATGGTATAAAATAACGTAAGCGAAAGAGTCAAAATAGAACCACAGGTTTTGTAGTAGAATTGAAGGACATAGCAGCACTAGCAAAGATGTGATAGCAGGTAGGAATTAGGGGAGAGCATGTACAAGCGTGGAGCTGAATAGTCATGTCAATGCATAACTTCATTTAATGTTCTTTATTTTCTCTTCGAGATCTTGTCTTGATGCTGCTGTTTGTACTGCTCACTGTATAGTTATGAAGCTTACACAAATGTCCACTCTAGATATTATTATTTGAACGGATCTTTTCCCCTTTTAGTTTCGGGAAATCTTTCAAAAGAACATGTGGAAAATTTAAATTTTAACTAAATATGATTAAATGCCTTTATACTTTTATTAATTTATGCTAAAACTTGATATTGAAGCAAGAAATAGACCTAAAATCACCGAATATGAAAGACATCTCGGTAGATTTAATTAGAATATTTTGAAATCTACATTAACATAAACCTAGCAAAAATAAAAAATAAGGAAAATTAAAGATTCTTGTAGATGATATCAACTAGAAGACTAAGACTTACAATAAGACTCATGGCTAGTGTATTTGATATATAACCACTAAATAAAATATTTAAGAAAACCTCTAATATACTAGATAGTTTCTCGAGCCAAAGATCTATCGAAAACAACTTCTCTATATCCACAAAGTAGGGGTAAGGCCTGCGTACACAATACCATCCTTAAATCACACTTGTGAAATTACACTGAGTTTGTTTTATCGAGAATCACCATTAACGACCTTACTCTATCATAATTAGGAACCCTAGCTACTGCTAATGAGCGAGCTTAACTAAGAGAGAAGGCAGAGCATGAGAGCTATGTTTAGGAAATGAAAATTGATTCATTATTGAAGAGATACAGTGCAATCTTATATACATGTGTTCTAACCTCTAATGACAACTGTCAACAACTAATATAACAATTTAACCACCTAACTAACTAATTACATAATTAGCTACTAACTACAGCATATTGACACGTGTCCCTCAATTTATTGCTCATTCAATACTCCCCCTTAAGCTGGCAGGTGCAAACACATTTAGCACTACCAGCTTGGATACAAGATATTCATACTGTAATCTTCCTAATGCTTTTGTAAGGATGTTTGCCTGTTGTTCTTTTGAACTGATGTACAAAGTCTTCACTATGCCTGATTGGGTCTTCTCTCTAATGAAATGACATTCCACCACTATGTGTTTTGTTCTTTCATGATAAACTGGATTTGCTGCTATTTATAGAGCTGCCTTACTGTCACAGTATAGTTCTACAGGTAGGTTCACCTCTGCTCCAAGCTCATTGAATAACCCTACTACCCATACTAGTTCAGACACTGTCACTGCCATGCTTCTATACTTAACTTCAGCTGAGCTATTGGATACTGTATTCTGTTTCTTTGATTTTCATGATATCAAAAAATCTCCATACTTCACAATGAAAATTGTGACCGATCTCCTTGTGTTTGGACATAAAGCCTAGTCTGCATCACAATAAGCTTTCAGTTTCTCTGGCCTCTTTGAGCTCATCAGAATCCTTAGTCCGGGTTCCCTTTTCACATACCTCACAACTCGTAGAGTTGCTTCCCAGTGTGACTTTTTGGGTTGCTGTAGGAATTTGCTGAGTGTCTGAATTACAAATGCAATGTCCACTCTTATTATTGTCAAATACAATAGCTTCCCAATTAGCCTTTGATATTTTTCTCTATCTTGAAGTAGTTCATCACTTGCGACTTCATTCAGTTCTTTATTTGTCAATTTCTTATTGCTATCAAGAGGAGTCCAGGATGGTTTTGCAGCACTCAGCTCTGCATCTGCTATGAGCTTCAGTGCATACTTTCTTTGGTTCATAAGAATTCCTTTCTCTGATCTACTGAGTTTCAAACTCAAGAAATATCTGAGTTCTCCTAGATCTTTGATCTTGAATGCCTTATGTAGTCTTGTCTTGGTTTCCTAGATTAGCTTTAAGTCAATCACAGATACCAACATATCATCAACATAGACAAGTATGATGATTGTACTGCTATCCTTCCTCTTTGTAAACAAAGAGTAATCTAGGCAGCTTTGCACAAAACCAAATTCTTGCAAGGCATCTGTCAACTTCAAATTCCATTATCTACTGGCCTGTTTGAGCCCATAGAGGGATTTAACAAGCCTGCACACAACTCTAGGCTCCCCCTGGCTGGTGAATCCCTCTGGTAACTGCATGTAGACTTCATCATGTAAATCTCCTTGAAGGAATGTATTGTTCACATCCATTTGATGGATGCGCCAATTTTCAGCTGCTGCAAGAGCAATGACTGATTTGACTGTTGCAATTTTTAACACCGGGGAGAAGGTTTTATTGTAATCCAATCCTTCCCTTTGGTTGTAGTCTTTATCAATCAATTGAACTTTGAACCTCTCTATAGAATCATTTGCATTGTACTTCACTTTATAGACCCATTTGTATCCTATTGGTCTCTTCCCTAATGGTAATTGGATAAGTTCCCAAGTGCAATTGTCTTCTAGTGCTTGAATTTCTTTTTTCATAGCTGCCACCTATCTCTTATCTTTGGATGCCTCCACAAAGTTTCTTGGTTATTCAATAGCAGAGAATGCAGTTAAGTAATTCTTATATTTGTGATGCATAATACCATACCTGATTGAATTACTGATGGAATGAGGATTTTAATGAGTTGTGGTGGCTGCAGCTGTAACATAATCTGTAAGCCAAATAGGTGGCCTTTCATCCCTGTCAGATCTCCTCAAAGAATCAGCGGGTGGGTCTTCTAATGGCTGATTATCAACTTCAAACTTCTAATGTCTGATTATCAACTTCAAACTAGTCTGATGGATTAGGATCATCATCTAAGCCCATGCTGTGAAAATTAATGTCTTGAAGGAGGTCTTCGACATCATTTGGTGGATTGTGGATAGCAGTAAGTGATTCATCTACCGAGCCATTAGAAGCTTCAATGATTGGATCAACAGCATCAGGGCCTGCAATAGCATCTGCATTAGCACCTACATCACGTGGCAACCAATGTGCCATACCAAGATCATCATTGAGTGGGACTGCACTTGTAGTATCAATAAATATAGAAGATCTGCTGCTGCTCTGTTGCTTGAAAGGAAAAATATTTTCCTTAAAGACTATATCCCTGTTCACAAAAAAACACATATTTGGTCATATCATAAAATATGTAGCCCTTTGTCACTTCAGAGTATCCCATGAATGCTGCTGGAACCGCTCTTGATTCAAATTTGTTATGGTTATGCGTCCTCTTAGCATAGCATAAGCATCTCAGAGTTCTGAAGTGATCCCAGCTAAGCTTCCTATTATGAAACACTTCATATGGACTCTTCCCTTGGAGTACTACTGTAGGCATCCTTTTAATAATATAGGTTGCTCCAAAACATAATGCCCCCAGAATTTTATAGGTATGCTCCCCTAAAACCTAATGGCTCTTGCTACTTCTAGAACATTTCTATATTTCCTCTCATCTATCCTATTCTGTTAAGGTGCATACACACATGTCCTCTGATGTACTACCCCATATGGTTGAAATAGCTCCTACCATTCATGATTTACAAACTCTGTTCCATTGTCCGACCTAATTATCTTCACTCTTTTTGTATATTAAGTAAGAATCAGCTGCAAAAATCTTCTCAAAACAATTACAACATCAATTTTTAATTTCAACAAATATAACTATGTCATTCGAGAATAGTCATCGACAATAGTCAAAAACAGTTTATTTCCATGAAATGTTTGTACACTATATGGCCCCCATACATCAATGTGTATCAAATTAAATATTGCATCAGCTCTAGTAGTACTATTCTTAAAGCGCAATCTAGTGTACTTGGCTAATGGACATATAATACAATCCTTTAATACTTGTCTACAAGCATCTATAGGCAAGTGAAACATTTGATTTATTGTTCCAATTGAGGCATGTCCTATTCTCCTATTCCATAGTCCAATATTTTTTTCTTCTTTTCTGATAGAGAAACCTTGTATTGCTGCATTCAACAGACCTTCAGTAGAGGCTTGAGGGATAATTAGGTAGAGTCCTCCTTGTTTTCTACCAATCCCTTCACCTTTTCACTGCAAAGGTCCTGAAATATACAAAAGTTAGGGTAAAAACCAACCATACACCTCAACTCTTTATTGAGTTTAGAGACTTATAGTAAATTGTGCTTAAAAACTGGAAGACATAGTATATTGTCAACTATATCTCCATTACTCAGCTTACATGACCCTGTGCGAGTCACATATGTAATACCTTCATTTGGTAAATGAACCTTTTTTTGCTTCTGCTTCATTTAATTTAATCTTTTTGAGCAACATATTATCATGAGATATCATATGATTAGTCGCACTAGCGTCAATTATCCACTCATTTCTACATGTGTCTACTAGAAAAGCTTTGAGTGTACGTGCCATGTTAGCTGAACTTTCTGCAGCACCAGTACTTTCCTTGTTAAGTAACTTCAGGATTTGAATGTATTGATCATGAGTGAAGAAAACCCTTTTTGATGTATCTGAATCATCGTGTTGATGCTCTTTGACAGTCTGGTTTCCTCCTCTTTGACCCCGCCTGTTGTGATCTTCTACAGACACATTGTGACCAACATGATTTCCTCTTTTCTTCTTGTATTTGAAATCAGCAGGATAGCCTATCAATTTGTAACACTCCTCACGTATGTGTCCTTTCATCTTGTAATAATCACATTGAACGTTGAAGTTCTACTTTGGCCTCTGTATAGGTCCTTCCCTTACTGTCATTAAGGTTGTTACTTTACCTCCTTCGATTGAGGTAAAAGAATTTGACATGCTCCTTTTACTTTCTCTTTCTGTAGGAATTAAATACACCTTTTTTATGGTAGGAACTGGAATCATCATGAGGATTTGGCTTCGAGCTTGCGCGTAGGACTCATTCAGTCCCATGAGAAACTATAAGAGTTTCAAACGCTCCATGAAAGTGACAAATTCCTACGATTTTGCACAGTCACAACCTGGAATTGGGGCGAAGGAGTCAAATTCTGCCTAGAGCAACTTCAATTTCAAAAATACATAGAAACTGAGCTTCTTTCGTGATTGATTGTTGCAATTTGTTTATGAATCTGAAAAATCCTTGAGCAATCGATTTTGTCAAATCGCTCTTTCAATTCTCCCCAAACTACACTGACACTCGAAGAGTATACAATTCCACTGAGCAATTCAGGTTAAACACAATTCATTATCCACGACAATACTATGGCGTTGCATCGTTCCCAGAGATCAACTAGATTCGGACCATAACTTTATTTTTTGCATGTTCCTTTGATGAACCCTAACTTATTACGACATAAAATCGTAATTCGCATCGCTCGGCTCCATATAGAGTAGTTCTTCGGTCCTCTAAATTGCAGAGATATTAATACAACTCCTGAATTATCATTAGCATTCAAAAAAAGCGGATGATTATGTCTTAGCTTTTCCAGCACTTCGTTGTCGAGCGCCATTAGTTGAGTGCACCTGCAAATTTCGGCAAAAAGCTCTGATCAAGTAAGATGACCACACTTGTAGCCCATCGGCTCTGATACCATGTCGAGAATCACCATTAACGACCTTACTCTATTACAATTAGGAACCTTAGCTACTGTTAGTGAGCGAGCTTAAATAAGGGAGAAGGCAGAGCATGAGAGTTGTGTTTAGAAAATGAAAACTGATTCATTACTGAAGAAGAGATACAATGCAATCTTATATACACGTGATCTAACCTCTAATGACAGCTGTCAACAACTAATATAACAACGTAACTAACTAACTAACTAATTACATAATTAGCTACAAACTACAGGCTATTGACATGTATCCCTCAATTTACTTCTCCTTCAATATATTGTTATTGTTGTCTAATGTACTAGATAATTCTTGTATGTGGAGTATTGGAATATTATGAATCTAAATAAAATAACTATGATATCGAGCATTTATATAACTGACCAACTAATATGGTATTGAGGCACATTTCCTTTTTAAAAAAAAAATTATTTTGACAGCTTGCATAATTTAGTTACGGGGTTTTAAATCCTTCATAGAAGACTCACTTACATCAATTATTATCTTCAGTTTTTGTTTCAAGACAAAACCCAAAAGTTTTTGCAAACGTTTGAGTGGATTTCAGTAAGTTCTATAACATTTTAAGATTAGAGAAAATCTAGCTAAAACGGGCAAATATTGTTTTAATTTTGTATTTATAGGGGAAAATCCTAGAACTATGATACTCTACATTCTTTTATCTTTTGGATTCACCAAAGAACCTTTGGACTAATATTTTACAGTGGTTTTGAAGTTTTTAAGATTTAAACTGAAATCACATCTCAGTATATCTCTATTATGAATTGTTGTAACCTTAACTATTGTTACTTCTATACTTTAGAAACTAGTTTTAGGGTATGCGCTTTGCGCGTGTACCTATATCAATAAGCATACAATTTTAAAGATAATATAAATATTACTAAATAATGTGTTTGAGTTATTAAACTTATATATCAAAGAAAGAAATATAAGTTCCTAAAAATGATGAATATTAACATAGTCTATTCAATAGAGCCGTGTCTTTTGATAATTTAATAACAAATGTAGTTGTATATTAAATCAAATATATATATATTTAGTGTATACCTCGTTTACGTCTTCTCAAATGAATTTGAGAATAGTTTTAAAAAAAATCAAAAAAATTTAAATCTTCAAAGGCTATGTATTTTTACTGAAAATAAAAAAAAGTATAATAATTTGTGAAATTGAACTGATAAAATTATAGATTGGAATATAATTTAAGATGTATATACTGAATAATGATTGAGGACTTTCATGAGCAAACTTTTTTCTTTTATTGAGTTAGCTATATATTTACCTTGAAAATGGTATTTACAATTATTATTTGATTTTGTGGTTATCAAAATATGTGATTTATTTTAATGCTAATTGTTAGGCAATAGATGCTAAGTGCAAGTAAAGAAAATGAGAAATGCAAACCAATAGGGTCACAAGGATGGGCCTCAAGCTAGCTGGAGCAGGGCCTCGAGGTTTAGCTGGGCTAATAGCAACGAACTATCAATGAAGATCAATGATGATGAGGGCCTCAAAGATGGCCTTTTGCGGTTAATAATGAGCAATTAAGAATAATAAATGAACAATGAAAGAATAAGCAATAAATAGGAAGAACAATTATTTAAGGAGAGAGCAGAGAATGTTGTATTGTATTCAATATGTTGTGTAATCATCCGAATCCCTTTGCAAGATGACAAGGGTATCCTTTATATATGAGGGAGAATCCCAACATAGTACATGTCTAATAATAACGAGGAAATGCTACTGGTACAGCTGTATAATGACTTAGTACGGATTAGTACTATTCTTTACAAACATGGTCAGCTCTAACCATGTGTATTTGGAAATTTTCCCGCCTCTCCATGACGATCATCGATTGTACTTCTCCGAGGTCGACCACAGTGATCCTTCGATTTGCTCCCTCGAGGGACACAGCTCGGGGTCGCAACTCACGCTCTACTTCGGGCTTCTTCGAGGTTAGGCGTGGGGCGGTATAGTAGCCCGAGAATTGAACGCCCCAATTTTGGCCGTATATAGATAGTCCCCGCGTTTCTTAGAATGAAATAATAAGAAACGACCTTGAGTTCTTGCCTCTTCGATACCCCTATTATGACGTAGCCACGTGAGATCATTAAATAGCATAACAGAAAAGTTATACAGGGGTCTTATCAAACATGATTCTCGAAAATCCTATGAACCGCTACTGGCCGCCCTTTCAAATCCTCCTAGTGACTTATAAATACTCTAATTCTCTATCTTTCAAACCTTTGCAACATCTTTCAAATCTTCAAGTCCTCATTAACAGTTTCCTGCCTTCATCCTTTTTCAGTGTTCATTTCTTTGTTAATTTGCTTTGAAACTTTTGTTACAACCATGGCAAAAACTTCTAAAACGGTACCTCAGAAAGGGGAAGCCCCTTATTCGTCACGCTCGTCTAAGAGCAAAAAGGTAGTGCCCCCCAGCGTCGAGGAGTGTGTGCCTGGGACCTTCGATACAGCCTCCGACTTCAAAGTTGATAAACCTTCTTCTGTATCGGGCCGATGCGAACCCATGTCTCGGTATGTTAGTCTAATAACTGACATAAAGAAGGTGAAAGTAGATTGCCGCTGGGGAAAGGTGGTACAAGTAGAGATCCCTTATCCCGAAGAGGATATAACTACGCATAAACTAGGTTTCCGCAACGCGTATACGTATCCCTTGACCTTGGGTCCTATAAGTTCTTCTTCTCCATCGATAGACCCGGTGATCCTCGATTTATGTCGAGAATATCGAGTGACGCTTGGTCAAATTTATCCTTCTTTTTGGAGAATCGTCTATTTGCTTAGACATTTCTCGAACATGGTCGAGGGGATGGTTTTCACCCTCGATCACCCGTTCAAATTGTATAGCCCTCGCCTCTATCAAGGGGGCCTAGTCAAACTGCAGCATCGGCCTGCCAAAGCATTTTTTGCCAATACTAATAAAGATAAGGACCGGGGGTGGATGAGCCGCTTCGTTCGAGTCAAAACTTCGGACCTTATCCCAGCCGAGAAGATGCCGCTCCCCGAGGAATGGAATATGAGGCGCAAGTGTTGTTACACCGAGCATGTTTTATCACCTGAATTTCCTCTTTTCCTCTTTCGAACTAACTCCTTTGTTGTTTGAATGGATTTTTCTCTGATTGCTTAGCCACCGTGTGGTTCCCCAATGCAGTCAACAACCTTCTGGGCTGGGTTAGACTTTTAGATTCCGCCTCTCCATATGATAAGCGCGTTTGGCGTGATCTGGACAAAACTTGATGGGAGGCCAAAAATCATGGTACGCCCTCACCATTATCACTTCTAAATCCCTTATGAATGGATTTCTTGGCGGTGTGTTTGACATTTTATGCCTATGCAAGCCTCGGGGAAGTTGTTTCAATGAGACTACCTTCTCCTGATGACGAGGAGGCTCAAAGGCCTACCGAAGATAGAAAGAGAAAGGAGGAGACGCTGGTGGAGTCCCCGAGACCAAAGAGAACTAAGGTTCGAAAGCCCAGGATGCAACGGTCTTAACTTCGACGGCAGTTGAGAGTCTTCGTGCTGAAGACGATGATGGTTGCCCGCTGGTACATAGGGCAAGATGAAGCACTGATGCTTCGACGAATTATGGGCAAAAGACTACTAAGTTAGAGGTGTCCGGTGCGGTCCCACCCCATATTGAGGAACCCCTCGAGGAGGGTTTGGGTGCAGTCCCCGAGCCAATCACTAAACAGGATACAACTTGTGTTGATGAACACTTGTTTGGCCCATTTGGAGGATCCGGCCTTGAGGCCCTTCGAGGGAAAGAAGAAGCCTCGATAGATGTTGATGTCATAGGTGGTCTTCAATCGAGCCCATCGTTTTCCTCAGGGCAAATACGGGATGCCTAGAACAGAAGACCATCGATGCGAGGGCATCCCGGGGGGAGGATGAGATGTTTGGATATTTCTTTACTGGCGTTGAAGAGGATGATGATCTTGATGCCCCATTCGTTCTCGAGGAGGCTGCGAAACTCCAAAAACAGGTGATTTTGACATAATCTTCATGCCTTGAGTTTTGATCCTTGTTTTTCTAACTTCTTTCTTTTGTGCTATAGGTCACGATGCTTTATGACCACGCCTTCTCCAAGTTAAGAGCTAAACTGACTCATAGTGAGGAGGAGTTAGAGAAGCTTGCCACGGAGTCGAAAGAGCTAAGGACTCTATACGCCCGAAGGGAGGAGGAACTGAACAGCCTTCGAGCGAGCTCGTAAAAAATGCACCAAGAGCAGGCCAACTTCATTGAGCAGGTAGTTCCATATTCATGAGCTTGCTTGTTGTTTTCGTAACTCGGTGTTTACTATATTGGCTCGAAATTTTCTAGATCGAGCGAAAGGATGCCCAAGCAGAGCAGCTTCTGGAAGAGATTGTGGCCAAAGATGCCGAGATACTCAAGCTAAAGCGGTGCTAGGATAGCACGACCTTGGAAAGGGATACTATCCGATGGGAGTTGGCCTCGACCTAGGGTCTTCTTCAAGGTGCTAAGGAGGAGGCCCATAAATTCCAGGTGCTTCATGTTGAGTCAGATACTGCATTATCCGTGGCTAAGTATGAAGCCGATGCATACTTATATTCGTATCGGAAAGACCATGCTGCAGAAAATACTCAAGCCAGAGAGATATCTTAAGAGGCTGAGCTCAAATCTCCTCATCATGAAGAGGGAAGTCCTACCTCTACTTCCCGCCCGACCGGTGAGACACCGCCGGCTTTGGGTGAGCTAACTTCGAATTGTTTAATCTCGAAGAGAGATTTTACGATAGAGAAACCTCTCAACGCTCCGGGCTATCGAGAGCTGCATCGAGGTTCATTCGATCAATAGAAGAGAGACACCTCGATGCTGTAAGGAGAGACTGTGGATGGGGAGAAAAGGTAAGGCTGCAGGTACCCTCCCGGGAAGAGGATATCATGGCCCACGTAGAGGGGTTCCTGAACTTGTACACGTACCCATTTACGTTGGGTCCTCTTGACCGACTCGTGCTCGAATTCCGTCGAAAACATGGAGTTACTTTAGCTCAGATCCATCTGTCCTTCTGGCAGATTGTGCTCATGATGAGATTTTTTACTGAAAAGGCCAAGCTAGAGTTCACTCTTAGCCATCTCCTTAGATTGTACCGGCCTTTATATCATCGAGGCCTAATTACACTACGACGTCGATCTACCAGGCCCTTTATCTCCAGCGATGAGGAGGACAGGGATCAAGGATGGATGAGTCGGTTTGTTCGAGTGAGGACCATCGATATTATTACTGTAGAGTTCTTGCCGTTTCCTGAGAAATGGAACTTCAAGCGTAAGTGATGCATTGTATTCTATTTTTTTATTCTCAGTGGAGCCAGACTTCGTAAGGGCGTTTTCTTTCCTTTTTTGCAGCGATCCCGTAGATGCCGAATAAGGTCCCCGATCTTGCGGGTTGGGCCTGCAAACTGTCAGCCTCTTCGACTTATGATGAGCGCAATTGGCGAGATTTGTAGAAGGGAAAATGGGAGGCTAAATACCATGGTATGTGCTATGTAGTCCCTTTCTTGAGGAGTACTTTCCCTTTCTTTTGCACTAATTTCTTAGTTGTAGGCATTGGTGAATTTTCTAAGGTGAGACCGTCCCCTTTCGAGGAGGAGGAAGGACCTTCGACTTCTGAGATAGAGAAAGATAATAAAAGAAAAAGGTTTTCGGAGGATGAGGATCCCCACAACAAAGCAGGATTCGCCCGGAGGCGTGAGGAGGATGTTGCCGCTGACGAAGGCTTCATTTTTATTGGTCGCTCCGTGGACATTAATGCACCCAAAGAGAATGACTGTATATTGAAGGCCCGAACCAGGAGGCCTCCTGAAACTGCCGAGCCTGTTGGGCTCGAGGCCCCTAATCTAGAGGGAGAGATCCCACAATCAAGGAAAGGTGGAGGTCCTTTATTACCTGATTTGGCAGCTGGTTCTCGAACGTCGGGAAGTACTCCGAGAGGAATGGGCTTCGACGTATCTCTGCCTAGTCAGAGCGCCTTTGGTTACTCTGCCAGGGCTGATGAGACCGAGCCGGTAGATGCAAAGTCGACCTTCGAGGAAGCTCAACAGCTCTGCTCTATGGTGAGTTCTGAAGTTATTATAATTTTTCAATCTTCATATTTTCTCTTCTTTATCTGAACTTTTCTTTCTCATAGGCCTTCGATAATCTCAATTCTGAGCTTCTTCGCTGTGAGGCTAAGTTGCGCAAAGCCGTGAATGGGGAGAAATCTCCCAAGCTTCTTTGTGAGAAGAAGACAAGAGAGCTGACACATCTTCGATCGGAGTTGGATCGAAGCCGAGATTATGAAGGCAGCCTCAAGAAGCAGGTAACTTTTGTTTTGAGAGAATGTAGGCTTCTTCTCCCATTTTCGGAAACTAATGTTTTGGTATGCCAGTTGCAGAAAAAGACAGAGATGATGGAGCACTTTCAAGGCGAAGTCAGCCAGGTCAATTTTGAATGCAACGATTTGAAGGAACAGATAGATGTTCATGTTGTGGCCAAAAGGAACGCTTTGGCTAAGGCCTCCACCATCAAGATACAACTTTGTAATGCTCGAGAAGGTGACTCAGTCCAGACGAGTAGAATTGCTAAGCTTGAAATAGATCTTTTGAAGATGAAAGCCGAATTCGTGGACGCTCGAGCCGAAGTCGAGGAGGTCCGAGCAAAGGCTGATAAAAAGGTAGCCATCTATTTGAAAGATGCTGCTGAAACTCGTACGAAGTTGAGGGGGGCTTCCGATTGAGAGAGGAGAAGAAATGAATATGCCCGACGTAAATCCTAGAGGGAAACTCTCGAGGAGATTCATGGTAAGGGCTTCGATCTCTCGGGGGAGAAAGAGCAGGCCAAGGCGGATGAGTTTGAGGCCTAGTTCCTCGTTTCCGATGCTGAAGACAACGAGGAGGGGGCCAGTGAGGAAGCTGGTCCCGATGGTGACATAGTCACTGAGGGGGAAAGGCTAAGTTCCCGAGGGTAGACTAGGTTTTTATTTCTTGTTCTTTGTAGAGGGCTCCTTGAGGGGCCGTTGTAAATGTACCTTTGGTTTTCCCTTCATATGAATTTCCACTGGCTCGTGTCTTTGTTTATGTTTCGAGTGTTGATGCTTTTCGATTATTAGTCCGACATGTTAGACTTTTGAGATAGGAACCCTTAGGTTATGTTTGATGAGTAATTGATAATAGTAGACCGTTCAGGGCTCGGTCCTCGAATCAAGTTTTGATTCAGGATTATTGACTCTTAGGTTCTCAACATATTGGCCCTTAGGCTCTTACGTATTGGCCCTTAGGCTCTTTAGGCTGGCTCTTAGGCTCTTACATATTGGACCTTAGGCACTTTAGGCTAGCCTTTAGGCTCTTACGCATTGGCCCTTAGGCCCTTTTTAGATTGGGTCGATGCGACCTTTAATATGGCTGTAGTTTTCCCCATTTCGGTTGAAGACTTTTGAAGTTTTGATTATGCCTTGGCATGTTTTGTATTCGTCCGACTCTTCGATGTCTCAAATAAGAACCTCGATTGTGAGTCGATATATGACGATAATTGAGTACCTCGGGAGGTTTTCTTGAAGGTTGATTATCACGAAGCCTTTTGCTGAAGGCTAATTGTCTCGAAGCCTTGTCACAGTTTGGAGCTAATATGATCGAAGCTCCTTTGCTTATGCAGGAGATAGCCTAATTAATCAATTCTTTTCAAAGTGTTTTCGAAGTATTAGGAGGTCTTTAGTTTTATGGTGGCAGTCGGACATCTCCAAGCCACGTTAATTTGGCCGGGAACCTTTTGATACGACCGTAGTCAATAGTCCCCGGTGAGATCACCTCGGCGTCTATATCGAGGGTATGCCCTTTTAGGGGTCTTACAAGTTCGATATATAGCCTTGGTCTTAATATCGGGGTTGTGCCTTTTTAAGGTCTTATAAGTTTTGGCATGCCTCGTTGAGGTCACAGATTTGGTGTTGCCTTACTTGCTTGAAGTTGCCTGATTGAGGTCTTACGAATTCAAGTTTTCGATGGCTCGATGAGCTGATTGTCGAAGACAGTCCCCGAGTGTTCGAGAGTTCGCTTTTGGCCCTCGAGTCGTCTTATGAGAAAGTAGTGGACTTCTTCGAGGCACAAAGTGTTTTGGTATGCAAAGGGGCTTCCTCAATTACTTGATATATGCGTACATATTTTATGCTTTTGGCGACTCGATTATTCTACATGGATACGGTTCATTTGATCGTTTGGCCCAATACAACATTCTCCAATCGAGCTTCTCCTAGTCATAGCTCGATTTTTTTGAAGAGGCGACCCCCCGGGGTGATGCACCCCAGTATTTGAGGTTGATCGAAGAGAAGCCTTGAATATTTGATGAGTTCTCCTTAGGTAGCATATGGATGTTGCCACATTAAAAACCGCGCCGAAAAAACCTATTTGGGATAAAACCCGGTCTAAGGGAAAAACAGTGCAATACTTGCTTTAAAACCCAATGTCTTCGAGCTGGAGGGTGCTTCGATTCCTCGTAATCGGACACCTGCAATAAGTTAATACAAAACATAAATGAAAAGGGAGAAGGTTGTACCTTAGCTTTGATAGCGTTAGGGCCCTAATATGTTTTAGTTGCTTGCTCCGAGGATGCGGTACGGTCCTTTATTCACTCATCCGGGTGGAGTCGAGAATGTAGGTTATGGTTGCTATTTGACTGTTCGCTTGTCTTTTGGATTCTTCGATGTAGAGGACATAAATCTGGCGATGCGTCGTGAACCGCAAACATCTCTCTTGCTGCGTGTTGCTCCCCGTATACTGCTTTTACTCCATCCTTGGCTAGAAACTTCATCATTTGATTAAGGGTTGATGGCACTGCCCTCATACTGTGTATCCACGACCTTCCAAGTAAGGCATTGTATCTAACGTCACCTTCGATGACATGAAACTTGATATCTTGGATTGCACCAGCCACGTTAACCGGGAGGATGACCTCTCCTTTCATTGTTTCGCTTGCCATGTTAAATCCATTGAGGACTCGAGAGGCGGGTATGATATGGTCGAGCAGTTCGAGCTGCTCCACCACCCTCGACCTGACTATGTTGGCCGAGCTACCTGGATTTGCGAGCAAACGTTTAATTTTAAACTTATTCAAAAGAAAAAAATTACTAGTGCATCATTATGAGGTTGAGACAAGGTCTCGATGTCCTCTTCACTGAATGTGAGAGCGTCCTCTGGTACGTGACTTTGAATTCGCTTTTCCCTGGTGATGGATATTTTCGTTCGCTTGACAACCGGTCCCTTTGGGGTATCGGCCCCTTCAACAATCATGTGGATGACGTGTTGTGGTTTTTCTAGTTCACTCTTCCTGTTAGCCTCTCTTTCCCGAAACTAATTTTTAGCTCGGTCGTTGAGGAACTCTCGAAGGTGCCCTTCACTGATCAGTCGGGCTATCTTCTCGAAGCTGTCTGCAATCCTCGGTACTATGACTGTGAGTGCTGTGATATTTGCATACCAAGTTAGGGTTTCTCTATGAAGGGCCTGACAGTATAGGTTTTGGCCACATGGTATCTTTGATTTCACCTATGGCCGATACGAGACATTGACGTTGAAGTTATACTCGGATAGCCGGGGTGCCTCTACCGGCCCAGTGCACCTATCGAACCAGACTTTACTCATGAGTCCCCGAGAGTTTTGACCTCGATCTGTACTTCGATCACCTCGAGGTATATTACACCTTGGGGCGTCTCTTCGATCTACTACATACGACTGGTATCTTTCCTTGCTTGGTCGACTCCTTTATTGTAAGCCTTTGTTCCTTCATTAAGAGCCTACTAGGATATACTGAGCCCGAGGGGGAGCCTAATTGATCGTCTTCGACCCTGATCTTTGATTGATACCTGTTGTGCACATCCGCCTAGGTATATTCGATCAAATTTTGTTTTAGCTGCTTCGAGGCCACCGAGCTTCGCTTGTTCAAGCCTTGAGTGAAGACCTGTACTACCCATTCATCGGAGACCTATGGTAATTACATTCGCTCTATTTGAAAGCGAGATACAAGCTCTCTTAGCATATCGTTTTCTCTTTGTTTGATTTTGAAGACATCGGACTTCCTGGTGGCGACCTTGATGGCACCAGCGTGCGCCCTCACAAAAGAGTCTGCCAACATGGCGAATGAATCAGCTGAATTCCAGGGTAGGTTGTGATACCACATCATAGCCCCCTTTGACAGTGTTTCTCCAAATTTCTTCAACAAGACCGACTCAATTTCGTCACCCTTCAAGTCGTTCCCTTTTACAGCACAAGTATAAGCGGTAATGTGCTCATTGGGGTCCGTGGTCCCGTTATACTTCAGGACATCGGGTATTCTGAATTTTTTCAAGATGGGCTTCGGAGCCGCACTTGATGGGAATGGCCTCTGCACGAACTTCTTTGAATCTATGCCTTTCAGAATTGGGGGTGCCCTGGGGATCTGATTGACCCTCGAGTTATAAGTCTCTACTCTTTTATAGTTATCTTCTGTCTTCTTTTCTCCTGACTCAATTCTTTTGGTGAGATCCTTGAGCATCTTCATAATAGCGGGGTCTGTTGCTGACCCGTTATTGCTCGATCTCTCCGGTACCTGCTCGACTCGAGGAGCCGTTTTCGGTGCTGCTGTGCTTGGGATATTTTGTTCACTTTGCAGCTGAGCAATAGCCACTTGTTGTGCTTGCAACATTTCAAAAATGACTTGGAGGCTGACTCCTCCTTCTTCCACTCCTCGTGCTTCTTGGCCTCCAGCCTAGTCTTCCCTGCGTCCATTCCTTACGGGGTCTGTGCCTACTTCCTCATTTAGAACGTTGTGGGAGCTGATATCAACTGGCTTCATGTTTGGCACTCCCTCAGGGTTTACAAGTGGTATACCCAACCCTATGCCGCTATTTTCTCCAAGTTCTTTATTGTCGTGAAGAGGTGCAGTTTTTGTTCTAGACATGATTAAGCCTGAAATAAAAGAATCTTTGACAAGAAAAAGTGTGAAGAGTAATGTGTGTTATCAGAAAACTAGCACCAAAATAATCACTATCATTCTTAGCCCCACGATGGGCATCAAATTGTTTACCTTGAAAATGATATTTACAATTATTATTCGATTTTGTGGTTCTAAAAATATGTGATTTATTTTAATACAAGTTTTTAGATTAATATATGATAAGTGGAAGTAAAGAAAATGAGAAACGCAAACCAATAGGGTCACAAGGCTGAGCCTCGAGCTAGCTAGAGCAAGGCCTCGAGGTCTAGCTGGGCTAATAGCAACAAACTATGAATGAAGAATCAATGATGACAAGGGCCTCAAAGATGGCCTTTAGCGGTTAATAATGAGCAATAAAGAATAATAAATGAACAATGAAAGAATAAGCAATAAATATGAAGAACAATTATTTAAGGAGAGAGCAGAGAATGTTGTATTATATTCAATATGTTGTGTAATCATCCGAATCCCTTTGCATGATGACAAGGGTCCCCTTTATATGAGCGGGAATTCCAACATAGTATATGTCTTATAATAACGAGGAAATGCTACTGGTACAACTCTATAATGACTTAGTACGGATTAGTACTATTCTTCGCAGACCTGGTCAGCTCTAACCATGTGTATTTGGGAATTTTTTCGCCTTTCCATGACGATCATCGATTGTACTGCTCTGAGGTCGACCACAGTGATCCTTCGATATGCTCCCTCGAGGGACATACCTTGAGGTCGCACCTCACGCTCTGCTTCGGGCTTCTTCGAGGTTAGGCGTGGGGCGACATAGTAGCCCCCAAAATCGAACTCCCCAATTTTGGCAATATACACTATATAGGATCAATATTCAACAATTTCATATACAATTTATTTTATTACACTGACACAATTTTTTTAAAAGCATGTAAATTTCTTACAAAAAATTACTCATTGAGATGGGAGACACGCTCAAAAAATATAAGTTCCTAAAAGATGCAAATTATTTCAAAGTTTTCTCCTACTTGAACCATATATTATTCTCTTGTCAATTTGTGTAATATTTAAAATCTACATTTAATAATTAGAGTAAACATTTAATTAGGTACAAAATCTCTTACTTTCAATAGTAACAATATATGGAAACATCTAGTTAGAATTATAAGCTCCCTAATAAGAAGAATGAATATGAACATATTTCCATGGAAGTTGCCGTGATGATATATAAGGTAAAGAAATGTAATGATTTTATTATTTCCAATAATATCTACTTTAAAGTCCTTAATATTAGGACTTTCTAACATAATTTAAATAAGGAAAGAATTAATATTTAAAATTTTAGTTAGTTTTAAAGTTCTAAATATTAGGAAAATAATTAAATTATGATTTTATCTAATGTAAAATTTATTTTTAAAGGGTAAAAAGAGAGAATGGCATTTTGTTAAGGGCCTTCGTACTTTTAATATAGTATAGATAATTGGGATTTTTACCTATCTATACCATATATGAAACCTTATTACCCTCAATGTTTAAGGTTTGATTTAATTACAAACCCGTATACCAAATTACCAACCCTATACCATACTTAATTAAGGGTCTAATTAATAGGCAGTTTTTACTCCTTAATTAAAGGTATCCATATATCCCACGTTTCTCTCTCCCCTTAATTCCTAAGATCTGACCATATTCGTTTTCCCCCTCCGATTTCTTTCTCTTCTCCGTTCCTTCTTCTTCTCAAAAAATACAGAGATGAGACCCATTGAGTATATCATCTTCATCGTGGTAGATGTTTTCCGCCATCTGCCAGATTTATAGTATATTGTCTTCAACAACACTAGCGACGACCCAGTCGTCACATGGGTTCCATGAGAAGTTAGAAATTTTACTTGTATGGCCACCATGAATAAAGAGCAACTCCGGTGGCCCATCTTCTGCATCTTCTGCTATTTTGTTCTTCATCAATCCTGGAAAAATTGATTTGTAGTTTATTTGTAGAAATTTTGTAGATAAAGAGAAAATTTTATAGTCAACATAGATTGTATTGTAATTGTACTATAAATGTAGTAATTTTGTAGATACCCTTCAAAACAATACTGCTTTATACATACGTAAACTGATTTGTAGTTTCTTTATAGATTTTTTGTAGAAAATTTGTAGATATCTACAAACTGGATACATTGAATTTTAATATCCCAATTCCCATTTCAATTGTAGCATAATTGACATTTTCGACATAATTGTAGAAGATTTGTAGAAGTTTTAGTCTTCCCAATCTACAATTTATCTACAATTGATCTACAATTTCTGGAAATATGTCTTCTTCTTCTTCTTCTTCTTCTTCTTCTTCTTCTTCTTCTTCTTCTTCTTCTTCTTCTTCTTCTTCTTCTTCTTCTTCTTCTTCTTCTTCTTCTTCTTCTTCTTCCGAGTTTCAATCTGAAATTCAGTCAAAACCAAGTCTAATCTTCACCAAAACCCCTCAAAATTGATATATAAACTCCTAAACATATTCCGAATTATTTACAACAACATCCAATCCAAACAAATAATGATTTTTGAAAACCCAAATTTGAATTCAAAGCTTTCAAGCTTTTTAATGGCTATCAATGGTGGAAAATATATGGAAGAAAAGATTTTTTCAACTTTGAGTTGTTGAAACTCGAAAATTTGAATTGTTCGTTCTTTTTTTTTTTCGAGAATTTGAATTGTAGTTCTGGAGAAAAATACGCAGATGAGAAATCTCCTTTCCCTTTTTAAAAATTGAATTTAATGTAGAATCAATTAACACCAAGATTCTCTCCTTAATTTTAGCGCGTTTTAGGGAATATTCTGCCCTTTTAATGCCTAATAGTCGAATGGTATATAAATTGTAGTTAAAGTGTGGACTGGGCGGGTAATTAACAAACTATGCACATTTAGGGTAATAAGGTTTCATATATGGTATAGTTAGAAAAAAATCCCTAGATAATTATAGCTGCACCTTTTCAAATAAGTTGAGGGAACTCTCATCCTGATGAAGAAAAAGCCCACTAGTTTTATGTTTTTGTTTTGTTTGGGCCTTTAAATAACTGTAACTTTCTTTTAAAATTAGATGATTGAAATCCGGGAGAAATTCAAGCCAAATTTACAATTGGTCGTTTAAAAATAGCTCAGTTTTAAAAGTAATCGAAATTTTGCCACTTTTCATGTAAAGATAAATCTGAGCGAAAACACTGTTCAAAACCTGGAAAATATGCCAGCATAATATGATGGGGTTCCAGCGTAAGTACACTAGAACTCCAGCATAATATACTGGAGTTCCAGCAAGTATATTTGTCCACCATAATATACTGGAGTTTGGAGCACAGATGCTCCAGTCTCCAGTATATTATACTGGAGCCAGCAAAGTATACCGGTCCAGCATAATATGCTGGAGTTAATACACAGGTGCACCGAACTCCAGTATATTATGCTGGACCGGTCTCTGTTGCAGCAAAATAGTGTCTATTTTTCATTGGCTTGGTAAACGATGGCTATTTTTGAATGACCAGCCCGAAAACTGGCTATACCGTGCTATTTTTTCTTGAAATTAGCTATCAATTCAAGAGAGGTATTAATATATAATATACATATTTTATACATAATTAATATATATATATATATATATATATATATATATATATATATATTTGACTAGTGTATGTAATTATTTTTGAACGACCGACCAAATATGTAATTTGTCCTACTTATAATTCAAAATGGAACCATCATATCATATCTTTTTCCCAAGTAGCACCAAGGAAAAATATTTAAGCTATTAATTGATGCCCATTTTAATCTTCTGATAAAATATTATGTAAAGTTTTTGATAAATTTCTACCTGTAATAATATGGGAAAACGATATTGTATAATTACTCTTGAAATAATAGCCAATATATATATATATATATATATATATTTTGTATAATACACAAAAAATATACAAAACTTATGCACTTTTGTGACTATTGAATATAAATAGTTTCGACCGCGAATTTAAAGTGATCTTTGCCAGAATATCATTTTCTATGACTACTAGGAGTTTTTCCACCCTAAAACAGTTTGGTATGATAATTTACCCACATAATTAGCAGAAAAAAGCCTTACTTATAAATATTGGCACCAGGTAGCCAATAAATATATATCACAATTAAAAAGTGTATATCACAGATTTATTTTTACTTCTTTGTGTATATTAAAATGTATATTAAAATTTTATTTTTATTCTTTGTTTATTTAAATATAAATTATAAATATAGTTGTTTAAAATTTATTGTTGTCACTATATCAATGTATATCCTAATAAAAATATTTGTATTATTTATATATCGCAATGTGTAATATATCGAATATGTGTATACTAAAATGGATATCAGAAGTTTATTTTTCTTCTTTATGTATATCAAAAAATTATTTTCATTCATTGTATATCAAATCTATATCAAAAAATTATTTACTCCTACAACTTGCTCTAAACATGTTATATAAAAAATTTATTTTCCTTCTTTGATCAAGAACGAAATTGAAGTAAGTTTACTCAGAATGAATTTCGCCCTTTTAAAATCAAATTGGATGATATGATTTCGATTAATCGTATAGTGCCAAATCTAGTGATGTATATCACGATATATAATATAATATATACACAGGTATATATGGTGATATACATAGATGCACATCAACTCAAGCACATACTCCCTAAGTTTTAATTTATGTGAACCTGTTTGACTAGCACGGAGTTTAAGAAAAAATAAAGATTTTTGAAATTTATGGTCCTAAACAAGTCAAAAGGGGCCTAGAGTATTTATGTGGCTATACAAGCTTCTTATTAAGGATAAAATTGGAAATTTAAGCTAAATTGTGTCCAAATTTTAAAAGAGATCATTCTTTTTCTGAACATGCCAAAAAGAAAATAGGTTCACATAAACTGAAACATATGTAGGATTTTTTTTCACAATTAAAAAAAAAGGAAAAAATTGGAATCAACCTCTTGAAAAAGAAGGATAAGAAGAGGGAATGTGTCAGGGTAAAGCCTATTTCCATATGTAATTCATGTCATAATAGCAGTATTAAGGTCATTGATTGAAAAAATTGTCACGACCCCGGTTCGCCCTCTGTGAACTGTTGTGACGGCACCTACTCTCTACGACTAGGTAAGCCTAACAAATGCGGAACATAAATGAAACTTGCGGAAGCAATAATCAAAACCAAAATAACTGAATGGAAACAATAGTTATAATGCCGCTCGGCATACACCTTATATAAATCTAAAAACCAATATCCAAATCCAAGACCCGGAAACCAACGAATCATAAGCTAAGAAAAAGGAAATACTACATAGGTCTGACTGCGGAATTTGTCTGATAAGAACATAAAGTACAGAAGGGCTAAATACTAAAAGGCAAGAATAGAAAGGGACTCCTCGGTCTGCGGACGCGGCAGATGTACCTTGAAGTCTCTAAGTAGTCGCCTCTCTCAAGAATGGTAGGCCTGAGTAGAAGTACCTGGATCTGCATTTAAAAAACATGCGCAGAAGAGGCATGAGTACACCACAACGATACTCAGTAAGTGCCAAGCCTAACCTCGGTTGGGTAGTGACGAGGAAGGTCATGGCCCTACTAAGGTTAAATACAATATAAGGGTTAACAGTGTGGAATAAAACAGTATAAATAAGTGCAATAGTAAGAAATAACATAGAATTGACAGAACAACAACTAGAACAGAGAAAAAATAAACCACGGAAACAAATACAGCTCAACACATAGATAACAACCGGGGCACCTTCCAGGATACCGTCATGTAGTTCCAATTACAACTATCCAGTGAATCTCCCGGGATACCGTCCCGTAATCCATCATATATATATCCGAAGGATCTCCCGGGATCCCGTCACGTAGTCCAACTATCAATGCGTGGGGATCTATGGGAATCCCGATCCGTAGTCCCAAATGTAAATACCTAGTACTGGAGAAATCTACTGGGTGCATTCCCGTAGTTCCATATAACTGTGCAGGGGATCTACCGGGAATCTAACCCGTAGTCCCAAAGTAAATGTGCAGGGGGATCTATCGGGAATCTAACTTGTAGTCCCAAAGTAAACAGACAAGGGGGAGCTACCGGAATCCCACATCTGTAGTCCCAAATAAATATACAGCAGCAGCAGGAAGATATACAGAAATGACAAAATTTCATATTAAGGAAATAAGTGATTCTAGCCTAGCATGCTGCACAGAATTCAAGTATGGTAGGTTGAGTCAAATAAAACAATTAAGTCACTTAGACATGCCTTCCTAAGCTAACAACAATCTTAATAGTGCAAGAAATAGAAACATGAAAGGAAACATACCAGTAATTACTTAAAGAAAATCGAATTTCCAACAATTAGCACTAGTATGTACTCGTCACCTCACGTACAAGGCATTTCAATTACCAAATATACCAATCCTAACGGGAAGGTCCCCCCCACAAGGTTAGACAAGCCACTTACCTCGAACAAGCTCAAGTCAACCCGAAACCGCGCTTTTGCCACGAGTATCCGACTCCAAATGACTCAAATATATTCAATTCAATTGCATATTGTAAATAACTCCTCAAGTAACTGATTCCACAATTAAATTCTAAGCTAATACGCGAAATTAGGTAAAAATGACCAAAACGCCCCTCGGGCTCACGTGTCGGAATCGGGTGAAATTTATATTTTTGGAATCCTCATACTCTCACGAGTCTAGGCATAACAAAAACACTAAAATCAGAGTTTAATTGGCCCCTCAAATACCCCTTTTTGTTTCTCTTAAACTCAATCCCTAATTACCCATTTCTTCCAAATTTTCTACCACTAATCAGGTATTTAATCACATAAAAAATGAGTTATGAAGTCAAAAATGTTACCTCCAAGTGATTCCCCTTGAATCCCTCTTCAACCCTCTTAAAAATGCTTCAAAATCGCCTAACAATAGAGGAAACTAGGCTAAAATTCGCGAAATAACCCTTTTTAAACATTCTGCCCAGGTATTTTGATTCCTTCTTCGCGAACGCGGTCAAGGCCTTGCGTTCGGGAAGCACATAAAGTCGTTGACCAAAGGTCCTCTTATGAGAACGCGACACTGCTCTCGCGAATGCGATACTTCCCTTGACCAACCCTTCGCGAACGCGTTACAGCTCTCGCGAACGCGAAGAGCAATTCCACCTCGAACCCAACTGACCACTTCCTTCTACGCGTATGTGATACCCTTCCCGCGAACGCGATGCTCAAACATCACCACCCTTCGAGAACGCGAAGACAATATTCCATCAACCCCCCACTGACTCTTCGCGAACGCGAGGGTCCACTCGCGAACGCGAAGGGTAAAATCCCTCTGCAACAGCTGAACAAAAACCTGCAACTTTTTAACAACTTGAAATGATCCGTTGAGCATCCGAAACACACCCGAGGCCCCCGGGACCTCAACCAAAGGCATCAACATATCCTAAAACCTCATTCAAACTTGTACCAATCTACAAAAAACTTCAAACAATATCAAAACAACCAAAACACATCAGATTCAAGCCTAAGTTTCAAAAATATTCCGAATTCCGTTTTTGATCAAAAACCCCACCAAACACCTCCGAATGACCTGAAATTTTGCACACACATTCCAAATGACATAACGAAACTACTGCAACTCTCGGAATTTTATTCCGACCCTTGGATCAAAATCTCACTATCGAACCGGAAACTTCCAAAATTCAACTTTCGACATTTCAAGCCTAAATTAGCTATGGACCTCCAAACCACAATCCGAACACGCTCCTAACCCCAAAATCACCCAAAGGAGCTAACGAAACCATCAGATTTCCATTCCGAGGCCGTCTTCACACTGTTCCGACTATGGTCAACTCCAACACTTAAGCTCTCATTTAGGGACTAAGTGTCCCAAAACTCTCCAAAACTCAAAATCGAATATCCCGGCAAATTAAAATAGCAGAAATAAACTTGGGAAACCAGTTAATAGGGGATCAGGGCATAAATTCTTAAGACGACCGGCCGGGTCGTCACATCCTCCTACACTTAAACATTCGTTCGTCTTCGAACGAGCATAGAGACATACCTAAAGTAGTGAAAAGATGAGGGTAATGGCTACGCATATCCTGCTTGGTCTCCCAGGTCGCCTCCTCGACCGGATGACCCCGCCATTGGACCTTCACTGATGCAATGTTCTTTGACCTCATCTTCCTAATCTACCTATCCAATATTGCCAGTGGCTCCTCAATATAAGATAGATCCTTGTCCAACTGGACTGAGATGAAATCCAAAACGTGCGACGGATCGTCGTGATACCTCCGGAGCATCGAAACATGAAATATCGAATGAACTCCTGCCAAGTTGGGAGGTAAGGCAAGCTCATAAACAATCTTCCCAACACGCCTCAATATCTCAAAAGGGCCAATAAACCTCGGACTCAACTTCCCTTTCTTCCCGAATCTCATAACGCCCTTCATAGGCGAAACCCAAAGCAGAACCCGCTCTCCAACCATATGGAAAACATCACGAACCTTCTGGTCCGCATAGCTCTTCTATCTGGATTGGGCTGTACGAAGTCTATCCTGAATCACCTTAACCTTCTCCAAAGCATCCTGAACCAAATCTATACCTAATAGTCTAGCCTCACCCAGCTCAAACCAACCCACCGGAGATCTACACAGCCTACCATATAAAGCCTCATAAGGTGCCATCTGAATGCTGGACTGATAGCTGTTGTTGTAAGCAAACTCCACCAATAGCAAAAACTAATCCCAAGACCCTCCCAACTCAATCACACACGTGCTGAACATATCCTCAAGAATCTGAATAGTGCGCTCGGACTGTCCGTCCGTCTGAGAGTGAAATGCTATACTCAACTCTACCCGAGTACCTAACTCATGCTGAACGGCTCTCTAGAACTGTGATGTGAACTGGGTACCTCTATCTGAAATGATGGAAGCCGGAATACCATGCAGACGAACAATCTCTCGGATATAGATCTCCGCCAGCCGCTCCGAGGAATAAGTAGTACACACAGGAATAAAGTTAGTGGACTTGGTCAGCCAATCCACAATCACCCAAATACCATCAAACTTCCTCAACGTTCGTGGGAGCCCAACTATAAAGTCCATGGTGATCCGCTCCCACTTCCACTCTGGAATCTCTATCTGCTGAAGCAACCTACCCAGTCTCTGGTGCTCATACTTCACCTGCTGATAGTTGAGACACCGAGCTACGAATCCAATTATATCTTTCTTCATCCGCCTCCACCAATAGTGCTGTCTCAAATCCTGATACATCTTCGCGGCACCCGGATGAATGGAATACTGCGATCTATGAGCCTCCTCTAGAATCGACTCTCGAAGCTCATCAACATTGGGTACACAAATCCGACCCTGCATCCTCAATACCCCATCATCACCAATAGTCACCTCTCTGGCATCACCGTGCTGAACCTTATCCTTGAGGACAAGCAAATGAGGGTCATCATACTGCTGCTCCCTAATACGATCAAATAAAGACGACCGAGAAACCACACAAGCTAGAACCCGACTAGGCTCCGAAAGTTCCAATCTCACAAAATGGCTGGCTAAGGCCTGAACATCCCTCGCCATAGGCCTCTCCGATGCTGGTAAATAAGCCAAACTTCCCAAACTCTCTGCCCAACGACTCAAAGCATCGGCCACCACATTGTCCTTGCCCGGGTGATACAAAATATTGATATCATCATCCTTTAGCAACTCTAACCACCTACTCTAGCGCAAATTTAGATCCTTTTGCTTGAACAAGTGCTGCAAGCTTTGATGGTCAGTATAAATCTCACAGGGAACCCCGTATAAATAATGGCACCAAATCTTCAGGGCGTGAACAATGACAGCTAACTCAAGGTCGTGAACAGGGTAGTTCTTCTCATGTATCTTCAACTATCTGGACGCGTGGGCAATCAGCCTATCGTCCTGCATCAACACCGCTCCGAGGGCAACCCTCGAGGCATCACAATAGACCGTATAAGACCCCGAACCTGTAGGTAGTATCAAAATTAGGGCTGTGGTCAAAGCTGTCTTGAGCTTCTAAAAGCTCGCCTCACACTCCTCCATCCCCTGAAACGGAGCACCCTTCGGGGTCAACTTGGTCATGGGGGCAGCAATCAACGAATACCCCTCCACAAAATGACGGTAGTAACCTTCCAAACCAAGGAAACTGTGGATATCTATAGCTGAGCAAGGTCTGGGCCAACTCTGCACGACCTCTATCTTCTTCGGATCCACCTGAATACCCTCACTTGATACCACGTGGCCTAAGAATGCCACTAAATCCAACCAAAACTCACATTTCGAGAATTTAGCATATAATTTCTTCTCTCAGAGTCTGAAGCACAGTCCTCAGGTACTACTCATAATCTTCCCGACTCCGGGAATACACCAGAATATCATCAATAAAGACAATGACGAACGAGTCAAGATACGGCCGGAACACACTGTGCATCAAATGCATAAAGGCTGCTGGGGCATTGGTCAACCCAAATGACATAACAAAGAACTCATAATGACTATACCGAGTCCTGAAAGAAGTCTTCAGGATATCTAACTCCCGAATCTTCAACTGATGGTAACTTTAGCGTAAATCAATCTTAGAAAACACCCGTGCGCCCTGAAGCTGGTCAAACAGATCATCAATACGAGGCAAAGGATAACGGTTCTTCATTGTAACCTTGTTCAACTGGCGATAATCAATACACATATGCAAAGAACCATCCTTTTTCTTCACAAACAAGACAGGAGCACCCCAAGGTGAAACACTGGGTTGAATAAAACCCTTATAAGCAATTCCTGTAACTGATCCTTCAACTCCTTCAACTCAGGAGGAGCCATTCGGTATAGAGGAATAGAAATGGGATGAGTTCCTGGCAACAAATCAATGTCAAAATCAATATCTCTATTAGGCAGCATGCTTGGAAGATTAGCTGGAAACACATCGGGAAAATCCCGTACTACTGGAACTGAATCAACTGAAGAGGTATCAATACTGACATCTCTCACATAATCTAAATACGTTTCACACCCCTTCTCAACCATACGCTGAGCTTTAAGAAAAGAAATAACTCTACTGAAGTGTGATCTAAAGTACCCCTCCACTCAACACGTGGTATACCTGGCATAGCCAGTGTCACGGTTTTGGCGTGACAATCAAGAATAGCATAATGGGGTGACAACCAGTCCATGCCTAAGATAATATCGAAGTCAACCATACTGAGTAACAATAAATCGGCTCTGGTCTCAAAACCACTAAGATCAACCAAACACAACCGATAAACGCGGTCTAAAATAAGAGAATCTCCCACAGGAGTAGAAACATAAATAGGGGAACTCAAAGAATCTCGAGGTACACCCAAATGCAGAGAAAAATAAGAAGACACATAAGAGTAAGTAGAGTCTGGATCGAATAGAACCGATGCATCTATGTGGCAAACCAATATAATACCTATGATGACAGAATCGGAGGCAACAACCTCGGTACTGGTAGGAAGGGCATAGTATCTGGCCTGGCCTCCCCCTCTAGGGAAACCTCTACCTCCTCGACCTCTACCTCTAGCTGGCTGAGCAGGTGGGGTAGCAACTGGAGCTCTAACCATAGCCTGAGAACTCTGCGGGGCACGCTGTGGCTGAGAAGTCTGTAGATGTGCACCCCTCTCAAGTCTGGGGCAATCCCTCACCATATGACGTGTGTCACCACACATAAAACAAGATCTGGGAGGACGTGGTGGATATGACTGGCTAGGGCCAGGTCTACTGGACTGACCTCTGAAAACACCCCACGCTGGAGGCGCGCTAGAAACCAAAGGTGCATAATAAGGCTCGTGTTGACTAGGAGAAGCTGGAATACCACTGACTGCTTGAAGAGCTGAATGAACAGGGCGACTCATATAACCCCTACCATGACGACTTGCAGCTGGGGTACAGGCACCAGAATAATGGCCCGACTCTCGAGACCTCTTGGCCTCCCTCTCCTCTTTCTCCCTAGCATGCATACCCTCAATCCTCCTAGCAATGCTCACCACCTGCTGGTAAGAAATATCCATCTCCAACTCACAAGCCATGCTAGATCTGATGCTGGGAATAAGGCCCTCAATAAACCGGTGAACCCTCTCGCGGACGGTAGAAACCAAGGCTGGTGCATGTCTAGCGAAGCTGGTGTAACAGACAACATACTCTGAAATAGTCATAGCACCATGGCGCAAATTCTCAAACTCTACGCGCCATGTGTCCCTGAGGCTCTGAGGAACATACTCCCTCAGGAACAGATCTAAAAACTGAGCCCAAGTTAGTGAAGCACCCTCATCTGGACTGTCTAGCTCATAGGTGCGCCACCACTCATAGGCGGCTCCTCGAAACTGGAAGGTAGTGAAAGAAACCCCGCTCGATCCTGAAATACCCATAGTACGGAGAATGCGGTAACACTCATCAAGAAATCCCAAAGCATCCTCCGATGCTAGACCACTAAATACAAGGGGGCTTATAGTTCTTGAATCTCTCAAGCCTTAACTGCTCATCCTCGGAAGCCGCTGCCCCATCCTCGGGCTGAACTAGCACTGCAGGCTGTACAGGAATAATATCAGGGACCTGCTCAACATGCACTCGCTGCTCAGGAGTGCAGGCATCGGGAGTCTGTGCTCCTCCCCCAGCCTGAGAGGTAGTTGCAGCAATGGGAAGCAACCCTGCCTGAGCCAGAGTGGTGTACATGCTAATGAACTATGCCAAAGTCTCCTAAAGAGCTGGAGTTGTAGTAGCAGTAGGCGTGTTAGGTGCCTGAACTCTGCTGGATCTACTGGTGGTACCTCGGCAGCAGCTCGCGCAGGTGCTCTGGCTACACCACATGCGCGTCCTCACCCTCTACCTCGGCCACAGCCTCTGACGGCTGCAGTAGGGGCGGGGGTGCCTGATCATCTCGGGTAGCATGTGTCCTCACCATTTGTGAGAGAATAGAAGACAGAAGTTTAGAATTGTGATGTCAAAAATACCACACGACAAGGAAAACAAATGAAGTGGAATTTTCCTAATAGTTACATAACCTCTCGTAGATAAGTACAGACGTCTTCGTACCGATTAGCAAGACTCTAATAAACCGGCTTGTGATCCATGACTCCTATGAACCTAGAGCTCTGATACCAACTTGTCACGACCCCGGTTCGCCCTCTGTGAATTGTCGTGACCGCACCTAGTCTCTGCGACTAGGTAAGCATAACAAATGCGGAACATAAATGAAACTTGCGGAAGAAATAATCAAAACCAAAATAACTGAATGGAAACAATAGTTATAATGCCACTCGGCATACACCATATATAAATCTAAAAACCAATATCCAAATCCAAGACCCGGAAACCCACGAATCACAAGCTAAGAAAAAGGAAATACTACACAGCTTTGACACTGAAATTTGTCTAATAAGAACAGAAAGTACGTAAGGGATAAATACTAAAAGGCAGGAATAGAAAGGGACTCCTCGATCTGCGGAAGCGATAGATGTACCTCGAAGTCTCTAAGTAGTCGCCTCCCTCAAGGATGGAAGACCTGAGTAGAAGTACCTGGATCTGCACATGAAAAATATGCGCAGAAGAGGCATGGGTACACCACAACGGTACTCAGTAAGTGTCAAGCCTAACCTTAGTTGGGTAGTGACGAGGAAGGTCAGGGCCCTACTGAGGTTAAATATAATATAAGGGTTAACAGTGTGGAATAAAACAGTATAAATAAGTGCAACAATAAGAAATAACATAGAATTGATAGAACAACAACTAGAATAGAGAAAAAACAAGCCACGGAAACAAATATAGCTCAACACAGAGATAACAGCCGGGGCACCTTCCAGGATACCGTCCTATAGTCCCAATTACAACTGTCCAATGAATCTCCCGGGATACCGTCCCGTAGTCCATCATATATATGTACGAAGGATCTCCCGGGATCCCGTCCCGTAGTCCAACTATCAATGCACGGGGATCTACTGGAATTCCGATCCATAGTCCCAAATGTAAATACCCAGTACTAGGGGAATCTACCGGGTGCATTCCTGTAGTTCCATATAACTGTGCAGGGGGATCTACCAGAAATCTAAACCGTAGTCCCAAAGTAAATGTGCAGGGGGATCTACTGGGAATCTAACCCATAGTCCCAAAGTAAACAGACAAGGGGGAGCTACCGGAATCCCACATTCGAAGTCCCAAAATAAATACACAGCAACAGTAGGAAGATATACAAAAATGGCAAAATTTCATATTAAGGAAATAAGTGATTTTAGCCTAGCATGCTACACAAAATTCAAGTAAGGCAGGTTGAATCAAATAAAGCAATGAAGTAACTTAGACATGCCTTCTTAAGCTAACAACAGGCTTAATAGTGCAAGAAATAGAAACAGGAAAGGAAATATACTAGTAATTACTTAAAGAAAATCGGATTTCCAATGATTAGCACAAGTACGCACTCGTCACGTTACGTACAAGGTATTTCAATTACCAAATATACCAATCCTAAGGGGAAGGTCCCCCACACAAGGTTAGACAAGCCACTTACCTCGAACAAGCTCAAGTCAACCCGAAACCATGCTTTTGCCACGAATATCCGACTCCAAATGGCTCAAATCTATTCAATTCAATTGCATATTGTAAAAAACACCTCAAGTAACTGATTTCAAAATTAAATTCTAAGTTAATACGCCAAATTACGTAAAAATGACCAAAATGCCCCTCGAGCCCACATCTCGGAATCAATTGAAATTTATATTTTCGGAATCCTCATACTCTCACGAGTCTATGCATAACAAGAATACTAAAATCGGAGTTCAATTGTCCCCTCAAATACCCCTTTTTGTTTCTCTTAAACTCAAGCCCTAATTACCCATTTCGCCCAAATTTTCCACCACTAATAAGGTATTTAATCACATAAAAAATGAGTTATGAAGTCAAAAATGTTACCTCCAAGTGATTCCCCTTGAATCCCTCTTCAACCCTCTTCAAAAAGCTTCAAAATCACCTAACAATGGAGGAAACTAGGCTAAAATTCGCGAAATAATCCTTTTTAAACATTCTGCCCATGTATTTTAATTCTTTCTTCGCGAACGCGGTCAAGGCCTTGCATTCGCGAAGCACATAAAGTCGTTGAGAAAAAGTCCTCTTACGCAAACGCGACACTGCTCTCGCGAACGGGATGCTTCTGCTGACACCTTCGCGAACGCGTTACACCTCTCGCGAACGCGAAGAGCAATTTCACCTCGAACCCAGCTGACCACTTCCTTCTACGCGAACGCGATACCCTTCCTGCGAACGCGATGCTCAAACATCACCACCCTTTGCGAACGCGGAGACTTCCTCGCGAACACGAAGGCAAAATTCCATCAACCCCCACTGACTCTTCGCAAACGCGAGGGTCCACTCGTGAACGCGAAGGGTAAAATCCCTCTGCAACAGCTGAACAAAAACTTGCCACTTTTTAACAAATTGAAATGTTCCGTTGAGCATCCGAAACACACCCGAGGCCCCCGGGACCTCAACCAAAGGCATCAACATATCCTAAAACCTTATTCAAACTTGTAACAATCTACAAAACACTTCAAACAACATCAAAACAACCAAAATACATCGGATTCAAGCCTAAGTTTCAAAAATCTTCCGAATTCCGCTTTTGATCATAAACCCCACCAAACCACCTCTGAATGACCTGAAATTTTGCATACACATCCCAAATGACATAACGAAACTATTGCAACTCTCGGAATTCCATTCCGACCATCGGATCAAAATCTCACTATCGAACCGAAAACTTCCAAAATTCAACTTTCGGCATTTCAAGCCTAAATTAGCTACGGACCTCCAAAACACAATCCGAATACGCTCCCAATCCCAAAATTACCCAACGGAGCTAACGGAACCACCAGATTTCCATTCCAAGGCCGTCTTCATACTATTTCGACTACGGTCAACTTACCAACACTTAAACTCTCATTTAGGGACTAAGTGTCCAAAACTCTCCGAAACTCACAACCGAATATCCCGGCAAATCAAAATAGCAGAAATAAACTTAAGAAAATTAGTTAATAGAGGATCGGGGCGTAAATTTTTAAGACGACCGGCCGGGTCGTCACAAAAATCCAATCAAGTAGTCTTGCTGTATTTTATGAACTTGAGGCTAAAGAAATTCTCTTCCTGCTGGTTGTGTATTT
Source organism: Nicotiana sylvestris (assembly GCF_000393655.2). Classification (NCBI taxonomy): domain Eukaryota; kingdom Viridiplantae; phylum Streptophyta; class Magnoliopsida; order Solanales; family Solanaceae; genus Nicotiana; species Nicotiana sylvestris. Next base: position 92,710,310 of record NC_091068.1, on the reverse strand, counting down.
CATCATTTAAGAATCTTATGGTATATTTAACAAGTTTTTCAATGAAATATATTTTTGTAATTTGAATTGCTGAGTGATTTATTTGAGAGAGATCAGTTGGTTGATGGGTTTTTTTCTTGTGCGTCTACTAATGTTGTTTTTCATTTTACTTGATCCAGATTATAATGGTGCCATAAAACTTTAAGAAGATTACGGGAAGAGAAAAGAAGAAAAGATTGAAGAAGAAATACAGGGAGAGAGAAGAAGAGATACGTGGAGAGAAAATAATAAGGAATTAGGTTTTTTTAGGATTTGGTTATATAATGCCAATTTCTTGGGGCTGCCTTTGACAAACGAAAAAACGAAAAAGCTAAAAAAATTTCTAATTCTCTTTAGGAGTTGTCATACCATGCCATTTTCTCTGTAGTAATGGAATTTTGGGCCAAAGATTGGTGAGATTAACAATCATTGGGCCCCCGCCAGATTGCTTTTCTATGAAAGAAGGTGTTTGGCATCCAGAAATTCGTGCAGTTCGACATTATTCTAGCAGTTCATATATGGAAAAGAATATTTTTGAGTATCATGAGCCTAATAGTTGCAACCTCGTCGGCGGTCTCATATAGGTATAGCATTCCACGGGCCACATTTACCCCCGAAAATGTCATTATATAGCTGCTCTCAAAATAATAGCTGAAAAATATATGCTTTATATATATATATATATATTGTCACGACCCCAAACCCCAGTCGTGATGGCGCCCAACACTATGCTAGGCAAGCCCGACTAATTCGTCACTCGCAATCCCTTATGTAGAATCCATTACCAATTAATAGGATTTAATGCCAAATTAACATGATTAATACTCTGTAGTACTAAATAAACAGTACGGAAAAGCCATATAAATCCCACTGATCTGGTGTCACGAGCCGAGAGCCTCTAATACAAGTCTGAGTAGCAACCTATACATAGAGTTGTCTAGAATGCGGAAAATAAAGAGGATAAGGGGAGAAATCGGGTCCTGCGGACGCCATGCAGCTACCTCGATGACTCCGGAATAAGCTGAAAAGCAGCAGAAAGCTCGAACTATGCCTCCGGGATACCTGTATCTGCACACATGGTGCAGGGAGTAAAGTGAGTACTCCAACTCAGCGAGTAATAGCAATAAATAATGACTGAAGGAAAGAAAACTGGTAAAACACTGCGCAGATCTATATTAAAACATTGAAAATCTTAAAAAAATAGCAACTGAATGAAGAAAGTCAGTTAAAAGTCCTTTAAGCCAGTATTCATTTCATTCAGTCCTCACGATAACCGAATTCATATTTGTACTGATGCGGCGTGCAGCCCGATCCATATAGTATACTGCTGCGGTGCGCAGCCCGATCCATATATATATATATAAACTACTGCGGCGTGCAACCCGATCCAAGAATAGTCGACTGCGCTCACTGGGGGTGTGCAGACTCCGGAGGGGCTCCTTCAGCCCAAGCGCTATACTACTGCGGCGTGCAATCCGATCCATATAATATAATACTGCGGCGTGCAGTCCGATCCATATAATATACTACTGCGGCGTGCAGTCCGATCCATATAATATACTACTGCGGCGTGCAGTCCGATCCATATAATACACTACTGCGGCGTGCAGTCCGATCCATATAATATACTACTGCGGCGTGCAGTCCGATCCATATAATATACTACTGCGGCGTGTAGTCCGATCCATATAATATACTACTGCGGCGTGCAGTCCGATCCATATAATATATTACTGCGGCGTGCAGTCCGACCCATATAATATCAAATACCCTCACAATGGGGTTCTCGACCCCTCTCAGTCAATATAGACTTGGCCCCTCGGGCACACTAAGATAAAACGGGGTTCCCAACCCACACGTTGCTCTCATTAGGATTTCACAATTTTTAAAGCTGGTTCATATTATGTTTATCAGTTAAGAACATGACTGAGGGTATGATTTCGACAAGAAAAGTGAGGTCAACCAATACAAATGCCCCCTAAGGGTTCTACAGATCGGCACAAGGCCCCAAACATGGCAACTAGTCCATAATGTAATGATATTAATTAAGTCTCAGTCAAAAGTACAGTAGAATCATCAAACGGGATGGACCGAGTCCAAATCCCCAGTAGTAACAGACCCCACGCTCATCATACAGCGTGTGTCTCATCTCAACATAGCACCACGTTGTGCAAATCCGGGGTTTCAAACCCTCAGAACATCATTTATAACAATTACTCACCTCAAACTAGCCAAAACTCTAGCTCGCGACGCCTTTGCCCCTTGAATTGGCCTCCACGCGTGTCGAATCTATCCAAAATCAGAACGAATACGTCACAATATGCTAAGGGAACAAAGCCCAAGCGAAAACATTCGAAAAATATCAAAAATCTCGAAATTAGCAAAACCCGAGCCTCAGGCCCATGTCTCGGAATCGGGTAAAATTTACATTTTCAGAATCCTCGTACCCTCACGAGTCTAACCATACCAAAATTATCCAATTCCGATACCATTTGGTCATTCAAATCATCATTTTACTCTTTTGAAAGGTTTCACAATTTTCTTCCCAAATACCATCTCAAATTACGAATTAAATGATGAATTCAGTGATAGATTCATGTATTCTAGCCAAATCTGAGTTAAAATCACTTACCCCGATGAATTTCTTGAAAAACCTTCGAAAAATCGCCAAAATCCGAGCTCTCTAGGTCAAAATATTAAATAAAACCCAAAACCTCGTATTTATAGAGTACCCCTCGGATTCCGACACCGCTTACCGCACAAAAATGACCGCGGTCCGCGCAAAACCAGCGGGGTCCTCGCAAAAACGACCGCGGCCGTGCAGGTCTTGCTCTACAGGGACAGACTTTAGTAATTTGGCCATAACTTTCGCTACAGATGTCCAAATCGCAATATCTTTACCTTTATGGAAACTAGACACGAAGCGCTACAACTTTCATTTTTAAATCATCTCAAAATTCCTTGTGGATCAAAGGATATGAGCTTTTGAAGCAGGACCAGCAACCTGTAGTCTTCACGACCGCGGCCACGGCCACTTTGACGCGGCCAGCAGTAGGCCAGCGCGCCCAGCGCGAAAAGGAGCGCGGTCCGCACCAAAACTGCTGCTCCCTCCATTTTTCTAAGTTCCGGGGTGTCCGTACTCGCTCAAAACTCACCCGAGGCCCCCGAGACCTCAACCAAAAGCACCAACGCATCCTAAACATTATTCAACCTCGTTCCAATCATCAAAACACCTCGAATAACACAAAAATCGTCAAATCACATCGAATTCAAGCCTATGAATCTCAAGAACTTCCAAATTCCATTTTTGATCACAAACCCAACCAAACCACGTCTGAATGACCTCAAATTTTGCAGACAAGTCTAAAATGACATAACGAAGCTACAGAAACTCTCGGAATTCCATTCTGACCCTCGGATCAAAATCTCACCTATCAACCGGAATTCGCCAAAATACTAACTTCGCCAATTCAAGCCTAATTCTACACCGTACCTCCAAAACCACTTCCGATCACTCTCCTAAGTCACAAATCACCTCCCGAAGCTAATCGAACCATCGAAACTCACTTCCGAGCCTTCTAACACATAAGTCAACATCCGGTTGACTTTTCCAACTTAAGCCTTCTTAAAAGAGACTAAGTGTCTCATTTCTTACCAAATCCTCTCTGAACTCGAACTAATAAACTTAATCACATAAAACATGGATAACGAAGCGTAAAGAAGCTGAAATGGGGGAAATAGAGCGGTAACTCATGAGACGACTGGCCGGGTCGTCACATCCTCCCCAACTTAAACAAACGTTCGTCCTCGAACGAGTCAAGAAATATACCTGAAGCCTCAAACAGATGAGGATATCTGCTCTATATCTCTCGCTCGGTCTCCCAAGTAGCCTCCTCCACGGGCCGACCTCTCCACTGCACCTTCACTGAAGCTATATCCTTTGACCTCAACTTCCGAACCTGGCGACCCAAAATAGCTACTGGCTCCACATCAAAGGTCAAATCATCATCCAACTGAACCGTGCTGAACTCCAAAACATGAGACGGATCCCCACTGTACTTCCGGAGCATAGAAACATGAAATACCAGATGCACACTCGACAGGCTGGGTGGCAAAGCAAGCTCATAAGTCACCTCCCCAATCCTCCGAAGCACCTCAAAAGGCCCAATGAACCGAGGACTCAACTTTCCTTTCTTCCCAAATCTCATAACACCCTTCATGGGCGAAACCTTCAGCAGGACTTTCTCACCGACCATGTAGGACACATCTCGAACCTTCCGGTCCGCATAACTCTTCTGACGTGACTGCGCCATACGAAGCCTCTCCTGAATCACCTTCACCTTCTCTAAGGCATCCTAAACCAAATCTGTCCCCAATAGTCTAGCCTTGCCGGGCTCGAATCAACCAACCGGAGATCTACACCGCCTTCCGTACAAAACCTCATATGGGGCCATCTGAATACTCGACTGGTAGCTGTTGTTGTAAGCAAACTCTGCAAGTGGTAGAAACTTATCCCATGAACCTCCAAAGTCAATAACACAAGCACGCAACATGTCCTCCAATATTTGAATAGTACGCTCGCACTGTCCGTCCGTCTGAGGATGAAACGTTGTGCACAACTCTACCTGAGTGCCCAACTCTCTCTGCACGGCTCTCCAAAACTGCGAAGTAAACTGAGTACCTCTATCTGAGATGATGGAAACAGGAATGCCATGCAACCGAACAATCTCCCGGATATAAATCCCTGCCAACCGCTCTGAAGAATAGGTAGTACACACAGGAATGAAGTGCGCAGACTTGGTCAGCCGATCCACAATCACCCAAACAGCATCGAACTTCTTCAAAGTCCGAGGGAGTCCAACCACAAAGTCCATAGTGATTCTCTCCCACTTCCACTAGGGAATAACCATCTGCTGAAACAAGCCACCCGGTCTCTGATGCTCATACTTCACCTGCTGACAGTGAGCCACTGAGCTACAAATCCCACAATATCTTTCTTCATTCTTCTCCACCAATAGTGCTGCCTCAAATCCTGATACATCTTCGTGGCACCCGGATGAATGGAATACCGCAAGCTATGGGTCTCCTCCAGAAACAGCTCTCTAAGCCCATCCACATTGGGCACACAAATCCGGCCCTGCATCCTCAACACACTATCATCACCGACGGTCACACCACATTGGCCGTTCCCGGATGGTACAATATAGTGATATCATAATCCTTAAGCAACTCCAACCATTTCCGCTGCCTCAAATTAAGATATTTTTGCTTGAACAAATGCTGAAGACTGCGATGATCAGTGAACACCTCACAAGATACGCCATACCAGTAATGCCTCCAAATCTTCAATGCGTGAACTATGGCAGCCAACTCCAAATCATGAACGGGGTAGTTCTTCTCATGGGGATTCAACTGCCGAGAAGCATAAGCAATAACTCTACCCTCCTGCATCAACACACAACCAATCCCAACTCTTGAAGCATCATAATACACAGTATATGAACCTGAAACTGATGGAAAAACCAACACTAGAGCTGTGGTCAAGGCTGTCTTGAGCTTCTGAAAGCTCTCTTCACACTCGTCCGACCATACAAATGGAGCACCCTTATGAGTCAACTTGGTCAAGGGCGATGCAATGGATGAAAATCCCTGAACAAACCGGCGATAATAGCCTGCTAACCCAAGAAAGCTAAGAATCTCTATGGCTGAGGACGGTTTGGGCCAACTCTGAACCGTCTCTATCTTCTTTGGGTCAACCTGTATGCCCTCGCTGGACACCACGTGCCCCAAGAAAGCCACTGAACTGAGCCAAAACTCACACTTGGAGAATTTTGCATAAAGCTTCTCCTTCCTCAATCTCTGTAATACCTCTCGCAAATGTTGTGCGTGCTCCTCCTGGCTACGTGAGTACACTAATATATCATCAATAAAAACAATCACGAATGAATCCAGATATGGCCGAAATACACTGTTCATCAAATGCATGAACGCGGCTGGGGCATTAGTCAGCCCAAAGGACATAACAAGAAACTCATAGTGCCCATACCTAGTCTTGAAAGCAGTCTTAAGAATATCTGAATCCCTGATCTTCAACTGGTGATAACCCGAACGGAGATCAATCTTGGAGAACACCCTCGCTCCCTGAAGCTGATCAAATAAATCATCAATGCGAGGCAAAGGATACTTGTTCTTGATTGTTACTTTGTTCAATTGCCTATAATCAATGCACATTCTCATTGTGCCATCCTTTTTCTTCACAAACAAAACCGGTGCACCCCAAGGGAACACACTAGGCCGAATGAACCCCTTATCTAGGAGTTCCTGAAGTTGTTCTTTCAATTCCTTCAACTCTGCTGGTGCCATACGATATGGCGGAATAGAAATGGGCTGAGTGCCCGGCACCAGGTCAATACCAAAATCAATATCCCTGTCCGGTGGCATGCCCGGCAGGTCTGCAGGAAAAACATCGGGAAAATCCCTTACAACTGGGACAGAATCAATACTAGGGGTCTCAGCTCCAACATCCCTCAAATATGCTAGATATGAAAGGCAACCCTTCCCAACTATACGCTGGGCCTTTAAGAAAGAGATCACTCTACTAGGGATATAATCAGTCGCACCACGCCACTCGATCCACGGTACACCCGGCATAGCCAATGTGACTGTCTTAGCATGACAGTCTAGAATAGCACGACACGGAGATAGCCAATCCATGCCTAAAATGACATCAAAATCCACCATGCTCAATAGCAATAGATCCACTCGGGTCTTCAGACCCCCAATAGTCACCACACATGACCGATACACACGGTCTACAACAACAGTATCGCCCACTGGGGTAGATACATGTACAGGTAAAGCAAGAAACTCACGGGGCGTACCCAAATAACGAGCAAAGTATGATGACACATAAGAAAAGGTGGAACCAGGATCAAATAATACAGAGGCATCTCTGTGGCAGACTGAAACAATACCTGTAATGACAGCATCTGAAGCAATAGCATCTGGCCTTCCTGGAATAGCATAAAAACAGCCCGGCCACCGCCTGATCGACCTTAAATCTCCGTAAGCCATAACTGACTCACCAACACGCCTCAAACTGGAACCAATATAGCACATAACCGTGCAATCAATTTAATTAATAGCAAACTCCCCAACTTGGCTCAAAGCCATAGATCAAAACGCACTCAATAATTCACAACGCATATACTCTATTGCTGTCGTAGTACCATAGTGAGATTAAACTCACTCCTTCATAAGCTTGTGGAAACACGAATCATCTGGAAATTTAACTCTTCTACAATTCTTGCATTCACTCACACAACTGTTAAGCCCACTCTTTAGGCGGCCCAATTTAGATTTCAATGCATATTCTTTACTTGTAAATGAGATCTTCTAATAGACAACATACGGATCACACAACCTTAGAACACTCCTCAGGAGATAACCCACCTGCTTCACCTCCAATTAACATTTTTGTATACCTTCCACGGTCATAACATTACACAATCACTTAATCTTCCTAAGTCTAAGCTCATACCGTAACATGAAATTTACTTCACTCCAAATAGGAGACATGAAAAAATTCTCCACGCGCCCATAAATCGGGGCTACACATCTAATCACAATGAAAATCAAACACTTATTAGTTCATCTATCATCCTGCCGCCCTTCCTCATCCCTTCCAAGTCATATAGATACATCTCTCAGTACTAACATACTCCTCACGTAGCTATCCAACCATCATACCCACTAATAGGGACAATACCAGACATATAAGTTCAAAACACTTGCTCGCATAATTAGCACCTCGGAGCTCAAGCCATAGGCAAAGATCTGTCCTCAAGTCCTTCATACTAGCCCAACATCAACTCACAGAGGTCACATCTCTCCCTTTGATCAGGGAATCACAAGCCATCAAGGCACATCTAATACTGAGCGCTCATGCGCGCATACGAACGCGTGGAAGGAATTTCAAAAGTTTCTTTTCAAGATGAATCAAGGACGCACGATAAGAATTCAAGAATGTGAAGTTTTCCTAAAGGTTCTGCAGCCTCTCGAGGATAAATATAGACGTCTCCGTACCGATGCGCGAGACTCTACTAAACCGGCTTATGACTCGCGAGACCAAGTAACCTAGGCTCTGATACCAACTTGTCACGACCCCAAACCCCGGTCGTGATAGCGCCCAACACGATGGTAGGCAAGCCCAACTAATTCGTCACTCGCAATCCCTTATGTAGAATCCATTACCAATTAATAGGATTTAATGCCAAATTAACATGATTAATATTTTGTAGTACTAAATAAACAGTATGGAAAATCCATATAAATCCCACTGATCTGGTGTCACAAGCCGAGAGCCTCTAATACAAGTCTGAGTAGCAACCTATACATAGAGTTGTCTAGAATGCGGAAAATAAAGAGGATAAGGGGAGAAATCGGGTCCTGCGGACGCCATGCAGCTACTTCGATGACTCCGGAATAAGATAAAAAGCATCAGAAAGCTCGAACTATGCCTCCGGGATACCTGTATCTGCACACATGGTGCAGGGAGTAAAGTGAGTACTCCAACTCAGTGAATAATAGCAATAAATAATGACTGACAGAAAGAAAACTCGTAAAACACTATGCAGTTCTATATTAAAATAGTGAAAATCTAAAAAAAACAGCAACTGAATGAAGAAAGTCAGTTAAAAGTCATTTAAGCCAGTATTCATTTCATTTACTCCTCACGATAACCGAATTCATATTTGTACTGCTGCGACGTGTAGCCCGATCCATATTGTATACTGTTGCGGCGCGCAACCCGGTCTATATATATATATATATATATATAAACTGCTGCGGCGTGCAGCCCGATCCAAGAATAGTCGACTGCGCTCACTGGGGGTATGCAGACTCCGGAGGGGCTCCTTCAGCCCAAGCGCTATACTACTGCGGCGTGCAGTCCGATCCGTATAATATACTACTGCGGCGTGCAGTCCGATCCATATAATATACTACTGCGGCGTGCAGTCCGATCCATATAATATACTACTGCGGCGTGCAGTCCGATCCATATAATATACTACTGCGGCGTGCAATCCGATCCATATAATATACAACTGCGGTGTGCAGTCCGACCCATATAATATCAAATACCCTCACAATGGGGTTCTCGACCCCTCTTAGTCAATATAGACTTGGCCCCTCGGGCACACTAAGATAAAACGGGGTTCCCAACCCACACGTTGCTCTCATTAGGATTTCACAATTTCTAAAGCTGGTTCATATTATGTTTATCAGTTAAGAACATGACTAAGGGTATGATTTTGACAAGAAAAGTGAGGTCAACCAATATAAATGCCCCCTAAGGGTTCTACAGATCGGCACAAGGCCCCAAACATGGCAACTAGTCCATAATGTAATGATATTAATTAAGTCTCAGTCAAAAGTATAGTAGAATCATCAAATGGGATGGACCGAGTCCAAATCCCCAGTAGTAACAGACCCCATACTCATCATACAGCGTGTGTCTCATCTCAACATAGCACCACGTTGTACAAATCCGGTGTTTCAAACCCTCAGAATATCATTTATAACAATTACTCACCTCAAACTGGCCAAAACTCTAGCTCGCGACGCCTTTGCCCCTCGAATTGGCCTCCACGCGCGTCGAATCTATCCAAAATCAGAACGAATACGTCACAATATGCTAAGAGAACAAAGCCCAAGCGAAAACATTCGAAAAATATCAAAAATTTTGAAATTAGCAAAACCCGAGCCCCGGGCCCACGTCTCGGAATCGGGTAAAATTTACATTTTCAGAATCCTCGTACCCTCACGATTCTAACCATACCAAAATTATCCAATTCCGATACCATTTGGTCCTTCAAATCATCATTTTACTCTTTTGAAAGGTTTCTCAATTTTCTTCCCAAATTCCATCTCAAATCACGAATTAAATGATGAATTCAGTGATAGATTCATGTATTCTAGCCAAATCTGAGTTAAAATCACTTACCCCGATGAATTTCTTGAAAAACCTTCGAAAAATCGCCAAAATCCGAGCTCTCTAGGTCAAAATATTAAATAAAACCCAAAACCTCGTATTTATAGAGTACCCCTCGGATTCCGACACCGCTGACCGCACAAAAATGACCGCGGTCCGCGCAAAACCAGCGGGGTCCGCGCAAAAACGACCGCGGCCGCGCAGGTCTTGCTCTGCAGGGACAGGCTTTAGTATTTTGGCCATAACCTTCGCTACAGATTTCCAAATTGCGATATCTTTACCTTTCTGGAAACTAGACACGAAGGGCTACAACTTTCGTTTTTGAATCACCTCAAAATTCCTTGTGGATCAAAGGATATGAGCTTCCGAAGAAGGACCAGCAACCTGCAGTCTTCACGACCGCGGCCGCGGCCACTTTGACGCGGCTAGCACTAGGCCAGCGCGCCCAGCGCGGTCCGCGCCAAAACTGATGCTCCCTCCATTTTTCTAAGTTCCGGGGTGTTCGTACTCGCTCAAAACTCACCCGAAACACACCTGAGGCCCCCGGGACCTCAACCAAAAGCACCAACGCATCCTAAACATTATTCAACCTCGTTCCAATCATCAAAATACCTCGACTAACACCAAAATCGTCAAATCACATCGAATTCAAGCCTATGAATCTCAAGAACTTCCAAATTCCATTTTTGATTAAAAACCCAACCAAACCACGTCCGAATGACCTCAAATTTTGCAGACAAGTCCAAAATGACATAACGAAGCTACAAAAACTCTCGGAATTCCATTCCGACCCTCGGATAAAAATCTCACCTATCAATCGAAATTCGCCAAAATACTAACTTCGCCAATTCAAGCCTAATTCTACACCGTACCTCCAAAACCACTTCCGATCACTCTCCTAAGTCACAAATCACCTCCCGAAACTAACTGAACCATCGAAACTCACTTCCGAGCCTTCTAACACATAAGTCAACATCCGGTTGACTTTTCCAACTTAAGCCTTCTTAAAAGAGACTAAGTGTCTCATTTCTTACCAAATCCTCTCCGAACTCGAACTAATAAACTCAATCACATAAAACACGGATAACGAAGCGTAAAAAAGCTGAAATGGGGGAAATGGAGCGGTAACTCATGAGACGACTGGCCGGGTCGTCACACACACACACACACACACACACACACACACACACACACACACACACACACATATATATATATATATATATATATATATATATATATATATATATATATATATATATATATTATTTACGAAAATTATGTAAATTTTATATATATACTTTTTGGCTACTAATGTAAATAGTTTTTGAATCAGACTAAAAGTGAAAAAAGTTCACATACACACGCCTGTACATACATACAAATTGTGTACGTACCTATATAATATTGTCATGAAAATTGCTAAGAAATGCACATTGTCCTTCTTGCGTTGGAAAAGAAAGCCATCTTCTAACCGAATGCATGAAAATTCTATCTCTACCAAAAAGGGAAAAAGAGAAATAATTGGTTATGATATACTAGAAAAATATTTATATGTTCTATCGCTACAAGTGAAGTCTAATATATGTATATGCATGTTTACCCCTGTTCAATCTTCAAAGTACTTCAAGAATGATCTCCAAAAGCGTTAGACAACCAGCTTGAATCTTGTCCGCGAAAAACCATTATATATACTCTCCCCGTCCCGTTTTAGTTATTATGTTTCCGTTTTCACTACAAAAAAAGTAAGAATACAACGATATTTATTTAGTGATATTTGAAATAAATGTCGGAAAAACGTGAAATTCATATCATTTATGAACAAATGTCGTAAAATTACGACATTTAAAACAAAATGTCACAAAAACAACAATATTTGATAACAACGACATTAATGAAGAAATATCATCAAAATTACGACATTTGATACAAAATGTCATAAAAATAATGATATTTGATACTAAATGTTATTAAAAAAATGACACTTGGTACAAAAAAACGTAAAAACAACAATATTTAAAAAGAAATGTTGTAAAAGATCAACATTTATGAAGAAATGACGTAAAAACTACAACATTTGATACTAAATGTTGTAAAAATAACATTTGTTATAAGATGTCAATAACACAACGACACTTGATACGAATATAAAAAAATAATGACATTTGATACAAAATATAGTAAAAACACGATGTTTGAACAAAATATCGTAAAAGTTATAACATTTGATACAAATGTCAAAAAATAATAATGACATATTATTAGTCGATAATTACGAACACGTACATCTAATGTTGAAAATTTATGTATTTTTTAATTATTAAATAATTCTTTGTCTAGAATCAAACATCACTATTTATATTATTATATTTTTACCATATTGTGATATTTATCCTCCGAGTAGACGAGTTATGCGAATATTGATTAATGTCTTAAAAGTCTTTCTGGGACTCGTCCAAGACTCACTCCTGGGCGAGGCACTTGTTGCGATAGCTCATGTGTGAGCTTACGCCACAAATGTCTAATTGTGCATCCTGAACATGCCTATCCTCAACGTTCAGGAGTTACTACGTAAATCATATGTCAAATTTTCTAATTAATAATATTAACCCTCAAAATAATTTAATAAATGAATAATAAAAGTTTGACAATTAGTATGTATATATAAAAATTGAGATTAACTAAAATATCGAGTCATAGTATTGCATATTTACTAGTTGCGTGAGAACATCGTGAATGTGAATATCATTTGAATATTTCTTCTAAAAATGAATAGCCAAAATTTATATGTTTACTTGTTATTGCTCTTTATTTCTTAGTTTTATGTCTTCCTAAATTATGAGACTTTTATTCTATTACTACAGTTGTATTTATTTGTGAATGAGTAATATTTTAAATTATAGTATTTTATAAAGTTTACTTATTATTTACTTTTGAGAGGTAATTAAATGTGTAGTTTGTTAATATTTTTTTTAAAAAAAATTAAAATTAAAATTATTTAAAAGTTCAGATGTTATAGTTTATTTACATCTCATAATAAATTTAGCACTATTGTATTATTTATACTTCTAAAAAGATTCTAGATATTTTATTTTTCTTTCTTTAATCTTTTTTAATATAATTTTGATATTATTTATTATTATTTTGTTTATAATTTATTACAAAAATTTAAAAATTCTCGTATTAAAATTCCAATATTCCCTAAAAAGTATTATTGCTACTACTTACTAGATGTTGAATTTAAAGTTAAAAATAAAACATTAAATTATATTTAGGACTGGGGGACCTACATTTATTTATTTATTTATTATTATTTTTTTGGACCTACATTTATAATTAACCACAATTGCCAACTAAAGGTGTAACGATCCGTCCGGTCGTTTTGAGAATAGTAGCCCCGATCCCCTATTTACTACTTCCCCCCGAATCTTTTTCTACTTACGTGACTTGCCGAGAGGTCTTGTTTGTGATTTCAGAGTGATTTGGGACACTTAGTTCCTAAAACGGAAGCTTAAGTTTTAGATTTTTTACCGTAGTCGGAACTGTGTGAAGACGACTCCAGAATGGAGTTTCGTTGTTTCCATTAGCTATGTTGGGTGATTTTGGACTTAGGAGCGTGTCCGGAATGTGAATTGGAGGTCTGTAACTAATCTAGGCTTGAAATGGCGAAAGTCGAATTTATGAAGATTTTGACCGGAAATAGACTTTTTGATATTGGGGATTCCGATCCCGGAAGTTGAAGTAGGTCCATAATGTTGATATGACTTGTGTGCAAGATTTGAGGTCAATCAGACTTGATTTGATAGGTTTCGACATCGAATATATAAGTTGGAAACTCTTAGTTTCATTAAGCTTGAATTGGAGCGTGATTCATGTTTTTAGCATTGTTTGTTGTGATGTAAAGCCTCGACTAAGTTCGTATGATGTTTAAGGACTTGTAGGTACATTCGGACGGAGTTCCGAGTGGCTCAGGTGTGTTTCGGGGTGAGTTTGGAGCGAGTCCGGACATTTCAGCACTCTAATGTTGTTCTGAAACGTTTGAAAGTGCGGACCGCACAATTCTTCTCGCGGCCGCACTTCAGGGATTCGGCAGGATCGATGGTCCGACTTCGGAAGCTTATATCTTTTAATCTATAAGGAATTTGGAGATGATCCAAAATAGAAAGTTGTAGTTCTTTTTGTCTAGTTTCCAGAAAGGTAAAGAAATCATCATTTGGTTGTACAAAAAATTATGGCCAATTTAATAAAGCTTGATAGTGCAGATTTTGCTGAAGTGAGGCCGCTCAATTTGGATGGCGGCCGCAAAACTTGAGATGTGCGACCGCACCAAAACAATGTGCGGTCAACACTTTGGAAGGCAAACCGTGTACTATATAAAAGAGGGTTAGGGTATTATTTCACATTTGGACTTTGGGAGCTCGGTTTGTGACAATTTTCGTAGGGTTTTCAAGAAAATCATCGGGGTGAGTGATTCTAACCCAGATTTGATAAATATACATGAATACAACATTGGTTTCATCATTTAATTAGTACCTTGAGATGGAAATTTGGGAAAAATTGTAGAAACTTCATAAACTATAATTTGGTGATTTAAAGGTCGAGTTGTGCTCGGATTTGACTAATTTTAGTATGGTTGAACTCGTGATTGAATGTGTGTTCATATCTTGCAACTTTTACCCGATTCCGAGACATTAGCCCGAGGCGACTTTTTGGGGCCATTTTCTAATTTCTTGTTTATGCCTTTATTTCATTAATTAGATTAGTTTTTATAGTTATATTATGGTTTGTAATTGCTTTTGGCTAGATTTGGGCCATTCGGAGTCGGATATTCATGGAAACGACATTGTTACTGGTTGATTGAGCTTGGTTCGAGGTAAGTGACTTGCCTAACCTTGTCTGGAGCAACTCCCATTAGGATTTGGTATTATTGTAATATGTTAGCGCCGTGTACGTGAGGTGACAAGTGCGTACACGGGCTGTTTGTTGTAAAATACATTTTTTCCGAGTAATAACTTTTTTCATCTTAATTGAGTTATACCAGCATGCGTAGTTAACCTGTTTAGTCTAGCATAACATGTTTATGTGTCTTAAACGCTTATCTGAACTCTGTGCATCATGCTCAGTAGATTTCTTGCTTCTTTTTTGACTTGTACTTAGTCTAAACTGTAGGATTTTCTTGCTATAACTGTTATTCCTATTGTTTGAGTTGCTTATTTACTTTGGGACTACTGTTGATATCCAATTTTTTCCTCATATATTTTAAAATGTGCATACACACTTTCAAAATATTGTACATGCATTTACAAACATGCACAAGTATTTCTACAATTTTTCTGTAATTTTTAAAGGCCCTAAATCAATTTATTTATGCATTTTTAATTATATAAATATTCAATAATTATCCCTCATATTACTTTACAATGATTTTGTCATCTAAATTCATCATTTATACTCATATGAGTGTTTAAATATTTTAATTGTATTTTTTACAATTACATTTGCATTTTTTAAGACTATAATTGCTTATTTTGCAAAAATAGCCCCTACATATGCATAACTATATTATCTATACAGAAAATGACTTTTTATATTTTATTAATGTTAAGTAATTATTTTAAATCATATTTATACAAAAAAATTATTTTTATCATTTAATTAGATATTTTTTCAAATTATTTTGTTAATTAATTGGATATTTAACAAATAGCCCTTTTAAGCCCAATTCAAATTAAAACCCCCAGCCCAATTAATTATCCCATAACCCGTTTCTTTAAAACCCACCCAACCCAGATCAATTCCTGGCCGTTGATCTCAGAGATCAACGGTCCATGATGCTATTTCCTTTTTTATTATCCCTAACCCACCAAACCCTAATCATTTGCCTACACCTGCCGCCCTTAAATCCCTCTTCTTCTCCGTTCTCTCTGAAACCATCTCTAACCCTAGCGCTGTCACCCTCTATATCTCTAAACCGCTTCGATCCCCGACTAAATATGGGGTTATTTGGTGTTTTGCTACCCTATCTAACCTATTACCTCTACTGGTTATTCGATTCTTGCTATTCTCTGAAGGAACCTCAAAGAGATTCAACTCAGAGTCGACTTAGGCTCTTCGTTTTCTTATGAACTCGCTTGTTGTTCATCAATGTTTGGGAGTATTGTTTTCTTTATGGCTATGGTTGGATTTTTCCCTCACCTCGTCCCTTTTTCTCAATACCCTCATCTCTTGCACTTTGAATCTGTTGAGATCCTTGTAGATTTGAAACGTTTTTGAGTTTATACGGAAGTTTTTCTTTAAAATCTCTTGTTCCCTCTATCATTAATTGATTTTAATGTTCTTCCAAACTAGGGTTCACTTTGTCTGTCTCTGCGAAGCTTTTCTAAAAAAAATACTATGTTTTTTATTATCTTTTTCCACCGGTTCCTTCATGACTATGTTCCAATTTTAGTTTGTTTGATTATTTCATGGCTCGCTTCAATATTTGCGTGTTATTTTGGAGTAATTGATTGATTACCAAAATTGTCTAGGGTTTGAAATTTTCTTTGTTTACTGAGGTGATTACTTCCTGTAATTTTGTCTACTTTCCTTATTCTGGGACTCTTAATTGGCGCTGCTTGCCTTAATTATTCCTATCAAGCTTAATTTATGGGCTGAATATCTTACCAACCCTAAATTGGTCTCTATTTACTTGTGTTACCTTATTTATGTGACTAATTGCCCTATTAGTTGCTGGATTTTTGGTGTTCTGACTCTAATTGGCTATCAGACCTATCACTTACCTTATTTAGACTTCGATTCTGAGTTATTTTTGGATATAATCCCATCATTTTTGCCTATTGATTGACCCTGTCATGCCTAATTGATTGACTGATTGTTTTCTTTGCCTTATTTTCAAACCTTTAAACTGCTTTACTTTATTTACTCTACTCTACTCAATGCTATATAAGCCTCACTCCTTTTATTTAACACACACACACAAACGTAGAAAGACACACAAAGTTCTTGCTCTCATCCTCCATTACAACCTTCTACTCTTTGTTTGTTGCACTATCTAGCCGGCTGAAAGCCAAGGTTAGACCTTTGGACCCTGTTTCCTTCACTCTTCTATTGCTCTCTCTTAACTAGTATGCCTCCACTACTGCTATTCAATTAAACATATGTGTTTTCTTGTAATCAGCATGTCTACTTCTGTTTAACCTATGCGTTTCCTTGTAATCTGCCTTTCTACTTATGTTTAATCAAACCTATGTGTTTCCTGCTTTCAGCATGTTTGCATGTTTGCTTATATGTAAATTAGATCCCTAACTACTTGTTTCTCAACTGGCATGTTTCCTGCCCTGTTTTAAGTGTTCACTTCTTAATAGAATAGTAATTTCCATGCTCCCAATCCCTGCTACCCCTTTGTATATAATTGTTTGATTGGTAATTTGATCCTAGCATGCCATGTCTCTGTTTAATGTCTGTCCATATACACACCTAGTAACAACTAGTAAACTAAGTTGAAACTCTGCTTGAGGTGATCCTGTTTCTGCCTACTATTTGATTGATGGAAGCTTTATTTGAATCTCAAATGTTGAAATGACTCTGTTTGCTCCTTACCTCCTGAAAATTCCAAAACTATTTTCTTAAAAAACTATCTCTTGTTTTCAACTCCTACTTTTAGAACACCTAGGGGCCTGCCCCTCCAGTGTGAGCATTTCGTAGGAGTCTATGAGACTCCTTTGAACTTTGACACACTGGGGTTGGCTCTCCAAAACTTGCTCACAAAAAAGGTTTCTTTTTAAAGGTTTTCTGGTGTGAGTATTGCCTGGGGTCCTTGAGGCCTTTGGGAACTTTGACATACCAGGATACCATTGGGTGCACTATGAGAATATTGACATGTTCATACTTGGTTGAAGTCCTGGATTTTTAGGTTTACTGTTTGGGCCTATTCAGGCTCCCTATAGTTTAGCAGTCTCATTTTTGTAAGTCGTTCATTCATTTTGGGTCTGTAATAATAATTCTCGTAAAACTGATATTGGGGACATTAGTAAAATGGGAGGGACTTTTATATATGTTTTGTGGGGAAATCAAGTAGAAATCCTGCTCTTAGGACTGTTATGATTATCTACCTGCATTACAAACCATGTCTGTAGGTTGTTGTGTGCATTAGAAAACATGCTTATAGGTTCATTATGTTACTTGCTCTAAGTTTTATTTATGCATATTCACATCCGCGCTAGAAATCCTGTCTCTAGGTTGTTGTTAATTCAGCCTTAACAATCATGTTCATAAATTCTCATATGTGCATTAGAAACCATGTTCTAGGAATTGATATCATACCTGCAGTCAAATCGTATAAAATCAGTTTCTTCATTATCAATCACGCCTATAGGAAATAAGTATAAAAGCAACTCCAACACCTAGATATCAGACTTATATATAAAATTAGTTCTGTAATGTTTGTGATTATTTTCAACACCTAGACAATATGCCTATAGGACCTAATGAACCAAACTGTCCGCTTAAAATTGTCTACTGGTTTATTGTGGTTCTGATTAACGATTAGATATCATGTTCATAGAACATCTCTGATCCACGCCTAGGCAAGCCTGTAGGACAACTAAATTCTTGAAATTACAAAACTGTGCTTTGTTTAGCTGTGTGTGAACTGCCTAGATTCAGCAAGTCCTAAAATTAGTAGGCAAACAGATTAAGTATTTTCTGCCTCGCTTTGATATAAAAATTGCATTTGTTTTGCTTTGTGCTCACCTAGATATCCTGCTATAGGATTTTTTTAAAAGTGTCTGAGATACTGTTTTTTGAGACGTGCAATTGCCTACTTACTTGTAGAGGTAAATGTGAGCCTGTAACTGTTCCTCCTATCTGACAGTCTTATTTGTTTTGCTTGTTGCTTAGTTTTTCTCCTTTTAAGCACTATAGGAGAGTCTAGATCCACCTTAACTAGAAGTCCTAAACACCTTCAGGACCATAAGTAATGGATGGGTAATGCACGCATATAATACGTTTAATTAGAATCGCTTATATAACCACTAAGAGGAGGGTAATTGGGTAGTAAAGGATATGATGACCTGTGCGCTAATGCTATGTGTAGCACCCCAACTTGGGGACGATTACCAAGTATTGCACAGAAGTGATCCTATAGGCTAAAAACCTAGGACCCCTTTACTCCTTGTTTTAAACGTAATATCTATTTGTCTAAATTGCTTTATTTGCTTATAAGACTAATTCACCTAATTAGAGTTTGGCCGGGACCCACCGTTGTGGATCTCGAGGGGTGCCTAACACCTTCCCCTCAAGGTTATTTTGAGCCCTTAACCAATCTCTGGTAATGCAAACCGGTTTATGAGTTATTTGTTTTAGGTGCCCTAATGCACCTTAAATCCGTTAGGTGACGACTCTTCAAATTCCATACCCAATTCTCAAAAGGAAATGAGTTGTCCCAAATAAAATGTCGAAACCTGGACTCCGCGAGGAAAAAGGGGGCGTGACAGCATGGCGACTCTACTTGGAATATTTTAGGCTCTTACCATAACGAACTTGTTTTTGTGAATTAAGTCTTAAGCTTTATTTATTCTATTAATACATGTGCACCCTTTCCCTTTCCCCCTTATTTGGATTTAATTGCCTATTTCTCAAGTATTCATGATCTTCTTTATTTCTTGAAACTGACTTGTTTCCTTATTTTCTTTCTTAACTGTCTTTCAATTATTTAAATACCGCATTTATCATTTTTAATGTGCAAATATGTGACAACATGCTATTTATTGCTGCATAAATCATGCTCAACATCATATTCCACTCGTGTGTAATCAATCCTATTGCAACGCTTGATGAGTGTTTGCGCTCTTCCTATATATCACCCTTTTAAATTCGAAAATGTGTATTTGCGGTAAAACTAGTCGATCAGCGGTGCAATCGACGGTTCCGTGCCTTTCCCCCTTAAGTCGTCCGCTTGAGGGTACCAGTCTAGACCTCTATAGAAACCTTACTCTGATTAGTTATACATGCATCATGGTCAAACCTAGCTGGGTTAATATGTTGTCCACATAATAACCCTTTAAGACAAGCCTCATCCAAAAGTCCATCGGTTTTCCATAATCCTAAGGGACACAACCATGATTATGTGCATTAATTTTGGAGAAATAAATGCCAATGTGCTAATCATTGTTGTATAAATAGACGAACCTGAAAGGGGAAAGGGCTTAACCATATTTGTTTTGCATAAAATAAGGCGGTAACATACCATCACTATTGCCAGATTGGTGGAGAGATCTTCCATCAAGTGACCAAAATCATGTAAAAAGGGTCTTAGGAAATTTGCCTTTTTTGTTGGACCTCCAGCCGAACAAAATGTTGATCGAGGCTGCCACCATATTCTGGGACAAAGAAATGGCTGTGTTTTGCTTTGGAGACATAGAAATGACCCCTCTCTTGGAAGAAATAAGGGGATTCATTGGGTTGCCTTGGGATAGCCCTGGTTTATTGGTACCTGAAAATTGCACCACTAGGGGATTTCTTAAGATGATGGGGTTAAAGAACAATGATAACTTAGAGTGCCTGAAAAACTCCTACATACCCTTCGACTTCCTCTATGAACAATACGGTTACAACAAATCTTATCGTATTTTTGATGATGAATTCTCCATCACCTCCTTGGGTTGGATTCACCGCAAGGTCTTTGTGTTCATCGTGTGTTTCTTGGGTATGCTAGTGTTCCCGATCCAAGGGGACAAAATCCACACCAGGCTGGCCATGGTGGCCAAAACTTTGATGGACGGGATCGAGGGGCAGACATATACCATTGTCCCTATGATCATTACAGATATTTACCGGGCCTCGAAACGCTATCAGAAGGGGTACAAATATTTCAAGGGTTGCAATTTGCTGTTACAGGTTCAGTTGTTAGAGCATCTCCAAAAAGGTCAATATCGTCAAGAGTTTCCACGAAGGCCATGTAATGATCATATAACCTTCCATCATCCCAAGAAAATGACCTATATCCCAGACAGTTTTGCTCAACCGGAGGATGCTGTAGGATGGGTGTAGTTTTTCAACAATTTGATCGAAGACTGGGTGCAATAGATGTTCGAGTGTTTCCCTACCGACGAGTTCATCATCAGATCCAGGGATGTTCCACACTTGGTATTTATTGGGTTAAGGGGAATATACCCTTATGCTTCCCTCAGTGTTATGAGACAGACGGACATGAGGTAGGTCATACCACGAGTTACTAAAATGAGGCACTACAGGGCAGGTTCCCATACAAATATGAAGCTCATCACATGTGGAATTTGAAAATTATCATGGAAAAGGATACCATCGAACCAGATCGATATCATGCTGGTCATATGTACTTTTACCCATCATGGTTAGAGGATAACATAGCAGGAATATTCGAGCTAAGGGTTGGTCCAGGAAACAGGGTTATAGACGAAGTTGCCAAAGCACATGTGAAGTATAACAAATTGCGCAAAAGAGTTCGCGAGTCTAAAGCCGAGCATATGGAGCAACATAAGGCCGATATGGAGATGATCAATGAGTGGAAAGAGAGGGCTATAAAATCCAGTGAAAGGATGGAATATCTAGAGTACAGTCTGATGGAATTGGAAGAGAAAATGAGTAAGAGAGTCACCGATTGCCAGAACGCTGAGGAAAACGAAGGACGACATTTGGAAGGGCATTCTTACCGATGAACGTGCGTGAACGGGGGGATCTGATCGACAAGAGCATCCATCTTGGAGAAGGTCCTTCTGGGACCAAGTAGATTAGGTTTACTTGCTTTTCAAATGTAATAAGGCCAAGCGCCATTAGTGACTTATCTTATTTAGTGTCGTTTTGGGTCGTCTATCTTTATATTAATGAAATGAGGCAATTATTGACACTGAATTTCTCCAAATCTATTTGTCGCTAGGCCTACCTCGGGTACAATAGGGCTCCCAAATTAGGATGCGAATTTACATTTTCGCAATATGTGGTTAAATACTGTAAACTTTTCAAAATCCTTACTAAATTGTTTACCTTTTGTTTTTCTTTATTTTTTATTATTATTCCTATCCCCTAGGGTTGGTTTGTACATACTAGCATCATCAGTATATCACACCAGATCTAAAGGCCCTCCACCTCCTCCTCCTCCAAGTAATACGAAAAGTAGATGAAAATATATGATGGAAGACTTGAGTGGTATTCAATAAGAAAATGCTGAGAATACGGAAACTTCAGACGGTCGGAGTACTCCGGCACAAAATGACTTGGTTTTGCGGTTGGAACAAAAGATACTGGAGTTACAAGGAGAACAGTAGCAAGTCCGTAACTTGGCAAACCTCTCTCTCACTCTGAATGTCCCAGATATTAGCCAACAAAATGCTCTAAACCCAGCACCTCCTCAAAATACGCCAAACCGATGTCCACAAAATCCTCCTGCACCCCATCAATATGCATCTCCACCTCACAACTCCAATCCTTTACCGATACCAACTCCTTCATAACACCATCATCAACCAACCTAGTATCCACAAACCACTACCTATTACACTTCTCAGAAAACACCACAACCCATTCTCGATCCTCAAAACTCAACTAATGACCACCACTACACCCAAATCCTTGGGACTCACCAAAACAACCCCATATATGTGGAAACCATAACCCACATCACTCAACCAATCTCTTATATACCAGAATCTACTGAGAAGGACCTGATCATTAAGAATATGGCTGAGGAACTCAAGAAATTGACAAGTCGAGTTCACGGTGTTGAATGAGGTAAAGGGATAGAAGGTCTGAATTTTGAGGATCTATGCATACAACCAGACGTGGAACTGCCAGAGGGTTACATATATCCTAATTTCGAAATGTTCGGCAAACGAGTGATCCCAAGGTTCATTTGAGAACTTACTGTGACAAGCTCGTGGTGGTCGGAAAAGATGAAAGGGTCCGAATGAAGCTCTTCATGAGAAGTCTTACTGGAGATGCTCTATCCTGGTACATAAGCCAGAACCCTAAGAAGTGGGCCAATAAGGTGAGCATGACATCAAAATTTATGGACCGATTTAGGTCCAATACGGAGAATGCACCAGATGTCTTCTATATCCAGAACCTAAAGAATAAGCCAACCGAGACTTTCCGCGAGTATGCTACTCGATGGAGGTCGGAAGAAGCCAAGGTCAGACTAGCACTAGAAGAAGAACAAATGAACAAGTTCTTTGTCAGGTCACAAGACCCACAATATTATGAAAGGCTAATGGTCATTGAAAATCACAAGTTCTCCGATATCATCAAACTCGAAGAAAGGATTGAAGAGGGTATCAAAAACGGTATGGTGACAAATTTTAAGGCACTGCAGGACACGAACAAAGCATTGCAATCAGGTGGAATATCTAAGAAGAAATCAGTGGGGGCTGTAATGGTGGCCCAAGGTCCAAAATCTCCGCTCATATACCAAACACCTCCACCTACATACCAACCCTCATCTCCTATATATTCTCAAACCGCCACCACCTAGAACACTTATAACACCCAGCCAGCCTACTATAATTCACCTCCAGCTCGTCCAAATTACCAGAAACCCCGACCTAACTTTGATTGCAAACTACCCAAGCAATACACTGCTATTGCTGAACTCATCGACCAACTGTACGAAAGATTGAAGGCCGCTAGTTATGTCACATCTATTCCTGATGTGGCAATGGAGAACTCATCTCAATGGGTAAACCCAAACAAAACATGTGCATATCATTCTGGTATGAAGGGGTACACCATTAACGAGTGGCGAACATTGAAAGATAAGATCCAGACATTGATCGATAACAAGGTCATATAGGCAAAGGAAGCTACGCCCGACGTCCACAACAATCCTCTCCTAATCATCAGGGTGATGAGGTCCATGTGATAGATACGGATGAAGAATGAGATCTTGAGCAGTCAATCGGGCTTATTTGGGAAAGTGATGACTTTAAACCTGCAGTCACACTCACTCCTATTGTGGTGAAGATACAACCGTCAGTCGAGGTTAAGGTAGCCACATTAGTTCCATTTGAGGTAGAGGTAGCTCCACTTGCAGCCGCACCTATTCCATTTGAGGTAGAAGTGGCCACATCTTTCACAATGACAGTGGCAACCACACCTTCTTTCAAATCCAATGCCATACCTTAGGATCACGTTGCCAAAGCTATGTGAAAGGGAAAAGAAAAGATGGAAGAATCTGATGCCGCACAAGGAAGGACCAGAACGGGAAGGATTTATACACCGAACATTTGGGAGGATCGAGCAAGGAGGCTGCTACTAAACAACCTTTCATTGAAACAGGACCGAATGATCTTTGGAGGAAAGTACAAGCGAGGGAATACTCCATCGTCGATCATTTAAACAAGACCCCTTCCCAGATATCCAACCTGTCACTATTGTAAAATTCAGAGGTGCATAAGAACGCTTTGATGAAGGTGTTAAATGAAGCTTATGTGCCCAACAATATCACATGCAGAGAAATGGCCAATATGGTAGGGCAAGTACTGGAGAGTCATAACATCACCTTTCACGAGGACGAATTACTGCCTGAAGGGTTAAGTTACAATCGGGCATTGTATATCACGGTACAATCTGAAGACAAATTCATTGCTAGGGTCTTAATAGTCGGGGGTTCAAGCCTCAACATTTGTCCGTTGACTACTCTAAAAAGATTGGGCAAATATTTCCACGGGATACGGGCAGGAAGTATGAATGTGAAAGCATTTGATGGGTCTCAAAGGTCCACGATTATGGAGATTAACCTTTGCCTACAGATGGGGCCAACTTGGTTCGATGTTGAATTCCAAGTGCTTGACATATCAGTTACATACAATCTTCTGTTGGGTTGGCCTTGGATACATGCCGCTGGAGCTGTGGCTTCCACACTGCACCAGGCCGTGAAGTTCAAATGGAAACATCAGGAGGTGATCATTCACGGAGATGGGAGTAACCCCATTTACACCAGTCAAACTATCCCTATTATCGAGAATAGAAGAAGGCATACTAGCATGGTCTGGGTATGAACCCGACAAAGGGCTTGAGAAGAAACTCTAGGGTATTACCAAGCTAGTACAATTGAGATGTCATGGCACAACCTTTGGGTTGGGATACCCATACACCTAGCAAAAGTACAATGATTGGTCGCTGCCATGGCATGGTCCCTATTACCCTCTTGAGCAACCCATGCCACATCTGGGTTAGATTTTTCACCAGGCTAATACAATATAGGGAACTACAGAGGAAGAAGCTTTAGTTGGGCTGAGGAATTTGTTTCTAGAGGACGAGGATATGGATTGTAGTGCGATAATTGAGGAGGAGGAGGAAGAAGGCCTCACCATTCAGATTGTGCAGAAGGGAGCTATTCTCAGGAAATGGACTGCCACACCATCCTAGGCCAGCCAAGTCCATGGGTATCTTGTCATTTAGCTTAATTTATTTCTATAGCCATGCTAGGCATCTCTGATGTTTCCAGTAATTTTGTTTTAAAAGATGTATTTTTTTTCAAAATAATTGCTCGATTCATCGAGCCGTACTTGTTTTGGATATTTTCAAAATCTAATCAATGCATTGCTATTTATTATTCATTATTATCTTTCACATTTTTTTTTCTACAACATTATTATTACTTTTCCTGATGAACCGATGACTGCGGCATGTAATGAGACAATGCAACATAAGGATAGTGACTCTGAGGAAGAGGATGAAATACCTGAGGAAATTGTCAGGGAGGTTGAGAAATTTGAGAATAAACCTAAGTCCAACCTGGACGAGACCGAAGCAATAAATTTGGGAGAGACTCACATAAGCATTCACTTATCACCGTCAGAGCAGGAAGAGTACATTTGTTTCCTGAAGGAATATGAGGATATCTTTGCATGGTCGTATGATGACATGACCGGTCTGAGCACATCCATAGTGGCTCACAAGTTGCCTACCAATCCAATGTGTCCGCCAATAAAGCAGAAACTCAGAAAGTTCAAACCAGACATGAGCGTGAAAATCAAAGAGGAAGTCACTAAGCAAACCAAAGCTAAGGTTCTCAGGGTAGTTGAGTACCCAACCTGGCTAGCCAACATTGTACTAGTTCCAAAGAAAGATGAGAAAGTCAGAGTGTGTGTTGATTATCGAGATTTAATAGAGCAAGTCCTAAGAATGAATTTCCACTGCAAAATATACATATCCTGATCGACAATTGCGCCAAGCATGGACTCCAATCCTTTGTAGATTGCTTCGCGGGTTATCAACAGATCTGGATGGACGAAGAAGACGCAGAGAAAACAACTTTCATTACACCATGGGGAGTGTACTACTACAAGATGATGCCATTCAGTCTAAATAATGCTGGGGCTACTTACATGAGAGCTATGACAACCATCTTCCATGATATGATACACAAGGAAATAGAGGTGTATGTTGATGACGTCAACATCAAATCTAAGAGGGCCACGGATCACATAGAAGACTTTAGAAAGTTCTTTGATAGGTTAAGGAGGTACAATTTAAAACTAAACCCCGCAAAATGTGCATTCGAGGTTCCTGCAGGAAAGTTGTTGGGATTCATGTCAGCTATCGAGGAATCGAGTTGGACCTGTCCAAAGTTAAGGCTATTCAGGAGTTACCACCACCAAAGAGCAAGAAGGACGTGATGAGCTTCCTAGGACATCTCAACTACATCAGTCGCTTCATAGCACAGTCCATAGTTATATGTGAACCCATTTTCAAAATGTTGAGGAAAGATGCTGAAACGAGTTGGACCGAAGATTGTCAGAAGGCTTTTGACAAAATCAAGGAACACCTGTCCACACCACTAGTCCTAGTCCCGCTAGAACCTAGGAGACCTTTGCTACTCTATCTATCTGTATTAGATGGAGCTTTAGGATGTGTTTTGGGACAACATGATGAGACAGGAAGAAAGGAGCAAGCCATATACTACTTGAGTAAGAAGTTCACACCTTATGAAGCACGATACTCCATGCTACAACGCACTTGCTGTGCTTTGACCTGGACAACTCAGAAATTGAGGCATTACTTTGGTGCCTATACCACATACCTCATAACCAAGATGGACCCTCTGAAGTATATCTTTCAGAAGGCCATTCCAACTGGAAGTTAGCCAAGTGGCAGATACTGTTAACTGAGTTTGATATTGTCTATGTAACTCAAAAGGCAGTCAAAGGACAAGCATTGGCAGATCAACTTGTTAAAAATCATATGGGAGGAGAATACGAACCCTTGAAAATGTATTTTCCTGATGAAGAAGTATCATTCGTAGGAGAGGACATTGCTGAAGCTTATGACGGTTGGAGAATGTTCTTCGATGAGCTGCAAACTTCAAAAGAGTGGGCATCAGAGCAGTTTTGGTATTAGAAACAGGTCAACATTACCCTGTATCCGCGAAGCTTAGGTTTCCTTGCACCAACAACATGGCAGAATACGAGGCTTGAATCATGGGGCTCAATCTGGCCATCGATATGAATATACAAGAGCTACTAGTAATCAGTGATTTGGATCTTCTGGTACATCAGGTTCAAGGAGAATGGGCTACGAAGAACACCAAGATACTGCCATATTTGTATCATGTGCAGAAACTAATGAAGAGGTTCACAAAGATAGAACTCAAACATGTGCCTAGAATTCAAAATGAGTTCACAGATGTACTGCCCACCTTATCATCAATGATACAACATCCAGACAAGAATTTCATCAATCCCATCAGGGTGAAAATCCATAACCAGTCGGTTTATTGTGCTCATGTTGAAGAAGAAACGAATGGAAAACCTTGGTTCCACCACATCAAAGAATATTTGGCAAGAGAAGAATATCCAGAGTAGGCAAACCATATTTAGAAACACACTTCGCGGAGGCTATCCAATCACTTATTCCAAAGCGGAGGGACCCTGTATAGAAGAACTTCTGATCTGGGGCTGTTGAGGTGCGTTGACGCAAATGAAGCTTCCAGTTTGCTCGAGGAGATACATGCCGGAACTTGTGGACCACATATGAATGGTTTTGTACTAGCCAAGAAGATACTCAAAGCTAGATACTTTTGGATGACCATGGAGACAGACTGCATCCGGTACGTATAGAAATGCCATTACTACCAGGTATCTGAAGACATGATAAAGGTACCACCAAATGAGTTCCATGCAACAAGTGTACCTTGGCCTTTTGCTGCCTAGGAAATGGATGTCATCGGTCCGATCGAGCCCACTACTTCAAATGGGAACCGGTTCATTTTAGTGGCCATCGACTATTTCATAAAATGGGTAGAGGCCGCATCTTACAAAGCTGTAACCAAGAAAGTTGTCGCGGACTTTGTCAAGGATCGTATTGTTTGCCGATTCGGAGTTCCCGAGTCCATTATCATTGATAATGCCACCAATCTCAACAGTGACCTGATGAAAGCCATATGTTAAACCTTCAAAATCAAGCACAAAAACTCTACAGCATACAGGCCTAAAATGAATGGAGCTGTGGAAGCTGCCAAGAAAAACATCAAGAAGATACTAAGGAAGATGGTCGAAATCACAAATAATGGCATAAGAAGTTTCCCTTTGCCCTATTGGGGTACCGCACTACGGTCCTCACATCAACTGGGGCAATTCCCTATTTATTAGTTTATTGTACTGAAGTTGTCATTCCATCCAAGGTAGAAATTCCTTATTTAAGAATCATACAGGAAGCCGAACTCAGCGATACAGAATAGATAAGGAACCGCTATGAGCAACTTGCCCTTATAGATGGAAAGAGAATGACCGCAGTATGTCACAATCAGCTTTATTAGAACAGAATGTCCAGAGCTTTCAAAAAAGGGGTCAAACCAAGACAATTTGCACCGGGACAATTGGTGCTGAAGAAGATCTTCCCACATCAAGGTGAGACCAAAGGGAAATTCTCTCCCAACTGGCAAGGTCCTTACATGGTTCAACGGGTGCTAACAGGAGGAGCACTCATACTTGCAGAAATGGACGGAGAAGTCTGGCCAATCAATTCAGATGCAGTCAAGAGATACTATGTCAAGATTGTTCACATTCCTTCATATGATATAACTGGACTATGCTTGACCTGATTCCCGTTTAAGAGGGGATACATAGGCAGTCCTATGGGTTCGGTCATATCTTAACAAAATCTTCATTTTCCCTCAGCACCAGAAACTGGGGCAGAATTTTGAGGAGGGCCCTAAAAATTCCGGAGCAAGTCCATCCAACGCCATCATATGCTAGACAATCAGAAATTGGTTAAGAAACTGGGGCAGAATTTTGAGAAGGATTCTCAAAATTCCGGAGAAGGTTCAGCAAGTTTCATCGCACACAAATAGCGAAGGATCATTTACCAAACTGGGGCAGAATTTTGAGGAGGACCCTCAAAATTCTAATACAAGAAAGCTGCAATGTCTCTCAAATATGTTACAGTCATTAGTTCATCTAAAATTAATTAATATTTCACTATGTTTTCTAAAATAAACACTATTTTCATCAATAAGTGTATATTTTCGAAAACTTTATTTCTATGGCAGCCAGAGTTACCTAGGGTAACTCAAACAGGGCCTCCAGAATGGTGCAAAGCACGACCAACAGACAAAGGCACGAACCAACCTCCCCTTACAAAACTTACAATTTTCTTTGGATGCAGGCATGGTGAACATAACAGAAGTATTCGCAAACATACACATATCAAAGTTACTATCAATCAAGCCACCAGACGCAAATATATCTTCAGCTAAGAAATATTCTACTCCTATTTGCTACATGTTCACTGCACAAGGCTAAGCGTTACCTTCTCCTTGCATGAGACTAAGCCCTGTCTCCAATCTTGCATGAGGCTAAGCCCTGCCTCTATATTCGCATAAGGCTAAGCATTGCATTCTCCTTGCATGAGACTAAGCCCTGTCTCCAATCTTGCATGAAGCTAAGCCCTACCTCCATATTTTCATAAGTCTAAGAACTTCTTTCTCTTTGCATGAGACTAAGCCATGTCTCAAGTCTTGCATGAGGCTAAGCCCTGCCTCCATATTTGCATAAGGATAAGCATTGCCTTCTCTTTGCATGAGACTAAGCCTTGTCTCCAATCTTGCATGAGGCTAAGCCCTGCCTCCCTTTTGCATAAGGATTAGCACTGCCTTCTCCTTGCATGAGACTGAGCCCTGTCTCAAATCTTGCATGAGGCTATGCCCTTCCTCCCTTTTACATAAGTCTAAGCACTACCTTCTCCTTGCATGAGACCGAGCCTGATCTCAAATCTTGCATGAGGCTAGGCCCTGTCTCTATATTCGCATAAGGCTAAGCGTTTCCTTCTCCTTGCATGAGACTAAGCCCTGTCTCTAATCTTGCATGAGGCTAAGACCTGCCTCCATATTTGCATAAGCCTAAGCATTTCCTTCTATTTGCATGAGATTAAGCCCTGTCTCAAATCTTGCATGAAGCTAAGCCTTGCCTCCACATTTGCATAAGGCTAAACATTGACTTCTCTTTGCATGAGACTAAGCCTTGTCTCCAATGTTGCATGAGGCTAAGCCCTGCCTCCCTTTTGCATAAGGCTAAGCACTACCTTCTCCTTGCATGAGACTGAGCCCTGTCTCAAATCTTGCATGAGGCTAAGCTGTGCCTCCACATTTGCATAAAGCTAAGCACTTCCCTCTCTTTGCATGAGACTAAGCCCTATCTCAAATCTTGTATGAGGCTAAGACCTGCCTCCATATATGCATAAGGCTAAGCGTTGCCTTCCCCTTGCATGAGACTAAGCCCTGTCTCAAGTATTACGTGAGGCTAAGCCCTACCTCCGTATTTGAATAAGGCTAAGCACTGTCTTCTCATGGGACTAAGCATCGTCCCTCCCTACACAAATATTGCTCTATTATAAACTTGACACTATCTTCTTCCCTCGGGCTAAGCTCTGCCCCCAAACTCCGCACAAGGCTAAGCTTTGTCTTGCTATCACTTTTGGTATCATGTCTCTACATTTCATGGGATGATGTATAGACGATATATCAGAAGGCGTCATAGTCCGAAGGTATCATCCTCATAGCCCGAAGACACCATGTCATGGCCTAAGGATCCCTCAAACTTGCATATCATTATTCAAAGGCATCATGGTTCAGAGGCACCATTATCACGGCCCGAGAACATCATTTCATGGCCTACGAATCTCCTATCTCATAATTCATGGCCCATGACATCATAGTCTAAGGACGTCATCTGCACTGTCCAAAGACAATCTTTCATGGACCAAAGGGAATTTTCATTACGTTTAAATTTTTGCAATAATATATACAATTGCACGCATCGTATTCTGAGTTTTGCAGGTAATCCAGGATGTAACCGTTCTTCAAACAGGAGCAACCTTTGCTCCGGTTTCCGCTCATACCATCTTCACTTTGTTATTACAACCGATTCCCCATCAATTACCCACATAACTATATGACCATTCAAATATATGCCCTATAATACATCCGTTACATAATCATAACTCCATCCGACATTACCTTTCACAAAAGAACCTCTGCTAAAACTGGCTACCATTCATCACGTTTAATTATATAAATATTTAATAATTATCCCTCATATTATTCTACAATAATTTAGTCATATAAATTCATCATTTATGCTCATATGAATGTTCAAATATTTTAATTGCGTTTTTTACAATTACATTTGCATTTTTAATGACTATAATTGCATATTTTGCAAAAATAGCCCCTACATAGGCATAACTACATTATCTATACAGAAAATGACTTTTTATATTTTATAATATTAAGTAATTATTTTAAATCATCTTAATGCATAAAAATTATTTTATCATTTAATTAGCTATTTTTACAAATTATTTTATTAATTAATTGGGTATTTAACAAATAACTCTTTTGTTAAGTTTAAATTCGGACCCCCTAATCCCAATTCAAATTAAAACCCCTAGCTCAATTAACTAACCCATAACCCATTTCTTTGAAACCCAGCCGACCCAGATCAAATCCTGGCTGTTGATCTCAGAGATCAACGGTCCAGGATACTATTTTTTTAATTATCCCTAACCCCCAAACCCTAATAATTATCATTTGCCTACACCTACCGCCCTTG
The DNA here is from genome assembly GCF_000393655.2 of Nicotiana sylvestris. NCBI lineage: Eukaryota > Viridiplantae > Streptophyta > Magnoliopsida > Solanales > Solanaceae > Nicotiana > Nicotiana sylvestris. The sequence continues at coordinate 92,678,216 of NC_091068.1, read as the reverse complement.
AATCCCTCTTCTTCTCCGTTCTCTCTGAAACTATCTCTATGTTACATCTCACGTTTTCGTACGTTAAAATTTTGCTTTCAGTTAATCGTCGTAGAATTGGGGATGAGATCATCTTGACGTTAATGTACTTACGTTATTTATAACAAACGATAAATAAGTGTTATAAAGAACAAAATGGTACATGGATTAAAGAAAACGAGTTTCGTTGAAAGTGGCAAATTTGAAATAAAATACGGGTCGAGCGATATTACCCAATAATTATGAACTAGTACTATGCAAGGTACAATATGACCACGATGGTATAATATATAAAGTATATATGAAGTATTTTAAAAATAGATAGAATTTTAAGTAATTTGTGGTAATTTTTAAATTATGCGGGTAATTGATTAATTACCGGGTAACGGAACATTACCCAGTTAACTAATAAGTGGATAAAAATTATCAAAAAGCTCACTCCAAAAATGTGGCATAAATGGAACAAGGCTAAGAATGACTCATAAGTCATCTATGCCATGTGGCTATTTATAGCCAAATCAAAATCTAACTAACATAAGACTTAAGTCTTATCTTCATTCATTCTTAGGTTCAAACACCTGAGAAGATCAGAAACATTTCCTTCATTAAAAATCAAACAACATTTGCATTCTTTGGTTTTAAAAAAACAAAAACGTGAGATGCAGAACCATTTTGTTCCAACTTTCAACGCATCCTAGGCAAAGAAATTTTCGTTCATAAGCTTTAAAGAAGCAGGAACAAATTGCGCAGAAGCTTAATCCGGATTTTGGGTTCTAAGTTCAATCCAAGAAGGTTTCCAACGGAAAATTATATGGAGTTTTCCCTACTTCAGGTATGTTAAGGCCTTCCCTTCTTTCTTTTGACATGGTCCATATGATACCGAAGAAACGAGCAAACACACAATTTCCATAAATTACTCTATTCATAGAAATAGTAAGGGTGTCAATATTCTTGATTCCCTATGAAAAATATTATTATCTTCTGTTCATGGGTCTCAGAATAATACACAGTTCAAAAAGTGTATCCGGAAGGAATATTGAGATTATTACGTATTTTTATGCATTTCACTCATTTATACATGTGCATTGACCCATGACCAGATGGCGTTATATACACGTATATATGTAAATATATGTATATGGGATATGGGAAAAGGTTACGACATTATATACACACCACCACCTGATCAACTGGTATATGTTAATGATGTTGCCCACAGTGGCCGAGACGATATGATAGGATACCCTTAGTGACTTGATGATATTATGTACACCCATACCTATCTATGGCACGACATTTATATGCACATGCATGATATTATAAATTTTATAGAATTTATAAAGTTATTCAGATTTAAAGAAGTGTTTCTATACTAAATATTTCATCTATGTCTTTTACGTACTAATTTCCATACTTTACATACTCAGTACATTTTTTGTACTGACGCCCTATTTCACGGGGCCTACATTTCATGCCTGCAGGTGCAGGTAGGCAATCTGACGGTCCCCTTTCTTAGGATCCCTGATCAGCGAGAGTTGGCGTGCTCCACTTGATCCTGAGCTGCTTTTGAGTTTGATACGATACGTTTATCTATATATACTATATATGGGTATGATATGGCTTAGTCTCGTCTTTGTACAATTATGTTTCCATTAGAGGTCTATAGACAGTATGTCTAGTTGGGTTGTATGTGGCCTTGTTGGCTTTCAGTTATTGAATGTATAGTTGTCTATAGCAGCCTTGTCGGCTCGCCCACTATATTCTGCATATATATGTATATATGCCTTGTTGGCAGGTTTCCTTCATGTATGTTATGTTCATGATTCAATAGATGTTATATAGGTTCATATCGTAGAGGCAAGCTTAGGAATGTTTGATAGATAGGACTCAAGCACCTGTTGCAGCACATTGGTTTGGGTTGTGACAAAAGTTGTATTAGAGTAGTTCTGTCCTAGGGTTGTCTAAAGACTGTGTCTAGTAGAGTCTTGTTTATGGGTGTGTTGTGCACCACACTTATAGACAGGAGGCTACAGGACATATAGGATGTTATCCTCTCTTCTTATCTTAGATCGTGCTATATAAGCATTCATGTTGCTAACGATGTGTTATGTTTTCAGCGATGCCTCCGAAGACTACAGCCACTAGCACGGGTCAGAAGGCTATGAAGGTGTTAGAAAGAGAGATAAGTTATACTATGGATTCAGACCCATCAGAGATCATGGGTTCTATTGAGGATGATCCATCTGAGGATCCATATGAGTCATCCGTTTGAGTTGTTTGAACCACTCCGGCAGTAGATGGGGTGAGAGGAGTTCCGACATCACCAAGGCCCTTTGTTTCTCTGCCCGTTGATCTGGGTATGAAGGGAGTAGTGCATGGATTGGCACAACCGGGATTCCCTCAGGCTCAAAACTATGTCAAGGTATTTGAGGACACCAGCTCTTCTGAGGTTCCAGATAGTCCACAGTCTTGGGAGTCCGTCAATCAAGTTTCGTCAGTGTATGTTATGAGATATGCAGAGGAAGAAGATAGTAGTCAGGCCAAGAGGAGGAAGGTAACTGATAAGGACATGAAGATTCCGCTTCGAAGTGTGTCCGATCAAGGTTCTTATATAGGACGATGCAGGGACCCTCTACTATAGACTTCCTCTAAGTGTCAGTTTTTGGTTGGTGAGTTCCACCTCTTCTTGGAATATTACCAAGTCAGTGTTTTAAATGTGTTTGGTTGTTTTATGAGGATGTAGGGAGCCTCGTCCTGACTTGTATATATTATGGTTATGCCTACTTAGAGGTTTTGCATACAATATCCTGTATATAGTTTTGGGTATGATATGTCTACGGCTTAGTCGACCCCTATGTATATAAACCTTTTTTCTAAATTAGTTATGCGAGTTAAGTCTTAATATTTTTACTTATATATATGGATGTCGCCGTAGTGGCCCGTGATAGATTTGATAATAAATAAGGATAAGGTACGTGGTGTTCGGTTGGGTAGAACTTGATAATATAATGGGTATGGATTGGTTGGCCTTTTGTTATGCAAACATCAAATGTAGGTCAAGGATGGTTTAATTTTAGTCCCCAGGAGAGCCTTTTTTAGAATGGGAAGGTAATACGACATCACCAAGAGGTAAATTTATCTCCTATCTCAAGGCAAGGAAGATGATCAATAAGGGTTGTATTTATCATTTAGTTCGGGTTCAGGATATGGAAGTAGAGTCACCAACCATTCAGTCCATCCCAATGGTTAATGAGTTTCCCGATGTTTTTCCTGATGAACTTACGAGTCTTCCGCCAGAGCGAGAAATTGAGATTTCCATCGACCTACTACCAGATACTCATCAAATATCTATTCCCTCTATAGAATGGCCCCCGCAGAGCTGAGAGAGTTAAAGGAACAACTAAGGGACTTGTTTGAAAAAGGTTTTATCAGACCTAGTACGTGGGAACACCTGTGTTGTTTGTGAGAAAGAAATATGGTTCCTTACGAATGTGTATTGATTATAGGCAACTAAATAAGGTGATAATCAAGAATAAGTACCCGCTCCCGAGACTTGATGATCTATTTGATCAATTACAAGGTGCCAAGTATTTTTCAAAGATAGACTTGAGGTCAGGGTACCATCATGTAAGGGTTAAGGATGAAGATATTCCGAAGACTGCATTCAGGACTAGATATGAGCACTTTGAGTTTCGGGTTATGTCGTTCGGTCTGACCAATGCCCCAACAATATTCATGGATTTAATGAACCATGTGTTCAGGCCTTTTTAGATCTGTTCGTAATTGTATTTATTGACGATATATTGGTATATTCTCGTTCAGAGGATGAGCATGCAGATCATCTACGTACTATGCTCAGAGTTCTACAAGAAGGGAAGTTGTATGCAAATTTTTTTAAATATGATATCTAGTTGAACTCTGTAGCTTTCCTTGGGCATATTATTTCGGGTAAAGACATTCGAGTAGATACACAAGAGACTAAGGCAGTGAAGACTTTGCCTAGACCTACAACACCGATGAAGGTTCGTAGCTTCTTTTGGCAGGTTATTACAAGAAACTTGTAATGAAATTTTCTTCTCTTCTAAGCACCTTTGACCAAAGTGGTATGTGGTGTCTTGCTTAATGTTTTATAATAACATAAGGAAATCTATGGTGCAATCAGGTTGAAGAAAGGTTGCGAATAAGTATAAATAGATATGTATAGGTCGTAAGCTAAAGTATGGTAGAGCGACAAGGTTCTAGGAAGATAGGAGGAAGGATAAGAAAAGATGAGTACAAAGTTAACAAGAATGGATAAGTCCATGGGAATAAGTTCATAAGATAGCTGATGGGAATAAGTTCTCTAAGTTATAGACGGCCCAGTATAGCCCGAATGAACTCAAAGGAGTCTAAGACTAGTAACGTTTAGAATAGATGAAATGTTGCCTTAATAGTGAGATAAGGGCACAATTGTGAGGGAAAAAACATGAAGTTTGGGCCTCCGAAGAGGGCAATTTCCTGAATTGTACAAGATTAGGATAACAATGTAAGTTAACTTAGAAGGGAACTAGGTTTCAATGGACCGACGCTTGCGAACTGAGTTTTCCAGGCTTTAAAGGACAGATTAACTTCAGCATCGGTTCTAACGCTTCCAGAAGGGACCGATGGTTACGTTATCTATTGTGATGCTTCAGGCATTGGATTGGGTTGTGTGCTGATGCAGCATGGTAATGTTGTGGCTTATGCTTCTAGACAACTAAGAAAGCACGAGAAAAACTACCCGACCTACGATTTAGAGTTAGCCGCGATGATTCATGCACTAAAGATGTGGAGGCACTACTTGTATGGCATTCATGTTGATATCTATATGAATCATAAGAGCCTCCAGTATATCTTCAAGCAAAAGGAATTGAATCTTCATCAAAGGAGATGGTTGGAGCTACTTAAAGACAATGACGTTGATATTTTATACCATCTGAGGAAGGCGATCGTAATAGCCGACACCCTCAGCCGTAGATCTATAGGTAGCCTATCGTATTTACTGCTAGAAAAGAGGGGAATAGCCCATGAGGTTCATCAGCTAGCTAGTCTTAGAGTTCGGATACGGGACTCAGATGATATTGGAATTGCTCTTCAGAATACATCAACATCCTTATTAGTAACTAAAGTAAAGCAACGCAGTACGAGGATCCTGTGTTAATTAATTCTAGGGATACCACCCTTCAGAAGGAAAAGACACGTTTGGAATTACACTAGATGGGGTCCTAAGATATCGAAGACGATTGTGTGTGCCTAATGTTGCAGGGTTGCGTCGGCAGGTTATGGGAGAAACTCACTATTCTCGTTATTCTATCTATCTAGGAGCAACAAAGATGTTTCATGATATCAGGGAAGTGTATTGGTAGGACGGAATGAAAAAGGATATAGCAGAGTTTGTTGCTCAGTGTCCTAACTGTCAGCAGGTTAAAATTGAGCATCAAAAACCCGGTGAGTTATTGCAAGCTATGGAGATTCCAACTTGGAAATGGGAAGTAATCAATATGGACTTCACCGTAGGCTTGCCCCGTACCCAGCGTAAGTTTGATTTGATATGGGTGATTATGGATAGGCTTACAAGGTCAGCCCATTTATGCCTGTTAGAACTACATATTCCTCAGAGGATTATGCGAGGCTTTATATTAGGGAGATAGTATGACTGCATGGTGTCCCTGTATCTATTATTTCGAATAGAGGAGCTCAATTTACAGCTAACTTTTGGAGGTCCTTCCAAAAGGGATTGGGGACTCAAGTAAGTCTCAGTACATCATTTCATCCCCAGACAGATAGACAGGCTGAGCGTACTATTCAAATACTGGAGGATATGTTACGAGCTTGTGTTATAGACTTCAAAGGTAGCTGGGATGATCATTTGCCACTTATTGAGTTCGCATATAATAATAGCTACCATTCCATCATTCAGATGGCTCTATGCGAAGCTCTTTACGGATGGAAGTATAGGTCGCCTATTGGGTGGTTCGATGTTGGAGAATCTAAATTACATGGGCCAGACCTGGTTCAGCAAGCCATAGAAAAATTAAAGCTTATCTGAGATCGATTATTGACATCTCAGAGTCGTCAGAAGTCATATTCTGACGTGCGGCAATGAGATTTAGAATTCGGGGTTGATGACTGGGTATTGTGATGAGGTTTGGCAAGAAAGGCAAACTTAGCCTACGGTATATTGGGCCTTATAGGATAATTTGGAGAGTGGGCCAAGTAGATTATGAGTTAGAATTTCCCTCGGAATTAGAGTTTGTCCATCTAGTTTTTTTTCACGTATCTATGTTACAAAAGTGCATTGGCGATCCTACTCGAGTGGTGCCCACATATGATGTACAAATTACAGAAGACTTATCATATGAGGAAATACCAGTCGCCATCCTAGACCAATAAATTCGTAAGCTGCGGAATAAGGAGGTAGCCTCCGTGAAAGTACTTTGGAGAAACAACAATGTGGAAGAAATGACTTGGGAGGCCAAGGAAAACATTAATTCTAGATATCCCTACTTATTTCCTCCTCCAGAAAAGGGTCTGACTGAGACGTTATAATCATAAGGTACGTGTATAAATTCTTGTGTCGGTTATTGTTGTTGGTCATGTGAGGCCAGTGTCGTTATTCATAATTATGATCCGGTGTGGCATTGGATTATTAAGCTTCTACAGGGAGAGTTGGTAGTAGTGTTGTTAGAAAGGCGACCCTGCCAAAGTTATATGGATCACGGGGAGTTGAACATTTGAGGATGAATGTTTCTAAGGGGGAAGGATGTTACATCTCGCGTTTTCGTACGTTAAAATTTCGCTTTCAGTTAACCGACGTAGACTCGGGGATGAGATCATCTTGACGTTAACGTACTTACTCTATTTATAACAAGCGATAAATAAGTGTTATGAAGAATAAAGGGGCACACAGATTAAAGAAAACGAGTTTTGTTGAAAGTGGCCAATTTGGAATAAAATACGGGTCGAGCAATAATACCCGATAATTATGAACTAGTACCATGCAAGGTACCATATGACCACGGTGGTATAATATATAAAGTATATATGAAGTATTTTAAAAATAAATAGAATTTTAAGTAATTTGTGGTAATTTTTAAATTATGTGGGTAATTGATTAATTACCGAATAATGGAACATTACCCAGTTAACTAATAAGTGGATAAAAATTAACAAAAATCTCACTCCAAAAACGTGGCATAAATGCCACAAGGCTAAGAATGACTCAAAAGTCATCTATGCCATGTGTCTATTTATAGCCAAATCAAAATCTAACTAATATAAGACTTAAGTCTTATCTTCATTTATTCTTAGGTTCAAACACCTGCGAAGATCAGAAACATTTCCTTCATTAAAAATCAAACAACATTTGCATTCTTTGGTTTTAAAAAAACAAAAACGGGAGATGCAGAACAATTTCATTCCAACTTTCAATGCATTCTAGGCAAAGAAATTTTTGTTCATAAGCTTTAAAGAAGCAGGAACAAATTGCGCAGAAGCCTTATCCGATTTTTTGGTTCTAAGTTCAATCCACGAAGGTTTCCAATGGAATATTATACGGAGTTTTCCCTACTTCAGGTATGTTAAGGCCTTCCCTTTTTTCTTTTGGCATAGTTCATATGATACTGAAGAAACAAGCAAACACACAGTTTCTATAAATTACTCTATTCATAGAAATAGTAGGGGTGTCTATATTCTTGATTCCCCATGAAAAATATTATTATCTTCTGTTCATGGGCCTCAAAATAATACACAGTTTAAAAAGTTTATCCAGAAGGAATATATAGATTATTATGTATTTTCATTCATTTCACTCATTTATACATGTGCATTGACCCATGACCAGATAGCGTTATATATGCATATATATCTAAATATATGTATATGGGATATGGGAAAATCTTACGGCATTATATACGCACCACCACCTGATCAGCTGGTATATGTTGATGATGTTGCCCATAGTGGCCGAGATGATATGATGGGATGCCCTCAGTGGCTTGAAGATATTATGTAAACCCATACCTATGCATGACACGACATTTATACACACGTGCATGACATTATAATTTTTTTAGAATTTACAAAGTTATTCAGATTTAAAGACGTGTTTCTATACTCCATGTTTTATCTATGTCTTTTACATACTAATTTCCACGCCTTACTAACAGTACATTTTTTCGCACTAACGCCCTATTTCACGGGGCCTACGTTTCATGCCCGCAGGGGTAGTTAGGCAAGCTGATAGTCCCCCTTCTTAGGATCCCTGATCAGCGAGAGTTTGCGTGCTCCACTTGATCCAGAGTTGTTTTTGAGTTTGGTACGATACGTTTATATATATATATATATATGTATATATATATATATATATATATATATATATAGACAGTATGTTTCCATTAGAGGTCTATAGACAGTATGTCTAGTTGGGTTGTATGTGACCATGTCGACTTTCAGTTATTTGATGTATAGTTGTCTATAGCAGCCTTGCCGGCTCACCCACTATTTTCTGCATGATTAAGTACATATGCCTTGTTGGCATGTTTCCTTCATGTATGTTACATTCATAATTCAATAGATGTTATACTGGTTCATATCCTAGATGCAAGCTTAGGAATGTTTGACAGGTAGGACTCAAGCACCCGTCGCGGCCCATCGGTTTGGGTCGTGACACTCTAACTATTATGCCGTAACCCCCTAAATCTCCCATACCTCTTCGATCCCCGAATATATATGGGGTTATTTGGTGTTTTTCTACCCTATCTAACCTATTACCTCTACTGGTTGTTCGATTCTTGCTATTCTTTGAAGGAACCTCGAAGAGATTCGACTCAGAGTCGACTTAGGCTCTTCGTTTTCTTATTAACTCGCCTCTTGTTCATCAATGTTTGTGAGTGTTTTTGTCTTTAAGGTTATGGTTGGATTATTCCCTCACCTCGTCCCCTTTTGTCAAAACCCTCATCTTTAAACTTTGAATCTATTCAGATCCTTGTAGATCTAAAACAGTTTTAATATTATACGGAAGTGTTTCTTTAAAATCTCTTGTTCCCTCTATCGTTAATTGATTTTAATGTTCTTCCAAACAAGGGTTTCACTTCGTCTGTCTCTGCGAAGCTTTCTAAAAAAATTGCTATGTGTTTGATTATCTTTTTCCACCAGTTCCTTCATGACTGTGTTCATTTGCCCTTTATTTTGGAGTAATTGATTGATTACCTAAACTGTGTGGGGTTTGAAATTTGCTTTGCTTACTAAGGTGATTACTTCCTATAATTTTGTCAACTTTCCTTATTTTGGGACTCTTAATTGGCGTTGCTTGCCTTAATTATTCCTAGCAAGCTTAATTTATGGGCTGACTACCTTACCAACCCTAAATTGGTCTCTATTTTCTTGTCTTACCTTATTTGTGTGACTAATTGCCCTGTTACTTGAGGGATTTTTTGTGTTCTGACTCTAATTGGCTATCAGACCTATCACATACCTTATTTAGACCTCGATTCCGAGTTATTTTTAGATATAATCCCATAATATTTTCCTATTGATTGGCCTTGTCATGCCTAATTGATTGACTAATAGTTTTCTTTGCCTTATTTGCAAACTTTTAAACTGTTTTACCTTATTTACTCTACTCTACTCAATACTATATAAGCCTCCCTCCTTTTCTTTAACACACACGCACACAGACATAGAAAGACACACAAAGTTCTTGCTCTCATCCTCCATCACAACCTTCTACTCTTTGTTTGTTGCACTGTCTAGCCGGCTGGAAGCCAAAGCTAGATCTTTGCACCCTGTTTGCTTCACTCTTGTATTGCTATCTCTTTACTGGTATGCCTCCACTACTACTATTCAGTTAAACCTATGTGTTTCCTTGTAATCAGCATGTCTACTTTTGTTTAACCTATGTGTTTCCTTGTAATCAGCATGTCTACTTATGTTTAATCAAACCTATGCGTTTCCTACTTTAAGCATGTTTACATGTTTGCTTATGTGTAAATTAGATCCCTGTCTAAATGTTTCTCAACTGGCATGTTTCTTGTCTTGTTTTAAGTGTTCACTCCTTAGCAGACTAATAATTTCCATGCTCTTAATCCCTGCTACCCCTTTGTATATAACTGTCTGATTGGTAATTTGATCCCACCATGCCATGTCTCTGTTTAATGCCTGTCCATATACCCACCTAGTAACAACAAGTAAACTAAGTTGAAACTTTGTTTGAGGTGATCCTGTTTCTGCCTACTGTTTGATTTATGGAATCTTTGTTTGAATCTCAAATGTTGAAATGACTCTGTTTGCTCCTTACCTCCTGAAAATTCCAAAACTATTTTCTTAAAAAACTCTCTCCTATTTTCAACTCCTACTCTTAGAACACCTGGGTCCTGCCCCTCCAGTGTGAGCATTGCGTAGGAGTCCATGAGACTCCTCTGAACTTTGACACACTAGGGCTGGCTCTGCAAAACTCACTCACAAAAAGGTTTCTTTTTAAAGGTTTTCTGGTGTGAGTATTGCCTGGGGTCCTTGAGGCCCTTGGGAACTTTGACACACCAGGATACCATTGGGTGCACTATGAGAATATTGGCATGTTCATACTTGGTTGAAGTCCAGGCTTTTCAGGTTTATTGTTTGGGCTTATTCAGGCTCCCTATAGTTTAACAGTCTCATTTTTGTAAGTCGTTCATTCATTTTGGGTCTGTAATAATAATTCTCGTAAAACTGATATTGGGGACATTAGTAAAATGGGAGGGACTTTTATATATGTTTTGTGGGGAAATCAGGTAGAAATCCTTCTCTTATGACTGTTATGATTATCTACCTGCATTACAAACCATGCCTGTAGGTTGTTGTGTGCATTAGAAAACATGCTTATAGGTTCATTATGTTACTTGCTCTAAGTTTTATTTATGCATATTCACATCCGCGCTAGAAATCCTGTCTCTAGGTTGTTGTTAATTCAACCTTAACAATCATGTTCATAAATTCTCATATGTGCATTAGAAACCATGTTCTAGGAATTGATATCATACCTGCAGTCAAATCGTATAAAATCAATTTCTTCAGTTGCAATCACGCCTATAGGAAATAAGTATAAAAGCAATCCCAACACCTAGAAATCAGACTTATATATAAAATTAGTTCTGTAACATTTGTGATTATTTTCAGCACCTAAACAGCATGCCTATAGGACCTAATGAGCCAAACTGCCCACATAAAATTGTCTACTGGTTTGTTGCGGTTCCGATTAATGATTAGATATCATGTTCATAGGACATCTCTGATCCACGCCTAGGCAAGCCTGTAGGGCGACTAAAATTTTGAAATTATAAAACTGTGCTTTGTTTAACTGTTTGTGAACTGCCCAGATTCAGCAAGTCCTAAAATCAGTAGGCAAACTAATTAAGTATTTTCTACCTCTTTTTAATATAAAAACTGCATATGTTTTGCTTTGTGCTCACCTAGATATCTTGCTATAGGAATTTTTAAAAAGTGTCTGAGATACTGTTGTTTTAGACGTGAAATTGCCTGCTTACTTGTGGAGGTAAATGTGAGCCTTTAACTGTTCCTCCTATCTGACAGTATTATTTGTTTTGCTTGTCGCTTAGATTTTTTCCTTTTAAGCATTATAGGAGAGTCTAGATCCACCTTAACTAGAAGTCCTAAACACTTCCAGGACCATAAGTAAGGGACGGGTAGTGCACGTACGAAGTATGTTTAATTAGAATTGCTTATATAACCACTAAGGGGAGGGTAATTGGGTAGTAAAGGATATGATGACTTGTGCGCAAATGCTATGTGTAGCACCCCAACTTGGGGACGATTACCAAGTATTGCACAGAAGTGATCCTATAGGCTAAAAAACCTAGGACCCCTTTACTCCTTATTTTAAACGTAATATCTATTTGTCTAAATTGTTTTATTTGCTTATAAGACTAATTCAACTAATTCGAGTTTGGCTGAGACTCACCGTTGTGGATCTTGAGAGGTGCCTAACACCTTCCCCTCAAGGTTATTTCGAGCCCTTATCTAATATCTTGTAATGCAAACTAGTTTATGAGTTATTTGCTTTAGGTGCCCTAATGCACCTTAAATCCTTTAGGTGGCGACTCTTCAAATTCAATACTCAATTCCCAAATGGAAATGAGTTGTCCCAAATAAAATGTCGAAACACGGACTCCGCAAGGAAAAAGGGGGCGCGACAACTACGGAACAGTATTCCAGTAGACCCCCCTGCATACTTTGGAACTACGAGACGGTATTCCGGGAGATGCTCCTGTACATTTACTTTGGAATACGGGACAATATCCTGGGAGACCCCCCTATATATTTACTTTTGGGACTACAAGACGGTATTTCGGGAGATCCCCCTGCATATTTACTTTTAGGACTACAAGACAGTATCTTGGGAGATCCCATACTGTTTTATCCCTGTGTACTGTACTGTTATTCTTCGGTGATTTCCTTTTTTTTTAAATTTCATTCTTTTATTACACTGCGATATTTTTATTCTGCCTTATTTAAATTATTATATACCAGTAGGGCCCTGATCTGACCTCGTCATTACTCGATTGAGGTTAGGCTTGGCACTTACTGGGTACTATTGTGGTGTACTCATGCTAATCTTCTGCACATGTTTTCGTGTGCAGATCCAGGTACCTCCTACTAGCCCCGCTATTAGTTGTGTACTTGCTGCTTCTCCGGAGACTTCAAGGTATATCTACCTGCATCCGCAGACCTCGGAGTCCCCCCTCTATCCCTTTTGATGTTATTCCTCCTTTATTTGTTCTAGTTATTGATTTATAGAAACAGTTAGATAAATTCTTAGAAGCTTGTGACTTATGATGTTCTGGGTCTTGGGGAAATCCCGCAAATATTAGGCTTACCTAGTCATAGAGACTAGGTGTCGTTATGACATCTTACTGAGGGAGATTTGAGTCGTGAAAAAAGGTCCAAAGCTTATCCGTGATACTCCTAAGGCTCCTTTGTTAGAAGCACCTCAGGACCCTAAGATGCTAGAATTTCTCAAATCGGCTCCATCTTTTATCAAACTCAATCCAATTTTAGTCAAATTTGATATTTTTTTCTGAATATATTGCCCTACCACAAATTAGTGTCCCGAAAAAAGCTGTATGGAGTGTATATTATATTATAACTATATAATAAGTGAAACCTCAGTTGGATGATGAGGGGTATGACTTGTTAATTTAACTTAAAATGTAGGTATTATAGTAAATTCGAGTCTTAACTTTCCAAGACACTGTAACATGTACAATTATAGCAACACCCACGTCACTTTACTTATCAAGTGATCTTTTGCCTTTATAGAGCACTTTTGTGAACAAAGGCTTAGTTTCATTTCTCACTCTCTGTGTTGTTGTTTCGGATTTTCTGGTAAGTTCTTCTTCCTCATCTGTTTTGGCTAAGTTTTTTTTAATCTTGTGGTTTCCTTTTGCTTTTTTTGTGTAACGACCCACCCATTTGTTTTGATCATTTGCATTTCATTCAGCTAATTGAATACTTGGGCAGCATCATATGATGCATTATGCCTTGTGTGAATCGTCGGTTTTGGGTTTCAGGTTATTTGGAATTGATTTGAAAGAATGAATTTCATGACTGAAGCTTTAGAGTTAGAAGAGTTGACCAAGTTTAAATTTTGAGTATTTGACCTCGGATTAGAGTTTTGATTGTTCCGTTAGGTTTGGATGGTGATCTTAGACTCGGGTGTATTCCCAGATTTGCATTGGATATTTCTAGAAGGTTTCTGCGCTAATTAGCAAAAGTTGAAAGTTTGAAGGTTTGAAAAGTTCATAAGTTTGAACGGTAGTTAACTTTGATGATATCAGATTCGGATTGTGGTTCTGGGAATTTTTATAGCTTTGTTCTGTCATTTGGGACTTGTGTGCAAAATTTGAGCTCATTCCGGGTTGATTTGATATGTTTTGACATACGTTTTGCAAGTTGAAAGATTCAAAGTTCATTAAGTTCGATTTGAGGTGTGATTCGTTGTTTTGATTTCTTCATAATTGCATCGCGGGTTCCTGCTAATGTCGGGTGAACCAAGTGTTCTTGACAATCGTGAAGTTTGAGGTGCGATCGCGTAGAGGAAAAATTTGGAGCTGAGTATTTCTTCTTTGCGATCAAGAGTAATTGTCCGCGTTCGCGTAGTTTGCTGGAGATTGGGCTTTGCGTTCGCATAAGAGATATCGTGTTCACATAGAGCTGACATGAGAGATGGAAGTTGGAAGCTTCTTCATCGCGATTGCAGATAAGGGGACGCATTCGCGAAGTGTGGGCGCCTGTGTGCTTTGCATTTTCATGATTTAATTCGTGATCACGTAGTGCAGAGGCAATGTAGGTTGTTCTTCGGGATCACGAAGGTTGTTCCTCGATTGCATATAGTACTTATGGGGCAATGCTTTTTCTTCTTCGCGATCACGATGGTATTTTGGTGATCGCGATTCGTTGATTCACCCAATGATTATAAGTACTCTAATTTCGGGGGATTCAGCTATTTTTTGCATATTTGGAGCTATGGAGCTTGGATTGAGACGATATTTGAAGAAATTTTCACCTTATGGATTGGTGCAAGTGTTACTTTACTCGATGTTGGTTATGTTTCATGAATCTATCTTTGTTTTTGTAATTGGATTGTGAATTCTAAATAGAAAATTGGGGGGTTTTGTCCAAAGTTTCATAGAGTGAATTTTTGAGTTTTGACTATTGATTCGGAGGCGGATTTGAGTAAAACTAGTATGGTTGGACTCATAATTGAATGCATTGTTGGATTTGTTGAGTTTTGTTGGGTTCCGAGGTGAGAGCCCTGGGTTTGATTTTTTGGTTAACTTTGGACTTTTCATTAAAGATTCGACCTTTATCGATTGGGTTTGTTTTCATTGGCATTATATGATGTTCTTGAGTTGCTTTTGGATAGTTTTGAGCCGTTCGGAGGTTGGGGCGCGGGAAATGGTATTTTTGGAGAATCGTTTGGTATGCTAGGTATTAGATTCGGCTTGTTCAAGGTAAGTAACACTTCTAAAATTGATGCTGAGGGTATGAACCCCTGAATATACATGATATGTGTTTGGTGTTGAGGTGATGCACATGCTTGTGACTGGCGTGTGGGTATGCACCGTGTGAATTATGACTCGGTTGTTTCTGTTATACTGTGTAATTACCTAATCTTATTTTTATCCATGATATTTCTATGTGTTAGAGTAATTGAGCTGTGATCAATGTTAGAAATCAAGTTTAGGCTATATGCTTATTCTGTTGTGACCCACTGAGGTCATATCTACTGTGGAGTTATTTGCTTAAATTACAATTACATACTCAGTCATACTCATTCATTCGCATATCATATCTCAGTCTCTATTGCTATTTATTGATACATCATATCATCATTTTTGGGTTGATTTTCATAACATTGTGAGCCAGAGAGACTAGAGAGATTGATGACTGAGTGAGGCCGGTGGCTTGTTTGTGAGTGATATTTATGGGATTGAGTTGAATGCCACTTACAAGTCGTAATGTGATGAAATTCCATGATGGACGTTTTCAATTATGTGATGACTAAAATTCTTACCTCAACGAAGTCTCTTTGATTCCTCTCTTCAAAATCGCCCAAAGCTCCCAATTCCAAGTGCAAAAATGGTTAAACCCTTCAAAAATCGCGAAGGAAGACATATATACATTCTGCCCAGACATAACTGCATCTGCGGTCCAAAACTCGCTTTTGCGATACTGCATATGCGGTCAACGCATCCGCTTCTGCGGAGTTCATTAAACCGGCCTAAGCCGCATCTTCGAACCTCTTCCGCATCTGCGCTTCCACAAATGCGATCACTTTAGCCGCTTCTGCGGTCCAACTCACCTGACCCATTTTTGCTTCTGCGATGAAACACCCGCATCTGCGGTCCACAAACTGCAAATGTGGAAATACCAAAAGTAGCAAATCTGAAGCTGCAACACAAATTCCAATTTCCCCGCTAACCATCCGAAATCAACCAGAGGCCCCCGGGACCTCAACCAAAAGCACAAAAATGACCCAATATCTTATTCAAACTTGTTCCAATCATCAAAACACCTCAAACGACATCAAATCTACCAAATCACATCAGATTCAAGCCTAAGTTTCCAAAATCTTCCGAAATATGTTTTTGATCAAAAACCCAAACAAACCACGCCCGAATGACCTAAAATCATACACACACATCCCAAACAACACCACGAAGCTACTGCAACTCTCGGAGTTTCATTCTGACCTCTATATGAAAATCTTATCTGTCAACCGGAAAATGCCGAAATCTTAATTTCGCCAATTCAAGCTTAAACCTTCCACGGACTTCCAAAATGCATACCGGTCATGCTCCTAAGTCCCAAATCACCCAGAGGAGCTAGCCAAATCATAAAAATTCCGATCCGAGATCATATACGAGCAAGTCAAATCTTAGTCAAACCTTTCCAATTTCAAGCTACAAACTGAGAACTGTTCTTCCAAATTCATTTCGATTTCCCTGAAAACCAAAACCAACGATTTACATAAGTCATAATACATCACATGGGGCAAGTCAAGCCCAACAACTAGCGATCAAAGTGCAAAAAGCTCAAAACAACCGGTCGGGTTATTACATATTGAAACGACTAATCCTGTCCAGGGTCTGTACATGCTTTAAAATCAAGGTTTTCATACACACAACTAAAAAGTAAATATCTGGAATCCCTAAGTGCATAATACTTGAACAAAATTCTGGCAGAAACAGTCTATACACAAATAATTGAAGATCCAATATTAGAAAGTATTCAGTCCTATATTACATCTACATGAAGCCTTAAACATTTAAATAACCAAAATCATTACAGCCATAGAGACATGCTCCCCAATTTCTCTGACCATTTAAAGGGTTGAGAAGAGTACCTGGATACATCAAAACAAAAACCAAAAAAATGTGTTTGAAGTAAGCTATTGGGAGCAAAGCAGTAACAGGTTCAGCAGCAAGGAACATCAATGGAAATGAACTTAAACAACCTCAAAATCCAGCCTCATTTTAGCTTAGAAGTCTAGAAAATTCCCAGAAAATACCACTTCCAAACTTTGTTTTTCAAAGAAAGAAAAATCCAGCTCAAACACTATAGTAGAAAGAAGATTTTCTGCCGTTTTTCAATTTTTTTTTGACGTTCTGATCTCTCTCCTAGAATTCAGGGAAATGAGACTCTTATAGAGGGGTTTTAGGGCAGCAGAGCTTGATTTTTTTAATTCACCTTTAGGTCCTCCCCCTTTTTTTATTTTACCCCCCAAGTCGCTTAAAGAAAAATATCTGAACCCCTATTTTCTTGGCATGCAAGCCTTCCCTTATTTCTAGAAGCTTCCTTCTCAACTGAAAAGATTGTCTGAACCCAAATTCCCAAAGTAACCCCTGACAGTCTGGTATTTACTCCCCAAACTGAGTCAATCATGGACTCAAGCCCATATGAATGGGCTTCTTTTGCCTAGGCCAGAGATGATCATAAAACCAAGATATAGCCCCAAACATAACAAGATGAGAATTTAACGAAATCAAACTAGATTATGATCTAAAAGCTAACTGGATACATAATCAAAAAGAAAAGAAGAAGACGAAAAGAAAATGGATAAAAACAAAAAAAGAGAAATCTGAACAACAAATGAACCATTCAAACAAAACACTTTAATAAGTTAAACATTAATTCAAAACAAATGACTAACCCAAATAAATCCGGCCAAACCGGGAAATCAAACAGAAATAAAGAAGAAGAAAAAAAAGCAGTATTAATCCTAACATGAAATTAACCTAAACAACCTATTTTAAAAGATTAAACTAGTTGACAGGAAAACTAACTAACTATAGTGAAATGAACAAAAATAGACACAACAAAGAGAGGGAAAGAATATGGATACTATTTTGGCAGGAAGTTAGAGAAAAGAAAGAAATCGACGAACGACAATGCTTGACAAGGTTTGGCCGGTCATTTTGACTTTGCATGGAATCCGGTGAGCCTTGAAATGAGCCAAAATTGATGCTAATCGATTGTTCTCATTAAGAACAATCGATTGGCATAAATTCCAACTCAAATCTAACCTTAAACCCCGTTTAAAGCTTCGAAAATGGGACAAATTAGGGTTTTCAATTTCGGGGATCAGATTTGAAATTGGGACAAATGGGTGAGGATTTTGGGCAAAGTCGTTATGGATTAGGAAACACGAGTGGGTGGTGATTGTGTGCTGATGGTTTGGATCGTTTTAAGGCATTGCCGCCAACAGGTGGGGTTTGGGAATTTGGGGGAGGCTAGGTTAGCTAAGGTTTGGGGTGAAGACGGAATAGGGGAGTTCGAAATGGGGGTGGGGGGTGGGGGACTGTTAGGACAGTCTTATATCAAATGGGAGGTTAGTTCTCATCCGTTCAATTAAAAGAAATCAACAGATGAGATTTAATGGCCAAAGAAACAATGTCATTTTGGTGTAGGGCGGGGCTGGACCGGGTATTTCGATTTGGGCCTGGATCGGAGGAAATTGTGGGTGGGTTTAGGGTAAAAATGGCATCAGCATTTTGGCCCAGTAAAATTAAAACAACCCTTTTGTTTTCTCAAATTCCTTTTTCCCTCTTTTTTTCTTTTTATCTAATTAATTAAAAACCTAAGTTAAACTCCTAAATTAATTTAAATTGCAAAATTGACCCAATTATCTAACTGTAATATTTATAAAAAAAATTAGTTGATCCTAAATTAAAAGAGAAAAATTAATAATCCAAGATTAAAACTGAGAATGTAAAAATGAGCCATTTTTGTGATTTCCATTTTTAATAAAGCAATTAATTAACTAATTAATCCTAAAAATATAAAAATAAAGATCTAAATGCAATACATGGCATTTTTGTATTTTTTTTATGATTTTAATAATAGTAAACATGCACAAAAAATGCAAACAATTAACACAAATTCCTACAAAAATCCTATAAAATTGCAAATAATTGGGAAAAATTTATTTTTTCAATTTGTAGGAGTATTTCACATAGGGCAAAAATCACGTGCTCATAGCTGCCCCTCTTTGCTCGGAAACACGAAGAGTTTTCGGGCAAAGATAAAGTGAGCGGATAAGAGTGATTTTTTCCCGTTTGAATACTTTGTGGGAAGCATTTTTTGAAAGATCTGACCGAACCTTGCTTCCGAGGTTGCCTACATATCCTTGGCTATAAAGGAATCAGGTCAGTGTAGTTCGGGAAGTTTGGTAGCTGCGACTACCGAGAAACTGTGATTTCACTGTTGTTGCTGCCACTACTTGCTGAACCCCTTATTACACCGAGACAAAATAAAAAGAAGCTAGGCTACACTATGATCTAGGAATTACAAGAATCCTATCTATACGTCTTCAAACTTGATCTTGCCGCTTCTACAGTTCTGTTGTGCATCTTGAACTGTTGACCTGCACTCTCGAGGTGAATTTCTATTGTTGCTAACTCGAATCGAATTCTGAAACGAGTTCTCTTATTTTTCAGGTGGGTGCCTGATTGCCGACCCTTGAACTTTATTCCCTTGTTCTTCAGGTGGGTGCCTGATTGCCAAAAACTTGAACTGTATTCCCTTGTTTTCCAGATGGGCGCCTGATTACCAAACTCGAACTGTATTCCCTTGTTCTCCAGGTGGGCGCCTGATTGCCAAAACTTGAACTGTATTCCCTTGTTCTCCAGGTGGGTGCCTGATTACCGACCCTAGAACTGTATTCCCTTGTTCTCCAGGTGGGCGCCTGATTGCCAAAACTCGAATAGTATTCCCTTGTTCTCCTGGTGGGCGCTTGATTACCAAAACCTGAACTGCATTCCCTTGTTCTCCAGGTGGACGCCCGATTACCAAAACTTAAATTGTATTCCCTTGTTCTCTAGGTGGGCACCTGATTACCAAAATTTGAACTGTATTCTCTTATTCTCCAGGTGGGCGCCTCATTACCAAAACTAGAACTGTATTTCCTTGTTCTCCAGGTGGGCGCCTGATTACCAAAACTTGAACTGTATTCCTTTGTTCTCCAGGTGGGCGCCTGATTACCAAAACTTGAACTGTATTCCCCTGTTCTCCAAGTTGGTGCATGATTACCAAAACTTGAACCGTATCCCCTTGTTCTCACGGTGGGCGCCTTATTACCAAAGCTTGAACTGTATTCCCTTGTTCTCCAGGTGGGCACCTGATTACCAAAACTAGAACTATATTCTCTTGTTCTCCAAGTGGGCGCCTGATTGCCAAAAATTGAACTATATTCCCTTGTTCTCTAGGTGGGCGCCTGATTGCCAAAAAACTCAAATTGTATTCCCTTGTTCTCCAGGTGGGCGCCTGCCATTACAACAAAACAGACAAAACAAAAGAAACTTTTCTACCCCAGTTTGGTAGTGGGAACATCTGTGAGTGTTAATCAAATCTTGTTATCTACGAAGAGCTCTAAGAATTTAAAAGTTAAATCCCATTATCCAGGAGGGCCCTGAAAACTTAAATTAAATCTCATCATAAGAGTGACAACTTTAAAGCTAAATTATATTTTCTAAAGGTAGAACTTACGCTAAAACTTGTTTTCTATGAAGGTCTTGAAATTTAACTAGGTCCCATTATCCAGGAGAGTCCTGAGAACTTTTAAAATTAAATCCCATTATCCAGGAGGGTCCTAAAAATTTACGACCGAACTTGTCTGGCACATGCTTTCCTTGCGGAGGGTTTCTCCGAAAAAAATGGAATTTCCTGCCTTTGTTTCAATCAAAGAAAATTTTATTAGTTTGAAAGTGTGGTGGTTATTTTGCGGCATTCTTGCTGAAAGTGGTCTTTCCACTGCCATGCTTTGTTCTGGTTAGCTGCCTCCGACTAGCCAAGAATTATTTGACCTTCTAACTAACCCTCAACCACAGGAACCCGACTGACCCGAGTGCCCTTAGACTCAACCGGCTGTTTCACATTTCTGTCTTTCCAGGTTGCTCATATGTATTTTCCCCAAAACTCATGAAACCACTTGACCACTCGAACTTCCACTAACATATTATTTCTCATTTTGCATCATGCTATTTCTGATATGCTTTGGCTGCACTTTGCTTTGTGCAATTTGGAAGTTGGTAATAAACTTTGAAATCCTTCATTACTTGCTTAACAAGGCTATCATTGGAAAAGCCTTAGTGAAATAAACCCAAAAGAAAATGAAATACAATGACTTAAAAAGTTAGGAATAAAGAAGAAAATTTGAAACAAGATGATTGTTTGAGGAAGAAAGAGGAAAAGAGACTTATCTGAGCGAGGCTGGTGGTATCAATGATCGTGACATGCATTTCGGATTAATCAGCCTAGCCTTGTTCGGCTTGTGGCGCCCTGAAGAGTTTTTACCAATAAACCTCTCTAATTTGTTCATCTCTCAACTCACCGCCGCCTTATGGTGCCGTGAATGTTTTCACCAATAAGACTCTCTCATTTTAATTTCTCTCACCTTTCCATCACCCTGCGGTGCCCGTGACGGTTTTCACTAATAGGACTCTCTCATTTATTCATTTTCCTTGTGTAGAACGAAGTGTTGCCTCTAATGACTCATACCTTTACCTCGCCTGACTTGGCATTCCTCAAAGATTGATCGGAAGGTCTTTCTTTGGACCGCAATGTAGGCTTTTGGATTGGGTTAGAAATAAAGGATACCGTAGAGGCTCAAAACAACTCGAATGGATTCAAAATTATAACTTCTGGAATCAGATCTTTTGCAAAACTGCAACTTCTGCCCCAGTTTCTTTGACTGGGGACTTTTGAATTTTATTTTGATGGGACCGAACTGTGAGGCTGCCTACGTATCCTCGAAAGGAATCAGGTCGAACGTAGTTCATGCCATAGGAATTGCTTTGTTTTTGTTACTTTTCTCTTTTTCTTTTTCTTTTTCTTTTTCTTTTTTTTCATTTCTTCTCTTTTTTTCTTTTCTTATCTTTCTTTGCTTTATTTACTTTTTTCACTTTTTTTTTTCTTTTTCTCCTCTTTTTACTCTTTTCTCTTCTTTATTTATCTTCTATATCTGTGCTTCTAAACTTTTTCCCCTGATTCAAAAAGAGGGGTATAAAAGAAAATAAATAAGGCTCAAAAGGGGTGACAAAGGATAAAGTGTTCAGATAACAGAATAAAATGCCTTCGTCATTCCAATCTTCAAAACATGCCAAGTACAAGCAACACGATTAGACAAACCAAAGAAATCATACATAATATCTTTTGACTGCATTAGAATTGATAGCCAAATCTACATATTTTTCTTTTATATCTGTTAAATGCAAAGCACCATTGGACAACACTTTTGTTACAATGAACGACCCCTACCAATTTGGGACAAACTTGCCTTTAGCATCAGCCTGATGTGGAAGGATGCGTTTTAATACTTGCTGACCCACTTCAAATTTCTGGGGACGTGCCTTCTTATTGTATGCTCTTGCATTCTCTTTTGACACAATTGACCATGACACACTGCTGCCAATCTTTTCTCATCAATCAGACTTAAATGCTCCAATCGGGTTTTGACCCACTCATCATCATCAATTTTGGCTTCAGCAACAATCCAAAGGGATGGAATTTCGACTTCTGCGAGTATCACTGCTTCAGTACCATATACCAACAAATAAGGAGTTGCACCTACTGAAGTGCGAACAGTATTGCCATAACCCAGCAAAGCAAAAGGCAACTTTTCATGCCATTGCATAGAACCTTGCAACATCTTTCGAAGTATCTTCTTTATGTTCTTGTTGGCCGCCTCAACCGCTCCATTTGCCTTGGGGAAATACGGAGTGGAATTTTGATACGTAATCTTGAACTGTTGACATACTTCTTACATCAAATAATTGTTAAGAATAACACTGTTATCCGTGATGGTTACCTTTGGAATTCCGAACCAACAAATGATGTTTGAATGAACAAAATCAACCACTGCCTTCTTGGTCACAGATTTGAGTGTCAGAGCTTCAACCCACTTAGTGAAATAATCGATGGCCACTAGAATGAACTTGTGCCCATTTGATGCCGTTGGTTGAATTGGTCCAATGACATCCATGCCCCAAGCAACAAAAGGCCATGGTGCGGACATTGTATGCAACTCAGATGGCGGAGAATGAATCAAGTCTCCCTGTACCTAGCATTGATGACACTTGCGCACAAAGCTGATGCAATCTCGTTCCATGGTGAGCCAATAATACACTACTCGAAGAGTTTTCTTTGCCAGAACATACCCACTCATATGCGGCCCACAAACTCCGGAATGCACTTTGGCCATAATAGTCGTAGCTTGTTTAGTATCTATGTATCTCAACAGTCCAAGATTTGGAGTTCTCTTGTACAAAATCGCCCTGCTCAAGAAAAATCCACTAGCCAAATGTCGAATTGTCCTCTTTTGATCACTTGTGGCCTGTAATGGATATACCCCATCTTGATGTATTCCCTGATATCATGGAACCATGGTTCACCATCAAGTTCTTCCTCAACCACATTACAGTAGGCATGCTGATCCCAAACTTGATATGTAGATGGTCAATATAAGCTTTGTCCGGATAGTGCAACATTGACGCCAAGGTAGACAAGGCATCAGCAACCTCATTATGGATCCTTGGAATATGCCTGAATTCTATTGATCGGAACCGTTGACAAAGATCATGCAAAACATTGTTGATACGGTATGAGCTTTAAATCCCGAGTCTCCCATTCTCCCTGAATCTGGTGCACTAAAAGATCTGAATCTCCCAAAACCAAAACTTCCTGAACTCCCGTATCTACAGCTAACCACAATCCCAAAATTAGTGCCTCGTACTCAGCCTTGTTGTTGGTACAATAGAAATGAAGCTGGGCCGTAATAGGGTAGTGATGCCCTGTTTTAGAAATGATCACAACCCTTATTCTGATACCTTTCATGTTAGATGCTCCATCAAAGAAAAGTTTCCAACCTAGCTTTTCATCCTGCTCGACCTTGTTAATATGTATTACTTCTTCATCAGGAAAATAAGTTCTCAATGGTTCATACTCTTCATCCACCGGGTTCTCGGCCAAATGATCAGCCAATGCTTGGGCCTTCATCACGGTTCAAGTCACATAGACGATGTCAAACTCTGTGAGAAAAATCTACCACTTTCCAAGTCTTCCTGTGGGCATAGGCTTCTGAAAGATATACTTTAAAGGATCCAGGCAAGAAATGAGGTAAGTAGTGTAGGACGACAGATAATGTTTTAAATTTTGAGACACCCAAGTCAGGGTGCAACATGTCCTTTCAAGGGGGGTATACTTAACCTCATAGGATGTAAACTTCTTGCTGAGATAATAGATGGCTTGTTCGTTCCTGCTAGTGATGTCATGTTAACCCAACACATAACCGAATGACTTATCTAAGACCGTCAAATAGAGAATCAAAGGTCTCCCTGGCTCCGGTGGGACCAGCGTAGGTGGGATAGACAATATCCCTTGATCTTATCAAATGCCTCCTGGCACTCATTAGTCCATTTGACCGCAACATCTTTTTTCAGCAACTTAAAGATGGGCTCACAGGTTGTCGTCAATTGAGCAATAAACCTGCTGATGTAGTTCAATCGCCCGAGCAGACTCATCACCTCAGTCTTATTCCTTGGTGGTGGTAGCTCCTAGATGGCCTTGATTTTTGATGGATCCAACTCGATGCCTCGCCGATTGACTATGAATCTCAACAGTTTTCCAGATGGAACACCAAATGCACACTTGGAAGGGTTAAGCTTAAGATTGTACGTGCGGAGCCTTTGAAAAAACATCCTCAAATCTCCGTTATAGTAGGACTGTTACTTTGACTTTATGATCACATCATCTACATAGACCTCAATCTCCTTTTGTATCATGTCATGGAACATAGTAGTCATTGCCCTCATGTAAGTTGCCCCAACATTTTTCAAACCAAATGGCATTACCCGGTAGCAATAAGTTCCCCATGGTGTGATGAATGCTATCTTTTCTGCATCCTCCTCATCCATCAAAATCTGGTGGTATCCTGCATAGCAATCCACAAATGACCCGATCTCATGCTTGGCACAGTTGTCAATCAGAATGTGGATATTTGGCAATGGAAAATTATCCTTTGGACTTGCTTTGTTGAGATCCTGGTAATCAACGCCCACCATGGTCTTGCTGTCCTTCTTTGGCACTGACACAACATTAGCTAACCAAGTGGAGTATCACGTGACTCGAATGACCTTTGAGTCCAACTGCTTTGTGATTTCTTCCTTGATCTTCACACCCATGTCAGTTTTGTGTTGCTACCCAATTTTTCCTGTATTTTTTATATGCAAAACACCTTTTAAAATAGCATGTATATGCATATATAAGTATATCCCAATGTTACATTATTTTTTCTTAATTTTTCAAAGATTTTCAAATCAATTTACTGCCTTATTTTATTAAGAAAAACCCAATAATTATCCCCAAATTATCATTTTGGTGATTTATTTATTGGATTCTTATGTTTATATTAAAATATAGCTAAGACATTTTTCACACATTTTTTTTACAAATTTATTTGGTTTTTTAAGGATAAAATTGCATAATTGCAATATTAGCCATTTTTATGTTTAAATCCGTCTCATGTTTATAAAATGGATTCTGTATTTTTAAATTGATATTTATATTTTATAAGTCATTTTAGTGCTTTTAATTTATTTTTAGAAATTTGTTTATTTTTTTATAAATTAAATGGGGAAAATGGGCTATTTAACTTATAGCCACATTTGGCATGTACCCAACCCAAATTAAACCAACCCAAGCACAATCCTAAATCTACCCGAACCAACCCGGACTAAATCCTGGCTATTGATCATTTTTGATCAACGATATAGATCCGTCCTTACCAAATTAAACCAAACGACCCCCAAGACCCCTCTGATTCTTCACTCAACCGACTCTCTCTATATCTCTCTATCTCTGGTTCTCTCTAGAACCTTCCCCCTTCCCCTCCTCTCCGATGAATTCCATCCATATTTCATGGCCACCTCCTGGCCTGAATCCATGGTGGTTTCACCACCCACCAGCCTTCTATGGCTCCTCACGCTTGGTTACTGAAGTTTCATGACTTGACCACGAAGAGATGGGTCCAGACCCTTGTTGATTCAAGTTTCACGGCCATCTCCGGCCTTGCTCTGTCTGTTTCGAGCCTGGCCTCGACTCCTCCTGCTTAGATCCAAGCCTTTCTTACCGTTTGGGTTTCTCTGAAACCCTAGCTTTTGAGGTTCTTCTGATCTCTGTAGATCTGTTCCAAATCCATATTTTCCCTAAGATTTTGAACGATTTTATGATATTTCTTTCAAAAGTTATGCTTTCAAAGCCTTTATTTTCCGATCTAGCATTTTTAGATATTTACCTGATTTTTCTTTTTCTTTTGTGTGCTTCTTCTACTATGTTTCTTCTACAATGTTTCTTCTACTGTGTTATCGTTAAGTTTCTGCTACCATGTTCTTATCTGATTCCTCTACTGTGTTTTTAAGTTTCTGCAACTATGTTCTTAATCAGTTTCTTCTACTATGTTTCTCATTAGCTTCTTCTACTATGTTTCTTTTACTGTGTCTCGCATGTTGTTCTTTTACTATGCTTCTCATGAGTTTCTACTACTGAAGGAGCATGTTAAGGGTCTCAGTTCCTTTCTGAGACCTCTAAACCTGTTTCGATTAATATCTTTTCCTTTATTGCTTGTCCTCTCACCTCTGCACTTGATTGATGGTAAAAATCATAGAATTTGGGGGTTCATCTAAGTTTAGAGACCATTGGCTATGTGATTTGCTTGTGCTTCATCTCTGAACTTGCCTGATTTCAAAAACCCTAATCTTTTGGACCTATTTTAGTTCCTGGAGTTGTTTCATTTACTGCTTCATTAAGTTTCAAAATCATTGTTTCAATTTTGTTTCTTCATATGATTCTGACTTTTGCTAAACTCTATAAGACATTTTACTTGACCCCTTTTCGCATGCCTGATACTTGTGTGCTCTTTATATGTGCTGAACTTCCCTCTAAAAGGGCTTTCAATTTTTGTTTAATTTCAGACTTCCTTTTGTATAAGTTTTATTGATTTCTTTCCTTGTTTGCTGACTGCCCTGTTACTCGACTTAAGTTAAAAACTTTTCTCAGCTTTTCTGACTTGGTTCATTCATGGACCAGTGATTACAAAATCTCTGATCCTTGATTTACTGGCTACTTATTGATTTCTCTTACCTTATTTATGCAACCGTGTATTTCAAAGCTCTGCCCCTAAAATAAACTTTTATGTATTTACCCCTAATTGCCTACTTTGCACAAGATGTTTATTTGATTTCTTTCCTTAAATAGTTTTACCTTTTGAGTCCGAATTCCTTAATTAAAGGAAGTCTTGTGTTGATTGATTCTTAATTGACATCCAGTTCCTTAATTGTTTTCTTACCTTATTTCTGCCTATTTTTCACACTATAAATACACGACTCTTTCATTAGCACACCCATCACTCATAGTCTTTCTGAACATACACTTACACACAATAGTATTCTCTTTTTTTGTCTGCACAATGGCCTGTTTACAAGACCTACTACTTTCTCTATTTGTTTCTTTGAAATTGGTATGTCCTGATTTAAGCTTTAGCACCATAACAAAGTGTTTATTTACTGCTTTCGTATCTATGTCCACTCACTGTTTCTGTGTAGTTCAACACTTACTTTAGCATGCTAATTTCTTTCTGCCTGTTCTATTCTGAATCCCAAACCCCTGCCCCCTATGTGTTTGAGCTATGGTTTAAGGCATGACAATATGCAAATTATTGTCCATGAATTAAATTTGATCCCTTGGGATCCTAGCCTCTAAATTGTGTGTTCTAACAGGATTATGGGTATGCTGGCATTCTCCATTGCTGGGCATACCCACAACCTACCCTTTCCTCTTTCAATTTCCCTATTCCCCCTGAACCCCTTATGTGTACTTATCTGTAGCTCTTTCCCTCTCCTTTCCCCCTTTTAAAATTCTGTTTCTGCACTTGCACACTCTCGTAGTCTTTAAGTTCTGCCCCTCTCTTGTGAGCCTTGCCTTGGGACCCTTTGAGCTCCCTCTGAACTTGGATACTTGAGGGCTGGCCCTTCCACACTGCACTTGTCCTAATCTGATAATACATTTGGGTGTGAGCATTGCCCGGAGTCCTTTTTGAGGCTCTTAGGGATCTTCGACACACTCCAATGGTAAAAAGGCTTTGGATCTTGATCTTATAGAGTTGGTTTACCTCATATTTCAGATATGAAGTCTTAATCAGGCTCTCCTTTGGTTGTACTTTTATTTACATTTTTTCTGATGTATTTTACTTTATTCTGGGTTTAATAATTTGTAATAAACTCTTGGAGATGGCTAGTGAAAAGGGCGGGTAACTATGCATGCAAAGGGTAGATACCATGCCTATAGGTCATTCTAAATTCTGCAACTCTCATATAGAAATCATGCCTATAAGTCATTCTGAATACTAAATATGCATATAGAAAATATGCCTATAGGTCCTTCTGAATCTTGTATATCCATTTTCATCTATAAATCATGTTCATAGGTCTTAAACAATCAACTGCAAATAGATATCATGTTCATGTCTTAAAACAAATTCTGCCAGTTAGATACCATGCTTAGAGGTTAAAACCCGTCCTCAGCACCTAGATATCATGCTTATAAGGTTTCTGCGCTTTTACCATGTCTATAAGGCTTCTGACCAACTACGTGTAGAAATCATGTCTATAGGAATTATTAATCGAATCTGAATCGCTTCATTCACGTCTAAAGCTGAACCAGTAATAACAAGGATCATCATTTGCAGAACTCATGACCTTCGTAAAAACAACTTGCTTTCTTTAATCATCTGACAACCTTTTTAACTAGTATGTATTCAGTATATTATTATTGCTCTCTGAATTTAGTAGATACCATGCCTATAGGATCCTTGTCCAACACTTACGCAAGCCTTAGGGTGAAGTTATAAACTGAATCTATGCTATTATCTACAACCAGAAGGCAGGTCTGATTCGGGCTTCTCATTTGAATTATGTAATAAATCAGTCTACCTCAATCGTTAAGTTCTTAATCAGACCATAAACAGTATGTGAAAGTCATGCTAATTATGTGCTTTCTTTGTTTAAGGAGGTATATCTGAGCCTTTTACTTGTTATGTGCTTTCCCCGAACTTGCTATACATGTTTTTTGTATGTCGCCTTTGAATTTTGCCTTTGAAACTACAAATAAGCCTAATATCCCTCCCCCTTAGGATTAGTAGTCCTAAATGCCTTTGGGACTGATAGGATTGGGATGGGTAATAGCATGCAATAAGTAAATGAGACCATTCCGCGCTTTAATACCTTAACAGGGTGGGAAAGGGTAGATATGGATATGATGACCACGCGATAACGTCTCGTGTAGCCCCTCACTTAGGAGTGATTACCGGATGTTGTGTGGGGTGATCCATATTATTAATAAACCTAGGACCCCCCCATTTTCCCTTTGTTTCTTTGTTTCTTCTAAAGATTTCAAACTATGTCTTTTAAGAAAATCAACTTCCTTTTAATTCTCTCCAATTTTGTTTGTAATCATTATGTGAAAATCCCCTCTTATTTGAAGTTTTATTTGCCTACATGTTATTTGCACCTAAATTCACAATAATAGTCTGGCTGGGAACCACATTAGTAGATCCTGAGGGATGCCTAACACCTTCCCCTTAGGATAATTTCAACCCCTTGGGATAATTAAACCTTCTTGGTGTCCTAATGCACCTTAATCATTAGGTGGCGACTCTTTGATTCAAACCCAAGTTCCCAAAATGGGAACGAGTTGTCCTCCCAAATGTTCTAAAGCTGATTTCGTGAGAAAATGGGGGCGCGACAGCATGGCGACTCCACTGGGGATCTTTTAGGCTTTTACTATTTCAGACTATTATTGTGGCTTGACATTTTCTTTATATGCCTTTATTTGTTTAATACCTTTAAGTATTCAATTCCCCTTCTCAACTACAAAACTGACTTGTCTTTTGTTTCTTTCCTTTATTACTTTCCTTTATTACCGCTTTAAATTATGAAAAAACTGTAATATTTACTGCTTTCCTAACGTGCAAATACGTGACAACTTGCTTTAATTGTTGCATAATCATGCTCAACATCATATTCCACTCGTGACAAATAAAATACCATAGTAACGCTTATAATGAGTGGTTGCGCTCTTCCAATATTATCACCCCTGAATCCGAAAAAGGCGTATTTGCGGTAAAATCAGTCGATCAATAGTGTAGTCGACGGTTCCGTACCTTTCCCCCTTAAGTTGTCCGCTCAAGGGTACTAGTCTAAAACCCCATAGAAACCTTACTCTAACTGTGCATGCATCATGGTCAGCCTAGACGAGTCAGTTATGTTGTCCGCATAATGACTCTTTAAGATAAGCCTTGTCCAAAGTCCACTGGATTTCCCTAAACCCAAGCGGACATCACCACGTTCTGTGCATTTGTTTGGAGAACTAAATGCTTCATTCTAATTGTCGATATTAAATAGTCAAGTCCGGTGGGGGTATGGTCTTAACGCTTTTGTTTTGCAGAAAATGAAGAACGAGGTCCCCAGCTTCAGTATGGTTAGCACACCCTCATTTTTGCTAGACTGGTGGAGGAGTCTTCCATCAAATAACCAAATCAATGAGTGGAAAGAGAGGGCCACCAAAGCTAGAGAAAAGTTGGAATATCTAGAATACAGCCTACTGGAATTGGAAGGAAAAGTGAGGAAGAGAGTCGCCGACTGCCCGAACGCTGAGGGAAACGAAGGAGAACACCTGGCAAAGGCATTTTTACTGACGAAGCTACGCGAACTGGAGGATTTAATCAACGAGAGCATTCAACCTGAGGAAGGTCCTTCTGGGATCAAGTACATATGAATTTACTTTTTCGTTTTATGAATGTAATAAGGACAATGGCCATTAGTGACTTTATTTCCTGTTATTCAGTGTCGATTTGGCACTTGTCTACTTTTTATCGATAAAATGAGGAATTTAGAATTCTAAGTTCTCCAAATCAACTTGTCGCTAGGCCTACCTCGAGCACAAAGAGGTTCCCAAATAGGACACGATTCACATTCTTGCACTATGTGTTTAAATATCGTAACATTTTCTTATAATCCTCACTAACTTGTTATCTTATTTTGTTTTTACTTTTGTTTTATTATTCCCCTCCCTAAAGGTTAGTTTGTGCACTCTGGCAACATCATCTTATTCAACGAGATCTAGGGGCCCTCCACCCACTCCTCCTCTTAGTCCAGTCAAAAACAAGAACAAAGGGAAAATAGAAGATTTGAACAATGCTAGAAAGGAGAACTCAACTGAATGGGTAGAGGTCACTCATGGTCATGGTACTATGGTTCCTAAGGAAAGTTCTTCCCAACTTGAACAAAACCTGCTGAAATTCCAAGAAGAACTTGATCAGGTTCGGAATCTAGCAAACCTATCATTTTCCCTCCCCCAGCGCTCCGGATGCTAATTTCCCAAATGCTCAGAATCCCACACCTCCACAAAAAATCCCAAAGCCACCAAACCATCCCGCTCCTCACCACCACTGCAACACCTATCATACTTCCAACTATACTCCATTGCTCATCCCAGAACCCCAAAACTCCACAAATGACCACTTTCACACCCATCATAACACCCCCATCTACGTGGAGACCATGCCACACTCCACCCAACCCATTTCAAGCGCACCCAAGTCTAATGATAAAGACTTGCTCATCAGGAGCCTGGCTGAAGAACTTAAGAAATTGACTAGCTGGATTCAAGGCGTTGAAGGGAGTAAGGGAATGGAAGGGATGAAATATAAGGATCTTTGCATACAACCCGATGTCGAACTGCCCGAGGGGTACAAACCTTCAAAGTTCGAAATGTTTGATGGTATAGGGGGATCCAAGGGTCCATTTGAGAACGTACTGTGACAAGCTGGTTGGAGTAGGGAAAGACGAGCTGAAAGGAGATGCTCTGTCTTGGTACATTAGCCAAGACCCGAAGAAATGGTCAAACTGGGTGAATATGACATCCACTTTATGGACAGATTCAGGTTCAACACAGAAAATGCACCAGATGTGTTCTACATCCAGAACCTAAAGAATAAGCCCACAGAAACATTCTGTGAGTATGCTACACGCTGGAGATCAGAAGCTGCTAAGGTCAGGCCTGCTTTAGAGGAGGAACAAATGAACAACTTTTTTGTCCAGGCTCAGGACCCGCAATATTATGAAAGGCTAAAGTTGATTGAGAACCATAAATTTTTTGACATCATCAAGATGGGAGAAAGGATCGAAAAAAGGCATCAAAAGTGGTATGGTTACAAACTTTGAAGCCTTGCAAGCTACCAATAAGGCTTTACAGTCTGGTGGTACGTCCAAGAAAAGGGATGTAGGTGCCGTAATGGTGGCACAGAGAACAAAATCCCCTATCAAATACCAAACCTATCCAATGCCTCCACTCACATATCAGC
This sequence comes from Nicotiana sylvestris, assembly GCF_000393655.2. Lineage (NCBI taxonomy): Eukaryota > Viridiplantae > Streptophyta > Magnoliopsida > Solanales > Solanaceae > Nicotiana > Nicotiana sylvestris. The sequence goes on along the minus strand of NC_091068.1, from coordinate 92,645,710 downwards.
CTACTCCGAACTACTAGGCACCCTCACCCTCTTACCAAACTCTACCACCCATTTATCAATCACTTCCACCTCCCACATATCAACCTACCTCACCAAGATATTCCCAACCTGCACATGTCTACCAAGCCTACAATGCTCAACCATCCCACTATCAATCGCCTCCCACACGTCAAAACTTTCCTAGACCTCGACCAAATTTTGATCGAAGACATCCCAAACAGTATACCGACATTGCTGAACCCATTGACCAGCTGTACGAAAGGTTCAAAGCTGCTGATTATGTCACCCCTATCCCTAATATAACCCCTGAGAACCCTTTTCAATGGGTTAACCCAAACAAATCCTGTGCATATCATTCTGGCATGAAAGGACATACCATCGACGAATGTCGCTCCCTGAAAGACAAGATCTAAGCCCTAATTGATAACAAGATTTTTATGGCAAAGGAGCCTGCTCCGAATGTCCGCAATAACCCTTTGCCAGACCACAAGGGTGGAGGTGTACATGATTAAAATAGAGGATGATTGGGACCCTAAGGGATCGATCGGTTTGATCACAGAAGGCGACGATCCAAAGAAGCCAATAGTCACCCTTAATCTGATTGTAGTCCAGATTCAGCCTTCTGGGGATACCGAGGTAAATATGTCCATGCCACTTGAGTTTGAAGCACCATCCGCTGCAAAGACGCCAACATCGATTGAGGTCGAATTTATGTCACCAGCAAATGCACCTACACCCTTTGAAATTGTAGTTTTACTGCCTAAGGTGCATGCTTCGTTTAGAGTAAAGATAGCCACACCAATTTCGGTGTGCCGTAACACCATTCCATACAAATGCCATACCTTGGGACTAAACAGCCGAGGCAAGAAAAGAAAGAAAGGTCAAGTTCGGGGAAGCCGTTGCGGCATAGGGTATGACAAGAACCGATAGGGTTTATACCCCGGAACATTTGGCTGAGCCAAGAAAGCAGGCCTCTGGTCGGCTAACCATCACTAAAACCGAGCCCGATGATCTCTAGAGAAAGATACAAGCCAAGTAATACTCGGTCATTGATCAGCTGAACAAAACGCCGGCACAAGTTTCTATCCTAGCTTTGCTACAAAATTTCGATGCACAGAAGAATGCCTTGTTAAAGGTGCTGATTGAGGCATATGTACCAAGCAACATCACCGGAGGAGAGATGGAAAACATGGTAGGGCAGGTATTGAAAAGTCACAAGATCACTTTTCATAAAGATGAGTTGCCACCAGAAGGGTTGAGTCACAACAAGGCGTTACACATCACCGTGCAATGCAAAGATTATTTTATCACCAGAATCCTGATTGATGGAGGGTACAGCCTCAACATTTGTCTGTTGGTAACACTCAGGTTGGGAAAGGGGCTACATGAGATCAAGGACGGGGCCATCAACGTCAAAGCTTTCGACGGTTCCCAAAGGTCCACCATTGGAGAAATCAGCCTGTGTTAGCAAATGGGGCCTACTTGGTTCGATGTTTATTTTCAAGTGATAGACGTGCCGACATCTTACAATTTGTTGTTGGGACGACCGAGGATTCATGCCGCTGGGGCCGTAGTGTCAACACTACATCAGGCGATGAAATTTGAGTGGAACCACCAAGAGGTGAGCATTCATGGTGACGATAGCAATCCAATATACAGTCGCCAGACCATCCCAGCAATCGGAGGTAGAAGAAAGATAGGCAGGGAGACCTATCACCACATCGAGCGAGTTAACGCCGTCGACAAGGACAAATTGTGGGACAATAAAATTGAAAGCATATTGAACTGGAGTGGATACGAACCTGGTAGGGGACTTGGGAAGAACCTCCAAGGAATCGCTAAGCCTATCAAACTAAAGAAACATGGCACCACCTTCGATCTGGGATATGAGTACACTTGAAAAGAATTCAACAACTGGTCGCCACATTTGGAGCAGACTTTCCAGCCAGTCGATGTTATCTATTTGTCAAAATAAGAGGAAGCACTGGCAGCAGTGAGGACTTTGTTCCTAGAAGACAATGATATGGATTGTTGTGTTTTTTCCAAGGAGGAGGGGGAGGAAGGACCTTCCATACAGGCAGTAAGCAGAGGAGCATACCTCAATAACTGGACCATCAGAACCACCAAAACCCATGAAAGCCTCGGGGTAGCAAGGCTGAACAAGCATCATGCACTATCTTTTATCTTTTATCTTATTATTTTCTCTCATTACTTTACTTATACAGCATTACTATTACTTATCTTGATGAACCAATGACATCGACATGCAACGACACAACGCAACAAACGGACATAGATTCAGAGGAAGATGACATACTGGAAGAGATTGTTAAAGAAGTTGAGAATTTTGAGAACAGACCTAAGACCAACCTGGAAGAGACTGAGATTGTTAGCCTGGAAGATGTAGAGAACGTCAAAGAAATACGAATCAGCGTTCATTTGTCACCGTCAGAAAAGGAAGAGTACACAAAATTTCAAAGGGAATATGAGGACATATTCGTCTGGTCGTATGATGACATGACTGGTCTGAGTACATCTATTGTGGCACATACACTACCAACTGATTCGACATGTCCGCCAGTAAAGCAAAAACTCAGAAAGTTCAAGCCTGATATGAGTTTGAAAATCAAAGAAGAAGTCACTAAGCAGGTCAAAGCCAAGGTTCTCAGGGTAGTAGAATATCCGGCGTGGTTAGCCAATATTGTGCCGGTACCAAAGAAGAACGGGAAGGTCAGAGTCTGTGTCGACTACTAGGATCTCAACCGGGCCAGTCCAAAATACGACTTCCCCTTGCCGAACATACATATCCTGATCGACAATTGCGCTAAGCATGAGTTGTAGTCATTTGTAGACTGTTTTGCGGGGTATCATCAGATCTGGATGGATGAGGAAGATGCTGAGAAAATGACTTTCATTATGCCGTGGGCGATGTACTATTACAAGATGATGCCGTTTGGATTAAATAATGCTGGGGAAACCTACATGAGGGCCATGACCACCATTTTCCACAATATGATACACAAGGAGATCGAAGTATATGTAGACAATGTTATCATCAAGTCCAAGGAAGCCACTGATCACATGGAAGATTTGAGGAAGTTCTTCAATAGACTGAAAAGGTACAACCTAAAACTGAATCCCGCAAAGTGTGCATTTGGGGTTCCTACCGATAAACTACTTGGGTTCATTGTAAGTCGCCGAGGAATAGAACTGGATCCATCAAAGGTCAAAGCTATTCAAGAGTTTCCACTGCCAAAGAACAAGAAGGACGTGATGAATTTCTTAGGGAGACTTGACTATATCAGCCGGTTCATAGCATAATCTATAGTTATCTGTGAGCCAATCTTTAAGATGTTGAAGAAGGATACCGCTACCAAATGGACTGATGACTGCCAAAAGGCCTTCGACAGAATCAAGGAGTACCTGTCAACACCACCAGTTTTGGTCCCGCCTGAGCCAAGTAGACCTCTATTACTCTACCTCGCGGTATTAGATGGAGCGTTCGGTTGTGTTCTGGGGCAACATGATGAAACGAGGAGGAAGGAGCAAGACATCTATTACCTCATTAAGAAGTTCAACCCGTACGAGGCCCGGTATTCTCTGTTAGAGCGCACCTGTTGTGCTTTAACTTGGTTAGCTCAGAAGTTGAGGCACTACTTTTGTGCCTACACTACATATCTCATATCCAGGTTGGATCCTTTAAAGTACATCTTTTAGAAGCCCATGCCTACCGGCAAGCTAGACAAGTGGCAAATCCTGTTGAGTGAATTTGACATTGTCTACGTAACACAGAAAGCGATCAAAAGACAGGCACTAGCAGATCACCTTGCTGAGAATCCTGTGGATGGAGAATATGAACCCATAAAAATGTATTTTCTTGACGAAAAGGTATCATTCATAGGAGAAGATATTGTAGAATCTTATGAAGGTTGGAGAATGTTTTTTGATGGAGCAACAAATTTCAAATGAGTCGGCATAGGAGTAGTCCTAGTATCAAAAACCGGCCAGCATTATGCGGTGTCTGCCAAACTCAGGTTTCCTTGCACCAACAACATGGTCGAGTACGAAGCCTACATCTTAGGGTTCAAGATGGCCATTGACATGAACATTCAAGAGTTGCTAGTAATTGGGGATTCAGACTTGCTTATACATCAGGTCCAAGAAGAATGGGCAACCAAGAACTCCAAGATACTCCCTTATCTGCATCATGTACATGAGTTGAGAAAGAGGTTCACAAAGACAGAGTTCCAGCATGTTCCCAGAGTCTAGAGTGAGTTTGCCGATGCATTGGCTACCCTATCATCCATGATACAACATCCAGACAAGAACTTCATTGATCCCATTCCGGTAAAGATCTATGATCAGCCAACCTACTGTGCTCATGTCGAAGAAGAAGCAGATGGAAAGCCTTGGTTTCATAATATCAAGGAATATTTGGCAAAAGGAGAATACCTAGAACTTGCGAACACTACTCAGAAGCGCACACTTCGAAGGTTATCTAAGAATTTCTTTCATAGCAGAAGAATCTTGTATATGAGGAATCCGGATTTGGGATTACTAAGGTGCGTCGACACGAAGGAAGCATCTAAACTACCAGAAAAAATCCATGCTGGGACCTACAGTCCACATATGAACGGTTCTGTCTTAGCCAAGAAGATACTCCGGGCTGGTTACTTTTGGATGATATGGAGACAGACTGCATCCAGTATGTCCGAAAATGCCACCATTGCCAGATACATGCAGACATGATCAAGGTACCCCCAAATGAGCTTACTGTAACAAGCTCACCGTGGTCATTCGCTACCTGGGGAATGGATGTTATTGGACCAATCGAGCCTGCTGCCTCCAACAGGCACATGTTTATCCTAGTAGCAATCGACTATTTCACCAAATGGGTCGAGGCAGCATCTTACAAAGCAGTGACTAAGAAAGTTGTGGCAGACTTCGTCCGCAACCGTATCGTTTGTCGGTTTGGGATTCCGGAGTCAATCATCACTGATAATGATTCCAATCTCAATAGTGACTTGATGAAAGCCATGTGTAAAACCTTCAAGATCAAACACAAGAATTCTACAGCCTACAGTCCTCAGATGAACGGAGCCGTAGAAGCTACCAATAATAATATCAAGAAGATACTAAGGAAAATGATAGAGAAGCATAAGCAGTGGAACGAGAAGCTATCATTTGCTTTATTGGGATATTGCACCACAGTCCTCACATCAATCGGGGCAACCCCTATATGCTAGTTTATGTTACAGAGGCCGTCATTCCTGTTGAGGTAGAAATTCCCTCCCTAAGGATCATACAGGAAGTTGGGCTCGACAAGGCAGAGTGGGTGAAGATTCGTTACGAGTAGCTGGCTCTTATCGATGGAAAGAGCATGAATGCAGTTTGCCATGGTCAACTTTATCAGAACAGAATCTCCAAAGCCTTCAACAAAAGAGTCAAGCCGAGACAGTTCACACCGGGGCAGCTAGTGTTAAAGAATTTTTTTCCACATCAAGATGAAGCCAAGGGGAAATTCTCTCCCAACTGGCAGGGTCCATACATGGTTCACCGGGTTCTGATAGGAGGAGCCCTCATACTCGCTGAAATGGACGGAGAAGTCTGACCGAAGCCGATCAATTCAGATGCAGTCAAGCGTTACCATGTGTAATCTTTATGCTTTCATAATATGATGTAATTTGAACTACGCCTTACCTGATTCCCGTGTAAGAGGGGATACGTAGGCAGCCCTATGGGTTCGGTCACAATTCAATAAAATTTTCATTCCCCCCCTCCCCGTAATTGGAAACTGGGGCGGAATTTTGAGGAGGACCCTCAAAATTCCGTAACAAGAAAGGTCGCAATATCTTGAACCACATCGCAGTTGCCGGTTCATCTAAAGAAAACTATTCTCGATTATGTATTTATGTTGTATTTTTTACTAAATCATGCATGTTTGTTACTAGAATTGCTTTGTTTAGCAGTGCTACCCCAATGATACGTACAGTATCACTAGAACAGAGTCGAGAAGGTCAAGCAAAGCCAACAAGGATACGAACTAACCTCCCCTCTACAAAACTCACGATTTTTCTTTGGATGCAGACATTTGGATTGCGAAAGCATCAAACATGCTATACATTCATGAGATAAACGGTGTTCAGGAATACAACTCTCAGAATTGTTCATGTTTACCAGCATTTGCTATCCACGCACGCCGCCGATATTCCCTATATTGCAACGTCCCCAGCAGTCACAATGTCGTTACATGCTATCAGCTAAGAAACTCTATTACCATTTACCCTTTTATTTTTATTTCTGCATTGCAAAGGCTACCATTCTGCCTTCCGAAACTAAGCACTGTCTCCATCTGCATTTCCTGCATTGCATAAGGCTACCATTCTGCCTTCCGAGACTAAGTACTGCCTCCATCTGCATTTCTTGCATTGCATAAGGCTACCATTATACCTTCCGAGACTAAGCACTGTCTCCATCTGCATTTCATGCATTGCATAAGGCTAGCATTCTGCCTTCCGAGACTAAGCACTATCTCCATCTGCATTTCCTGCATTGCATATGGCTACCATTCTGCCTTCCGAGACTAAGCACTGTCTCCATTTGCATTTCCTGCATTGCATAAGACTACTATTCTGCCTTCCGAGGTTAAGCTCTACCTCCATCTGCACTTGCATGGCTGAAAGATCGCCGCTTTATTTTACACTTGCATGGATGAAAAATCGCCGCTTTATTTTACACTTACATGGCTGAAAGATCGCCGCTTTCTGCATTGCATGGGCTGAAAGATCACCAAATACTGCATCTCATGGGCTGAAAGACCGCCAAATTATCCAAAGGCGTCATTGTTCGGAGGCACCATTTTCATAGCCCGAGAACGCCATGCCATGGCCTGAGGATCTCCTTTAATTTTTTGCATATCATTATTCAAAGGCATCATAGTTCGGAGGCATCATTTTCATAGCTCGAGAGCATCATTTCATGGCCTGCGAATCTTTTATTATACGTTTCATGGCCCAGGACATCATGGTCTGAGGACGTCATCCTAACCGCCCAAAGACAACATTCATGGTCCGACGGGAAATTGCATCATGTTTAAATTTACGCATAATATATGCTTGTATTGCTTATTTGCAGGTAAACTGGCGAGCAACGAATATCTCAGCAGGAGCAATCTCGCTCCAGGTCCCGCAGCCCTATTAGACCTTAACTATTCATCCTGACCTGAATATTGCGACCGTTCTAGAAAAGGTCTCCATCGGCATACTCCGCCGACAGATCCTAAACTACATATGGCCTGATTCCTGTAATACCAGGGATATGTAGGTAGCTCAGGAGCCAGAGCACGGCCAACCTCTTCAAACCATTTCGTTTGGTCAAAAATTGGTCATCATATCTTTACCCGACAACTCTTTCAACCTTCCCAGGTAAAGAGGGGCAGCTGTTGATACCCAATTTTTTTCTGTATTTTTTTATATGCAAAATACCTTTCAAAATAGCATGTGTATGCATATATAAGTATATCCCAAGATTACATTATTTTTTCTTAATTTTTCAAAGATTTTCAAATTAATTTGCTGCCTTATTTTATCAAGAAAAACCCAATAATTATCCCCAAATTATCATTTTGGTGATTTATTTATTGGATTCTCATGTTCATATTAAAATATAGCTAAGACATTTTTCACACATTTTTTTACAAATTTATTTGGTTTTTGTTTTTTTAAGGATAAAATTGCATAATTGCAATATTAGCCATTTTGTGTTTAAATCCGTCTCATGTTTATAAAATGGGATTATATATTCTTAAATTGATAATTATACGTTATAAGTCATTTTAGTGCTTTTAATTTGTTTTCAGAAATTTGTTTATTTTTTTTATAAATTAAATTGGGAAAGAGGGGCTATTTAACTTATAGCCACATTTGGCCTTTTAATTTAGCCTAATTAAACCCAATACCCAACCCAAATTAAACCAACCCATGACCCAAGCCCAATCCTAAATCTACCTGACCCAACCCGGACTAAATCCTGGCTGTTGATCATTTTTGATCAACGATCCAGATCCGCCCTTACCAAATTAAACCAAACGACCCCTCAAATTCTTCAGTCAACCGACTCTCTTTATCTCTCTATCTCTAGTTCTCTCTAGAACCTTCCCCCTTCCCCTCCTCTCCGTTGAGTTCCATCCATCTTTCACGGCCACCTCCTGGCCTGAATCCATGGTAGTTTCACCACCCACCAGCCTTCTATGGCTCCTCACGCTTGGTTACTGAAGTTTCATGACTTGACCACAAAGATCTGGGTCTAGACCCTTGTTGATTCAAGTTTCACAGCTATCTCTGGCCTTGCTCCGGCAAGCCATGTCTGTTTCGAGCCTGGCCTCGACTCCTCCTACTTAGATGCAAGCCTTTCTCACCGTTTGGGTTTCTCTGAAACCCTAGCTTTTGAGGTTTTCTGATCTCTGTTGATCTGTTCCAGATCCATGTTTTTCCTAAGCTTTTAAACGATTTTCTGATATTTCTTTCATAAGTTATGCTTTCAAAGCCTTTATTTTTCGATCTAGGGTTTAGATGTTTCTCTGATTTTTCTTTTTATTTTGTGTGTTTCTTCTACTGTGTTCTTTGTGTTTCTTCTACTATGTTTCTTCTACTATTTTATCGTTAAGTTTCTGCTACCATGTTCTTATCAGTTTCCTCTGCTGTGTTTTTAAGTTTCTTCTACTATGTTTCTCATTAGCTTCTTCTACTATGTTTATTTTTCTGTGTCTCGGATGTTGTTCTTTTACTATACTTATCACGAGTTTCTACTACTGAAAGAGAATGCTATCTTAGTTCCTTTTTGAGACCTCTGAACCTGTTTCGATTAGTATCTTTTCCTTGATTGCTTGTCCTCTCACCTCTGCACTCGATTGATGGTAAAAACCCTAGAATTTGGGGGTTCATCTGAGTTTTGAGACCATTAGCTATGTGATTTGCTTGTGCTTCATCTCTGAACTTGCCTGATTTCAAAAACCCTAATATTTTGGACCTACTTGACTTTTTGGAGTTGTTTCATCTACTGCTTCATTAAGTTTCAAAATCATTGTTTCAATTTTGTTTCTTCATATGATTCTGACTTTTGCTAAACTCTATAGGACCTTTTACTTGACCCCTTTTTGCATGCCTGATACTTGTGTGCTCTTTATATGTGCTGAACTTCCCTCTAAAGGGGCTTTCAATTTTTGATTAATTTCAGACTTCCTTTTGTATAAGTTTGATTGATTTCTTTCCTTGTATGTTGACTGCCCTGTTACTCGACTTAAGTTAAAAACTTTTCTCAGCTTTTTTGACTTGGTTCATTCATGGACCAGTGATTACAAAATCTCTCATTCTTTTTTACTAGCTACTAATTGATTTCTCTTACCTTATTTATGCAACCGTGTATTTCAATGCTCTTCCCCTAAAATAAACTTCTATGTATTTACCCCTAATTGCCTACTTTGCACAAGATGTTTATTTGATTTCCTTCCTTAAATAGTTTTACCTTTTGAGTCTGAATTCCTTAATTAAAGGAAGACCTGTGTTGATTGATTCTTAATTGACATCCAGTTCCTTAATTGTTTTCTTACCTTATTTCTGCTTGTTTTTCACACTATAAATACACGACTCTTTCATTAGCACACCCATCACTCATAGTCTTTCTGAACGTACACTTACATGCAATAGTATTCTCTCTTATTGTCTGCACTGTGGCATGTTTACAAGACCTACTGCTTTCTCTATTTGTTTCTTTGAAACTGGTATGTCCTGATTTAAGCTTTAGCACCATAACAATGTGTTTATTTACTGCTTTTGTATCTATGTCCACTCACTGTTTCTGTATAGTTCAACACTTACCTTAGTATGTTGATTTCTTTCTGCCTATTCTATTTTGAATCCCAAACCCCTGCCCCCTATGTGTTTGAGCTATGGTTTAAGGCATGACAATATCCAAATTATTGTCCATGAATTAAATTTGATCCCTTGGGATCCTAGCCTCTAAATAGTGTGTTCTAACAGGCTTATGGGTATGCTGGCATTCTCCATTGCTGAGCATACCCATAGCCTGCCCTTGCCTATTTCAATTTCCCTATTCCCTCCCTGAACCCCTTATGTGTACTTATCTGTAGCTCTTTCCCTATCTTTTCCCCCTTTTAGAATTCTGTTTCTGCACTTGCACACTCTCTTAGTCTTTAAGTTCTGCCCCTCTCTTGTGAGCCTTGCCTTGGGACCCGTTGAGCATTGCCCGGAGTCCTTTTTGAGGCTCTTAAGGAACTTTGACACACTCGAATGGGAGAAAGGCTTTGAATCTTGATCTTATGGAGTTGGTTTACCTCATATTTAAGACATGAAGTCTGAATTAGGCTATCCTTTGGTTGTACTTTTATTTATATTTTTCTGATGTATTTTACTTTATTCTGTGCTGTAATAATTTGTAATAAACTCTTGGGGATGGATAGTGAAAAGGGCGTAGTAACTATGTATGCAAAGGGTAGATACCATACATATAGGTCATTCTAAATTCTGCAACTCTCATATAGAAATCATGCATATAAGTCATTCTGAATTCTGCATATGCATATAGAAAATATGCCTATAGGTCCTTCTGAATCTTGTATATACATTTTCATCTAGAAATCATGTTCATAGGTCTTAAATAATCAAATGCATATAGATATCATATTCATGTCTTAAAATAAATTCTGACAGTTAGATACCATGTTTAGAGGTTAAAATCCGTCTTCAGCACCTAGATATCATGCCTATAAGGTTTCTGCATTTTTACCATATCTATAAGGCTTCTGACCAACTACGCGTAGAAAGTATGTCTATAGGAATTATTAATCGAATATGAATCGCTTCATTCACGTCTAGAGCTAAACTAGTAATAACAAGGATCATCATTTGCAGAACTCATGACCTTCGTAAAAAAATTGCTTTCTTTAATAGTTTGAAAACCTTTTTAACCAGTATGTATTCAGTTTATTATTATTGCTTTCTAAATTTAGTAGATACAATTCCTATAGGATCCTTGTACAACACTTAGGCAAGCCTTAGGGTGAAGTTATAAACTGAATCTTTGCTATTAACTACAACCAGCAGGTAGGCCTGATTCGGGATTCTTATCTGAATTATGTAATAAATCAGTCTGCCTTAACCGTTAAGTTCTTAATTAGACCATAAATAGTATGTGAAAGTCATGCTAATTATGTTCTTTTTTTGTTCAAGGAGGTATATCTGAGCCTTTTACTTGTTATGTGCTTTCCCCCAACTTGCTATACATGTTTTTGTATGTCTCCTTATAATTTTGCCTTTGAAACTACAAATAAGCCTAATATCCCTCCCTCTTAGGATTAGTAGTCCTAAATGCCTCCGGGTCTGATTGGATTGGGATGGGTAATAGCATGCAATAAGTAAACGAGACCATTCCGCGCTTTAATACTTTAACGGGGTGGGATAGGGTAGATATGGATATGATGACCACGCAATAACGTCTCGTGTAGCCCCTCACTGAGGAGTGATTACCGGATATTGTGTGGGGTGATCTATATTATTAATAAACCTAGGACCCCCCTTTTTTCCTTTGTTTCTTTGTTTCTTCTAAAGATTTCAAACTATTTCTTTTAAGAAAATCAGTTTCCTTTTAATTCTCTTAAATTTTGTTTGTAATCATTATGTGAAAATCCCCTCTTATTTGAAGTTATATTTGCCTACATTTTATTTGCACCTAAATTCACAATAATAGTCTGGCCAGGAACCACACTAGTAGATCCTGAGGGGTGTCCAACACCTTCCCCTTGGGATAATTTCAAGCCCTTACCCAATCTCTGGTTACTCAAATTAAACCTTCTTGGTGTCCTAATGCACCTTAATCATTAGGTGGCAACTCTTCAATTCAAACCCGAATTCCCAAAAAGGGAACGAGTTGTTCTCCCAAATGTCATAAACCCGATTTCACGAGAAAAATGGGGCGCGATATATAGAACTTCCTTAACTTCTTCTTGACAGGAGGGAATGCTGGGTCAGTGGGAAATTGTGAACCACCAAGTCAGTACTTAGACCTGGCATGTCATCATATGACCATGCGAAAATGTCTTTATATTCAAACAGTGATTTGATTATTTCCTCCTTGATTTGTGGCTCCAAATGTACACTTATCTTGGTTTCCCTGATATTATCTGGATCCCCTAAATTGATTGTTTCAGTTTCATTCAAATTAGGCTTGGTTTTCTCTTCAAAGTGACTTAGCTCTTTACTACTTTCCTCAAATGCATCCTCTTCATCATATTCTATTTCATCATCATACTCTATTTCTTGGATTACTATTTCAGAGTTAGATTGGCTTTTAAGACTTGGCTGAAGATTCTTCATGCATGTCATGTCATTGAAACCAGCATAAAAAAAACTGTACAAAGAAAGAAAAAAAGATGACACTGTCAGGAGTAATGGAAAAGGGAAATTGCATTTCATTGAAAATAAAGGATAGAAGGGTTTGTACATCAAAACAGATAGAAAATAAAAATCTGAATAACAACCCTAGCATAATCCAAATAACTGAAAGGAAAACAAAGCTAACTACCAAAACTCCTTCCGGGTAGGGAAATGAGTGACATCCCAATTGTTAAGCTTCACTTTTTGCCCAATAAATTGCACGTCCGCTTTGCTGGACCCTTCCTCGATTTCTACCATGTCCACCACATCAAATAAACTTTGGAACCTTTTAGCCAATTCTTCATCAAAATCAACCACATGTTTTGGAACTGTTGTCTCTGGATGCTTGATGACCCTTGCCTTGATGAAAAACCCGGAGAGATGTGGGACCGACTTAGGGAGTAACCATGCCTTCTTTTTCAACTTTCTAGCCTACTTCATATCATCCCCTGTAGGCTTGAACCCCAGACCAAATGTAACCCCAGACCAAATGTAGCTAAATTTTCAGGCAAAGACACTGGTTGCACGATACCTTGCAAAGATGCACCCAGACCCTTCCCCAGCACAAAACCATTTTTCAACATTTCAGTTGCTACCATGACGATTGCAGAAGCTAGCTTTGGACTTGGAATGTATTACCCTTCCGAAACCTTTTCAACGAACACTGTTTCGGAAACTTGATAGACCCACTACCCCTTATCTTCTTCAGCCTCAATAAATGGGACGGATGTATCATTGAAAGCGCATAAGTTCTCATCACCATACACAATGATTTCTTGTCTATCCCACTCAAAATTCACCATCTGGTGTAGAGAAGATGGAACCGCTTTGTCAACATGTATCCAAGGCCTGCACAACAGCAAATTGTAAGAAACAGCTACATCTAGTACCTAGAATTCCATGGTAAATTCAACTGGTCCTATCATCAATTCGAGCATGATGTCGCCAACAAAGTCTTTTCCCTATCCGTCAAAACCTCAGACACATATACTGTTCTTGTGAATCTTCTCATCATCAACTTTTAACTTGTTTAGAGTAGAGAGAGGGCAGATGTTTGCACTGGAACCATTGTAAACTAACACCCTCGTGACCACAAAATCTTTGCATTTCACTGTGAGGTAGAGGGCTCGATTGTGTTCTGTACCCTCTAGAGGAAAATCATCATCTGAGAATGTGATCCTATTAGACTCAAATATCTTATTGACAATCTTCTCCAAATGGTTCACTATGATTTGATCGGGGACATGAGCTTCATTCAGAATCTTCATCAGGGCCCGGCGGTGCTCATCTTAATGGATCAACAATGATAGCAGGGAAATTTGAGAAGGAGTCTTTCTCAACTGTTCCACAATGGATTAATATTTTACCTTTATTTTTCTCAAAAACTCATCCGCCTCTTCTTCAGTGACCGGTTTCTTCACTAGAACTGGATTATCTCTAAGTGTTCTAGCTTTCCTTAACTCTTCTAGGGCAAAGCATCTCCCTGAACGAGTTAATCCCTGGGCCTCGTTAACTTCTTCTTTCACTTCCTTCCTCTTATAGGTCATTATTACTCACTCATAGTTCCATGGGACAGTCTTGGTGTTAGTTAACGGTAGTTGGGTCATAGGTTTGATAATGATAAGGTCCGTGTGAGCACCCTCCACAATTATGACCGGCTTACTTTCCACCCCCGACACGATCACCTTTGGCTTTTCTTGCTTTGCTACAACATCACTTGGGGACCTCTTTTCAACTACCATAGCTGGCTTATAATTTGGCATGCTCAACTTGTCCGCCGATCCTTCAGCTATCGAAGAGGTTGCTTTTGTGACAACCGGGTCCTTGATTGACTTACTTTCACTAGACCGGATCATCATGACAGATTGTATAGGCTTCTTGGGCTTTCCATTCCTGTGCACTATCTCAATTATGTGTGTTTCTACATGGGCTGGCAATGGGTTCTGATTGATATTGGGTGCTTCTGGGCTCTGTACCACAATTTGGTTCATATCAATAAGCTCTTGGATGGCATTCTTCAAATGCCAACATTTTTCTGTGTCATACCCCAGTGCATTAGAGCAATACGTACATCTGAGAGAGTAATCCAAGTTCTTTGGAGGGTGGTTTGGTAATTTTGACTCAATTGGCCTCAGAACATCCAACTGCCTCAACCTTTGAAATAAGCTGGTATAAGATTCCCCAAGCTGGGTGAAAGTTTTCTTCTGCTGCAGCCTTTCATTTATGAATTCTGGCTTGGCACGAAAGTTCGGACTGGTAGGGTTTTGGTATGTTTGTGGAGGTGGGTAAGGGGTTTCGTAGAGCTAGGGCATGCCATTGCGGGTGAGGAGGGGGTTGAGCATATGACTGTGCGTGATGGACATGATATTGGGATGGCCTGACTGAATACTAAGGCTTTGGTGGTGGGAAGTAGTGTTGGGGTGGATTATATAGAGTTGGGGTATAGGTTGAAGCTTGGATCGAGGTTGAGTGTAGTGGGTAGGAGAACCCCCCCAGGCCATGCCACGATCCTGATATGACCATGACGACATCCTCTTTCTTCTTTTTCCTTAGCACGCCTCTGGTGCCATTCTGGATTGCTTGCGTAGTTGCTTTGATGGCAGAGTAGCTCATGATTTTGCTTGATTTGAGCCCTTCCTATACCATTCCTCCCATTTTTACTACTTCATTGAAAGACTTACCTATGGCCAAGATCAGATGACCAAAGTAAGTAGGCTCCAAGGCCCGAAGGAAGTATTCCACCATTTCATCCTCCTCCATTGGAGGGTTAACCTGTGCTACCTGTTCTCTCCATATTCCCTAAAACTTTCACTAGTTTTCTTCTCTATCTTAGTCAAAGACAAACGATCTAGAACAATTTCTATGTTGTATTGGAAATGTCGAGCGAATGCTTGGGCCAAATCATCCCAGGTATACCATCTGTTGTGATCCTAACGAGTGTACTACTCCAATGCCGCGCCACTCAGACTCTGGCTAAAGTACGCCATTCACAGCTCATCTTTTCCATCGGCTCCTCTCATTTTACTTCAAAATCCCCTTAAGTGGGCCACGGGATCTCCGTGCCTTTCATACAAGTCAAATTTGGGCATTTTGAACCCAATAGGTAGTTGTACGTCAGGGAACAAAGACAGATCTTGTAGGCTACGCTTACTTGACCTCCCAACCCTTTCATATTTCTTAGCAACTATTCCAGACTTCTCATCTTCCTAAACATCTCTTCCTATTCCGGTTTCTTAGGTGGTTTCTTAGTCTCAACAAGAAGGTCGAAACGGGGAGTGTAAGAGTAATGTTCTCGGGCCTTGAAGGTAGCCTCTGGAGGATAGTACTAATTATCTTGGGTCTGGAATAACAGCTCACTGGAACATCGATGGAGTGTAGCTGGTAGAGGTGCTACGAAAATAGGGGTAGCTGGTGGAGGGAGGTATGGGGTTGCTTTGGCTAGTGGAGCTTGGATGGTTTGCGAAGTGGTGCCATGATAGTGGTGGTAAGGGGTGAAGCCCGGTGCGTGTTGTGAAGATGAATCAGCAGTGGGAGGCTCTTGAGATTGATCCAGTGGTGGGTTGAAAGCAGGGTTGGCGGGGTATGATGGCGAGGGATGCCCTTTCATCCATGTCTGGTACATTTCGGCCATTTGGTGCTTCAACTTATGTAACTCCTCTTTCAGACCAGGCTCAGACTCCTCCACCTCTCTCGGTGGATCAATAAAACTTGCGTCCCGTTCTTGGCTAGCTATGATCAACATGTTTTAGACCTGGTGTTGTACAAGTGGGTTGCCAAAATGCCAAACAAACTAACCACCTTCCTGCTCTCAATGACAACAACAACTTGTTAGTATTTAAGGTTTAATAGATAGGCACCCGCACATTTGGGATGCAATGCACCTGAATAGTTAAAAGTTTCTACCATGTATTTGAACGGTTGCATGTTTCATCCCGACTTTGAACTAACTCTTCTCATTTTATCCTTTCTCTTCTCTTTTTTTTCTTTTCGCTCCACCCCTCTTTAATCACTATTGGTCATTCCCACTTGTTTTTGTTACTTCCCTTTTATTTTGCACTCATTTCTCTCTCTTGTTTTGTCATTATTTCTTTCCACTCAATTTTCTTTTTGTTTTCTCTTCATTTTCTCTCCTTTTTTCCTTTCATTTTATAGCTATGATCTAATCCTATGGGATTGCCTATGTATCATGATGCCGCATGAATCCGATCATTACGTAGTTCAGGAGATAAATGCGAAATAAAAAAAGGACACATTTATATTTTTTTTCCAAATTTTCATAAAATAAAAATAAAAACATCCTGATTACAACGACTTTCCCTACAGACTTAAACATAAAAAAACTAAGAGACTCGAAAAGTGGACTACCAAATTCCAAAAAAAAAACTGAAAATACAGACTCGAAAGTGGACTAACAAACTCTAAAGAAACTGAAAATATGGAATCATAAATACATAAGTTCCTCAACTACTCTAGGGGCCCGTGGGACATCATCCGGTCTCGCCGCAGGCCTATGCACCATATCTTCATGGAGGTGAAATAGGTCGTCCATGATCTGCAGGAAAAAAATCATAACTGAAGCGAAGAACATAGACATGGTCATGTCTTCGCATTCGCTGCACTTGATCACAATGTAGTCCGCAAACCTCCTAATCCTCTGCCTGATAATTCCCTTCTCTTGTAGCAACCGTCCGATCTGCTGAGATCTGGGCTCCAAGACTTGTGCGGCTATTTGGTTTTGCTCTTGTAATTGTTGTAGGTCCTCTTCTAGCTGTGACATCAAAGCATAGCGGTGTTCTCTTTCTGCCTTGAAGTTCTTTGCTTGCTTGGTCATTTCGTTCTCAAGGACATTGATTTTTTTCTTCAACCCCATGATTCCATTGTCATATTTTCCTTTTAACTATTGAACAAAATATGCACATTCGTCTGCATTCCTAGCCAACTTTGATCGGGCCTTTGCCAATTCGCCCTCAATCTTTTTCAGATCAAAACTATATTCACCCACTTTCCGCCTAAGGTTGTCTATAAGCTTCTCATCCTTTGCGCTTCTGGCGGGGTTCTCAGCTACTATTTTTATCTCCTGGATTTGGGCTCGGAGGGCATCATTTTCTTTGCCTAACCTTTTTCTTTTCACCCTCGTCCGCAGCGGCTTGTAAACCATTCTCAAATTGAAGATCCCTGACATGCTTTTCCAACTTGCTTATGATGGCCTGTACTCATTTTCCTTGGCTAGTCAGGCTCATTGTTCTTGCGATGCTTCAACAAATTCCTGGATGTGAGGCCTTTTGGTTGGCCTTTCAGGTTCGGCCCTTACAGTGTTCTTCTTTCTATACCAAGCAATATAGGCAGGTGAGACCTCGCCTTTGGACAAGTCACGTACTTGGGTGTTTGTTGTCAAATACTGACACTCGTTCCAAATATGACGAACTACTTCTTTATGAAATTGATCATCAGAGCAGACCTCAACTGCATAAACACCAAGATCTTCATCTGAGTGCACCACCTGGCATCTTTCCAACTGTCTTATCACCCGGTATGGAGCATAAGGCTGAATGCCTCGAAGGCCCATTAGGAGGAAGTAAGGAACGGTGGTAGGCATATACACAATTTCTTCAACATGAAGCCAACCAGTGTCCACTCTATTTTCCCCGCGGTTATGGAGCGAAGGCGGGAAACCCAATCTCCAAACCCTTCTAGCCATTTGAACCCTGAGATCCTTGTGTCGAACTCTTCAATGCAGCTTTTCCCTATAGATCCATAATTCATATATCGAGGGTGGTGACATAGATGCTCAATCATCTACATTTGTAGTAGCAAATTGCACCCCTCGAAAAAATCTACCCCAGCTTTACAAGTCGTGAGAGCTCGGTATATCTCAGATACTATCATAGGGGCGAGGGTTCTCTTGGCATTGGTAGTCAAAACATTGACGGCTCTAGCTACCCGCAGATCAATATTCCTATCCTTCTGGGAAACACCACAAGACCTAAGAAGGCTACCATGAAAGAGAAGCGCCTATGATCATCCTATTTCGATCGGTTCCCTTTGCTACATATCCCACTTCCCGGGTCTTTGAATCCACTTACATGCCCATACTGCTGGTATATGAAGCGTAGAGTGGAAAAACCAACCACCAAATCTGCATACCGGACCCCCCTAATTTTTCGCAAATCTAGAAACTTGTGAGGGGTGACAGCCCTTGGAGCGAGTAGGTATTTATGTCTCTGACCTTCAGTGCTTCTTGCATAACCCGCTATCTCCTCCAAAGTGGGTGTGAGTTCAAATCCGAGAAATGTAGGACATTGTGAGCTGGGTCCCAAAATGTTATTAGTGCCCTTATTATGTCTCCTCTAGGTCTGATCTTTAGCAATCTGGTGAGCCCCCCCAAGTAAAGGTTGACCACATCTCGTCCTTCTTTACCCAAATCTTCCCACCACATGTGTAGTTCCAATGGAATCTTGGACATAACCTTCATTGGTAAATTTTAACTCGTGCCCATTCTGCACATTTTGATTAAGGTGATTGATTTAAAGATAAAGTGAATTTTATTTGAAAACTGACAAAAGGCTTATTTTTGCAAAAAATAAAATAAAGCAGGGCTACTTTTGCGAATACGACCTTTCATTACTTCAGAACGGAAGTTCTTAGGGCTATGTTCGCTAAATGGCCAAAATTGACAAAGAAGCCATCAGTGGCTATTCTTGCAAAGCCGCCTTCCGGCGTCTCGTTGGGACATTCTATTTAGACAAAAACGGCATCACCCACCTATTTATGACAAGAATGAGGATACTTCATATATTTTATCAAAATTTTCAAAAAGCGGGGCTGGACCCGATGAGGGTTGCCTACGTATCCCATGTCCGGTGAGAATCAAACCTGCATAGTTCGGCCAGTTTTGACATGACGAGGAAAAACATAAACCAATTTTCGACTAACTCTTTTCTTTCTCAAGACACCCTTTTTCTCTTTTTTTTTCAAGAATTCTCTTCTTTTTTTTCTTCAAAAATTCGGCAGAGTTTTGGGGTATTTCAAACACCATTTTTTTGGGAATAGGTGAAATCCTCTCTCATACCTCAAACTTGGTTTTTCTTTGATTTTCCTACCTAATCTAGAAGCCGGTTAACATACAACGAAACAAATGAATGCACAAGTAGCACGTAAAAATTGATTAGGTTGGTCTTTTATTTTCGGGTACACCTGTCCTAGACGGACCAACCCCTGTGTTGAGTCCCCAAAGTCAAATGCACATGATGCAATCAAACGTTCCTACTAGGGACCCAGCATGAGGCTATGTTATTCTAAGTTTAAAACCTGGGTGTATTGTTCTAGACCTGGCTTACCCGAGCGGACAACTCGAACTGAGGGGGGGCAGCGTACCAGCAACCAAAAGATCATCCGGCTTTGCAACTTGTCTGTACCTCATTCTAAATTAGGGCATGACACTAACAGAAAGAAGTCACGCCAATGTGCACTTCTCAGAAGATTAGAAGAGACGTGTTTCGTAGCAGTTTATATATAGTTCAAATAATATCAAAGCAGTAAAAAGCGGCATTTAGCACATTAGGCCCAAGCATGTAACAAAAATCAGATAATTAATAAAAGCCAAATATAACAATTATTCTAAGCTCTAATTATTGAACCCTGAACCAGAGATTCTAGGTTCTTATCCCCAGCAGAGTCGTCAGAGTTGTCACACCTCCTTTTTCTACCCAGAAGGGATATAGGAGAGTTTTTTCAATTTAAGTGACAATCAAAACGAGAAGATTGACTCTGTTTTACAGTCTGCGAAACGCAGAAATTCGGGTAAGGAATTCTGTTAACCCGGGAGAAGGTGTTAGTCATTCTCGAGTTCTGTGGTTTTAGTACGGTCGCTCAACTATTAATATTGGCCTATTTATTTGATTTTAATACATCTTTGAAACCTATGTGAATTTTATTCCGTTTAACTACTTTTAATGATCCAATTATTATACAACCAATTAGTTGATTACACGTTGCAAATCATGTCACGAGAACCATACCCACGATCCATAACATGTTTATTTTATTAACAAGATTAAAGTGTGTCCAGGTCACATAAATGTACCCCCGGTTTTTAGAAATTAAGCTTCATAACTATGTCACGGGAAACGTACCCGTAGTTATGACAAAATATTTAATTGACGCGCCTAAAGCAAACTACGAAAGTTCAAGGCATTTTCTACACTAGTTAAGATATCGATGTGAGGGCCAAAGACTAGGTGATTTGATGGTACACCTCAATTTTATTAAAGGAAAATCATTTAACTACGGATGTTCATATTTAAAACCAATTTGAGATTAAGTATCACAACCTCGCCATGGGAACCATACCCGTAGTTGTGATGATTTAATTACGTTCCTAAAGCAAACTACGAGATTCATTTTTCAGTATCTAAATTATAATTATTAATAGGAGGGCCATAGGCGATTTAATTAGGATGTCCCACCTCCATCTATTTTAGAAAGCACTACCCTTAATTAAAATGGTATAATAATATTCTAGTCTAGAATTGATATAAACTTAATAGGCAGCTATAGTTGTGAAGGGTTTGAAGTATATGGCTAGGCCTTTAATTATCTAAAGCCCAATTTTTGTTTGAGTTTAAACCCAAAGAAATTATTTACAAGGGAAATTGGGCTCAAAATCGAGCCCAGAAGTGACGCCAGGCAATTGGCCAATGAGTTCCCAAAGGGGCCAGCAAACAATAGGCCAAATTTTGCACAATCCTGCCTTGGGTAATAAGGCCCACATCCATGAATACCAAGCAGACCATTTAGATGTAAGAAACTAAATACAACGAAACTTGAAACAGGACCCATAATACGAATAAGATAATACACCAAACTATAACTTGAACTTAAGCCAAGCTGCCTCATTTGGGCCACTATTAAACCCAAATGAAGCTTCAGCTTTTAAAGTCGGACGTAGCCCAAACACTTTCCAGGACCAGTAAAGATCCAGAACTGAATTCACTTACCAATGCGTCTGATTATAAGCAATTAACAGTAACCATAAAAAATTATAACATCCACTCCTTCATGAACTAATCTAACTTTAAATTTCCAACTTCCTCAACCAGCTAAAATTGATATCTCTATGAAGAACATACAATCCTTTTTAACATCTATCAACTAACTAATAGGGTATTGAAATGACTAATCCTGTCCAGGGGCTGTACAAAATTCAAAATCAAGGGTATTCATACACACAGCTGAACACTAAAGATCTGGAATCCCTAAGTGCATAATACTTGAACAAAATTCTGGCAGAAATAGTCTATACACAAATAATCGAATATTAACCATTAGAAAGTATTCAGTCCTATATTACATCTACATGAAGCCTTAAACATTTAAGTAACCAAAATCATTACAGCTATAGAGACATGCTCCCCAATTTATCTGATCATTTAAAGGGTTGAGAATAGTACCTGGATACAGCAAAACAAAAACCAAAAAAATGTGTTTGAAGTCAGCTATTGGCAGCAAAGCAGTAACAGGTTCAGCAACAAGGAACAACAATGGAACTTAACTTAAAAAGCCTCAAAATCTAGCCTCATTTTAGCTTAGAAGTCTAGAAAATCCCCAGAAAATACCACTTCCAAACTTTGTTTTTCAAAGAAAGAAAAATCTAGCTCAAATACTATAGTACAAAGAAGATTTTCTGCCTTTTTTTATGTTCTAATCTCTCCCATATAATTAAGGGAAATGAGACTCTTGTAGAGGGGTTTTAGGGAAAGAGAGCTTGATTTTTTTAATTCACCTTTAGGTCCTCCCCCTTTTTTTATTTTACCCCCCCCCCCCAAGTCCCTTAAAGAAAAATATATGAACCTCTCTTTTCTTGGCATGCAAGCCTTCCCTTATTTCTAGAAGCTTCCTTCTCAACCGAAAAGATTCTCTAAACCCAAATTCCCAAAGTAACCCCTTGACAGTCTGGTATTTACACCCCAAACTAAGTCAATAATGGGTCAAATTGACCTAAGACTCAAGTCCATATGAATGGGCTTCTTCTTCCCAGGCCAGAGATGATCATGAAACCAAGATATAGACCCAAACATAACAAGATGAAAATTTAACAAAATCAAACTAGATTATGACCTAAAAGCTAACTGGATACTTAATCAAAAAGAAAAAGAAGAAGAAGAAAAGAAAAGGGATAAAAACAAAGAAAGAGAAATCTGAACAACAAACGAACCATTCAGACAAAACACTTTAATAAGTTAAACATTAATTCAAAACTAATGACTAATCCAAATAAATCCGGCCAAACCGGGAAATCAAACAAAAATAAAGAAGAAGAAAAAAAACAGAATTAATCCTAACATGCAATTAACCTAAACAACCTATTTTAAAAGATTAAACTAGTTGACATGCAAATAGACTAACTATAGTGAGATGAATATAAATAGACACAACAAGAGAGGGAAAGAATATGTATACTATTTTGGCCGGAAGTTTGAGCAAACAAAGAGAATCGACGAATGGCAACACTTGACGAAGTTTAACCGGTCATTTTGACTTTGCATCGAATCCGATGAGCCTTGAAATGAGCCAAAATTGATGCTAATCCATTGTTCTTAATGCGAACAACTGATTGACATAAATTCCAACTCAAATCCAACCTTAAAACCCGTTTAAAACTTCAAAAAAGGGACAAATTAGGGTTTTCAATTTCTGGGGTCAGATTTAAAATTGGGACAAATGGGTGAGGATTTTGGGGAAAGTCGTGATGTATTAGGAAACAAGAGTTGGTGGTGATTGTGTGGTGATGGTCTGGATCGTTTTGAGGTGTTGCCACCGGCCGATGGCATTTGGGAATTTGGGGCGGCTAGGTTAGCTAGGGTTTGTGGTGAAGACGGAATGGGGGAGTTCGAAAAGGGGGGGGGGCTGGTAGGACAGTCTTATATCAAATTGGAGGTTAGTTCCCATCCGTTCGATTAAACGAAATCAACGGATGGGATTTAATGGCCGGAGAAACGGTGTCATTTTGGTTTAGGGCGGGGCTAGACCATGTATTTCGATTTGGGCCTAGATCGGAGGAAATTTGGGGCAGGTTTGGGGTAAAAATGTTTAGGATTCAGCGTTTTGGCCTTGTAAAATTAAAACATCCCATTTGTTTTCTAAAATTCCTTATCCCTCTTTTTTTTTCTTTTTATCTAATTAATTAAAAACCTAAGTTAAACTCCTAAATTAATTTAAATTGCAAAATTGAGCCAATTATCTAACTATAATATTTATAAAAAAAAAATTAGTTGATCCTAAATTAAAAGAGAAAAATTAATAATCCAAGATTAAAACTAAGAATGTAAAAATGAGCCATTTTTGTGATTTCTATTTTTAATAAAGCAATTATTGAACTAATTAATCCTAAAAACATAAAAACAAATATCTAAATGAAATGCATGATTTTTTTGTATTTTTTATGATTTTAATAAAAGTAAACATGCATAGAACAATTAACACAAATTCCTACAAAAATCCTATAAAATTGCAGATAATTGGGAAAAATTTATTTCTTCAATTTGTAGGAGTATTTCGCATAGGGAAAAAATCACGTGCTCACACTTACAATACTACTAACTTTAAACACACCTCATACACCTTACTATCGTGGCCATGTGGTACCTTGTATGTTATTAGTCCATAAATACCAGTTATTTTAGCTCGGGCCGTTTTTTTATCCCAAAATTGCCAAAGTTCGAAGGAACTCATTTTCTTCTATTAGCTCACCCTCTCACCTTCGCTAATTAACTTATAACTTATTTGAAATAGCATAATGCTTATAATCTCAAAATAATTCTGACTCACGAACATACGTCGATTAACTTACGATGAAACCTTAACGTACGAAAATACGGAATGCAACATCTCAATTTCGAACTTATATCAATTTACTTATGGCATACTTCCATGTATGAAAACATGGGGTGTAGCATCATTCCCCGCTTTGGAACATTTGTCCTCAAATGTTGACTGATGCAATTATCATTCTCATAACTCATAGTGCCATTTAGGCAACTGTTCTTTGAATAAATCCAAAGGCCAGAGCTTTCCCCCATTTAGGCCTCCTTCTCGCACCACGTTTTGTGGTCAGAATTCTTCCAATCTCGTACTCTTGCTATCTTTTGTCAAGCAACCTGTACAACGTTTTCTTTGTATGTGAGCCTATGCGACTCTTCTCTCCTCTTTCCTCCGGCTTTTAGACAATCTATAGGCCTCACTTTGCAAACATATACAGAGCTTGATAAAATGTCCTTCTGAGCATCTGTAGGTATACTGAAGTTCTTCGCTCAGTACTTTGTCGAACTCATGTATATTGTTATACCTTATTTCATTCGTATGACTTTACTGCATCTAGGTAGGTCATACTATGCCATTACTCTTACTTCAATTTATCGTTACTGAGGTTTGCTACCGAACTCTAGGTTAATTTCATTAATTATCTCATATGTATAAATCTAAGTCCTTTAATGCTTCCTCATTACTTGTTCATCTTAAATGACAGTCTAATTTCACCTCATACTTTGTGTCTTTTGTCCATCCACTGTTGATTCACCTTAATGTTGATCCATAATCTACCACTGATGACTTGACCTTTTATGTAACACTGCCACTATGGCTCACGTCTTATCGGGGAACATCTGAAATGATTAGGCTGATCCACCTGGGGGCGATATCATGCTTCCATAACCATATTTCAAAGCATTCCAATGTTATTCACCTTACGTGGGTATTTTAATCCTGTACCATTCATGAAATCCTCCTTTTTTTAAACCATTACTCTATCGAAGGCCCAAACATCATCCTTTATTTACTATAATTACACCCTTATTCTACTACCAGGGCAGCATTCCATCTCTTCTAAATATTACTAGTCTTCGATTACTTTGAGTTCATTCAGGCTATACCAAGCTTTCTATAACATAGAGAAACCATTATATTTTTTTTCATTGGCTTAATCCCTAGGACTTATGCATTTCTTGTCACCTTCTCACTCGCCCTTTCTTGTCCATACTTCTATCTTCCTAAAATCTTGTCGCTTTTCCATACTTTAGATTGCGACCTATACTTGTCTATTTAAATTACTCACAACCTTGCTTCAATTTGCTTGCGCCATAGATTTCCTTATGTTATTCTTGAACATTAAACGAGACATCACATCGTCTCTAACTCTTCTTTACTCTCTTAAGTAGACCTCTTGGTACCTGGAAACCATAGGCAGGAAGATATGCCACTTACGAGGCCGCTATCATTCCTGGATATTGAATCCCAATGCTTCTAGCTTTCTATCTAAAGTATAGATCATTCACAACCTTCTACACTCGAGTATCTTGTATGTTGTCCACCTTTACCTTGCTTATCTTAAAGTCTCACATCATATCTTCTATCTCTTTCATAACCCCCCCCCCTTCAATATAGGTATAATTTACATCCACAACTTGAAGCTCTACTATAATACTTGCACCTTTGGTGCATACACAATTCAGTGAGAGCTTCATACTGACTTCTTATCGTAAAGCTGTTATAGAATATGGCTACTATACTATATCTTTTGTACCTCTGATATTTAAGAGTGATCCTGCAATGTTCTCAATCACGAGATCTATAATTTTCTGGGTCCAATAATCAGACTCCTGATTTACTTAGTTGATGTAGCTCTTTAGTTTCCTCTTCCCTCTGATCAACCTTTATATATGCTTAAGCTATCTTCCGATCTATAGCTCATGGTATTAGCTATTACTTTAGCCTTTCATGGGCGTTATGGAATATCCATGATACAATCTTTTAACAATTCAATCCTTTTTCTATGACTTGGACTTAATCCTTTCTTTTAACTTATATCAGAGTCTTCTATAACTGTATGATTGTCAACATATATGTTGCATGGATACTACTCCGAAATCGTAAGTGCTTTTATAACGTAACTAACTTTGGATCATTGATCGAATAATTCCTTTCGTTCTTTCATAGCTTTATTTAAACAAAAGCAATTGCTTTTCCTAGTCTTTTTGCCCCTTGTTGCGTGCATACATATCTTATCTTGGCGCACACGAATACTGGAATCCCATGTAACCCATATGATCTAAAATATCACTTACTTCTTGTTCATTAGTCACGATAGGTGCCCCTTTCTTATGGAGTGCATATAAAGTTGTAGTGAGATTGTTTTTACATGATCATTTCTTCTTTTTAGGTCACTGTGTTTTGGTTGAAAACCTTCTTCCTTATTTCCTCAGCTAGTCTTTCATTGTAGTACTTAGGGGAGGGGGATCCTCTGTGTCTTGTAAGGTTGCGAGCTTATCACATCTTATACCTGACGATATTTTGATGTTCTTCCTTGCCTATAATTACCCGTAATTACTTATCTCCACACCTTGTGTTTGTAGGGTTACTTTTAAACTAATATTTTGAATGACTTCCTAGTGGTACTCTCTTTTATTTCCGTAATACTCATACGGTGCCTTTTTAACTTCCCCAACTCCTATATGAATATATCTCAAGGATCACGATGTCATAACTGCGAGGCTAAATTCACTATACTGGGTTTCACTATGTTTATCTTGCACGATCTATTAATTTATCTGTATCTTCTTATCTAGCCATAACCAGGTTCTTCCTGAATCAACTATTAACTGCTCGTTGGCCCATTCTCATATCAATATTTCACGTAAACTTTCTTGGGCTATTTCCTTTCTCTTAACTTACCTCTCATACTGGCTCTTTTTTTAATCCATAACATCCCGGGCCGGAACCCTTACTTCCCCTTCTTGATGTCGTGCTTGCGTAATATTCTGGAATCGTAGCATACATGTAGGATTTGGATAAGTGCAATCTCATTTTTATCGCATTCATTCTTTACCATTCTATAATTACTAGAATCACTTAATTCTGATTTAACACCACTTCACTCCATATTCCCCCCTTTAGGGGAGTACCAAGATCTAGAGCTATGATGATTTACCTATACATGTTTTACCTCTTTATCTTTTTCGTCTTTTCACATCATCGATGATCCTTACTTACCTTGCTGTAATCCTTCTGCACCATGAATAACAACATTACTTACTCACGAGGGTGATACTTAGTGTAACTGGCACTACAGTCCCTTAAGCTTAACTTTTCTCACATTGCTTGATTTAGGAAAGCGTCTTCCTGAATAACCATTCTTTGAATTTCTCATGAATCTTCTTCTATGGTGCATTCTATTATCGCCGGAATGCAATATGAAGTTATCATGATGTCGACCATCATTAAATCACTCAGTCCCTACTTCATGTTTACTTTATCTTTTTCACCAGTCCATACTGATTTCTATTACTCTAGGTCTAACGTTTTCTTCTGGTAATCACGTTAGCGTCCCGAACTTATTTATCTTAGTAAGGATATACCTTTATGGCCTATACTCTTTTATTGTCTCAAGGCATGTCACCTCTCGTCTTTTCCTTCACTTGACTATAGACTCTGTAATACTGTCAACTTTTTGACCTACCATTGTTATCCATGTATCACATCTTACTCTTAATGCTTCATTACCTCTCTTCTTATTTGCTGCTAATATTTCTGCCTATCAATTTATTCTAAAAACTTCAACAAGATATTCGTTTGCTTTTAGCTCCCCTTTGCTCCATCCACTAACTCTTTGGGTTGCCTAGCATTATCTCTCTACTAGGAACATGAGCCATACTAAGATAATATTTATCCTTTTCAGGCTTCTAGTGCCTATCTTTGTAGCACTCATATCTAGCTGTACTATTTTAGAGTGCACCATCTAGGTGTCTCACAAGGAGATCCTATACCACCTTTTCACTATCATTCAGAAATATCAACTAACTCTACCAATCCATCCACCATTTTGGGTTACTCTAACCCCAGCCGGATCCTGATAACTCGTTGTTTACCGTGAAAACGCTAATAACAATTGGATTTGATTTTGTGGTTCTAAAAATACGTGATCTATTTTTATACTAGTTGTTAGGCAACGGATGCTAAGTGAACGATTCGGAAACAAGATAATAGCTTGAAAACAATGTAATGATCAAACCAAATGGCTAGGAATTGGGGCCTCGGGCTTGCGTATTCTGGGTCTTGAGATCGAGTCAGATACCCGACTAAGGGTAGTCAATGGAGGATTAATAGTTATGATAGATTTGATGGTGGCTCTTTATGGCAAATAATGAGCAATAATAGAAGAACAATTAATAAAACACGATGAATGCAAGCAATAAATGTAAATAATGAGGTCAAGGGAGAATGTGTTAAAGAGAAAAAAGAATGTTCCTATATATTAAAAGTTGTAAGAATGATATCTTGTGTGTATCCAAAAAATAGTAAAGGTCCCCTATATATAGGAGGGGGAATCCCATCATAGTACATGTGTATTTATTACAAAATAAAGCAGCTGACACAATTACCTAGTAGTTTGATGTAGACTGGTACTTTTCTTGTAGGTGATGTCAGTTCGGATCACATGCCTAGGGAAATTTCCACTTACCCTTGATAGCCATCGAC
Source organism: Nicotiana sylvestris (assembly GCF_000393655.2). Lineage (NCBI taxonomy): Eukaryota > Viridiplantae > Streptophyta > Magnoliopsida > Solanales > Solanaceae > Nicotiana > Nicotiana sylvestris. Next base: position 92,616,734 of record NC_091068.1, on the reverse strand, counting down.
TCATGTTGCATCGAGGTCGGGTGTGAAGAACCCTTGAGGCCGAAACTTCGAACCGCACCCCCGGGTCTTCAAGGCCTTCTTGAAGATAAGGGAAAGACACAGTGATCATGAAATCGGGCCTCCCGATTTCACCCATATACAGATAGTCCCACGTTTCTTAGAGTAAAATGATAAGAAACGATCTTGAATTCCTACCCCTTCGATACTTCCATCACGACGGTAGTCATGCCCTGCCAAACGATTGGTATGATAAAATGAGGTGCTAAAAGGTCGCGTACACACACAACCCTTAAAAACCTTCGAATTGATTACAGCGGTTGGCTGTCCTTTGGCCTGCTCCAACGTGCATGTTAGGACTCTATAAATACTTTATCCCTCGCTCTTTATTGTTCACTGCACCACCAAGCTCTCAAAAGAGTTCTTTCCGCCTTTCCTTTTTGTTATATTCTTGAAACACAATTTTCTTTTCCCCTTTGAAATCTTTTGAGAATGGTGAAAACCTCCACCTCTGTCCCTCAGGAAAGTGTAGCCCCCTCTTCCTCGCTTTCGTCTAAAGGCAAAGCAGCAGTGCCCCCTTGTGTTGGGGAATGCATTCCAGGGTCCTTTGCAACAGCTTCCGATTTCAAGATCAAAAACCCTTCTTCGAAGTTGGGACGATACGAGCATGCATCTCAATATATTAGCTCAATAACAGACGTCAAAAGGGTGAAGACTGACTGCCGCTGGGGAAACCCGGTGCTTGTGGAGATCCCTTCTTGGGAGGAGGATATAAAAACATACAAGGCCGATTTTCTTAGTGTGTATACTTACCCATTTACCCTTGGGCCGGTGGGGCCATCCTTGCCTTCGATAGACCCCGTGATTCTTGACTTCTGCAAACGGTATCAAGTGACCCTTAGCCAAATTCATCCTTCGTTCTGGCGCATTGTTTACATGATCAGGTATTACGTGAACATGATTGAGGAGATGCCCTTCACCCTCGATCACCTGGTCAAGATGTATAGTCCCCGACTCTTGCATGGAGGCCTAATTAAGCTCCACTGTTGAGCTTCGAGGGCCTTTTTTGTTGTACCGACGAAGTTGGGAACGAAGGGTGGATGAGCCGTTTTGTCCGAGTTAGAACTTCGGACCTGATTCCGGTGGAGAGGATGTCGTTCCATGAAAGGTGGAACATGGATCGTAAGTAAATACGTTATTAAACGTTCCCCTACTTCTTTTTAGATACATCTCCATATACGCTACCTTTCTCTGCTGATGCAACCGTTGAAGTTTACCTTGGTGCGGTTTTGGACCTCTCGGGCTGGGTTGACCGACTGGATTCGATTTTCCTAATACGCTGAGCATGTGTGGCATGATCTAACCCAAGCTCGATGGGAGGCCAAGGACCACATTGAGCCTTTACTCCTACTGTAGTTGTACCTTTTAACAGAACTGCTATTGATGCGTCCTCACTCCCTGCGTTTACCTCTTGCATTTGTGAAGGTCTGGGGGAGGTCCCCTTGTTGAGGGGAACACTGCTTGGTGAAGCGGATACCTCGTGTTACGTCTCGCAGTATTACGATGATGTTATGCCCAGCAGTAATACATTACGGTGATGTTATGCTTTGCAGTATTAAGTTACGACGATGATGCACCCTGTAGTATTGTACGTTTAATTTGTCGTAAGGTAATTGACAGCAGTCCAAGTAAAAGATTATTTAGAGATTATAAGAATTATTCTATTTCACAAGCGATGAATAAATTTGTGAAGGTGAAAGGAGAAGCAAGTCAAAGAAAATAAATTTTTCATATTGGGATAAAATACGGCCCGAGCAAAAATACCCGATATTTATGGACTAGGGACATGCAAGGTACTACATGCTCATGCTAGTAAGGTGTACAAGGTATGTGAAAAGAGAGTGATATTTTAAGTAAGTGAGAATAATTCTTAATTTTGCAGGTAATTGATTAATTACCGAGTTATAAGATATTACCCATTTAACTAATAGGTGCATAAAACTTAATCAATACCCCAAACCTTATTGACTCTTTAAGTCATTGAAGGATAGGTGGCAAGATTTTAAGCACTATTGTCATGTGGTGGCTGCAGATATAAAGTATATCTTTAATTTAAGATAGATGATTAGATAAGTAACTTGAATCAAAAAAGGAATCAAAAACAAAATATTGTTCTTTCCAAACATGAATGAAACAGAACGTTATTTCCTTTCAATTCTTAAAGTACCAAGGAAATATAAAGGAATATTTCTCTTTCTAAGTTTGCTGGCTACAAATATCATGAGGGTAAATAATAACAAAGCATTTCTATGATGAGCCAAGAACTCCAACAACTCGCTAGAGTCTGTCAAGATATTCCTGTCTGCAAAGGAATAACAAGACAAATCTCGTTGATGCCTCCAGCTCCATTTCTGCTTGAAAAGCTTCCAAGACAAATGCTACACTCTAAAAAAAGTCCAAGCAAAGATCATACGAGGCTACGTAAATAGCAACGGGATTTTGCGATTCTAAGGGAGTACAGTGCAATCTTCTCCAAGAATATTATACGGAGTATTCCCTACCCCCCAGGTATGTTAAGGCTAAGCTCTTCCTTCATTTTGCGTGATCTTGTCATTTCACAAGTTTGGTATGAGGCATAAAGAAAAATTCATAGCCCGGAGTTTACGTATATTTTGCTAGTCTCGCAAATTGCGTATATTTTTCTAGTGTTGTAAGTTATAATATTCTCCTTATCGGGACTTCATATTCAGTTGAGTATTTCATTCTTCCAGTCAATAGAGCAGAGAAGTTTATATATACAGTATTAAAAGTATTTTCATTACCATCGAGCTATAATCGATAGGCAGGCCCCTATTGGGCAACCTCTGATCAGATGGTAAGTTATATACCGAGCCTACTGTGGCCGAGCTCTTATGAGCGAGCCCAGTTAATCGAGATACGGAGCCTAGTATGGCCGAGTGCGTATGAGCGAGCCTACTACGGCAGAGCAGTTATATATATACCGAGTCTACTGTGGTCGAGCACGTATGAGCGAGCCCAGTTTGTCGAGATACAGAGCCTAGTATGGCCGAGCGCTTATGAGCGAGCCTACTACGGCAGAGCAGATATATATGTATACCGAGCCTTATAGGGCCGGACAACTATTTTACTTACTATATTGAGAGAATTGAGTCAGTATTAGCAGGTAAGCATATCTTCAGATTATCTTTGACTTCCAGCTACTTTCAATTATTATATTATTAGTTCAGTTTCAGCTTTCAGTATATTGCCTTACATACTCAGTACATTATTTTGTACTGATGTTCCTTTTTTGAGGGCGCTGCATTTCATGCGTGCAGGTGAGATAGACAGACAAGTAGGCCTCTTCAATAAGTGTTGCCCGAGCTCAGCTTGATCGGTAAGCTCCATGCCTTTCAGAGTTTCCGGGTCTAGAGCCTTATGTATATCTTGTATATAAATGTATATATGTCATGAGTAGGTCGGATAGTCATTCCGATCACAGTATATCCATTTGTAGAGGCTTGTAGGCATATCTTGTCAGTTAGTGCAGTATGTTGGGCTTTTAGGCCTTGTATGTATATTTGGTTGGTTTGTCAGTTGTAATAAATATGACGGCCTTGTTGGCCATGCTTTATATTCATATTTAGTCATCATTCGTTGTCGTCTTGCAATGTGGCCCATGGCCAAAAGTATGACATCATATGTTCAGAGTCCCTTAGTTGCAAGTTGGTACGCAAGAATAGGTAAGGCATTGGGTGCCGGTCTCGCTCCCCCAAGTTTGGGGCGTGACACCTCGAAACCCGACGAAGGGAAGAAAAGACAAAGGGAATCGATGAATGACCTTTTGGAATCCAAGAAGACCAAAGTGGAAGAACCTAAGGCCGACCCAGCAGCCTTAACTCTAGAAATAGCCTTAACACTAGAAGTAGAAGAGAGTCCCCGAGCTGAAGCCAAGGGGAAATATGATTTCTCGATAGCATCTGAGGGAGGGGAAAACTCGATCGACCCTCATACCGCAGAGGTGGTGGATCCCAAGTCAGATCTTGGTGTTGTCGTTATCTGACCTCGAGCCAAAGGGGCCACCGAGGAGGTATTGGGTAATGTCCTTGAGCCAGCTGATGGCCAAAATATTCCTCGAGCTGAGATGCATTTGGTAGACGGTACGAAGGAACCCAGTTCTAAAGCCTTTCAAGGACAAGAGACGACCCCGATTGATCCTGTTGGTGTTATTGATGTGAGTGATTCTCCTCTGGGAATGACCTTACCTCCTAAGGAAATGCAGGATGCCTAGAATAAAGAACCTTCCAATGTGGGGGTGCCCATCGGAGGTGGAGATGCGTTTAAAAGGCCTATAGCCGCACCTGGGAAAATTCTCGAGCTCGATGCCTCACTCATTTTCAGTGAGATGAACAGACTTTGTGAGCAGGTAGTTTTTGTAAATTCTGCCTGTCGTCCTGATCTTCGTGTTTCTAATATTCTCTTTCATGGCTCCAGGCCAAGGCACTTTATAATCAGACCTTCGCCCGATTTCAAGCTAAGGTGACTCGTTACGAGCGTGAGAAGACTCATCTTGTTGAACATGTTACCTAGTTTATGTTTGCTTTTGTTTGAATGTTTTCCAGATCTTAGCGTTTTGACACCTTTGATCTGATTTGTATAGTTTGAAAAGAAAGATGCCCTACTGAGGGAGAAGCTATGGGCTAGAGACTTCGAAATTCTCGAACTCAAACGACACTTAAGAGAGATAACTTCCGAGAGGGATACCCTCCAAGGAAAGATGGCCTTACTCAGGTGCCAACTTTATGATACGAGGGCGGATAATGACAAGTATAGAGGTCTCCATACAAAGTTAGTTACTGAGTAATCCGGGATCAAAATTGAAGCTGAGGCGATTATATCCTTACATAAAGAGGATGTCGTTGTAATAAATGCTCAAGTCGGGAGAGTAACCGAGGGGACGAACTGAAATTGACTCAAGCCTTGGAGCATACTCGGTTATAATCTCAGAAGCGGACTCTCGAGGATATCGATCTGCCGAGCTTGAGAGGGTGAAGACCCAAGAGACGAAGGTTGCTTCCCTGTTTGCTTCTGGAGGTGTGTCGAGCAGTGGCTTAGGAGATAATGAGAATGAAGGCGGAATACCCAAAGGGAAAAGGGTTGTTGAAGGCCCTGGGGCCATGGCCGGAACCGTTGGGACACAACCTCCGGTGGAACCATCGAAGGTGCAAACCCGATGATAGATTAGGGTTCTATTTGACTTCTTCTTTGTAAGGGTTTTTAAAGGTCTTGTAAACGAACCTTTGCGAGCAATATATATATAGAAGGCTTTTCATTTTTTATCACCTCTTTTTTTCCTTTGCCTTTCAAGAATAATGTGTGATGGTTTTTGATAATCGGTGCGAGATCATAGACCTTGGGTCAGACCCTTAGGTTTTGCCTATTGCTGAGCGATTCGTAACGGTCGATGTTCAAATGTTCGAGGCCCAGTCCCTATTTTAGGACCTAGGCTCGGGTTTATCGACCCTTAGGTCTAGAAACCGGTCCTGGCTCTTACGCGTTAGGTCGGTGCGACCTTTGATTTTAAGCTGGCGATAATGGCTCTTACATGTTGGCCCTTAGGCTTTTTTAGTTAACTGTTTTGGACTTAGTCTCTGAGTCGGGTTTCGACTCGAGCTCATTGTCCCTTATGTTTTCTGAATTTAAAGCTAGCCCTTAGGCTCTTACGCGTTAGGTCAGTACGACCTCTCATATGGGTTGCCGGCAGTGGCTCTTACGCGTTACATCGGTACGACCTTTTATAGGCTTTATTTTTCCCTCGTTAAGAACTTTTTGAAATTGCGTTTGCCCGACTCTTTGACGGCTCGATAAGAACCTCGATTGTAAGGCGTTGTGTAATGATGATTGAGCACCTCGAGAGGTTTTGCTCAATGGCTGAATTGTTTTGAAGCCTTTATTTGAAGTTGATATGATCGAAGCTCCTAAGCTTATGCCGAGGGTAGCCTGATTAACCGGTTCTTTTCGATGTTTTTTTCGAAGTAATTGAAGACCTGTGATTTTATAGCGACGGTCGGGCATCACCGAGTAGCGTTAGTTTGGCTGGTACAGCCTTGTGACCATAGTCATTGTTTTTGGCCGGAGCCTTTCAGTCCCCGAGTGGAGTAGTTTCGGCGTCTATATCGAGGGTATGACTTTTTAGGGGTCTTATAAGTTCAGATATATAGCCTTAACTTTGAAATCAGGATTATTCCTTTATAGGGTCTTACAAATTTTAACATTCCTTACTTGAGGTCTTAAAAAGAAGTTACTTGGTACAAGTTTGGTTCATGCCTTGCTTAAGGTCTTATAGATTCGATGTTGCCTTATAGAGATCTTACACTATCGACAATGCCTCGTAGAGGTCTTACATTTCCTAGTATTGCTGCACGGGGAGTTTTCAAGATCGAGATTGCCTGCTTGGGGTCTTACGGTCTTGACTTACTGATTGCTCGAAGGGAAGACAGTCGACGACAGTCCTTGAGACGTCGACAGTTTTTGGCTCTAGAGCCGTTCTTTTTGTAAACATAGTACTAGCTCATTGAGGGCTTACGAGCTCGAAGTTTCTGACCCAGAGGCCATATGGCCTCGAGTTTGTGGCGTCAATCCCTGTGTGTTCGGGAAATTTTGGCTCTAAAACCGTTTTAAAATGGTGTACTTCTTTAAAACGTAAAGAGTTTTGATGGAGGAGAATATACTCTTTTATTACTTGCCACAAGTATACATGTTTTTGTCGTCGGGGGATCAATTATTCTCTGCAGACACGGTTCGTTCGACCGTTTGGCCAAATACATCATTTTCCTACTGAGACCCTTTTTGGCTCATCTTAGCTTCTATGAGGAGGTGATCTTCCCGGGGGGATGTCCCCCCAGTGTTCGAGGTTTATTGAAGAGAGGCCTCGAATACTTGTGAAATTTTCCTTGGGTAGCATATAGGTGTTGCCTCGTTAAAAACTTTGTCGGTAAAACCCTTCTTGGGACAAAATCTGGTTGAAGGAAAAGAGTGTAACGCATGCTCTAAAAACCCAAGGTCTTCGAAGGCCCGGGGGCGTTTCTGCATCTTCCTTCAGACACCTTAGTAGTAGTAACATTTGAGCATTGATATGTTCCAATTGCTTGGATGTTGTTCTCCTTCCATGGTACCGAGATTGTACGACCCTTTGCTAATCACTCCGAAGATGCAGTACGGTCCTTCCCGGTTTTGGCCTAGCTTTCCTTCATTAGGGTTTCAGGTGTTGAGGGTGACTTTACTTAGGACTAAGTTCCCGACCTCGAAATGTCGAAGATTTGTCCTCCTGTTATAATACCTTTCGATCTTTTGTTTTTGGGCGGTCATTCGGACCAGTGAAGCTTCTCGCTTTTCATCCAATAGTTCGAGGGCCGTAATAATGCCCTCGTTGTTCGAGCTCTCAGTGGTGTGTCAGAATTTGGTGCTCGACTCTCCAACCTCCACTAGTATCAAAGTCTCGGCACCATATACTAGAGAGAAAGGTGTTTCTCATGTGCTTGATTTTGGAGTTGTTCTATATGCCCATAGCACTTCAGGCAATATTTCTCTCCACTTTCCCTTAGCGCTTTCCAACTACTTTTTTATGTTTTGAATGATGTTTTTTTTATAGACTCGGCCTGTCCGTTTGCACACGGATGGTAGGGTGTCGACAAGATTCTACTGATTTTGTGATCCTCGAGGAACTGTGTTACTTTGCTTCCGATGAAATGCTTCCCGTTATCGCATGTTATCTCAGAAGGAATCCTGAATCAGCACATAATGTGGTCCCAGATGAAGTTAATGACTTCTTTTTCTCTTATCTTTTCGAAGGCAAGCACATCCACCCATTTTAAGAAATAGTCAGTCATAAATAAAATAAATCTAGCTTTACCTTGTGCCGTTGGTAGAGGTCCGACGATGTCCATCCCCCATTTCATGAATGGCCACGGCAATAAGACTGAATGTAGTTATTCACTGGGTTGGTGAATCATAGGGGCAAATTTCTGGCATTTGTCGCACTTTCGAGCGAATTCCTTGGTGTGTTTTTCCATGTTGTCCCAACAGTACCCTGCCCTCATCACATTTCGGACTAAGAAATCGGTGCTGGAATAGTTTCCGCAGGTGCCCTCGTGGATTTCTTGAAGTACATAATCTGTGTCACCCGGCCCCAGACATACTGCTAGAGGGCCATCGAAGGTTCTCCTGTACAGAGTCTCGTTTTCGTCGAGCGAGAATTGGGCTGCTTTAGTTCGTAGGGCCCTCGATTCTTTTGGATCAGTGGGTAGTTTCCCATCTTTCAAATAGTCAATATATTTATTTCTCCAATCCCATGTCAGGATAGTGGAGTTGATCTCGGCATGACCTTCTTCGACCACCGATTTGGATAGCTGAACAACAGCCCCGGGGAGTAGGTCATCTTCTTCGACAAACGATCCCATGTTTACAAGGGCATCGACCTCGCTATTCTGCTCTCGAGGTATGTGAAACAAAGTCCATTCTTTGAAACGGTGTAATGTGACTTGAATTTTGTCCAAGTATCTTTGCATCATGTCTTCTCAAACCTCGAAGCTCCTATTTACCTAATTTACTACCAAGAGCGAATTGCATCTTGCTTCGATGATTTCAGCTCCTAAGCCTTTGCCCAATTCCAGACCTGCAATCATAGCCTCATATTCGGCTTCGTTGTTAGTCAATCTTGTAGTTTTTATAGATTGCCTTATTATGTTGCACGTAGGCAGCTTCAGAACTATACCGAGCCCGGATCCTCTCACTTTCGAGGTGCCGTCAGTGAACAGGGTCCACACCCCGGAAGATATGCCCGTTTTTAGTAAAAGTTCCTTTTCTACCTCGGGCACGAGGGAGGGAGAGAAGTTGGAAACAAAGTCTGCCAGAATTTGGGACTTGATAGCCATTCGGGGTTGATACTCGATACCATACCCCCCGAGTTCGATGGCCCATTTGGCCAATCAGCTCGATAGTTTGAGCTTATGCAATATGCTTCGGAGAGGATATGTTGTTGAAACACAAATATGATGGCATTGAAAATAAGGTTTCAATTTTTATGATGTGCTTATTAATGCAATAGCTAATTTTTCTAGGTTTGGATACATGGTTTCAGCATCTCCCAAGGTCCGACTTACATAATAAACAGGGAATTGTGTACCTTGACCTTCTCGAACTAGCACACCGCTTACCACTATCTCGGATACGGCCAGGTATATATACAACATTTTGTCCTCCTTTGGTGTGTGGAGTAAAGGCGGCTAGTCAGATATCGCTTCAACTCCTCGAAGGCGCGTTGGCATTCTGGAGTCCATTCGAAGTTGTTTTTCTTTTTGAGTAAAGAGAAGAAATGATGACTCCTGTCATATGACCTTGATATGAATCTGCCCAAAGCTACTATCCGCCCTGTCAGCCGTTTCACAACCTTTACATTATTTATCACCTTGATTTCTTTGATGGCCTTTATTTTGTCGGGGTTGATCTCGATTCCCCTGTTCGGCACCATGAAGCCTAAGAATTTGCCTAAACCCACTCCAAAGGTACATTTCTCGGGATTGAGCTTCATGTTGTAGCTTCTGAGGATGTTGAATGTCTCCTGCAAATAGGTCAAACGGACCTTTGCATGCTGGGTCTTAACTATCATGTCGTCAATATAAACTTCCATGGATTTGCCTATTTGATGCTTGAACATTTTATTAACTAGGCGTTGGTACGTAGCTCCTAGGTTTTTCAGCCCGAAGGGCATTACATGGTAATAGTATGTATCGTACTTCATGAACGAAGTCTTTTCCCTATCCCTGGGGTTCATCTAAATTTAATTATACCCCGAGTAGGTGTCGAGAAAAGTTAGGGTCTCATGGACGGCCGTGGCATCGATCAAACGATCGATGTTAGGCAATGCAAACAAGTCCTTGGGGCAAGCCTTATTTAAGTCTAATCTAGGCACATTCTTAACTTATTTTCCTTTTTGGGAACTACCACCACATTGGCCAGCCATTTGGGATACTTTACCTCTCTATAGACCCTATTTTAAGGAGTTTTGTTACCTCGTCCTTGATGAATGCATGTTTTACTTTGGACTGGGGTCTTCTTTTTTGCTTCACCGGTTTGAATCTGGGGTTGACGCTTAGTCGATGGGTGGTTATTTCTTGTGGGATCCCTGTCATATCTAGGTGGGACCAAGCGAAACAATCGATGTTATCAATAAGAAATTGAATGAGTTTTTTCCTGAGTTTGGGGGTTAATCCCGTTCCTAGGTATACGTTCTGATCTGGGAGATGTTCGATCAAAACAGCTTGCTCCAGCTCTTAAAATGTTCACTTAATTGCATCCGAATCTTCAAGGGAAACGAAGGTTCGGGAAGTGAGAAAATCTTCTTCATCACACTCGGGGGTCTGTACGCTTCCCGACTCTTTCGAGGTAGAGAGTATAGGATTTGATGCCTCCCAGTAGACCGCGAACATTTCTTTTGTTGCATGCTATTCTCCGTATACTATTTTTATACCATCCTTTGTTGGAAACTTCATCATCTATTGTAGAGTTGATGGTACTGCCCTCTTGTTGTGTATCCATGGCCTGCCAAGAAATACGTTGTACCTCATGTCACTACCTATGACGTGGAATTTGGTGCTCTGAGTTGTACCGAACATGTCGACCGGGAGGGTGATCTCCCCTTTCGTTACTTCACCGGCCATGTTGAAGTTGTTGAGGACTTGGGTGGTGAGTACGATATAGTCAAGCAACGCAAGCTATTCTACCACCTTTGACCTTATTACGTCGGCCGAGCTACCTGGATCTACGAGTACACGTTTAATTTGAATGTTACTTAAAAGAAATGAAACTACCAATGCATCGTTATGTGGTTGCGTCAAAGTCTCGAAATATTCCTTGCTAAATGCAAGGGTGTCTTCGATCATGCGGCATCGGCCCTTCTGTTGCTGTGGACATTTTTAGCCGTTTGATCACGGGTCCTTGGGGAATGTCGATCCCTCCGATGATCATATGAATAACATGCTGAGGAATCTCTCTTTTTTCCCCGTTGGGATTTTCCCAAGTTTCTCGCTAATTTTTGTGGCATGCGCTCCCGTTAATGTGGGGACTAGCATTAACATATTGGGCGTTGCATGAGGTCATACCCTCGGGAATTGGTTCGGGTGCACTCTCAGGGTTTTGTGGTGGCACACCCATACCTGGAATAACCATACCATCTTCTCCATAGTTCTTTAGGCCATTATTTTCAGGTGCGTTTATTGGGTTAGACATTTTGACCTGAAATCAAAGATTTTGGACGAGAAAAAGTGTGAAAGATAGCTTGCGTTATGTAGTAAACCAGCAAGAAAACAATCAATATTATTTTTAGTCCCACGGTGGGCGCCAAACTATTTACCATGAAAATGGTAATAACAATTAGATTTGATTGTGTGGTTCTAAAAATAGGTGATCTATTTTTATGCTAGTTATTAGGCAATGAATGTTAAGTGAACGATTCGAAAATAAGATAATAGCTTGAAAACAATATAATGATCAAACCAAATGGCTGGGAATCGGGGCCTCAGGCTTGCATATTCTGGGTCTCGAGATCAAGTCGGATGCCCGACTTAGGCAGCCGATGGAGGATTAACAGTTATGCTAGATTTTATGGTGGCTCTTTATGGCTAATAATGAGAAATAACTGAAGAACAATAAATAGAACACGATGAATGCAAGCAACAAATGTAAATAATGGGGTCAAGGGAGAATGTGTTAAAGAGCTAAAAGAATGTTCCTGTATATTCAATATTGTAAGAATGATATCTTGTGTGTGCCCAAAAAATAGTAAAGGTCCCCCATATATAGGCGGGGGAATCCCATACATTACTTTTATTAAAAAGTAAAGTAGCTAGCACAGCTACCTAGAAGTCTGGTGCAAACTGGTACTATTCTTGTAGGTGATGTCAGTTCGGACCACATGCCCAGGGAACTTTCTGCTTACCCTTGATAACCATCGCATCGTGCTGCATCGAGGTCGGTTGTAAGGAACCCTCGAGGCCAAAACTTCGAACTGCGCCCCCGAGTCTTCGAGGCCTTTTTGAAGCTAAGGGAAAGACACGGTGATCGTGAAATCGGGCCTCTCGATTTCACCCGTATAAACCCCTTCTTATCTTAAACTATATATGTTAGCTCCCATAGGGCATAACAAAGATCAGTGTGGCCGATTGTACATACATCTGTCACTGTTGAAGGTAACTCAAAATGCTTATATCTCCTTTTCTGAATGGTAAATAATGATAATCTTTATTAACTGGGTACATCGTACCTTTCTTCACCTTGCTTCTTTTACTTGTTGAAACTTGTATTTATCTTATGAATCTCTCATTGTCTTTCCCCGTAAAGGTGTATAGATATTCTTGCCCTAAGGATCCTTATAAAGAGGCTTATACATCTTAGTACACACATCATCTACTCATGACCTTACAATTACTCATCATAAGCATCATGAAAAACCGAGTTCTTCTGACTCAACTCTTCCATAGTCACATTCAATCTCTTACCACTTATCTTTCTAGATGTAGACATCATCGTATTATGAATAAGACAGATTTAAGGAAATTGAGTTCTTAAAATTGAGCTCTACCACACGATCTAGAGTAACAAGAAAGAGTGACAGTCCTAAATTTCATGTAGCCTCCTGCATATAAGCGTGGTGCACGACACACCCATAAACAAGACTCTACTAGACACGGATTGTAGACTCCCTAGGACACAACTGCTCTGATACCACTTTTGTCACAACCCAAAACCGATGGGCCACAACGGGCACTTGGTACCTTACTTAACATATCTTTCTTATTGTACTTTCATTGGCAAATGGGCCAAACAGGCCGTCATGGACGAAGAAGAATAATCATAGGGGAATACTATATATAGGATGACCCAACTTGATATAAAAAATTATACATGTGATATACGGGCCTATAAGGTCAACACGATCATTTGTAAACTCAAAACATAGGTCGGCAAGGCCATACAAGTATTCATATAACTGACATCTATCTACAAGCCTCTAAGATTACTCACTTAACATAAAGGTCAGGACAAGGCTCTGTCATACCAAACAATGCACGTCTAAATCATACTGACCAAACAAACAACTCTGGAGCAAATGGAGCGGACCACTATCTTCCGCTGAGCTGATAGCCTATTTGGAGGAATCTCGGCCTATCTATCGGGACCTGCGGTCATGAAACGCAGCATCCCCAGGAAAAAAGAACGTCAATACGAATAATGTACCGAGTATGTAAGGCACATAAATAAGTACATTAAAGACATGGAAGAAATATAGAGTAAAGGACTCAACTTGTAAGTCTGGACAACTCTGTAAATCATGAAATACTTATAGTATCATGTATATGGGTATTAATTTCATGTCGTGCATAAGTACATGTGATCATAATATCATCAAGCCTCTGAGGGCATCGCATCATATCATTATGGTCACTGTGGGCAAAATTATCAACGTATACTAGCTGATCAGGTGGTGGTGCGTATATAAAGCCGTAACCTTTTCCCGTATCCCAGACACACACACACACACATATATATATATGGTATATGCATATATAAACCTAAGAGGCTTGATGATATACGCATAGATAATGCCATCTGGTCATGGGTCAATGTGCATGTATAAATGAATGCAATGCATGATAAGTACGTCAATAAAATCTTTCGGAATTTTATAAGATCATTATGCCTTTGATTAATGTCATGAAGTAAACTTTTACAACTAACATATTTTCTAAGACCCATGAACAGATGATAGAATAATAGAACATATGGGGAATCAAGAACATAAGCATCTCTAGCATTTCTATGAATATAGTCATTTATGGAAGTTATGCACTTGCTCGTTTCATTTGTATTTTATGGATTATGCCAAAAGGAAATAAGGGATAGCCTTAACATACCTGACTCGATTCTCTTGACAATCCATCTAACATACATCAATTGCGACAATACGTAACAGCAAGGTCATAGTGGGAAAAATCGGTATGATATTCTTGAGAAAGATTGCATCGTACCCCGTTATAATTGTAAAATCTCACTTTGATTTGAATTGTTGAAGGACCTATGAAATCATACGTTTTGAATTGTTGAAGAACTATGGAATCTCACATTTGATCATAATGTTATCTTGCTGAAGCCTTCTCTTTGGATATAATACACTTCATTTTACGATTTTGGAGAATGAATAAGTCTTGGAGGTGTAGGCCCTGCCTTTTTAAGACTTATGTCACATTTGTTCCCCAAAATGTGCCACCTTTCACTCTTAAATAAGAGTCATTAGATGGGAAAGGAGTGCTGCCACGTTTTGAGGGTTTAACTTATCCAAAATCTTTGATTATCCAAAGATTTTAATTAATCTCCCACTAAAAATCATTAATTACCCGATTATTCACATAATTAATAATTATCTCATATTATTTATAATGCTACTCACTTTAAACACACCTTATACACCTTACTATCGTGGCCATGTAGTACCTTGTATGGTACTAGTCCATAAATACCGGGTATTTTAGCTCGGGTCGTATTTTATCCCAAAATTACCAAAGTTCGACGGAACTCATTTTGTTCGATTAGCTTGTTCTCTCACCTTCACGAATTAACTTATCACTTGTTTGAAATAGCATAATGCTTATAATCTCAAAATAATTCTCATTCCCGAACTTACGTCGATTAACTTACGGTGAAACCTTACCGTACGAAAATGCGAAATGTAACATTTTATTTCCGAGCTTATATCAATTTACTTATGGCATACTTTCATGTATGAAAACATTGGGTGAAACAAACTTGCTGCATCCCTATCACTTGCCCGAGTATAGAGTGAGTAGCCACCAGTAGCTCCATTTGGGGGACAAGCAATCTAGATGCCTGTTACTGCCCCTGGACTTCTGGAGACCCTATCACAATTCTTGAGTATGTACAACACTCCAGCTCAGGCAGGATTAATTCCCCTTGCACCAGCTACATCTCAGGCTGGGGGAGGTGCTCAGACTCCAGAGCAATGGTTCCACTTTGATCGGGTCCCGGGTGTCATGCTAGCACAACCCGTTATGCTGGTTCAACCTGAGGTCAGGCCAGAGGCATCTTAGGAGAAATAGAGGAGACTTGAGAGATTCAACAAATATGATCCTCCTACTTTTAGCAGCAAAGCTACCAAGGATGCACAGGATTTTCTAGAGAAGTTCCACCTTATTATCTGCATCACGGGTATTGTGAAGGTGAGCGGAGTTGCTTTTACTATATTATTAGGTAACGCGCAACATATAGGTGGTGGAAGTCTTACGAGGAGGGTAGGACAGCTGATGAAGCCCCACTCACTTGGGCTCAATTTATAGAGATGTGTTTGAGAAAATTTGTTCCCCAGACCTTTCGGGATGCATGTCGCACAATGTTTGAGCAGTTGATACCAGACATATGGTAAGGGTCTGCCCCGAACTCAAGAGGGGTGCACCTCCAAAGACTACACAGGGTCCACAGGTCTCACATGCCATAGTTGTTGCTTCAGTTGTTGCTCCACCTGCACTCTCAGCTATATGTGGAGGTTAGGCGGGTAGAGCTCACTCTTGAGAGGGAGGCTAGACTCGTTTCTATGCTTTTCCTAGTAGGACGGAGGCAGTTACATCAGATATTGTCATCACATGTATTTTTTTATTCTTTCATAGGGATGCATCAGTCTTATTTGATTTGGGATCCACTTATTCATATGTGTCATCTTACTTTGCTCTGTATTTGGTTATATCTCGTGATTCTTTGAGTGCTTCTGTATATGTGTCCATGATTGTGACATATTCAATTAGTGGATCATGTTTATCAGTCTTGTTTAGTATTTATTGGTGGTAGCGAGACCAGAGTTGATCTATTGTTGCTTAGTATGGTAGACATTGACGTGATCTTGGGCATGGATTGGCTATTGCCCTATCACTCTATTCTGGATTATCACGCCAAGACTGTGACATTGGCTATGCTAGGTTTGCCGCAGTTAGAGTGGAGGGGTACATTGTATTATATTCATAGAAGGGTTGTGTCCTTCCATAAGGCATAAAGGATGGTTGAGAAGGGGTGTGAAGCATTTCTAGCCTTTATGAGGGATGTTAATGCTGATACTCTTACCGTTGAGTCAGTTCTGGTAGTGAGGGATTTCCTAAATGTGTTCCTAGTAGACCTACCGAGTATACTGCCCGATAGAGATATCGATTTTGGTATTGATTGGTGCTGGGCACTCAGCACATTTCTATTTCATTATATCGTATGGTACTAGTGAAGTTGAAGGAGTTAAAGGAACCGTTGTAGGAGTTGCTTGATAAGGGCTTTATCTGGCCGTCTTTTTAACCTTGGGGTGCTCCGATTCTATTTATGAAGAAGAAGGATAGTACTATGTGGATGTGTATAGGATATAGGCAGCTGAACAAGGTTATAGTGAAGACCAGGTACCCATTACCACGCATTAATGACTTGTTTGATCAGCTTCAGGGTTCCAGAGTTTTCTCGAAGATTGATTTGAGGTTAGGGTATCATCAACTGATGATTCAGGATCCGAACATCCCGAAGACTGCTTTTAGGAATTAGTATGGTCACTACGAGCTTTTATTGATGTCATTTGGGCTGATCAATGCCTGAATAACATTTATGCACTTGATGGGCAGTGTATTCCAGTGACATCTTAACTCATTCTTCATCGTGTTTATTGATGACATCTTGGTATATTCTCATAGTCAGGAACATCATGAGCAACATCTGAGGATCGTGCTCCAGACCTTGAGGGAAAATAAGTTGTATTCAAAAATTTTCAAGAGTGAGTTCTTGCTTGATTCGATGGCATTTTTGAGTCATGTGGTGTCTAGTGAAGGGATGAAGGTAAATTCGAAGAAGATTGAGGCAGTTTAGGATTAGCCCAGACCGTCTTCACCTACTGAGATTCAGAGTTTCCTTGGTTTGGCCAGATATTATCATCGTTTTGTAGAGGGTTTCTCATCCATTGCTGCACTTTGACTAGATTAACCCAGAATGGTGCTCCTTTCAGATGGTCTGGGGATTGTAGTAAGCTTTTAAAAGCTCAAGACTGCATTGACTACAACCCCAGTGTTAGTGTTGCCTACGAGTACGGGGTCTTACACTGTGTATTGTGATGCATCGCATATTGGGCTTGGCACAATGTTGATGCAAGACGATAGGGTGATTGCCTACGCGTATCGGCAATTGAAGGTTCATGAGAAGAATTACCCGATTCTCAACTTTGAATAGGCAGCTATTGTTCAGCTTTGAATATATGGAGGCACTCTCTGTACAGTGTTTCATGTGAGATCTATGCTCACCCTCGGAGTCTCTAGCATCTGTTCAAGCAGAAGGACCTTAGCTTGTAGTAATATGCTTAGAGTTACTGAAAGAATATGATATCACTATTTTGTCTCATCTTGGGAAGACCAACATGGTGGTCGATGCCTTGAGTAGAAAGGAGGATGAAATGGACAGTTTTGCATGCTTACCTATAGCAGAGAGGACACTAGCCATGGATGTTTAGGATTTGGCCAATCAGTATGGTAGACTAGATGTTTAGGAGCCCAACCGGGTTCTTTCTTGCAAGGTTTCTCGGTCTCCTTTGAATGAGCGCATCAAAGCACGACAGTATGACGACCCCCATGTGCTAGTCCTTAGGGACACAATGCAGCACGACAATACCAAGGAGGTTTCTATTGGAGATGATGGAGTGTTGTGGATACAGGGCCGGTTATGTGTGCCCAATGTAGATGGGATGCATAAGTTGATTCTTGAGGAGGCCCACAGTTTGCGGTATTCCAGTAATCAGTGTGCCGCCAATATGTGTAAGGATTTGAGGAAACATTATTGGTGGAGAAGAATGAAGAAAGATATAGTAGAGTTTGTGGCTTGATTCTTGAAATGTTAGCAGGTGAAGCATAAGCACCAGAGGCCGAACGGTTTGCTTTATAGACTTCAGATTCGCAAGTGGAAGTGGGATTGTATCACCATGGATTTCATTATTGGACTCCCACATACTTTGAAAAAATTTGATGCACTGTGGGTCATTGTGTATAGGTTGACCAAGTCGGCATATTTCATTCTGGTGGTGACTACCTTTTCCTCAGAGCAGCTGGCCCAGATCTATATCTATGAGATTCTTCGTCTCTATGGTGTGCCAATGTCCATTATCTCTGATCAAGGCACACAGTTCGCATCGCATTTCTAGAGAGCTAAGCAACTTGAGTTAGGAACACGGGTTGAGCTGAGTATATCATTTCACCCCCAGACAGACGGGCAGTCCAAGCGCACCATTCAGATCTTAGAGGATACTGTCCCGACCCATTTTTTGCTCTTTAAGATGTCATGACGGCACCTAGTCACTAAGAGTAGGTAAGCCTAACATATATGCGGAATGACTAAAATAATAACATAAAATCTCAAAACATCAACTATATAAAATGAAAACTGCAACTTAATATATATACAACTCCTAAAACCCGGTAAGATATAAGTCATAAGCGCTAAATACAGTAGTGAACACTCCTATAGATCATTGTCTACAAAGATTTAAAGAAACAAGAAAGGACATGATAGAAGGGGACGCCAAGGCCTGTGGACGTTGGCAGGTGTACCTTGAAGTCTTCAAGCAAAAAAACGCAACACTCTAATACCGAGGATGATATGATGTACCTAGATCTGCACAAGATATGTGCAGAAGCGTACTATAAGTACATTACTATAGAAACCTAGTAAGTGTCAAGCCTAGCCTCGGTAGAGTAGTGACAATATAAGGTCAGGGCCCAACTGGAGATAATAAGAAACATGGCAGAAGATATAATAACATAATAAAATGACAGGGAAGTGAAAGAAATAAGAATTTATGGAAAGTAACAACACGAAATCGAAGGAAAGCAAATACAACATGAAAAGAAGCAAGAATCTTAAAGGTTAAGGAAAATAACAACAAACATTACAGTAAATAGATAAGATCAAAGGGGGGAACTCCCGAGGTACCTCCTCATAGTCCCAAATCATAAAATAACTCAAAGTCTTTCCTATCACCGCGGGACCCTTTATATTTAGTTTTGAAAAATCATTTTTTCCAAAATAGCAACTCGCATTTTAGCCCACCTTATCATATTGCATGGCTTCTAGCAGTTCCCCTACTAGCCATGCGTATCAAGCACACCTTATCTCACTGCATGAATTTCAATACCCAGACCTTATACCACTACATGCATATCTATAATCACAACAGCACAACAAAAACCTCATGCAAACAATAACAACCGCACGACAGAAACCTCGTGCAACAATGACAACAGCACAACAGAAACCTCGTGCAAACAACCAAACAATCATCTCAATAATAACACGAAAGCCAAAACACAACAACTAAATAAATGATATTTCACAACTTACAACTTGCCTCAAAAGAACCATGCCCTTGCAATTCAACACCAAACTCAACGGCAAGATGTTTCAAGGATAATAATTTCAAGTAATGAATTACACAGTTAAGTAATGAATACAGAAATCAAGAAAAGCAAGTAATTCAAGTAAACAAGTGATACAAGTTGCAAATAAGAGATAAGACAAGTAGACATGTGAAATTAGGCTAAACATGAAGACTACAACATGCTAAGCAACTCGAATAAGGAATAAGAAGAAAACTACATAGCTAAAAACGGAATTTCAACATTTAGCCCGTGTACGCATTCGTAACCTTGCGTGCACGGCCTTCGCATATCACAAATTATCACCACAGTACCAAATCCTAAGGGGAATTTCCCCCACACAAGGTACAAGTCACTTACCTCAAACCACGCTAAATCAATCAATCAATTAAAAGGCATTTCCTTTGACTTTCCAACTCTGAACGGCTCGAATCTTGCCAAAACAATCTCATACTATAAATATAATTATAGGAAACTAATTTAAATAATAAAATAATTATTTTGGAAAATTGCCCCCAAAAGGTCAACCCGAGACATGTCTCGGAACCCGACAAAAATTACAAAATTCGAACACCCATTCGATATCGAGTCCAACCATACAAGAATTATCCAAATCCGACCTCATTTAGCCTTTCAAAATCCAAAAATCCTAGTCTAAGAACTTCTACACTTTCCCTTAATTTTTCCACCCCAAATCTCTAATTACATGATGAATCAATGATAAAGTAGTGGAATTTAATCACAAACAAGTTAAGAATCCTTACCCCAACACTTCTTTTGAAAATCCCTTAAAATCTTGCCTTAAACCGAGCTCTCAAAGTTCAAATGTGAAATAAGAGAATGAACACTTGTTTTGAAATTTAAGCTCTGTTGCCCAGTTATTTACACTACACGATCGCATCGGACAAAATTACCATCAGTCCAAAAACCTTCTGCGTGAACGGGGAAACCAGCATACGAATGTGTACCATTGCTTCATCAAGCTTTGCTATCGCGTAACACCCCACACGGCCACGATGAAGAAAACACGTCAACTGCAACCCCCCACCCCCAAAGTTTCATGTTCGGTTTTGAATTAGAGACGTTAAAAATAATGAATCGACGTCGACTATAACCCCTAGCCTTCCAAGCTAACGATGCGGGTTCGATTCCCGCTACCCGCTCTATATCTATTTATTCTAAATATTTTAATGTATTCATTAAATCAAATTTAGTTTATTAGTATTAGTACATCATTGAATATACAATTCCAAAAATTCTTTCACATCCGATTCTTTCTGTTTTTTTTTTACCAAGTGCCCAACCACCCTTCACGATCACGTTAATCCACTCACGATCGCGTATAAGGAAACCAGAAGCACCAGATTCATCAATCTTAAATGATCTGAAATGCGCCGAACATGGTCCGAATTACACTCGAGGCCCTCAGGACCTCAACCAAACATATCAACAAGTCCTAAAACATCATACAAACACGCTCGAAGAATCAAATCACATCAAACAACCCTAGAAACAAGAATCGTGCATCGTTTCAAGCCTAAGAACTTATGAACTTCCAACTTCTGAAACCAACATCGATTCCTACCAAAACAATTCTGGTTAATCCCATTTTGCACACAAGTCCTAATTGATATTATGGACCTTTTCCAACTTCCAGAATCAAAATCCGACCCAGATATGAAAAAGTCCACTCTCGGTCAAACTTTCCAAAAATCTTCCAACTTTCGCCAATTTATGCTAAAACGACCTACGGAACTCGAAATCAACATCCGGACACGCTCAAAAGACCAAAATCATGATATGGAGCTATTGGAACCATTAAAAATCCATTCTGGAGTCGTCTTCACACAAGTGCAACTATGGTCAACGCCTACGACTTAAACTTCCAGTTTAGGGACTATGTGTCCCATTTTCACTACAAGACTCACTCGAAATTGAAATCAAGCACCCCAACAAGTCACGTAACTATAGTATAATACATAAGAAGCAACAAATAGGGGATCGAGTCTAATGCACTCAAAACGACCGGTCGAGACGTTGCATCCTCCCCCTCTTAAAACAAATGTTCATCCTCGAACGAGTATAGATACATACCTGAAATAGTGAAAGATGAGGATAATGGCTACACATTTCATTATTTGTCTCCCAAATCTCCTCGTCAATTGCCTGTCATAAATGGCCACTACCTTCTCAACTTAAGACAAATCCTTGTCTAACTAGACTGAGATAAAGTCTAACACATGAGACGGATTGTCGTGATACTTACGGAGCATAGAAATATGGATGAACTACAACTAGACTAGGTGGTAGTGCAAGTCTGTAAGCCACCTCTCCAACCCTCTCAAGAATGTCAAGAGGCCCAATATGCTTAGGGCTCAAGTTGCCCTTCTTCCCGAACCTCATAACACCATTCATGGGCAAAACCCGCAACAATAACCGCTCCTCAACCATGAATGCAATGCCGCAAACATTCCAATTTGAATAACTCTTCTTTCTGGATTGGGATATACGAAGTCGATCCTAAATCAATTTAACCATTTCCAAAGCATCCTAAACCAAGTCTGTATCCAATAACCTAGCCTCGCCTGGCTCGAACCAGCCTATTGGAGATTGACATTGTCTACCATACAAAGCCTCATACAAGGCCATTTGAATGCTCGATTGGTAGTTGTTGTTGTAGGGAAACATCGCAAGTGGAAAGAATTTATCCCAAGAACCCCTGAACTCCATCACACATGCACAGAACATATCCTCCAATATCTGAATAGTGTGATCGGACAGGCCGTCCATCTCAGGGTGTCATCTTATGCTCAACTCAAACCAAGTACCTAACTCATGTTGTACGACCCTCCAAAACTGTGATGTAACTGTGTACCCTGGTCATAGATGATGAATACCGGCACACCATGAAGTCTGACAATCTCATGGATATAAACTCGTGCCAGCTACTCAAAAGAATAAGTAGTCACCACTGGAATGAAATGAGTCAACTTGGTCAACCTATCCATAATCACCCAAACTGCATCGAACTTCCTTTTAGTCCGTGGGAGCCCAACGACAACATCCAAGCTTGTTGAACCTTTACCTCCAAAGGCACTTAGTCGCTAAAAGAAGTAAGGTGGGAGATTGGAAAGTAGCTTTTGAGTGGAACCATGGAAGGGCCCACAAGCTGCAAAAGTTATAAAAAGGCTACTAGCTAATGCACCTTAATTTAAGGGGTGTGTGTAAAAAAAGGGAAAAGAAAATGCAAGGGAAGAAATACAAATAATTTTGATATTCGAAAAAAATACCGCTTAATCTTACTAATTCATGCAAGTGGGGATGTAGAAATGCTTAATTAAAAAAAGGCTATGTTGTGTATGAGTGGTGGCAAGTGAATTGGTTGAGAAGAATATGTGATCGATTTTTGTAGGAGGGTTAGTCACTATTCCTAAATGTATCATACCCATCCTTTAGCCTACATTACAACCCAGAAAGACCTAATTGATCCTAGACTTGGCTAGCTTAGAGTAGTAGAGATGTACACTACGGGCAAGCTTATGGTACGATTACGGGATACACGTGAACTTCTTTGCCAGAGTGAGTGACTTTTGTTCAATTGTGTGATGTCCTTAATTTGTGTTCAAAGTTATACTTGAATGTGTGGACTTTTTTTTATATTCACTCTCTTGTTTGTTGGTGAAGTCACATGATCTCATGATGGATTGGTAATGTTGTTAACTACTCTTATTGGGTGAATGCGCAGTTGAGGGTGATTAGTGGTAATGAGTCGGCTCTTAAGGTAGGGTGGTCATGGGTTGTTTGTTGGTTAAATTGAAATGTTTATTCTTGGGCATGTTAAAAATGGGAAGAACATGAATTTTGTATGTTCATGCTCGATTGTTGGTATCGACCATATTCAAAGGTAGAGTGTATGTTTGAAAAAAATTGAATTGTTCCTCCGGAGCTGATATATACGTTATTGGGGTATAGTTGATAGTTCCATTGCTCAAGGGAGAGCAGGAGTTTAAGTGTGGGATATTGATATTGGGCTTAAAGTATGTATATTTTTATGCATATTGCCTCACATTTTGCTCATATATTGTGGAATTTGGAATTTTACTGTAATAATTTAATCTAATTCATGGTATTTTTATGTATAGGAGTCACCAGGAGGCAATGTGGGATGAATATGCACGATTTAGAGTAAAAAGGGAACAAAACAAAAAAATGGGCCAGTGTAGCGCCCTGGTAGTGCATCGCACTACCCATGGCGCAGTTTACAGATCTAACAATTTTGGCCAACAAGCCATCGCCAGGGCTAGCATGATGCACTACACTGGATGCTGGGTGACGGGGCACTCTTCTACTTCGCTTAGGAGAATATTTTGACGGCCCTACACACCCCCAATTCGAATAAAAAACACTTAAGCCTATTTTGGAGGAGAGGACGCCACATTCAGAGGAAAACACAATCATGGAACACTCGGGCGCACGAAATTCATAGATTCTTCCATCCTTCATCTAATATTCAATGCTTTTATGGCTGAAAATAATATTTTGATTATTGTCATGAACATGAGTGACTAAGAACCTCATTACTCTGGGGTTATGGGTCATTTTTTACTATTGTAATTCGATGGTTGATTGTGTTTCTTGATTATATCAAATTAATTTGTTTGTTTATTCTTGCACTTAATTATTCTATTACGTAGCTAACAATAGAGTATTATCTACGAATTAATAGTTGAACTCGAAAGTGAAAACTACAAATTGCATACAAGATTGAGTAGAGTAAGTTCTTGAATTCGGGCATCAGAGAATAGATTCGCGATTAAGATAGACATATTCTAGTTGCCTTACTTGGTTATGTTTGCAAGAAATATACATGTGTTCTTGTCAATTTTGTTTCTATAGACATATAGTCTTAGGTTGGCTTGAATAGTGGAGTGAAGCATGGAAAGAAATTCGCGAGCATACTAAACCATGCTAATCAACAGATTAGATAAGTCAAGTGATCACATCAACCAGAAGAATGAAATAGGAGAGACGTTAATCCCATAACCCTGAAATATCTCCATTTCATTGAATTCTTTCTAAGTAATAGTTTGCTCTACTTGCGATCATCTTTTATTATTTGCTTATTAGTGTCGCAGTAATTTAGTTAATAAAAATCACAATCATTTTCTTCACACTCACTTGAGCATTAAATTTATAAAAGGTTTAGATTGGACAATAGCTGATCATAAATCCTCGTGGGAATGATACTTTCTCATCGCTTTATTACTTGTCATCCACGTATACTTGCTTGTGCATTTGGACCCAACATTTCTTGCAAGCTTGCTTTGCCTCCCAATCTATCGATAGTTCATCCGATTTTACATGTTTTTATACTCCAAAAGTACTATGGTGACATATCACATGTGTTAGATTACAATATAGTTCAGCTAGATGAGAAATTGAGTTATGAGGAGGAGCCAATTGCCATTATTGCCAAGTAGGCCCGCTAGTTGAGGTCTAAAATGATTTTAGTGGTAAAGGACCAGTGGAGGGGTCAACCTGCCAAGGAGGCGACCTGGGAGACCGAGGAGGACATGCGGAGCAGATGTCCACACTTATTCAACACTCCAAGTATGATTTTACACTCGTTCGAGGATAAATGTTTGTTTAAGATGTGGATACTATAATGAGCCGACTGAATGTTTTGCTTTCTAGATCCTTGTTCCCCTATTTAAGACTCCACATATGTACTTTTACTGTTTTATGACTTACCGGACTGGTTGGCTTGGTTTTGTGAGGGTTCGGTTTGAATTCAAAACACTTAGTTCCTTAATAGTGGCCTAAGGAGTCTAAGTTTCACTCGAGTCAACATTTGGAGTAAACGACCTCGGAACCTAGATTTGATTGTTCCAATATGTTCGTATGATTATTTTAGACATGGGCGTGTGTTTTGGATCGAGTTTCAGGGTTATCCGGGAGCGTTTTGACGGTTAATGTTGAAAGTTGGCGCCTTGAAGGTATTGGAGTTTCTTAAATTTGGTTTGAAGTAGACTTTGGTGCTATTGATGTCCATTTGAGATTCTGAGCCTAGGAAAAGTTTTTTATGGTGATTTATGTCTTGTGCACAAAATTTGGCGTCATTCCGAGTTGTCCAAGTATGATTCGTCGCATTCGAAACTAGTTGAAGAAGTTTGAAGTTCATAAGTTGATTAATTTGGTTTTAGGCTTTGATTCTTGGTTTCGAGTTGTTTAATGTGTTCGGGGCTTCGAGCAGGTCCGTATTATGATTATGAACTTGTTGGTACATTGGGATAGGGTCCCATGTGGCTCGGGTGTGTTTCAGACTACTCGGAGTTAAGTCAAAAATTGCAAAAATTCTACTGATGGTTTTGTCACAGCCCCAAACCCGGATCCGGTCGTGATGGCGCATCTCGTGAAGACAAGGCCAACCGACACATTTCCAATCCAGTTTTAAGCAATTTAACAACAAGCATTTGGTCTTAAACATGCTATAAATCCAAAAGTAAGCAGTGACAATACAAACAATTCGCGGAATACAACCCAACGCAGTCCGATACCGGAGTGTCACTAGTCATGAGCAACTACAAATCCGAATAAATACAAGAAGGGTCTACATAGTCCAATACAGGTCTAAAACAGAGAAAGATAAGATAAGGGAATAAGCTCTGGGCTGGGAAAGCCAGCAGCTACCTAGAGAATATTCGAATCCGCCCGAGCTGGAAAGATCAACACTCACTAGCAGGATCAGCAACGCCTGAATCTGCACACGGGATGCATGGAGTAAAGTGAGTACTCCAACTCAGTGAGTAATAATCATAAATAAGGACTGAAAGCAAGAAATCACGTAAGGCATATTATAGGTTATAAGGAAACAGTAAAAGCCAGTAAAACAGTGAAGTAGTAAAGATGTGTAAAATTACTAAGTTCGATTTAACCTTCATACAAATGTCTTTTTTACAATTAAGAAAGCAAATAACAAGCAAATAGGAAAAATAAGCACATAAAGTATCACCCCTCGAGCAAGATCAAAGAACAACACCAACCTCTCGGGCTATCTCTCACATCACACTAGGTACCCGCGCTCACTGGGGGTGTGCAGACTCCTGGAGGGGCCCCTTATGGCCCAAACGCAATATCAAGCCATCTCGTGGCATCTTCACTAGGCCCTCGGCCTCATATCAACAAGCCATCTCGTGGCGTATAAATCTCAGTCCCTCATACTCATAATCATAATTAGTGTTTCCTCACAACATAGGCTCCCGGCCTTATTCAGTTAGAATCTCACAGCCACTCGGGCAACAATAGAACATAGAGCTCAGCCCAAAATATAATTTAAAATACCATTGAAGTGTTAAAGTAGAGGAAACATGGCTGAGTTATGAAAAATAGTGGAATATAGCATGACTAAGTTCAAGTATATAGTCAAAACAGTGAGGCAATATCAATAAAAATCCCCTAAGGGTTCAAATAGTTGGCAGGAAGCCCAAATATGGCATTCAGCCCAAAACATGATGATAGCAAATAGTTTTCAATCAAATACGTGGTAAAACAGTCATTCGGAATGGACTACGTCAAATCCCCAATAGTGCATGACCCCACGCTCATCATCTAGCATGTGCGTCACCTCAATATAGCACTACGATGTGCGATCTGGAGTTTCATACCCTCAGGACATCATTTACAATCATTACTCACCTCAATCCGGTCCAAATCTAGCCCGCGATGTGTTTGCCCCACGAATTCGCCTCCACTCACGTCGAATCTATCCAAAATCAGAATCACGACGTCAAAATATGCTAAGGGAATGAAGCCCATGCCAAAATAATCAATTTACAACAAAATCCCGAAATTACCAAAACCCGACCCCGGGTCCACGTCTCAGAAATTCAATAAAATTTACATATGTAGGTTCCTTATCTCCCTACGAGTTCATACATATTAAAAGTACAAAATCCGACCACAAATGATCCCTCAAATCTTCAAGTATAGATCTCCAATACCAAGTCCTAGTTTCCCCAATTTTAACCCTTAAGTTCCATTAATTATAGCTCTAATCTGTGAAATAATACCCTAGGAACGTGTTTTAGGTCCAAAATCCGTACCTTAATGAAGTTCCCTTGAAATCCTTCTTCAAAATCGTCCAAAAAGCTCCAAAGCCAACTTAGAAATGGTGGAATAGCTCAAAAATCGCGAAGGAAACAATTTATATGTTCAGGCCCAGGGATTTTTGCATCTGCAGTCAATCCACCGCATCTGCGATACCGCTTTTGTTGTCCAAGAGCCTCTTCTGCGGTTTCTCACTTAAACGCCCAACTCCGCTTCTGCGATAGGCGCAGGTGCGGTTCACCAACCGCTTCTGCGGTCATTGCCTCCCAGCCACTTTCCGCTTCTGCAACCTCCCCTCTCACATCTGTGGCATCGCACCTACAGTCCCCAATCTGCAGGTGCGGAAACACCAGAAGAAGAAAATCTGTAGCTTCTCCAAAAATTCCAAACTCTCCGTCAACCATCCGATATCACCCCGAGGCCCCCCGGGACCTCAACCAAAAGCACAAACATATCCCATAACCTTATTCAAACTTATACCATCAAAACACCTCAAACAACATCAGATCAACCAAAACACATCGGATTCAAGCCTAAGTTTCCAAATTCTTCTGAATTACACTTTTGATCAAAAACCCAACCCAATCACGTCTGAATGAAGCTAGCCTCCTCCACGGGCCGACCTCTCCACTGTACTTTCACTGAATTTATATCCTTTGACCTCAACTTTTGAACCTGATGCTCCAAAATAGTGGCTGGCTCCATATCATAAGTCAAATCACCATCCAACTGAACCGTGCTAAAGTCTAGAACATGAGACGGATCCCCAATATACTTCCGGAGCATAGAAACATAAAATACCGGATGCACACTCGACAAGCTGGGTGGCAAAGCAAGCTCAAGAGCCACCTTCTCAATCCTCTGAAGCACCTCAAAAGGCCCAATGAACCAAGGACTCAACTTACCTTTCCTCCCAAATCTCATAACACCATTCATGTGCGAAACCTTCAACAAAACTTTCTCACCAACCATGTAGGACACATCCCGAACCTTCCTATCAACATAACTCTTTTGCCTCGACTGCGCTGTACGAAGCCTCTCCTGAATTACCTTTACCTTTTCTAAAGCATCCTGCACCAAATCTGTCCCTAATAGCCTGGCCTCACCCGGCTCCAACCAACCAACTGGAGATCTACACGGTCTCCCATACAAGCCTCATATGGAGCCATCTGAATACTCGACTGGTAGCTATTGTTATAAGCAAACTCTGCAAGCGGTAGAAACTGATCCCATGACCCTCCGAAATCAATTACACAAGCGCGCAACATGTCCTCTAATATCTGAATAGTGCGCTCGGACTGCCCGTCCGTCTAAGGGTGAAAAGCTGTGCTCAACTCAACCTGAGTACCCAACTCTCGCTGCACAGACCCCCAAAACTACAAAGTAAACTTAGTGCCCCTATCTGAAATGATGGAAACTGGGACACCATGCAACCGAACAATCTCCCGGATATAGATCTCTGCTAACCGCTCTGAAGAATAGGTAGTACACATAGCAATGAAGTGCATGGACTTGGTCAGCCGATCCACAATCACCTAAATATTATCGAACTTCTTCAAAGTCCATGGAAGTCCAACTACAAAGTCCATAGTTATTCGCTCCCACTTCCACTCTGGAATATCCATCCGCTGAAGCAAGACACCTAGTCTCTGATGCTCATATTTCACCTGGTGACAATTGAGACACCGAGCTACAAATCCCACAATGTCTTTCTTCATTCTCATCCACCAATAATGCTGCCTCAAATCCTAATATATCTTCGCGTCACCCGGATGAATGGAATATTATGAGCTATGGGTGTCCTCCAGAATCAACTCCTGAAGCCCATCCACATTAGGTACACATATCTAGCCCTGCATCCTCAACACCCCATCATCACCAATAGTCACATCTCTGCCATCATCATGTTGAACTCTGTCCTTAAGGACAAGCAAATGCAGATCATCATACCGGTGCTCTCTGATGCAATCATATAAGGAAGACCGAGAAACTACACAAGCCAATACCCGATTGGGCTCCGAAACATCTAACCTCACGAACCGATTGGCCAAGGCCTGAACATCAACTGCAAGAGGTCTCTCCCCAACTGGAATATATGTCAAACTCTCCATACTCACCGTCTTTCGGCTCAAAGCTCCCGGATAGTACAATATAGTGATATCATAATCCTTTAGCAATTCCAACCATCTTCGCTACCTCAAATTAAGATCCTTCTGCTTGAACTAGTGCTGGAGGCTATGATGATCAGTAAACACCTCACAAGACACACCATACTAGTAATGCCTCCAAATCTTCAACGCGTGAACTATGACAGCCAACTCCAAATCATGAATGGGGTAGTTCTTCTCATGGGGCTTCAACTGATGAGAAGCATAAGCAATAACTCTACCCTCATGCATCAATGCATAACCAATACCAACTCTCAAAGCATCACCATACACGGTATATGAACCTGAAACTGATGGCAAAACTAACACTGGAGTTGTGGTCAAGGCCATCTTGAGCTTCTAAAAGCTCTCCTCACACTCATCCGACCATACAAATGAAGCACCCTTCTAAGTCAACTTGGTCAAGGGCGATGCGATAGACGAGAATCCATGAACAAACCGGCGATAATAACCCTCCAAACCAAGAACGTTATGAATCTCTGTGGCTGAGGATGGTCTGGGCCAACTCTGAAATGCCTTTATCTTTTTCGGATCAACCTGAATACCCTCGCTAGACACCACGTGCCCAATAAAGCCATTGAACTGAGCCAAAACTCACACTTGGAGAATTTTGCATAAAGTTTCTCCTCCCTCAATCTCTGCAACACAACTCTCAAATGCTCTGTGTGCTCCTCCTGACTACGCAAATATACCAGAATGTCATCAATTAATACTATGACAAACGAGTCGAGATACGGCTGGAATACATTGTTCATCAAATGCATGAACGCTGTTGGGGCATTGGTCAGCCCGAAAGACATTACCAAGAACTTATAATGACCATATCTGCTCCTGAAAGCCGTCTTAAGAATATCCGAGTCCCTGATCTTCAGCTGGTGGTAACCTGAACGGAGATCAATCTTGGAGAACACTCTCGCTCCCTGAAGTTGGTCGAATAAATCATCAATACGAGGCAAAGGATACTTGTTCTTAACTGTTACTTTGTTCAATTGCCTATAATCAATGCACATCCTCATAGTTCCATCCTTCTTCTTCACAAATAGAACTGGCGCACCCCAAGGTGACACACTAGGCCAAATGAACCCCTTATCAAGGAGTTCCTGAAGCTGCTCTTTTAACTCCTTCAACTCTGTTGGTGCCATATGATACGGCGGAATAGAAATGGGCTGAGTCCCTGTCCGGTGATGGGCTGAGTCCCTGTCCGGTGGCATGCTCGGCAGGTCTACAGGAAACACATCGAGAAAATCCCTCACAATTAGAACAGAATCAATACTGGGAGTCTCTGCACTGACATCCCTCACAAAGGCTAGATACGAAAGACAACCCTTCCCAACCATATGCTGGGCCTTCAAGAATGAGATCACTCTACTGGGAACATATCAGTCAAACCTCGCCACACAATTCGTGGCACACCCAGTATAGCCAATGTGACTATCTTGGCATGACAGTTCATAATAGCACGACACGGAGGTAGCCAATCCATGTCCAAAATGACATCGAAATCCACCATACATAATAATAAAAGATCCACTCGGGTCTCCAGACCCCCAATAGTCACCACACACGACCGATACATATGGTCTACAACAATAGTATCGCCCACTGGGTAGATACATGAACAGGTGAAGCAAGAATCTCACGGGGCATACCCAGATAATGAGCAAAGTATGATGACATATAAGAAGAAGTGGAACCAGAATCAAATAATACAGAGGCATCTCTGTGGCAAACTAAAACAATACCTGTAATAATAGCATCGGAAGCAATCACATCGGGTCTGCCTGGAAGGGCATAGAAACGGGCCTAACCGCCACCTAATTGACCTCCTTCTCTAGGGCGACCCCTAGCTAACTGACCTCCACCCCTAGCTGGCTGGGTGGGTGGTGGTGAAGTAACTAGTGCTGAAGTCGATGACTGACCCCTCTGCTGAGATGAACCCGCAAGACGACGAGGGCATTGCCTCCATATATGACCCATCTCTCTACACTCATAACAACTCCCAGGTGCTGCAGAAGGGGACTGAAGGGAACCCCTCACACCGGAGTGACTAAAAGATGCACCTGGCATAGAAGAGTCCTGAACTGATGGAGCACGGGACAAGCTCTAAGCTGGAAGGGCACTAAGTGATGACTGGCCCTGATGAAAACTATGAGAACCATGACCCGATGACGCCACACGATAACCTGGGCGAGCTGGATGAGCATGCCTGAATGGACGACCTCTGCCATGCTGAAACTGACCTCTCGAAGGAGCACCACTATAACTACCAGATCCTCGAGGCCTCTTGGCCTCTCTTTCCTCTCGCTCCTAGCAACGATCAGACTCAATCTCACGAGAAATGTCCACAACCTCTTCAAAGGTAGCACCAATCACCCTCTCCTTAGTAATGAGAATACGAAGCTGAAAAGTGAGGCCATCAACAAACCTCCTAATCCTCTCTCTATCTGTCAGAACCAACCAAATAGCATGAAAAGTTAACTCGGAGAACCTCATCTCATACTGCGTCACATTCATCTCTCCCTAACGCAACCACTCAAACTCCCTATGCAGCTCCTCTCTACGAAACTGTGGCACATACTTCTCCAGAAAGAGAACGGGTGATGCACTAACAGGCCTACGCCTCTCAAAAGTCTCCCACCAAGTGAAGGCAGCTCCAAAAAACTGATAAGTATTGAAAGCGACCTCGCTGGTCTCAAAAATACACGTTGTACGAAGCATCCTCTGACACTTATCCCAGAAACCCTAGGCATTCTCGCCCTTTGCACCACAGAAGGTTGGAGGCTGAAGTCTACCAAACCTCTTCATCCTATGTTACTCGTCATCTGGCATGGCAGGAACTACATAGTCCTGAGCAGCTACAACTGGTTGCGCTGGATGTGCCCCCAGCATCTGAAGTCCCTTCATGACCTGCTCAGGTGTGTGAGCGACAGGAGTCTGATTGCCTCCCCCAGCCTGAAAAGTAGCCGTGGTTGTAGTAGCTGAGATCATCTGAGCTAGGCCAGTGCAAACTGATAGGATCTGAGCTAAGGCCTCTTGAAGACCCGAAATCACAATGGGCATAACTGATGTCTGAGCTGGTGTTGCTGGAGCATCCATAACTGAGACCTGATCCTGAACTGGAGCGGCTGGTGGATTTATAGGTACTGCCATAGCTACAGTGCGGGCCACACCTCTGCCCCTACCGCAACCATGACCGTGTCCTTGGCCTCAAGTGGCCATAGCTGGTGGTACTGGTGGTCATCCATCCTGATCGGTAGCGCATGTCCTCACCATCTGTGAGAGAATAGAATAACAGAAGTTTAGTACTTGGACCAACAAATTCGGACGACAAGAATTTCAAGAATATGAATTTTCTCCTAACGATTCTGCAGCCTCTCAAGGATAAATACAAATGTCTCTGTACCGATTCGCGAGACTCTACTAAACCTGCTCATGACTCGTGAGACTTATATAAACTAGGCTCTGATACCAACTTGTTACGACCAAAAACTCGGACTCGGTCATGATGGCGCCCCTCGTGAAGATAAGGCTAGCCGACACATTTCCAATCCAGTTTAAGCAATTTAACAATAGGCATTTAGTCTTAAACATGCTATAAATCCAAAAGTAAGTAGTGACAATACAAACTATTCGCGGAATACAACCCAACACAGCCCGATACCGGGGTGCCACTAGTCATAAGCAACTACAAATCCCGATAAATACAAGAAGGGGCTACACAGTCCAATACAGGTCTAAAACAGAGAAAGATAAGATAAGGGAAGAATCTTTGGGCTGCAAACGCCGGCAGCTACCTAGAGAATCTTCGAATCCGCCCGAGCTGGAAAGATCAACACTCGCTAGCGGGATCAGCAATGCCTGAATCAGCATACAGGGTGCAGGGAGTAAAGTGATTATTCCAACTCAGTGAGTAATAATCATAAATAAACACTGAAAGCAAGAAATCACGTAAGGCAAATTATAGGCTATAAGGAAGCAGTAAAAGCCAGTAAAGCAGTAAAGATGTGTAAAATTAATGAGTTCAGTTTAAACTTCATACAAATGTCTTTTTAACAATTAAGCAAGCAAATGACAAGCAAATAGGAAAGATAAGCACATAAAGGATCTCCCCTCGGGCAAGATCAAAGAATAACACTAGCCCCTCATGTTATCTCTCACATCACACTGGGTACCCGCGCTCACTGGGGGTGTGCAGACTCCCGGAGGGGCCCCTTATAGCCCAAGCGCAATATCAAGCCATCTCGTGGCATCATCACTATGCCCCCGGCCTCATATCAACAAGCCATCTCATGGCGTATAAATCTCAGACCCTCTGGCTCATTATCAAAATCAGTGTTTCCTCACAACATAAGCTCTCGGCCTTACTCAGTCAGAATCTCACAGCCACTCGGGCAATAGTAGAACATAGAGCTCAACCCAAAATATCATTTAAGTGTTAAAGTAGAGTAAACATGGTTGAATTATGAAAAACAGTGGAATATACCATGATTGAGTTCAAGTATAAAGTCAAAACAGTGAGGAAATATCAATAAAAATCCCCTAAGGGTTCAAATAGTTGGCACGAAGCCCAAATATGGCATTCAGCCCAAAATATGATGATAGCAAATAGTTTTCAGTCAAATATGCGATAAAAAGTCATTTAGGATGGACTAAGTCATAATCCCTAATAGTTCACGACCCCACGCTCGTCATCTAGCATGTGTGTCACCTCAGTATAGCACAGCGATGTGCGATCTAGGTTTCATACCCTTAGGACATCATTTACAATCATTATTCACCTTTATCCGGTCCAAATCTAGAACGCGACACCTTTTCCCCTCGAATCGGCCTCCATTCACGTCGAATCTATCCAAAATCAGAATCACGGAGTCAAAATATGCTAAGGGAACAAAGGCCAAGTGATAATAATCAATTTACAACACAAATCCCGAAATTTCCAAAACCTGACCCCCGGGCCCATATCTTGGAAATTCGATAAAATTCACATTAGTAGGTTCCTTATCTCCCCACGAGTTCATACATATCAAAAGTACCAAAATCCGACCAAAAATGGTGCCTCAAATCCTCAAGTATAGGTCTCCAATACCAAGCCCTAGTTTCCCCAATTTTAACCCTTAATTTCCATTAATTATAGCTCTAATCCATGAAATAATACACTAGGAACGAGTTTTAGGTCCAAAATACTTACCTTAATGAAGTTCCCTTGAAATACTTCTTCAAAATCGTCCAAAAAGCTCTAAAGCCGACTTAGAAATAGTGGAATAGTAGCGAAGGAAACAATTTATTCGTTCTGGCCTAGTGATTATCGCATCTTCGGTCAATCCACCGCATCTGTGGTACCACTTTTACGGTCCAAGAGTCGTTTCTGCGGTTTCTCACTTAAACGCCCACCTCCGCTTCTGCGATGCACTAGCCGCACCTGCACCATCGCATGTGTGGTTCACCAACCGCTTCTGCGGTCACATCCTCCCAGCCACTTTCCGCTTCTGTGACCTCCCCTCTCGCATTTGCGGCATCGCACCTGCGGTCCCCAATCTGCAGGTGCGGAAATACCAGAAGTAGACCAATCACCCCTCCGTCAACCATATGAAATCACCCCGAGGCCCCCCGAGACCTCAAGAAAAAGCACAAACATATCCCATATGCTTATTCAAACTTATGCCAATCTTCAAAACACCTAAAACAACATCGGATCAACAAAAACACATCGGATTCAAGCCTAAGTTTCCAAATTCTTTCGAATTATAGTTTTGATCAAAATCCCAACCAAACCATATCTGAATGACCTGAAATTTTGCACACACATGCCAAATGACACCATGAAAAAATTGCAACTCTCGGAATTCCATTCTGACCCCTATATCAAAATCTCACCTATCAACCGGAAAATCGCCAAAATACCAACTTCGCCAATTTAAGCCTAAATATACTCCGAACTTCCAAAACTTATTTCGATCACGCTCCTAAGTCTCAAATCACCTCCCAAAGCTATCCGAACCATCGGAACTCCCATCCGAGCCCTATAACACATAAGTCAACCCCTATATCAAAATTTCACCTATCAACCGGAAAATCGCAAAAATACCAACTTCGCCAATTTAAGCTTAAATCTACTCCGAACCTCTAAAACTTATTCCAATAACGCTTCTAAGTCTCAAATCACCTCCCAAAGCTATCCGAACCATCGGAACTCCCATCCGAGCCCTATAAGACATAAGTCAACATCCGGTTGACTTTTCCAACATAAGCTTCCTCAAAAGAGAATAAGTGTCTCAAACCATACCAAATCTTTTCCGAACCTGAGCCAATCAACCTAATCACATATAAAACTGATAGATAAAATAGTAAGAAGCAAAAATGGGGGAAACAAAGCGGTAACGCATGAGATGACTGGTCGGGTCGTCACAAGTTTCCTTTTTCACAAATGCGTAGAAAGCCTCACATTCACAATGAAGGGATTGGGCTGGGAGATGTTTTATCTATGTGTTCGCGGAAAAGGGATCGCGATCTCTATGTTCCGGGGCCACTGGCCTTCACGTTCGCGATCATTGGGTCACGTTTGCATATTGGAAGGCTAGCTGGGGAGGGATCAGACTAATAGCCTTCGCGTTTGCGAAGTAGAGCTCGGTTGCGTGATGGTTAGGCCAGGTTAGCCTTCACGATTGCGAGGCTCTTGTCACGTTCGTGAAGAACATTTTCTAGGACTTGACAATTTTGCCTTCACGATTGCGAGGGACTTTTCGCAATCGCGAAGAAGGGATGTCTGGGCAGTAACATGTTTTAACAATGAGACTTAGGCTATTTTCTTCATTTCTCACATCCCTTGGCCGATTTTGGAGCTCTTGGAGAAGAATTTTTAACCTAGCATCTTGAGGTAAGATACTCTACATAATGTGAGTTTAATACATAGTTTATGGGTAGATTTTAACATAGAAATTTTGGAATTTTTGGACTTTTTTATAGAAAAATTAGGTTTTTAGTAAAAATGGGATTTGGCAACGAAATTGATGTTAGTATTGGGCAAATATTATATATTTGAGTTCATAGGTTCTTGGGTAACATTTTTCTACAAAAATTTCCAGAATCGGGGCACATGGACCCGGGGATGACCTTTAGGAATTTTCCAAAGTGTATTGGGTCATGACAACTTGGTATCAGAGCATTAGGTTCACATAGGTTTCACGAGTCATGAGCAGGCCTAGTAAAGTCTTGCAGATCGATGTGGAGACGTCTTTACTCATATTCGAGATGCTATAGGGTGTTACGAAATTTCCCTTTCTTCATCTTCAATCGTGTAGTTTATGTTGTGCTAAGTATCTTTCTCTTATTCTTTCATAGATGGTGAGAATGCGCACTATGGTTGTACCTGGTTATAGAGGGGCTGCTCCTCAGTTGTTAGAGGCCGAGGTAGGTCCACAACTCCTACTAGAGGACGAGGGCAACCTAGAGTTTCTCATGTAGTACCACCAGTAGATCCAGTGGAGGACCCTATTATTAAGGAGCAGGATGAGGCGCCTGCAACTGAGCTGGCCTTGACGAATTTTATGACTGCCCCAAATTTTATGAGATCATGGGTCGTATGCTTTGGTTTATGGATTCTATGACTCAGGCCAAGCTATTTTCGTCAAA
The DNA here is from genome assembly GCF_000393655.2 of Nicotiana sylvestris. Lineage (NCBI taxonomy): Eukaryota > Viridiplantae > Streptophyta > Magnoliopsida > Solanales > Solanaceae > Nicotiana > Nicotiana sylvestris. The sequence goes on along the minus strand of NC_091068.1, from coordinate 92,579,329 downwards.
TCTGACCATATCACAAGCCGGAGGGGGAGCACAGACCCCTACCGCTCAAGCTCCAGGGAATGCTTCTACCATTTATCAAACCCCAGGTGCACTACCTATGGGCGAGGCCCAACCAGTTGCAGCGATTTTACAAGAGCCTAGACCAGCCGCGACGGTTGAGCAGCAAAAGAAGCTAGACAATTAGACTAGGCTACATTCTCGTGGCTTTGGCGGTGAATTACATGAGGACCCATAGGACTTCATTGATTATTATAGGGACAAGTTGCATAACATGGGAGTATTGAATTCCAACAAGGTGGACTTCAACATAATTCAGTTAGAGGGCAAGGCCCGTAAATGGTGGTAGTCTTATCTCTATAGCAGGCAATCAGTTTCACTTCCCTTAACTTGGGACCAGTTCACACACCTACTTTTGGAGAGGTTTATTCCACCCGCTCAGAGGGAAGAGTTACGGGGTCAATTCGAGCGGCTCTAGTAGGGTTAGATGTTTGTGACCGATTAAGAAGCGAGATTCTAATGGCTTTCTCTCCATGCACTTATGATGCTCTCCACAGATTCACAGAGATTGTGGAGGTTTATTATGGTCTTGCATGATGGTATTCAGGTTACTATGGCCCAAGAGGTTGAAATGAGGATTTATTACAAGCAAGTTGTGGAGATAGCTTGAAGGATCGAGGGTATCCGTAGCTGGGGCCGAATGTATACGACAGGGGAGAAGTGCCCTCGGCATTATAGTGAATTCAGTGATGCCTCGTCTAGGGCTAGATGTTAGTTCATGAGAGGCCAGTCTAGGAGGCTCACGCATTCAGCGCCACTACTTGCTCAGAGTACTCCAGCGCGGCGCTACTTCACCGTCATTCTAGACAGTACCTACCGTCCACTGGCCATTCAAGGTTCCTCCAGTGAGTATTCTAGTCACCAGGGTCAGACTCAGGGTCGAAAGTCTTCCGCACCGAGAGGTTGCTACAAGTGTGGGGAGCTGGGTCATATGAAGAGGTTTTGCCCCAGGCTTCGGGGCAAGGCAGTACAGTAGGGCCATCAGTCCGTGACAACTGCACCAGCTGTCACACCGCCCGTACAGCCGGCTAGAGGTATAGGACAGGTGGGTAGCGGTCATCCTAGAGGTGAAGGCTAGCCAGGTAGCGGTCCGTCTAGGTTCTATGACTTTCATCCAGACCAAATTCAGTAGCCTCAGACGTCGGGATAATATGCATTATTTTTGTCTGTAGTAGGGATGCTTGGTATTATTCGATTAAGGGTCTACATATTCATATGTGTTTTAACTATTTTCTCCTTATCTGGATGTCTTTCGTGAGTCCTTGGGTGTTCCTATATATGTGTCCATGCTAGTGGGTGATTCTATTGTTATGGATCGGGTTTACCGGTCTTGTGTAGTGACTTTGTGTTGTTATAAGACCAGAGCGGATCTTCTGTTGCTTGATATGACCAACTTTGAGGTCATCCTAGGCATCGACTGGTTGTCTCCATACCATGTCGTTCTTGAGTCCCATGGCAAAATTGTTACAATGGTGATGCCCGAGTTTCCTAGGTTGTAGTGGAGGGGCTCATCTTTCCATACATCTAGTCTCTTTCTTGAAGGATTTACATATTATCGAGAAAGGTTGTTTAGCCTATCTAGCTTATGTTTGGGATACTGTTATGGAAACTTCAAGGTTGACTCAATGCCCGTGGTGTGGGAGTTCTCCGATGTATTTCCTTCTACCTTACAGCATGGCTTCATAGTTGGGTTTCCGCGGACATTGAGAAAATTTGTAGTCATTTAGTTTATTGTTGATAGGTTGACGAAGTCAGCGCACTTTATTCCTGTAGTGACTACGTACTCTTCAGAGAGGTGGGCGCAGATTTATATTTATGAGACTGTGTGGTTGCATGGTGTGCATATTTCAATCATTTCAAATAGAGGCCCTCAGTTCACTTCACATTTTTATAGGGCAGTATGGAGTGAGTTTGGCACTCGAGTAGTGCTCAACATGAACTTTCATCCGCAGACCGATGGGCAGTCTGAGCAGACAATTCAGATCTTGGAGGATATGATTAGAGAATGTGTGATTGATTTTAAGGGTAGTAGGATTGATTCTTAACGTTGGCCGAGTTTGCTTATAACAATAATTATTAGTCCAGCATCAAGATGGCTCCATTTGAGGCCCTATATGGTTGGTGATGTTGTTCCCCATTGGTTGGTTTAAACCCAGTGAGGCTAGGTTATATGGTATTGATTAGGATGCCTTGGATAAGGTAAAGTTGATTCAGGAGGGACTTTGCATAGCTCAGTCCAGACAAAGGAGCTACTTGGATCAGAAAGCGCGTGATTTATCATTTATGGTGGACGAAAAGGTTCTCTTGAAAGTCTGACATATGAAGGTTATCATGAGGTTCGGAAAGAAGGGCAAGTTGAGTCCGAGGTTCTTTGGTCCGAATGATTTGTTGGAGAGAGTTGGTGAGGTTGCTTACAAGCTTGATTTGCCTCCCATTATATTGAGAGTTTATCTAGTTTTCCATATGTCTGTGCTCCGGAAGCACCATTCTAACATATCACACGTGTTACATTATAACGCAGTTCAACTAGATGAGAGCTTGGGTTACGAGGAAGAGCCGGTTGCTATTGTTTCCATGCAAGTCCGCCAGTTGAGGTCTAAAACGATTTCAGTGGTAAAGATTCAGTGGAGGGGTCAAATCGTTGAGAGGCGACTTAGGATACCGAGGAAGACATGTGGAGTAGATATCCACATTTATTCTGCACTCCAAGTATGATTCTAGACTCGTTCGAGGACGAACTTTTGTTTAAGAGGTGGAGAATTTAACGATTCGTCTGGTCATATAACTTTCTAGATCTTCGTTAACCTATTTAAGACTCCCCGTATGTGTTTTTATTGTTTTATAACTTGCAGGGGTGGTTCGTTTGGTCTTAGAAGGGTTTGGGTTGAATTCGGAATACTTATTTCCTTAATAGTGGCCTAAGGTGGCCAAGTTTGATTGGAGTCAACATTTAGGTTAAACAACCTCAGAACCGGAATTTGATGGTTCCAATAGGTTTGTATGATGATTTCGGACATGGGCATGTGTTCAGATCGAGTTTCGGGTGATCTGGGAGTGTTTCAGCACTTAATGTTGAAAGTTGGTGCCTTGAAGGTTTTAAAGTTTCTTAAATTTGGTTTGAACTAGACTTTGATGCTATCAATGTCTGTTGGGAATTCCGAGCCTTAGAATAGGTTTGTGTGGTTATTTATGACTTGAGCACAAAATTTGGCATCATTCTGAGTTGTCTAAGTATGATTTGCCACGTTCGGAGCTAGTTGAAGAGTTTGAAGTTCATAAGTTGATTAATTTGGTTTTAGGGTGTGATTCTTGATTTTAATGTTGTTTTATACGTTTCAAGGAAACGAGCTGGTCCATATTATAATAATGAACTTGTTGGTACATTTGGACAAGATCTTGGGTGGCTCAGGTGTGTTTCGAACCACCCGGAGTTAAGTAAAAAATTGCAGAAATGCTAGGTTTCCTTCTTCGTGAACGCGTAGGAACCCTCGTGTTCGCGGTAAAGGACTTGGGCTGGGAGACGTTTGTTCTATGCGTTTGCAAAAAAGGGGTCACGATCACTATTCTCGGGGCCACTGGACTTCCCGTTCGCGATCATTGGGTCGCGTTCACGTAATGGAAGGCCTATTTGGAAGGGTCAGGCTGATAGCCTTCGCGTTCGTGAAGCGGAGCTTGGGTTCACGATGGGTATGCCATGTTATCCTTCGCTATTGTGAGGCTCCTATTGCATTCGCGAAGAACGTTTTATGGGTCATAGCAATTTTGATTTTGCGATCGCGAGAAGGGATGGCTGGGCAGTAACTGTAATGATCCAACTTGTCAATTTGAGAATTAGCATTCCGTTCGGTGGCTTAAGGTCTCGTTCAGCTTTGAAATGTGTATTATCACTTGCGAGGGTTGTCAAGTTTGGTTCTCGGATGATTCAGTATTTAATTGAAAGAACAATTCTTGTTTGGAAGTTTAAGTTGAAATGATTGACCGAATGGTGAATTATTTGTAAACGACCTCGTAATGGAATTCTAATTGTTCCAATAGCTCTGTATGGTGATTTTTGACTTAGGAGTGTGTCCGAATATTTACTTTGAGGTCCATAGTTAAATTAGGCTTGAAATGACGAAAATGGGAAATTTAAGTTTAGAAGTTTGATTGGGGAGTTGACTTTTTGATATCGGGACCAAAATCCAATTCTGGAAATTGAAACAACTCTGTTATGTCATTTATGACTTGTGTGCAAAATTTGAGGTCAATCGGAATTGATTTGATAGGTTTCGGCATCGAATGTAGAATTTGGAATTTGTTAGTTTTGAATAGGCTTGAATTGGGGTGCAATTCATATTTTAGTGTTGTTCAATGCAATTTGAGGCATCGACTAAGTTCGTGTAATATTATGGCACTTGTTAGTATACATGGTTGGGGTCCCATAGGGCTCGGATGAGTTTTGGAAGAGTTTGGTGTTTTGAGCATAAGCATGTAATGATCCAAAGATCCATTTTTAGTTCTAGAGATCGAAATTCGATTCCGAGACTTCCGGGAGTTTGATAATAAATTGTAAGAATGATCTGGAAAGTTTGGTCTAATTTCATCAAGTTGCAATTGGGTTTTAGCGCAAAACATGAGTTAATTGTTTAACGAGCGAAATTGTTATTACATTGTGTAAATTAGCTCCGAATTGAGTTTCGATTGAACGACTAAGTTTGTATTATTATTTGTGACTCATAGGAAGAAGAATCGTCAAATTCCGAGTTCGTACGATGGAGTTAGAGCCTTTTTAGTGAAAATAATAATTGTAGGTGCAAGCAAGTTCTGGTGCAGACATTTAGTGACAGGAAATGGACTTTTAATGACTGGAAATGGACTTTTAGTGATGGAAAATGTGTTTTTACTGAGCAGTGTTTTTAGCTCATTTCAACAATTTTTGAAAAAAAAACACGGCTTGGGGCGATTTTTGAGCGGGAAATCACGGTAAATCTTGAGGTAAGTTACTTGTGATCATTCCTACTCCATAAAATTGAATTATCATCAAATAATCCGACTAGATTATATGATTTTGAGGTATAAATCGAGGATTGAAACCTAGGGATTTGAAAATAAGATTTGAGGATTTGGAGGTCGAGTTGATGTTAGAATTTAGTAAAATTAGTATGGTTGGACTCGTCGTTAAATGGGCTTTCATATTCCGAAGCTTATGTAGGGTTTCGATATGTGGGTCCCACGGTCGATTTGTGGATTAAGTTTCGGATTTTGTGGAAACTTTTGTATTTTCATATGGAATTGATTCCTATAATTGTATTGACTGAATCGAATTAATTATGGCTAGATTCGAGGCATTCATAGGCCGATTCGCGAGGCAAAGGCATGGTAGAGTAAAAGAATTACGCGGTTTGAGGTAAGTAATACTTCTAAACTTGGTTCTAAGAGTATGAATCCCTGAATTATGTATTCTATGATTCGTTGGAGGTGACGGGCATGTGGCCATGTGGGCATGCACCATAGAAATGGTGACTTAAATAAATTCTGCGGAGTCGTATAATTAAAGAATCATGTCAATATCCATATATCATCCATGTGTTAGAGTAATTGAGCTGAGACTCATACTAAAGATCATGTTTAGGATACATGCCAATAATTTCTGAGACCCATAGAGGTCGAATAACTATTGAATTATATATTAAATAATTCTTATTGTGTACCTAGTTACAACTATCATTGCATATCATATCTCGATCTCTTTTGCCGCTCGTTGATATATCATATCATTATGTCGGGTCAATTTTCATATCATTGTGAGCCCGAGAGACTGGAGATTTTGAGAGATATTTATGGTACCGGATTGCACGCCGCATCATATTTTACTTATTTATGACTGGATCTTGCTATTATAGCGCTTGGGTTGAAGAAGCACTCCGGAGTATGCATCCCAAATAGTGAGCGCAAGGGACGGATCTTCCCTAGGAATGGATCTTGCCCGAAATATTTTATATTGAGGGATGGATCTTCCTTGGGCATGGATCTTGCCTGAAGTATTTTATATTGAGGGATGGATCTTCCCTGGACATAGATCTTGCCCGAAGCATTTTATATTGAGGGATAGATCTTCCCTGGATATGGATCTTGTCCGAATCATTTATATTTGGGGATGGATCTTCCTCTAGGCTGGATTGGCCTAATGAATTACTGAGTGACTGATTGTCAGTTGATGTGTATATATATATGGGGTGGATCTTCCCTGGGCCAGATTGGCCATATATAGTACTGAGTGATTGAGTATTCCTAGGGTGGGAGTGAATAAGATTTCCACTGAGGTGCAAGACATACAACATGTACATTTAGAGATGTCATATTCCTTATATCATTCAGGATTGATATATCTTACCGGTACTGAGTTAAACTGTTGAACTTGAAAGCAAGCCTATATTTCTGTACTATTATTTTATATTGGATTGTACCTGCTGAGCTTGTCACTACTTTCAACCCAGAGGTTAGTCTTGTTACTTATTGAGTTGGTTGTACTCATACTATACCATGCACCTCGTGTGCAGATCTAGGTGCTTCCGGATATGACGACTATTAGATCTCAGAGTGTTATCAGTTGGAGACTATCAAGGTAGCTCCCTGGAATCCGCTGACCTTTACTCCCTTCATTTCAGTTATTATACTGTTCTATATTTTCAGACAGTGTTTTTATCAGCCAGACTTTGTTATCATTTAGATGCTCATATACTTAGTGACACAAGGTTTTGGGAGTATAATTGTACCAGATATTATGGGATTTTCTGTAAAAATATAATTATTATGTTTTAAAATTTAAAATAATTTGGTATTTATTGAGGTTATTGGCTTGCCAAGTATCGAGATACACGCCATCGCGATAGGTGAGATTTTGGGTCATGACAGTAACTTATTTTAAAAATGAGACTTAGGACATTTTCTTCATTTCTCACATCTTTTGGTCGATTTTGGAGCTTTTGGAGAAGGACTTTTTACCTACCATCTTGAGGTAAGTAATTTCTACATAATGTGAGTTTAATACGTAGTTTATGGCTAGATTTTAACATAGAAATTGTGAAAGTTTGGAACTTTGTAAGAAAAATCTAGGCTTTTAGTAAAAATAAGATTTGACCACGAAGCTGATGTTAGTATTGTGTAAAGATTATATGTTTTAGTTCATAGGGTCTTGGGTAACATTTATCCATGAAATTTTTTGGAATTCAGGCACGTGGACCTGGGGGTGACTTTTAGGAACTTTTCAAATTGGGTTGGATAATTACTCTAATAGATAAGTTATGAACTTTTGAGCATATATTGATTAGTTTGTACAACCGTTGGTTGTTTCGGATTGTTCGGCATCGATTTGAGGCAATTAGTATGGTTGAAGAGCCTAGTAGTTCCCCTTTATGTTCCTATCATGGTGTTGTAAATGTATGTCCCGTAGTCGAAGAGTTTTCCTATTCCTGTGGATCGTGCCTAACTATTATGGATCGGGTCGTACGACTTTGGCATAACTCGTGCGTAATATCGCTAGGAGTCCAATTATACTTGATATTTCCTTCATGACTTGAGAATTGACCATTACTTGATGGCTCTTTTTTGTTGAAATTGGCATGTGGTATTTGAAAATTTTAAATTGATACTTTGTTGAAGAATTACTTATTTATTGCTTCTTATTCCATTGTTACTATTATAATTCATGCCTATTTAGAATTCTTGCACTTTATTTGTTGACCACTAGTGAGTATCGATGTCGATCCGTCATCAATACTTCTTCAAGGTTAGACTAGTTACTTACTAGGTACACGTTGATTTACGTACTTATGCTACACTCCTGCACAAACTGTGCACGTACTAAGGCAGGTACATATAGTGCCCGTTCAGGCGCACATCCACATTACCCGGAGGCTTAGTGGTGAGCTACTCCCTAGACTCTGATCCGCAGCAGCGAGAGTCTCCCTCCTATTGCTTTTTATTTTATTTTTATCTATTTCATTTCAGACAATAGTTGTAGTAGTTTAAATATTCTACTAAATTGCTCTCCTTGTGACATCGGATTTTGGGAAGTTATAGTAGATGCTTATGATTTTTGTCTAATATTATCACCATTTTACTTTCATGTTTTAGTTATGTATTACATCAGCATGGCTTCCATACTTAGTTTCTTAATTAAATTAAATGTATGATTTCAAAAGTAATAAAATGAGCAATTAAATAGAGAGATCATAGTTGGCTTTCCTAACAATGACATTGGGTGCCATCACGGCCTTTAGTAGGAATTGGGTCGTGACTATAATATAATAGTATACTATTATAGTTGGGTCATTTTTTTTATTTTTTTGAACTTTCTAACTCGGTCCTTTTTCAATTTCAACAAAGTTCTCATACTATTTTAATGTGGGAAAGGTCTAGGGGTAAAAGTGTCCAACATATATTTTATTTTCCCTGATGAAAATCTTATTTCAAATATCTGAGTCTTTACATTTCATTCTTGTATATCATCTTTTCAAAAGTCAAAGTTTGTAATGATTTGGCAAATAATTCTGCCAGATTGTCACTTGAACTAATTTATTGCACATGAATATCATTATTTTTTGGAGATCATGCATGAATAATAACTTTGGTGGAATGTGTTTCGTTCTATCTCAAAAATAATCAGATCCATCATTAAAAGACCTTGAAGCTTGAAACTCATATTTTGGGTTTTATGAGTTGTAGTTATTTAGATATGGCTTTGACTAAATATTGATCGGAGGTTGGCTAAATTTTAAGTCAATTTGGTGGAAATTTTGGAGTAGATTTTTAAATTTTGTGTTGAAATTGAATTGAACTAACGAACAAGAAAAATTTGTATTGTACTCCATAATGATATACTGTATACTATTTTGGTGTATAATAATTAATTTTACAATATACAATAATTGCAATACAATATAATATAATAGTATATAAACAAAGAACTCAAGATACCATTTTGATATATTGTATACCATTTTGGTATATAATATATAATTTAACAGTAAATTTTTTACAATAATAGTATATTGTTATAATATATAATATAATATAATAATATAATATTATAATTGCGTCCTTTTTTATATTTTGGAATTTTCAACTAGCCCTTTTTTTAAAAAAAATTCAATGAATTTCTCATTCTTTTTCAATTTTTTTAATAAATGAAGTACTATATTCGAAGTGGATATAAAAATAAAATAATAATATACTTATTTGATTTATTTATATATTATGCTAGCATAATATTATGTAAAATATTTTATAATAATATTAAACACTAATATATTATTCTATTATAATTACTATATTATTTTTGTTATACTAGTATACGATTTTGATATACTATATGCTAGAAATTATTTGCATTAATACACACACACACACACACCATAATTATTTTTTTTTAAAAGAGATAAAAGGTTGTGATGACCCAAAATGTCATCTCTTATTTTAGAATTCAATTCCATATTTTGAGGCCTTGAAAACTTCATTTTATCTCTTCTCGATTTGCGTGTGCAGTCCGGGCGCGTTTCCGGAAAGCCTCTATGTGAAATTTGAGAAAAATATTGAATCTAGCCTTTAAAATTGATAAAAGTTTACTTCGGTCAATATATTTGGTAAACGGACTCATAATTTGACGGTTCTGTAAGGTTCGTAGTAAAATATGGGACTTTGGTGTATGCTCGGAATTGAATTCCAAGGTCCCTAGCCCGAAAAATAAATTTTTGAAGAAAATTGCTAACTGAAAATATAATGTTTTTTGGAAATTGAATAATGATTGGTATTGTTGGTATCGGGCCCGTATTTTGGTTCCGGAGGCCGGTACAGGTTTAATATGGTATTTAAGTCATGCCTGTGAAATTTGGTGAGAATCGGAAGTGATTTGACGTGATTCGGATGTCCAGTTGTGAAAATAAAAATTCCAAGTGTTCTTAAGGAAATCAAGAGTTTTGGTGTTACATTCGTTGTTTAAGATATTATTTTGGCGGTTTGATCGCTTGAGCAAGTTCGTATAATTTTTTTAGAGTTGCGTGTATGTTTGGCTTGGAGCCCCGAGAGCTCGGGTGAGTTTTGGATAGGCTACGGATTGTTTAGAACTTAGATAATATAGCTGGAGCATCTGGTGTCTGTAGCACTGTAACGACCCGACCGGTCGTTTTGAGCTTTTGCACTTGATCGCCAGTTCTCGGGCACGACTTGCCCCCATGTAATATATTATGACTGATGTAGATCGTTGGTTTTGGTTTTCAGGAAAATCGGAATGAATTTGAAAGAACAGTCTCAGATGAAAGCTTTGAATTTGAAATGTTTGACCAAGAGTTGACTTATTTGTATATGAGCTCAGAACGAAATTTTTATGATTTGGTTTGCTTTGTTTGGTGATTTATGACTTGGGAGCGTGATCGTAATTGGTTTTGGAGGTCCGGAGTAGAACTAGGCTTGAATTGGCGAAGTTGAGATTTTGGCGATTTCCGGTTGGTAGGTGAGATTTTGATCCGTGAGTCAGAATAGAATTCTGAGAGTTGTAGTAGCTTCGTTATTTCATTTGGGATGTGTGTGCAAAATTCCAGGTCATTCTGACATGTTTTGGTTGGGTGTTTGATCGAAAACGTATTTCGGAAGATTTCTCAAAAAATTAGGCTTGAATCCGATGTGTTTTGAGTAATTTGATGTTGTTTGAGGTTCTTTGATGATTGGAACAAGTTTGAATAAGGTATTGGATCATGTTGGTGCTTTTGGTTGAGGTCCCGAGGGCCTCGGGGTGAATTCGGATGGTTAACGGGAAGATTTTGGACTTAAGAGATTTCAGAAGATTGTTGCTTCTGGTATTTCCGCACCTGCGGTTTGGGGACCACAGGTGCGGCATCGCATGTGCGAAGGAATTTTCGCAGATGCGGATTTGAGGAGAGATGTCAGAAACCGCAGATGCAGAGTAGGAGCCGCACCTGCGGACCCACAGATGCGGCAGTGTACCACAAATGTGGTTTTGGCTCGTCAAGTGGATTCCGCAGATGCGGAGAAAATGACTGCAGAAGCGGTACCGCAGGAGCGGTGGTGGGTTCGCAAATGTGAAAACCCCTGGGCAGAATGTTTTAAGTTATTTCATCCGTGATTTTGGGTCATTTTTCCTCTATAGTTGGTCTTTTTGAGAGCTTTTTGAAGGAAATCGAAGAGGGATTAAAGGAGAAACGTTTGGAGGTAAGATTTTCAAACCTAAAACTCAAATCTATTGTGAAATCCACCTAGAAAATCATTGAAACTTAAGCTAAAAATGGAAGAACTAGGGCTTGGGATTTTGAATCTTTGATTGGGGATTTGGAGGACCATTTGGGGTCGAATTTGAGAACTTTTGATATGTATGAACTCGTGGGGTGATAAGGAATCTAATAATGTGAAAATCTCTGAGTTTCGAGGAGTGGCCCGGGGCTCAGGTTTTGCTAATTTCGGGATTTTCGATATTTTTTGATTGTTTTCGCTTGGGCTTTGCTCCCTTAGCATATTGTGATGTATTCGTTCTGATTTTGGATAGATTCGATGCGCGTGGAGACCAATTTGAAGGGCAAAGGTGTCGCGAGCTAGAGATTTTGCCGGTTCGAGGTGAGTAATTATTGTAAATTATACTCTGAGGGTTTGAAACCCTAGATTGCACATCGTAGTGCTATATTGAGGTGAGACACACGCTGATAATGAGTGTGGGGTTGTTTACTATTGGAGATTGTGACTTGGTTCATCCCGATTGACGATTTTACTGCGTATTTGACTGAAACCTGTTTGTTAGCATCATGATTTAGGTTGATTGCCATATTTGGGCTTCGTGCCAACTATTTGAACCCTCCGGGGATTTTTATCACTATTTCCTCACTGTTTTTGAATTATTACTTGAACTCAGTCCTGTTGATATCTACTGTTTTACAAACTCTGCCACTTTTACTCAGATTTGAAACTTAAATGATATTTCTAAATGATATTTTGGGCTGAGAACTACTGTTTTACTAATGCCCGAGGGGCTTGTGATGATTTTCGGACGGAGTGAGGCCGAGGGCCATATGTGAGGATATACTGAGTGATATGAGGTCGAGGGCCTAGATTTGATCTCATCAGATGGCTTGATATTGTGCCTGGGTCGTAAGGGGGCCCTCCCAGAGTCTGCACACCCCCAGTGAGCGCGGGTACCCATTGTGATCACAAAGTGACCCCGAGGGGCTGAGAGTGTTTTGAGAGTGAGCCCGAGGGGCTGGTATTGTTCTATGTGTTTACTTTATTTCCATTTGTCTGCCATTACCTGTTGATTGTGTTACTTTATGTGTTATCTTCCTGATTGCCTGGCATTACCTGTTAAATTGAGTGTTGAGCCCGAGGGGCGGATTTCTGTGCTTATCTGCACTAATTCTTTTGCATTCATTTGCATAACTGTTGAAAAAGTCATTTTCAAAAGAGGTTTAGACCAAGCTAAGATATTTCTAAAGATTTCACAGCTTCACTATTTTTCTCAAGGGTTTTACACTGCTTCTATACAACATGTTGGTTTGCTTTACGTAATTTCTTACTGCTCACTTGTTATTTACCTTTATTACTCACTGAGTTGGAGTAATCACTTTACTCCCTGCACCTCATGTGCAGATGCAGGTATTTATTCACCCGGTAGCGGGTGTTGAGCTGATCGGAGTCTGAGTCATCGGAGTTTAGCAAGGAGGCTACCAGCGTTCGCAACACCGCTCTTCTCCCTTCTCTTTCATCAGTCTTATTTGTACATTCAGACCTTGTAATCGTATTTATACTCTAATAGATGCTCGTGACTTGTGACACCCGGTTTGGGCTGTGTCGGGATGGTTTCTACTGTTGTTACCGTTATTTTCATAAATTGTGGTTGTTATATCATATTTTAGAACTATTTATGGTATTTTACTGTTTAAAACAGGGGTTCTGTTTTGGTTTGGCTGGCCTTGTTTTCATGAGAGGCACCATCACAACCGGGTTTGGGGTTAGGGTCATGATAAGTTGGTATCAGAGCCTAGGTTACATAGGTCTCACGAGTCATGAGCAGGTTTAGTAGAGTCTCGCAGATCGGTACGTAGATGTCTGTTTTTATCCTCGAGAGGCTGCAGAACCTTTAGGAAAACTTCACATTCTTGAATTCTTATCGTGCGTCCTTGATTCAGCTTGAAATGTAACTCTTGAAATTCCTTCCACGCATTCGTATGCGCGCATGAGCGCTCAGTATCAGATGTGCCTCGATGGCTTGTGACACCCTGATTGAGGGGTGAGATGTGATATCTGTGAGCTGATGTTGGGCCAGTCTGGAGGACTTGAGACCGGATCTTTGCCTATAGCTTAAGCACCGAGGTGCTGATTATGTGCGCACGTGTTTTTGAACTTATATATTCGATAGTGCCCTTATTAGTAGAAGTGATGGATGGATGGATCTGTGATAAGTATGTTATGACTGCGAGATGTATCCGTACGAATTGGAAGTGACGAGAAGGGTATTCTAGAGGATAGAAGAACTATTAGGTGCTTGAACTCCATCTTGATTCGAGGTATAGCCCCGAGTTATGGGCGTGTGAAGGATCTTTTCATGTTTCCCAGTTGTGAGTGAAGTAAATTTCATGTTGCGGTATGAGTTCAGACTCAGGAAGACTAAGTGACTGCGTACAGTTTATGACGGTGGATGGTATACAGAAATGTTAGTTAGAGGCAAAGCAGGTGGGTTGTCTCCTGCAAAATGTTCTGAGGTTGTACCATCCTTATGTGTCTGTTAGAAGATCTCATTTGCGAGTGAAGGATATGTGCTGCTATTTAAATTAGGTCGCTTAGAGAGTGGGTGAACTATTGCAAGAGTGGAATGCGAGATTTGCAGAAGAGTTATAATTCTAGATGATCTGTGTTTTCACAGGCTTATAAAAGATTTGAGTTTAATCTCACTATGGTATCATGGCATCAATAGAGTATATTTGTTATGAGTTATTGAGTGTGTGTTGATCTATGGCTTCGAGCCAAGTGGGGGAGTCTACTATTAATTAGTTGATTGCACGTTTATGTGCTATGTTGGTCCCAGTTTGAGGCGTTCAGGCGATCAGTTATGGCCTACGGGGATTGAGACCGAGGATGGCTCGAGTAAAGGAAAAATTCTTAACAAGGTATATAGTATACGTCATAAGTGTGTAAAAATCATAGAATGTCTTGAATTGTTATTGGTAAAGGATGCTCGGTTCATAGAGCAGGAAGTTGCTTGGTTGTAATGGAATGATGTCACATTCTGCGGTGTCGGAGTGCTAATGAGGCACAGGTTGATCGGTTCGTTTGATTAGACTAATTGCAGCTTGAGTAGAGTGAATAACTCGTGGGAGTGGTTCTAATGTGTTCAATATTCTACATGTAACAATAGGGTAAGTTAAAGTTATATATGTGGTTAGAGACTGAGTTTTCATTGGAAGATGTCAAGACTTGTGGTGTTTTCTATATTAATTGTGGGATTCTATGTATCAGTATCAGGAGGTAACCGATTTAGATTCGTAGGAAGTTCTTCAGAGCAATGTATTTCGAATGTGGTGCTTCTGGGAATATTTAAGAGAGTATTCAGCGGCTTATGGGTCATAGACAGTGTAATTTTATACTTGGGTCTCGTGTGGTAAGCCTGGGTTGAGGCATTGTGGTGCTATAGCAAGAGGGAATATCCAGTTGAAGATGAATCAGAAGGAAATTTCGATAGATGGATTAGCTTGATAGTAGACCAAACCGGTAGGGTAAGGATATGATTAATTCCATGTGTGTGTTTGAGGTAATGGGTTCTTGCAGGTATTTTGCAGCAATGCTATTAAGTTTTGATGGCCTGCTTAGCTTGGTCGAGTTAGAAGGATTCAGTCCTAGCAGGTCTGATTTGTGCAAAGGGGACTCGGAGAGTTCTTGAAGGTTTCTACCGCGGTTTGGAGATGTATATTTTCTATGGGCATGCGGAGTAGGGGATGTATAGTGATTTTTCTTCTAGATGGGACCGGTGGAAAGTTCTTGACTAGTTGAGTGCGTAGATGTCTGTGGCTCGAAAGGGGGATGAAGTTCTCATGCTATCCTAGAATGGTATGGTATATGCGGTATGTTGTGCGGACCGAGATTTGCGTGTGTAAGGTTACGGTTTAGTTTTGAAAGGAAGTTCATGAAACTTTTAGGCAGCGGGTAGCCTCAGATGATTAAGGAAATGGTATTGCCAATCAGAAGCGATTTGACGAGAATATATGTTTCAGGAAAGGCAATGTGATTAAGTTGATGGCACTTCAGTAGTATTACGGTACTTTCTGGCTAGATCGGCTACTGACATTCGAGTTTGCTTGGGGGCACAGGGGAATATTTGAATATCTCTCATGGGGTGATTTTGTATTTGAGGTGTGGTATGTGTTCGGACGGTGGAATTAGGATCAGGTATGATGATTTGTGTGCTATATGGAATTGGAGAATGGAGTCCTCATGTTTAGGCTATGTTGCGGTTGTGAGTCACGTGTGTCGGCACTGTGTAGTGACTATCGGGGTTTGGAGACCCGAGCGGATCTTTTGTTGCTTGGTATGTCAGATTTGGAAGTGATATTAGGTTCAGACTGGTTGTCTCCGTGTTATGTCATTCTGAACTATTGCGCTAAGGCGGCGCTGTTGACTATGACGGAAAATGCTATGGATTGAGTGGTGATATTCGGCGGATTATGTCCCATTGGAGGAATTTTACATGCCGAAGACCCAGCGGACGGCTGGGAAGGATTTGTCTTTCTTATTTGGGATCTTGTGACGAGTGTCAGTGCTGAGGCTCCTTATGTTGATTCAGTTCCAGTGGTGAGGGACTTTTCAGATGTGTTTCTTGTGGTCGGGTATGGCGCCGGGCAAGGTTGTTGATTTCGGTATGGATTTGGTGTCGGGCACCGTATCGTATGGCACCGACATGAGTTATAGTAGTGGAAGGAACAACTTCAGGATTTCCTTGATAAAGAGTTCATTGGTGGGCTAATGTGGATGCGTGTTCTAACTTGAGTCAGCTTGGTTGGCTCCGAATTGCATTGTTGAGGGATGTGTCGATTCGACTGTTATTGAGCTTATTAGTAATCTGGGGAGGTCTATGAATTACCTTTATGTGTTGCGAGATGTATGATTTGTTGGTTATGGGCACATATGGTGCGGTTCTATTAGGGTTCATAGTCGAAATCGAGCGGGAAGAGTAATTGGGTGTTGCTCGCTGAATGGCGTATCGGATATGACCTTGTGGGTTAGATTCGTGTGTCCTATTCTATGATGTGAGACGGGTTCTCAGCCTTGTGTTGTGGTGGTACTGGTGAGCTTGAGGTACAACTCTTTCATTTGAGTTATTTTCATGATTTGATTATGTTCGGACCGTTGTTTATTGGTGCGCGTATTATGCTAGTTGTGGCTTAGGTCTCTATTGATGTGTCATGACACCAGAGTGGTGTGTTGGATTAGAAGAGATCGTTGGGATCATTAATGAATACAAACGGATTCGATTTCAGCATGTTGGAAGGTTAATATCGAGGTTCGGCTCGGAAATTTGCTATGGTATTTGTCAGAGGAGAAGTGGCTTCATGAATGGGTGATCTGAGAAAATGGTTATGGTTTACTGCGTATTTCATTTATCGTTGGCAGTATATGACAGTGTTGGAATGAGACTTTGGCTGATAAGAGGATTTCTACCAGTTTCGGTTGTTGTGGACAGCTGTTGTGAATAGAAGTTATCGCTACGAGTGTTTGAGTTATGTGGTATATCATGGGATTTCTCCTGAGGTTGCAGTCATGGGTTATTACAGCTGGTTCGGGTCTATTCAGAGTATAGGTGTGAGGTTTTGATCGTATTGATGGTTTCCGAAGTGGAAATGTGGTTCTATGGCTTAGAGGCCAGACTGGATTGTGTAATTTCAGTTGCAATGTGTTATCGGACCTATATGAGATAATGTGACGTGGGATCACCCCTGGGTATATGCATGGTAAGTTATTCAGTTATTGGTTGGCTTCTAAAATAACTCTGGGTACGTTCGAGGATGAATGTGTGTATAAGTGGGGGAGGATGTAACGACCCGACCGGTCGTTTTGAGCTTTTGCACTTGATCGCCAGTTCTCGGGCATGACTTGCCCTATGTAATGTATTATGACTGATGTAGATCGTTGGTTTTGGTTTTTAGGAAAATCGGAATGAATTTGAAAGAACAGTCTCAGATGAAAGCTTTGAATTTGAAAGGTTTGACCAAGAGTTAACTTATTTGTATATGAGCTCGGAAGGGAATTTTTATGATTTGGTTAGCTTCATTGGGTGATTTATGACTTAGGAGCGTGATTGGAATTAGTTTTGGAGGTCTAGAGTAGAACTAGGCTTAAATTGGCGAAGTTGAGATTTTGGCAATTTCCGATTGGTAGGTGAGATTTTTGATCCTGGAGTTGGAATGGAATTCTGAGAGTTGTAGTAGCTTCGTTATGTCGTTTGGGATGTGTGTGAAAGATTTTAGGTCATTCGGACATGTTTTGGTTGGGTTTTTTATCAAAAACGTATTTCGGAAGATTTCTCAAAAATTAGGCTTGAATCCGATGTGTTTTTGAGTAATTTGATGTTGTTTTAGGTGATTTAATGATTGGAACAAGTTTGAATAAGGTATTGGATCATGTTAGTGCTTTTGGTTGAGGTCTCGAGGGCCTCAGGGTGAATTCGGATGGTTAATGGGAAGATTTTGGACTTAAGAGATTTCAGAAGATTGCTGCTTCTAGTATTTCCGCACCTGCGGTGTGGTATCGCATGTGCGAAGGAATTTCCGCAGATGCGGATTTGAGGAGAGAGGTCAGAAACAGCAGACGCGGAATAGGAGTCGCACCTACGGACCCGCAGATGTGGCAGTGTACCGCAGATGCGGTTTTGGCTCGTCAAGTGGATTCCACAGATGCAGAGAAAATGACCGCATAAGCGGTACCGCAGGAGCGGTGGTGGGGTCGCAGATGCGAAAACCCCTGGGCAGAATGTTTTAAGTTATTTCATCCGCGATTTTGGGTCATTTTTCCTCTATAGTTTGTCTTTTTAAGAGCTTTTTGAAGGAAATCGAAGAGGGATTCAAGGAGAAACGTTTAGAGGTAAGATTTTCAAACCTAAAACTCGAATCTATTGTGAAATCCACCTAGAAAATCATGGAAACTTAAGCTAAAAATGGAAGAACTAGGGCTTGGGATTTTGAGTCTTTTATTGGGGATTTGGGGTCTAATTTGAGAACTTTTGATATGTATGAACTCGTGGGGTGATAAGGAATCTAATGATGTGAAAATTTCTGAGTTTCGAGGAGTGGGCCCGGGGCTCGGGTTTTGCTAATTTTGGGATTTTCGATATTTTTCGATTGTTTTCGCTTGGGCTTTGCTCCCTTAGCATATTGTGATGTACTCGTTCTGATTTTGGATAGATTCGACGTGCGTGGAGGCCAATTTGAAGGGCAAAGGCGTCGCGAGCTAGAGATTTCGCCGGTTCGAGGTGAGTAATGATTGTAAATGATACTCTGAAGGTTTGAAACCCCGGATTGCACATCGTAGTGCTATATTGAGGCGAGACACGCGCTGATAATGAGCGTGGGGTTGTTTACTATTGGGGATTGTGACTTGGTCTGTCCCGATTGACGATTTTACTACGTATTTGACTGAAACCTGTTTGTTAGCATCATGATTTGGGCTGATTGCTATATTTGGGCTCCGTGCCAACTATTTGAACCCTCCGGGGATTTTTATCACTACTTCCTTACTGTTTTTGAATTATTACTTGAAATAAGTCCTGTTGATATCTACTGTTTTACAAACTCAACCACTTTTACTCAGATTTGAAACTTAAATGATATTTCTAAATGATGTTTTGGGCTGAGAACTACCGTGTTACTAATGCCCAAGGGGCTTGTGATGATTTTCGGACTAAGTGAGGCCGAGGGCCATATGTGAGGGTATATTGAGTGATATGAGGCCGAGGGCCTGAGATACTTTTATACGCCACGAGGTGGCTTGAGTGATATGAGGCCGAGGTCTTAGATTTAATTCCACGAGATGGCTTGATATTGCACTTGGGCCGTAAGGGGCCCCTCCCGGAGTCTGCACACTCCCAGTGAGCGCGGGTACCCATTGTGATCACAGAGTGAGCCCGAGGGGATGGTACTGTTCTATGTGTTTACTTTATTTTCATTTGTCTGCCATTACCTATTGATTGTGTTACTTTATGTGTTATCTTCCTGATTGCCTCGCATTACCTGTTAAATTGAGTGTTGAGCCCGAGGGGTGGATTTCTATGTTTATCAGCACTAATTGTTTTATATTCATTTGCATAGATGTTGAAAAAGCCATTTTCAAAAGAGATTTAAACCGAGCTAAGATATTTCTAAAGATTTCACACCTTCATTGTTTTTCTCAAGGGTTTTACACCGCTTCTATACAGCATGTTGGTTTGCTTCACGTGATTTCTTACTGCTCAGTTGTTATTTACCTTTATTACTCACTGAGTTGGAGTACTCACTTTACTCCCTACACCTCATGTGCAGATGCATGTATTTATTCACCCGGTAGCGGGTGTTGAGCTGATCGGAGGCTGAGTCATCGGAGTTTAGCAAAGAGGCTACCAACGTTCGCAGCACCGCTCTTCTCCCTTCTCTTTCATCAGTCCTGTTTTGTACATTCAGACCTTGTAGTCGTATTTATACTCTTATAGATGCTCGTGACTTGTGATACCCCGGTTTGGGCAGTATCGGGATGGTTTGTATTGTTGTTACCGTTATTTCCGCAATTTATGGTTATTATATCATGTTTTAGAACTATTTATGGTATTTAACTATTTAAAAGAGGGGTTCTGTTTTGGTCTGGATGGACTTGTCTTCACGAGAGGCGTCATCACGACCGGGTTCAGGGTTAGGGTCGTGACAAGCAGGCTTCTGATCTCACAATTGCGAGATTAGGCATCAAAAATGCGATGTAGGCAGTTATAGCAAATGTGAGATTTGCTTCGCAAATGCGAAGAAGCCTAGGCCAGCTTAGTTCTCGCAAATGCGAAGAATATCTAGGAGCCCAGTAGTCGCAAATGCGAAGGCAGTAGAAATTGCGAAGGTTCACATTTGCGATATCCTTCTCGCAATTGCGAGCTTCGCAGTCGCAATTGTGACATCTACAACTGTTAAGTTGGGACTTAGACGGGAGTTTCACCCATTTTTAAATTCTCTCGAATCCTAAACCTCCATATGCGATTTTCCAAAGACCCAAACATCTCCAAATCCTAGGTAAGTGATTTCTAACTCATTTCTTTCAATCGATTTCAAATTTTTGCAAGATTTCATCACAAAATCTAGGAATTTTCATGGGAAAATTAGGTGTTTTGGGTAGGATTTAGGAATTTCACAATTTGGGGATTTGGATCTCAATTTGAGGTTGGATTCAAAAACCAATTGTATATCTAGGCTCGGGGGAGAATGGGTAATCAGGTAATCGGGTTTTGGTTCGAACATTGAGTTTTGACCAAGCGAGACCGAGGTCGGTTTTTGGCTTTTTGGGAAAAATATTGGGAAATTAATAATTATGCATTGGAATTGGTTTCTTTAGCGTTTATTGATGTAGTAAGTTAATTATGGCTAGATACAAGTGAATTGGTGGTGGAAACGAGAGGTAAAGCGGTGATTGGGCTTTGAAATACTCGTTAGCATGATGTAAATGTTTAGTCTAACCTTAAATTGAGGGATTAGGGATCCCCGGCCTATTTGCTATGTGAAATTCCATGTGTGTGGAGTATAGGTGTGGTGATGAGTACCTATGCGCCACCAAATTATCATGTGTAGCATGCTCCCTTCCCCATTTCTTAATATACTGTTTTCTTGTCTTAATTGCTACTTGCTCATAATTGTTTCCATGTCTAATTACTTCATGTTAACTGTTGTTTCCTCTATTTAAGTACAAATTGTTTCATAGTTTCATTTTTACTACCTCGTAGGTTGAAGTTGGTTGTTGGATCTTCTTAGTATACTTTGGTTGGTCTCGCTGAGTAGTTTTAACTATTGAAGTTTCGTAATGGCATAGCCTTCCCGTTGTTATGATTTGAATTATAAATGTTGTGGAAGGTTTTAAGTTAAATTGTGAAATGTTTGTTCTTGTGTGGTGATTGCTACTGATATGTCGAGATCGGGTTGCATGCCACAACAAGGGGGAATAAGGGTGAAATGTGATTGTCTGGTGGGATCGGGTTTCACACCGCAACAAGGAGTAATAAGGGTGGACAAGTGGGATCGGGTTGCGCACCGCAATAGGAGGAATAAGGTTGATATGTGTTGAGGAGTAATAATGGTGGAATGGTGGGATCGGGTTGCACGCCGCAACAAGGAGTAACAAGGGTGAACATTGATACGGTTATTGTTATATGGTGGGATCGGGATGTATGCCGCATCAGTTATTATTTTAGTATTCATTTCTGCTGAAGTTCATTACTGAGATGTTGAAACTACCTAAGGATTGGCCATAGATGAGTATTGGTAGAATGGCTTATTTCCGTATTCATTTAATGCAAGTTTCTATTATATTTAATTCAATATTTTCTTTTCATTTTAGTATAAACTGTTGCAGGTTGTATATATTGTTATGCCCTGTCGTAGCCTCGTCACTAATTCGTCAAGGTTAGGCTCGGCACTTACTAGTACATGTGGTTGGTTGTACTAATACTGCACTCTGCACTTCCTGTGCAGATTTCGGAGCTAGTGGCTAATCAGAGTTCGAGGTTGCTACCTTCAGTCCACAGGAGACCCAAGGTAGTCCTGTAGGTGTCCGCAGGCCTTGGCATCCCCTTCTATCTTTACTGCATTCTATTTTACTTTTCCTCCGAGACAGATGTATACTTTTCTTTTAAACCAATACTTGTAGTATTCGTAGATTGATCGTGAGTTGTGACACCAGTTTCTAGGTGGAATCTATTACGGCTTTCATTATTAGCATAAAGATAATCTTTTAAACTATGTTCTTCCACATTTATTTCCGCTGATTTACTTTTGTTAAGTTTTAATTATTAAAAGATAAAGGAAAATAAAGGTGAAATATTCTGTAACATTGGCTTGCCTAGTGAGTATAATGTTAGGCGCCATCACGGTCCCGACGGTGGAAAATTCGGGTCGTGACAAGTTGGCATCAGAGCACTAGGTTGTCTAGGTCTCACAATTTATGAACAAGCTTGGTAGAGTCTGAGGGATCGGTACAGAGACGTTTGTGCTTATCCCCCAAGGGATACAGAATTAAGAATAATTTCACTTCTATTCATCTCTGTTGTGCGGTTTAATCTCTCAATGCTAATTGAACTCTCTACTCTATTCTTTCGTATATGGCGAGAAGACGTACCTCTTCATCAGCTGATCAGCAGCCCGAGACCCCAGTGGCAGCTCCTACGAGGGGCAGAGGATGACGTCGAGGTCGTGCTAGAGGCCGAGTCAGGGGTAGAGCTCAGCCAAGAGCTCGAGCAGCAGCACCAGCGGCGGGGCCTCAGCTAGAGTTTGATGTGAGGTTCTGGCCCAGACCATTCCAGCGGGCCCAGTTCAAGTTCCTAAGGGGTTAATAGCTACCACGATACTTCAGGATGCTCTGATCCGTCTAGTGGGCCTCATGGAGAGTGTCCCCCAAGCAGGCATACTTCCGGTAGCACCAGCCCTCTCTCGGACTGGGGGAGGAGCTCAGACTCCCGCTACTCACACTCTGAAGCAGATGGCTCCCCAATTTCAGACTCAGCAGCTCAGCTAGTCGGGGTAGTTCCGCCGGGTATTGTAGCACAGACCGGTGATGGATCAGCTATGTCTTTGAATGTTTTGTAGATGTTGGACAGGTTTACCAAGATTTTCACTACCACCTATAGTGGTACATCTTCAGAAGATCCCCAGGATTATTTGGATAGTTTCCATGAGGTTCTACGGAACATGGGGGTAGCGGAGACCAATGGGGTCAACTTTGCTGCTTTCCATCTGTCAGGTTCGGCCAAGAAATTGTGAAGAGATTATTGTTTGGGACCAGTTCTCGCAGCTATTCTTGGATAAGTGTCTTCCTATCATTCAAAGAGAGGACTATCGAAGGTAGTTTGAGCGCCTTCAGTAGGGTTCCATGACCGTCACTCAGTACGAGACCAGATTTGTGAACTTGGCCCATCATGTTCTTCTTATACTTCCCGCCGAGAGAGAGAGGGCGAGGAGGTTTATTGAGGGACTTGCTCAGCCTATCAGATTTCAGATGGCCAAGGAGACAGGAAGTGAGATTTCTTTCCAGGATGCAGCCAATGTGGCCAGACAAGTCGAGATGGTTTTAGCTTAGGGGAGTGGTCCGGGTCTGACAAGAGGCTTTGTCACTCCGGTGGATTCAGTGGGACATCATCTGGAGATCGAGGTACTTTTAGTAGAGGTCCTCATCCCAAACCGTTTCATTTAGCACTTTAGGAATCCCATGGAGCTTCAGGGAGTCGTGTTCCTTATGTACCTCCTTCAGGGAAGCCAGCTTATAGTGCACTGCTAGCTCCTATCAGATCTTCTCCTCTTCAGAGTTAATATCGCAGTCAGCCGGCCCGTCAGGGTCAGTCTCAATTTCCTTGGCCACAGTATTTAGATGGATGTTTTGAGTGTGGTGAGTATGGTCATATTTGGAGGGCTTGTTTATGATTAGTAGGTGTTTAGTCGTAGCAGCAAAGTTCCCATGCCATGATTTTAGCACCGCCTGCCTAACTAGCTAGAGATAGGGTTCAGGGAGCCAGAGGTAGGGGTCAGTCCGCTAGAGGTGGAGGTCATGCCATTAGAGGTGGAGGCTAGGCTGCTACAGGTGGAGGCCAGCCAGTAGGAGGTCGTCCCAGGGATATGGTTCTGGGTGGTGGGGCCTAGCCCAGATGTTATGTTTTGCCGATCAAGCATGAGGTTGAGTCCTCCGATGAAGATATCACATGTACTATTATGGTTTGTAGTAGAGATATTGCAGTTCTATTTGATCCATGGTCTACATACTCCTATATGTCTTCTTATTTTGCTTCGTATATGGTTATGCCTCGTGATTCTTTGAGTGCTCCCATCGATGTTTCCACGCCGGTAGGTGATTCTATTGTTGTAAATCATTTCTATAGTTCATGTGTGGTTGTTATTGAGGGTCTTGAGACTAGTGGAGATCTCTTATTTCTCGATATGGTGGATTTCGATGTCATTTTAGGGATGGATTGGTTGTCACCTTATCATGCTATATTGGATTGTCACGCCAATACTGTGATCTTAGCATTGCTGGGGTTGCCTCGACTGGAGTAGAGATGGACTCCTGGTCATACTACCAGCAGGGTTATCTCTTATATGAATGCTCTACATATGGTTGAGAAGGGGTGTTTGGCTTATTTGGCTTATGTTCGTGATTCTAGTGCTGAGGTTCCTTCTATGGATTCTGTGCCAGTTGTTTGGGAGTTCCCCGAGGTATTTCCCACCGACCTACTAGGGATGCCACCCGATAGGGATACCGACTTCTGCATTGATTTGGCTCCGGGCACCCAACCCATTTCTATCCCGCCATACCGTATGGCCCCGCCAAAATTGAAGGAATTGAAGGAGCAGTTGCAGGATTTGCTTGAGAAGGGCTTTATTAGGCCTAGTGTCTCGCCCTGGGGTGCACCGGTGTTGTTTGTTAAGAAGAAGGATGAATCGATGAGGATGTGCATAGATAATCGGTAGTTGAACAAAGTCACCATCAAGAACAAGTATCCATTGCCGGGGATTGATGATTTGTTTGATCAGCTTCAAGGTGCCAAGGTATTTTCGAAGATTGATTCTGGCTACCATCAGTTGAGGATTAGGGTATTTGATGTCCATAAGATGGCTTTCGCACTCGGTATTGGCATTATGAGTTCCTAGTGATGTCATTCGAGTTGATAAATGCCTCAGCAGCATTTATGGATTTGATGAATCGGGTGTTCAAGCCCTATCTAGATTCCTTCGTGATTGTTTTCATTGATGATATTTTGATCTACTCCCGCAATCGAGAAGAGCATGGGCAGTATCTTCGAGTTATTCTTCAGACTCTAAGAGACAGTTAATGGTATGCTAAGTTTTCGAAATGTGAGTTTTGGTTGAGTTCAGCTGGTTTCTTGGGTCACGTTGTATCAGCAGAGGGTATTTAGGTGGATCCTAAGAAGATTGAGGCAGTTAAGGACTCGCCTAGACCCACATCAGCTATAGAAGAATTATCCAGCTCATGATTTGGAGCTAGAAGCCATTGTTCACATGTTGAAGATTTGGAAGCATTATTTATATGGCATGTCATGTGAGGTGTTCACGGACCACAAGAGTTTGTAGTAATTGTTCAAGCAGAAGGAGCTAAACTTGAGGTAGAGAAGGTGGTTGGAGCTATTGAAAGACTATGATATCACCATCTTGTATCATCTTGGGAAGGCCAATGTGGTGGTCAGTGCTTTGAGTAGGAAGTCAGCTAGTATAGGTAGCCTTGCATATATTCCATTTGGGGAGAGACCAATTTCTTTGGATGTTCAGGCTTGGCCAACTAGTTTGTGAGGTTGCATGTCTTTTATCTCAGCTGTGTTCTAGCTTGTATAGTCGCTCGGTCTTCATTATTTGAGCGTATCAGGGAGCGGTAGTAAGATGATCCTCATTTGCTTGTCCTTAGCGATACAGTGCGACACAGAGGTGCCAAGCAGGTTACAATTGGAGATGATGGAGTTCTGAGGATGCAGGGTCGAGTTTGTGTGCCTAATGTGGATGGACTACATAAGTTGATTCTAGAGGAGGCCTATAGTTCCCAGTATTCTATTCATCTGCGCGCTACCAAGATGTATCAGGACTTGCGGCAGCATTATTGGTAGAGAAAAATGAAGAAGGATAATGTTGCATATGTAGCTCGGTGTTGAATTGTCAGTAGGTAAAGTACAAGCGAGACCTGGTGGTTTGTTCCAGAAGATTGAGATTCCTGAGTAGAATGGGAGCGTATCACTATGGACTTTGTTGTTGGACTCCCACGAACTCAGAGGAAGTTTGATGCGGTATGGGTCATTGTTAATAGGCTGACTAAGTCAGCGCATTTCATTCCTGTGGTAGTTTCATATTCTTCAGAGCGGTTAGCTGAGATCTATATCTGGGAGATCATTCATCTCCATCGTGTGCTCATGTCTATCATTTCTGATCAGGGTACGAAGTTTACCTCACATTTCTAGAGGGCAGTTCAGCGTGAGTTGGGTACGCGGGTCGAGTTGAGCACAACATTTCATCCCCAGACGGATGGACAGTCCGAGTGTACCATTCAGATTTTGGAGGATATGCTCCGCGCCTGAGTTATTGTCTTTGGAGGTTCTTGGGATCAGTTTTTGCCGTTAGCGGTGTTTGCCTACAACAACAGCTATCAGTCAAGCATCCAGATGGCCCCTTATGAGGCATTATATGGTAGACGGTGACGATAGCCTATTGGGTGGTTTGAGCCGGGGAAGGTTCGGTTGTTGGGTACAAAATTGGTACAGGATGCCCTGGATAAGGTTAAGATTATTCATGATAGGCAGCTTAGTCCAGCAAAAAGAGTTATGCTGACCGTAAGGTTTATGATGTGGCATTCAAGGTCGGAGAGCGAGTGTTGCTTCGGGTGTCGCCCAGGAAGGGCGTGATGAGATTTGGAAAGAAGGGCAAGTTAAGACCTAGGTTCATCGGACCTTTTAAGATCTTTGATTGAGTGAGAGATGTGGATTACAGACTTGCATTGCCGCCGGGTTTATCAACTGTACATCCAGTGTTTCATGTGTCCATGCTTCGGAAGTATCACGGTGATCCATCCCACGTATTAGACTTCATCATTGTCCAGTTGGACAGGGATTTGAGATATGAGGAGGAAACGGTTCAGTATTTCGAGGCCTTGAAGACCTCTTGTTTTAGAATCCAACTCCGTATTTTGAGGCCTTGAAAATCTCATTTTATCTCTTCTCGATTTGTGTGTACAGTCCGGGCGCGTTTTCTGAAAGCCTCTATGTGAAATTTGAGAAAAAAATTGAATTTAGCCTTTAATATTAATTAAAGTTGACTTCGGTCAATAGTTTTGGTAAACGAACCCCGACCCGTAATTTGACGGTCCCGTAGAGTTCGTAGTAAAATATGGGCGTATGCCCGGAATTGAATTCCGAGGTCCCTAGCCCGAGAAATGAATTTTTGAAGAAAATTGTTAACTGAAAATATAATAGTTTTTGGAAATTGAATAATGTTTGGTATTGTTGGTATCGGGCCTGTATTTTGGTTTTGGAATCCGGTACAAGTTTAATATGGTATTTAAGTCGTGTATGTGAAATTTGCTGAGAATCAGAAGTGATTTGACGTGATTCGGACGTCCGGTTGTGAAAATAGAAATTTCAAGTGTTCTTAAGGAAATCATGAGTTTTGGTATTAAATGCGTTGTTCAAAATGTTATTTTGGCGGTTTGATTGCATGAGCAAGTTCATATGATGTTTTTAGACTTGCTTGAATGTTTGGTTTGGAGCCCCGAGGGCTCAGCTGCGTTTTGGATAGGCTACAGATTGTTTAGAACTTAGAAAATATAGCTGGAGCATCTAGTTTCTGTAGCAAGCCTCTGATCTCGAAATTGCGAGATTAGGCATCGCAAAAGTGATGTAGGCAGCTACCGCAAATGCGAGATTTGCTTTGTTAATGCAAAGAAGCCTAGGCCAGCTTAGTTCTCGCAAATGTGAGATTTACTTCGCAAATGCGAAGAATGTCCAGGAAGGCTAGTAGTCGCAAATGCGACATAATGGTCGCAAATGCGAAGGCAACAGAAATTGCAAAGGGTCTCATTCGCGATATGCTTCTCGCAATTGCGAGCTTCGCAAATGCGAAGCCCCAGTCACAATTGCGACATCTGCAGCTGTTAAGTTGGGACTTAGACGGGATTTTTACACATTTTTCAATTCTCTCGAACCCTAAACCTCCATAGGCAATTTTCCAAACACCCAAACTTCTCTAAATTATAGGTAAGTGATTTCTAACTCATTTCTTTCAATATATTTCATCTTTTTACAAGATTTCATCACAAAATCTAGGGATATTTATGGGAAAATTGGGTGTTTGGGTAGGATTAAGGAATTTTGAAATTTTTGGATTTGGACCTCAATTTGAAGTTGGATTCCAAAACCAATTGTATATCCGGGCTCGGGGGGTGAATGGGTAATCGGGTTTTGGTCTAAACTTCGAGTTTTGACCAAACGGGCCTAGGTCAATTTTTGCCTTTTTGGGAAAAATGTTGAGAAATCTATAATTATGCATTGGAATTGGTTTCTTTATCCTTTATTGATGTATTAAGTTAATTATGGCTAGATACGAGTGAATTGGTGGTGGAATCGAGAGGTAAAGCGGTGATTGAGCTTTGACATACCCGTTGGTTTGAGGTTAGTGTTTAGTCTATCCTTGACTTGAGGGATTAGGGATCCCCAACCTTTTTCTATGTGAAATTCCATGTGTGTGGCGTATAGGTGTGGTGACGAGTACCTATCCGCCACCAAATTATCATTTGTAACTTGCTCCCTTCCCCGTTTCCTAATATACTGTTTTCTTGTCTTAATTGCTACTTGCTCATAATTGTTTCCATGTGTAATTGCATCATATTAACTGTTGTTTCCTCTATTGATGTACAAATTATTTCATAGTTTCATTTTTACTACCTCGTTGGTTGAAGTTGGTTGTTGGACCTTCTTGGTTTACTTTGGTTGGTCTTGCTGAGTAGTTTTAACTGTTGAAGTTTCGTAATGGCATAGACTTCCCGTTGTTATAATTTGAGATATAGATGTTGTGGAAGGTTTTAAGTTAAATTGTGAAATGCATGTTCTTGTGTGGTGATTGGTACTAATATGTCGAGATCGGGTTGCACGACGCAACAGGTGAAATAAGGGTGAAATTTGATTTTTTGGTGGGATCGAGTTGCACGCCGCAACAAGAGGAATAAGGGTGATATGTATTGAGGAGTAATAAGGATGGACTGGTGGGATCGGTTTGCACGCCGCAACAAGGAGTAATAAGGGTGAATATTGATACTGTTATTGTTATATGGTGGGATCGGGATGCACGCCGCATCAGTTATTGTTTTTGTATTCATTTCTGCTGAAGTTCATTACTGAGATGTTGATACTCCCTAAGGATTGGTTATAATTGAGTACTGATAGAACGGATGGTTTCCGTATTCATTTAATGCAAGTTTTTGTTATATTTCATTCTGTATTTCCTTTCCGTTTTAGTATAATCTGTTGTAGGTTGTATATAATGTTATGCCCCGACGTAGCCTCGTCACTACTTCGTCGAGGTTAGGCTTGGCACTTAGTAGTACATGGGGTCGGATGTACTAATACTGCACTCTACACTTCCTGTACAGATTTTGGAGCTAGTGGCTGATCAGAGTTCGAGGTTGCTGCCTTTAGTCCACAGGAGACCCAAGGTAGTCTTGTAGACGTCTGCAGGCCCTGGAGTCCCCTTCTATCTTTACTGCATTCTGTTTTACTTTTCCTCTAAGAGATGTATGCTTTTCTTTCAAACCAATATTTGTAGTATTCGTAGACTGATCATGAGTTATGACACCAATTTTTGGGTGGAATTTATTACGGCTTTTGTTATTAGGATAAAGATAATCTTTTAAATTGTGTTCTTCCACATTTATTTCTGCTGATTTACTTTTGTTAAGTTTTAATTATTAAAAGATAAAGGAAAAAAAGGTAAAATATTTTGTAACGTTGGCTTGCCTAGCGAGTACAATGTTAGGCACCATCACGATCCCGACGGTGAAAAATTCAGGTCGTGACAAAGGTACACTATAATTTATTTAGAGAAAAAAAAGTAAAAAGTATTCATTTGAAAAGGAGTAAAAATGAATTGGATCAAATTTAGAAAAACAATAAAAAAAATATAATTTGAAGAAAAAAGAAATAAAATAAAATTAAGGAGAAAAAAAAATATAATGTGAAAAAAAAAGAATGGAATCATAAAAGGAGAAAAAGAGAGAAAATTTTAAAAAGAAAAAGGAGAAAAAAAAAGAAGGCGATAGAAAAGAAAGGAAAAAAAGGGGAGATAAAATAGGGATTAGGTGGTTAATATTGGAGTTGGAAATTAAAATATGCATAATGGTAATTATTTAATAGTTAGAACAAGGGTAATTGTTTTATCAACGTTTGAAAATATTTTTAGGCGTAAAAAGAAGTTACTGCCTGTCTAAGTGGTATTCAAGCTTCTATCAATTATCCAACGAGTACCTTCTTACATAACCTAGAAAATTCATTAACATTAGAATTTAATAATATTCTCAAGCTTGAGGAAGATTTTTGGAAGTTAAAATCACAAATTTATTGGTTAAATGATGGTGATGTCAACACCAAATTCTTCCACCTTAGTACTCTAATCGTAGACGATATAATCATATAATTGCGCTTCAAGATATAGGGGCAATTGGATAACTGACCCTCATCGGGTTAAAGATTACATTACACAATACTACCATCGTTTTTTCACAACTAAAAAAACAAATTCTAGTAGAAGAACCGTGCTACAACCTTTTAATATATTAACACGACATGAACAGTCTTGTTTATCATCTCCCTTATAAGATTCTGAAATTCGTAATGCTCTTCATTCCTTTAAACCTCCGAAGGCTCCTGGCCCAGATGATCTACACCCACTATTTTATCAAAAATATTGGCATATCATAGGCAACTCAGAAAATATTTCTGTCATAAAGTATTCTTGAACCATTAAATTGATCCTTCAATTAATACAACCTTCATTTGTTTAATTCCTAAGAATACAAATGCATCCACTATATCACAATTTCGACCTATTAGTCTTTATAATACGATCTATAAGATTATTACAAAAATTATAGTTAATAGATTAAAACCAGTTCTGGAACATATTATTCATCTAACTCAATCTAGTTTCCAGAAAAATCGGAGAGCAGCTGATAATGCTATTGTTGTACAAGAAATCATTAATAGATTTCAAAAATTGAAGGGTAACAATCTAAATATGCTTCTAAAGTTGGATCTTGAAAAAGCGTTTGATAAATTAGAATGGCCTTTCATTTATCAAACGTTACACACTTTAAATTTCCCTCCAACTTTCATTACTTTAATAATGTCTTGTATAACAATAACTACTACTTCCATTTTGATTAATGGAACCCCTACTGATTATTTTATACCCGCCAGAGGCATTCGACAAGGGGATCCCCTATCCCCCTATCTGTTTATTTTATGCTTAGAAATGCTTTCGCGGAAAATAAATATTGTAGTTGATTATAATATTTGGCAATCAATTTCAATTGGTAAAAAGGGACCTCAATTATCACATTTATCTTTCGCCGATGATATTATTTTGACATAAAAAATCACTACTAACTCATGTCAATCCATAATTAACACTATCACCCAATTTACACAACAATCTGGGCAAACTATCAATTTTGAGAAATCAAAAATTTTCTTTTCCAGAAATTGTGTTGCTAATATCAGAACTTCCATCTTACAAAATTTTCACATGACTGAGGGCAAACATTTTGGCAAATACTTAGACTTTCCTATATTTATTACAAAGCCTGCCAAAAGAGATTACCAATTTTTAATTGACAATTTTAAAGCTAAATTGGCTGGTTGGAAAATAATTTTTTTACCAAAAGCAGGAAGGACAACTTTAATTCGTTCAACCTTAAATAACCTTCCTAATCACCTTATGCAATATATTAAACTACCTTCTTATATTATTTCATCTCTAAATGGCTATCAACAAAATTTTCTATGGGGCACCACTCCTCATAAGAAAAAGTTACATTTAATTAAGTGGTCTAGCGTTACACAACCTTTAGACCAAGGGGTGTTAGGAATACAAAATCTTAGTACCAAAAATCAAGCTTTGCATGCAAGTTACATGGAGGCTATTCCAAAATCCTAACCACTTATGGGCTCAACTGTTATTACATAGCTATCTAAGGCCACCCAGCTTCATCAAACAAAAAGTATCCTCAACATGGCATAATATTATGAAAGGTTGGACCAACTGTTGTTTAGGGTATAAATGAAATCTAACAACTTTACAACATGTAAAATTTTGGACTGATCCCTGGATAACTGACAATTCTGTGTTTTGTAACAATATCTCTGGGACCCTCCCCCAAAATGAGGACAAAAAATTAGTTTCCGATTACTACTATAATCATAAATGGCATTTGGATAAATTACCATTTATATTACCTCCTTACTTAGAATTTTCAATCACTGATATCTATATACCAATTGTGCCCACAACATATGATGAACTATACTGGGCAATTACACCAAATGGGATATTCTCTATCAAATCAATGTATAATTCTATCACAAATTGCTTAAACCAAATACCCACAACTCCACTCATTAGCTATAAGTGGATTAGGAAACTACATATTCCACCTAAAATTTCTTTCTTATTATGGTTAATCTGTCATGCAAGACTTCTTACAGCTATTTATCTACATAGATTAGGTATTATTACTTCATCTATATGTCCGCAATGTCATAAGGAACCTGAAACATTAAACCATATTTTCCTTGAATGTCATAATACCATTGAAATTTGGTCTGTTGTTAATATCTCAACTACACAACACCATTCTCCTACTCAAGTTGATAGTATTACTTGGTTATACAACTTCATGCATAACCAATCTTTCTCCACATATCGTAATATTTCATCTTCCATAATCATACCCTTTGCCTTGTGGAACCCATGGATTATACGAAATAAAAACTCTTTTGAAGGTCAAAAACTTCAATTACATATACCTTTATTATTCAAACAGGCTGTTGAATTCTATTATCTAACTAATCCAACATCAGGAACTCATTCCTTACTACCTCGTTATATCAAATGGCATCCACCAAACCCCCATATTTTAAGTTAAACATTGATGGATCTTCCTCCTACTCCCACAACAAATTTGGTATTGGTGGGTTGTTTCGAAATCAACATGGAAAATGGATTATAGGTTTTGCAGGAAGATCATAACATGGGACAAGTGTTCAGACAGAATTGTTGGCACTACTCATGAGACTAAAAATTTCTATCCAATAGCATCTCACACCATCGATCATTGAAACAGATGCGACCGCAATACTCGGTATGTTAACTTCACCTACAATGCAATACATTAATTTAATTAATGATTGCAGGTTGTTACTTCTACAGCTGGATAGTCCACTAATTCAAAGCATCTACAGAGAGCAAAATTTTGTTGCAAACTGTCTAGCTAAATATGGAGCCATCATGCAGAAGATAGTTATATCCTGTTTGGAAGTCCTCCACCTTTTGTCAAGCCTTTTTACCAGCAAGATCATGTTGGAATGCTTAGACAAAGAATGATAAAATCACCATCTATGGTGTGTAATAGTAGTACATTACCTAGTACTGTCTCTAGTAGTAGTAGTGTTGTAGTTCTTAATCATGCTTTTGTTTATGGTAATGGTTCCCGTAAGGGGGACATAGTAGCCAACTCTACTTATGTAAAAATGATGCAAAACATGCATCTTAACAGCTCTTATGTACATGTTTAATTATCTATAATTAATTAATATATATATATATATATATATATATATATATATATATATATATATATATATATATATATATATATATATATATATATCCTTTATACACTAAATACACTAAATACAATTTCTTTAAAATTTATTAAAAAGAATTACAATAACAACAACAATATACCCAGTGTAATCTCACATAGTGGGGTCTGGGAGGATAATATATACGCAAATTTTACCTCTACCCTTTGTGTGGTAGATTGTTGTTTCAAAAAAGAATTTTAACAACTTTTAAAAAATTAAATAAATGTAATATATTTTTTATCTTTTATTTTTAATTTTTTACCTTTTAATTAAATCATACAACTTCTCATTATGTATCTTGAAAATACGATTGCGTCAATCAAAACTCAATCGCGTAAATTCAAAATCAACTCACATTTTCTCTCACCTAAACCATGTTTATATTATTAAAAATTTTAAGTTTTTCGATTTGTCAATTTCTCTCTTCATTGCTGAAACACCCGGCCAGTCATCTCATGAGTTACCACTCTGTTTTTCCCTATTTTAGCTTCTTTACACTTCGTTATCCGTGTTTTATGTGATCGGGTTGATTAGTTCGAGTTCGGAGAGGATTTGGTAAAAAATGAGACACTTAGTCTCTTTTAAGAAGGCTTAAGTTGGAAAAGTCAATTGGATGTTGACTTATGTGTTAGAAGGTTCGAAAGTGAGTTCCGATGGATCGGTTAGCTTCGGGAGGTGATTTTTGACTTAGGAGCGCGATCGGAATGGGTTTTGGAGTTGTAGAGAAGATTTAGGCTTAAATTGGTGAAGTTGATATTTTGGCGGTTCCGGTTGATAGTTGAGATTTTGATATAGGGGTCGGAATGGAATTCCGAGAGTGACAGTAGCTTTGTTATGTCATTTGGGATGTGTGTGCAAAATTTTAGGTCATTCAGACGAGATTTGATAGACTTTTTGATCGAAAGCATAATTTAAGAGTTCTTAGGCTTGAATCCCCTGTTAAATTAGTGATTTAATGTTGTTGTGAGCATCCCGAGGTTTTGAACAAGTTTGAATGATATCATGGGATGTGTTGGTGCAATTGGTTTGGAATTCTAGGAGTTCCGGGTAGGTTCCGGGATGTTTTAGGCCAAAATCATAGTTGTAGCAGGTCCAGAAAGGTTGCAGGCCTCGGAACCCACCCGCGCAGACCGTACAAAAGGAAGTGCGGCCGCGGTATGTGCTGTGCGGACCATACAAAATGAAGTGAGGCCGCGATGGTTTTGTGCGGGCCGCGGTGGTTTTGTGCGAATCGCGGTGCTTTTGCGCGGACCGCGGTGGTTTTGTGTAGACCGCGGAGGCTGAGATCTGAGGGGTACTCTATAAATACGAGGTTTTGGGTTTTATTTGATATTTTGACCTACAGAGCTCGGATTTTGGCAATTTTTTGAAGGTTTTTCAAGAAATTCATCAGGGTAAGTGATTCTAACTCAGATTTGGCTAGAGTACATGAATCTATCATTGAATTCATCATTTAATTCATGATTTGGGATGGAATTTGGGAAGAAAATTGTGAAATCTTTCAAAAATGTAAAATGATGATTTGAAGGACCAAATAGTATCGGAATTTTCATATGGTTAGACTCGTGAGAGTATAAGGATTCGAGTTTTCTGAATTTTGTCAAATTCCGAGATGCAAGCCCAAAGGTCGGGTTTGACCAAAT
This sequence comes from Nicotiana sylvestris, assembly GCF_000393655.2. NCBI lineage: Eukaryota > Viridiplantae > Streptophyta > Magnoliopsida > Solanales > Solanaceae > Nicotiana > Nicotiana sylvestris. The sequence continues at coordinate 92,543,986 of NC_091068.1, read as the reverse complement.
TCTAGAATTTTGTGGTAATTCGATTGTTTTCGCTTGGGCTTTGTTCCTTTAGCCTATTGTGATGTATTTGTTCTGATTTTGGATAGATTCGACGCGCGTGGAGGCCGATTCAAGGGGCAAAGGCGTCGCGAGATAGAGATTTAGCCGGTTCGAGGTAAGTAATGAATGTAAATGATGTCCTAAGGGTTTGAAACTCCGGATTTGCACATCGTAGTGCTATATTGAGGTGAGACACACGTTTGATGATGAGTGTGGGGTCATTTACTATTGGGGATTGTGACTTGGTCCGTCCCGAGTGATGTTTTTACCGCGTATTTTGGTTGAAACTTATTTGTTCTCATCAATGTTTGAACTAACTGCCATATTTGGGCTTCGTGCCAATTATTTGAACCCTCCGAGGAGTTTTATCACTATTTCCTCACTGTTTTGACTTACTACTTGAACTCAGTCGTACCGTTTTCCACTGTTTTACAACTCAGCCACTTTTTACTCAGTTTTGAAACTAAAATGATATATTAAATGATATTTTGGGCTGAGAACTACTGTTTTACTAATGCCCAAGGGGCTTATATGATTTCTGGATTGAGTACGGCCAAGGGTCAGATGTGAGGATACTATGGGATCGGGCTGCGCGCCGCAGTAGTGTTATACTGATATTGATATGAGGCCGAGGGCATAGATTTGATTCCACGAGATGACTTGATATTGCGCTTGGGCCGTAAGGGGCCCCTCCCGGAGTCTGCACACCCCCTTTGAGCGTCGTCGATGATAAATGTATCGATCGGGCTACACGCCGCAGTGGGTACTATAGGGTACTGTACTATGTATTGATTTTCTTTATATGTCTGTCACTTAATTGCTTATTTATTGTAGCATTTCCATATTTCGTTTCCATTGGTTTATTGCTTTTATATTACTTGTTTAAAATGCCGCATTATAGATTACTCTGTGTTTCTCCGTAATTTCTTATTTTCAGTTATTTATGCTTATTACTCACTGGGTCGGAGTACTCACATTACTCCCTGCACCTTGCATGCAGATCCAGGTGCATCTGAGGCTGAGTGAGGATTTTCAGTTGGCATCGCATATCTGGAGCATCGAGGTAGCTGCATGGCGTCCGCATCCCTGATCTCTCCTTTCTATCCTTTTGTTTTATCCGCATTCCCTAGATTGATATGTATTAGGGTGATAAACTGGTATTAGAGGCTCAGACTTGTGACACCGGATCTATATGGGCTATGTAGTAGTAGTTTTATCATTTGAAACTCCGCCTATTTAACTCTGGTTTCAGACTTTTAATGGTGTTTTGGTAATTTAACTGTGTTAGCTAATAATGAACTATATAAGAAAAGGGTTGAGGTTGTTAATTAGTCAGGCTTTCCTAGCAGTGTGTTGGGCGCCATCACGACCGGGGTTGGGGCTGTGACATTACCCCTAATCAAGCTAGAAATATTGAAGAGTGAAAGACAGTGCAATTCCCTAAACATAGAAGTTCTTTTCCAAAGGTTCCTTTTGAGGCAAATGCATCAGATTTGGAGGTTAACCATGCTACTCCTCTGGCTGCTTCAGGTAAGTATGCCTATCCAACTCCTAATAATCTTCCATTTACTAAACTCTCTATTAATAGTACTAACTCCCATCTTAACACCCCTACTAACTCTAAAAATACTATAACACCTATCATTACTACTAATCAATTTGCTACTCTAATACAAACGAGACTGAACAAGCCAAATCATCTTAGTGCACCACTAGAACAAACTCACATTAATGCTCCACTTGAACAAAATTCACTACCTACAGCCCTTTGCACTCACGTGGAAATTGAGTCGGCTAACTTACCACATGAGCCAATACAAAGCCATGCAAATAACCACGATAGGCTCCCCCACATGCAAACCACATCCCTTGGTCTAACTAATCATTGCCCCTTACCACAAGAAGACATAATACATTCTCTACCCATTCACCCCTTGATCGGATTAACCACACCAAAGCCAAACCCTATACCTCCCATGAAACTAGGGCATAATGAGTTATACACCCCTAAAAACCACTTTGACACACAACAAGCACATCGGTCATTCCCACCGCCCAAACCTCCCACACAACTGACTTCATCTTCCACTCAGTCAAAGCCAGCCCCTCCAATTACCAATAAATCTACTACCATATTTACTCCTTCATCTCAATCCATCAATCTACGAAATGTTTTCCCCCAACTTAAGATATCTTCGTCGACCACAGAATACACTAAGGCAGCCCCATCACCGTCTACACCACCAGACTCTATACACTCCATTCTCTCATCCACCATCACACCTAATCATGGAACCAAATACGATCATCTACACAGCACACACTCCACATGCACCAACACAACTCACCTCATGGTTGGAGACGGGGAGGATCATGCACTAACCTTCACAATGGAAGTGAATCACCAAGAGGTGACCATCTTAATAAATCATCCAAGGGACCTAGCACAGATTATAGCGGAAGGCATGTAGCTAGGGACGGAGATTTACGGGAGATATCATTGGTCCATGATGCAAGCCCACTACCTCGCTCCATATCAACTCATTCCTCTACCAACCCTATACTGGGATCCATTACATCTCCATCCCCACCTTTTTCAACTGCCCTTCTATCCCCCACCCACTCCGAACACCCCATGGATTCAACCCTACACAACTCCACCATCAAATACCCCACTGATTACTCCACCAACACGAGCTCCCTCACCAACCAACTCACCACCTCATGCTCCCAATCCAGTAGAACCAGACCCCAACTTCTAGGCAGAACTAGAAGCAGCCCTCGTCTACAACAAGGAAACACAGCCAGTTCACTCATGTCTCGACGACATCAGAGTCTTTGTCCAGAAGGAGGAGTACAAAAGAAAGATCTACATAAGGTGCCCCCAGAATCTCCTCAAAGCATCATTCAGGATAAGGCCCACTACCAATCCCGACGTAGGCAAATATGCCATGCTTCTACTTCCAACATTTCTACTTTGTCTAGGGCATTCCAGGTATCAGCGGATTACTTCACTTGATAACCTTATCCATATGAATTTTATTATCTGGAATTGTAGGGGTGCACAGTCAGCAAATTTTCGAAGGAATTTCCGCTCATTATTGGACTATAATAGACCATCTTTGATTGTTCTATTAGAGACTCATTGCCAAAGCCACCAAACTGTTAAGGAGGATTTTAATTTTAATGGCTTAATTGAAGTTGCTGTTGTTGGACAATCAAGAGGGATTGCTATTTTGTGGCTTTCAGATATAATCCATGTGGAACAAGGGGCCATTACCTCGCAGGAAATTCATTGTCACATACAGGTTCTCCCTTTCCCATTTATGTTCTTATTTACAGCTATCTATGCTAGCAATGATTTAGCTAATAGACAAATATTATGGAAGAATATCATGCATGTATACGACCATTATAAGGGCCCTTGGTTATTGGGTGGGGATTTTAATGAGATATTGCATGCAAATGACAAGTTTGGTGGTTTACCTATAAATAATTCTAGAGCAAATAAATTATTAGAATGTTTAAATTATTCACAACTTACAGATTTAGGTTATAAAGGTAGTTGATATACATGGACAAATGGTAGGCATAACTGCTTTAATATACTTGAATGAATTAATCGTTTAATGGCTAATTATTATTGGATTAAATAATATCCTAATGCTCTAGTTACACATCTACCTCGTACGCATTCAGATTACTGTCCTCTAAAATTAGAGCTCCACTACTATCCTTTACCTCGATGGAAAGTTTTTAGGTTTGAAATAATTTGGACTACACATCCTACCTTTCTATCTGTAGTCCAACAAGCATGGCTTGATCATGTTTACCTATTACCAGCCATTGATAACTTTACTACTATTGTTACAGAGTGGAATAAATATACTTTTGGTAATCTATTTCAGCAAAAAAAGAAATTAATGGCACGGTTGACTGGTATTCAATCTTCAATTCATTACTCCACTAGATCTTTCCTGCAAAATTTAGAAACTACTTTAACTGTAGAATTTAATAAAATCCTTAAACTTGAGGAGGATTTTTGGAATTAAAGTCACGCATTGACTGGTTAAATGACGGTGACGCAAATACGAAATTTTTCCACCTCAGTACTTTAAATCGTAGAAGAAATAACCATATCACTGCACTTCAAGATCTAGGGGGAAATTGGATTACAGATCCTTATCTTGTTCGAGATCATATTACTTCTTATTATCAACATCTTTTTACTACTCAAAAGATCAGTTCTATTCCTAACTATCATTTACAGCCTTGCAATATCTTAACAATGACTGATCAAGAAGCTTTAACTAAACCATTGCAAAATTATAAAATTACTAATGCTATTAACTCTTTCAAACCACAAAAGTCACCAGGCCAGATGGTCTTATCCCTTATTTTATCAACAATACTGGCATATCATTGGTGACTCTATCAAACACTTTTGTCACAAAGTTTTTTCTGAACATAAGATTGATCCTTCTATCAACACCACCTTCATTTGTTTAATTCCTAAACTTAAAATAACATCCACAATAGATAAATTCCGACCTATTAGTCTTTGCAACACAATCTATAAAATTATTACTAAAATAATTGTCAACCGGCTCAAACCTATTTTGGATAAAATTATAAACCCAACACAATCCAGTTTCCAGAAAAACAAATGAGCAGCGGATAATGCTATCATTGTATAAGAATTAATTACACATTTTAGAAAAATGAAAGGTAGCAATCCCAACATGCTCTTGAAGTTGGACCTTGAAAAAGCCTTTGACAAATTAGAATGGTCGTTTATTTATAATACTTTGATAACCCTTAATTTCCCACTTTCTTTTATACAACTTATTATGTCTTGCATAACCACTAGTACAACTTCTATTTTAATAAATGGTAACTCTACTGACTACTTCACACCAACAAGGGAAATTCGACAAGGGGATCCTTTATCCCCTTACTTATTTATTTTATGCTTGGAAATATTTTCTAGGCAAATCCATGCATCAATGGATTATAAGATATGGCTTCCAATATTATTGGGCAGTAAAGGGCCTCAGTTATCATACTTATTCTTTGTCGATGATATTATACTCACTTCTAAAATAACTGATCATTCATGCCAAGCCATAGTCAATACTATTGCATATTTTACTTACCATTCGGGACAAACTATAAATTTTGATAAATCTAAAGTATTCTTCTCTAATAACTATTCTCCACAATTAAAGCAAGATGTTAGCAACTGTTTCAAGATGAATGAAGGGAAGAATTTTGGCAAATACTTGGGCTTTCCCATTTTTAATAATAAACCCTCAAAGCATGATTATCAATTTCTTCTGGATAATTTTAAGAATAAATTAGCATGATGGAAAACTCACTTCTTATCAAAAGCAGGGTGGATTACTCTAATTCGTTCTACTTTAAACAAGCTTCCAAATCATATTATGCAATACATAATACTCCCTACTTATATTATCTCTTCTCTCAACCGTTATCAGCGTAACTTCCTCTGGGGAACAACTTTAGACAAGAGAAAAAACCATCTCGTAAAATGGGCAACCATTACACAACCTCTCGCACAAGGAGAGCTAGGAATACAAAACCTATCTACCAAAAATTAGGCATTACATGCAAGCCTTGCCTGGAGGTTATTTAATAACACTACTCAACTCTAGGCACAGGTTTTACTTCATAATTATATATGCCCTTCACACTTGATTTAAAAACAAGTGTCTCGAAGTTGGTGAAACATAATACATGGCTGGTCATTTTGTGCTTTAGGTTATAAATGGAACCTGACAACAGGACATCATGTTAATTTCTGGAAAGATCCTTGGATTAAAAATAATACTTTCCTTTGAAATTGCGTCTCTGGTCCCTTGCCTCAATTTGAGATTAACAAAACTGTTTCAGAATATTATTACGATCATCTATGGCATCTTAATAAATTACCTTTTTGCTTACCTCCCCATTTACAGAATGACATCACTAATATATACATGTCATTTGCCCCTATAACTTATGATCAACTATATTGGTCTCTAACACATGATGGCATATTTTCAGTAAAATCCATGTACAATGCCATCCATAATAATGAGACTCATATAACTACTATTTCGCCTATTGACTTTAAATGGATTTGACAGTTGCATGTTCTCCCAAAAATTTCTTTGTTTTTATGGTTACTATGTCATGATCACCTTCCCACCAATGACTATCTTATGCGCTTAGGTATTCTAAACTCTTCTACTTGTTCACAGTGCCATATGGCTCCTGAAACTTCACAGCATATTTTCTTAGAATGCCATGTAGTTGTACAATTGTGGGCTTAGTTTAAGATGTCACCTAGTAATACACACTCACCAGTAACTACTATTCGTTGGTTAAATCTTTTTATAAATCAACAGTCAACTTACCAATACCATACTCTTCCTAATACCACTCTTATACCCTTTGCCCTTTGGGAGCTTTGGCTTATCCGGTATAAAAATACCATGGAGCATAAGAACACACTTTTGGATACAGCTATTTTTCTCAATAAGGCAGCATAATTTTGTTACATCACAAATCCCATTAAGAATAACTGTGCCAAAATACCTCTTTACATCAAATGGCACCCTCCAAATAATTTCTCTTACAAGCTTAACATTGACTGCTCATGCTCTCTTCAACATAATACCTATGGTATTGGTGGTATATTTCATAATCATCTAGGACACTGGATTATCGGATTTGCTCATGGGCTTAAAACTTACTGTGCAAAAGAAACTCATACCTCTCACTATTGAGACAGTTGCACAAGCCTTACTAGGTATGTTTCATCACAATACAATATAAAATACTAACATACTTAATGATTGCAGGTTACTACTTAGACAGCTGGATAGCTCCCCTCTACTCAACATTTACAGGGAGCAAAATAGTGTGGTTGACTGCTTGGCGAACTATGGAGCTCAACATGCAACGGAAAGCTGTCTACTTTTTGAAAATTCACCACCTTTTGCTACAACCTACCATGAACAGGATCAATCAGGGATGCTTAGAAGAAGAATGGTTAAACATCAGTCTGTTATGTGTAATACTAGCTCTATGTCTACTTCTGTACTTAGTAACTCTAGTAACGTCCTTAGTAACTCTAGTAGTGTTGGTTCCTATGTAGGGATAGTAGTACTTTCTACTCCTACTGTAAATATGATGTCTCTCAGGCATCTTGTAAACGGCTCTCTTATATGAGCTTAGCTATAATATAAGTATCTTTTTTTCACCAAAAAAGTAAACATATAAATTTTGGCTATTCATTTTGAAAAGAAATATTCAAATGATATTCACCTTCACGATATTCTCACGCAACTAGTAAATATGCAATACTATGACTCGATATTTTAGCTAATCTCAATCTTCATATATACATATATATATATATATATATATATATATATATATATATATATATATATATATATATATATATATATATATATATATATATACTAATTGTCAAACTTTTACTATTAATTTATTAAATTATTTTGAGGGTTAATATTATTAATTAGAAAATTTGACATATGATTTACGTAGTAACTCCCGAACGCTGAGGATAGGCGTGTTTAGGATACACAATTAGACATTTGTGGCGTAAGCCTCACACATTGTAACGACTCGATCGGTTGTTTTGAGCTTTTGTACTTCGCTCGCCAGTTCTCGGGCATGACTATCCCCATGTGATGTATTATTACTTATGTAAATCATCGGTTTTGGTTTTCAATGTAATCGGAATGAATTTTGAAGAACAGTTCTCAGTTTGAAGCTTAAAATTTGAAAGGTTTGATCAAGTTTTTACTTGTTAGTATATGATCTAGGATTGGAATTTTTATGATTTGGTTAGCTCCATTAGGTGATTTGGGACTTAGGAGCATGATTGGAATGTATTTTGGAGGTTCGTGGAATGTTTAGGCTTGAATTGGCGAAATTGGAGTTTTGGCGTTTTCTGGTTGATAGGTAAGATTTTGATATATGGGTTAGAATGAAATTCCGAAAGTCTGAGTAGGTCCGTTGTGTCATTTGTGACATGTGTGCAAAATTTCAGGTCATTCGGACGAGGTTTGATAGACTTTTTGATCGAAAGCAAAATTTGGAAGTTTTTGGAATTCTTAGACTTGAATTAGATGATGATTTGGTGTTTTGATGTTGTTTTGAGCATTCCGAAGGTTGGAAAAAGTTTGAATGATGATATGGGACATGTTGGCATGTTTGGTTGAGGTCCCAAGGGCCTCGGGAGAGTTTCGGGTGGTAAACGGATCAATTTTGGACTTTGGACTTGGCAGTTTTTGCTGGTGTTGTTGCAGACGATTTGTACTTCGCGTTCGTGGTCAGGGACTCGCGTTCGCGAAGGGTGTTCTCTGAGACGGTGAATTTTGTTCTTCGTGTTCGCATTTTTGGTGTCGCGTTCGTGATGTATTGTTTTGTGTTCTTCGCGTTCGTGCTTTGGATGTCACGTTCGCGTAGTTATATCCCCAGTAGGTACCGCGTTCGCATGGCTTGTGTGGCGCACGCGTAGAGAATTTTGGGAGCTGATATTTTTATTCATGGCGGACGCAATGGTCATCCCGCGTTTGCGAAAGAGGAAGCCCGGGCAGCTTTATAAAGTACTCTATTTCAAGGATTTCGGCCAATTTTGCATTTTTGGAGCTATGGAGCTCGGGAGAAGATGATTTTAGAGGGAATTTTTAAAGGATTGACTGGGGTAAGTGTTCTTCACCCAAATTTGGTTAAATACCATAATTTTGTCTTAATTTTTATCATTTAATTTGGGAATTTGGAATGAAAATTTGAGGAAAAATTGGAGAGTTGAATTGGGGATTTAAGGGGCCATTTGAGGTCCGATTTTGATGTTATTGGTATGTATAGACTCGAGGGAGGATGAGGAATCTATTGATATGATTTTTCTCAGATTCCGAGACGTGGGCCCAGGGCCTGGGTTTGGCCAATTTCGGGATTTTTGAGTTAATTCGATTATTTTTGCTTGGGCTTTGTTCCTTTAGCGTGTATTAATGATGTGGAACTGATTTTGGTTAGATTTGGAGCAAATGGACACTGATTCGAGAGGCAAAGGCACCGCAGGCTAGAGTTTGGACCGGATAGAGGTAAGTAATGATTGTAAATACTGTCCTGAGGGTTTGAAACCCCGGATTTCACATCGTTGTGCTATTTTGAGGTGACGCACACGCTAGATGACGAGCGTGGGGTCGTGCACCGTTGGAGATTGTGACTTATTCCGTCCCGTATGACTGTTTAACTACGCATTTGATTGAAAACTGTTTGTTATCATCATGTTCTGGGCTAAATGCTATGTTTGGGCCTCATGCTAACTGTTTTGGACCCTTACGAGACTTTTACTACTTTTTCTAACTGTTTTGACTTAATAATTGTACTTAGTCATGTTGCATTTTTGTAATTTCCTAACTCAACCTTATTTACTAAATTTTGGTACTATAAATGTCATTTGAGCTGAACGCCCTATTTTACTGATAGTCCGAGTGACTTGTGAGGTTGATGGCTGAGAGAGGCCGAAGGCTTGATTGTTAGATTGATGATTGAGATAGACTGAGGGTCTTATATATATATATATATATATATATATATATATATATATATATATATATATATATATATATATATATATATATATATATATATATATATATATATATATATATATATATATATATATATATATATATATATATATATATATATATATATATATATATATATATATATATATATATATATATATATTGGGTTGCACGCCGCAGCGATATAGCGCTTGGGTTGTAGGAGCCCCTCCGGAGTCTGCACACCCCCAGTGAGCGTAGTCGACTATATATATGGATCGGGCTGCACGCTGCAATGGTTATTATATGTTACCTATTGAGCGTGAGTGCTAAGTGTGAGCGTTGATTGATACGAGTTGAGTCATGAGTGACTGAGAGGCTTGCACGATGGGCTATATATACATGTATATGAGTGATGTTTTGCCTAATGGGCATGTTTATGAACTTACTGGTTTCACTACTCCTTAAAGTAGGTTTCTATTGAATATGTTGATCTAATAATTTCACTCATCTTTCGACCGAGCCTCTATTAAAATGGTAAACAAATATTTTTAAACGACTTTCCTTAAACTGAAGTTTTTACCAGGTATTCGGATTTAGTCACTGATTTGGCTTTATACTTCCACTGAGATTTTTAAGTTACGAAATGGTTATAAATTCCTTTTTGCCCGAGAGGTTGTATACGAATTATGTTTTGGCCGAGGGGCTGATTATGCTTTTCATCACTTTCGCTATAAATTTCACTGAACTTCTACTGAAAACTGTTAGAAAGGCATTTTAAAGGATTTTTCCCGAAACGGGACTCGAACGAGATGATTTGATTTGTATCCTGTTTTGGAAATATGTGGTATCCTCTATGGTGCCATGATGTGGTTTACGTGATTTCTTACTACTCAGACTTTATTTACTTTTATTACTTACTAAGTTGGCGTATTCTCATTACTCCCTGCATCTTGTGTGTAGATTCAGGTATTTCTGAGCTCGGTGGCAAGTTCATCGGAGTTAGCAAGGTAGCTGCCTGGCGATCGCAGCCCTGCTTTTCTCCCTCCTTTTCTTCCTTGTGTATTCTTGTGGTTTTCCCGGCCATATTGGTCTTGATGTTTCTAGACAGCTGTAGTAGATGCTCATGACTAGTGACACCCCGATGTTATGCTTGTGTATTTATTCCGCACTATTCTTTTAAATTTTCATCATGAGATTATTGATTAATAAATAGTATAAAAATAACTTTTATTGAATAATGGTTGATTCGGGAGTTGTGTCGGCTGACCTAGTTTCATGATAGGCGCCATCACGACCGGGTCAGTTTTTGGGTCGTGACAAGTTGGTATCAGAGCCTAGGTTACATAGGTCTCACGAGTCATGAGCGGGTTTAGTAAAGTCTCGCGGATCGGTACGGAGACGTCTGTACTTATCCTCGGGAGGCTACAGAACCTTTAGGAAAAATTTCACATTCTTGAATTCTTGTTGTGCGTCCTTGATTCAGCTTGAAATGTAACTCTTGAAATTTCTTCCACACATTCGTATGCGCGCATGAGTGCTCAGTATCAGACATGTATCGATGGCTTGTGATTCCCTGGTCTAGGGGCAAGATGTGATCTCTGTGCGTTGATGTTGGGCCAGTCTGGAGGACTTGAGGCCGGATTTTGCCTAAGGCTTGAGCACTGAAGCGTTGATTGCGTGAGCACGTGCTTTTGGATTTGTATGTCCGATAATGTCCCTATTAGTGGGAGTGATGATTGTATAGCTATGCGATAAGCATGATGTGACTGCGAGATGTGTGCATATGATTTGAACGAGACAAGAAATGTCTGGTTAGGGATAGTAAGAACCATCCGGTGCTTGATTTCCATTGTGATTTGATGTATAGCCCTAGTTGTAGGCCTGTTGAAGGACCTTTTCATGTTGCCTTGTTGGTAAGTGAAGTGGATTTCACATTGTGATATGAGTTCAGACTCAGGAAGATTAAGTAACTATATAATGGTTATGACAGCGGAATGGTATAAAGAGATGTTAGTTTGAGGCGAGGCAGGTAGGCTTTCTCCTGCGGATTGTTCTGAAGTTTGTGTGATCCTTTATGTCGTTTATTGGAAGATCTCTGTTACCAGGGAAATATATGTGTTGCAATTGGAATTTGGGTCGCCTAAGAGAGTGGGCTTGACTGTTATGAGGGTGAAGGCAGGGATTGCAGAAGGTTTAAAGTACTAGATGGTTTGTGTTTCACGAGCTTATGAAGGATTGAGTTTAATTTCACTATGGTATTATGGCAGTAATAGAGTACATGTATTATGAGTTATTGTGTATTTTGACCTATGGTTTTGAGCCAAGTGAGGGAATCTGCTATCGATTAGTTAATTGCATGGTTATGTGCTATGTTGGTTCCAGTTTGAGGCATACTGATGAATCAGTTATGGCTTACGGAGGTTGAGACCAAGGATGGCTTGAGTAAAGTAAGGTTATGTTATGATTTATGGGTATATAAGAATCACAGAATGACTTGAGTTGTTATGAGTAAAGGGCGTATGGTGCATAGAACAGGAAGTTGCTTGGTTGCATTAAGGTGAGGTTACATTCTGCGGTGTCGGAGTGCTAATGGAGCACAGGTCGTCCGGTCCATTTGATCGGTCTAATTGCAGTTTGAGTAGAGTGGAGGGCTGTCAGAGATGGTTCTAATGGGTTCAAGATTTTACATGTAATAATTGGAGATTTTCAGGTAGAGTAGTTGGTTAGAAACTGAGGTTTGCATTGGAGGGTGTCAAGACTTGTGGTATTTCTCTATCAATTAGGAAATTCTATATATTAGTATCAGGAATGCGAAAGTAATGACTTTGGATTCACAGGAAGTTTTGTCAGGGTAGGTATCTTGAATGTGGTGCTTTTGGGAATATTAAGAGAGTATTCAGCGGCTTATGAGCCTTAGATGGTTTGGTTTTATGCTTGGGTCTCGTGTGGTGAGTCTGGGTTGAGGAATTGTGGTGTTATAGCAAGAAGGAGTATCAAGTTGAAGGTAAATCAGAAGAAAACTCGGATAGATGGGATAGCTTGGTTGTAGGTCGGATCGTCATGGTAAGGATATGATTAGTTCTTTGGATGATTTCGAGGTAATAAGTTTCTGCAGGTGTTTTGCGACAATGCTCTTGGGTTTTAGTGGCCTGCGTAGCTTGGTTGAGTTAGAACGACTCAGTCCTGACGGTTTAGTTTTGTGCAAATGGAATTTGGAGAGTTCCTGATGGTTTCTACCACGGTTAGAGATGTATATTTTCTACGAGCATGAGGAGCATGTGATGTATAGTGATTTTCTTCTAGATGGGATCAAATGGAAAGTTCTTGGCTAGTTGAGCATGTAGCTGTTTGTGGCTCGGAAGGGGTTATGAAGTCTTTATATTTATCATAGGATGGCATGGTATATGTGGTATGTTGTGTAGGATTGAAATTTGCATGTGTAAGGTCACGATTCAAATCTAAAAGGAAGGTCATAAATTCTTAGGTGGCACGGGAAGCTTCAGAAGATTTGGGAAATGATATTACTAATTGGTGTGGCTTGATGAGGGTATACGTTTCAGAAAAAGGGAAATGTGATTGAGTTAATGATACTTCATTAGTATTACGACACTCTCTTATTGGAGCGACTGCTGATATTCGAGTTTGCTTGGTGGCACATAAGAATTTTAGGAGTACCTCTCATGGAATGATTGGGTATTAGAGGTATGTTGTATATTCGGACGGTGGAGTTGGGATCGGATATGGTGATTCACGTGCTGTATGGATTTGGAGACTGGGAGTTCCCATAAATAGGTTATTTCGCGGTTACGAACTGTAAAGATGTGGGTAAGCTAGTCAGATGATAGTTTGTGCTATGTTTCAATCATTGTGAACCTTCGGAGGGTTATTTATCTATTGTGGGTGACCAGAGCTGATGTGTGGTTCATTGGTAGGCCCAACATGGATGCATGTTCTGTACCGGGTCGGGATTGTTGACTCCGAACTGTTATTGTTGAGAGATGTGCCATTCGATTGTTGTTGAGCTTATCCGTGTTCTGGAGTGATCTATGAGTTACTCTTCTATGTTATGAGAGGTTATGATTTGTTGGTTATATGCATATATGGTGCGATTCCATTTGAGCTGTATAGCGGAATTCGAGCGAGACAGATAATTGGGCATTGCATGAGTTGTTGCGCATTGGGTATGTTCTTTCGGACTGATATGGCATTTCGTCATTTGCTTCTCCATATTTATGATGATTCACTTTTGGGTGCTAGGTATCAAAGTGTGCTTGCTTGATGATTTTGAGCATGGTGATTTGAGGCGTCTCATGGGAACCAGTGTTTGGATAGGGTCGCGTATTGCGGTGAAGTTATGTCAAGCTATGATCCTTCGGGTTGGATTTGTGTGTTATGTTTCTACCACGTGTGTTGGGTTCTCAGCATTGTGTTGTTGTGATACTGTCGAGCTTGCGGTAGCTCTCTCATTTTAGTCATTCCCATGATTTGAGTATGTTCAGGTTGTTGCTTATTGGTGCGCGGATTGCACGAGTTATGGTTTTAGATGGTATTGATGTGTCATGTCACCAGTATAGTTGTGTTGGATTAGATGAGATCGTTGGGATCTATAATGAATACAAACGGATTCGGTTTCAATGTGTTGGAAGGATAATATTGACGTTCGGCTCAGAAATTTGCTATGGTCCTTGCCAAAGGAGGGGAGCTTCATGAATGGTTGATCTGAGGAATGGTTATGACTTTCTGCGTGTTTCATTCGTCATTGGCAGTATACGGAAGTGTTGGAATGAGGCTTTATTTGATAAGAGGTTTATTAGCGATATTCGGTTCTTTTGAGCAACTGCTACGATTAGAGGTAATCGCTACGAGTGTTTGAGTTATGTGGTATATCATGTAATTGCATTTGAGGTTGCAAGTATGGTTTGTTACAGCTTGTCCGGACTTATTCAGAATATAGATGGGGGATTCTAATCTTAAAAATTATTTTGGAATTGTAAACTTGGTTCTAAGGTTTATGGGCTGGGTTGGATTGTGAAATTTCAGTTACTTTGTGTTATCGGACCTATATGAAATAGGGTGATGTGGGATCACCCCCGGGTATCTGCGGAGTAAAGTTACATAGCGATTTGATGGGTTTCGGAACAACTCTGGGCACGTTTGAGGACGAACGTATGTTTAAATGGGGGAGGATGTAACGACCCGACCGGTCGTTTTGAGCTTTTGCACTTCGCTCGCCAATTCTCGGGCATGACTAGCCTAGTTTGATATATTATGACTTATGTAAATTGTCGGTTTTGGTTTTGAGGGTAATCGGAATGAATTTTGAAGAACAGTTCTCAGTTTGAAACTTAAAATTTGAAAGGTTTGACCAAGTTTTGACTTGTTAGTATATGATCTCGGATTGAAATTTTTATGATTTGGTTAGCTCCGTTAGGTGATTTTGGACTTAGGAGCATGATGATCGAAATGTATTTTGGAGGTTCGTGGAATGTTTAGGCTTGACTTGGCGAAATTAGAATTTTGGCGTTTTCCGATTGATAGGTGAGATTTTGATATACGGGTCGGAATGAAATTCCGGAAGTTTGAGTAGGTCTGTTGTGTCATTTGTGACGTCTGTGCAAAATTTCAGGTCATTCAGATGAGGTTTGATAGACTTTTTGATTAAAAGCAAAATTTGGAAGTTTTTGGAATTCTTAGGCTTGAATTAGATGATGATTTGGTGTTTTGATGTTGTTTTGAGCGTTACGAAGGTTAGAACAAGTTTGAATGATGATATGGGACATGTTGGCATGTTTGATTGAGGTCCCGAGGCCCTCGGTGAGTTTCAGGTGGTAAAAGGATCAATTTTTGGACTTTGGATTTGGCAGATTTTGCTGGTGTTGTTGCAGACGATTTGTTCTTCGCGTTCACGGTCAGGGACTCGCGTTCGCGAAGGGTGTTCTCTGAAACGGTGAATTCTGTTCTTCGCGTTCGTGCTTTTGGTGTCGCGTTCGCGATGTATTGTTGTTGTGTTCTTCGCGTTCGCGCTTTGGATGTCGCGTTCGCTAAGTTATGTCCCCAGTAGGTATCGCATTCGCGTGGCTTGTGTCACGAACGCGTAGAGAATTTTGGGAGCCGATATTTTTCTTCATCGCGTCCAGCCTATGCAGCTTTATAAAGTACTCTATTTTGAGGATTTCGGCCATTTTTGCATTTTTGGAGTTGTGGAGCTCGGGAGAAGACGATTTTGGAAGGAATTTTCAAAGGATTGACTGGGGTAAGTTTTCTTCACCCAAATTAGGTTAAATACCATGATTTTGTCTTAATTTTTATCATTTAATTTGAGAATTTGAAATGAAAATTTGAGGAAAAATTGGAGAGTTGAATTGGGGATTTGAGGGGCCATTTGAGGTCCAATTTTGATGTTCTTGGTATGTATAGATTCGTGGGAGTATGAGGAATCTACTGATGTGATTTTTATCAGATTCCAAGACGTGGTCCCGGGGACCGGGTTTGGCCGATTTCAGGATTTTTGAGTTAATTCGATTATTTTCGCTTAGGCGTTGTTCCTTTAGCATGTATTAATTATGTGGAACAGATTTTGGTTAGATTCGGAGCAAATGGAGACTGATTCGAGAGGCAAAGGCATCGCCGGCTAGAGTTTGGACCGGATAGAGGTAAGTAATGATTGTAAATGCTATCCTGAGGGTTTGAAGCCTCGGATTTCACATCATTGTGCTATTTTGAGGTGACGCACACGCTAGATAACGAGTGTGGGGTCGTGCACCGTTGGAGATTGTGACTTAGTCCGTCCCGTATGACTGTTTAACTGCGCATTTGATTGAAAAATGCTTGTTATCATCATGTTCTAGGCTAAATGCTATGTTTGGGCCTCGTGCCAACTGTTTTAGACCCTTACGGGACTTTTACTACTTTTCCTCACTATTTTGACTTAATAATTGTACTCAGTCATGCTGCGTTTTTGTAATTTCCTAACTCAGCCTTATTTACTAAATTTTGGTACTATAAATGATATTTGAGCTGAACGCCCTGTTTTACTGATAGTCCGAGTGACTTGTGAGGTTGATGGGTGAGAGAGGCCGAAGGCTTGATTGTGAAATTGATGACTAAGATAGACCGAGGGTCTAAGTGTGAGGTTAATGACTAAGAGAGGTCGATGGCCTGGTTGTGAGAATTATATATTTATGGATCGGGCTGCACGTCGCAGCAATATATATATATATATATATATATATATATATATATATATATATATGTATATATATGTATGTGTGTGTATGTATGTATGTGTGTGTGTGTGGATATATATATGTATATATATGTATGTGTGTGTATGTATGTATGTGTGTGTGTGTGGATAGGGCTGCACACCGCAGCGATATATGGATCGGGCTGCACGCCGTAGCGGTATGTTGGATCGGGCTGCACACCGCAGCGATATAGCGCTTGGGCTGTAGGAGACCCTCTGGAGTCTGCACACCTCCAGTGTGTGCAGTCGACTATATATATGGTTGGGCTGCACGTCGTAGCTGTTATTATATGGTACCTATTGTAGACATGTGATTTTTAACCCTCCCTGAGAATTCACCCATTTTAGCGTAAAATATTTAGTTTAGGCCTAATATTGATATTTCAATTAGTTTTGACTCTTTTACTTTATTTAATCAAAAAATAAAAATTACAAAAATATTTCTTCTTTTTAGTTGCTATTAGTTTATATACCTTTCGTAAAACTAAGAAAATACAAAATTGTACTTTATTTTTATTTTAATATGATATTTGAAAATACTAAAAAAATAGGTTTGTTTCAACGATTAGTCTTATTTTAATAATTATTTGATTTAAGTAAGATTAATTAGTAAATAAGGTAGTATTTTAGTCTTGTTCACGAAGAAAGAAAAATTTGGGTTCGAACAACCAATTTTTAGGCTTAATTTTTGGACCTAGCCCATAACAACCCAAGCCAAATACCCTTAAACCCTAATAAAACTATACAAAAACCTAGACCCTTAGACTTAGAGGAGGAGCCGTTTTTTGCAAGGGGGTACCTTTCATCTTCCTAAGAATTAACATATACACAAAAAACAAGATCTCAAAAAAGGATTCTAACCTAGACTCTAGAGGACCCGCCGCTGACACCCATGAGCAACCCCCATCTTCCTCTCTAATACAAAATAGCCCCGTATTCCTTTTATCACTAGGACCCTTCAACCAAACAGTCGTTTTCTAATTTTGAGAGGAGACCTAATGTATCTTCTACACAAGACCTAACCTAGAAACCCTAGGAGCCCTCTCCTTCTTTTTCCTAAGAACAAACCAGCCGCAGGACCCTAGTAAAAAAGAACCCCCAGCCTTTTACCATCTTCTTCTGCTGAGACCAAAAAAAAGACTTAGAGCAGCTAACACACACAAAGAGAACAGCCGCAACCCCACCAAATCTCCGTCGAACCCCCACCTCCTTCGACCACTCCAGCCACCACCAAGGCTCGCCGGAAATTAGCCACCCACCCGAAGAGAGAACAACGAACCAGCCTTAATCTCTAACCTTCAGCAGCCAGAACCCCCCGCCGTTCAGAACTCGATAGACGTCCAGCTCAATCCTCCTTGTTCCATCGTCTTCTCCAGTGAAGAGCCTCACCCCACCTCCTTCAGAAAATCGAACCAGCCACCCCACCATCTCCAAGAACTCCTCTGTCACTCTCACTTCAATAAATCTTTCTCCATCTCTTAACAGACGCGCACACAAAAGGGCAAAGAAAAAAACAGAACAGAGAGGGAGAGGGATTGGACGTGACAGTGAGGGAAAAGAGATTCAAAAAACAAAAGAACAAAAATGGAGATTATCACCTGATTTCCTGTAAAACATTCATTACTGAAGGTGCACCTTCTTTTTATATATGATGATTCAACAATATCTTGGTTTTGGTTTGTTTTCTTTAGTTGAATATTTATTGGTTTTGATTAGTTGTTCTTATGTTTAGAACATGTGCTAA
This sequence comes from Nicotiana sylvestris, assembly GCF_000393655.2. Taxonomy (NCBI): domain Eukaryota; kingdom Viridiplantae; phylum Streptophyta; class Magnoliopsida; order Solanales; family Solanaceae; genus Nicotiana; species Nicotiana sylvestris. Next base: position 92,525,337 of record NC_091068.1, on the reverse strand, counting down.
TTTGAATGAGATTTTGTTGTTTGAGTGTTATCAGTGATTTTAATGCATTATCCTCCATTATTGTGCTTATAATTTTATAGTGTTGTGCCAAACGTGGACTTTAAAGTTAATTAAATTGGGTCATATAAGTCAATACATGGTTTACTAGGCATGTTTAGGGTCTACGTCTTTTATTGATACAAAATAATAGGATTTAGCTATAATATCCCTTTCGTTTGCTTCATTCTTTTCGATTGGTTATTTGACATTTTAATTTCTTTTGTTTCAGTTATTCTCATCCAGATCTTTCACTTATTAGATATTTGGGATCAAACAAGCTGTTGAAATATTTTATTTTATTGCAGTATATGTTCTAGTTTTATGTTTCTTGCTAATTCTTGGCACAATTTTTTCTTTTATGTATTTGATTTACTACTTTGTTTGGCCGTGCTGCTAAGAAAGTGACACTTAGTGTCTTTGGATTATTTTTGAGTACTAACAAAATCCCAAGCAAGAGCACTTAGATATTAGTCCGTCACTGTTCCAAAAATTGACCCATTTTTTTACATTAATTTCCGTAAGTCATGGCCTCGCCGTAATCTCAAACATTAGGAAGAATCATGAACACAATATTATGTTTTAGGCACGCTCTTAATTCATTAAATTATAGTGATTATGTACATGTTCGCGTGACATAATTACGATTTTTAAAATTAAAACCAAGGAATGCGTTCGCGCAAACTTAGGTAAAACAATCTTAATTAATAAAGCGTGATTAATTGTGTACACGTACGCGTGACATGATTCTTGACGCGCCAAACGAAATGAGTACACGTACGCGTGACTCGTTTTAAGATAATTCCATAATTATGAATAATCAAGCAATTAAAAGCGGTTAAGAGGGGTGAAAGCACATAGGTTCTAAAATGAGTAGGTAAACAATTTTAATAAGTCAGGTATGATCAAAGTGACCGTGCTAGAACCACGAAACTCGGGAATGCCTAACACCTTTTTCCGGGTTAATAGAATTCCTTACTCGGATTTCTGTGTTCACAGACCATAAATAAGAATCAACTTCCTTGATTCGGAATTTTAAATCTGTGACTTGGGATACCAAAATTATCCCAAGTGGCGACTCTGAATTTAATATAAATAATTCCGTTTTGATTGTCACTTAAATTGGAAAAAATTCCCTTATACCCTTTTCGGGGTGGTAAAAAGGAGGTATGACACCTATTGAGCGTGAGTGCTGAGTGTCAGCGTTGATTGATACGAGTTGAGTCATGAGTGACTGAGAGGCTTGCACGATGGGCTATATATACATGTATACGAGTGATGCTTTGCCTAATGGGCATGTTTATGAACTTACTGGTTTCACTACTCCTTAAAGTAGGTTTCTATTGAATATGTTGATCTAATTACTGATTTCACTCATATTTCGACCGAGCCTCTATTAAAATGTTAAACAAATATTTTTAAACGACTTTCCTTAAACTAAAGTTTTTACCAGGTATTTGGATTTAGTCACTGATTTGGCTGTATACTTCCAGTGAAATTTTTAAGTTACGAAATGGTTATAAATTTCTGTTTGCCCGAAGGGCTGTATACGAATTATGTTTTAGCTGAGGGGCCGATTATGATTTTCACCACTTTCACTATAAATTTCACTGAACTTCTATTGAAAACTATTAGAAAGGCATTTTAAAGGATTTTTCCCGAAACGAGAGTCGAACGAGATGATTTGATTTGTATCCTGTTTTGGAAACATGTGGTATCCTCTGTGGTGCCATGATGTGGTTTACGTGATTTCTTACTGCCCAGACTTTATTTACTTTTATTACTTATTGAGTTGGCGTACTCATTACTCCATGCACTTTGTATGCAGATTTAGGTATTTCTGAGCTCGGTGGCAGGTTCATCGGAGTTAACAAGGTTGCTGTCTGGCGATCGCAGCCCTGCTTTTCTCCCTCCTTATTCTTCCTTATGTATTCTTGTGGTTTTCCCGACCATATTGGTCTTGATATTGTTAGACAGTTGTAGTAGATGCTCATGACTAGTGACACCCCGATGCCGGGCTTGTGTATTTATTCCGCACTATTTTTTTAAATTTTCATCATGAGATTATTGATTAATAAATAGTTTAAAAATAACTTTTATTGAATATGTCACGATTCGGATTTTCTACCCTCGGAAGTCGTGATGACGCATACTAGTGAAAGCTAGGCAAATCAACCAACTGAACTATCTACCGTGTTTTCATTTTTAATTCGATAACAGTTTAGCGCCAACAATTAGATAACAACAAAATTGAATAAGCGGAAGGCTGCATTGCAAAGTTTTAATAATAGTGCTAATACCAATCCATAACAAATCTACCCAAGACTGGTGTCACAACTTCATAGACTGTCTAGGAGTACTACAAATAAAGGTCTGAAAGAAATAAATACAACAATATCTCTGGAAATACATAAAAGAAACGGGAATAGTAGATAGAAGGAGACACCAAGGCTTGCGGACGCCTGCAGGACTACCTCGGGTCTCCTAATGAACAAGAAACAACAATCTCATTGTGGTCCGAAGTCTACAACACTGGGATCTACACAAAAGAGTACAGAGTGTAGTATCAGCATAACTGACCCCATGTGCTGGTAAGTGCCTAGCCTAACCTCGGCGAAGTAGTGACGAGGCTAGGACCAGACTACCAAATAAACATGTGCAGTTAAATCATATACAGCGAAAATAGAAACTGATAATTACAATTAAAATTGGGCGAGGGAAACATGCTGCGGGGAGTAACAGGTAACAACAGAACGACAATAGAGAAATATAAGGAATGTCATAAATCAATTACCAGCAAAAATAAGGAAATAGAAGAAATAGGCACACATATAATACTATTACAGGTGTGCAACCCGCTCCCATTTCACATATTACCGTTGCAGGTGTGCAACCCGCCCCCATTTCTTTTGTCAACACCAATCAAAAAAAAGGGCCCGGGCAAGGGATCAATAATATCAAACAAACATCCTGGCAAGGGAACAATAATATGACAATAACATCCCGGCAAGGGAACAATAATGATAATAATATCCCGACAAGGGAACAATAATGATAATAACATTCCGGTAAGGGAACAATAATGATAATAACTTGTGAAGCGCAATAAATCACAATGGAGTCATAACAATTACAATACAAAACTCACGGGCATGCTTGACACCGACATATAGATACTCGTCACCATGCCTATATGTCGTACTCCACAATTAACACGTAGCAAATAAGACACGACTCCTAATCCCTCAAGCTAAGGTTAGACCAAACACTTACCTCGATGCCACGAACACAATTCAAGTCTCAACTATCGCTTTACCCCTTGATTCCACCACCAATTCGCTTGTATCTAGTCACAAGTTACTTAATTACATCAATAAATGCTAAATGAATCATTTCTAATGTATGAAAATAAGTTTTACAAAGTTTTACCCAAAAAGTCAAAAATCACCCCCGGGCTCACATGGTCAAAACCCGAGGTTCGAACCAAAACCCGATTACCCATTCCCCCACAAACCCAAATATATAACTTTTTTTGAAATCGGACCTCAAATCTAAGTTCAAATCCCCAATTTTTGAAAACTCTAGGTTCTACCCAAAACACCCAATTTCCCCCATGAAAATCATTGATTTTGAGTTGAAATCATGTGAAAAGATGTTATGGATTGAAGAAAAACTAGTTAGAAACGACTTACAATCGATTAGGAAGAGAAGTTGCCTTTGAAAAATCGCTCTAGAGAGTTTATGTTTTGAGAAGATGTGAAAAAAGATTGAAAATGCGTCTAAGTTATGAACTTACAGGTTACAGGTATCGCAATTGCGATAAGGGTTCACAATTGCGAACCCAGGCTATGCTAAGCTCGCATTTGCGAGGAAACATTCGCATTTGCGAAGTCGGAATTGCGAAAATACAGTCGCATTTGCGATAACAGGCCCAAATGGGAGCATCGCATTTGCGAAGGGAAATCTCGCATTTGCGATGAAGGGTTGGCCTGGGCTGTTTCGCAGTTACGACTCAGCCCTCGCATTTGCGAACTCGCATTTGCGAAGCCTGTAGGCCTGCAATTTTTCAAGTCTAAAATCCACCCCGTGGCCTATCCAAAACTCACCCGAGCCTCGGGGCTCCAAACCAAACATGCACACCAGTCTAAAAACATCATACGGACTCGCTCGTGCATTCAAATCACTAAAATAACATCAACAACTATGAATTTTAGCATCAAAATCATGCGATTCCTCAAGAACTTCAAATTTTCCAATTTTCTCAAATACGATACGATTCACGTCATTTCAAGTCCGTTTCTTACCAAATTTTACAGACTCATCTTAAATAACATATAAGACCTATATTGGGCGCCGGAACCAAAATACGGGCCTGATATCATCAAGTTTTAAACACAAATTCTTTTCTTTACTTCATAATTAATTCAGCGAAATAATTTCTTTCAAAAATTCATTTCTCGGGCTTGGGACCTCGAAATTCGATTCCGGGCATACGCCCAAGTCCCATATTTTTCTACGGACCCTCCGGGGCTGTCAAATCACGGGTCCGGGTCCGTTTACACAAAATATTGACCGAAGTCAACTTAAATTCATTTTAAAGTCAAAATTCATCATTTTCCACAGATTTTCACATATTGGCTCTCCGGCTATGCGTACGGACTGCGCATGCAAATTGAGATGAGACAGAAAGAGATTTTTAAGGCCTTGAATTGCAGAATTTATTTTTAAAACAAGTAATGACCTTTTGGGTCATCACAGAATAATGGTTGATTCGGGAGTTGTGTCGGCTGGCCTAGTTTCACGATAGACGCCATCACGACCGGGTCGGTTTTTGGGTCGTGACATACATGAGCTGTTGCAACAAGTGCCTCGCCAAGGAGTGAGTCTTGGACGAGTCCTAGAAAGACTTTTAAGACATTAATCAACATCCGCATAACTCGTCTACTCGGAGGATAAATATCCAAATATGGTAAAAATATAATAATATAAATAGTGATGTTTGATTCTAGATAAAGAATTATTTAACAATTAAAAAATGCATAAATTTTCAACATTAGCTGTACGTGTTCGTAATTATCGGGTAATAATATGTCATTATTATTTTTTGACATTTGTATCAAATATCATAACTTTTACGATATTTTGTATCAAATGTCATTATTTTTTTATATTTGTATCAAGTGTCGTTGTTTTATTGACATCTTATATCAAATGTTATTTTTACAACATTTAGTATCAAATGTTGTAGTTTTTACGTCATTTCTTCATAAATGTTGATTTTTACAGTATTTCTTCGTAAATGTTGTTGTTTTTACGATTTTTTGTATCCAGTGTCTTTTTTTAATAACATTTAGTATCAAATGTCATTATTTTTATGACATTTTGTATCAAATGTCGTAATTTTGACGATATTTCTTCATTAAGGTCGTTGTTATCAAATATCGTTGTTTTTGTGACATTTTGTTTTAAATGTCATAATTTTTACGATATTTTTTCATAAATAATATGAATTTCACGTTTTTTCGACATTTATTTCAAATATCACTAGATAAATATAGTTGTATTCTCATTTTTTTGTAGTGAAAACGGAAACATAATAACTAAAATGGGATGGGGAGAGTATATATAATGGTTCCTCACGGACAAGATTCAAGCTAGTTGTCTAGCGCTTGTGGAAATCATTCTTGAAGTACTTTGAAGATTGAACCGGGGTAAACATGCATATACATATATTAGACTTCACTTGTAGCGATAGAACATATAAATATTTCTCTAGTATATGATAACCAATTATTTCTCTTTTTCCCTTTTTGGTAGAGATAGAATTTTCATGCATTCGGTTAGAAGATGGCTTTCTTTTCCAACGCAAGAAGGACAATGTGAATTTCTTAGCAATTTTCATGACAATATTATATAGGTACGTACACAATTTGTATGTATGTATAGGCGTGTGTATGTGAACTTTTTTCACTTTTTAGTCTGATTCAGAAACTATTTATATTAGCAGCCGAAAAGTATATAAAATTTACATAATTTTCGTATATAATGTAGAGAATCTATATATATATATATATATATATATATATATATATATATATATATATATATATATAGTATACTATTTCAGCTATTATTTTGAAAGCGGCTATATAATGACATTTTCGGGGATAAATGTGGCCCGTGGAATGGTATACCTGTATGAGACCGCCGAGGAGGTTGCAACTATTAGGCTCATGATACTCAAAAATATTCTTTTCCATCTATGAACTGCTAGAATAGTGTTGAACTGCACGAATTTCTGGACGCCAAACACCTTCTTTCATAGAAAAGCAATCTGGCGGGGGCCCAATGATTGTTAATCTCACCAATCTTGGGCCCAAACATTACATTACTACAGAGAAAATGGCATGGGAAATTTTCGTTCCTATACCATATAGGAAACTATATTACCAAATATGTTCATAGTTTGCATATTACCCGCTATGTTAATAGTATTTCTACAAAATATAAACAATTCATTAAATAAGAAATTATTGTAGTTGTAGGCTTCCTTATTTAGGCGCGCTAATATTGGGGAATTAAATATTCTCATTCCCCCAAGTTTCTCTCTCCAAATCCCACCACCCCACTCACGTATCAAACCACACCCCATGATTTCCTCTTCAATTACCCACGATTTTCTCTTCTAAAACCAGCGAAAATTTGTAACCCCTCCACTATTGACAACCATTAAAAAGCTTTGAAGTATTGAATTCGAATTTGGGTTTTCAAAAGACATTGTTTGTTTGGATTGGATGTTGTTTCAAAGAATTGAGAATTCTCTCTACGTCTCTCTTTATCTCTCAATCCGAAATTTCAGTAATATAAGAGGAAAGGAAAAGAGAGCAGCAATTATACCATTGACAGCCATTAAAAAGCTTTGAAGCTTTGAATTCGAATTTGAGTTTTCAAAAATCATTATTTGTTTGGATTGGGTGTTGTTGCAAATAATTGAGATTATGGTTTGGAGTTTATATCTCAATTTTGAGGGTTTTTGGTGAAGATTAGACTTGGTTTTGGCTGAATTTCATATTGAAACTCGAAGAAGAAGAAGAAGAAGAAGAAGAAGAAGAAGAAGAAGAAGAAGAAGAAGAAGACATGACATACATTATATTGTAGAAATTGTAAAAAAATTGTAGAAAAATTGTATTCTGTTGTTTATTTATTTTTCTTTTATTCATTTAACTATTGTATGAAAGTTGAACAACATTGTAAAAAAATTATATTTAAGTAGTATTATATTGTAGTTGTATATATCCGAAAAAATTATAGAAATCAAATACATTGTCAACGAGCATTGTCTTCCAATGGATATTAGGAACGATATGGGTGTTCGTGTATACATGGAGACGAAAAAAGGAAAATAAAAACTTAGGATCATATCCGCTGTGTATAACTGTTCGCGATTTCAATATAGAATTGAGTATCACCAATGAGAACACAGTTGCATGTTTGTGCTGTTATATTTTATATCAAATTCTGGTTGTATATAAATGTCCTACACTTTATCTACAAATAAACTACATGTCAGAGTAAATATATATATCGGTATAGATTTTCATATTATCTACAAAATTTCTATATTTAGAATACAATAAAACTACATATTATTTAAAAAATTAATATGAAAATACAGAATTTCAATGTTTCTATAAATTATTTACAAAATTTCTACAAACTGTTCATAACATAATTTATCTTTATTTTCATGCAGGTTTGTCTGGAACACTAAAGTTACTTGATATGCCAACATCTCCTGTTATAGAGGAATACAACTTATCTACAATTTTCTACAACTTTCACACATTATTCCACCCAGTTAAATATAACTACAATAACATACAACTTAAATATAAATTTTATACAAAATTTGTATAATATGTCTTTTGTATATTTTGTATCTGATTTATACATAGTAAAAATAAATTTCATACAACTAATTATATATTATACAACTTATCTACAAATTATCTATAATTTTGGTACATTATTTATACTAAGTTATATACAACTACAATATAATACCACTTAAATATAATTTTTTTACAATGTTGTTCAACGTTTATACAATAGTTAAATAAATAAAAGAAAAATAAATAAACAACATAATACAATTTTTCTACAATTTATCTACAATGTTTCTACAATTTCTGCAATATAATGTATGTCGTATATTCTTCTTCTTCTTCTTCTTCTTCTTCTTCTTCTTCTTCTTCTTCTTCTTCTTCTTCTTCTTCTTCTTCTTCTTCTTCTTCTTCTTCTTCTTCTTCTTCTTCTTCTTCTTCTTCGAGTTTCAATATGAAATTCAATCAAAACCAAGACTAATCTTCACCAAAACCCGTCAAAATTGAGATATAAACTCCAAACTATATTCGCAACAATACTCAATCCAAACAAATAATGATTTTTGAAATCCTAAATTCGAATTCAAAGCTATAAAGCTTTTTAATGGCTGTCAATGGTGGAATTGCTGCTCTCTTTTCCTTTCCTCTTATATTACTGAAATTTGGGATTGAGAGATAAAGAGAGACATAGAGAGAATTCTCAATTCTTTGCAACAACATCCAATCCAAACAAACAATGTCTTTTGAAAACCCAAATTCGAATTTAAAGCTTCAAAGCTTTTTAATGGTTGTCAATGGTGGAGGGGTTACAGATTTTCGTTGGTTTTAGAAGAGGAAATTGTGGGTGATTGAAGAGGAAATCGTGGGGTGTGGTTTGATACGTGAGTGTGGTGGTGAGATTTGGAGAGAGAAACCTGGGGGAGTGGGAATATACGGTTGAGTAAAATTAGGAGACTAATTAATACCATTAAAATCCTAAAATGGTACATAAATGGTAATTAGGTATATGGAAGGTAATTATATTAAAAGTTAAGCATGTAGGGTAATATAGTTTATTATATGGCATAGGAATGTAAAAATTCCAAATGGCATGGTATGGCAACGCATAAAGAGAATTGGCAATTTTTTAGCTTTTTCGTTTTTTCGTTTGGCAAAGGCAGCCCCAAATAATTGGCATTATATAACCAAATCCTAAAAAACCCAAGTTCCTTATTATTTTCTCTCCATGTATCTCTTCTTCTCTCTTCCTATATTTCTTCTTCAATCTTTTTTTTTTCTTCCCGTAATCTTCTTAAAGTAGTACGGCACCATTATAATCTGGATCAAGTAAAACGAAAAATAGAATTAGTAGACGCACACGAAAAAACCTCATCAACCAACTGGTCTCTCTCAAACAAATCGCTCGACAATTCAAATTACAAAAATATACTTCATTGAAAAACTTGTTAAATATACCATAAGATTCTTAAACGATGAAATACGCAACCTGCAGGAAGAGAATTTCTTTAGCCTCAAGTTCATAAAATACAGCAAGACTACTTGATTGGATTTTTTCAATCAATGACCTTAATACTGCTATCATGACATGAATTACCATAAATTTCAAAAAAAATTATTTTTTTTAAACTCCGTGATAGTCAAATAGGTTCACATAAATTGAAACGGAGGGAGTATGTGTTTGAGATGGTATACATCTATGTATATCACCATAGATACCTATGTATATATTATATTATATATCATGATATACATCATTAGATTTGGCACTATACAGTTAAATCGAAATCAAATAGTCCAATTTGATATTAAGAGGGCGAAATTCATTCTAAATAAACTTACTTCAATTTCATTCTTGATCAAAGAAGGAAACTAAATTGTTTATATAATATGTTTAGAGCAAATTGTGGGAGTAAATAATATTTTGATATACATTTTGATATACAATGAATGAAAATAATTTTTTGATATACATAAAGAAGAAAAATAAACTTCTGACATCCATTTTAGTATAAACATATTCGATATGTTACACATTTCTATATATAAATAATACAAATATTTTTATTATGATATACATTGATATAGAGACAACAATAAATTTTAAACAACTATATTTATAATTTATATTTAAATAAACAAAGAATAAAAATAAAATTTTAATATACATTTTAATATACACAAAGAAGTAAAAATAAATTTGTGATATACAGTTTTTAATTTTGATATACATTTATTGGCTACCTGGTGCCAATATTTATAAGTAAGGCTTTTTTCTGCTAATTATGTGGGTAAGTTATCATACCAAACTGTTTTAAGGTGGAAAAACTCCTAGTAGTCGTAGAAAATGATATTCGGGCAAAGATCACTTTGAATTCGCGGCCGAAACTATTTATATTCAATAGTCACAAAAGTGCATAAGTTTTGTATATTTTTTGTCTATTATACACAATATATATATATATATATATATATATATATTATTTCAAGAGCAATTATACAATATCGTTTTCCCGTAATATTACAGGTAAAAATTTATCAAATACTTTACAGAATATTTTATTAGAAGATTAAGATGGGCATCAATGTGACGACCCGGCCGGTCGTCTTGAGAATTAATGCCTCGATCCCCTATTAACGGCCTTCCCCGAGTTTATTTCTGCTATTTTGATTTGTCGGGATGTTCGGTTTTGAGTTTCGGAGAGTATTGGGACACTTAGTCCCTAAATAAGAACTTAAGTGTTGGAAAGTTGATCGTAGTCGGAACAGTGTGAAGACGGCCTCGGAATGAAAATCCGATGGTTCCATTAGCTCCATGGGTGATTTCGGGTTTAGGGGCGTGATCAGATTGTGTTTTGGAGGTCCGTAACTAATTTAGGCCTGAAATGCTGAAAGTCGAATTTTTGAAGTTCCGGTCCGATAGTGAGATTTTGATCTAAGGGTCGGAATGGAATGCCGAAAGTTGGAGTAGCTTCGTAGTGTTGAATGTGATGTGCTTGCAAAATTTCAGGTCATTCGGACGAGATTTGATAGACTTTTTGATCGAAAGCATAACTTAAGAGTTCTTGGAGTTCTTAGGCTTGAATCCTATGTTAAATTGGTGATTTGATGTTGTTGTGAGCGTTTCGAAGTTTTGAACAAGTTTGAATAATGTCATGGGATGTGTTGGTACATTTGGTTTGATGTCTCGGGGGCTCGACTGAGTTCCGGGTAGGTTACCGGATGTTTTAGGCCTAAAATCATAGCTGTTGCAGGTCCAGAGGAGTTGCAGGCCTCTGAACCCACCAGTGCAGTCCGCACAGTATTTTGTGTTGCCGCGGTGGGGGCTTTGCGGCCGCACAAAATCCAGTGCGGTCTGCGGTGAGGAAAGTTTCACTGGTTTAACTTCGGAAGCTTATATCTTTTGATATACAAGGAATTTTGAGATGACTCAAATATGAAAGTTGTAGCCCTTCGTGTATAGTTTCCATAAAGGTAAAGAAATCATAATTTGGACATCTGTAAAGAAAGTTATGGCCAAAATACTAAAATCTGTCATTGCAGTCAAATCCATCACGGACAATATTGGTTTTTGTGCGGTCAGCGATGGTTTTTGTACGGTCAGCAGTGGTGGCAATCCGGGGGGTGCACTATAAATCCGAGGTTTAGGGTTTTATTTCATATTTTGACTTAGAGAGCTCGGAATTTGGTAATTTTTCGAAGGTTTTTCAAGAAATTCATCGGGGTAAGTGATTCTAACTCGGATTTAGCTAAAGTACATAAATCTATCATTGAATTCATCATTTAATTTGTGATTTGGGATGGAATTTGGGAAGAAAATTGTGAAATCTTTAAAAAATATAAAATGATGATTTGAAGAACCAAATGATGTCGGAATTGGATAATTTTGGTATGGTTAGTCTCGTGAGGGTATGAGGATTCCAAAATATAAATTTTATCCGATTTCGAGACGTGGGCCCGATGGGCGTTTTGGTCATTTTATCTAATTCCACGTATTAACTTAGAATTTAATTGTAGAATCAATTACTTGAAGTGTTATTTACATTATGCAATTGAATTGAATAGATTTGGGCCATTTGGTGTCGAGTACTCATGGCAAGAGCGTGGTTTCGAATTGATTATTGAGCCGATTCAAGGTAAGTGACTAGTCTAACCTTGTGTGGGAGACCTTCCCCTTAGGATTGGTATATTTAATAATTGAACTGCCTTGTACATGAAGTGACGAGTGCGTACTTGTGCTAATTGTTGGAAATCCAGTTTTCTTTAAGTAATTACTAGTATATTTCCTTTCATGTTTCTATTACTTGCACTATTAAGCATGTTGTTAGATTAGAAAAGCATGTCTAAGTGACTTAATTGCTTTATTTGCTCAACCTGCCTTACTTGACTTCTGTGCAGCATGCTAGACTTGAATCACTTGTTGCCTTAATATAAAATTTTTGCCATTTCTATATATTTTCCTGTTGTTGTTGTGTATTTATTTTGGGACTACTGATGTGGGATTCCGGTATCTCCCCTTGTCTGTTTATTTTGGGACTACGGATGTGGGATTCCGGTAGATCCCCATGCACAGTTTTGTGGAACTACAGGAATGCACCCGATAGATTCACCCAGTACTGGGTATTTGCATTTGGGACTATAGAACGGGATTCCAATAGATCCCCGTGCACTATGAGTTAGACTACGGGATGGGATCCCGGGAGATCCATTGGATATGTACATATGGGACTACAGGATGGTATCCTGGGAGATCCCCGATTGTTATTATTGGTGCTGAGCTGTATTTCCTTTCCGTGTTTACCTTGCTTCTGTATAGTTGTTGTTGTCATGTACATCCTGTGTTATTTTACTGTTGTACTTATTTATACTGTTCTGTTCTATATTGTCGATCTATATATTTTATTTAACCTCAGTAGGGCCCTGACCTTCCTCGTCACTACCCAACCGAGGTTAGGCTTGACACTTACTGAGTACCGCTATGTTGTACTCATGCCCCTTCTGCGCATATTTTTCATGTGCAGATCCAGGTACCGCTACTCAGGCCTACCATCCTTGAGGGAGGCGACTGCTCTAGAGACTTTGAGGTACATCTGCCGCGTCCGTAGACCGAGAAGTCCCTTTCTATTCTAGCTGTTAATCATTGCCCTTCTGTATTTCTTTCTTGTTAGATATTCTGGAGTTAGACTGTTAGATATTCCAAAAGCTTGTGTTTCTGTGAGTTTTCGGGTTTTGGGATAGTGTACTTGGCTTTGAGAATGTTGTGTTGTATATGCCGAGCGACACTACTACTATTGTTCCCATTCAGTTATTTTGGTTTTTTTATTATTTCTTCCGCAAGTTTCATTTATGTTTCGCATTTGTTAGGCTTACCTAGTCGTAGAGACTAGGTGTCGTGACGACAGTTCATGGAGGGCGAACTGGGGTCGTGACAAGTTGGTATCAGAGCTCTAGGTTCATGTAGTCATGGATCACAAGCCAGTTTATTAGAGTCTTGCTGATCGGTATAGAGACGTCTGTACTTATCTACGAGAGGCTATGTAACTGTTAGGAAAATTCCACTTCATTTGATTTCCTTGTCGTGCGATATTTTGACATCACAATTCTAAACTTCTGTCTTTTATTCTCTCATAGATGGTAAAGACACGCGCTACCCGAGACGATCACGCACCCGCACCCCCTACTGCAGCCGTCAGAGGCTGGGGCTGGGATGGAGGCCGAGGACATGCACGTGGTGCAGCCAGAGCACCTGCGTGAGCTGCCGCTGAGGTACCACCAGCAGTTCCAGCCAGAGTCCAGGCATCTGGCACGCCTACTGCTACTACTACTCCAACCCTTCAAGAGACTTTGACAAAGTTCATGAGCATGTACACCACTATGGCTTAGGCAAGGTTGCTTTCCCTTGCTGCAACCACATCTCAGGTCAGCGGAGGAGCACAGACTCCAGTCGCCCGCACTCCTGAGCAGCGAGTGCATGTTGAGCAGGTCCTTGAGATTATTCCTATACCGCCTGCAGTGCCAGTTCAGCCCGAGGATAGGGCGGCGGCTTCTGAGGAGGAGCAACTGAGGCTTGAGAGGTTCAAAAAGTACAAGCCTCTTGTATTCAACGGTCTAGCATCGGAGGATGCTCTAGGATTTCTAGATGAGAGTTATCGCATTCTCCATACCATGGGTATATCAGGATCGAGCGGGGTTTCCTTCACTACCTTCTAGCTTCGAGGAGCCACCTATGAGTGGTGGAACACCTATGAGTTAGACAGTCCAGATGAGGCTGCTTCACTGACTTAGACTTAGTTCTCAGATCTGTTCCTGAGAGAGTATGTTCCTCAAAGGCTCAGAGACGCATGGCGCGCCGAGTTTGAGCATTTGCGCTAGGGTTCTATGACTATCTCAGAGTATGTTGTCCATTACACTAGTTTGGCTAGGCATGCACCGGCCTTGGTTTCTACTATTTACGAGAGGGTTCGCTGGTTTATTGAGGGCCTTATTCCTAACATCAGGTCTAGCATGGCTCGTGAGTTGGAGATGGATATTTCTTATCCGCAGGTGGTGAGCATTGCTAGGAGGATTGAGGGTATGCATGCTAGGGAGAGATAGAGGAGAGGGACGCTAAGAGGTCTCAAGATTCAGGCCATTTCTCTGGTGCTTGTGCCCCAGCTGTAGGTCGTCATGGTAGGGGTTATATGAGCCGCCCTATTCATTCAGCCCTTCCAGCGGCCAGTGGTATCCCAGCTCCTCCTAGGCCTCAAGAGCCTTATTATGCACCACCGGTATCTAGTGCGCCTCCTGCGCGGGGTGCTTTTAGAGGTCAGTCTAGCAGACCGGGCCCGAGCCAGTCGCAACCACCACATCCTCCTAGAGCTTGTTTTGAGTGTAGTGACACACATCATATGGTGAGGGATTGCCTCAGACTTGGAAGGGTGCACCTCCACAGACTTCTTAGCCACAGCGTGCCTCGCAGAGTTCTCAGGCTATGGTTACAGCTCCAGTTGCTACCCCACTTGCTCAGCCAGCTAGAGGTGGAGGTCGGAGAGGTAGAGGTCTCCCTAGATGGGGAGGCCAGGCCAGATACTATGCCCTTCCTGCCCGTACCGAGGCCTTTGCCTCCGATTCTGTCATCACAGGTATTATACTGGTTTGTCACAGAGATGCATCGGTTCTTCGATCCAGGCTCCACCTATTCTTATGTGTCTTCTTATTTTGCTCCACAATTGGGTGTATCTCGGGATTCTTTGAGTTCCCCTGTTTATGTTTCTACTCTTGTAGGAGATTCTCTTATTATGGACCATGTTTATCGGTCGTGTTTGGTTTCTCTTAGTGGTTTTGAGACCAGAGCCGATTTATTATTGCTCAGCATGGTAGATTTTGATATTATCTTAGACATGGACTTATTGTCGCCCCATTATGCTATTCTTGATTATCACGCCAAAACCGTGACGCTGGCTGTGCCAAGTATACCGTGTGTTGAGTGGAAGGGTACTTTACATCACACTCCCAGTAGAGTTATTTCTTTTCTTAAAGGTCAGTGCATGGTTGAGAAGGGGTGTGACGCGTATTAGCTTATGTGAGAGATGTCAATATTGATAACCCTTCAGTTGATTCAGTTCCAGTACGGGATTTTTCCGATATGTTTCCAGCTGATCTTCCGGGCATGCCGCCTGATAGAGATATTGATTATTGGCATTGATCTATTGTCGGGCACTCAGCCCATTTCTATTCCTCCGTATCGTATGGCTCCTCATGAGTTGAAGGAGTTGAAGGATCAGTTACAAGAATTGCTTGATAAGGGTTTTATTTGGCCCAGTGTATTACCTTGGGGTGCTCCTGTCTTGTTTGTGAAGAAAAAGGATGGTTATATGCGTATGTGTATTGATTATCGCCAGTTGAATAAGGTTACAGTGAAAAAACGTTATCTTTTGCCTCGTATTGATCTGTTTGACCAGCTTCAGGGCGCACAGGTGTTTTCTAAGATTGATTTGCGCTCAGGTTACCATTAGTTGAAGATTCGGGAGCCAGATATCCCAAAGACTGCTTTCAGGACTCGGTATGGTCATTACGAATTCCTTGTTATGTCATTTGGGCTGACTAATACCCCAGCAACATTTATGCATTTGATGCACAGTGTGTTCCGACCGTATCTTGACTTATTCGTCATTGTCTTTATTGATGATATTCTGGTGTATTACCGGAGTCGGGAAGATGATCATGAGCAGCACCTGAGGACTGTGCTTCAAACTCTGAGGGAGAACAAGTAATATGCTAAGCGAAATGTGAGTTTTAGTTGGATTCAGTGGCATTCTTAGGACACATGGTATCGAGTGAGGATATTCAGGTGGACCCGAAGAAGATAGAGGCTGTGTAGAGTTGGCCCAAACCATCCTCAGCTACCTAGATCCGTAGTTTCCTTGGCTTGGTGGGCTACTACCGTCGTTTTGTGGAGGGTTTTTCATCGATTGTAGCCCCTATGACCAGGCTGACCTAGAAGGGTGCTCCATTTCAGTGGACAGAGGAGTGTGAGGTGAGCTTTCATAAGCTCAAGACAGCTTTAACTACAGCCTCAATTTTGATACTGCCTACAGGTTCGGGGTCTTATACGGTCTATTGTGATGCCTCGAGGGTTGGACTTGGAGCGGTGTTGATGCAGGACGGTAGGGTGATTCCCTACGCGTCCAAACAGCTGAAGATACATGAGAAGAATTACATTATTCACGACCTTGAGTTAGCTGCCACTGTTCACGCCCTGAAGATTTGGCACCATTATTTATACAGGATTCCCTGTGAGATTTAAACTGACCATTCGAGCTTGTAGCACTTGTTCAAGCAAAAGGATCTAAATTTGCGCCAGAGGAGGTGGTTAGAGTTGCTGAATGACTATGACATTACTATTTTGTATCACCCGGACAAGGCCAATGTGGTGGCCGATGCTTTGAGTCATCGGGCGGAGAGTTTAGGGAGTTTGGCTTATTTACCAGCATCGGAGAGGCCTATGGCGATGGATATTCAGGCCTTAGCCAGCCAGTTTGAGAGATTGGATCTTTCGGAGCCCAGTCGGGTTCTAGCTTGTGTGATTTCTCGGTCTTCCTTATTTGATCGTATCAGGGAGCGGCAGTATAATGACCCTCATTTGCTTGTCCTCAAGTACAAGGTTCAGCACGGTGATAAAAGAGATGTGACTATTGGTGATGATGGGGTATTGAGGATGTAGGGTCGAATTTGTGTACCCAATGTTGATGGGCTTCGGGAGTTGATTTTGGAGGAGGCCCATAGCTCACGGTATTCCATTAATCCGGGTGCCACGAAGATGTATCAGGATTTGAGGCAGCACTACTGATAGAGGCGGATGAAGAAGGATATAGTTGGATTTGTAGCTCGGGGTATCAACTGTCAGTAGGTGAAGTATGAGCACCAGAGACTGGGTGGGTTGCTTCAGCAGATAGAGATTTCAGAGTGTAAGTGGGAGCGGATCACCATGGACTTTGTAGTTGGGCTCCCACGGACTTTGAGAAAGTTCGATGCTATTTGGGTGATTGTGGATCGGTTGACCAAGTCCGCTCATTTCATTCCTGTGTGTACTACTTATTCCTCAGAGTGGTTGGCGGAGATCTATATTCGGGAGATTATTCGACTATATGGTATTCTGGTTTCCATCATTTCAAATAGAGGTACTCAGTTCACATCACGGTTTTGGAGAGTCGTTCAGCATGAGTTGGGTACTCGGGTGGAGTTGAGTACAACATTTCACCCTCAAACAGACGGACTGTCCGAGCGCAATATTTAGATTATTGAGGATATGCTCCGTGCATGTGTGATTGAGTTTGGTGGGTCTTGGGATCAGTTCTTGCCATTGGCGGAGTTTGCTTATAACAACAGCTATCAGTCCAGCATTCAGATGGCACCGTATGAGGCTTTATATGGGAGACGGTGTAGATACCCGGTGGGTTGGTTTGAGCCGTGTGAGGCTATATTATTGGGCACAGACTTAGTTTAGGATGCTTTGGAGAAGGTTAAGGTGATTCAGGATAGACTCTGTACAGCCCAGTCCAAACAAAAGAGTTACGCGAACCGGAAGGTTCGTGATGTTTCCTATATGGTTGGAGAGCGGGTTCTGCTTCGAGTTTCGCCTATGAAAGGCGTTATGAGATTTAGGAAGAAAGGGAAGTTGATTCCAAGGTTTATTGTCCCTTTTGAGATATTGAGGTGTGTTGGGGAGGTTGCTTATGAGCTTGCCTTACCTCCCAGCTTGGCCGGAGTTCATCCGGTATTCCATGTTTCGATGCTCCGGAAGTATCACGGTGATCCGTCACACGTGTTGGATTTTAGTTCACTCCAATTGGACAAGGATCTATCTTATGTTGATGAGCCAATGGCAATATTGGACAGGCAGGATAGAAAGCTGAGGTCAAAGAACATTGCATCAGTAAAGGTTTAATGGCAGGGCCAGTCAGTCGAGGAGGCGACCTGGGAGACCGAGCATGATATGCGCAGCCATTACCCTCATTTTTTCACTACTTCAGGTATGTCTTTATGCTCGTTCGAGGATGAACAAATGTTTAAGTGTAGGAAGATGTGACGACCCGATCAGTCGTCTTGAGAATCAATGCCCCTATTAACTGCCTTCCCCGAGTTTATTTCTGCTATTTTGATTTGCCAGGATGTTCGGTTTTGAGTTTCAGAGAGTTTTGAGACACTTAGTCCCTAAATGAGAGCTTAAGTGCTGGAAAGTTGACCGTAGTCGGAACAGTGTGAAGACAGCCTCGGAATAGAAATCCGATGGTTCTGTTAGCTCCGTTGGATGATTTCGGGCTTAGGGGCGTGATCGGATTGTGTTTTAGAGGTCCGTAGCTAATTTAGGCTTGAAATGCCGAAAATCAAATTTTTGAAGTTTCTGGTCCGATAGTGAGATTTTGATTTAAGGGTCGGAATGGAATTCCCAAAGTTGGAGTAGCTCCGTAGTTTTGAATGTGATGTGCTTGCAAAATTTCAGGTCATTCGGACGAGATTTGATAGACTTTTTGATCGAAAGCATAATTTAAGAGTTCTTGGAGTTCTTAGGCTTGAATCCTATGTTAAATTGGTGATTTGATGTAATTGTGAGCATTCCAGAGTTTTGAACAAGTTTGAATGATGTCATGGGATGTGTTGGTACATTTGGTTTGAAGTCCCGGGGTCTCGGGTGAGTTCCGGGTAGGTTCCAGGATGTTTTAGGCCTAAAATCATAGCTGTTGTAGGTCCAAAGGAGTTGCAGACCTCTGAACCCACCAGTACCGTCCGCACAGGATTTTGTGCTGCCGCGTTGGGGGCTTTGCGGCCGCACAAAATCCAGTGCGGTCTGCGGTGAGGAAAGTTTTACTAATCTGCCTTCGGAAGCTTATACCTTTTGATCTACAAGGAATTTTGAGATGATTCAAAAATGAAAGTTGTAGTCCTTCGTGTCTAGTTTCCCAAAAGGTAAAGAAATCACAATTTGGACATCTGTAGAGAAAGCTATAGCCAAAATACTAAAGCCTATCACTGCAGTCAAATCCACCACGGATAGCACTGGTTTTTGTGCGGTCAGAGGTGCTCCACCGTGGTCAGCGGTGGTTTTTGTGCGGTCAACAGTGGTGGAAATCCGGGGGATGCACTATAAATACGAGGTTTAGGGTTTTATTTCATATTTTGACTTAGAAAACTCGGATTTTTGCGATTTTTCGAAGGTTTTTCAAGAAATTCATCGGGGTAAGTGATTATAACTCCGATTTGGCTAGAGTACATGAATCTATCATTGAATTCATCATTTAATTCGTGATTTGGGATGGAACTTGGGAAGAAAATTGTGAAATCTTTCAAAAATATAAAATGATAATTTGAAGGACCAAATGGTATCAGAATTGAATAATTTTGGTATGGTTAGACTCGTGAGGGTATGAGGATTCCAAAAATGTAAATTTTATCTGATTCCGAGACGTGGGCCCGATGGGCATTTTGGTCATTTTACCTAATTCCGCGTATTAGCTTAGAATTTAATTGTAGAATCAGTTACTTGAAGTGTTATTTACATTATAAAATTGAATTGAATAGAGTTGGTCCATTTGGAGTTGAGTACTCGTGGTAAGAGCGTGGTTTCGGATTGATTATTGAGCCGGTTCGAGGTAAGTGGCTTGTCTAACCTTGTGTGGGGGACCTTCCCCTTAGGATTAATATATTTGATAATTGAAATGTCTTGTACGTGAGGTGGCGAGTGCGTACTTGTGCAAATTATTGGAAATCCGGTTTTCTTTAAGTAATTACTAGTATATTTCTTTTCCTATTTCTATTACTTGCACTATTAAGCCTGTTGTTAGTATAGGAAAGCATGTCTAAGTGACTTAATTGCTTTATTTGCTCAACCTGCCTTACTTGACTTCTGTGCAGCATGCTAGGCTAGAATCACTTGTTGCCTTAATATGAAATTTTTGCCATTTCTGTATATTTTTCTGTTGCTGCTGTGTATTTATTTTGGGACTACTGATGTGGGATTCCGGTAGCTCCCCCTTGTCTGTTTATTTTAGGACTACGGATGTGGAATTCCAGTAGCTCCCCCTTGTCTGTTTATTTTGGGACTACGGATGTGGGATTCCGGTAGATCCCCCCTGCACAGTTGTATGGAAATACGGGAATTTACCCGGTAGATTCCCCAGTACTAGGTATTTACATTTGGGACTACGGAACAGAATTTCGGTAGATCCCCGCGCACTATGAATTGGACTACGGGACTGAATCCCGAGAGATCCATTGGATATGTACATATGGGACTACAGGACGGTATCCTTAGAGATCCCCAAATGTTATTAATGTGCTGAGCTGTATTTCATTTCCGTGTTTACCTTGCTTTTGTATAGTTGTTGTTGTCATGTACATCCTGTGTTATTTTACTGCTGTACTTATTTATATTGTTCTGTTCTATACTGTCGATCTTTATATTTTATTTAACCTTAGTAGGGCCCTGACCTTCTTCGTCACTACCCAACCAAGGTTAGTCTTGGCACTTACTGAGTACCGTTGTGGTGTACCCATGCCCCTTCTGCGCATGTTTTTCATGTGCAGATCCAGGTACCGCTGCTCAGGCCTACCATCCTTGAGGGAGGAGACTGCTCTAGAGACTTTGAGGTACATCTACCGCGTCCGCGGACTGAGAAGTCCCTTTCTATTCTAGCTGTTAAATATTGCCCTTATGTATTTTCTTTCTTGTTAGATATTCTGGAGTTAGACTGTTAGATATTCCACAGGCTTGTGTTTCGGTGAGTTTTCGAGTTTTAGGATAGTGTATTTGGCTTTGAGAATGTTGTGTTGTATATGCCGAGCGCCATTATAACTATTGTTCCCATTCAGTTATATTGGTTTTTGATTATTTCTTCCGCAAGTTTCGTTTATATTCCGCATTTGTTAGGCTTATCTAGTCATAGAGACTAGTTGCTGTCACGACTGTTCATGGAGGGCGAACTGGGGTCGTGACAATCAATTAATAGCTTAAATATTTTTCCTTGGTGCTACTTGGAAAAAGATATGATATGATGGTTCCTTTTTGAATTATAAAGTAGGACAAATTACATATTTGGTCGGTCGTTAAAAAATAATTACATACACTAGTCAAATATATTAATATATATATATATATATATATATATTAATTATGTATAAAATATGTATATTATATATTAATTATGTATAAAATATGTATATTATATATTAATATCTCTCTTGAATTGATAGCTAAATGAGATACAAAAATTAAAGCCCATCAGTTAAAGGCTTTCAAACATCTAATTTTAAAAGGAAGTTACAGCTATTTAAAGGCCCAAACAAAACAAAAACATAAAACTAGAGGGCTTTTTCTTCATCAGGATGAGAGTTCCCTCAACTTATTTGAAAAGGTGCAGCTATAATTATCTATACTATATTAAAAGTGCGAAGGCCCTTAATGAAATGTCGTTCTCTTTTTTTACCTTTTAAAAATAAATTTTATATTAGACAAAATCGTAATTTAGTTATTTTTCTAATATTTAGAACTTTAAAACTAACTAAAATTTTAAATATTAATTCTTTCCTTATTTGAATTATGTTAGAAGTCCTAATATTAAGGACTTTAAAGTAGATATTATTGGAAAAAATAAAATCATTACATTTCTTTACCTTATATATCATCACGACAACTTCCATGGAAATATGTTCATATTCATTCTTCTTATCAGGGAGCTTATAATTCTAACTAGATGTTTCCATATATTGTTACTATTGAAAGTAAGAGATTTTGTACCTAATTAAATATTTATTCTAATTATTAAATGTAGAATTTAAATATTACACAAATTGACAAGAGAATAATATATGGTTCGAGTAAGAGAAAACTTTGAAATAATTTGCATCTTTTAGGAACATATATTTTTTGAGCATGTTTCTTATCTCAATGAGTAATTTTTTGTAAGAAACTTACATGCTTTTAAAAAAATTGTGTCAGTGTAATAAAATAAATTGTGTCTGAAATTGTTGAATATTGATCCTATATAGTATATACGACCAAAATTGGGGAGTTCGATTCTGGGGCTACTATGCTGCCTCACGCCTAACCTCAAAGAAGCCCGAAGCAGAGCGTGAGGTGTGACCCCGAGGTGTGTCCCTCAAGGGAGCATATCGAAGGATCACTGTGGTCGACCTCAGAGCAGTACAATCGATGATCGTCACGGAGAGGCGGAAAAATTCCCAAATACATATGGTTAGAGCTGACCAGATCTGCAAAGAATAGTACTAATCAGTACTAAGTCATTATACAGTTGTACCATTAGCATTTCCTCGTTATTATTAGACATGTACTATGTTGGAATTTCCGCTCATATATAAAGGGACCCTTGTCATCTTGCAAAGGGATTCAGATGATTACACAACATATTGAATACAATACAACATTCTCTGCTCTCTGCTTAAATAATTATTCTTCACATTTATTGCTTATTCTTTTATTGTTCATTCATTGTTCATTTATTGTTCTTCATTTATTACTCATTATTAACCGCAAAAGGCCATCTTTGACCTCGCCATCATTGATTCTTCATCGATAGTTCATTGCTATTAGCCCTCGAGGCCCTGCTCCAGCTAGCTCGAGGCCCAGCCTTGTGACTCTATTGGTTTGCATTTCTCATTTTCTTTACTTGCACTTAGCATATATTCATCTAATAACTAGTATTAAAATAAATCACATATTTTTAGAACCATAAAATCAAATAATAATTGTAAATACCATTTTCAAGGTAAACAGTTTGGCGCCCACCGTGGGGCTAAGAATAATAGTGATTGTTTTGGTGCTAGTTTTCTGATAACACATATTACTCTTCACACTTTTTCTCGTCAAGATTCTTTGATTTCAGGCTTAATCATGTCTAGAACAAAAAATGCACCTCTACACGACAGTGAAGAACTTGGAGAAAATAGCGGCATATGGTTGAGTATACTACCTGTAAACCCTGAGGGAGTAACAAACGTGGAGCCAGTTGATATCAACTCCCACAACGTTCTAAACGCGGAAGCAGGCACAGATCCCGTAAGGAACGGACGAAGGGAAGACCAAGCTGGAGGCCAAGAAGCACGGGGAGTGGAAGAATGAGGAGTCAGCCTCCAAGTCATTTTTGAAATGTTGCAAGGACAACAAGTGGCTATTGCTCAGCTGCAAAGTCAACAAAAAACACCAAGCACAGTGGCACCAGAATGGATCCTCGAGTCGAGCAGGTACCGGAGAGATCGAGCAATAACGGGTCAGCAACAGACCCCGCTATTATGAAGATGCTCGAGGATCTCACCAAAAGAATTGAGTCAGGAAAAAAGAAGATAGAAGATAACGATAAAAGAGTAGAGACTTATAACTCGAGGGTCGATCAGATCCCGGGGGCACCCCCGATTCTGAAGGGCATAGATTCATAGAAGTTCGTGCAAAGGCCATTCCCATCAAGTGCGGCTTCGAAGCCCATCTAAAAAAAATTCAGAATACCCGATGTCCTGAAGTTTAATGGGACCACAGACCCCAATGAGCATGTTACCGCTTATACTTGTGCTGTAAAAGGGAACGGCTTGAAGGACGATGAAATTGAGTCCGTCTTGTTGAAAAAATTTGGAGAAACATTGTCAAAGGGGGCTATGATGTGGTATCATAACCTACCCCAGAATTCAATTGATTCATTCGCCATGTTGGCGGACTCTTTTGTGAGGGCGCACGCTGGTGACATCAAGGTCTCCATCAGGAAGTCTGATGTCTTCAAAATCAAACAAAGAGAAAACGAGATGCTAAGGGAGCTTTTATCTCGCTTTCAGATGGAGCGAATGTAATTACCACAAGTCTTCGACGACTGGGCAGTATAGGCCTTCACTCAAGGCTTGAACGAGCGAAGCTCGGTGGCCTCGAAGCAGCTAAAACAAAATTTGATCGAATATCCCTGGACGGATGTGCACAACAGGTATCAATCAAAGATCAGGGTCAAAGACGATCAATTAGGCGCCCCTCGGGCTCAGTATATCCTAGCAGACTCTTAATGAAGGAATAAAAGCTTACAGAAAGGGAGTCAAGACCAAGCAAGGAAAGATACCAGCCTTATGTGGAAGATCGAAGAAATGCTCCAAGGCATAATATACCTCGAGGTGATCGAAGGACAGACCGAGGTCAAAAATCTCGGGGACTCATGAGTAAAGCTGAGTTCGATAGGCACACTGGGCCGATAGAGGCACCTTGGCTATCCGAGTATAACTTCAATATTGATGTTTCGTATCGACCATAGGTGAAATCAAAGATACCAGGTGGCCAAAACCTATATTGTCAGACCCTTCACAGAGAAACCCTAACTTGGTATGCAAATATCACGGCACTCACGGTCATAGAACCAAGGATTGCAGACAGTTTCGAGAAAAGGTAGCCCGACTGATCAGTGAAGGGCACCTTCGAGAGTTCCTCAGCAACCAAGATAAAAATCAATTTCGGGAAAGAGAGGCTAACAGGAAGAGCGAACCGGAAGAACCATAGCACGTCATCCACATGATCATTGGAGGGGCCGACGCCCCACAGGGACCGGTTGTCAAGCGAACAAAAATATCCATCACCAGGGAAAAACGAATTCAAAGTCACGTACCAGAGGATGCTCTCACATTCAACGAAGAGGACATCGAGACCTTGTCTTAGCCTTATAATGACGCACTGGTAATTTTTTTCTTTTGAATAAGTTTTAAATTAAACGTGCACTCGTAGATCCAGGTAGCTCGGCCAACATAGTCAGGTCGAGGGTGGTGAAGCAGCTCGGACTGCTCAACTAGATCGTACCCACCTCTCGAGTCATTAATGGATTCAACATGTCAAGCGAGACAACAAAAGGAGAGGTCATCCTCCCAGTTAACGTGGCCGGTGCAATCCAAGATATCAAGTTTCATGTCATCGAAGGTGACGTGAGAAACAATGCCTTACTTGGAAGGCTGTGGATACACAGTATGAGGTTAGTGCCATCAACCCTTCATCGAATGATGAAGTTTCCAGCCAAGGATGGAGTAAAAGCAGTATACGGGGAGCAGGACGCAGCAAGAGAGATGTTCGTGATTCACGATGTAGTGACAGATCTATGTCCTCTACATCGAAGAAGCCGAAAGACAAGCGAACAGTCAAATAGCAACCACAACCTACATTCTCGACTCCAACTGAATGAGTAAATAAAGGATCGTACCACGTCCTCGGGGCAAGCAACTAAAACGGATCGGGGCCCTAACGCTATCAAAGCTAAGGTACAACCTTCTCCCTTTTCATTTATGTTTTGTACTAAGTTATTGTAGGTGTCCGATTACAGGGAATTGAAGCACCCTCCAGCTCAAAGACCTTGGGTTTTAAAGCATGCGTTGCGCTCTTTTTCCCTCAGATCGGGTTTTATCCCAAATAGGTTTTTTCGGAGAGGTTTTTAACGAGGCAACGTTCATATGCTACCTAAGGATAACTCATCAAATATTTGAGTCTTCTCTTCGATCAACCTCAAATACTGGGGGGCATCACCCCGGGGGGTCGCCTCTTCAAAGAAATCGAGCTAGGTCTAGGAGAACCTCTATAAGAGAATGTTGTATTGGGCCAAACGGTCAAATGAATTGTGTCCATGTGGAGTAATCGAGTCTCCAAAAGCAAAAAATATGTACGCATATATCAAGTAATTAAGGAAGCCTCTTTGCACACCAAAACACTTTGTGCCTCGAAGAAGTCCACTACTTTCTCATAAGATGGCTCGAGGGCCAAAAGCGAACTCTCGAACACTCCGGGACTGTCTTCGACAGTCAGCTCATCGAGCCATCGAAAACTCGAATTCGTAAGACCTCGATCAGGCAACTTCGAGCAAGTAAGCCCTCAAGTAAGGCAACACCAAATCTGTAAGACCTCAACGAGGCACGCCAAAACTTATAAGACCTTAAAAAGGCATAATCTCGATATTAAGACCAAGGCTATATATCGAACTTGTAAGACCCCTAAAAAGACATACCCTCGATATAAACGCCGAGGTCATCTCACCCGGGGGCTATCGACTACGGTCGTATCAAAAGGCTCCGGCCAAATTAATGCGGCTCGAAGATGTCCGACTGATGCCATAAAACTAAAGGCCTCTAAATACTTCGAAAAGAACTGGTTAATCAGGCTATCCCTGGCATAAGCAAAGGAGCTTCGATCATATCAGCTCCAAACAATGACAAGGCTTTGAGACAATCAGCCTTTAGCAAAAGGCTTCGAAAAATCAGCCTTCAAGAGCACCTCCCGAGGTACTCAATTATCATCACATATCGACTCACAATCGAGGTTCTTATTTGAGATTTCGAAGAGTCGGACGAACACAAAACATGCCAAGGCATAATCAAAACTTCAAAAGTCTTCAGCCAAAATGGGGAAAACTACAGCCATATTAAAAGTCGCATCGACCCAATCTAAAAAGTGCCTAAGGTCCAATGCATAAGAACCTAAAGGCCAACCTAAAGTGCCTAAGGGCCAATGCGTAAGAGCCTAAGAGCCAGCCTAAAGAGCCTAAGGTCCAATACGTAAGATCCTAAGGGCAAATATACTGAGAACCTAAGGGTCAATAAGCCTGAATCAAAACTTGATTCGAGGACCGAGCCCTAAACGGTCAACTATTATCAATTACTCAACAAACATAACCTAAGGGTTCCTATCTCAAAAGTCCAACATATCGGACTAATAATCGACAAGCATCAATGCTTTAAACATAAATAAAGACACGAGCCAGTGGAAATTCATATGAAGGGAAAACCAAAGGCTTCTTATTTTTTTATTATGAATAATGGTACAAAGATAAATTTACAATGCCCTCGTAGGGAGCCCTCTACAAAGAACAAGAAAGAAAAACCTAGTCTACCCTCGGGAACTTAGCCTTTACTCCTAGGGAACTATGTCACCATCGGCTCCATCGGGACTAGCTCCCTCACTGGCCCCCTCCTCGTTGTCTTCAGCATCGGAAACGAGGAACTGGGTGTCAAACTCATCCGCCTTGGCCTGCTCTATCTCCTCTGAAAGATCGAAGCCATTACCATGAATCTCCTCGAGAGTTTCTCTCTGGGATTTGCGTTGGGTATATTCATTGTTTCTCTCTCTCAATCGGAATCCCCCCTCAACTTCGTACGAGCTTCAGCAACATCTTTTAGATAGATGTCCACCTTCTTATCGGCCTTTGCTCGAACCTCCTCGACTTCTGCTCGAGCGTCCACGACTTCGGCTTTTATCTTCAAAAGATGTATTTCAAGCTTAGAAATTATGCCCATCGGGACTGAGTCACCTTCTCGAGCATTACGAAGTTGTATCTCGAGGGCGGAGGCCTTAGCCTAAGCGTTCCTTTTGGCCGCAACATGTATATATATTTGTCCCTTCAAATCGTTGCATTCAGAATTGACCTGGCTAACTTCGCCTCGAAGGCGCTCCTTAGTCTCTGTCTTTTTCTGCAACTGGGATACCGAACTCCAAAAGTGGGAGAAGAAGCCTATATTCCCTCAAAACAGAAGTTACCTGCTTCTCGAGGTTGCCTTCATAATCTCGGCTTCGATCCAACTCTGATCGAAGATATGTCAGCTCTCTTGTCTTCTTCTCACAAAGAAGCTTGGGAGATTTCTCCCCATTCAAGGCTTTGCGCAACTTAGCCTCACAGTGAAGAAGCTCAGAATTGAGCTTATCGAAGGCCTATGAGAAAGAAAAGTTCAGTTATAGAAGAGAAAATATGAAGATTGAAAAAGTTATAATAACTTCAGAACTCACCATAGAACAGAGCTGTCGAGCTTCCTCGAAGGTCGATTTCGCATCTACCGGCTCGCTCTCATCGCCCCTGGTAGAGTATCCCGATGCACTTTGACTAGGCAGAGATATGTCGAAGCCCATTCCTCTCGGAGTACTCCCCGACGTTCGAGAACCAGCTGCCAAATCAGGTAATAAAGGACCTCCACCTTTCCTCGATTGTGGGATCTCTCCCTTGAGATTAGGAGCCTCGAGCCCAATAGGCTCGACAGTTTCGGGAGGCCTCCTAATTCGGGCCTTCAATATAGAGTCATTCTCTCCGAGTGCATTGATGTCCACAGAGCGGCCGATAAAAATGAAGCCTTCGTCAACGGCAACGTCCTCCTCGCGCCTCCGGGTAGATCCTGCTTTGTTGTGGGGATCCTCGTCCTCCGACGACCTTTTTCTTTTATTATCTTTCTCTATATCAGAAGTCGAAGGTCCTTCCTCCATCTCGAAAGGGGAAGGTCTCACCTCAGAAAATTCACCAATGTCTACAACTAAGAAATTAGTGCAAAAGAAAGGGAAAGTACTCCTCAAGAAAGGGACTACATAGCACGTACCATGGTGCCTAGCCTCCCATTTGCCCTTCGACAAATCTCGCCAATTGCACTCATCATAAGTCGGCATCCACGGGATCACTGCGAAAAAGGAAAGAAAATGCCCTTACGGATTCTAGCTCCACTAAGAATAAAAATAACAGAATACAATGCATCTCTTACGCTTGAAGTTCCATTTCTCAGGAAACGGCAGGAAGTCCACTGGAATAATATCAACGGTCCTCACTCGAACAAACCGACTCATCCATCCTTGATCCTTGTCCTCCTCATCGCTGGAGATAAAAGGTCCTAGTAGATCGGTATCGTAGTGTAATTAGGCCTCGATGATGTAAAGGCCGATACAATCTAAGGAGATGGATAAGAGTGAACTCGAGCTCGGACTTTTTAGTAAACAATCTCATCATCAGCACAATCCACCAGAAGGACAGATAGATCTGAGCCAAAGTAACTCGATGTTTTAGACAAAATTCGAGCACGATTCGGTCAAGAGGACCCAACATAAACGGGTACGTGTACACGTTCAAGAACCCCTCTACGTGGGCCATGATATCCTCTTCCCGGGAGGGTACCTGCAGCCTCACCTTTTCTCCCCATCCACAATCTCTCCTTACAGCATCGATGTGTCTCTCTTCTATTGATCGAATGAACCTCGATGCATGCTCTCGATGGCCTGGAGCGTTGAGAGGTTTCTCCATCGTAAAATCTCTCTTCGATATAAAACAGTTTGAAGTTAGCTCACCCCACGCTGGTGGTGTACCACCGGTTGGGCGGGAAGCAAAGGTAGGACTTCCCTCTTCTTGGTGAGCAGATTTGGGCATGGTAGCCATAGCTCCTTCAACACAAGAAAGAGAGGAAGAAAACTCAGGGGAAAGCTTTGACCTGATGCGGCACTAGAACTAGTGCAAAAAAGGAACTCTACAGAAGAAGGTAGTTGCACAAAGCGGCAGAACCTTCAAAGAAGAGAAAGCAAGTATATATAAGAAGAGCCACGACTATTCATTAACTTTGATAGCTAATCTGCTATCACGATGCAATCATGACTTTTTGGGAAATGTACCGACTGGGCCATTTAGGTAACTTCACTGTCATGTCATATGAATAACGTTGCAACCCCTCGTTCAAGGCTTCGAGGAGTCAAATCGAGCCCTTACCAACCCGACCTGGGGATGGTATGCAATTGAAACCAGAACGACCTGGTCTAAAGGGTCTCTGCTACTCCGAGACCGAGTTCGAAGAAGTTAAATCCAAGTTCGAAGCATGACTTCGGCATGAACACTGAAAGGAAAAACTTTAAAGAAATTAAATGAGAAAGTCCTTTGCATTCCAAAAATATATTTACATAGGCGCATTTACAAAATTCCCACGCGGAGTCCATGTATAAAAGAAGAAAAAATAAAAGGAACAAAGGTGGCTTAATCTTCATCTTCGCCACTCCCTGAGCCCTCGTCTGAAGAAGTCGGAGCTGCTGACCCCACTTCCAAGGCCTTCGCTTCTTCGATCTTGGTGGAGAGATCAAAACCTTTGGCATGCACTTCCTCGAAGGCCTTTCTCCGAGCCTCTAACCGAGCATGTGCAGGGGCACGAGCCAGTTTGAGCTCGGCCTTTTAAGATATCTCCCTGGCTCGAGTATTTGCTGCAACTGCATCTTTCTGATATGAGGATAAGTGTGCATCGGTTTCAGACTTAACCACGGATAATACAACATCCGACTCGGCATGAAGCACCTGGAATTTATGGGCCTCCTCCTTAGCACCTTGAAGAAGACCCTGGGTCGAGGCCAACTCCCCTCGGAGAGTATCCCTTTCCAAGGTTGTGCTATCCTTGCACCGCTTCAGCTCAAGTATCTCGGCATCTTTGGTAGCAATCTCTTCTCGAAGGTGCTCCGCTAGGGCATCCTTTCGCTCGATCTACAAATGCCAAGCCAAGATAGTAAACACCGAGTTACGAAAACAACAAGCAAGCTCATGAATACTGAACTACCTGCTCAATGAATTTGGCCCGCTCTTAGAGCATTTTCTACGAGCTCGCTCGAAAGCTGTTCAGTTCCTCCTCCCTTCAGGCATATAGAGTCCTTAGCTCTTTCGACTCCGTGGCAGGATTCTCGAACTCCTTGAGTCAGTTTAGCTCTTAACTTGGATAAGGCCTGGTCATAAAGCATCATGACCTATAGCACAAAGGAAAGAAGTTAGAAAAACAAGGATCAAAACTCAAGGCATGAAGATTATGTCAAAATCACCTATTTTTGGAGTTTTGCAGCCTCCTCGAGAACGACTGGGGCATCGAGATCATCACCCTCTTCAACGCCGGCAAAAACATCTCCAAACATCTCATCCTCCCCCCAGATGCCCCTGCATCGGTGGTCTCCCTGTTTTGGGCATCCCGTATTTTCCCTGAGAAAAACAATGGGCCCGATTGAAGACCACCTATGACATCAACCTCTATCGAGGCTTCTTCTTGCCCTTGAAGGGCCTCAGGGCCTCAGGGCCGGATCCTCCAAGTGTTCCTCTGCATAAGTTGTATCATGTTCAGTGATCGGCTCGGGGTTCCTCAATATAAGGTGGGACAGCACTGGCTACCTCTGACCCGACAGTCTTCTGCCCGGCAACTTTCGAAGCATCAGTGCATCGTTTTGGGATGTACCAGTGGGCAACCATCATCGTCTTCAGCACGAAAACTCTCAGCCGCTACCGAAGTTAAGACCGTTACATCGTTCCTGGGCTTTCGAGCCTTAGTTCTCTTTGGTCTCGGGGACTCCGCCAGCATCTCCTCCTTTATATTTCTATCTTTGGCAGGCCTTTGAGCCTCCGAATCGCTAAGAGGAGGCAGTCTCATTGAAATAGCTTCCCTGAGGTCTGCACAGGTGTAAATTGTCAAACACACCGCCAAGAAATCCATTCATAAAGGATTTAGAAGTGATAATGGTGAGGTCGTACCATGATTTTTGGCCTACCATCGAGTTTTGGACAGATCATGCCAAACATGCTTATCAGGAGAGGCGAAGTCTAAAAGTCTAACCCAGCCCGGGAGGTCGTTGACCAAGCCGGGGAACCACACGGTGGCTAAGCAATCAACAAAAAATCAATTCAAACAACAAAGGAGTTAGTTCGAAAGTGGAAAAGAGGACATTCAGGTGATAAAACATGCTCGGTGTAACAACACTTGCGCCTCGTATTCCATTCCTTGGGGAACAACATCTTCTCGGCTGTGATAAGGTCCAAAGTTCTGACTCGAATGAAGCGGCTCATCCACCTCGGTTCTTATCTTAATCGGTATTGGCAAAAAATTCTTTGGCAGATCGATGTTGCAGTTTGACTAGGCCCCCTCGATAGAGGCGAGGGCTATACAATCTGATCGGGTGATCGAGGGTGAAAGACATCCCCTCGACCATGTTCGAGAAATGTCTAAGCAAATAGACGACTCTCCAAAAAGAAGGATAAATCTGACCAAGCGTCACTCGATATTCTCGACATAAATCGAGGATCACCGGGTCTATTGATGGAGAAGAAGAACATACAGGGCCTAAGGTATACGTATACGCGTCGAGGAAACCTGGTTTATGCGTAGTTATATCCTCTTCCGGATAAGGGATCTCTACTTGTACCGCCTTTCCCCAGCGGCAATCTACTTTCACCTTTTTTATGTTAGTTATTAGACTAACATACCGAGATATGGGTTCGCATCGACTCGGTACCGAAGAAGGTTTATCAACTTTGAAGTCGGAAGCTGTATCGAAGGTCCCAGGAACACACTCCTCGACGCTGGGGGCACTACCTTTTTGCTCTTAGATGAGCGTGACGAAGAAGGAGCTTCCCCTTTCTGAGGTACCGTTTTAGAAGTTTTTGCCATAGTTGTAACAAAAGTTTCAAAGCAAATTGACAAAGAACTGAACACGAAAGAAGGGTGAAGGTAGGAAACTATTAATGAGGACTTGAAGATTTGAAAGATGTTTCAAAGGTTTGAAAGATAGAGAATTAGAGTATTTATAAGTCACTAGGAGGATTTGAAAGGGTGACCAATAGAAGTTCGTGGGCTTTTCAAGAATCGTGTTTGATAAGACCCCAGTATAACTTTTCTATCATGCCATTTAATGATCTCACGTGGCTACGTCACAATGGGGGTATCGAAGAGGCAAGAACTCAAGATCGTTTCTTATCATTTCATTCTAAGAAACGCGGGAACTATCTGTATACAGCCAAAATTGGGGAGTTCAATTCTGGGGCTACTATGCTGCCCTACGCCTAACCTCAAAGAAGCCCGAAGCAGAGCGTGAGGTGTGACCCTCGAGGGAGCATATCGAAGGATCACTGTGGTCAACCTCGGAGCAGTACAATCGATGATCGTCATGGAGAGACGGGAAAATTTCCAAATACACATGGTTAGAGCTGACCATGTTTGTAAAGAATAGTACTAATCCGTACTAAGTCATTATACAGTTGTACCAGTAGCATTTCCTCGTTATTATTAGACATGTACTTTGTTGGGATTTCCCCTCATATATAAAGGGGACCTTTGTCATCTTGTAAAGAGATTCGGATGATTACACAACATATTGAATATAATGTGGCATTCTCTGCTCTCTGCTTAAACAATTGTTCTTCACATTTATTGTTTATTCTTTCATTGTTCATTTATTGTTAATTTATTGCTCATTATTAATCGCAAAATGCCATCTTTGAGGCCCTCGTCATCATTAATTCTTTATCGATAGTTCGTTGCTATTAGCCCAGTAAGACCTCGAGGCCCTGCTCCAGCTAGCTTGAGGCTCAGCCTTGTGACCCTATTGGTTTGCATTTCTCATTTTCTTTACTTGCACTTAGCATCTATTGTCTAACAATTAGCATTAAAATAAATCACATATTTTTAGAACCGCAAAATCAAATAATAATTGTAAATACCATTATCAAAGTAAACATATAGCTAACTCAATAAAAGAAAAAGAGTTTGTTCATGAAAGTCCTCAATCATTATTCAGTATATACATCTTAAATTATATTCCAATCTATAATTTTATCAGTTCAATTTCACAAATTATTATACTTTTTTTTTATTTTCAGTAAAAACACATAGCCCTTGAAGATTTAAAATATTTTGATTTTTTTAAATCTATTATCAAATTCATTTGACAAGACATAAACAAGGTATACATAAAATATATATATATATATATATTTGGTTTAAATAAAACTACATTTGTCATTCAATTATTAAAAGACACGGCTCTATTGAATAGACTATGTTAGCATTCATCATTTTTAGGACCATATATTTCTTTCTTTGATATATAAGTTTAATAACTCAAACACATTATTTAATAATATTTATATTATTTTTAAAATTGTATGCTTATTGATATAGGTACACGCACAAAGCGCATATCCTAAAACTAGTTTCTAAAGTATAGAAGTAACAATAGTTAAGGTTAAAACAATTCATATAGAGATATACTGAGATAGTGTGATTTCAGTTTAAATCTTAAAAACTTCAAAACCACCATAAAATATTAGTCCAAAGGTTCTTTGGCGAACCCAAAAGGTAAAAGAATGTAGAGTATCATATTTCTAGGATTTTCCCCTATAAATACAAAATTAAAACAATATTTACCCGCTTTAGCTAGATTTTCTCTAATCTTAAAATATTATAGAACTTACTGAAATCCACTCAAACGTTTGCACAAACTTTTGGGTTTTGTTTTGAAACAAAACTGAAGATAATAATTGATGTAAGTGAGTCTTCTATAAAGGATTTAAAACCCCATAACTAAATTATGCAAGCGGTCAAAATATATTTATTTTTTTAAAAGAAAAAGAAATGTGCCTCAATACCATATTAGTTGGTCAGCTATATAAATGCTCGATATCATAGTTATTTTACTTAGATTCATAATATTCCAATACTCCACATACAAGAATTATCTATTATATTAGACAACAACAACAATAACAATATATTGAAGGAGCAGTAACTTGAGGGACACATGTCAATAGGCTGTATTTAGTAGCTAATTATGTAATTAGTTAGTTAGTTAGTTAGTTAGTTACGTTGTTATATTAGTTGTTGACAGCTGTCATTAGAGGTTAGATCACGTGTATATAAGATTGCACTGTATCTCTTCTTCAGTAATGAATCAGTTTTCATTTCCTAAACACAGCTCTCATGCTCTGCTTCTCCCTTAGTTAAGCTCGCTCACTAGCAGTAGCTAGGGTTCCTAATTGTGATAGAGTAAGGTCATTAATGGTGATTCTCGACATGGTATCAGAGCCGATGGGCTACAAGTGTGGTCATCTTACTTGATCGGAGCTTTTTGCTGAAATTTGCAGGTGCACTCAACTAATGGCGCTCGACAGCAAATTGCTGGAAAAGCTAAGTCATAATCATCCACTTTTTTTGAATGCTAATGATAATTCAGGAGTTGTATTAACATCTATGCAGTTGAGAGGACCGAAGAACTACTCTATGTGGAGCCGAGCGACGCGAATTGCGATTTTAGGTCGTAATATGTTAGGGTTCATCGAAGGCACATGCAAAAAAGAAAGTTATGGTCCGAATCTAGTTGATCTCTAGGAACGATGCAACGCCATAATATTGTCGTGGATAATGAATTATGTTTAACCTGAATTGCTCAGTGGAATTGTATACTCTTCGAGTGTTAGTGCAGTTTGGGGAGAATTAACAGAGCGATTTGACAAAATTGATTGCTCAAGGATTTTTTATATTCATAAACAAATTGCAACAATCAATCACGGAACAAGCTCAGTTTCTATGTATTTTTTGAATTGAAGTTGCTCTAGGTAGAATTTAACTCCTTATCCCCAATTCCAGGTTGTGACTGTGCAAAATAGTGGGAATTTGTCACTTTCATGGAGCGTTTGAAACTCTTATAGTTTCTCATGGGACTGAATGAGTCCTATGCGCAAGATTGAAGCCAAATCCTCATGATGATTCCAGTTCCTACCATAAACAAGGTGTATTTAATGCCTACAGAAAGAGAAAGTCAAAGGAGCATGCCAAATTCTTTTACGTCAA
Organism: Nicotiana sylvestris; assembly: GCF_000393655.2. Classification (NCBI taxonomy): domain Eukaryota; kingdom Viridiplantae; phylum Streptophyta; class Magnoliopsida; order Solanales; family Solanaceae; genus Nicotiana; species Nicotiana sylvestris. Next base: position 92,489,551 of record NC_091068.1, on the reverse strand, counting down.
TTGAAGGAGGTAAAGTAACAACCTTAATGGCAGCAAGGGCAGGACATATACAGAGGCCAAAGTAGAACTTCAACGTTCAATGTGATTATTACAAGATGAAAGGACACACACATGAGGAGTGTTACAAATTGATAGGCTATTCTGCTGATTTCAAATACAAAAAGAAAAGAGGAAATCATGTTGGTCACAATGTGTTTGTAGAAGATCACAACAGGCGGGGTCAAGGAGGAGGAAACCATACTGTCAAAGAGCATCAACACAATGATTCAGATACATCAAAAGGGCTTTTCTTCACTCATGATCAATACATTCAAATCCTGAAGTTACTTAACAAGGAAAGTATTGGTATTGCAGAAAGTTCAGCTAACATGGCAGGTACACTCAAAGCTTTTCTAGTAGAGACATGTAGAAATGAGTGGATAATTTACGCTGGTGCGACTACTCATATGATATCTCATGCTAATATGTTGCTCAATAAGATTAAATTAAATGAAGCAGAAGCAAAAAAAGGTTCATTTACCAAATGGAGGTATTACATATGTGACTCGCACAGGGTCATGTAAGTTGAGTAATGGAGACATAGTTGACAATATATTATGTCTTCCAGTTTTTAAGTACAATTTATTATAAGTCTCTAACCTCAATAAAGAGTTGAGGTGTAGGGTTGGTTTTTACCCTGACTTTTGCATATTTCAGGACCTATACAGTGAGAAGGTGAAGGGGATTGGTAGAGAACAAGGAGGACTCTACCTAATGCTCCTTCAAGCCTCTACTGAAGGTTTGTTGAATGCAGCAATACAAGGTTTCTCTATCAAAAAAGAAGAAAAAACATTGGACTATGGCATAGGAGAATTGGACATGCCTCAACTGGAACAATAAATCAAATGTTTCACTTGCCTATAGATGTTTGTAGACAAGCCTTAAAGGATTGTATTGTATGTCCATTAGCCAAGTACACTAGATTGCCCTTTAAGACTAGTACTACTAGAGCTGATGCAATATTTAATTTGATACATATTGATGTATGGGGGTCATATAGTGTACAAATATTTGATGAAAATAAACTGTTTTTGACTATTGTCGATGACTATTCTCGAATGAAATGGTTATATTTGTTAAAATTAAAAAGTGATGTTGTGATTGTTTTGAGAAGATTTTTGCAGCTGATTCTTACTCAATTTACAAAAAGAGTGAAGATAATTAGCTTGGACAATGGAACAGAGTTTGTAAATCATGAATGCCAGGAGCTATTTCAATCATATGGGGTAGTACATCAGAGGACATGTGTGTATGCACCTCAACAGAATAGGATAACTGAGAGGAAACATAGAAATGTTCTAGAAGTGGCAAGAGCCATTAGGTTTTAGGGGAGCATACCTATAAAATTCTGGGGGCATTGTGTTTTGGAGCAACCTATATTATCAAAAGGATGCCTACAGTAGTACTCCAAGGGAAGAGTCCATATGAAGTGTTTCATAATAGGCAGCCTAGTTGGGATTACTTCAGAACTCTGAGATGCCTATGTTATGCTAAGAGGATGCATAACCATAACAAATTTGAATCAAGAGCGGTGCCAGCAGTATTCATGGGATACTCTGAAGTGACAAAGGGCTACATATTTTATGATATGGCCAAACATGTGTTTTTTGTGAACAGGGATGTAGTCTTGGAAAATATTTTTCCTTTCAAGCAACAAAGCAACAACAGATCTTTTATGTTTATTGATAGTACAAGTGCAGTCCCACTCAATAATAATCTTGGTATGGTACATTGGTTGCCAAATGATGTAGGTGCTAATGCAGATGTTATTGCAGGCCCTGATGTTGTTGATCCAATCATTAAAGCTTCTAATGGCTCAGTAGATGAATTACTTACTGCTATCCACAGTCCACCAAATGATGTCGAAGACCTCCTTCAAGATATTAATTTTCACAGCATGGGCTTAGATGATGATCCTAATCCATCGGACTAGTTTGAAGTTGATAATCAGCCATTAGAAGTTTGAAGTTGATAATCAACCATTAGAAGCCCCACCTGCTGATTCTTTAAGGAGATCTAACAAGGATGAAAGGCCACATATTTGGCTCACAGATTATGTTACAGCTGCAGCCACCACAGCTCATTAAAATTCTTATTCCATCAGTAATTCAATCAGGTATGATATTATACATCACAAATATAAGAATTACTTAGCTACATTCTCTGCTATTGAAGAACCAAGAAACTTTGTGGAGGCATCCAAAGATAAGAGATAAGTGGCAGTTATGAAGACAGAAATTCAAGTACTAGAAGACAATTGCACTTGTGAACTTATCCAATTACCATCAGGGAAGAGACCAATAGGATGCAAATGGGTCTATAAAGTGAAGTACAAGGCAAATGGTTCTATAGAGAGGTTCAAAGTTCGATTGGTTGATAAAGACTACAACCAAAGAAAAGGATTAGATTACAATAAAACCTTCTCCCCACTGTTAAAAATTACAACAATCAAATCAGTCATTGCTCTTGCAGCAGCTGAAAATTGGTACATTCATCAAATGGATGTGTACAATGCATTCCTTCAAGGAGATTTACATGATGAAGTCTACATACATTTACCAGAGGGATTCACCAGCTAGGGGGATCCTGAAATTGTGTGCAAACTTGTTAAATCCCTCTATGGGCTCAAACAGGCTAGTAGATAATGGAATTTGAAGTTGACAGATGCCTTGCAGGAATTTAGTTTTGTGCAAAGCTGCCTAGATTACTCTTTCTTTACAAAGAGGAAGGATAGCAGTACAGTCATCATACTTGTCTATGTTGATGATATGTTGGTGCCTGGGAATGACTTAAAGCTAATCGAGGAAACCAAGATAAGACTACATAAGGCATTCAAGATCAAAGATCTAGGGGAACTCAGATATTTCTTGAGTTTGGAATTCAGTAGATCAGAGAAAAGAATTCTTATGAACCAAAGAAAGTATGCACTGGAGCTCATAGGAGATGCAGGGCTGAGTGCTGCAAAACTATCATGGACTCCTCTTGATAACAATAAAAATGTACAGATAAAGAACTGAATGAAGTCACAAGTGATGAACTACTTGAAGATAGAGGAAAATATCAAAGGCTAATAGGGAAGCTATTGTATTTGACAATAACAAGACTGGACATTGCATTTGCAATTCAGACACTCAGCAAATTCCTATAGCAACCCAAAAACTCACACTGGGAAGCAACTCTATGAGTTGTGAGGCATGTGAAAAGGGAACCCGGACTAAGGATTCTGATGAGCTCAAAGAGGCTAGAGAAACTGAAAGCTTATTGTGATGCAGACTGGGCTTCATGTCCAAACACAAGGAGATCAGTCACAAGGTTCATTGTGAAGTATGGAGATTCTTTGATATCATGGAAATCAAAGAAATAGATACAGTATCCAAGAGCTCAACTGAAGCTAAGTATAGAAGTATGGCAGTGACAATGTCTGAACTAGTATGGCTAGTAAGGTTATTTAATGAGCTTGGAGCAGAGATGAACCTACCTGTAGAACTATACTGTGACAGTAAGGCAGCTCTATAATAGCAGCAAATCCAGTTTATCATGAAAGAACAAAACACATAGAGGTAGAATGTCACTTCATTAGAGAATACCCAATTAGGCATGAAGACTTTGTACATCAATTCAGAAGAACAACATGCAGACATCCTTACAAAAGCATTAGCAAGATCACAACATGAATATCTTGTATCCAAGCCGGGAGTGCTAAATGTGTTTGCACCTGCCAGCTTAAGGGGGAGTATTGAAGGAGCAATAAATTGAGGGACACATGTCAATAGGCTGTAGTTAGTAGCTAATTATGTAATTAGTTAGTTAGGTGGTTACATTGTTATATTAGTTATTGACAACTGTCATTAGAGGTTAGAACATGTGTATATAAGATTGCATTGTATCTCTTCAGTAATGAATCAATTTTCATTTCCTAAACATAGCTCTCATGCTCTGCCTTCTCTCTTAGTTAAGCTCGCTCACTAGCAGTATATAGGGTTCCTAATTATGATAGAGTAAGGTCGTTAATGGTGATTCTCGACAAAACAAACTCAGTGTAATTTCACAAGTGTGATTTAGGGAGGGTATTGTATACGCATGCCTTACCCCTACTTTGTGGATATAGAGAGGTTGTTTTCGATAGATCTTTGGCTCGAGAAACTATCTAGTACATTAGAGATTTTCTTAAATACTTTATTTAGTGGTTATATATCAAATACACTAGCCATAAGAGTCTTGTTGTAAGTCTTAGTCTTCTAGTTGATATCATCTACAAGAATCTTTAATTTTCCTTATTTTTTATTTTCCTAGGTTTATGTTAATGTAGATTTCAAAATATTCTAATTAAATCTACCGAGATGACTTTCATATTCGGTGATTTTAGGTCTACTTCTTGCTTCAATATCAAGTTTTAGCATAAATCAATAAAAGTATAAAGGCATTTAATCATATTTAGTTAAAATTTAAATTTTTCACATGTTCTTTTGAAAAATTTCCCGAAACTAAAAGGGGAAAAGATTCGTTCAAATAATAATATCTAGAGTGGATATTTGTGTAAGCTTCATAACTATACAGTGAGCAGTACTAACAGCAGCATCAAGACATGATCTCGAAGAGAAAAGAAAGAACATTAAATGAAGTTATGTATTGACATGACTATTCAGCTCCACGCATGTACATTGCTCTCCCCTAATTCCTACCTGCCATTACATCTTTGCTAGTGCTGCTATGTCCTTCAATTCTACTACAAAACCTGTGGTTCCATTTTGACTCTTTCGCTTACGTTGTTTTACACCATATGCTTTCGTTTTATTTATTAAGGTCATCTTTTTTATTATAGATATTCTTTAGCTTGGTTAATTATATTATTAGTTTAAGAGTGCTCGTCTGCATGCATAGATGACACACATAAGGTAGTATTACACTAGATTTGATGTGTCTACGTTATGAATTTGTGTATGGACATAAATACTCTTTTTGGTTTAACTTCAAAAGATAAATAAGCAATACTAAAGACTTTACCACTTTTGGCATGATATATATATATATATATATATATATATATATATATATATATGGACAAGTAATTTTAAAAAAATGTTGAATAAATAGAAAATATCATTAAGCAGACATTAAAATAAACACGTATTGGAAGGAGAATCGCAGAAAAAGAAAAAGCAACCCCACAAAATTTAGAAGAGGACAACACATTGTCACGACCCCAATTCACAAGTGATGTGATGGCGCCTATCATGATACTAGGTAAGCCGACAACTCACACATACCAACAGCTTAAATTAAAAATGTACTGAAATAGGTTTAAGTAAGTAAGAATATCATAAAAACTAGATGAAAACACCGTAACTCAATACAAAATTCTCCAAAAAGATTCGGGTATCACGGAGTACATGAACATTTATATTATAACACGGTCTGACAAATGGAACACTCTCTAGGAAAGTAGAACAATATAAACAAAATTAAAAGATAAAGGAGGAGAGTCAAGGTCTGCGGACGCCAAGGCAGCTTCCTCGATAGTCTTCGACTGATGAAACTCTAAAAATCAGCAACCACCGTGCCCGAAAATATCCGAATCTGTACACGAAGTGCAGAGTGTAGCATGAGTACAACCAACTCAATAAATAACAAGTCTGACATTTGGGTTGAAAGCAATGACGAAGTCGAACAATACAATCCAAATACATATTAAACAGTACCGAAATTGACAGAAGGTATGACAATAATATCTCAAAGAAACTCATAATTTGTAGGTACCAGTACAGAAATAGACATGTTTACAGGTTTAACAGTTAAGCTCAATACTGATAGAATATGCCAAGTCTGAATGATATGAGGAATATGACATCTCTATATCTACATGCCAGTACGCATATCTTATGTGATGCAACACCAGGAAAGCCTCGTGTACTCACACTCTCAGAGTATTCAATATAACCGTCTCAAGTCTCACTCATCACACTCAATCACTTAGCACTAAGGGTGTTAAACGGGCCGGGTCAGCCCGGTTCCAGACTGGCCCAGACCGGTTAAAACTGGAACCGGCTCGGACCGGTTAAAGGGGGTTGGGTTGGGCTGGGTTAGGGGGAACGCGCGGGTTGGTCCGTTTACGTTTAAAATACCGATTACCCGGACCGGTCCAACCCGTTAGGTGAACAATGTTCGTAAACCGATTAACCGGCCCGGCCCGGCCCGACCCGGTTTAACGGTAAAAAAAAAATTAAAAACTTTTTTTTTAAATTTGGGCCAGATCTGACCGTTGGCATGGTCCATTCAGAAAATGGTCGTTGCTCAACGGGTGAATTACACAAATAGCCCAATTTTGTTTTTTTTTTTAAATTAACCCCCCTTTCAAAATCTACAAAATACCCCCCCCTCTCTTCCTCATTTTGTCACGACCCATTTTCTAAACAAGCCGGGACCGGCACTCGATCACTAAACCTGACCGAGCGAACCATCTCTGCTGATCAAATCTATTATAACTTCAAACTTTATATGCAACAAGTTAATACTCCAACCAAATACTTTTGATTAATGTAAATATTTAAATAAATCAACTCCAAAACTTTATACGTACTAATTACCAAATTTATGCTAAGTTATTATAATAAAAAAACATCTAAATCTTAACCCATTGACTATGTCTATGAAGCCTCTACTGATAAACTGACGCACTGCTCCGGACATGAGATTTCCTGGTCAGGTCTCTAAATAAACAAAGAAATAGCTAAATGAAAATGACTCTAAGAATACTCCACGAACAAAAGCGGAGCTCACCAATATCATTGGAAGGGAAGGAAATCCTAACTCGTAACCTGCTCGCCTGCAAATCCAGTTCCTACGTTGTACCGCAGACCAACGTAGGTTCCCAAAAGAGAACGTCAGTACCATCCACTGTACTCAGTGAGTCTCAACAACAGGGGGAGAAACTTTAATAACATATACGTTACAAGCAAAGGTTCTAAATGCATGTAAAACATAAAGCTTATAAGAATAATTCTAAAATAATTGCATAATAGCAATTTATGAATATTCTAAAAAAAAATCTTCCTTTTTCTTTCTTTAAAAAAAATACTTCACTTTATACTTTGGGAGTTCCAACTATCCTGACTTAATTCTGTCTAAGTCACCGTGTGATCGGCACGGGTTCGATCCCAACCTGATCGAATAGGCCCAATCCACGAGGTGCCACTCGCTTCATGGTTCTCAGCGCTTATGTATCATACCTTAGCATCGCTAAGTAAATTCTCAGCAACGAGACCCTCGGCTCGTATGCTCCCTACTTTGGCACAAGTAGTTTCAGGAAGTCAACGCCTTGGTCAGGACCCTCGGCCTGGACGATGACCCCTTCTCAGAATAAAGGATACTCCCCAAAAATCTTTTCTTTCTAAAACTTCTTCTTGTGACTTTTCAAGTCTAAATATTTTCTTTATAGAACATTATGTACATGCTCATATTGGTGTCCTTAAATGTAAAGCATGGCATAAGAATGAAATAAACATATAAAAATATTTTCAAAGATTCTCTTCTTCATAATTTTCAACATGAAAATAGCATATAAGAACAACACAAAAATCTGAAAATTTAAGCACATATAGCGTAATAGATCATCTAAACTTTTGCTAGAACAAATTCTACATTAATGGGTACTCACTCGCTCTAATTAAATAAAGATAAACTCTTTTAAGCAATTCATCAAACACCTTGAATGCGTGCTTTTGTGAGTTAAACCACTTTAGTAAAGGGTTATATCAACTCACCTCAAAACTCCTTGAGCCAATACGTAGACCCCAGTCCAATTGACACCAGTCAAACAATCGATTCTACAACAACCGGTGTATTTTGATCAATTTTAAATTACTACACCTAATTATGAAATTTATTGATGATATAGAGGAAGAAGGGACTTAGCTATTCAATTATTACCTATTACTACTGTAGGGTAATTGACAATAAGGGATTTTACATACCTGAGTTCAAGAATAAGTGAGTTGTGAAGAACCCTAGTATTTTTCGTTGCCTGCGTGCTCGGTTTCGTGAGCGAACAGAACTTAGTGTTCTATTTTTTTTTCGTGGCCTCTGCTTTCTGCTTTTCAAGATGGAAGTTTTTTGGTTAAGGCTTCAAGAGCCTTTGTCTTTAAGTGCCCATTTTATGGGTTTTTTTAGGCCCTTTTCCCTTTTTCTTTTTTGTAACTAATAATTAATGATATCCACCTTTAATAAATAATAATATTTTCCTAATTGTATATCCAATTATTTATGAGTGTGTTTGTGTGTATATATATATATATTCACTATTAACAAGAAAAATAATAATAATAATAATAATAATTTAATTCTATAATTAGTGTATCTTGAAACTATTATAAATTTGAGGAGTGTTACAATCTTCCCTCCTTAAAAACATTCGTCCTCGAATGTTGCTAGGCCCTTATTCTTAAGCTAACAATCATTTCTTAGGTCCTTGAACCTCTTAAATTTTCTTAGCACTACTCACTTTTCCAAGGGACTTAACGTTTTTGGCTAGCTCCCTAAATTTTCAAAAATTTCGGTAGAGTTTCCCTTGTAAATTGGACTATCCAAAAAAATATCTCTGTCACAAATACCACAACTACACCAACAACAACCAAATATACCATAACAGGCCATTCATAGGCACCATACACAACCCATAAATTAATTACTCACACTCCGGCAAGGAGGTACCACAATAACTAACAATTATCTGAAGCACAACACTTTAGCAAAAGTAAATCACTTTAATGAATTAAATATACTCTAGCGTAAACTAAATCACTACAACAACTAAATATAATCTAGGAAGGACATAAACACTTGCTAACTTGTATTTAATAAATGGAATATAAATGTAACACCGAACTTAGGTTCACATACCTTTTTCCTCAAATAAATATGGATATTTCTTTCTCATATTTTTCTCGACCTCCCATGTAGCCTGTTTTGAATCATGATTACTACACAAAACTTTTACCGATGCTAAATCTTTTGTTCTCAACTTTCTTACTTGCCTATCGAGAATTTCTATAGGTACCTCTTCATAAATAAAGCCTTCTTTAATTTCTATAGTATCAGCAGGTATTATATGCGACTCATCATGAATGTACTTTCTAAGCATAGACACATGAAAGACAGGATGAATAGAGGACAACTCAATGGATAGCGCTAGCTTATAAGCCACGTTTCCTTTCTTTTCTAGAATTTCATAAGGTCCGATAAATCTAGGGCTAAGTTTCCCTTTCTTACCAAACCTCATAACTCCTTTCATTGGTGAAACTTTCAAAAACACCTTATCACCAACCATGAACTCTAACTCATGATGCCTCTTGTCAGAATAAGACTTTTGATGACTCTGAGCCGCTTTAAGTCTTTCTCTAATTAGCTGAACTTTCTCCAAGGCCTCACAAACAAACTCTGGACCAATCAACGGCACCTCTGCTGGTTCAAACCAACCCACCGGAGACCTACATCTCCGCTCATACAATGCTTCATACGGAGCCATACCAATGCTGGCTTGGTAGCTGTTATTATAAGCAAATTCTATAAGTGGCAAGTGATCATCCCAATTACCTCCAAAATCTATAACACACACGCGCATCATATCTTCGAGAGTCTGAATGGTCCTTTCTGCCTGGCCATCGGTTTGTGGATGAAAAGCAGTACTTAAATTGACCTTGGTACCTAATCTTTTCTGAAATGTCTGCCAAAAATTTGCCGTGAATTGAGGGCCTCTGTCAGATATGATTGAAACTGGAGTACCATGCAATCGGACTATTTCTTTTATGTACAACTGCGCATACTGCTCTGCGGAGTCTGTCGTCTTTACTGGTAGGAAATGCGCGGACTTTGTCAGTCGGTCTACAATAACACAAATTGAATCATGGTTACGGTATGTGCGAGGTAGACCTACTACGAAATCCATATTAATCATCTCCCACTTCCACTGTGGTATCTCTATATCTTGAGCTAGGCCACCAGGCCTCTGATGCTCGGCTTTGACTTGCTGACAATTTAAACATTTAGCCACATGATCTGCTACTTGTTTCTTCATGCCTTTCCACCAATACAATTCTTTCAAATCTAGATGCATTTTGGTAGCACCTGGGTGGATAGAGTACCTCGAACTGTGAGCTTCCTCCATTATGGCCTTCCTAAGACCATCTAAATCAGGCACACATAACCGATCATTCAACTTCAAAACTCCGTCACTTCCTAGAGTGAAAGGAGTGATTTCTTTGCTTCTGACTCCTTCTTTTAATTTTACTAAGTACGGATCTTCGTCTTGCTTCGCCTTAACATGCGCAACAAGGGAGGATTGCGCTAAGGCATAAGCAGTTATGTCTCCTTCTTCGGTCTTATCCAATCTAATTCCATCATTTGCTAGTTTTTGAATTTCCCAACCCAAAGATCGCCTTTGTACTGCAAGATGGGCCAAGACACCCATTGACTTCCTACTAAGTGCATCTGCTACCACATTAGCTTTGCCCGGGTGATAAAGGATATTGATGTCATAATCCTTCAATAGCTCGAGCCACCTTCTCTGTCTCAAATTTAGTTCTTTTTGCTTGAAAAATGTACTGGAGGCTTTTGTGATCTGTAAACACTTTAGAATGCTCACCATAAAGGTAGTGTCGCCATATTTTTAATGCAAACACCACTGCTGCAAGCTCCAAGTCGTGTGTGGGGTAGTTCTTTTCATGATTCTTTAACTGCCTGGAAGCATAAGCAATAACTTTTCCATTTTGCATAAGAACACAACCAAGGCCCACTCTGGAGGCATCACAATACACTGTGAACCCACCCGAACCTGTTGGCAAGGTTAGCACAGGTGCAGTGGTCAACCTCTTCTTTAACTCTTGAAAACTCTGCTCACAAGCGTCTGACCATTAGAACTTAACTGCTTTCTGAGTCAACTTAGTTAATGGAGCTGCAAGTGAGGAAAACCCCTCTACAAACCTTCTATAGTAGCCAGCTAACCCCAAGAAACTCCTAATTTCGGTTGGCGTTGTCGGCCTGAGCCAGTTCTTGACTGCTTCTGTCTTCTGAGGGTCTACTTTTATTCCTTCACTAGATACCACGTGGCCTAAGAATGCTACTGACTGCAACCAGAACTCATATTTTGAAAACTTGGCATAAAGCTCATTCTCCTTCAAGGTCTGCAAGGCTATTCTAAGGTGTTCTGCATGTTCTTCCTTGCTCTTAGAGTATACCAAAATATCGTCTATAAACACGATAATAAAGGTATCCAGGAATGGCTTGAAAACTCTGTTCATGAGGTCCATGAATGCAGCTGGAGCATTTGTCAACCCGAAGGACATTACTAGAAATTCATAGTGCCCGTAGCGAGTTCTAAAGGCTGTTTTAGATATGTCCTCCTTTCTGATTCTCAATTGATGGTATCCCGACCTCAAGTCTATTTTTGAAAAGTACTTTGCACCCTGAAGTTGATCAAATAAATCATCAATTCTTGGCAGTGGGTACTTGTTCTTAATGGTAACTTTATTCAACTGCCGATAGTCGACACACATTCTGAGAGACCCATCTTTCTTTTTGGCAAACAGGATCGGGGCACCCCACGGTGAAACACTCGGCCTGATGAAGCCCTTGTCAAGAAGGTCTTTCAACTGTTCTCTCAACTCATTAAGTTCTACTGGAGCCATCCTATAGGGAGGTATAGATATGGGCTGAGTGCCTGGCATGAGATCAATACCGAAGTCTATGATTCTTTCGGGAGGAAGTCCGGGAAGGTCATCTGGGAAAACTTCTGGAAATTCTCTAACAATTGGCACTGACTGAAGAGCTGGCGGTTCTGATTCTGGATTAATAATGTGAGCCAAATAGGCGAGACACCCCTTACCGATCATTCGTTGTGCCTTAAGATAAGAAATAAACTTACCTACAAGCGATGCTGAACTATCCTTCCACTCTAAAACTTCTTCATTTGGAAATTGGAACCTGACTATCTTGGCATGACAATCTAATATGACATAGCAGGAAGACAACCAATACATACCCATGATCACATCAAAATCCACCATTTCTAACTCTATGAGATCAGCTTTGGTGTTGCGACCTTGGACTGAAACTATACAGCCTCTATAGACTCTGGTGACTTTCACTGACTCGCCAACTGGAGTAGATACTAGGAATGGCTCACTAAGTTGTTCAGGTTATAGTCCGAGGCTAATTGCAAAGTATGGAGTCACATATGAAAATGTTGAACCTGGAAACATTATGGCATAAGCATTATGTGAGCAGACTAAAAGTATACCTGTAATAACTTATGCAGCATCCTCTGCACTCTGACGATCAAGTGTAGCAAATAAACAGGGTTGTCCCCCTCCCTGAGTAACTCGGTCTGCACCTCTGCCTGCTCCATGCCCGGACTGATTATGAGAACCACGAGCCTGAGGTGGTGCAACTGCAGTAGCTGAGGAACTAGAAGGACGAGTTGATCCACCACTGAACTTACGTTGCAACTTTGGGCAGTTGGCCTTTATATGACCAATGTCTCCACAATGGTAGCAACCATGAAACCCGAGCTTGCACTGACCTGAATGTTGCCGCTTACATGTTCCACAAATACTTTGCTGGTGTGAATGTTGCTCAGCATGACTCTGGCTATGTGAGGATGATGTCCTAAAATTCTGATTCTGGCGAGACTGATTTCCATTACTCTGAGTACGTCTGAAGGAAGACCCACCACCTGACTGATGACTGAACTGAGCTGGTGCTAATGACTCCTTATTAGAGGAATTCCTTCCGCCTCCGCTGGATGTACCATTAAACTTGCCCGTTGTCCGGGATTTCTTGTTATGCTCTTTCTCTTCTCTCCTTTGTTGTCTGTATTTTTCTAAGTGCTTGGCGAACCCCACAACAGATGAGAAAGATGTCATTCCTACCGCTGCAGCTGATGTCGTATCCTTAATATGGTAAGCCAAACCGCCAACAAACCTACGAATCTTTGCTTTTTCTGTCTTAACCATGTGAGGAGCATGCTTAGCTAACCTTATGAATTCCATGTAGTACTCTTGCATACTTTTATTCCCTTGCGTGAGCTGTTCAAACTCTGTAGTCTTAGCTGCTATATCCTCTTCTGAGATAAAGTTAGCCATAAAGGCCTCTTCAAATTCTTCCCAAGTAGGTGGACCATCATCTTCATCTCTCTCTTTTCCCACATCTCAAACCAAGCGCCAGCCACATCTCTAAGCTGGTAAGCAGCCAGCTCCACAGCTTTGTCATCAAATACTTTCATCACTCGGAGGGCTTTCTTAAAACCCTCCATCCATAACATTGGATCTTCATCAACTATAGAACCATGGAACACTTGAGGACTCAACTTCAGAAATTCATTCACTCTTGAGGGCTCAGAATTGTTCTGCCTATTTGTTTGAGGTGGAATCTTATCTCTTTTCTCGTTCTGGTTAGCCATAAAGGCCTTAAACATCTCCATAGCACTGTTGACTGCATTGAACATCTGACCCACCTTTGGGGATATAATTGTTTGGGTCGGAGCTGCTATTGGGGTTGGCGTTGGATCCTGAGGTACTTGCTCATCATGCTCCACCCCTTCTTCATGTTCAACCTGGGGTACTTGAACCCCCTTGTGGATTTACCCTTCCTTTTCTGAGTTCGAGCCTTTTTAGTTATGCCTTGAGCCACAATAGTAGCAATAGTTTCTTGAGCAGCATCCGGAGTGTCGGTGTCAGAGTTGCGAGTACGAACCATTTCTGCGAGTTTTGGAGAAAAGAATGCATTAGATAATTTCTTAGAAGTGGGCTCTACTACACGATCTAAAGTATGAAAAAAAAATATTTTTCCTAAATGCTTGTAGCCTCCTGTTTATAAGTATGGCGCACTTCATACACATAAACAAGACTCTACTAACACGGCTTCATAGACCCCTAGGACTCCATAAACCTGAGGCTCTGATACCAAGTTTGTCACGACCCATTTTCTAAACAAGCCAGGACCGGCACTAGATCACTAAACCTGATCGAGCGAACCATCTCTGCTGATCAAATCTATTATAACTTCAAACTTTATATGCAACAAGTTAATACTCCAACCAAATACTTTTGATTAATGTAAATATTTAAATAAATCAACTCCAAAACTTTATACGTACTAACTACCAAATTTATGCTAAGTTATTATAATAAAAAAACATCTAAATCTTAACCCATTGACTATGTCTATGAAGCCTCTACTGATAAACTGACGCACTGCTCAGGACATGAGATTTCCTGGCCAGGTCTCTAAATAAACAAAGAAATAGCTAAATGAAAATGACTCTAAGAATACTCCACGAACAAAAGCGGAGCTCACCAATATCATTGGAAGGGAAGGAAATCCTAACTCGTAACCTGCTCGCCTGCAAATCCAGTTCCTACGTTGTACCGCAGACCAACGTAGGTTCCCCAAAGAGAACGTCAGTACCATCCACTGTACTCAGTGAGTCTCAACAACAGGGGGAGAAACTTTAATAACATATACGTTACAAGCAAAGGTTCTAAATGCATGTAAAACATAAAGCTTATAAGAATAATTCTAAAATAATTGCATAATAGCAATTTATGAATATTCTAAAAAAAATTCTTTTCCTTTTTCTTTCTTTAAAAAAAATACTTCACTTTATAATTTGGGAGTTCCAACTATCCTGACTTAATTCTGTCTAAGTCACCATGTGATCGGCACGGGTTCGATCCCAACCTGATCGAATAGGCCCAATCCACGAGGTGCCACTCGCTTCATGGTTCTCAGCGCTTATGTATCATACCTTAGCATGGCTAAGTAAATTCTCAGCAACGAGACCCTCGGCTCGTATGCTCCCTACTTTGGCACAAGTAGTTTCAGGAAGTCAACGCCTTGGTCAGGACCCTCGGCCTGGATGATGACCCCTTCTCAGAATAAAGGATACTCCCCAAAATCTTTTCTTTCTAAAACTTCTTCTTGTGACTTTTCAAGTCTAAAATCTTTTCTTTATAGAACATTATGTATATGCTCATATTGGTGTCCTTAAATGTAAAGCATGGCATAAGAATGAAATAAACATATAAAAATATTTTCAAAGATTCTCTTCTTCATAATTTTCAACATGAAAATAGCATATAAGAACAACACAAAAACCTGAAAATTTAAGCACATATAGCGTAATAGATCATCTAAACTTTTGCTAGAACAAATTCTACATTAATGGGTACTCACTCGCTCTAATTAAATAAAGATAAACTCTTTTAAGCAATTCATCAAACACCTTGAATGCGTGCTTTTGTGAGTTAAACCACTTTAGTAAAGGGTTATATCAACTCACCTCAAAACTCCTTGAGCCAATACGTAGACTCCAGTCCAATTGACACCAGTCAAACAATCGATTCTACAACAACCGGTTTATTTTGATCAATTTTAAAGTACTACACCTAATTATGTAATTTATTAATGATATAGAGGAAGAAGAGATTTAGCTATTCAATTCTTACCTATTACTACTGTAGGGTAATTGACAATAAGGGATTTTACATACCTGAGTTGAAGAATAAGTGAGTTGTGAAGAACCCTAGTATTTTTCGTTGCCTGCGTGCTCGGTTTCGTGAGCGAACAGAACTTAGTGTTCTGTTTTTTTTTCGTGGCCTCTGCTTTCTGCTTTTCAAGATGGAAGTTTTTTGGTTAAGGCTTCAAGAGCCTTTGTCTTTAAGTGCCCATTTTATGGGTTTTTTTAGGCCCTTTTCCCTTTTTCTTTTTTGTAACTAATAATTAATGATATCCACCTTTAATAAATAATAATATTTTCCTAATTGTATATCCAATTATTTATGAGTGTGTTTGTGTGTATATATATATATATTCACTATTAACAAGAATAATAATAATAATAATAATAATAATTTAATTCTATAATTAGTGTATCTTGAAACTATTATAAATTTGAGGAGTGTTACAATCTTCCCTCCTTAAAAACATTCGTCCTCGAATGTTGCTAGGCCCTTATTCTTAAGCTAACAATCATTTCTTAGGTCCTTGAACCTCTTAAATTTTCTTAGCACTACTCACTTTTCCAAGGGACTTAACGTTTTTGGCTAGCTCCCTAAATTTTCAAAAATTTCGGTAGAGTTTCCCTTGTAAATTGGACTATCCAAAAAAATATCTCTGTCACAAATACCACAACTACACCAACAACAACCAAATATACCATAACAGGCCATTCATAGGCACCATACACAACCCATAAATTAATTACTCACACTCCGGCAAGGAGGTACCACAATAACTAACAATTATCTGAAGCACAACACTTTAGCAAAAGTAAATCACTTTAATGAATTAAATATACTCTAGCGTAAACTAAATCACTACAACAACTAAATATAATCTAGGAAGGACATAAACACTTGCTAACTTGTATTTAATAAATGGAATATAAATGTAACACCGAACTTAGGTTCACATACCTTTTTCCTCAAATAAATATGGATATTTCTTTCTCATATCTTTCTCGACCTCCCATGTAGCCTGTTTTGAATCATGATTACTCCACAAAACTTTTACCGATGCTAAATCTTTTGTTCTCAACTTTCTTACTTGCCTATCGAGAATTTCTATAGGTACCTCTTCATAAATCAAGCCTTCTTTAATTTCTATAGTATCAGCAGGTATTATATGCGACTCATCATGAATGTACTTTCTAAGCATAGACACATGAAAGACAGGATGAATAGAGGACAACTCAATGGGTAGCGCTAGCTTATAAGCCACGTTTCCTTTCTTTTCTAGAATTTCATAAGGTCCGATAAATCTAGGGCTAAGTTTCCCTTTCTTACCAAACCTCATAACTCCTTTCATTGGTGAAACTATCAAAAATACCTTATCACCAACCATGAACTCTAACTCACCTACAAGCGATGCTGAACTACCCTTCCACTCTAAAACTTCTTCATTTGGAAATTGGAACCTGACTATCTTGGCATGACAATCTAACATGGCATAGCAGGAAGACAACCAATCCATACCCATGATCACATCAAAATCCACCATTTCTAACTCTATGAGATCAGCTTTGGTGTTGCGACCTTGGACTGAAACTATACAGCCTCTATAGACTCTGGTGACTTTCACTGACTCGCCAACTGGAGTAGATACTAGGAATGGCTCACTAAGTTGTTCAGGTTCTAGTCCGAGGTTAATTGCAAAGTATGGAGTCACATATGAAAATGTTGAACCTGGATCCATTATGGCATAAGCATTATGTGAGCAGACTAAAAGTATACCTGTAATAACTTCTGCAGATGCCTCTGCACTCTGACGATCAAGTGTAGCAAATAAACGGGGTTGTCCCCCTCCCTGAGTAACTCGGTCTGCACCTCTGCCTGCTCCATGCCCGGACTGATTATGAGAACCACGAGCCTGAGGTGGTGCAACTGCAGTAGCTGAGGAACTAGAAGGACGAGTTGATCCACCACTGAACTTACGTTGCAACTTTGGGCAGTTGGCCTTTATATGACCAATGTCTCCACAATGGTAGCAACCATGAAACCCGAGCTTGCACTGACCTGAATGTTGCCGCTTACATGTTCCACAAATACTTTGCTGGTGTGAATGTTGCTCAGCATGACTCTGGCTATGTGAGGATGATGTCCTAAAATTCTGATTCTGGCGAGACTGATTTCCATTACTCTGAGTACGTCTGAAGGAAGACCCACCATCTGACTGATGACTGAACTGAGCTGGTGCTAATGACTCCTTATTAGAGGAATTCCTTCCGCCTCCGCTGGATGTACCATTAAACCTGCTCGTTGTCCGGGATTTCTTGTTATGCTCTTTCTCTTCTCTCCTTTGTTGTCTGTATTTTTCTAAGTGCTTGGCAAACCCCACAACAGATGAGAAAGCTGTCATTCCTACCGCTGCAGCTGATGTCGTATCCTTAATGTGGTAAGCCAAACCGCCAACAAACCTGCGAGTCTTTGCTTTTTCTGTCTTAACCATGTGAGGAGCATGGTTATTTAACCTTATGAATTCCATGTAGTACTCTTGCATACTTTTATTCCCTTGCGTGAGCTGTTCAAACTCTGTAGCCTTAGCTGCTATATCCTCTTCTGGGATAAAGTTAGCCATGAAGGCCTCTTCAAATTCTTCCCAAGTAGGTGGACCATCATCTTCATCTCTCTCTTTTCCCACATCTCAAACCAAGCGCCAGCCACATCTCTAAGTTGGTAAGCAGCCAGCTCCACAGCTTTGTCATCAAATACTTTCATCACTCGGAGGGCTTTCTTAACACCCTTCATCCATAACATTGGATCTTCATCAACTATAGAACCATGGAACACTTGAGGACTCAACTTCTGAAATTCATTCACTCTTGAGGGCTCAGAATTGTTCTGCCTATTTGTTTGAGGTGGAATCTTATCTCTTTTCTCGTTCTGGTTAGCCATAAAGGCCTTAAACATCTCCATAGCACTGTTGACTGCATTGAACATCTGACCCACCTCTGAGGATATAGTTGTTTGAGTCGGAGCTGCTGTTGGGGTTGGCGTTGGATCTTGAGGTACTTGCTCATCATGCTCCACCCCTTCTTCATGTTCAACCTGGGGTACTTGAACCCCCTTGTGGATTTACCCTTCCTTTTCTGAGTTCGAGCCTTTTTAGTTATGCCTTGAGCCACAATAGTAGCAATAGTTTCTTGAGCAGCATCCGGAGTGTCGGTGTCAGAGTTGCGAGTACGAGCCATTTCTGCGAGTTTTGGAGAAAAGAATACATTAGATAATTTCTTAGAGGTAGGCTCTACTGCACGATCTAAAGTATGAAAAAAAAAGATTTTTCCTAAATGCTTGTAGCCTCCTGTTTATAAGTATGGCGCGCTTCATACACATAAACAAGACTCTACTAACACGGCTTCATAGACCCCTAGGACTCCATAAACCTGAGGCTCTGATACCAAGTTTGTCATGACCCATTTTCTAAACAAGCCGGGACCGGCACTCGATCACTAAACCTGACCGAGCGAATCATCTCTGCTGATCAAATCTATTATAACTTCAAACTTTATATGCAACAAGTTAATACTCCAACCAAATACTTTTGATTAATGTAAATATTTAAATAAATCAACTCCAAAACTTTATACGTACTAACTACCAAATTTATGCTAAGTTATTATAATAAAAAAACATCTAAATCTTAACCCATTGACTATGTCTATGAAGCCTCTACTGATAAACTGACGCACTGCTCAGGACATGAGATTTCCTGGCCAGGTCTCTAAATAAACAAAGAAATAGCTAAATGAAAATGACTCTAAGAATACTCCACGAACAAAAGCGGAGCTCACCAATATCATTGGAAGGGAAGGAAATCCTAACTCGTAACCTGCTCGCCTGCAAATCCAGTTCCTACGTTGTACCGCAGACCAACGTAGGTTCCCCAAAGAGAACGTCAGTACCATCCACTGTACTCAGTGAGTCTCAACAACAGGGGGAGAAACTTTAATAACATATACGTTACAAGCAAAGGTTCTAAATGCATGTAAAACATAAAGCTTATAAGAATAATTCTAAAATAATTGCATAATAGCAATTTATGAATATTCTAAAAAAAATTCTTTTCCTTTTTCTTTCTTTAAAAAAAATACTTCACTTTATAATTTGGGAGTTCCAACTATCCTGACTTAATTCTGTCTAAGTCACCATGTGATCGGCACGGGTTCGATCCCAACCTGATCGAATAGGCCCAATCCACGAGGTGCCACTCGCTTCATGGTTCTCAGCGCTTATGTATCATACCTTAGCATGGCTAAGTAAATTCTCAGCAACGAGACCCTCGGCTCGTATGCTCCCTACTTTGGCACAAGTAGTTTCAGGAAGTCAACGCCTTGGTCAGGACCCTCGGCCTGGACGATGACCCCTTCTCAGAATAAAGGATACTCCCCAAAAATCTTTTCTTTCTAAAACTTCTTCTTGTG
Organism: Nicotiana sylvestris; assembly: GCF_000393655.2. Taxonomy (NCBI): domain Eukaryota; kingdom Viridiplantae; phylum Streptophyta; class Magnoliopsida; order Solanales; family Solanaceae; genus Nicotiana; species Nicotiana sylvestris. The sequence goes on along the minus strand of NC_091068.1, from coordinate 92,469,543 downwards.
ACTTTTCAAGTCTAAATCTTTTCTTTATAGAACATTATGTACATGCTCATATTGGTGTCCTTAAATGTAAAGCATGGCATAAGAATAAAATAAACATATAAAAATATTTTCAAAGATTCTCTTCTTCATAATTTTCAACATGAAAATAGCATATAAGAACAACGCAAAAATCTGAAAATTTAAGCACATATAGCGTAATAGATCATCTAAACTTTTGCTAGAACAAATTCTACATTAATGGGTACTCACTCGCTCTAATTAAATAAAGATAAACTCTTTTAAGCAATTCATCAAACACCTTGTATGCGTGCTTTTGTGAGTTAAACCACTTTAGTAAAGGGTTATATCAACTCACCTAAAAACTCCTTGAGCCAATACGTAGACCTCAGTCCAATTGACACCAGTCAAACAATCGATTCTACAACAACCGGTGTATTTTGATCATTTTTAAAGTACTACACCTAATTATGAAATTTATTGATGATATAGAGGAAGAAGGGATTTAGCTATTCAATTCTTACCTATTACTACTGTAGGGTAATTGAAAATAAGGGATTTTACATACCTGAGTTCAAGAATAAGTGAGTTGTGAAGAACCTTAGTATTTTTCGTTGCCTGCGTGCTCGGTTTCGTGAGCGAACAGAACTTAGTGTTCTGTTTTTTTTTTCGTGGCCTCTGCTTTCTGCTTTTCACGATGGAAGTTTTTTGGTTAAGGCTTCAAGAGCCTTTGTCTTTAAGTGCCCATTTTATGGTTTTTATTTTTAGGCCCTTTTTTCTTTTTCTTTTTTGTAACTAATAATTAATGATACCCACCTTTAATAAATAATAATATTTTCCTAATTGTATATCCAATTATTTATGAGTGTGTGTGTATATACATATATATATATTCACTATTAACAAGAAAAATAATAATAATAATAATAATTTAATTCTATAATAGTGTATCTTGAAACTATTATAAATTTGAGGAGTGTTACACATTTTTTCACTCATCTCTCAATTCTCATATTCTCTCATTCTTCAATCTTCATTCTTTACCTATTAAAGTGCAATTAACTATTTGGCTATTTTTTTGGAATTTAATTTATCGTAGTATTTATTTTTTGAAGTTTGACCAATTGAACTTTAAAATTGGAACAATTGACGTTTCTTCGTGGTAACATTTGAGTTGCGGAATCATCAAGTGCTCAATTTATTGCCAAATTCGGTGCACTCCCTCCAACTCTTTCTCTTATTTACTATTTTATTTGCGTATTTATTTGTTTTGTTGCTAGTAGTTAAATTTTTATAATATGTTTAATGTTGCAAAAAGAGTTTGTAACAAGGTTATTAATCGGGGAAATAAAAAAAGAGGTAGTACTTCAGGTTCAACATCTGGTAGTAATTTAAATACCTCTCCAAATATTGCTGAAACATTACCTGATAATAATATAGATTATGAACAATTACAGGAAGATTTTGGTATAGATGATAATGAATTAGAAATGGAAGATAAGATACCACTAACACCTAGTGGTGTTGGAGCTGCTAATTTCTTTTCTATTAATAGTAAAATTGCTAGTAGATGATAATATAGCTGAAATTTCTTTTCTACTTTTTGAATTTAAGAAGAAAGAAAAATATAGGGATGTTGTTGAAAAAATACAAGCAAAATTCAAAAAATATTTCTTTCCAATTCCTCCGATTTACTTGATTGGTGTTGTTTTAAATCCTTTTATTAAGATGTATGATTGTCACCAATTAATGAATATTTTATATACTTATATGGAGATTGGACCAACTGAAACCCCAGATTTATATACTTGTATGAACAAGTTAAATGAATATTTACAACAATTATATAATTATTATGCAAATGTAATTGATGATGATGCTCGTACTGTAGGCAATGTTAATCTCACTATGCATAGTACCACTTCTGCTACTGTGGATGATGAAGAAGGCCTTGATAGTTTTAATATTTTTTCAACATTTTCTAACACTCAAACCAGTAGCAGGAACATTGATGAACTTCAATTCTACTTGCAGAAGCAAAAAGAGCCTCGCTCAAAGGAATTTTCACCGTTGGGATGGTGGCATGAGAATGGAAAACAATTTCCTCTTCTTTTCGCTATTGCTCGGGACGTGCTGAATGTGTCAATTCAACTGTTGCATCAGAGAGTGCATTTAGCCAAGCAAGACAACAACTTGGAGACACCCGTCACTCATTGGGAAGCAATGATTTGGAAGTTTTAGTATGTTTCAGAGATTGGATTAGATCGGAACGAAGAAATCAAGGACGTGAAGATGTTGATAGCCCAGAAGACGAGGAACTTGGAGATATACTAACAAATGGTAACTCATCCGAATTTAACACTCCAGAAGAAGATCACTCAGTTCATATTGATTATGAAGAACTTATTAAGGCAATGCAAAACCTTTGAATTTACTCTTTTTTGGTTTATTTACTTGTTGTTAAATGCAAACTTTTCAATTTGTAAGTTTGAATTTTGAAATAAATGTAGCACTTGCAATTTATAAGTGCAATTTTTTCTCATCTTCCTTGTATTCTTTATGTTAATACAAAGTATTAATATAACTTACAATAGTTATACAAAAAAAAAAATTAAAAAATACACTAAACCCGGCCCGGCCCCCTCAACCCGTAACCCTTATGGTTCAATTTTTATCCGGATGAACCCGAACCCGTTAAACCCGGTAAGCCCCAATCCGTAACCGGTCCGGACCATAACCTGTATGGGTCCAAAAAATCCCAACCCAGCCCGGCCCGGCCCATCCATTTAACTCCCTTACTCAGCACTGTATTGTACCCGCTGCAACTACAGTCCGATCCCATCATAATCAAATAGCAATTTCGCTCACTGTGGGTGTGTAGACTCCGGAGAAGCAGATCACTGTGGGTGTGTAGACTCCGGAGGGGCAGATAGCTTATAAATCCTAATGCGGCGCGCAGCCCAAGAGCTAATAAATTTCGAATACACTAATTATAATTATGGAAAATGAAAAAGAAGGTAACTAGGAATCGAAATAAAGTGAAGTGGTGTAAGTGGAACATTGAAGTCAGCGCCACAGCCATAACTGAAGTTAAATCTTCCGAACAAATTACTGTTTCTAAACAAAAAACAGAGATAAAAAGGGTAAAGGGTAAAAGGTAAAAGAAAAAGGGATCGGAACACTGTACTGATGTGAAGTACAATTTAGGGGAGACTCATGATGGAAAGTTGGGGCGTTCATTGTACGTCTGATAGCCATTGTCAAATTTGACGGTGGTAACAGAAAGCCCAAAATTTGGGTAGGAATTATATTCTGACAGAATAAGAAGGAGAGAGGTCACTCAAATATGTCATTAGCATTTGTCCTTTCCTCACTTGCATTGTCTTGTCGCATCAAATTTGGTATCTCTAGTAGTATTTCAAGTTTCAACTCTTTCCTTTTTAAGTTATTCAAAAGGAAATATCATCTTGTTATATTTAAAAATAATATTATTTTTAATTTTATATTTTAGACCATAAATTTAAAAAATAAAAATTATTCTCAAGCTCCGTGTTAAATCAACCGGTACCACATACTAATAGCTTGTTTGTCCAAGTTTTTTTTCGGAGTCTAAACTCTTAAGTGTTTTTATTGGCCAAAAGTACTTTTGACCAAACATTGAGGTGTTTGTCAAGCTTTTATAAAGAAAATAAGTGTTTTTAAGGAGAAGCAAAATCAGTTTTTGAGAAGCAGAAAAATGTAGTTTCTCTCAAAAGAACTTTTCTGAGAAGTACTTTTGAGAAAAATACACTTAGAAGCAGTTTTCAAAAGCTTGGCCAAACACTAATTACTGCTCAAAAGTATTTTTCAAATTAATTAGCCAAACACAAATCGATTCTCACTAAAAGTATTTTTTTTGAAAAGCACTTTTGGAAAAAGCTCTTCTTAAAATAAGTAAATTTTAGAAGCTTGGCCAAACACTCGAAAACACGCTATAAATTCGAAGGAAATTAGCATTAATTTAGAAAACTATTGGTTTCTCCTTACAAAAATCCAGGGGTGTATGCAACATACGAATACCAGGTTCATCACAATCCAGTATTTTTTATTCGAAATATAAATCTATGTATAAAAAGTCACTAAAATATCAATAAATAATATTCATGAACCAATAACTTTAAAAGTATAAATAATTCAATACTAAAACCTTAAAGGTTGAACCAATATACCTTAAATTATGGATCCGCTACGACTACATGATTCAACGATTGTTTGAAATCTTCTGTGAACAAAATCCCTTTGTCCACAACGTCAAGTTCTCTTCTAAGATATAGACGATTTGTTCTCATTGCAAACCCTAAATAGTCATATCTTTGGTGAAAAGATCATCTCTTTCAACGGCCATAATGGTGGACTAGCTAATAATTAAGTTAATTAACACACCTTATGAATTAATCCGATACAATAACAATATTTCAGCATTTTACCAAAAATAAGAGACAAACACATGTTATTAGTGTAGCCTCGTTAGTGTTACGCTGGCTGACCTATTCAGCTATCCTGGATTTTATGACATATCATTTGGTACAATATATTAAATTACAAATTACAATGATAATGTAAGTATTTTATTCATGTCAATATATATAAGTTAGTTAAATGCTAAGTTAGCTAGTTGAAACATAAAATTTCACTCAAATCATCACCTATCTATTTTTGGGTTTTCACTGTGAACTCCCACAAATGATCTTTTCTTTTATATCGCTCGTATTATTTGTATATCATGTCCCTTTATAATGTTTAAATTAAGAAAATTATATATATTTTTAGATCTCGTATATATAAAAGTAAATCTCTCATGTGTAAAAAAAAAAGAGGTAGGGTCATAAAATTTAAAACAAATTTGTAAAGAGTCACAAAATCAATTAACTCGATGCTCTATCATGTGGATCCCCCATGAATTGTGTTCCCGACCGCACAAATGCCTTATTTTATTGGGTGATTAGTAATAACCAACAGTTTACCCTATGTTTTGAGATATTTAGTTGGTCGACAGCTTAATGCATTTTTTGCTGATATTTCAAAGTGAGTGTGCAGAAAGACAAAGCAGACTAGTCATAAAAGTAGTAGGAGAATTTTCCTATTTTCTGCTCGAGTATTCTTCACTTTGAGGTCCAAATATTATGTCTAGACAAAAATGTAAATACTATGATACATTTCATCATTTGATTCCATGTGATTATTTGTGGCAAGCCACATCCTATAAAGCGTACCCAATTTTATACTTTATTTGGCATCCTTAACAAATGCTGCAACGTATTGGAGTGTGCAGCTGTATTGATATTAGTTCCGTTTAAGGACTCCTTTTGGAAAACATATGGAACCAGCATCATTGGACCTATATAGTATGTGGCCTAATTGCCCTTAGGGGTCGTTTGGTAGGTGAGAATACTGGATAATATACCAAAATTAAATGCAAAATTATTATTTTTCCGCGTTTGATTAAATTTTTTAATTTAGGATTAGTAATTCCAAAATTAATTTATACAATATTGTGGCATTATTTTTGTCACACTCCAAAACTGGTGTGGAATGTGATGACGATCAACTTACCTTGTTCATCGAACAAGCCATATATTATCTTATTATAAGTGCTTATATAAAATTATTAAAGTAAACAAAATATGAATAACTCTTATATTATAGCCATAAAAATTAATAAAAGTTCAGCAAAATTTTATCTAAAATCCTGAACCCTCTAAGGATAAGTCATGAGCCTTTTAAGGACTAAAATTGAGAACAATATCTTTGGGGCATTCCTCTAGAATAACAAAAATATCTATATAGATAGAGTGCGGAAACAATCAACTGCCGCTAGAACGAAATTTACAGAGTCTACCTAATGGATCCATGAAATCCGGAAACTAGCTATGAGCTTCGTTACCTATACACTCAAGGCTCGCCACATAACGTCGCAGACCAAAACGGGCTAACTATCTTTAAGGGCACCCAGTAAGTTTTGTTTAGCACTCCCCAAGCGGAGAACAAATTTTTTCTGGATTAAAGAGTTATAATAAGGATGAAATGAATGTAACTTAAGCAATTTAGTAAGTTAAACACAGAAATCCAAAAGCTGAGTTGTAATATGGAATATGGAATCAGGATTGTATCATAAAATCGAAAAGTTGAACTAATACATAAAATTGAGAGCTGAACTATAAATATAAAATCTGAGCTAAGTAATAATATATGAATATACCTAAGTTTCTTTATTTTTAAACTTTATCTAACAAACATTGGAGCCCTGCGAGTATGAGGATGGTTGGCCAATCCCCGGTCCCAGGAACTTTTACACTCGGGGAGGTTAATCATTTCCCAAATATATCAATCTGAGCATACAATGGCACCTGCAAATGTGAGGATGTCTGGCCTAATTCTCGGTCCTGGCGGCTTTACAATTGGGGAGGCTAACGACATTCTCCTTTTTATGAATCTGAATCTGAACATAGAACATCCACGAATGTGGGGTAGCTAGTCCTGCAACCACGACACTCACGCCCGTTAGGCCCTCGTCGATAAGGCGGCTAGACTAACTCACGTATATTAGGCCCTTGTGGATATAATATCCACAAGACCAACTCACGCACACTAAGCCCTTATGGATAAAATGTTCACTAAATTAGCTCACGCTCACTAGGCCTTCGTGGATAGGATATCCACTAGAATATTTTCTCTTTTCGTATGTGGCCACATATATAAAATCCGCATTGAAATAAATATAAGTAATGGCATAATAACCATCAACCAAACAAGTGATTCAATTACTTCTGATATTATGAGCTTCCTGAGTTATAAAACAAGGAAATTATATTTCTATAAGATAATTTGTATCATGAACTAATGATAGATTCATAGAATTTAAGCAATATAGGTTTTCAAACAAACAGTATAAGCATTTATATTTAAGAACAATCAGTCACTTTTTATCAAATAACTTTTTTAACAATTATTCTCTCATCGGACCTGTCACGACTCAAAACTCAGACCTGGTCGTGATGGTGCCTCTCGTGAAGACAAGGCCAGTCGACACAACACACATTATAACCCTTTAATAATTAAGAGTCATTTTTAAGCCTTTAATTTAACAAATGTTTCATAATATAAGTCTGAATGAACAGTGCGAAAATAACATACAAGCCCGACATCGGGATGTCACTAGTCATGAGCATCTACCAAGGTCTGAATACAACAAAAACAGTCAAAAATGTACTAAGTACAGTAATGAAATGAGAGAAGGAAGCAACGGTGCGAACGTGGTGCAGCCACCTTTCTAACTCTGATGACTCCACGTTAGAGCAATCAACACCCGCTACCGGATTTCGAAATACCTGAATCTGCACACGAGGTGCAGAGAGTAATGTGAGTACTCCAACCTAGTAAGTAATAAGGGTAAATAAAGACTGAGCAGTAGGAAACGATGAATCCACATTTATGATAAACTCAATAAGCACAATAGGCTTTCAAATCAGAATACGAGTCAACCATCTCATTTAAAATCCAGCTTTTGGTAAAAATCATTTGAAAATGTTTCCAACAGTTTCAGTAGGGGTTCAATACCATTTATAATAAAAGAGATGAAAATCATAATCGGCCCCTCGGGCAAAACATAGTTCGTATACAGCCCCTCGGGCAAAATAGGAATCATAAACACCTCATAACATAACAATCTCAGTGGAAATAACAAAGCCAAATCAGTGATCGAATTCCGAACATCTCATAAAAACTCCAGCTTAAAGGAAAGTTGTTTAAAAGCATTTGTTCAACATTTTCAACAGAGGCTCAGTATAAAGAGGAGTGGAAACAACAATTACATCAAAACAAGACCCTCGGGCAAAGCATCACTCATATATGTATACAGCCCCTCGGGCAAGCCTCTCAGTCACTCGAGACTCAACTCTCATCAATCAGCGCTCACACTCAATAAGTACCATATAGTAACCGCTGTGGCGTGCATCCCGATCTATATATCGCTGCGGTGTGCAGCCCAATCCATATATATATAGTCGACTTCGCTCACTAGGGGAGTGCAGACTCTGGAGGGGCTCCTACAACCCAAGCGCTATATCGTTGCGGCGTGCAGCCCGATCCAACATATCGTTGTGGCGTGCAACCTGATATATATATATATATATATATATATATATATTGCTGCGGTGAGTAGCCCGATCCATAAATATATAATCCTCACAATCAGGCCCTCGTCTACTCTCAGTCATTAATCTCACAATCAGACCCTGGTCTATCTTAGTCGTCAACCTCATAATCAGACCCTCGGTCTATTTCAGTCAACAACCTCGCAATCACTCGGATCATCAGTAAAACAAGAAACTCAGCCCAAACAGTTTTCACATTTTAAGAAGTAAAGTGATAAAACCAGATTTAAACAAAAAAACAGGTAAAACATGACTGAGGATACGCTTTCAAAACAAATAGAATGAGGAAAAATAGTGAAAGTTCCCCTAAGGGTCTCAACAGGTCGGCACAAGGCCCCAAATATGGCATACAACCCAAAATATAATATCAATCTCTAAAATATGGAATATCATAAGATTTCAAATCAAATACGCGACTTAACAGTCGTACGGGACGAACCAAGTCTCAATCCCCAACGGTGCACGACTACATGTTCGTCATCTAGCATGTATGTCACCTCAAAGTAGCACAACGATGAGAAATTCGGGGTTTCAAACCCTCAGGACAACATTTACAATCATTACTTACCGCGATCCGGTCCAACTCTAGCCCGCGATGCCTTTGTCCTCACGAATCGACCTCTGGATGCTCCAAATCTAGCCGCAATCAGTACATAACTATTAAAATATGCTAAGGGAACAAAGCCCACTCGAAAATATCCAATTTACATAAAATAAATCCCGAAATTGCTCAAACCCGACCCCCAGGCCCACGTCTCGAAATTCGATAAAAGTCACATCAATAGAATCTTCATCCTCTCAGGAGTCTATACATACCGAGAACATCAAAATCGGACCTCAATTGCCACTTCAAATTCAAGCCCTAATTCCCCAATTTAAGGATTAATTTCCACATATTTCATGATTAACGAGTAAGAATCAATATAAGATCGAGTATAGAGTTCAAAAATCTTACCTCCAAGTGTTACCCTTCGATTCCCTCTTCAATCTTTCTCAAAAGCTCCAAAAATCGTTCAACAATGGAGAAAATAGAACAAAGCTCGCGAAACTCCCTTTTAAACATTCTGCCCCAGGTAAAATTACCTTGTTCGTGAACGCGACCGGTCTCTCGCGTTCGCGTAGACCAAATTCACTGCCTCTCCATTTTTCCCTTCGCGAACACGGACAATTTCCACGCAAACGCGATACTTCGCCTTACCAGGCTTTCGTGAACGCGGTCCAACTCTCGCGAACGCATAGCACATGGGCCTGGGGTGCCCAACGACCTTACTCCTCTTCGCGAACGCGACCCCAGTCTCGCATCCGCGATGAACATGAAGCCTCCACCTTCGCGTTCGCGTCCCCTTCCTCGCGAACGCGTAGAACAAAAATATCAACATATAAAAACACTCTTCGCGAACGCGAGTCCCTGACCGCGAACGCGAAGAACAATTTGTCTGCAACACAAAACCAACAAAAACTGCCAAGTCCAAAGTCCAAAATTGATCCGTTTAACCATCTGAAACCCACCCGAGGCCCTCGGGACCTCAACAAAACATTCTAACACATCCCATAACTTTATTCAAACTTGTTCCAACCTTCGAAATGCTCAAAACAACATTAAAACACCAAAATCACATCGGATTCAAGCCTAAAAATTTCAAGAACTTCCAAATTTCGCTTTTAATAAAAAACCCAACCAAACCACGTCCGAATGATCTGAAATTTTTCATACATGTCACAAATGATACAACGGAGCTACTTCAACTTCCGAAATTCCATTCCGACCCCTATATCAAAATCTCACCTATCAACCGGAAAACGTCGAAATCTCAATTTCGCCAATTCAAGCCTAAACCTTCCACGGACTTCTAAAATGCATTCCGATAACGCTCCTAAGTCCCAAATAACCTAACGGAGCTAACCAAATCATAAAAATTCCGATCCGAGATCATATACCAACAAGTCAAATCTTGGTCAAACTTTTCAAATTTCAAGCTTCAAACTGAGAACTGTTTTTCCAAATTCATTCCGATTACCCAGAAAATCAAAACCAACAATTTACATAGGTCATAATACATCACACAGGGCAAGTCATGCTCGAGAACTGGCGAGCAAAGTGCAAAAGTTCAAAACGACCGGTCGGGTCGTTACAGAACCCTTGACTTAGCTAGCTAGGAGTGGGACCATAAACTCAACTTATCGCAATCGACTGTCAAGAACTCTACCAACAAATTCGTGTGGTAAAACTCCTCAAGATCTACAATAAGGGGATTAAAATCATTAGCCCAACCATTAACTTCAATCCAAATTCACCAAATTTGATTCTACTTGGCCATAATATTATAACTAGGTTTTTACCCATAAATTCTATCATTTCAATTACTCAAACATTATAATGCATTATAAAGTTTCTAATCTTGTTGGTAGAGAGCAAAGAAATTATCTTAGATGTTGCTTTTGGAAACCTTAGCTAGGTCTTGGGTTCTTGAAAAGTCCTTTGGATTCTTGCGGAGAATCTAGGATTTTAGAAATTCTAAGTGTTAAACAATGCTAATCTAGAGCTTTTAACTTGAATTTATGGTGGTGACCTTACATTGGATGGATTGAGAAAGACCTAGGTTATTCTTACGCTCAAAAACATCTTTAGAACACGATAGAAATAACTAAGTTTCTCTCTCCCCAAAGTATCCATTTATTTTAGTTATTTTAAAGTCAAACAAACCAAAATTTGGCCTACGGAGCCGCGCGGGGCATAACACTAAGAGGATTATTAGAGACCTAATTTTCTGAATGTTTTGGACTTATTTTGGCTTGTCGCGCTGCGTCTGGCACTGTGCAAGGAACCACGCCAGTACAATTTCTTAGAACCAATTTTTTTTTTGTACTCTTGAGTAAAAAGATCATAACTTATTGTAGGAGTGTCAGACTGACAAACGGTTTGAATCTCTTGAAACTACACTCAAAGAGATTTCATTTGATATATAGGTCGTAGCTCAAAATCATAATATATTGCGAGATATGATTATTTAAAATTAGGTCATATGCTAGTATGTTCGTTTTCTTCTCTTTAATATTTATGATTTATTCCAATTTACTTCTCCTCCGTTAATAGACGAACATATGACCTTTCCAATATGACATTTATGTGTTATACACCTTGAATTTTTTTTGAAAATTCATGTGTCTACTTAGGGCTTGAACGACGATGTAATAATTAACGTTTTTTTTTTGGCATTATAAATTTATCGCACATTAAGAGTGGAATAATAATATCGGGATTATTTAATTCCGAACTGAAATACTATAATGATAAAAATACTTTTTTTTTCAAGGCTTTTCCCCTTAAGTCCTTTACAAAAGTCGAGGTTAAAATTCGAAATAAAAGTTTATCTCAACCTATCTAGTAAACACCAAACATATATTGTATATTCTACCTCGTATATCTCATTTTTAAATGTACCAAACATCTCTCTACAAAAATATATCCATAAAATAATCTCATCACTATTTAATTGTCGTTATTATAATTCTGGAATAACTTGTTTCCCTACCAAACGACCCCTTAGAATTGTGCCATGCTACAAATTCCAACTGCATCATGTTGTTTAAACTACTTCACTTGAATGTTTATAGGTGTCCACTTGAAAATTCGTTCAATATGTGGCATATGGTTGTTCTACGGGAAGGTCGGCCTGGTCCATCCCGGTCCCGGTTCCCTCCTGTCCTGGCCGACTAAATGTTAAACGGGACCGGGCCTATATTAAACAAGACATTGGAAGGGACGAGCTATCCATTTTGTCCCGATGGGCTGGACCGTTAAGGTTCCATCCCATCCCGCCAGCCCACATGATATTTTTTTTTGTTTTCGCAAAAGAGTCGTTGGCCAGTAGCATTTTTTTCAAAATTAGCCATTGGCAATGGCTATAAACGACCATTTTTAGCCCCTACCTCCCAAACACCCCCCCTCCCCAAAAAAAACCTTTTAATTTAACCCCTAAGTTTATTAAATTATACTTTGACCCTATTTTTAACTATAAATGCCTCCATCCTTCTTCATTTTTCTCACAAAAATCAATCATTCCCTCTCAAATCTCTTATATTTTATCTATATTCTTCTCTCAATTTTCATAATCAACTATGTTTCAAATATTTGGGCAAATTTTTGTATGTGAAATTTAAAAATTTTATTAATAAAATAAAAGGCTTTAGCCTTAATTCGTTGCAAACTTTACTAAAAATTTATTAAATTTAGTTACTTTATTGCTTGAGATTATATTAAATATTTTGCAAGTGTATAATAATTACTAAAAATATTTCGTTACAAGTCTTTTGTTTTAATATTTTATAATTCTTTATTTAGTTTTTTTTTTATAATTTATTAAGTTTTAAATTTATTAAAAAAGTCAAAAAACTAGTCGCTGCAAACTTTAAAAACTTAGTCATTGTCAACTTTAAAAAATAACCGTTGCTATCTATAAAAAAATAGCCGCTGCCAAATAAAGCTTAAATATTTAAATAATTTTTTTTAAATGCCCCGTCCCATTCCATTATCTTTATTAGTGGGATGGAATGGGCCTACCGGGTCGTCCCGTTTATCCCAACCCATTTAAAACCCGTCCCAATTAAAGTCTGTTCCATCCCGTCCCGTTGGACGTGACGGGACGACTTTCAATTAAACCCTTTAAAAGTGTCGTGATCGACTTTCAAAATCATCTATCATTTTCATTTGCCAATCTCTTTTTGACTATTTTGGAGTTGGACCATCATCTTAATGCCACTCGAAGAGATTGAAGTATTGTGGACTCGTTATGATTAAAGGGTTGTCTAAGAAAGGAAGAAGTCTAAGGGGTAATAAAGTGGAATTTGCAACTTCGCCTCTGCTCTTAACATATACTACTAGTATTAGGATACGTATCTAAATGAGTAATTTTTTTTTTTAAAATTATTCAAATGTTATATTAAAAATGATTTTTTGGTGCTAATGTTTGAGTTATTATAAATAAAAGTGTAAGTTCCTAAAAATGAGAAACATTGATCATATATATCTAATTCAATAAAAGAAAAAACCTGCCGCATAGAAGTTCTCAATCATCCAATAGGAATTGCGGGATTAATTATTATAGTGATTTTTTATTCCTACAGAATAATGGGATAACAATCCTAGAATAACTAATTTCGGAATAATATAAGATAACTTGCATCCAATCAAACAACCCCTTTTCAACTTAAGAGTATATGGACCTCTCTAAGTTAGCATTAGGTTTTATCATTTTTAATTATTTTCTTGATGTAAAAACTTGGAATTTGACCTTTTCTTATTTATAGAATTCGCCAATGAGCACATGATTTGAAATTAAAAAGAATGCAGAAGTCATTAGTGGTATTAAAAAGAATGCAGAAAATATTTATTTGATAATATTTTTTTTGGGGGGGGGGGGTAATTAGTCCTTATAATTATTTTATTTTGTAAATCTCATGTTTTATATTATGAAAATTTTCATCTCTAAGTTTCTCATTAATAATTTTTTTGATTTTTGCGAATAAATGATAATTTTATTCAATGTTAATCTCTATCTTTCAAGTTTAAATCACATTGAATTCTAATATATTCACGTGTCTAGGTCTAAATCCAATTGAAGTCTAATTCTTGTTTGCTTCTTCCGAACGCAGAAAGAAAAACTCAAAAAAAAAACATGATGCTTTTTATTCATCTCAAACCGAGATTGTGAGAAATAAAAATTCATGGAGGTATACCAACTTTCAACCTCATAACATTGATCAATCTTTATAGACACTAAATTAGCTCTTTCATAATTATTCTTGTGACCTTTAAATAGATTAATAGAAATTCCTGCCATAGGAAGATGACAATTTTTTCCTTTGAGCAAAAAAAGGGACGTAATAATAGAAGTCTGAAGAGAAGGAAGAAGCGTTGGAAAATTTTTAAAAGAAATTTTATCCAAAAACTATTTTCCTAAATTTAAAATTTTTAAACATTGTTTATAATTTAATACATCTACTTTGCAAATTTAATTTATTTTAGTAACAACACACTGATCACAAAGGTTGAACAAAAAGATTCAAGACCCACTTACTAACTAAAGGTATCGTTTCAAACAGAACAAAAAAAAAGATGAAAAATCGTCACGGCCCGAATTTTCCATCCTCGGGAGTCGTGATGGCGCCTACTCGTGAAAGTTAGGCAAGTCGCATATTATAGAATCACTAACTCTTTTATTTAACTCTTTTTAACAATTTAAATTAGCATGCAATCAATATTGAAATATTAACGATAAATAAATACAAGCGGAAGACATAATCTGATAACTTAGCCAAAACCAGTACGACAATACCAACATACATCTCTACCCGGAATTCGGTGTCACAATATAACGGACCAACTATGAATACTACATACAAATATCTGGAAAGAAAGGTACAATCTGTCTCTAAAGTAAATGAAAACAGAATACATATGAAGATAGAAGAGAATGCCGGGTCTGCGGATGCCTGCAGTACTACCTCGGGATCTCTAACTGGACTGAATGCAGCCACCCAAAGCTACGGTCCAAAAGCTGCCGCTCTGGGATCTGCACATAGTGTAAAGTGTAGTATCAGCACAACCGACCACATGTGCTGGTAAGTGCCTGGCTTAACCCCGACGAAGTAGTGACGATGCTAGGATCATACTACCAGATAAACCTGTGCAGTTATATAATATAAAGCGGAAAATAAAACAGGAATAAACAAGTAAAGATGGGAGGGGGTACATGCTACAGGGGAATATCACTACCAACAGTAAATTAAGAGAAAGGTATAAGGGCAATCTAGAATTTACAGCGAAACAATAAGGAACTCGTAACCAATCCATAAACACTTTGTATTCTCAATTGTTGCGGCACGCAACCCGATCCCAAAACATAATAACACTGTTGTGGAGTGCAACCCGATCCATATTATTTATCACTGTTGCGGTGTGCAACCTGATCAAATTATAATATTGTTGCGGTGCGCAATCCGATCCAAATATAATATTATTGCGGCGCGCAACCCGATCCACATATACAGTTCAACACTAATCATAACAAGAGTCCCGACAAGGGATCAATAAAGAAACAACACTATCCCGGCAAGGGAATCGATAGTATAAGTAAATACGTCCCGGCAAGGGAAAATTAGCTATAACCAAACTTGTTCCAACATCTAACTACCTCAACTAGCACCAATACTCAATCATAAGTAAATCCCACGAGAATAACCATAATCCTTGCTCAACACAGAGAATCAACAACTTAGGGATTTGTAGTATTTATTAAGAACACAACAATTTCAATTTAAGACTCACGGTCATGCTTGACACCAACGTATAGATACTCGTCACCATGCCTATACGTCGTACTCAATAAGTAACATATAGCAAATAAGACACAACTCCTAATCCCTCAAGCTAAGGTTAGACCAAACACTTACCTCGATGCCACGAACACAATTCAAGTCTCAACTATCGCTTTACCTCTTGATTCCACCACCAATTCTCTCGTATCTAGCCACAAGTTACTTAATTATATCAATAAATGCTAAATGAATCAATTCTAATGCATGAAAATAAGTTTTCCAAAGTTTTACCCAAAAAGTCAAAAATTGGCCCCCGGCCCACATAGTCAAAACCCGAGGTTCGAACCAAAACCTGATTACCAATTCCCCCACGAACTCAAATATATAATTTATTTTGAAATTGGACCTCAAATCGAGGTCCAAATCCCCAATTTTTGGAAAACCTAGGTTCTACCCAAAACACCCAATTTCCCCCATGAAAATCATTGATTTGAGTTGAAATCATGTGAAAAGATGTTAAATATTGAAAAAAACTAGTTAGAAATCACTTACAATTGATTTGGGAGAATCAATTATGACCAATTGCGAACCCAGACTTTTGCTAAGCTCGCATTTGCAAAGCATTTTTCGCATTTGCGAAGTGAGAATTGCGAACAACATGTCGTATTTGCGACGACTGTCTACAAACTGGGGGATCACATTTGCGATAAATCCCTCGCATTTGCGAGGTAGGCTGGCCTGGGCTATTTTCACATTTGCGACAAGGCCTTCGCATTTGCGAGCCAGGCTTCGCAATGCGAAGTCTGCAGGCCTGCAATGCAACAGTTGAAGTCTTTAATTTTCCAAGTCCAAAATCCAGTCCGTGGCCTATCCAAAACTCACCCGATCCCTCGGGGCTCCAAACCAAACATGCACACCAACCTAAAAATATCATACGGACTCGCTCGTGCATTCAAATCACTAAAATACAATCAACAACTATGAATTTAGCCTAGAAATCTAAGAAAAATCTCAAAACTTCCAAAGTATCAATTTTCACAACTACGGGTCCGAATCACCTCAAACGACTTCCATTTCTTACTAAATTTCACAGACTCATCTTAAATCACATTTAAGACATGTACCGAGCTCCGAAACCAAAATACGGGCCCGATACCTTCAAATTTTAAACGCATTTCATTTCCAAAACTTATATATAATTCCAGAAAATAATTTTCTTTAAAAATTCATTTCTCGGGCTTGGGACCTCGGAATTTGATTCCGGGCATACGCCCAAGTCCCATATTTTTCCACGGACCCTCCGGGACCGTCAAATCATGGTTCCGGGTCGTTTACCCAAAATGTTGACCGAAGTCAACTTCAATCTATTTTAAAGTCAAAATTCATCATTTTTCATAGATTTTTCACGTATTGGCTTTCCGGCTATGCGCTCGGACTGCGCACATAAATTGAGGTGATGCTGAAAGAGGTTTTTAAGGCTCGGAACACAGAATTCATTTTATAACAAGTGATGACCTTTTGTGTCATCACATTCTCCACCTCTAAAACAACCGTTCGTCTTCGAACGGACATAAGAAGGAAGTACCTAAGTCGGGGAAAAGATCGGGATAACGGCTCCGCATATCGGACTCGGACTCCCAGGTCGATGCCTCAACATGCTGACCTCTCCACTGAACACGAACAGAAGGAAAGCTCTTCGATCTCAACTGACAAACCTGCCTATCTAGAATAGCTACCGACTCCTCTTCATAAGACAAGTCCTTGTCCAACTGGACAGTACTGAAATCTAACACGTGGGATGGATCGTCGTGATACTTCCGAAGCATGGACATATGAAACACTGGATGCACGGATGATAAGCTCGGCGGCAACGCAAGTCTGTAAGCCACCTCTTCCACTCGATCAAGAATCTCAAACGGGCCAATGAACCTAGGTCTAAGCTTGCCCTTCTTTCCAAATCTCATCACGCCCTTCATAGGCGACACCTGAAGCAATACCCGCTCACCGACCATGAATGCCAAATCTCGAACCTTATGGTCGGCATAACTCTTTTGCCTGGACTGAGCTGTAAGAAGCCTATCCTAAATAATCTTGACCTTGTCCAAGGCATCCTGAACCAGATCCGTACCCAACAACCGAGCCTCCCCCGGCTCAAACCATCCAACCGGCGACCGATATCGCCTACCATACAAAGCCTCATAAGGAGCCATCTGGATACTCGACTGGTAGCTGTTGTTATAGGCAAACTCTGCTAAAGGCAAAAACTAATCCCACGAGCCTGCAAAGTCAATGACACAAGCTCGGAGCATATCCTCCAAAATCTGAATAGTCCGCTCGGACTGCCCGTCCGTCTGAGGATGAAATGCTGTTCTCAACTCAACCCGTGTGCCCAACTCTTGCTGAACCGCTCTCCAGAAATGTGAGGTAAACTGAGTACCTCGATCCGAAATGATAGACACGGGCACACCATCAAGACGAACAATCTCCCGGATATAGATCTCAGCTAACCTCTCGGAAGAATATGAGATTGCCACATGAATGAAATGTGCTGACTTGGTCAGCCTATCAACAATAACCCACATTGCGTCGAACTTCCTCTGAGTCCATGGGAGTCCAACAAAAAAGTCCATAGTGATCTGCTCCCACTTCTACTCGGGAATCTCAATCCTCTGAAACAAACCACCAGGCCTCTGATGCTCGTACTTAACCTGCTGACAGTTCAAACACCGAGCCACATATGCAACAATGTGCTTCTTCATTCTCCTCCACCAATAATGCTGCCACAAATCCTGATACATCTTAGCGGCGCCCGGATGAATAAAGTACCGGGAACTATGGGCCTCCTCTAAAATCAACTCTTGGAGTCCATCCACATTAGGCACACAAACTCGACCCTGCAATATCAAAACTCCATCATCACCTAAGGTAACCTGCTTGGCACCTCCATGCTGCACCGTGTCTCTAAGGACACACAAATGGGGATCATCATACTACCGATCACGGATACGCTCCAATAAGGAAGAACGAGCGACCGTCCAAGCTAACACACGACTGGGCTCAGAAACATCCAACCTCACGAACGGATTGGCCAAAGCCTGAACATCCAAAGCAAGTGGCCTCTCACCGACCGAAATATAAGCAAGACTGCCCATGCTAGCTGACTTCCTACTCAAAGAATCGACCACCACATTGACCTTTCCCGGATGATATAAGATGGTAATATCATAGTCTTTCAACAGCTCCAACCACCTTCTCTGCCTCAAATTTAGCTCCTCCTACTTGAACAAGTACTGCAGACTCTTGTGATCCGTGAACAACTCACATGTCACGCCATAAAGATAATGCCTCCAAATCTTCAACACGTGAACAATGGATGCCAACTCCAAATCATGAACCGGATAGTTCTTCTCATGAATCTTCAACTACCATGAAGCATAGGCAATGACCTTGTCATCCTGCATCAACACCGCACCAAGTCCAATACGAAATGCACCACAATAAACTATATATGGCCCTGAACTTGTGGGCAAAACCAACACTAGTGCCGTAGTAAAAGTTGTCTTGAGCTTATGAAAGCTCGCCTCACACTCGTCCTACCACCTGAACTGGGAACCCTTCTGGGTCAACCTGGTCATCGGGGCTGCAATAGACGAAAACCCCTCCACAACCCGACGATAGTAGCCTGGCAGACCCAAGAAACTCCGGATCTCTGTACCTGATGCGGGTCTAGGCCAATTCTTGACTGCCTCTATCTTCTTTGGATCAACCTGAATACCCTCTGCTGATACGACATGACCCAAGAATGCAACTGAACTCAACCAGAGCTCATACTTCGAAAACTTGGCATACAACTGACTATCCCTCAAAGTCTGAAGAACCACCCTAAGATGTTGCTCGTGCTCCTCCCGGCTACGGGAATAGATCAAAATATCATCAATGAAGACTATCACGAACGAATCCAAATAAGGCCTGAACACTCGGTTCATCAAATCCATAAAAGCTGCTAGGGCATTTGTCAACCCGAATGACATCACCAAGAACTCATAATGCCCGTACCGAGTGTGGAAAACTGTCTTAGGGACATTAGATTCCCTAATACTCAACTGATGGTAGCCAGATCTCAAGTCAATCTTCAAAAATACGTTGGCACCCTGAAGTTGATCAAACAAATCATCAATCCTCGGCAACAGATACTTATTCTTGATTGTAACCTTGTTCAACTGCCGATAATGAATACACATTCTCATCGATTCGTCCTTCTTCTTAACAAACAACACTGGCGCCCCCAAGGCGAAACACTAGGTCTAATTAAACCTTTTTCAAGCAAGTCTTGTAACTTCTCCTTTAACTCTTTCAACTCAGGCGGGGCCATACGATACGGCGGGATAGAAATGGGCTGAGTGCTCGAAGCCAAATCAATACAGAAGTCAATATCCCTATCGGGTGGCATACCCGGGAGGTCTGAAGGAAATACCTCAGGGAACTCACAAACAACAGGCACAGAATCAATAGAAGGAACCTCAACACTAGAATCACGAACATATGCCAAATGGGCCAAACACACCTTCTCGACCATACGCCGAGCCTTCACATAAGAGATAACACTACAGGTAGAATGACCAGGAGTCCCTCTCCACTCTAAACGAGGTAAACCCAGCAAGGCTAAGGTTACAGTCTTGGCATGACAGTCTAAGATGACATGGTAAGGTGATAACCAGTCCATCCCCAGTATGACATCAAAATCAACCATTTCCAGAAGTAACAAATCTACACGAGTCTCAAGACCCCCAATAACAACTATACACGGATGATGGACTCAATCTACCACAATAGAATTACCTACTGATATAGACACATATACATAGGCACTCAAGGAATCACTAGGCATGACCAGATACGGTGCAAAATAAGATGATACATAGGAGTATGTAGACCCTGGATCAAATAAAACTGAAGCATCTCTGCCATAAACCAGAACAATACTTGTGATAACTGCACTGGAAGCCTCAACCTCAAGCCTGGCTGGAATAACATAACATCGGGGTTGGGCCCCACCACCCTAGACTACATCTCTGGGATGGCCTGCAGCTGGCTGGCCTCCACCTCTAGCGGTCTAAGCTCCACCTCTAACACCTCTACCTCCACCTCTAGCACCTCTACCCCCCACCTCTAGCTGACAGAGCAGGCGGTGGAACACCTGGTGCCTGAACCATAGCATGGGAACCCTGCTACTGCAACTGAGTACCCACCAATCTCGAACAAGCCCTCTGGATATGACCATACTCACCACACTCAAAGCATCCACCTGAGTGTGCGACTGAGGAAATTGAGACTGACCCTGTCAACATGAATGACCACCCCAAAAACTCTAGAGCGGTGGTGCACTGATAGGAGCTGGTGGTGCATTGTAGGTTTGCTGATCAAACTACTGCATATGAGATCCATGACCACCTGAAGCGCCGTGAGAAACTTGAAGTGCTGATTGAAGGGCCTAAGAGGATGACCTCTACCATATGAATCCCTGCCTCCAGACGAAGCACCACTGAACCTACCCGAATGACGAGGCCTCTTGTCAGACCCCTGACCACCTCCCTGCGACAGAACCATCTCCACTCTCCTGGCCACATTGGCCGCCTCCTGGAAAGAAATCTCTCTCCCTGTCTCCTTAGCCATCTAAAGTCGAATCGGTTGAATAAGTCCCTCAATAAACTTCCTCACCCTCTCTCTCTCTCAGTTGGAAGTATGATAAGAACTTGATGGGCCAAGTCAATGAATCTGGTCTCATACTGAGTAACGGTTATAGAACCTTGCTGGAGACGCTCAAACTATCTCCATGTGATGACCCGACTAGTCGTCTCATGAATTACCGCTTTGTTTTCCCCATTTATGCTTCTTTATGATTTGTTTATCCGTGTTATGTGATATTGGGTTGGTCGGATTGAATCCGGAAGTAATTTGGTAAGGTTTGGGACACTTAGTCTCTTTTGAGGGAGCTTAAGTTGGAAAAGTCAACCGGATGTTGACTTATGTGTTAGAGGGATCGGATATGAGTTCTGATGGTTTGGTTAGCTTTTAGAGGTGATTTATGACTTAGGAGTGTGATCGGAATGAGTTCTGGAGGTTCAGAGTAGATTTAGGCTTGAATTGGTGAAGTTGATATTTTAGCGATTCTGGTTGATAGGAGAGATTTGGATATAGGGGTTGGAATGGAATTCTGAGAGTTGCAGTAGTTCTGTTGTATCATTTGGGATGTGTGTGCGAAATTTCAGGTCATTCGGACGTGGTTTGGTTGGGTTTTTGATCAAAAGCGTAATTCGGAAGATTTTAGAAAGTTTGGCTTGAATCCGATATGTTTTGGGTTATTTGATGTTGTTTGAGGTATTTTGGTGATTGGAACAAGTTTGAATAAGGTTTTAGGATATGGTTTTGCCTTTGGTTAAGGTCCCGGGGGCCTCGGGTGAGTTTCGGGTGGTCAACCGGATCATTTTGAAGTTTGAAAAATTGCAGATTTTGAGTTCCAGCAGTTGCAGGCATTTTGGTCTTCGCGTTCGCGAGAGGACCCTCGCGTTCGCGAAGAGTCTGATGAGGGAGGTGGAAGTTTAGACTTCGCATTCGCGAGGTAGGTGACGCGTTCGCGAAGGGCTGCGATGTTGTGCATCGCGTTCGTGGGCGTGTAGTTGCGCTCGCATAGAAGGAATTGAAAGGTCAAGCTTCAGTGGAAATTAACCCATCGCGTTTGCGATGGGAGAATCGCGTTCGCGATGGGAAAATCGCGTTCGCGAAGGTTCATATGGGAAAAGCATCACGTTCGCGTGGGTTGTATCGCGTTCGCATAAGAGGATTATGGTCAATGTTATTTTTTTGCTTCGCGAACGTGAGGCTTTGATCGCGTTCACGAAGAAGGAAATTAAGGCCTGGGCAGAATGTTTTTAACTCGTCTTGTTCGCGATTTTGGGGCTCATTTCCTCCATAGCTGGTCGTTTTTGGAGATTTTTGAAGGAGATTGAAGAGGGGTACGAGGGGAATCACTTGGAGGTAAGATTCTTAGACTAAAAACTCGATTATTATGTGAATTTCACCTAGAAAATCATGGAATCTAAGCCAAAAATTGAAGAACTAGGGCTTGAAATTGGAGACCAAACATTTGGGATTTGAAGGGTCATTTGTGGATCGATTTTGATGTTATTGGTATGTATGAACTCGCGGGAAGATAAGGAATCTATTGGTGTAAAAATTTCTGAATTTCGAGACGTGGGCCCAGGGATCGGGTTTTGGTAATTTCGGGAATTGTGCCATTTATTGATTGTTTTCGCTTGGGCTTCGTTCCCTTAGCATATTTTGACGTCCTCATTTTGATTTTGGATTGATTCGATGTGAGTGGAGGCCGATTCGAGGGGCAAAGGTGTTGCAAGCTAGAGATTTAGCCGGTTCGAGGTAAGTAATGATTGTAAATGATGTTCTGAGGATTTGAAACCCCGAATTGCACATCGTAGTGCTATATTGAGGTGAGATACACGCTTGATGACGAGCGTGGGGTCGTGCATTATTGGGGATTATGACTTGGTCCGTCCTGATTGATTATTTTACCGCGTATTTGATTGAAAACTATTTGCTATCATCATTATTTGGGCTGAATGTCATATTTGGGCCTAGTGCCAACTATTTGAACTCTTCAGGGATTTTATTGATATTTCCTCACTGTTTTGACTTTCTACTTGAACTCAGTCATGTTATTTTCCACTGTTTTACTATTCAGCCATGTTTACTTAGTTTTAATACTTAAATGACATTTTAAATGATGTTTGGGCTGAGAAACACTGTTTTACTATTTCCCGAGGGGCTTGTGAGGATTTTGACTGAGTAAGGCCGAGGGCCTATGTTGTGAGGAAACATTGATACTAATTTGAGGCCGAGGGCCTGAGATATGTACGCCACGAGGTGGCTTGATTGATATGAGGTCGAGGGCCTAGTTTGATGCCACAAGATGGCTTATTATTGCGCTTGGGCCGTAAGGGGCCCCTCCAGGAGTCTACACACCCCCAGTGAGCGCGGGTACCCATTGTGATGTGAGATTGAGCCCGATGGGCTGTTATTGTTCTGAGATATTGCCCGAGGGGCGGATATGGTGATACTGTGCCCGAGGGGCGAACTTCTATTTGTTTACTTTACCTTAAGTACCTGTCAATTACTTGTTTTCTTGTTGAAAGAGGATTTTACTTGACTTTTCACTGTTTTACTACTTTTAAATGGTTTTAATGCTTCATTATAGAATGCCTTGTGCCTTACGTGTTTTCTTACTTTCAGTCGTTATTTACATTTGTTACTCACTGAGTTGGAGTACTCACTTTACTCCCTGCACCTCTGTGTGCAGATTCAGGCGTAGCTGGTTTTGCTCTCGAGTGCTGATTCCTCCTGCTTCAGGCGGGCTTTCGGAGATTACGAGGTAGCTGTTGACGTCCGTAGCCCCGTGTCTCTACTCCTTTATCACTTCTATTTCCCTTCAGACAGTTGTACTAGTTATGGATTTAGCAGAATTGTATTATGACTTATAGATGCTCATGACTAGTGACACCCCGGTTAGGGCTATGTATGGGTGTTCTTCCGCGTATTTATGTTATCATTGTTAATTCAGATTTATTTTATCACGATTAAACCGTTTCTTAAATGCTTAACTGTTAATAATTGGAAAATGGGAAGTGTCGGCTGACCTTGTCTTCATGAGGGGCGCTATCACGACCGGGTCCGGATTTGGGTCGTGACACTCCGATAGGCCTCTCTCTAAGTGATGGGGAGAAACTTCCCAGAAATAGCTGAATAAACTGCTCCCAAGTCAAAGCTGGTGGTCCTACTGGTCTAGCCAAACAATAATTTCTCCACCAAGTCTTGGCGGATCCAGACAAGCGAAAAATAGCAAAGTCGACCCCATTGGTCTCCACTATCCCCATGTTTCTGAGAACTTCATGACAGCTGTCTAGATAATCCTGGGGATCCTCAGAAGATGCACCACTGGAAGTAGTAGTGAAGAGCTTGGTGAACCTGTCCAATCTCTACAAAGAATCGGCGGACATAGCTGCCCCATCACCGATCTGAGCTACCACACTCGGCTGAACTGCTCCAACTGGCTGAACTACTGGAGTCTGAAACTAGGGAGCCATCTGCTCCGGAGTGCGAGTAGCAGGAGTCTGGGCTCCTCCTCCAGCCTGAGAGACGGTTGGTGCTACGGGAAGTAAGCCTGCCTAGGTGACACTCTCCATGAGGCCCACTAGACGGACCAGAGCATTCTAGAGTACTAGGGTAGCAATAAGCCCCTCTGGGACCTGAGCTAGGCCCACCAGAATGGTCTGGGCCAGAACCTCATCATCAAAGTCAACCTGAGGCTCCGCCGCTGGTGCTGCTGCTTTGGGCTGAGCTCTGCCCATACCTCGGCCTCTAGCACGGCCTCGGCCTCGCCCTCTGCCCCTCGTGAGAGCTGCTGCTGGGGGCTCGGGCTACTGATCGGTGGATGAGGAAGCGCGTGTTCTTGACATATGCGAAAGAATAGAGTAGAAATTCAATTAGCATTGAGAAATCAAACCGCACGACAGGAAAGAATAAATATGAAGTTTTTCCTAACTCTGTAGCCTCTGGGGGATAAATACAAACATCTCTGTACCGTTCCCTCAGGCTCTACTAAGCTTGTCTGTGAATTGTGAGACCTATGTAACCTAGAGCTCTGATACCAATTTGTCATGACCCGGATTCCCCACCCTCGGGAGTCGTGATGGCCACTACAAGAGAAGTGATTATTAGCGACGAAAAATCCAGTCGTTAAAAGCCCAAATATGATCGCTATAGGTCACTAAAGACCGGGCAAAAACTAGTCGTCACCGGTCACTAAATGCGCCGTTGTTAAAAGTTAACGACCGGATTGGAGTTCGGTCATTAAAGATTCTTTAGCGACGACATATTTTATGGTCATTATACTTACTCTTTTGTGACCGAATTTTTCCCTCGTTGATTTGTCATCCGGTCGTTAAAGCTCTTTAAAAACAACCACAAATTCGATTACTATAATTACTTTTAGCGATTGGAGTTTCCTTTCATTAATTTTCTGTTACTTTTAACGATAATATTTTTAACGACTAATTTTATTTCGCTAATACCTGTTTAACAATTTGACAATCCAATCATTAAATAGTTGTAAAGACCATATTTTCCATCACTTATATGAAATTTTAATAAATGCAATTAGATAATTCATAAATTTTTTCATGTGTTTGCAATAATATTCATTGTTCCATATACTTATACATATACATCAGAAAAAATAATAAATAACAACATGTATTCACATAAAATTAATCTGTCAATTAGAAAGAACTATAAAAGAACACATTACTAGAATATATATACATCTAAACTGTATGACTTTCTCACTATCAAATCCTCTAAGAGAGAAAACGAAATTATAACATATGTAAAATGACAACATCCCTACACAACTGCCAAGAGAACTATACGATCTAATATGCATCAACTTGCTTTGTACTTTCTTCAATGACATCCTCATACTTCAAATTTTTTATCTGTTAAAAGAACAAGCTCATGTCATTTTAGCAAAAACTTCTCTAACTATTTTATTTTAAAAAATGAATAAATTTAATCACCGTGTTAATTGAACAATTGGAGTAAATAAATCAAACATGGCTATTATAAATCTAAAGCATAAGACACAATTTTTTTTGGAATTCAAATAACCTTTATTAAAAAGTTTCATACATGGTGAAAAAAAAAGCTAATAATACTAAATGTATAAGCATAGGGCATAACTGTGCAAAACGTGAATGAGCATGATAAGAACAGATAGTTTGGCCAACAACAAAGGAGAAGACCAAGAAGAGTTGTGCAAGAATGGAGATCAAAAGAAGTGAATGTTGAACAGGGTGATATTTCAACTACAAGTGAATTAAAACAACAACATCAGTCAGTGAAGCAAAGTCAAAAACATGATAGGGAAAACTATCACTAAAGATGCAACAAATCAGAAACATATACAGAGAGGACAGCAAGGAAAGGGACAAATGAAGCCAACCCACAACATTCCTAAGAGGGAAGGATGTGATCACTGAACCAACTAGGAGTGTATAGTTTTGAGGCTTTACAAATAGCGGAACATGTAATTGAGAATACAAAACCACCAAATCATGGTGGAGGATCCTCTTAATAAATGACTTGGATGATTTGGAACATAAGGGGCATCAATAAAAGATATAAACAAAAAGGATTAAAAACAATAGCAATTAAGAGACAAATTTCTAAAAACAGAAATTATTAGAAGTAGGCAAAACAAATCAGCACACATAATTACAACAATAACAACCCAATAAAATCTCACAAGTGGGGTATGAGAGGGTATAATGTATGCAGACCTTACCCCTATCCCGGAAAGATAGA
Organism: Nicotiana sylvestris; assembly: GCF_000393655.2. Taxonomy (NCBI): domain Eukaryota; kingdom Viridiplantae; phylum Streptophyta; class Magnoliopsida; order Solanales; family Solanaceae; genus Nicotiana; species Nicotiana sylvestris. Next base: position 92,442,604 of record NC_091068.1, on the reverse strand, counting down.
GAGGTTGTTTCCGAGAAACCCTCGGCTCAAGACGAAAATAGACAATAGAATCTATGACAACAACAAAAATCAGAAAGATAATATAAGTATTGTAGGAAACAGAAAATGGATGGAATTAACTATATTCTAGTGTAAAACATTTTATACGTTATCAGTTTAAGCTGTGATAGCAAATACAACCATTTTTAGCAGATCACCTGTTAATAATTATCATACAATCTTGTTGTAATTATTTACAAGTGATCCGATTGTGTAAATCTTTTTATACCGCCAGTATGTTTTAAGCTCCTTCCTTTATTCTCCTGTCACTTCTCCCAAAATCTTGAAATAGCTTGCTATCGACTGCATATCTTCATCAAATTCACATTTCTGTCCTTATTGTTAACCTTTAGACAGAGAGATAACCCAAGAAAGCGAAAAAGATATACTAACCAAATAAGAGGCTGAGTTTCTTATTTTTGTTCATTGATGCAAATTTGTTCACCATCAAGTTAATTTCGAGAGAGGACCTACTCTTGTTTTCATATTTTTTACTAATGTTTATCATCTTCTTATTCATAAGAGTTCGTACAGTATTATAATATTAACGACATTCATATCATCACACGAGCAACATAGACTAATAATCACTATTGTGAGTGAACTTTACAAATGATAAGAGCTAATGTACTGTAAAAAGTTTTCCAACTTTAAAATTAACTGATGGTAACTGAACAAAAAAAGGTAATGTACCGTAATAAGAAGTGATTGGTATGACTGGTGTAAAAGGGTGTTACATTATCATAATATAAGAATCAAAGAAAGTAAGGTTCTAATGACCAAAGCCAATGGACGGTTGATATCCATATAGATAGTCATGAATATCTTAATAATTGAAGTAAAACAAAATACAGAAATCTGTGCTCTCCTATTTTATGAAATTATGCACCAGTTCAAACCAAGTAATACAGAAGTCAAACATTACTTCACCAACATGGACTAGTTCAAACCAAGTAATACAGAAATCAAGCATAACTTCACCTATTCCTAAATATGCATTACCACATTTGATGCATGGACAACGTATTGTGTGTGTTTCTCCTAGTCTTGTAAAAGCATAATCCAAGAATTTCTCCACCCCAAGTTTATAAGCATCATCAAGTCGATCATGAATAAGTTGCATCCATTGTTTGTCAGGTGCCATAATCTAGTACATGCATAATATGTATACAATAAAATTATATTAACAAAATAATGCAAAAGGAGTAAGAAGTAAATGGAATAAAATTCATTTACATAGATTAAGAATCTATGAATATTCATATAGTTGCATAAATAATTTAACAGGTTAATTAAGAATTTATGAATACATTAGATTGTCAATTATCTTTAACAATGTAATCTAACATGACTTGCACTCTTTATTGTTTATACAAATATTGGCTTGATTAACCGTATTTGTAATTTTTCTAGCACCAGTTCCGGCATAATCGATTGTGTTCTTGCCATTAACTTTTCCTTTTCCCTAGTTAGAAAGTCTTGTTTTTTGTCATCAAGAGCTTAAAACTAAGTACTTTCACAAGTTTCAATTTCAAAATAAGGATGGTAACTTGTTGGTTTATCAGCTACTAATTTTTATATGTTTAATTGGTTTTGCAAAATATGAAGCTCCACTTTTGAGATAAACACATATCTCCCTCAATGAGATTTGATGCCTATTACGTATTCGGTTTATCAATTTACACAACAAATTTGCATGACAAATTTCCATAAAAATGCAGCAGCAAATGTCCGTTTTCATACAGACATCCCATTAAATCATATAGCAAAATGAAAGCAAGGTAACAAATAAGACGTCATCTGGTAAACCAACGATTATACAAACTCACAAAATGGAAATGCAACAAAATCCACTCCCAGTAGCGCTGTTGACCTTGCAAAATTCTGGAATTCTACTTATTGTTTAAGGGGTTCGAAGCAGAAGTTATTCTACGTATTTTGAGTCTAGATTACTTAAAGTTGAATGTTCTGTTATATATATATATATATATATATATATATATATATATATATATATATATATATATATATATATATATTGATGACCGAGAAATTGGCCTGGGGCCGATCCTTTGGACCAACCGCAGCCTTCGAAACTCGGTGGATAATGGCCCGCCCCTCTACCCTTCTCCATTTGTATATTATGAGATAATCACATATTATTCTTGCTAATTTATTAGATGCAGTAAGTACACATCTTTTAGTAGCTATTGAAGATCAATATTCTTAGTTAATGATAGACAAAAAATGTTTTCTATTTATAAAGATCAGTAAAAGTTAATGCAATAAACAAAATATGGCATTGAATTGAGGTAGTAGCAGCAAATAAACCAAATTTCCTCAAGCTTAATTTTATTACTTCACTGAAATAGTAATTTTAATGTATTCTGATAAGCTAAAAGGAAAAATGAGACTTGGATTGGTTTATGGGTTGGACACAGATTTGATTAAATTAAGGTACTTAATATGCATACTAAAAAAGTTCGGTATTTCGGTATACCGAAATTTCAAAACCTTAATACCGAATACCTAATCGAAGAACCGAAATATTTATATCTCAATACCGAAGACCGTACCGAAAACCAAAGAACCTGTATCGAAGAATCGAATTAATTTGGTTCGGACGTAGACCTGTTTTGCGGGTAGATTAGCTACTTTCTTACAACCTATTTGTTCATATACATTAATTCACCCTATTCTAGTTGCATATTAAAGCAGATTTTCAAGGACAACTGGTAATTACAAGAAATAGACTTTAGACAGTCAAATAGGTTCCCAATAGATTGTCTGATTGCAATATTTGTGCCTAAAATGGAGCAAGTATGGCGAAGTTGGTTTCAGAAGGACTTGAAGTGGAGATTTTGGTGCCCATTCTTGCAAGCCTCCATTATGACTTGAGAACTTGACTGCTATCCTAGTTGCTACATTCCCCCTTCTAGCACGTTTTTGAGTTTCTCGGATTTTATGCCCACCCCTAATTTCACTAGAGAAAGTTTACAATACAATCATGACCAGATATTGAGAAGCTTCTTTCCCAATAACAATATGCAATCAAACCCAATTTCAAACAATAATCTGCTTTAAAGATGAATACACATAGCTATTATGTAAGGAGCAAAATTCAATGGAAATAAAGAAACAACTTCTGCACATTCAACATCAATATTCATAAAACGTACCTGTAATTATAAATTTGAAGCATATATAATTATAAGAAGAAACTCAATATTTGAAAAATAGAGAGAGAACTGATAACATAAAAAGTGCCCAATTTCAAAATAATTTACTACAAGTTTAGAGCTTACCTTGATGAGAAGGAGAATGAAACTCTAGGTTGCAGAGAGGAACCCAAATTGTGATTCTTTATAGAGTTCAATTTGTGAGATGCTAGCTATTAATTGCTCTGTAACAAACTGTAAGTTATTGTATACTTATATAAAACATACAATACGTTCTTTTGGGGGAAAAGGGGGGGTTGGAGGCGAGGGTGGAAAGAGAGTTGAGGGGTGCGTGGGTCAGTTATGGGTTGGGCAGAAAAAGAGGGGAAAAATAACGCCCAATTTTGTTATATTTAACGTCTGGATTTTATTATTTTTAATGACCAAAATTTATCCTTTCGTTAATATTACTCCTAAAATTAGTTTTGATGACCGGAAATAAAATTGGTCATCATAGATACACTTATAACGACCGGATTAAAATCTCTTCGTTAAAATTTGGTTGTTAAAAGTCAATATTCTTGTAGTGGGCGCCTACTCGTGAAAGATAGGCAAGCCGCGTATTATAGAATCACTAACTCTTTTATTTATCCATTTTTAACAATTTAAATTAGCATGCGATCAACAGTAAAATATTAACGATAAATAAATATAAGTGGAAGACGTAATCTGATAACTTAGCCAAAATCAGTACGATAATACCAACATACATCTCTACCCGGAATTCGGTGTCACAATATCACGGACCAACTACGAATACAACATACAAATGTCTGGAAAGAAAGGTGCAATTTGTCTCTGAAGTAAATGAAAACAGAATACATATGAAGATAGAAGAGAACGCCGGGCCTGCGGACTACCTCGAGATCTCTAACTAGACTGAAGGCAGTCACCCAAAGCTATGGTCCAAAAGCTGCCGCTTCGGGATCTGCACATAGTGCAGAGTGCAATATTAGCACAACCGACCCTATGTGCTGATAAGTGTCTGACCTAATCCCGGCGAAGTAGTGACGAGGCTAGGACTAGACTACCAGATAAACCTGTGCAGTTATATAATATGCAGTGGAAAATAAAATAGGAATAAACAAGTAAAGATGGGAGGGGGTACATGCTGCGGGGAGTATCACTACCAACAGTAAATTAAGAGAAAGGTATAAGGGCAATCTAGAATTTACAGCGAAACAATAAGGAACTCGTAACCAATCCATAAACACTTTGTATTCTCAATTGTTGTGGCGCGCAACCCGATCCCAAAACATAATAACACTGTTGCGGCATGCAACCCGATCCATATTATTTATTACTGTTACGGCGTACAACCTGATCCAATTATATTATTGTTGCGGCCCGCAACCCGATCCAATTATAATATTGTTGCGGCGCGCAACCCGATCCAAATATAATATTATTGCGGCGTGCAACAGATCCAAGTATAATATTGTTGCGGCACGCAACCCGATCCACATATACAGTTCAACACTAATCACAACAAGAGTCCCGGTAAGGGATCAATAAAGAAACAACACTATCCCAGGAAGAGAATCGACAATATAAGTAAATACGTCCCGGTAAGGAAAAATCATCTATAACCAAACTTGTTCCAACATCTAACTACCTCAACAAGCACCAATACTCAATCATAAGTAATTCCCACGAGAATAACCATAATTCTTGCTCAACACAGAGAATCAACAACTTAGGCATTTGTAGTATTTATTAAGAACACAACAATTTCAATTTAAGACTCACGGTCATGCTTGACACCAACGTATAGATACTCGTTACCATGACTATACGTCATACTCAACAAGTAACATGTAGCAAATAGGACACAACTCCTAATCCCTCAAGCTAAGGTTTGACCAAACACTTACCTCAATGTCACGAACACAATTCAAGTCTCAACTATCGCTTTACCTCTTAATTCCACCATTAATTCACTCGTGTCTAGCCACAAGTTACTTAATTACATCAATAAATGCTAAATGAATCATTTCTAATGCATGAAAATAAGTTTTACAAAGTTTTACCAAAAAAGTCAAAAATCGCCCCCGGGACTGTTGATACCTAATTTTTCCCTAAGCTTTTTTTTACACTCAAAATACTTTCAAAATAACATATATGCGCATAAATAAGCATGCCCAAGTATTTTGGTATTTTTTCCAAATTTCTAAAGACTTTCAAAACCAATTTATTGTCTATTTTAGCAGTGCAAAATTCAATAATTATTCCCAAAATTATTATTTTGGTGAATAATTTTTTTATTTCTCATATTTACACTTAAATACAATTAAGGTGATTTTTGCATACTTCTACAAATCTATTTGATATTTTTAAACTAAATTGCATAAAATTGCAATTATAGCCTATATTACGAGTAATAGCGTTTTGCAAGCATAAAATCATTTCTAATATTTTTAGATTAATGTTTATATATTATTAATTAGTTCTGTGCTTTTAATTTGTTTTAAAAAAATTATTTTACTATTTTTTATAAATAAAAAGAAAAAAAACTGGCTATTTAGCATCTAGCCCATTTCATTTCACTTACAGCCCCAATTTCATTTCAATTTTAGCCTAAAAATTGACCCAATTCTGAATTAAAATTGGACTGGCCCAATTCCGATTTAACCCAACCCCTTTACCCATTTATCCGACCCGCCCGGTTTCTTTTAATCTAGGCCGTTGATCCTTTTGATCAACAGCCACGATCGCCCATTTTCTTTTTTAATTCACCTAACCCTACCCTAATCCCCCCACTTCGTTCTATCAGCCGCCCTTGAATGCTCTCCCTCTCTCAAACGCTCTCGAATGTTCCTGAAACCCTAACTTCTATCACCCCATCTTCAACCTCCGACTCACCGGAATCCATGGCCTCTCAGGCCATGGACGACCTATACTCACCTCCCCTCGCTCTTACACGCCTGATACCTGAGAAATCGAGGCCAGACCTCGAAGGTTTGCACTCAGACCTTCACCGATTCGAAGATTCCAGCCATCTCCGATCTTTCTCCGGTGGCTCTTGGTCTTCTGAGCCTATTTCTGACCTCATCCGACTTAGATCGGACCTTCTTCCAAGCCTTTCTCATTTCTAGGGTTTCTCTGAAACCCTAAGCTATTCGAGGTTCTTTCTCTGTTTGTTTGCTTAGATCTATGCTGTATCCATGCTTTACTTGACATTTAAAAGGTTTTCCCTAGACTTTCCTTTTAAAATCGTTTACCGTCGATTTAGAGTTTCTGAAAGGTTTTTCAAAAACATCTGTTTGATTCTTCCTTTTCTTTCTTTATGTGTGTTTTTTTATACTATGCTCGTGTGTTTGCTTTTCTACCATGCATGTGCTGTTCTTCTGTTTTCTTTCTACTATACGTGACTTTTCTGTACCTTTGTACTCTACTGTGCCTCTAGATCAGGCTCGCATGTTAATGTTTGTTATGTTTTCCTACATGTTGTCTGCTATACTTTCCAATATTCTTCTACTATATGTGTTTCTTGCTGAGTTCTTCAACTTTGTTTGTTTTACTGGACTTTTGTTGGAATTCTAAGCATGTATTACTACTGTTTCTTAAGTTTACATCACCCTTCTTCTCTACCGAACTTGCTTAAGTTCCGACTTTTCTTAAACATGTTCTTTATGCTCCTCAAATCAACTTTTTTACTTTGTTGCTTCAAACCTGCTATCATGTATGTTGGTTTCTCATGATTCTCCGAAAGAGACCTCTGAGCCTGTTATCTGTCTTCTCATCTCTGCTTCTGATTAAAGTTGGAAACCCTAGGCTTTGGGTTTTGGCAAGATTTATTTTTGGACTAGGGTTCTACTTTGGAACCCTGGACTCTCAGTTTATAAACTGAACTGGAACCTTTTGACTCTGAACTCTTCCTATGATAGTCTTTTCTAATCAACATGACAACTCCCTTTGCTTGATATTTGTGTGCTTTATATATGATAAATTCTTCTTTCAAAAAAGGGTTTTTCCAACTATTGATTGATTCTAAAATCCTCTAATGGGGTTTGATTGATTGTAACTGATTTCTCTTTTATTGAACCTCCTTTACCTTTTCCTGACTTGGTTCATTCGAATTGAGCTTGTAATTTTGATTTCCCTGGCTATTTGATTGATTCCCTTTCCTTATTTGCACAAACCGTGTACTATTAGACTTTTGCCTTAAATAGTCCCTGTGTATTTACCCTTCTTGTGCTGCCTTGAAAAGATTTTGATCAGACTCTTTCCTTACTTATCTTTTACCCGTTTGAAATCAGAATCCCTTAACCAAAGGGAGACTTTATGTGATTGATTGCAAACTATTTTCTTGCCTTTCTTACTTGCTTCTCTACACTATAAAAGGGGACAATTCAATACTTTTACAACACACTTTTAATTGCATACTCTTACACACTTACAATACTGCTTCGAGTTCAATACTCTTTCAATTCTCTACTCTCTTCTGAGATTTTTTGGAACTGCTGTCTGCAATTTGGCTTTTCAAGGCTACTTTTGCTTAATTATTTTCTTTGAAACTGGTATGTCTTTTATTCAATTTTCGGCCTCACGCTTATGTGTTCACTCTACAGCTTCAGACTATTGTTTACTTTACTGCTCATGTTCAGTAATTTGTGTTAAATATTTTTCTTCCTTGCTTCTGTTATGAACCCCTACCCCTATTACCTTCTATATGCCTGAGTTAAGGTCTTGGCATGACAGTATCCTAATTACTGCTTAGGCCATAACCTGATCCACAATAGATCCTAGCTCTCAATGCTTGACTAGCAGGCTGGTCAGGGGTGTGCCAGCATCCCAATTACTGGGCATGACCACTAGCTTGCCCTGTCTCTCTCTGATTCCCTTCCCCTTTGTGCACTTACACCTATTCCTAGAATCTTAAGTTCTGCTCCTCTCTTTTGAGCCCTGTTTTGGGACCTCGAGTTCCCTCTGAACTTGGACATCTGAGAGCTGGCATTTCCCCACTGCACTATAATCTAATTCTGCAATATATTTGGGGTGTAAGCATTGCCTGGAGTTCTTGAAGCTCCTTGGGACTTTGACACCTCCCAAATAAGAGAAAGGCTTTGGAATATGATCTTTGGAAGTTGGTTTATTTCATATTTCAGACCTGGGGTCTGAATTAGGCTCTCCTTGGTTGGAATCTTTAATTTCTGATATATTTTTTCTTATTCATTCTGGTCTGTAATAATCTTGTAATAAACATTTGGGGTCGGCTAGTGGAAAAGGGTAGGGGACTATGCATGCAAGGGGTAGATACCATGTTCATAGGGATTACTATTTTTCTAAAGTTCTGCATTTTATAAATCACTGAAACTCTGCATTCTCATGTAGATACCATGTTCATAGGGATTACTATTTTTCTAAAGTTCTGCATTTTATAAATCACTGAAATTCTGCATTCTCATGTAGATACCATGTTCATAGGGATTACTACTTTTCTAAAGTTCTGCATTTTATAAATCACTGAAACTCTGCATTCTCATATAGATACCATGTTCATAGGAAATTACTATACTTCTGAAATTCTGCATCTTCATATAGACACCATGCCTATAGGACTTTCTGCATTCTGCATCTGTCATTAGGCAAAACCTATTATAGGATTTAAATACCTAATCAATTGTATGTAGACAACCTGCCTATAGGATTCCTGCATAAGCAATAACAGTGCTCAAATCGGTAACACCTAGAAAGCATGTCTACCGGAGTTGTTAACTAAACCTGAATCGTCAACTCGCTTATAAGCCTAAAATTAGTAGCAATAATGTTTAACGCCTGCAGATCTTATCTCCTTGTAATTGGCAATTCTTTTTCTGCAATCAGTTTACTTCTTTATTTCTGAAACTAATAGATATCATGCCTACAGGTCCTGTTTAACGCCTAGGCAAGCCTTAGGGTAAAATTTTATAATTGCATCAGTTTTGATAATTACAACCAGCAGGCAGGCCTAATTCGGACTTCTTATCTGAAAAAATATGTGATGAATTAGCCACCCTTCCTACATTAAGTTTAATACAAACCAAACCAGTATTTGTAAGTCATGCTAAATAATCTGCTGCTTTGAATGAGGAGGCCGACTTGAGCCTTGACTGCTATTTGTTTCCCTTTAAATTGCTATCTGTTATTGCTTGTCGCCTAGATTTTTATCCTTTTGAAAACTCCGCAAAAGCCCCAACTCCCTCCCCTTTAGGATTAGTAGTCCCATATGCCTCCGAGACTGATAGGATTGGGACGGGTAATAGCATGCAATAAGTAACGATACCATTCTACGCTTTAACACCTTAACGGGGTGGGAAGGGTAGATATGGATATGATGACCGATGCACTAATATCACGTGCGACCCCTCTTCTGAGGAGTGATTGCTGGACATTGCATTGAAGTGATCCATATTAATCACAAACCTAGGACCCCCTTCCCTTTACTTGTTTTATCTCTTTTGTAAAACTCTTTAAATTTTTTTTTAGTTCTGCCTTCTCTACTTACTTCCATAAGTTTCAACCTAATTGCAATGTTATATGCGAGTCCTTATTTGAGCCTTGATTATTTACTTGTAAAGTCACAATTGTAACATGGCCGGGACCAAACTTGTGGATCTTGAGGGGTGCCTAACACCTTCCCCTCGGGATAATTTCTAGCCCTTACCCTAATCTCTGGTCTCTTCATCTCAAACTCTTCTAAAAAGTGTCCTAATGCACTATAATCATTAGGTGGTGACTTTTCAACTTCTAAACCCGATTCTCGAAAGGGAATAGATTTGTTCTTCCCAATGTCGTATACCTGATTTTTGACCCCACAGTTAGAGGAAAAGGGGGGGGGGGTCAATAGCATGGAGACTCTGCTGGGGATCTTCATTAGGGTTTTACCATTGCATGTTGCTTGTGACTTTACTATCTCATTAATTGCTTTATTTACTGTCTTTTATTCTTTTACTACGAAACTGACTTGGCTCTTCATGTCTTTTCTTTCCTTTAGCTTCTTTCCTTTACTGCTTTATTGCAATACTGTTGTAATTACTGCAATTAGCGTAATCATTTATCTTATGAACGTGAAAATACATGTCAATTTGTTTCATTCTTGTAAACTGCATCTTCGACATCATATTCCACTAGTACCAAACAAATACCATAGCAACGCTTATAATGAGTAGTTGCGCTCTTCCAATATTATCACCCTTTATATTCGACAAAGGCGTATTTGCGGTAAAACCAGTCGATCAGCGGTGCAGTCGACGGTTCTGTGCCTTTCCCTCTTTAGTTGTCCGCTCAAGGGTACCTGTCTAAACACCCCGATAAAAACCTTACTCTATCTAACTGTGCATGCATCATGGTCAAACCTAGCCGAGTCAGTTATGTTGTCCACATAATGACTCATTAAGATAGCCTTGTCCAAAGTCCATCAGGTTTCCCTGAAACCCAAACGGACACCTACATGTTCTATGCATTTATTTGGAGAACTAAATGCTTTTTATGCTAATTATTGGTTTAAATAGTCGAGTCTGGCGGGGTAAGGGTCTAACACTCTGTTTTGCAGAAAATGAGGCACGAAGTCCCCAGATTTGGCATGGTAACCAACATTCATCCAAGGCTGCTAAATTGGTGGGAGGATCTCCACTCCAGTGATCAGACACTCTTCCGAAAATACTTAGGGAATCTACCTTCTCTTCTATAAATCCAGCCTGACAACAAAATCATAGAGGCTGCAACTCTGTTCTGGGATAGTTACAGGTCCGTGTTCCGCTTCGGGGACCTTGAAATGACTCATTTGCTCGAAGAAATAGGAGGCTTAGCTGGTATTCCTTGGGAGACTCCGGGTTTGCTTATGCCAGAGAATCGCAAGGGTAGGGGGTTTCCTTAAGATGATGGGACTGAAGAAGAACCCAGACTTGACCTGTTTGAAAGACTCCTACATCCCATTCGACTATCTGTACGAGAGATACGGCCATAGCAAGTCATACCGCACCTACTCAGATGAATTTGCCCTCACCTCACTGGGGCATATTCACAGAAGGGTCTTCGTATTCATGTTTTGTTTCCTGGGGATGATAGTGTTCCCTATGAAGAAGGCTAGGATCCACACCAGACTGGCCATGGTAACCAAGACTCTGATAGAAGGAATTGGCGGACAGCCTTTCAATATAGTGCCCATGATTGTTGTTGAGATATACCGGGCCCTGGACAACTGTCAGTGAAAGGCCAGTTATTTTGAGGGATGCAATTTATTACTTCAGCTCTGGATCATGGAGCACCTCCAGAAAGGAGAATACCAACAGGAGATCTTACGCAAAAACTGGGATGATCACATTGCCTTCCACCAGCCAAGGCGTATGAATTATATGCCTAATATGTTCGCTCAGCCAGAGGACGCTGGAAGATGGGTGGAGCTATTCAAGAATCTAAAAGAAGACCAGGTACAGTGGATGGTCGAATGGTTCCCTACGGAAGAATTCATTGTTCGATCACGAGACACACCATTTCTCATACTCATTGGTCTAAGAGGAACTTATCCCTACGTTCCCCTCCGAGCCATGAGGCAGGCGGGAAGAAAGCAAATCATACCAAGGGTCGACAAAATGAGTCACTTTAGGGCTGATTTCCATGACGATGATAGCCCTCACAAATGCCAAGCTTAACACATGTGGCATTGCAAGCTCGTTTTGGGGAAAGAATCTATTGAGTCAGACAGGTATCACGCTGGTTGTGTGCCGCACTATTCGGGTTGGTTGGAAGATAATCACAATGGTATGGGTCAGCCCGGGTTCATTCACGGACACGAAATCATCGACGAGAAAGCTGAAGCACGGGTTAAGTACAATCAACTGCGCAAGAGAATTCGAGAGTGTGAAAGTGAGCATCGGGAAATACAAGAAGCCCATCAAAAGTTGATCGAAGAATGGAAGGATATGGCTGTCAGCACCAACAAGTGACTAGGGTATTTGGAGCGGGGTCTAGTGGAGCTAGAAGGAAAGTTCCTCAAGAGGATTGGGGATTGTCGAAACACTGAAGGGAATGCAGGTGGACATTTGGCCCAAGCTTATCTGCTGCTAGGACTGTGCGAGCTGGTAAAGCTGTTCGAGGGGGATAAAGATACCGAATCTGGGGAAGGTCCTTCTGAGACCAAGTAGTTAGGAGTCCTTTATTTTGCTTTTAATGATGTAATAAGGCCAATGGCCACTAGTGTCATTTTATTTTCTGTTATTTAGCATCGTTTTGGATTCGTCTTATTTTTGTCAATAAAATGAGGCATTTAGCATTATAAGTTCTCCAAATTAATTTGTCGCTAGGCCTACCTCGGGCACAACGAGGCACCCAAATTAGGACGTGATTTATATTCTTCCACAATGTGTTTAAATATTGCAACGTTTTCTTCTCATAACCCGCACTAACTTGTTACTTTTTGTTTTTCTTTATTTTTATTCCCCTCCCTAAAGGTTAGTTCGTGCATTCTGGCACCATCATCATACAGTACGAGATCCAATGGCCCTCCACCTCCTCCTCCTCTAAGTCCTATCCGAAACAAGAACAAAGGTAGAATGGGAGATTCAAGCGCCAGAAAGGAAATTGAAAGAATTGAGATTCCTCAGGGTACCCCGGTTGCTAAGGAAACTGCTGCCCAACTTGAGCAGAAACTATTGAAGTTCCAAGAAGAACTGGATCAAGTGCGGAACTTGGCAAATTTATCATTCACTCTCACCGCTTCTGATGTCAACTATCCAAATGCTCAAAACCCCGCACCTCCACAGAACGCCCCACAACCACAGATGTAACCCACTTATGCTCAACACTGCAACACATACCACACTCCACTACTCATTCCTGAATCACTGAACACCACAAACGACCACCCCCACAACACTCCCATCTACGTAGATACCATACCCCACTACACTCAACCAATATCAAGTGCACCTGAGTCTGATGACAAGGACACTCTTATTAGAAACTTGGCAGCAGAACTCAAGAAGTTGACCAGCCGAATCCAGGGCATGGAAGGAAACAGAGGCATATAGGGGCTGAATTATGAGGACCTCTGCATTCAGCCAGATGTTGAACTTCCGGAGGGATACAAACCTCCCAAGTTCGAAATGTTCGATGGCACAGGAGATCCCAGAGTCCATTTAAGGACATATTGTGATAAGCTGGTCGGAGTCGGAAGGAATGAGAAAATCCGTATGAAACTCTTCATGATAAGCCTGAAGGGGGATGCTTTATCCTGGTACATCAGTCAGGACCCCAGGAAATGGACAAGCTGGGTAGGTATGGCATCAGATTTCATGGATAAGTTCCAATTCAATACAGAGAATGCACCGGAAGTATTCTATATCTAGAATCTGAAGAAGAAGCCTACCGAGACATTCCGCGAGTATGCTACTCGTTGGAGATCAGAGGCTGCTAAGGTCAGGCCGGCCTTAGAAGAGGAACAAATGAACAGATTCTTCATCCAGGATCAGGACCCACAATATTATGAGAGGTTGATGCTGATCGAGGGCCAGAAATTCTCCGATATCATCAAGTTGGCAGAAAGAATTGAGGAAGACATTAAGAATGGTATGGTTACTAATCTTGAAGCATTGCAAGCCACCAACAAGGCTTTACAGTCTGGTGGCACGGCCAAGAAGAAGGATGTCAATGTCGTGATGGTTGCACAGAGAGCCAAATCACCACTAAAATACCACACTTACCCGTCACCTCCACTTACATATCAGCCTATCCCGAATTACCAAGCACCCGCACCCTCTTACCAAAATCCACCACCCGTTTACCAATCATCTCCACCTCCCACATATCAACCCACTTCACCCAGATACTCTCAACCTGCACCTGTTTACCAAGCTTATAATGCCCAACCCTCTCACTACCAATCACCTCCCACTCGCCAAAATTTCCCTAGACCCAGACCAAATTTTGACCGCAGATCTCCCAGACAATATACAACCATCGCTGAGCCAATTGACCAGCTGTATGAGAAACTTAAAGCTGCTGGTTACGTCTCCCCTATCCCTGCCATAACTCCAAAAAATCCTTCCCAGTGGGTCAACCCTAATAAGACCTGTGCGTACCACTCTGACATGAAAGGTCACACCATTGACGAATGCCGCTCGTTGAAGGACAAGATTCAAACTCTGATCGACAATAAGGTTATCGTAGCAAAGGAGCCTGCTCCTAATGTCCGCAACAACCCTCTGCCTAATCACAGAGGTGGGGACATTCACATGATCGAGATTGAAGATGACTGGGACCAGATTGATAGGACTGATTGCTGAGGATGATGAGCCAAAGAAACTAGCAGTCACACTTAACCCGATTGTTGTAAAGAAGCAGCCCTCCAGGGGAGATGAAGTAAACATGTCTATACCTCTCGAATTTGAAGCACCTTCTTCTGCGAAGATGGCCGGGCCAATTGAGGTTGAGTTTGGGGTTCCAAAGGCACCTATACCCTTTGAAGTTGTTGTGTTACCACCGAGGGTACCCATTCCTGTAGCAATGTCAGACATAACACCATTCCACTCAAATGCCATACCATGGGATTACACAGCTGAGGCAAGGAGGAAAGGAAAGACCAAGATGGGAGAAACAATTGCTGCGCAGGGTATGACCAGAACAGGCATGGTTTACACTCCAGAGCACCTAGCTGAGTCCAGTAAGCAAGCCTCGGGACAAACTACTGAAACTGGTCCCGATGATCTTTGGAGGAAAATACAAGCTAAGGAGTATTCGGTCGTTGAGCAGTTGAACAAAACACCAGCACAGATCTCCATCCTAGCTCTTCTACGGAGCTGTGACGCACACAAAAATGCCTTGATGAAGATATTGAGCGAAACCTATGTTCCCAGCAACATAACTGGGGGCGAAATGACAATTATGGTAGGACAAATACTGGAAAGCTACAAAATCACCTTCCACGAAGATGAGCTGCCGCCGGAGGGACTGAGTCATAACATGGCCCTACACATCACCGTGCAATGCGAGGACTACTTTGTCACTAGAGTCTTGATCGATGGAGGCTCCAGCCTCAACATCTGTCCGTTGATAACTCTCAGAACATTGGGAAAGAGCCTGCACGAGATCAAAGATGGGGCCATCAATGTCAAAGCCTTCGATGGGTCCCAAAGGTCTACTATCGGAGAGATCAGCCTATGCTTGCAAATGGGGCCAACCTGGTTCGATGTTGACTTTCAAGTGATAGATGTCCTAGCATCCTACAATTTGCTGTTGGGATAACCATGGATACATGCCACTGGAGCTGTAGCATCGACCCTGCATCAGGCAGTGAAGTTCGAATGGAATCACCAAGAGGTGATTATTCATGGCAATGGTAGCAACCCCATATATAGTCGCCAGATCATCCCGATGATTGGAGGCAGAAGGAGAATAGGCGGAGAAACATACGACCACATTGAAAGAGTCAACGCTGTAGGCAAAGATAAATGGTGGGATAACAAGATTGAAAGTATCCTGAATTGGTGTGGATACGAACCTGGAAAGGGACTCAGCAAAAACCTCCAGGGAATCGCCAAACCCATCAAGCTGCAGAAACATGGCACTACATTTGGTTTGGGGTATGAGTACACTTGGGAGGAGTTCAATCACTGGTCTCCACCATGGCGCGGTCCCTACTATCCACTGGAGCATCTGATACCTCACCTGGAGCAGACTTTCCAGCCGGTAGATACTGTATATGGGACGGAGGAAGAGGAAGCATTGGCAGCCATGAGAAATCTGTTCCTGGAGGATGATGATATGGACTGCTGTGTTATCTTCGAGGAGGAAGGGGAGGAAGGCCCTTCTATACAAGTTGTGAACCAATGAGAGCACCTCAGCAATTGGTCAATCAGAACCACCAGGACCCGGAAAGCTTCGGGGTAGTAAGGCTAAACAAAAGCACCATGCATCACATTTTACTAGCTGATTTTATTTTCGCATTGTCTTTAATTCTGAAAAAAGCTCTGATACTCAAAACAATTGCGAATAATCGAAGCATTTCAGTTTATTATATATCTTGCTCTTATTATTTTTCTATCATTCACTTTATTTTACACAGCATTACTATTACTTGCCTTGACGATGAACCAACGATTGTGACTTGCAACGAGACAACGCAACAAATGGATACGGACTCAGAAGAGGATGATATGCCAGAAGAGGTCGTCAGAGGAGTTGAGAATTTTGAAAATAGGCCTAAGTCTAACTTGGATGAAACTGAGGTCGTTAATCTGGGAGATGCAAAGAATGTCAAAGAAACGCGCATCAGTGTTCACCTGTCACCATCAAAAAAGAAAGAGTACACGGAGTTCCTAAAGGAATATGAAGACATATTCGCCTGGTCATATGATGATATGACTGGTCTAAGCACATCCATTGTAGCTCACAAACTGCCAACAGATCCAATATGCCCGCCGGTAAAGCAGAAGCTCAGGAAATTCAAACCCAACATGAGTTTGAAAGTCAAAGAAGAGGTTACCAAGCAAGTCAAAGCCAAGGTTCTCAGGGTAGTAGAGTATCCGACATGGTTAGCCAACATCGTGCTAGTACCAAAAAAGGATGGGAAAGTTAGAGTTTGTGTTAACTACCGAGATCTTAATCGGGCCAGTCCCAAAGACGACTTCTCCTTGCCCAACATACACATTCTTATCGATAACTGCGCTAAGCACGAGTTGCAGTCTTTTGTTGATTGTTTCGCTGGGTATCATCAGATATGGATGGATGAGGAAGATGCAGAGAAAATGGCTTTCATCACGCCGTGGGGAATGTACTGTTACAAAATGATGCCATTCGGTTTGAAGAACACTGGTGCCACCTACATGAGAGCCATGACTACCATCTTTCATGACATGATACACAAAGAGATCGAGGTATATGTGGATGATGTCATCATCAAATCCAAGAAAGCCAGGGATCACATGGAAGATCTAAGAAAGTTCTTCAACAAACTGAGGAGGTACAATCTGAAACTGAATCCCGCCAAGTGTGCATTCGGGGTTCCTGCTGGAAAATTATTGGGCTTCATCGTGAGGTGTCGAGGAATAGAATTGGATCCATCAAAGGTCAAGGCTATCCAAGAATTGCCGCCGCCAAAGAACAAGAAGGACGTGATGAGTTTCCTGGGGAGACTCAACTATATCAGCCGGTTCATAGCTCAGTCCACTGTCATTTGTGAACCTATCTTCAAAATCTTGAAAAAGGATGCTGCTACCAAGTGGACTGATTATTGTCAGAAAGCTTTTGACAGAATTAAGGAATACCTGTCAACGCCGCCAGTCTTGGTTCCGCCTGAGCCAGGAAGACCCCTATTGCTTTACCTTGCGGTATTGGATGGAGCATTCGGTTGTGTTCTGGGACAACATGATGAAACAGGGAGAAAAGAGCAAGCCATCTACTATCTCAATAAGAAGTTCACACCGTACGAGTCCCGGTATTCTCTTTTAGAACGCACTTGTTGTGCTCTGACTTGGGTCGCGCAAAAGTTGAGGCATTACTTCTGTGCTTACACTACTTATCTCATATCCAAAATGGACCCTCTAAAGTATATCTTCCAGAAAGCCATGCCCACTAGCAAGCTCGCCAAGTGGAAAATCCTGCTAAATGAATTCGACATTGTTTACGTGACCCAAAAAGCAGTCAAAGGGAAAGCCTTGGCGGACCATCTCGTCGAGAATCCCGTAGATGCAGAATACGAGCCCTTAAAAACGTATTTTCCCGATGAAGAGGTATCTTTCATAGGAGAAGATATTGCAGAATCCTATGGTGGTTGGAGGCTATTTTTCGACGGAGCTGCAAATTTCAAAGGAGTTGGCATAGGAGCAGTCCTAGTATCAGAAACCGGCCAGCACTACCCGGTATCCGCCAAGCTCAGGTTCCCTTGCACCAATAATATGGCCGAATATGAAGCCTGCATCTTGGGGCTCAAAATGGCCATTGACATGAACGTTCAGGAGTTGCTAGTGATCAGGGATTCAGACTTGCTCATACATCAGGTTCGAGGAGAGTGGGCAACCAAGAACTCTAAGATACTTCCCTACTTGCATCATATATATGAGTTGAGGAAAAGGTTCACAAAGGCAGAATTTCAGCACGTCCCCAGAGTCCAGAACGAGTTTGCTGATGCATTAGCTACTTTATCGTCCATGATCCAGCATCCAGATACAAATTTCATTGATCCCATCCCAGTAAAGATTCATGATCAGCCAGCTTATTGTGCCCACGTTAAGGAAGAAGCGGATGGAAAACCATGGTTCCATGACATCAAGGAGTACTTGACAACAGGGGAATATCCAAGACTTGCCAACGCTACTCAGAAGCGTACACTTCGTAGGCTATCCAACAACTTTTTTCATAGTGGAGGAATCCTGTACAGGAGGACTCCCGATTTGGGTTTACTAAGGTGTGTCGAAGATAAAGAAGCATCCAGGCTGTTGGACGAAGTGCATGCAGGGACCTGCGGGCCGCACATGAATGGTTTTGTCTTAGCGAAAAAGATACTCTGAGCAGGATATTTTTGGATGACTATGGAAACAGACTGTATCCAGTATGTTCGCAAATGCCATCGCTGTTAGATACAGGCAGATATGATAAAGGCACCTCCAAGCGAGCTTACTGCAACAAGCTCACCGTGGCCATTCGCCGCTTGGGGAATGGATGTTATCGGACCTATCGAGCCTGCCACATCAAATGGGCACAGGTTCATCTTAGTGGCAATCGATTATTTTACCAAATAGATCGAAGCAGCATCATACAAGGTGGTCACTAAGAAGGTTGTGGCGGGTTTCAGGCGCGACCGCATTGTTTGTCGGTTCGGAGTTCCATAATCAATCATCACCGATAATGGTTCCAATCTCACCAGCGACTTGATGAAAGTGATGTGTGAAATTTTCAAGATCAAACACAAGAACTCTACAACCTACAGGCCTCAAATGAATGGAGCTGTGGAAGCAGCCAACAAGAATATCAAGAAGATACTAAGGAAGATGGTCGAAAGGCACAAACAATGGCATGAGAAGTTATCATTCGCCTTATTGGGATACCGCACTACAGTCCGCACATCGACCAGAGCAACTCCCTACATGCTGGTTTATGGTACAGAGGCGGTCATCCCCGCCAAGGTAGAAATTCCCTCCTTAAGGATCATACAAGAAGTGGAGTTGGATGATGCAGAATGGGTAAGAGGTCGCTACGAGCAGTTAGCCCTTATAGATGGGAAAAGGATGAATGCGGTTTGCCACGGTCAGTTGTATCAGAACAGAATGTCCAGAGCCTTCAACAAAAGGGTTATGCCAAGAAAGTTTACACCGGGGCAGCTAGTGTTGAAGAAAATATTCCCACATCAAGATGAAGCCAAGGGGAAGTTCTCTCCCAATTGGTAGGGTCCATACATGGTTCACCGGGTTCTAACTGGAGGAGCCCTTATTCTTGCAGAGATGGATGGAGAAGTCTGGCCAAAACCAATCAATTCAGATGCAATGAAACGATATTAAGTGTAACCGCTTATGATTCCCTTAATGATGTAATTTGAACTACGCCTGACCTGATTCTCGTTTAAGAGGGAATACGTAGGCAGCCTTATGGGTTCGGTCAAAATTTAATAAAAATTCCATTTTTTCCCGCTATTGGAACTGAGGCAGAATTTTGAGGAGGACCCTCAAAATTCCGAAGTTGATGTTAGTCAATGCATCGCCAGAAGCGCCAGCCCAGTAAACTGGGGCAGAATTTTGAGGAGGACCCTCAAAATTCCGAAGACGTTTTTTAGTCATTCAGCACAGCCATCAGAAATGTCCGCTCTGCAAACTGGGGCAGAATTTTGAGGAGGATCCTCAAAATTCCGGAGCAAAAAAAGTTGCAATGTCTGGAACCACGTCGCAGTCGTTGGTTCATCTAAAGAAAACTATTTTTGATTATATACTTACGTTATACTTACTAAATCATGCATAACTATTATCCGGATTGTTGTTGTTTAGCGATGCTACCCCAGTGACACACAACGTCAAGAGCCCGGGGAAGACGAACTAACCTTTTCCCCTTATAGAACTCACGATTTTTCTTTGGATGCAGGCACTCAATTCGCAATATCATTAGATATATTTATGTACGCATACTTTCCCAAGAATGCAACCTCTCAGAATCATCACTTGCCTGCAGATGCTATCCGTACACAATCTCCCCAGCAGTCATATTGTCGTAATCGGCTATCAGTTGAGAGATTTTACTACTAATCATCCTTTTACATTCTTGCACTGTATAAGGCTACCTTTCTGCCTTCCGAGGTTAAGCCCTACCTCCATCTGCATTTCTTGCGTTGCATAAGGCTACCTTTCTGCCTTTCGAGACAAAGCTCTGTCTCCATCTGCATTTTGCATAAGGCTACCTTTCTGCCTTCCGAGGTTAAGCTCTACCTCCATCTGCATTTCCTGCGTTGCATAAGGCTACTTTTCTGCCTTTCGAGACTAAGCTCTGTCTCCATCTGCATTTTGCATAAGGTTACCTTTCTACCTTCCGAGGTTAAGCTCTACCTCCATCATCATCTGCATAAGGCTACTTTTCTGCCTTTAGAGACTAAGCTCTGTCTCCATCTGCATTTCTTTCCATTGTATAAGGCTACTTTTCTGCCTTCCGAGGTTAAGCTCTACCTCTATCATCATCTGCATAAGGCTACTTTTCTGCCTTTCGAGACTAAGCTCTGTCTCCATCTGCATTTTACATAAGGCTACCTTTCTGCCTTCCGAGGTTAAGCTCTACCTCCATCCGCATTGCACAAGGCTACCTTTCTGCCTTTCGAGACTAAGCTCTGTCTCCATCCTGCATGGCTAAAATATCGCCACTTTATTTTCTTGCATCGGCTGAAAGATCGCCACCTTATCTCTCTCGCATGGCTGAAATATCGCCACCTTTTATGCCTCGCACCGGCTGAAATATCGCCAAATCCTACATTTCATGGGCTGAAAGATTGCCACCTTCTGCATTCCATGGGCTGAAAGATCGCCAAATTGTCCAAAGGCGTCATTGTTCGGAGGTACCATTTGCATAGCCCGAGAACGCCATGCCATGGCCTGAGGACCCCTATTTTACCTTTTGCATATCATTATTCAAAGGCATCATGGTTCGGAGGCATCATTCTCATAGCCCGAGAACATCATTTCATAGCCTGCGAATCCTTTATTATACGCTTCATGGCCTAGGACGTCATGATCTGAGGACGTCATCCTAACCGTCCAAAGACAACATTCATGGTCCGATGGGAACTTGCATCACGTTTAAATTTATGCACAATGTATGTTGGTATTATTCATTTGCAGGTACACCGTCTATCAACAGCCGCCTCAGCAGGAGCGATCCCGCTCCAGTTCCCGCAGCCTATCAGACTTATTTTCTCAACCAAACATCATGTCCGTTCTTTTCAAAATCTCCATCGGCATATCCCGTCAATAGATCCTCAACTACACGTGGCCTGATTCCTGTAAGACCAGGGATATGTAGGCAGCTCAGGAACCAGAGCTCGGGCAAAAAAAAATACTTTTCAAATCGTTTCTTTTCGGGCAAAATTGGCCATCGTATCTTTACCCGACAACTCTTTCATCCTTCCCGGGTAAAGAGGGGCAGCTGTTGATACCCAATTTTTCCCTAAGCTTTTTTTTACACTCAAAATACTTTCAAAATAACATATATGTGCATACATAAGCATGCCCAAGTATTTTGGTATTTTTCCCAAATTTCTAAAGACTTTCAAAACCAATTTATTATCTATTTTAGCAGTGCAAAATTCAATAATTATTCCCAAAATTATCATTTTGGTGAATAATTTATTTATTTCTCATATTTATACCAAAATACAATTAATGTGATTTTTGCATACTTTTACAAATCTATTTGATATTTTTAAACTAAATTGCATAAAATTGCAATTATAGCCTATATTACGAGTAATGCGTTTTGCAAGCATAAAATCATTTCTAGTATTTTTAGATTAATGTTTATATATTATTAATTAGCTCAATGTTTTTAATTTGTTTTAAAAAAATCATTTTACTATTTTTTATAAATAAAAAAACTGGCTATTTAGCATCTAGCCCCATTTCATTTCAATTACAGCCCCCATTTCATTTCAATTTTAGCCTAAAAATTGACCCAATTCTGAATTAAAATTGGACTGGCCCAATTCCGATTTAACCCAACCCCTTTACCCATTTATCCGACCCGCCCGGTTTCTTTTAATCTAGGCCGTTGATCCTTTTGATCAACGGCCACGATCACCCATTTCCTTTTTTAATTCACCTAACCCTACCCTAATCCCCCCACTTCGTTCTGTCAGCCACTCTTGAATGCTCTCTCTCTCTCAAACGCTATCGAATGTTCCTGAAACCCTAACCTCTATCACCCTATCTTCAACCTCCGACTCACCAGAATCCATGGCCTCTCAGGCCATGGACGACCTATACTCACCTCCCCTCGCTCTTACATGCCTGATACCTGAGAAATCGAGGCCAGACCTCGAAGGTTTGCACTCAGACCTTCACTGATTCGAAGATTCCAGCCATCTCCGACCTTGCTCCGGTGGCTCTTGGTCTTCTGAGCCTATTTCTGACCTCATCCAACTTAGATCGGACCTTCTTCCAAGCCTTTCTCATTTCTAGGGTTTCTCTGAAACCCTAAGCTATTCGAGGTTCTTTCTCTATTTGTTTGCTTATATCTATGCTGTATCCATGCTTTACTTGACATTTAAAAGGTTTCCCCTAGACTTTCCTTTTAAAATCATTTACCTTCGATTTAGGGTTTCTGAAAGGTTTTTCAAAAACATCTGTTTGATTCTTCCTTTTCTTTCTTTATGTGTGTTTGTTTATACTATGCTCGTGTGTTTTCTTTTCTACCACGCATGTGCTGTTCTTCTGTTTTCTTTCTACTATACGTGACTTTTCTGTACCTTTGTACTCTACTGTGCCTCTAGATCAGGCTCGCATGTTAATGTTTGTTACGTTTTCCTACATGTTGTCTGCCATACTTTCCAATATTCTTCTACTATATGTGTTTCTTACTGAGTTCTTCAACTTTGTTTGTTTTACTGGACTTTTGTTGGAATTCTAAGCATTTATTACTACTGTTTCTTAAGTTTACATCACCCTTCTTCTCTCCTGAACTTGCTTAAGTTCCGACTTTTCATAAACACGTTCTTTATGCTCCTCAAATCAACTTTTTTACTTTGTTGCTTCAAACCTGCTATCATGTATGTTGGTTTCTCATTATTCTCTGAAAGAGACCTCTGAGCCTGTTATCTGTCTTCTCATCTCTGCTTCTGATTAAAGTTGGAAGCCCTAGGCTTTGGGTTTTGGCAAGATTTATTTTTGGACTAGGGTTCTACTTTGGAACCCTGGACTCTCAGTTTATAAACTGAACTGGAACCTTTTGACTTTGAACTCTTCCTATCATAGTCTTTTCTAATCAACATGACAACTCCCTTTGCTTGATATTTTTGTGCTTTATATATGAGAAATTCTTCTTTCAAAAAGGGGTTTTCCAACTATTGATTGATTCTGAAATCCTCTAATGGGGTTTGATTGATTGTTACTGATTTCTCTTTGATTGAATCTCCTTTACATTTTCCTGACTTGGTTCATTCGAATTGAGCGTGTAATTTTGATTTCCCTGGCAGTTTTTGATTGATTTCCTTTCCTTATTTGCACAAACCGTGTACTATTAGACTTTTGCCTTAAATAGTCCCTGTGTATTTACCCTTCTTGTGCTGCCTTGAAAAGATTTTGATCAGACTCTTTCCTTACTTATCTTTTACCCATTTGAAATCAGAATCGCTTAACCAAATGGAGACTTTATGTGATTGATTGCAAACTATTTTCTTGCCTTTCTTACTTGCTTCTCTGCACTATAAAAGGGGACAATTCAATACTTTTACAACACACTTTGAATTGCATACTCTTACACACTTACAATACTATTTCGAGTTCAATACTCTTTCAATTCTCTACTCTCTTCTGAGATTTTTTGGAACTGCTATTTGCAATTTGGATTTTCAAGGCTACTTTTACTTACTTATTTTCTTTGAAACATGTATGTCTTTTATTCAGTTTTTGGCCTCACCCTTATGTGTTCACTCTACAGCTTTAGACTATTATTTACTTTACTGCTCATGTTCAGTAATTTGTGTTAAATATTTTTCTTCGTTGCTTCTGTTATGAACCCCTACCCCTATTCCCTTCTATATGCATGAGTTAAGGTCTTGGCCTGATAGTATCCTAATTACTGCCTAGGCCATAACCTGATCCACAATGGATCCTAGCTCTCAATGCTTGACTAGCAGGCTGGTCAGGGGTGTGCCAGCATCCCAATTGCTGGGCATGACCACCAGCTTGCCCTGTCTCTCTCTGATTCCCTTCCCCCTTGTGCACTTACACCTATTCCTAGAATCTTATGTTCTGCCCCTCTCTTTTGAGCCCTACTTTTGGACCTTGAGTTCCCTCTGAACTTGGACATCTGAGAGCTGGCATTTCTTCACTGCACAATAATCTAATTCTGCAATATATTTGGGGTGTAAGCATTGCCTGGAGTTCTGAATTAGGCTCTCCTTGGTTGGAATCTTTAATTTCTCATATTTTTTCTTATTCATTCTGGTCTGTAATAATCTTGTAATAAACATTTAGGGTCGGCTAGTGGAAAAGGGTAGGGGACTATGCATGCAAGGGGTAGATACCATGTTCATAGGGATAACTATTTTTCTAAAGTTCTGCATTTTATAAATCACTGAAACTCTGCATTCTCATATAGATACCATGTTCATAGGGATTACTATTTTTCTAAAGTTCTGCATTTTATAAATCACTGAAATTCTACATTCTCATGTAGATACCATGTTCATAGGGATTACTACTTTTCTAAAGTTCTGCATTTTATAAATCACTGAAACTCTGCATTATCATATAGATACCATGTTCATAGGAAATTACTATACTTCTGAAATTCTACATCTTCATATAGACACCATGCCTATAGGACTTTCTGCATTCTGCATCTGTCATTAGGCAAAACCTATTATAGGATTTAAATACCTAATCAATTGCATGTAGACATCCTGCCTATAGGATTCCTGCATAAGCAATAACAGTGCTCAAATCGGTAACACCTAGAAAGCATGTCTACAGGAGTTGTTAACTAAACCTGAATCGTCAACTCGCTTATAAGCCTAAAATCAATTGCAATAATGTTTAACGCCTGCAGATCTTATGTCTCTGTAATTGAAAATTCTTTTTCTGCAATCATTTTACTTCTTTATTTCTGAAACTAATAGATATCATGCCTATAGGTCCTGTTTAACGCCTAGGCAAGCCTTAGGGTAAAATTTTATAATTGCATCAGTTTTGATAATTACAACCAGCAGGCAGGCTTAATTCGGACTTCTTATCTGAAACATATGTGTAAATTAGCCACCCTTCCTACGTTAAGTTTAATACAGACCAAACTAGTATTTGTAAGTCATGCTAAATAATCTGCTGCTTTGAATGAGGAGGCCGACTTGAGCCTTGAATGCTATTTGTTTCCCTTTAAACTGCTATCTGTTATTGCTTGTCGCCTAGATTTTTATTGTTTTGAAAACTCCGCAAAAGCCCCAACTCCCTCCCCTTTAGGATTAGTAGTCCCATATGCCTCCGGGACTGATAGGATTGGGACGGGTAATAGCATGCAATAAGTAACGATACCATTTTACGCTTTAACACCTTAACGGGGTGGGAAGGATAGATATGGATATGATGACCGATGCGCTAATATCACGTGCGACCCCTCTTCTGAGGAGTGATTGCTGGGCATTGCATTGAAGTGATCCATATTAATCACAAACCTAGGACCCCTTTCCCTTTACTTGCTTTATCTCTTTTGTAAAGCTCTTTAAATCTTTTTTTTAATTCTACCTTCTCTACTTACTTCCATAAGTTTCAACCTAATTGCAATGTTATATGCGAGTCCTTATTTGAGCCTTGATTATTTACTTGTAAAGTCACAATTGTAACATGGCCGGGACCACACTAGTGGATCTTGAGGGGTGCCTAACACCTTCCCCTCGGGATAATTTCTAGCCCTTACCATAATCTCTGGTCTCTTCATCTCAAACTCTTCTAAAAAGTGTCCAAATGTACTATAATCATTAGGTGGCGACTCTTCAACTTCTAAACCCAATTCTCGAAAGGGAATAGAGTTGTCCTTCCCAATGTCGTATACCTAATTTCTGACCCCACGGTTAGAGGAAAAGGGGGCGTCGACAGGGACCGCATGGTCAAAACATGAGGTTCATACCAAAACACGATTACCCATTCCCCTACGAACCCAAATATATAATTTATTTTGAAATTGGACCTCAAATCGAGGTCCAAATCATCAATTTTTGAAAAACCTAGGTTCTACCCAAAACACCCAATTTCCCTCAAGAAAATCATTGATTTGAGTTGAAAACTTGAAATCATGTGAAAAGATGTTAAAAATTGAAGAAACTAGTTAGAAATCACTTACAATCGATTTTGAAGAAGAGCTGTCTTTGAAAAATGGCCCAAGAATGTTTTGGTTTTGAAAGAGTGTGAAAAATGAATGATTTTCAGCTAAGTTATAAAATTGCAGGTCGCAAATGTCGCAATTGCGACCAGGATTCACAATTGGGAACCCAGACTTCTGCTAAGCTCGCATTTGCGAAGCATTTTTCGCATTTGCGAAGTGAGAATTGCGAACAACATGTCGCATTTGCGATAACTGGCTACAAACTGGGGGATCGTATTCGCGATAAATCCCTCACCTTTGTGAGGTAGGCTGGCCTGGGCTATTTTCGCATTTGCGACAAGGTCTTCGCATTTGCGAGCCAGGCTTCGCGAATGTGAAGCCTGCAGGCCTGCAATGCAACAGCTGTAGTCTTTAATTTTCCAAGTCCAAAATCTACCCAGTGGCCTATCCAAAACTCACCCGAGCCCTCGGGGCTCGAAACCAAACATGCACACCAACCTAAAAATATCATACGGACTCGCTCGTGCATTCAAATCACTAAAATACAATCAATAACTATGAATTTAGCCTAGAAATCTAAGAAAAATCTCAAAACTTCCAAAGTATCATTTTTCACAACTACGGGTCCGAATCACCTCAAACGACTTCCGTTTCTTACCAAATTTCACAAACTCATCTTAAATCACATATAAGACCTATACCGGACTCCGGAACTAAAATATGGGCCCGATACCCTCAAATTCTAAACGCATTTCATTTCCAAAATTCATAAATAATTCCAGTAAATAATTTTCTTTAAAAATTTATTTCTCGGGCTTGGGACCTCGGAATTCGATTCCGGGCATACGCCCAAGTCCCATATTTTTTCACGGACCCTCCGGGACCGTCAAATCACGGGTTCGGGCCTGTTTACCCAAAATATCTACCGAAGTCAACTTACCTCCATTTTAAAGTCAAAATTCGTCATTTTTCACAGATATTTCACATATTGGCTTTCCGGCTACGTGCCCGGACTACGCGCGCAAATCGAGACGATGCTGAAAGAGGTTTTTAAGGCCTCGGAACGCAGAATTCATTTTAAAATAAGTGATGACCTTTTGGGTCATCACAAAAATAAGGAGATTTACACAATGCATCTGTCACGACCCGGATTTTCCACCCTCGGGAGTCGTGATGGCGCCTAGTCGTAGAAGCTAGGCAAGCCATGAAATTTAGAAATTTTAACTCCTTCATTGTAGTCCTTTTTAACAATTTGTAATAGCAGGTGATCAATATTTAAATAGTAGTGG
This sequence comes from Nicotiana sylvestris, assembly GCF_000393655.2. Classification (NCBI taxonomy): domain Eukaryota; kingdom Viridiplantae; phylum Streptophyta; class Magnoliopsida; order Solanales; family Solanaceae; genus Nicotiana; species Nicotiana sylvestris. The sequence continues at coordinate 92,414,580 of NC_091068.1, read as the reverse complement.
AAGACGAAAATATGCGAAAGACTTAGACTAATATAATGCCAAAATTAGTACGAAAATATCAACATTCGTCTCTACCCAGAAATCGGTGTCACAATATTCACGGACTCTCTATGAATACTACATACAGATGTTTGAAGAAAAGAAATACAATCTGTCTCGGATACAAATGAAAACAGAACATATAAGTAGATAGAAGAGACACCGGGCCTGCAAGACTACCTCGGGGTCTCTGTGGACTGAAGGCTGGCTCCCCAAGTGCTATTGTCCCAGTGCTGCTCCGGTATCTGCACAGGGTGCAGAGTGTAGTATCAGCACAACTGATCCCATGTGCTGGTAAGTGCCTGGTCTAACCCCGACGAGGTAGTGACGAGGCTAGGACCAGACTCCAGATAAACCTGTGCAATTACATAATATACGGCGGGAAAATAAACAGGAATAAACAGTTTAAATAGGAGGGGGTACATGCTTCGGGGAACATATCAAGTCCAACAGAAATAAAGAGAAATATGAGAGAAACAACTCAAAATCTACAACAAGTAATAATAACACTGTTGCGGCGCGCAACCCGATCCAATATATATCTAGCATAGTTGCGGCATGCAACCCGATCCAATATATATAACATTGTTGTGGCATGCAACCCGATCCATTATATATAACATTATTGGGGCATGCAACCCGATCCAATATATATAGCATTGTTGCGGCGTGCAACCCGACCCAATATATATAACATTGTTGCGGCGTGCAACCCGATCCAATATATATAGCATTGTTGCGACGTGCAACCCGATCCAATATATATAGCATTGTTGCGGCATGCAACCCGATCCAATATATTTATATACCTTAAACACAATCGTACCATGAGTCCCGGCAAGGGATCAACAATAAACTACACTATCCTGGCAAGGGAATTCAACAGTGAAGTATATACATCCCGGCAAGGGAGAATCAGCTATAACCAATCTCAACTCAATCCCTACTCATCTCAGCTAACACCAATATTCAACCTTAATTAATTTCCACGTAAATAAACTAAAGCCTTGCTCAACATCGAGAATCACCAGTCAGAACATCCGTAGAATCATTCAAGAACATAACACATATTAATTTAAGACTCACGGTCATGCTCGACACCAACATATAGATACTCGTCACCATGCCTATATGTCATACTCAACAAGAAGCAATTAACAAATAGAACACAACTCCTAATCCCTCAAGCTAAGGTTAGACCAAACACTTACCTCGATGCCACAAACACAATTCACGATTCAATTATAGCTTTACCCCTTGATTCCACCGCCAATTTGCTCGTATCTAATCACAAATTACTTAATTACATCAATAAACGCTAAATGAGTTGACCCCAATGCATGAAAATGAGTTTTCCAAAGTTTTACCCAAAAGTCAAAAATCGCCCCCCGACCCACGTGGTCGAAACCTGAGGTTCGAACCAAAACCCGATTACCCATTACCCCACGAACCCAAATATATGATTTATTTTTAAATCGGACCTCAAATCGATGTCCAAATCCCTAATTTTTGAAAAACCTAGGTTCTACCTAAAATACCCAATTTCCCCCATGAAAATCATTGATTTTGAGTTGAAATCATGTGAAAAGATGTTAATGATTGAAGAAAACGAGTTAGAAATCACTTACCAATATTTTGAAAAAGAAAGATTATTTGAAAAATCGCCTCTTATGTTTTTGGGGTTTTGAAAAATGAAAATAACTGAAAATCCCGTTTTAATATACCCCTCTCAGACCCCCTGTGCGGACCGCACAAAATGGAGTGCGGCCGCACAGCTCACCAGGTTGACTGCAGTGACATGTTCTAGTATTTTGGCCCTAACTTTCTCTACAAATATCCAAACTGTGATTTCTCTACAACTTTTATTTTTGAATCATCTCAAAATTTCTTGTAGATCAAAAGATATAGGCTTCCGATGTCGGACCAGTGAAATGTTCCTCACCGCGGACCGCACAAAATCTAGTGCGGCCGCAAAGCCCTCACTGCAGTCCGCACAAAATCCACTGCGGCTGCACAAGCCCTTCCGCGGCAGTATTCCTCTTTGTGCGGACCGCGCTGGTCTATTCAGAGGCCTTCCACCTATCTGAACCTGCAACAGCTATATTTTTAAGCGTACGACATCCCGGAACCTACCCGAAACGCACCCGTGCCCTCATAACTCCAAACCAAGTGTGCATACTAACTCAAAAATATCATATGGACCTACTCATGCGATCAGATCATCAAAATAACATGTAAAATTATGAATTAAACCTCAAAACACAACATTTCCAGCAAGAACTCTCAAAGTTCATAACTCTTCAACCAGAAGTCTAACTCACGTCAAATAAACTCTGTTTTTCACCAAATTTCACAGTTATCTTTCAAATACTATAACAAGTTTGTATCGGGCTCCGAAACCAAAATACGGGCCCGATAACAATGGTTTCAAACATTAATTTTTTTCTTTATTTCTTAGATAATTCAGTAAAATAATTACTTTCAAAAATTAATTTCTAAGGCTTGGGACCTCGGAATTCATTTCCCAGCATACACCCAAGTCCCATATTTTACTTCGGACCTCCCGGGATCGTCAGAACAAGGATCCGGTTCCGTTTGCTCAAAATGTTGACCAAAGTCAACCATAATTAAATTTTTAACTCTAGAAGTTCTATTTCTCTTATTTTCACATAGAAGGCTTTCCGGATATAGGTATGGACCATGCACGCAAATCAAAGTGGGGAAAAAGGAGGGTTTTAGGCCTCAGAACACTGAATGCACTTGCAACACAAGTGATGACCTTTTGGGTCATCACATTCTCCACCTCGAAAACAACCGTTCATCCTCGAACGAACATAAGAAGGAAGTACCTGAGTCGGGAAAACGATGGGGATAACGACTCTGCATATCGGATTCGGACTCCCAGGTCGATGCCTCAGCGGGCTGACCTCTCCACTGAACACGAACAGAAGGAAAACTCTTCGATCTCAATTGACGAACCTACCGTCTAGAATAACTACCGGTTCCTCCTCATAATACAAGTCCTTTTCCAACAGAACAGTGCTGAAATCTAACACGTGGGATGGATCGTCGTGATACTTCCAAAGCATGGACACATAAAACACTGGATGCACGACTGATAAACTCGGTGGAAACGCAAGTCTATAAGCCACCTCTCCCACTCGATCAAGAATCTCAAACAGGCCAATGAACCTAGGGCTAAGCTTACCCTTCTTCCCAAATCTCATCACGCCCTTCATAGGCGACACTCGAAGCAATACCCGATCACTGACCATGAATGCCAAATCTCGAACCTTGCGGTCGGCATAATTCTTTTGCCTGGCCTGAGCTGTACGAAGCCTATCCTGAATGATCTTGGCCTTGTCCAAGGCATCCTAAACCAGATCTGTACCCAACAACCGAGCCTCTCCCAGCTCAAACCATCCAACCGGAGACTAACACTACCTACCATATAAAGCCTCATACGGAGCCATCTGAATACTCGACTGGTAGCTATTGTTGTAGGCAAACTCTGCTAAGGGCAAAAACTGATCCCACGAGCCTCCAAAATCAATGACACAAGCTCGGAGCATATCCTCCAAAATCTGAATAGTCCGATCGGACTGCCCGTCCGCCTGAGGATGAAACGCTGTGCTCAACTCAACCCGCGTGCCCAACTCTCGCTGAACTGCTCTCCAGAAACATTAGGTAAACTGCGTACAATATTCCAAAATGATAGACTCGGGCACACTATGAAGACGGACAATCTCCCAGATATAGATCTCAGCTAACCTCTTGGAAGAATAGGAGACTGCCACAGGAATGAAATACGCTGACTTGGTTAGCCTATCAACAATAACCAATACTGCATCGAACTTCCTCTGAGTCCGTGGGAGTCCAACAATGAAGTCCATAGTGATCCGCTCCCACTTCCACTCAGGAAGCTCAATCCTTTGAAATAGACCACCAGGCCTCTGATGCTCGTTCTTAACCTGCTGACAATTCAAACACCGAGCCATATATGCAACGATATCCTTCTTCATTCTCCGCCACCAATAATGCTGCCGCAAATCCTGATACATCTTAGCGGTGCCTGAAAGAATAGAGTACCTAGAACTATGGGCCTCTTCTAAAATCAACTCTCGGAGTCCATCCATATTAGTCACACAAACTCGACCCTGCAATCTCAAAACCCCATCATCACCTAAGGTAACCTGCTTGGCACCTCCGTGCTGCACCGTGTCTCTAAGGACACACAAATGGGGATTATCATACTACCGATCACGGATACGCTCCAATAAAGAAGAACGAGCGACCGTGCAAGCCAACACATGACTGGGCTCAGAAACATCCAACCTCACGAACTGATTGGCCAAAGCCTGAACATCCAAAGCAAGCGGTCTCTCACCGATCGGAATATACGCAAAACTGCCCATACTGGCTGACTTCCTACTCAAAGCATCGACAACCACATTGGCCTCTCCCGGATGATATACGATGGTGATATCATAATCTTTTAACAACTCCAACCACCTCTTCTGCCTCAAATTCAACTCCTTTTGTTTGAACAAATACTGAAGACTCTTGTGATTTGTAAACACCTCATATGCCACGCCATACAGATAACGCCTCCAAATCTTCAACGCATGAACAATGGCTGCCGACTCCAAATCATGAACTAGATAGTTATTCTCATGAATCTTCAACTGCCGCGAAGCATAGGCAATGACCTTGCTATCCTGCATCAACACTGAACCAAGTCCAATGCGAGATGCATTACAATAAACTGTATGAGGCCCTAAACCTGTGGGCAAAACCAATACCGGTGCCGTAGTCAGAGCTGTCTTGAGCTTCTGAAAGCTCGCCTTACACTCATCCGACCATCTGAACGGGGCACCCTTTTTGGTCAACCTGGTCATCGGGGTTGCGATAGATGAAAACCCCTCCACGAACGGACGATAGTAGCCTGCCAATCCCAAGAAACTCCGAATCTCTGTAGCTGATACTGGTCTAGGCCAGTTCTTGACTGACTCAATCTTCTTAGGATGAACCTAAATACCCTCCGCTGATACAACATGACCCAGAAATGCAACTGAACTCAACCAGAACTCACACTTCGAGAATTTAGCATATAACTGACTATCCCTCAAGGTCTGAAGAACCACTCTATGATGCTGCTCGTGCTCCTCCCGGCTGCGGGAATATATTAAAATATCATCAATGATGACTATCACGAACGAATCCAAATAAGGCTTGAACACTCGGTTTATCAAATCCATAAAAGCTGCTGGGGCATTTGTCAACCCGAATGACATAACCAAGAACTCATAATGCCCGTACCGAGTGCGGAAAGCTATCTTAGGACATCAATGCCCTAATCCTCAACCGATGGTATCCAGATCTCAAGCCAATCTTCGAAAATACCTTGGCACCCAGAAGCTGATCAAACAAATCATCAATCCTCAGCAATGGATACTTATTCTTGATTGTAACCTTGTTCAACTGCCGGTAATCAATACACATTCTCATTGATCCATCCTTCTTCTTAACAAAAAACACCGACGCACCCCAAGGCGAAACACTCGGCCTAATGAAACCCTTCTTAAGCAAGTCTCGCAACTGCTCCTTCAACTCTTTCAACTCAGGGGGGGCATACGATACGGCGAAATAGAAATGGGCTGAGTACCCGGAGCCAAATCAATGCAGAAATCAATATCCCTATCGGGTGGCATACTCGGCAGGTCTGAAGGGAAAATCTCAGGAAACTCACGACCAACGGGCACATAATCAATAGAAGGAATCTCAGCACTAGAATCACGTACATATGCCAAATAGGCCAAATACCCCTTCTCGACCATGCGCTGAGCCTTCACATAAGAGATAACACTACGGGTAGAATGACCAAGAGTCCCTCTCCACTCTAAACGAGGCAAACCCGGTAAAGCTAAGGTCACAGTCTTGGCATGACAGTCCATGATAGGGGGGTAAGGTGGTAACCAGTCCATTCCCAATATAACATCGAAATCTACCATGTCCAAAAACATCAAATCTACACGAGTCTCAAGACCCCCAATCACAACTATACATGAACGATGGACTCGATCTACCACAATAGAATCACCCACCGGTGTAGACACATAAACAGGATCACTTAAAGAATCACTAGGCATAACCAAATATAGTGCAAAATAGGAGAACACATACGAGTACGTAGACCATGGATCAAATAACACTGAAGTATCTCTATCACAAACCAGAACCGTAACTGTAATAACTACATCTGAAGCCTCAACCTCGGGCCTGGCTGGAAGGGCATAACATCGGGGCTGGGCCCCATCACCCTGGACTATATCTCTAAGATGGCCTGCAGCTGACTGGACTCTACCTCTAGCGGTCTGAGCTCCACCTCTAAATCCTCTACCTCCACCTCTAGCACCTCTACCCCTACCTCTAGCTGGCTGGGCGGGTTGTGGAACACCTGGTGCCTGAACCATAGCACGGGGACCCTGCTGCTGCGACTGAGTACCCACCAATCTCGGACAAGCCCTCCTGATATGACCATACTTACCACACTCATAGCATCCACCTGAGTGCTGCGGCTGAGGAAACTAAGACTGACCCTAGCGACCTAAATGACCACCCCGAAAACTCTGGAGCGGCGGTGCACTTATAGAAGCTGGTGGTGCACTGTAGGACTGCTGATCAGAATACTACATCTGAGGACGACGGCTACCTGAAGCACCGTGAGAAACCTGAAGTGCTGACTGGAAGGGCCTGGGTGGATGGCCTCTTCCATATGAATCTCTACCTCCAGACGAGGTACCACTGAATCTGCCTAAATGATGGGGCCTCTTGTCCGACCCATGACCACCTCCCTGTAACAGAACCATCTCAACTCTACGGGCCACATTGGCCGCCTCCTAAAAAGTAATCTCACTCCCAGCCTCCCTATCCATCTGAAGATGAATCGGCTGAATAAGACCGTCAATAAACCTCCTCACCCTCTCTCTCTCGGTAGGAAGTATGCCAAGAGCATGGCAAGCCAAGTCGATAAATCTGGTCTTATACTGGGTAACAATCATAGAACCCTGCTGGAGATGATCAAACTGCCTCCGATAGGCCTCTCTCTGAGTAATAGGGTGAAACTTCTCCAGAAATAGTTGTGCAAACTGCTCCCAAGTCAAGGCTGGCGATCCGGCTGGTCTAGCCAAGCAATAATCTCTCCACCAAGTCTTGGCGGATCTAGACAAGCGAAATGTAGCAAAATCGACCCCATTGGTCTCAACAATCCCCATGTTCCTGAGAACCTCATAATAACTGTCTAGATAATCTTGGGGATCCTCAGTAGATGCACCGCTAAATGTAGTAGTGAAGAGCTTGGTGAACCTATCTAGCCTCTATAAAGCATCGACAAACATAACTGCTCCATAATCGGTCTGAGACACCACACCCGGCTGAACTGCTCCAACTGGCTGAACTGCTGGACTCTGAATCTAGGGAGCTACCTGCTCCGGAGTGCGAGTAGTAGGAGTCTGGGCTCCTTCTCCAGCCTGAGAGACGGCTGGTGCTACAGGAAGCAAGCCTGCTCGGGTGACACTCTCCATAAGGCCAACTAATCGGACCAAAGCATCTTGAAGAATTAGGGTGGCAATAAACCCCTCTAGGACTTGAGCTGGGCCCACCGGAACTGCTGGGGCTGGAACCTCATCATCAAAATCAACCTGAGGCTCCGCCACTGGTGCTGCTGCTCGGGGCTGAGCTCTGCCCCTACCTCGGCCTCTAGCATGGCCTCGGCCTCACCCTCTGCTCCTCGTGGGAGCTGCTGCTGGGGGCCTGGGCTTCTAAGCGGTGGATGAGGAAGCACGTGTTCTTGCCATCTGCAAAAAAATAGAGTAGAAATTCACTTAGCATTGAGAAACGACACCACACGACAAGAAAGAACAAATGTGAAGTATTCCTAACTCTGTAGCCTCTGGGGGATAAATACAGACGTCTCCGTAGCGATCCCTCAGACTCTACTAAGCTTGTCCATAAATTGTGCGACCTATGTAACCTAGAGCTCTGACACCAACTTGTCACGACCCGGATTTTCCACCCTCGGGAGTCGTTATGGCGCCTACTCATAGAAGCTAGGCAAGCCACAAAATTTAGAAATTTTAACTCCTTCATTGTAGTCCTTTTTAACAATTTGTAATAACAGGTGATCAATATTTAAATAATAGCGGAAGACGAAAATATGCGGAAGACTTAGACTAATATAATGCCTAAATCAGTACGAAAATATCAACATTCGTCTCTACCTAGAAATCGGTGTCACAATATTCACGGACTGTCTATGAATACTACATACAGATGTCTGAAGAAAAGAAAGACAATCTGTCTCAGATACAAATGAAAATGGAACATATAAGTAGATAGAAGAGACGTCGGGCCTGCGGATGCCTGCAGGACTACCTCGGGGTCTCTGTGGACTGAAGGCTGGCTCCCCAAGTGCTACTGTCCTAGTGCTGCTCCGGTATCTGCACAGGGTGCAGAGTGTAGTATCAACACAACCGACCCCATGTGTTGGTAAACTGTGGCCTAACCCCGGTGAGGTAGTGACGAGGCTAGGACCAGACTCTAGATAAACCTGTGCAATTACATAATATACGGCGGAAAAATGAACAGGAATAAACAGTTTAAATGGGAGGGGGTACATGCTTCGGGTAACATATCAAGTCCAATAGAAATAAAGAGAAATATGAGAGAAACAGCTCAAAATCTACAACAAGTAATAATAATACTGTTGCAACGCGCAACCCGATCCAATGTATATCTAGCATAGTTGCGGCATGCAACCCGATCCAATATATATAACATTGTTGCGGCGTGAAACCCGATCTATTATAGATAACATTGTTGCAGCGTGCAACCCGATCCAATATATATAGTATTGTTGCGGCGTGCAACCCAACCCAAAATATATAACATTGTTGCAGCGTGCAACCCGATCCAATATATATATATAGCATTATTGCGGCATGCAGCCCGATCCAGTATATTAATATACCTTAAACTCAATCGTACCACGAGTCCCAGCAAGGGATCAACAATAAATTACACTATCCCTGCAAGGTTATTCAACAGTGAAGTATATACGTCCCGGCAAGGGAGAATCAGCTATAACCAATCTCAACTCAATCCCTACTCATCTCAGCTAACACCAATACTCAACCTTAATTAATTTTCATGTAAATAAACTAAAGCCTTGCTCAACATCGAGAATCACCAGTTAGAACATCCGTAGAATCATTCAAGAACATAACACATATTAATTTAAGACTCACGGTCATGCTCGATACCAATGTATAGATACTCGTCACCATGCCTATATGTCGTACTCAACAAGAAGCAATTAATAAATAGGACACAACTCCTAATCCCTCAAGCTAAGGTTAGACCAAACACTTACCTCGATGCCACGAACACAATTCATGATTCAATTATAGCTTTACCCCTTGATTCCACTGCCAATTTGCTCGTATCTAGTCACAAATTACTTAATTACATCAATAAACGCTAAATGAATCGACCCCAATGCATGAAAATGAATTTTCCAAAGTTTTACCAAAAAGTCTAAAATCGCCCCCGGGCCCACATGGTCGAAACCCGATGTTCGAACCAAAACCCGATTGCCCATTCCCCCACTAACCCAAATATATGATTTGTTTTGAAATCGGACCTTAAATCGAGGTCCAAATCCTGAATTTTTGAAAAACCTAGGTTCTACCCAAAACACCCAATTTCCCCCATGAAAATCATTGATTTTGAGTTGAAATCATGTGAAAAGATGTTAATGATTGAAGAAAACGAGTTAAAAATCACTTACCAATGTTTTGGAAAAGAAACGTTATTTGAAAAATCGACTCTTATGTTTTTGGGGTTTTGAAAAATGAAAAATAACTGAAAATCCCATTTTAATATACCCCTCTCAGACCCCCTGTGCGGACCGCACAAAATGAAGTGCGGCCGTACAACTCACCAGGTTGACTGCAGTAACATGTTCTAGTATTTTGACCATAACTTTCTCTACAGATATCCAAATTGTGATTTCTTTACCTTTCTGAAAATTAAACACGAAGGGATACAAATTTGTTTTTGAATCATCTCAAAATTCCTTGTAGATCAAAAGATATAGGCTTCCGAAGTCGGACCAGTGAAATGTTCCTCACCGCGGACCGCACAGAATGTAGTGCGGCCGCAAAGCCCTCACCGCGGTCCGCACAAAATTCAGTGCGGCCGTACAAGCCCCTCCGTGGCAGCATTCCGCTTTGTGCGGACCGCGCTGGTCTGTTCAGAGGCCTTCCACCTCTCTGAACCTGCAACAACTATGTTTTTAAGCCTACGACATCCCGGAACCTACTCGAAATGTACCCGAGCCTTCGGAACTCCAAACCAAGTGTTCATACTAACTCAAAAACATCATATGGACCTACTCGTGTGATCACATCATCAAAATAACATGTAAAATTATGAATTAAACCTCAAAATTCAACATTTCCATCAAGAACTCTCAAAGTTCATAACTCTTCAACCAGAAGTCTAACTCACGTCAAATAAACTCCGTTTTCACCAAATTTCACAATTATATTTCAAATACTATAACAATGGTTTCAAACATTAATTATTTTCTTTATTTCTTAGATAATTCAGTAAAACAATTTCTTTCAAAAATTAATTTCTAAGGCTTGGGACCTCGGAATTCATTTCTGGGCATACGCCCAAGTCCCACATTTTACTGCGGACCTCCCGGGATCATCAGAACACGGATCCGGTTCTGTTTGCTCAAAATATTGACCAAAGTTAACCATAATCAAATTTTTAACTCTAGAATTTCTATTTCTCTTATTTTCACATGGAAGGCTTTCCGGATATAGGTTCGGACCACGCACGCAAATCAAGGTGGGAAAAAAGGGAGGTTTTTAGGCCTTGAAACACTGAATGCACTTGCAACACAAGTGATGACCTATTGGGTCATCACAGCATCGAACAAAAGAATCATAAATCCACACGAAACCATAAACTCTCACTTAAAATTCAAACAAAAAACATAATTTCCGATATCATTCTCATGACTTTCTTCAGAATATAGATACAAACAAAAGGACCTTTTATTGAATAAGGAAATTATTCGTGAATTGAAACACTAACATTAGTTTCTAATTGTTTAGTAATTTGGAGAGTCCTGAAAATATTTGAAAGGCTCGAAACTTTACCTAAATTATCTAGAATTAATCAGTTAAATTGTTATTTAATACATAACTTAATTAATTTCTAAGTCCTAAATATTAGAAAAATAATTAAATATGTATTTTAAAATATTAGAAAAATAATTAAATCACTATCCCTAAATATTAGGAAAAATAGTTAAATGACTATTTTGCCTAATATGAACTCTATTTTCAAAGGGTAAAAAAGGCAAATGACATTTCGCTAAAGGCATTCGTGCTTTTAATATAGTACTAGCTTCTATGTAGGTGTGTTGCACGTAAACCTTTAGTCTATAATTTTTATGAAGGAACAATAAATTAAATTTACGGGAAAATTATGTACAAGAATACTGAATAAAGCCTTTAATATGGGGAAAAATGCAATAGTATCGTCAATGGGAACTTGCGTTGCATATATTCTGTGTCAACAGTCATCTTTGTGGGAAAAAAATGATACATGTAATTTTATACTCTCATTCTGTCACGACCCTAAACCTAGATCCGATCGTGATGACGCCTCTTGTGGAGACAAGGCCAGCCGACACACTCCCAATTCATTTCTAAGCAATTAAAACAATACAAATTATGTCTTTAACATAATAATAATCTTAAAAAAAGATGAATACTACAATTTGCGGAATAGACATAGCCCGCGATGACTTTGCCTCTCGAATCGACCTCCAGAGGCTCCAAATCTAATCAAAAATCAGTGCAAAATCATCAAAATATGCTAAGGGAACAAAACCCACTCGAAAGAAATCAAATTACAACACAAATCCCGAAATTGACCAAACCCGACCCCCGGGCCCATGTCTCGAATTCCGATAAAAATTACATTAATAGACTCCTTATCACTCCCCGAGTTCATTCATATCAAAAGGATCAAAATCCAACCACAAACGACCCCTCAAATCCCAAATTCTAGGTCTCCAATTACAAGCCCTAATTCTTCAATATTAGGCTTAAATTTCATGATTAATTAGGTAGAAAACACATTAGGATCGAGTATTAAGTAAAATAAATCTTACCTCCATGTGTTCCCCTTTGAATCCTTCTTCAAAAAGCTTCAAAATTGCCCAAAAATGGTGAAAGTTAGCCCCAAAATCGCGGACAATGGCTATTTAAACATTTTGCCCAGACATTCAAAATCTTCTTCGCGAACGCGGTCAAAGCCTCGCGTTCGCGAAGCACAACCTGACGTTGAGCACATTTTCCTCTTACGCGAACGCGACCACTCCCTCGCGAACACGATGACTCCACAGCTCAAACCATCGCGAACGTGGCTCCCTTCTCGCGAACGCATAGCTCAACGACCCAGCCCTTCACGAACGTGGAACCTCCCTCGCGAATGCGAAGGCTAAATCTTCAGCCTCACCTGCTAACCCTTCGCGAACGCGAGGGTCTACTCGCAAACGCGAAGGCCAATTGTCTGCAATACCCGACAACAGATTTCTGCAATCTTTCACAACATGAAATGGTCCGTTTAACCACCCGAAACTCACCCGAGGCCCCCGGGACCTCAACCAAACATGACAACATATCCGTTAACATCATTCAAACTTGCTTCAACCTTCAGAATGCTCAATTAAATATCAAAACACCAAATTCGCATCGGATTCAAGCCTAAGAATTCCAAAATCTTCTAAATTCCGCTTTCGATGAAAAAGTCTATCAAACCGTGTCCGAATGACCTGAAATTTTGCACACACATCCCAAATGACACAACGGACCTACTGCAACTTCCGAAATTCCATTCCGACCCTTATATCAAAGTCTCACCTATCAACCGGAAAACGCCAAAATTCCAATTTCGCCAATTCAAGTCTAAACCCACTCCGGACCTCCAAAACACATTCCGATCACGCTCCTAAGTCCCAAGTCACCTCCCGAAGCTATCCGAACCATCGAAACTCACATCCGAGCCCTTTAACACATGATTCAATATTCGGTTGACTTTTTCAACTTAAGCTTTCTCAAAAGAGACTAAGTATCTCAAACCTTACCAAAACCTCTCCGAACCCGAACCAACCAACCCGGTAATACAAAATACAGCTGAGCAAGGCAATAAGAAGCAAAAATAGGGAAAATGGAACGGTAACTCATGAAACGACCGGCCGGGTCGTTACACATTCATATTATGAATACATTTGTTTGATCTTTAAAATAGACTAATAAAAAGCAAGAAAAGTTACTGCTATTCATTAAAATTTGTTATGAACATTGACTCTATTCTAGAATAACTCAAGGAGAATTTTAAGTGTAATATTGAAAGACTTGCTTTAGTTTCTAATACTATAAACCGATGTCTCTTATCGGATAAAACCAAAAGAACTATGATGTCCATACAACTCCCTACTCATGTTTACAATTTGTTTTGTGTGTGTAAACATTAGAACTTTTCACCCAAATATCTCATAACTCTTAAGAAAGTACCCTTGCTGCATACTTTTCTTTTGGAGCTTCACAATTATAAGTTACTAATTATCTAATCTCTCCAATCCTCTATTTAACATATAAACGTTTATCTCTCAGCGAACAAACAATAGATGGCGTCAAATGATCCACTTTTTATCTTCCTGATTTTCATCAACTTCCTTTATCCTACTGTAAGCCTAATTATTTCTTGTTTTCAGTTAATTCGACAGATTAGAACAAAATCCATTGCTACTGGTTATCAGAAAAAGAAAAACTGAAGTAACTCCTTTTTGCCAACACTAATGTAAAATGTGAGTAAGCTAAAAGGCAATTTCTTTTAAATTTTAGGCAAAATCTTTCTATAAACAAACATTTAAGCCGTGGCTTTGGCATTGGAGTCCTAATACAAATAGGCCCGTTAGTTTAGTACTTTAGTTTACAAATACTTGAATTGTACAACTAATGAATTGTTTTTACATTTTTTGGACATTATTATTGAAGACATAATTTAAATATGAAGGGTAAAAAATCTGTCAATATTTCGGGAATATTTTTTTGTCGTTAAACATTTAACGTGTATTATTTGTGCTTTTATAGTAATATAGTATATATGGGTTATGTTCCCTACAAATAGTGGACATGATCAACAACGGCCCTAAAGCACTGTTGGTGTTAGTGCATTTTAATATTAAGGTGCATTATTTCTTGTAAAATAATGGTTATAAATTGGCAAGAAAGTGATCATTATTTTGGTGTAACTCATGAAACCACTAATGTCATGATCTACCATTAATTACCCACTAAAGATTAAGTTTTGTAACCATCAATCATATTCTACAATTTTCTTATCCCACTACGTTATTATTTATTTCTTGAAAGATATTCTATACCTATAAATAGTAGTGTTTCTTCCTTGTGTTTGGTGTGTGAAAAAATATGGTAATGTGTAGGAGTGGCAAATGGGTGGGTCAGGTCGGATATGGTTCGGGTAAAAAACGGTAATGAAAAATATATCAATTATCCAACCCAATCCATATTTAATACAGATTAAAAACGGGTTAACCGGCGAATAATATGGGTAACCATATTATCCATGAATTCTTGCATATGATCATTTTTGGGAGAATTTGCCACGACCCGGATTTTCCACCGCCGAGATCGTGATGGCGCCTAACTCTTGAATGCTAGGCCAGCCAACAGATATGATTTTAACACATTAATCATTAACAAAAAATAGTAATAAATAATAATTAAAGCTAAACAGATACGAAGTGCAAAAATTTTTACTACAACAAATTTGGCCTAAGACTATACTAATTTTATCCCACGGTTGAAAAACGTGGCTAAAACTATCTATGGCCACGCTTTTTAAGGGTGACCTTTGTTTACGACTTTTGGCTACGAAATATTTAACAACACCCCTAAAGTGTGCCCTTAGTAAGTATAGACTACGCTTTGCAAATGTAATCAAATCTTAAAACAATTAACGACACTTATTTATATTTATGGCTACTCTTTCAAGCATGCCATTTGTGTAATATTAAAAGCAACACTTTATAAGTGTACTCTAAAGTTATCCACAAAATTTTCAGCAAAAAAAGTATTCCCTCCATATATTGCCCGCTTTTACTAAAGTATTTCCCTCCAACTCCAAAAAGGTAAAAGAATTCCCTCCTATGTAGGATCTCCACTTTAGGGTTCTGTACCTTCTCATAACTTTAACAAAATCTGAATTTTTTACACCTTACAGAAACATATATATATATTTATCGATTCTACCAAGTTGTACGGTTATTCGCTTCTCTCTGCGGTTTCTTCAAAAGGTAACATTAAATTTATTTCATGTAGATTTATTTCATATGGGTTCAATTTTGAAGTTTTTAAGCATTGAACTCATTATATTTTTAATGTTATGAGTTCATATCTATTATTTTTGCAATTTTAATAAATTTTTATATATAAATTTTTACTCCGCGTTGAAAATTATGAGCTTAATTGAACCCTCTAGTGTAACACTACATCCGCCTCTATTAAGTGAAAGTAGGATATAAGAAGAATATCAACTATTAAAGCTTTCCTTAGTTTCCAACTGGAAAATTCTATTGAAGACTCTATTTATGTCAAGTCATTGGTTATGATAAAGAGATTGACTACTTGTATATCATCGTCACCAAATAATCAGAAATGATAAATAATATGTTGGAAATTATGGATAATTTTTTGGATCTGTTTCAGTGAAGTTCTGCATTGATAAGTAGGAAATAATGATAAATAGAGCAAAACCAAGTTTGACTCATATTCTCTAATTGGTTATTCATGTGTTTTTGTTTTCTCTGTTCCTTTTTCTTCTTTTCCACCGTTGCCAACTATTAGAGTCATGTACTATATTTTTTTCATATGATATTTTGCCATGGTGCTGATGTCTCAGTAGATAAAGCGCTTATGTTGTCACTAAATGTAAAGAGGTAGTTAAGGCAGATACTCTTCTCTTCATTCCGTAATTCAAAAAACTATGTTTTCTATTTTCACACGCCTTTCTTCTTAGAGAAAATTTTAGGATGCAAGTGATTGATTCCCTTTAAATGACTAAACCTACAATGTGTGAGGTTTGTCTAGCTATCAGATAATTTAATTAGCCTTATACTTAGACAATTTAGTTAACCTACAATATTTAAGGTACTCATAATTATCTCTGAGCAGATTTAATTAGCCTTAAACGTGGCATGGTATTGGGCATAATGGCTAAGCCTACAAGGACTAGATAACAAAGATTATACCAAATAATTTTTTAATCTACTGAGAAAATTACTTTTCTTTAGGAATATTAAAGTTTTAAGGATTGTTTGGTTTGAAGGATACGAATATTCTATTCCGGATTTAAATTTGGTATTAGTTATATAGCTTTTGATTTATGCTGTTAAGCTCTATTTAGCACTTGATTTCTAGATATTAAACTTTTTATATCTCGGTATTGAACTCCTAATTAATATTCATAAGCATATTTGTTTATGAATCATTCTTCTTTCTCAATTCTTAGGTTTTTATCTTGTAATCAAACTACATATGTTTGAATTACTTTGTTAACACGGTTGAAAATGTTTGGACAATAGCTTGACGCTGAATTTCTTATGTTATTTGCAGTTTTATGCTTATTATGTCGTCTCGATACTCTGTATCAACTCCTCTTATTAGTCACACGCAAATCACTTGACCAGAATTCTCGTTTGAGAGTTAATATTTGAGTTTTCTTGGGGTGCAAAATAATGTTTCTTTAGTAATGATTTTGATATGTTATAAGTTGCAATCACTTGATAGAAATATTAAATTTCTAATATAAATAAAGGGATAAGTCCTTTGTCTTAGCAAGTAGAACCTTATTCAAGGCCATTGGCAGAAGTTAAAATAACTTTTAAACTGACATGCATACTATCAAGTAAGTGTAGTGAAACTCAAAGTATCATATATAGGCTAATATGACAATCTCACAGCTCATAACTAAAAATTGGTTCTGTTCTCAATTCTCATAACTTCTTAGTTGAAAATGGGTTATCTTACTCTTTTATGACTAAGGGAGGCATCTTCAAAGCTTTGTTTTTCTACCCTAATCAGTTAAGGTAGCTAGCTTTAACTGCTATCCACTATACTTTGAGGTAACATAATGTGTAACAACAACACCCTTCGACCTCCAGTAAACTCAATCGTCAACTAATTTTGGATAGCCTTGTCAGAGATAATAGTCACTCGCATACAGTGTTTCTCCGTTTTGTGCATTTCTGCACATTAATTTTGAATTTCTGCAAAGTGTTCTGCATTTTCGCATAGTGTTCCAGCAATTTCTGCATTTTTGCACAATGTTTCAGCATTTTCTGCTTACTGCACAGTATTTCTGAATTTCTGTGCTGTATTTCTACAGTTTCTGCATTTTTGCTCAGTGGTTGTGCATAAGAAGAAGTTGGCGAGGATGAGTGTGTTAGAGACGAAACTATGGACGTTGATTATGCTACAGGTGGTATGTCTTAAACTTAGTAATTTTGTGTGTTTATTATATTCTTTTCCTTATGTCTTGGTTTTTACATTAGGGATATTAGATAAAGAAGAAGTTCGAGGTCAAACGAAATGTAAGATGATTCACGCAAGAAATTTTGAAGAAAGACAGGAAGTGATATTTAATAAAGGACAAGCTGTTGGACTAACCGACAAAATAGTGTCTGAGTTATGCAACTTTATAGGAACAATTGCCAGGAATCGCAGATTTATCACCTTGTTGTTCACTGGCTGGCATGCTGTCACTAATGATATTAAACAACGAATATGGGAATATGTCAACGTAAGAACGATCAATTTTTAGTTGTGTATCTTATTGTATTTCTTACTAAACGAAGATAACATATATGTTATTTTTCATGGACCAAGTTCATCATTCCAACAAAAGGAAAGAAGTGGGTGATGGATGGTCTTCGCGATGCTTGGCGGCGACACACGAGAAATATTAAGAAGACTCATTTTGATGGGTATCCTACTATTGAAGATATGCTAAAACAACGTCCCGCTGAGATACCGAAAGTTCAATTCCACCAATTGATTGAGTATGGAAGGGACTGAGATGTTCAACTGAGATACTATGCATTTCTACTCATGAACATATTGTTGCATTATATTTTTTCCATTTTTGATTTATTAATTGGTAAACTTATTTTGGTGCTAGACCATGTGCAAATTAAATTCTGAAAAATAGAAAAAAATTAAAGTGGAGGCATCGGATGGGACCTATTAATTTTTCAAGAGTACGCGTGGCATTGGTAATATTTATTCGATACTTTGTGAAAATATGGCTTTCATTTCCTTATATACTTTTTTTTGAATACATTTATGCTTGTTATTTATTTCTATGATATAATTTGTAGCCTGCAAGTAAAGAGAATAATGAGAAACCATCTAAGTCTAAAATGTTTATTGCAACTCAAACAAAATAAGGGAAGCAAGTTCTTGAAGATGCTCAAATTGCAATAGTAAGCCATGTTTCAACTAATATATTATTTGGGACTTAGATTCTTTATATGGTTCTCACAATTATTATTTTTGGCAGCTTGAACTTCAGAATTATTAAAACTCAGGGGAAACATCGGATGAAGCATTTAGGGCAGTGTTTGGAAAGGAGTAGCCTGATCGAATATGATGCTATAATAGATTAGTGACAACAAGTTTTCTTAAAAAAGATGAGGAAATCAATAAGCCCCAACAAAAGCATAACAATGAAGTCTCTACTTTGAAAACAGAAATGCAAAAAATGAGAGAAGAAATGCAATATTTGAGGCAATTGCGTCATTGCTTTAATCTATTGGTGCAAAACAATCCTGAACTTTTTAGTTCATATATACAAGGATTTGTCGGATCTAACCAAACTTCTCTAGTTGATGAAAGTAGCGCACAGGCTGTAAGTGGCAAAAATCTCCCACATTCTTCTGGATCAACCAATGGTCCAATTCTTGAAAAGGTATTTAGACTCCAACTTGTCTTGCAAACTGTTATAATAGATATTAAGTTCATTAAATTGATCAATTCTTTAATTAACCTCAAAAGTCTTATGGATCATTCATTGGTTGTGGAAAGATATGGGGTCTACATATATGTTAAAAAGGGGACTATTTTCCGACGCCGACGAACTCAACTTTTGGAGCTGCTGTTTTTGTGTGAAAAAGGGGGTTGTTTTCCCTATTTTTTATGGAGTTTTTCGGTTGGTTTTTGGGGTGTTAAAAGGTCGTTTTTGGAGTTGATTTTCACTGGTATATTGGAGTCGTTCTGGGGCTGATTTAGAGCTGATGTTTAGAGGTGTTTTGCTAGATTTTGTGGCCAGTTTTCATGGATGTTTAGGCTGCATTTTAGTAGGCTTTTTGGCTGGAGTTGAGCAACAATTTTGGTGGTTGTTTGGATTTATATTTGCAACTGTTTTATGCTGTGTTTTTTGTTGGTGAGAACACAGTTTTGAGAAATATTGTTTGTTCTATATTGTAATAGTAAAATCCTTCAAAAGAAAGAGAAATTGGAAAACGAACTTTTTGGTGGGGACTTGGAATCATAGCAACTTACACCAAGCTTCTATTTTTTGTTTAGATTAACATGCTTTGATTCCTTTTACATGAAAGAAAGAGATATAAGCAACGTTCATGGCCACAAAACTACTCAGAATAAACTTGATTCCATTTGTTTTATTCTAGCCTCCACTCTTGTACACATAAATGATCGAAGTTACAAGAATCTAGTAAGGATAAATATTGACTTGTCCATTCGTTTTGTTTGATTCTTAAATTACTTTTTGCACCAATACTTGTGGGGTTAGTGTTTAGGTGAGTGAATTGGGACTACTATATTTTATTTATTGTACTCATTATTCAATTTTTATTTATATGTGACTGAAAAATATGCAAAACATGGTGCTATATGTTATCATAGTCTTTGTTCTTCTTGACGAACAATCAAAGTTTAATTTCTATCTAATTATAAATTTCTTTTTATGTGTAGGAGAAAGTGGGTGACGCAATTGGAAATGGTGGCGGAAACTTAATTTGATCTTAATGTGAATGCGAAGAACTTTTGGATAATTGAGATGTCTAATATTCATGATACTATATGAATATACTCACTTTTGAAAAGTTTATTCTTAATGGGGATTTTGACATATTATTATATGAGTATGTGTATTCATTTGAATTATTATTTTTGGTATTTATTAGCTAATTTAGTTCTTTATATCATCAAAACATATGATAATAATGCATGTGCTTCAAATAGTTGTAATTACATGATATATGTAAAATGTAAATTTTTTAAAATTAAAAAATAAATTGTCTAGCCTAGCAAAAATTGCCACACTTTAAAAGTGTGGACATATGTCGGTACGTCTACCATGTATATAAGCAAAGACCACGCTTTCTAAGCGTTCCTTTAAAAGCCACGATTAATAAGTGTGGCCTAAAAGGTAACAAAGGCCACGTTTTTTGTGTGTAGCTGTAGGGTATAAAAGTGTTGCCATATTGGGTGTAACAAGCGTTGTCTTTGTTGACTAATAGGATACATTTTTAAGCGTCGCTTGTAAGGCAACATTTGAAAAGCGTGCCCTTAGGTCAAAAGTTACGCTTCTTTTGGCCACCCCCAAAAAAGCGTTGCCTAAAGTCAAAAAGTATTGCCTTTGACCAAAGGCCACACTTTTTGCTAGTTTAGGCCACTTTTCCGGGGTAGTCAAAAGCCTAAAATATTGTAGTGTTTATAACAGTTCAAAACTCGAAAACACGACTACCCCAATGATCTGGTGTCACAATCCACGAACGTCTAAGAATTTCTACAAATACTGGTTTAAAGGAAAATACATCTGTTTTTCGGAATGAAAGAAAACGGGAACCAAGATAGAGGGAAGTGGACTCCAGGGTCTGCGAACGCCAGCAGATCTACCTTGGGTCTCCTATGGACTGAAGGAACTAACCCCAAACTCTGATCAGTATGGTCCAGTACCGAGATCTGCACAGAATGTGCAGAGTACAATATCAGTACAACTGACCTCATATACTAGTAAGTGCCGAGCCTAACCTCGGCGAAGTAGTGACGAGGCTAGGACACGACAAACAACATAAACATGTACAGTTAAACAATATACTAACAGAACAACAAGTAATAAAAGCTAAGCAAAAAGTAACGGGAAGGGGAAACATGCTATGAGGGTTCCAACATACAGAATCACAGCAGCAAAGGAATCTAAACAGCAAGTACACTTGAACCAATAACAACAAATGAACACAACAAACAGAAAATGCACGGCATCACCCTTCGTGATTTTACTCTCAATCCTCACCATGCAATCAATAATAGAAACGTGCACGGCATTACCCTTCGTGTTTTATCACTTCTCCTCACCATATGAATAATATAAATGTACACGATATCACCCTTCGTTCTTTATCACTCTTCCTCACCATATGAATAATATAAATGTGTACGACTTCACCCTTCGTGCTTTATCACTCTTCCTCACCATATGAATAACAGAAACAATAACAACCCAGCAAGGGAATCACAATCAATTTTTCACAACCGAAATCTCAACTTTAGCCAACACTCCACCAATATCAAAAACTAGGAAAACATAATAAAACTTGTTTAACATGAAGAATTAACCAGTTAAAGCATGAATAGTACGTATAAAGGAAAACAATAGTCACAAGTATAAGGCTCACTTGTATGCTATGACTCAACAACAATGTATAGATACTCGCCACCTGACCTATATGTCGTACTCAACAACTAAACAAGAAGCAAATAAGGCAACAACACCTACTCTCTCAAGCTAAGGTTAACCACGACACTTACCTCGATTCTACGACCAAACTCAAGCCTCAAATATCGCTTTTCCTTTAGATTTCACCTCCAATCCACTCGTATCTAGCTACAATTTAGTTCAATATCAACAATTATTGTTAAGGGAATCAATTACAATGCACAAATTTAGTTTTCCCAAACTATTTCCCATAAAGTCAAAAACCGGCCTCGAGCTCGCTTGGTCAAAACCAAGGTTCAAACAAAAACCCATTCACCCATTCACCTACAATCCCAAATATGTAATTAGTTTTGGAATACGACCCCAAATTGAGGTCTAAATTCCCAAATTTATAAATGTGAAGATCCGACCAGTCATCTCATGAGTTACCACTCCATTTCCCCCATTTCTGCTTCTTTATGCTTTGTTATCCGTATTTTGTGGTATCGGTTTAATCGGATCGAGTCCGGAATGATTTTGGTAAGGTTTGAGACACTTAGTCTCTTTTAAGGAAGTTTAAGTTGGAAAAGTCAATCTAATGTTGGCTTATGTGTTAGAGGGCTCGGTTGTGAGTTTCGATGGTTCGTTTAGCTTTGGGAGGTGATTTGTGACTTAGGAGCGTGATTAGAATGAATTTTGGAGGTTCGTAGTAGATTTAAGCTTGAATTGGCGAAGTTGAGATTTTAGCGATTTTCGGTTGATATGCGAGATTTTGATATAGAGGTAGGAATGGAATTCCGAGAGTTGCAGTAGCTTCGTTGTGTCATTTGGGATGTGTGTGTAAAATTTCAGGTCATTAGAATGTGGTTTGGTTGGGGTTTTGTTCAAAAGCGTATTTCCGAAGATTTTAGAAATTTAGGCTTGAATCCGATTTGTTCAGGATGATTTGATGTTGTTTGAGGTGTTTTGATGATTGGAACAAGTTTGAATAAGGTTTTAGGATGTGTTGATGCCTTTGGTTGAGGTCTCGGGGGCCTCGGGTGAGTTTCGGATGGTCTATCAGATCATTTTTGGAGTTAGGAAATTGCAGAAAATCTATTCAGCTGTTGCAGAGTTTTTACCCTTCGCATTCGCGAGTGGAGCCTCGCGTTCACGAAGAGGCATTGGAGGAAGGAAAGGATTAAGCCTTCGCATTCGCGAGAAGGGATGGGAAGTGGTGCATCGCGTTCGCGAGAAGGTCTTCGCGATCGCATAGAGAAATTTGGGTCAGATGAGTTCGAGGTCAAGTGGTCATCGCGTTCGCGGAAGGGTGAGCGCGTTCGCGAAGGGTAAGGTAGAGGAAGCATTGCATTTGCGATGGTCATGTCGTTTTCGCATAGAGGAAAAGTTGGTCAAAGTAAGTTTGTGCTTCGCGAATGCGAGGGTTTGACCGCGTTGGCGAAGAAGGAAATTAAGGCCTGGGCAGAATGTTTTTAACTCGTCTTGTCCGTGATTGTAAGGCTCATTTCCTCCATGGTTGGCCATTTTGGGAGATTTTTGAAGGATATTGAAGAGGGATTCAAGGAGAATCGTTGGGAGGTAAAATTTTTGGACTTAAAATTCGATTATTATGTGAATTCTACCTAAAAAATCATAGAATCTAAGCCTAAAATTGAGGAATTAGGGCTTGAGATTAAGAGACATTAAATGAGAAGTTGAGGGATCATTTGGACTCCGATTTTAGTGTTCTTGATATGTATGAACTCATGAGGAGACGAGAAATCTATTGAAATTTCTGAATTTCGAGACGTGGGCCCGGGGGTCGGGTTTGGCCAATTGCGATTGGTATTTTTCGATTGTTTTCGCTTGGGCTTCGTTCCCTTGGCATATTTTGACGTCCTTGTTCTCATTTTGGATAGATTCGACGCGCGTGGAGGCTGATTAGAGGGGAAAAGGCGTCGCGGAGTAGTTTTTCACCGGTTTGAGGTAAGTAACCATTGTAAATCTGGAACTAAGGGTATAAAACCTCGGTATTTGACTTATTTTTGATAAATGCTGTGATGCACATGCTAGGTGACGAGCGTGTGGGCGTGCACCGGTAGGGATTGTGACTTGGTCCGTCTTGTAGCGACTATTCAGCCACGTATTTGATTTGGAAATCTTATATTATCCCTTATTTCAGTCATTTATACTGTATTATGGGATATATGCCATGTTTGGGCCTTGTGCCGATCTGTAGAAACACTTAGGGGCATTTTGACTATTTTTCCTCACTTCACTTGCTAAAAGCATATCCTCAGTCATGTTTTACCTATTTAAATGTTAAAACTGGTTTTATCACTTTACTCCTAATTGTGAGGACTGGTTGGGCTGAGATCCATAAGTTCTATTGTTGTGTCCGAGAGGATGTGAGGTTAATGACTGAGAGAGGTTGAGAACCTAATAGTGAGGATATGATATGTATATATTATGGATCGGGCTGCACGCCGCAGTGATACTTATATGGATCGGGTTGCACGCCACAACGATATATATATTGGATCGGGCTGCACGCCGCAGTGATATATATATTGGATCGGGTTACGCACCGCAACAATATGACGCTTGGGCTGTACGAGCCCCTCCGGAGTCTGTACACCCCCAGTGAGCATAGTCGACTATTATATATGGATCGGGCTGCACACTACAATGGGTACTATGATTTCTAGTATTATGAGATACTAATGAGCCGAGTGCTGAGAGTGAGTACTGTGTGACGAGAGTCGAGTCACGAGTGATTAAGAGGTTGCCCGAGGGGCCATATTCTTAGTGGTCCTTGCCCGAGAGGCCTTATTATGATGTTTTCACTGATTTCACTCTTCTTTTAAATAAGCCTCTGCTTGATATACCGCTAAATATTTGATTCCAAATGTTTAAACTGGAAATGTGATTT
Organism: Nicotiana sylvestris; assembly: GCF_000393655.2. Lineage (NCBI taxonomy): Eukaryota > Viridiplantae > Streptophyta > Magnoliopsida > Solanales > Solanaceae > Nicotiana > Nicotiana sylvestris. Next base: position 92,389,742 of record NC_091068.1, on the reverse strand, counting down.
TATAACGAAAACTGATTTTAAACTGTAAAGATGACTTGATATTCTGTTGATTATCCAGTTATGTATTTTTTTGAACTGCTCATCACTGCTTTCAGTCCTTATTTACTCTAGTTACTTACTAAGTTGGCGTACTCACGTTACTCCCTGCACCTTGTATGCAGATCCAGGTGCCCGAGCGACCGAGTGAGGGCTTTCAGCCGTTTCAGTATTTGGCGTAGACTTTGAGGTAGTTGCATGGCGTCCACAACCCTGTTCTCTCCCTCTTATCTTATTATCTTTCCGCATTTCCAAGACTATTGTTGTATTAGGTATTCAAACTTGTATTAGAGGCTCTATACTTGTGACACCAGATTGTTGGGGCTGTGTAGTTATTGTTATTTTGACCTTCCACATATTTCTGTTGTTTTAACGCTTATAATGACTTCAGTATTTAAAACTTGTGTTAGAAAATTGCTTAAATCTTTATGGAAAATGGGTCGTGGTTAGTTGATTTGTTGCTTGCCTAGTATTGTGATAGGCGCCATCACGACCGATATTTGGGGTCGTGACAATAAAATCCCTAATTTCTACCCTTAAAGAGCAAGATTTAGGCCTAGAAATCTAATAAGTGTTGATGGAAATTGAAAGGAATGAGTTTTTGAACACGAGCTTATGATTTGGTGATGAATCTCCACTTCAAAAATCACCTAAGGTCGAGTTCTATGGAAGAAAATATGAAAATTTTGGTCTAATCTAGTGCTGGTTCTATTTTAAATTCGCTGGACAGACGTTCATCGCATTCGCAAGAGAGGCTTCGCGATCGTGAAGAACATAAAACCTGAGCACCTGCAACAGCAAAAACAACATAGTTCTCTAAGTTCAAAACATCCCGAAGCCTATCCAAAAATCACCTGAGCCCTCGGGCTCCAAACCAAACATGCACACAAGTCTAAAAACATCATATAGGCTTGCTCGTGTGATCAAATCGCTAAAATAATGCCTAAAGGTACGGATTTAGCATCAAAATTAATGAAATTCTCAAGAACACTTAAAGTTTTCTATTTTCACAACGGAGGGTCCGAATCACGTCATATAAACTCTGTTACTCACCAAATTTCATAGATATGACTTAAATACCATATTAAACCTGTACCAGGCTCCAGAACCAGCATACGGGCCCGATACCAACAAAATCAAACCTTATACAATTTTTAAAAACCATTATATTTTCAGTTTAACAATTTTTTTCAGAAATTCATTTCTCGGGCTAGGGACCTCGGAATTCAATTCCAGGCATACGCCCAAGTCCCATATTTTACTACGGACCCTCCGGGACCGTCAAATCACGAGTTCGGATCCGTTTACTCAAAATATTGACCAAAGTCAACATAATTCAATTTTAAAGGCAAAATTTAGCATTTTTGTCAAATTTTCACATGAAAGCTTTTCGAAAGCGCGTCCAGACTGCACACGCAAATCGAGGAGAAAAAAGATGAGGTCTTGAAGGCCTCGAACCCCTGAATTAGGTTCTAAAACACGAAATAACCTTTTGGATCATCACATTCTCCACCTTTAAAACAACCGTTAGCACAATTTAACTCGAATCCTAAGAGGTAGTTTTCCCCACACAAAGTTAGACAAGATACTTACCTTGAAGAAGCTAAACTGATACTCTAAAATGACCCTCTCGTGTGAAATAACCTCCGAACGGCTGAAATCTAATCAAAATATCTTCGAATCATAAATAACACTCATAAGATTCCGGATAATAAAGTTTTGATTTTTAATAAAAGCTAAAAAGTCAACCCAAAAGTCAAACATGGGCCTGCACCTTGAAACCCGACAAAATTCACAAAATCTGAATACTCATTCGATAACGAGTTCAACCATACAAGAATTACCAAATTCCGATATCGAATCGCCCTTCAAATCCTCATTTTACATTTTGAAATTTTTTATAATTTTTCCCCAAGTTTCCAACTTAATTCACTAATTAAATGATGTAAATAACAATTGATTTATGAAATATAATAAGATTCGGGTAAAGAACACATACCCCAATGAATTGGTTGAAAAATCCACGAAATATCTCCCAAGGCCGAAGTCTACAACTCCAAAAATGATAAAATGACTAATCCTCGAAATATAGTTCTTATATTTGTCACAACTCCTTTTTACTACCCCTAGAAGGGGCATAAGTGAGTTTTTCCAATTTAAGTGACAATCGAAATGAGATTTATTTATTTATTCAGAGTCGCCACTTGGGATGATTTATGGTATCCCAAGTCACCGGTTTAGAATCCCGAATCGAGGAAAATTTGACTCTAATTATGGTTTGCGAACACAGAAATCCGGGTAAGGAATTTTGTTAACCCGGGAGAAGGTGTTAGGCATTCCCGGGTTCTGTGGTTCTAGCACGGTCGCTCAACTATTATTATTAGCCTAATTATCTGATTTTAAAACACTTTTAAACCTATGTGCATTTTTTAACTTATAACCGCTTTTATTTATTTATAGAATTAATCCAAGGTTATTTTAAAACATATCACAAGCCACGCTACATGAAATGCACCCTTGATTCGTAACACGTTCTATTTAACCTTGTTGGAAATTGGAACCGGTTCACATGAAATGTACACCCGAATTTTAGTATTAGCCATGATAACTATATAATTAAAGCGCCTAAAGCAAACTACGAGATTTATTTTAGTATTTAAGTTATAAAATATGAGGCCCATAAAGATTCGATTATGGATGGCACACCTCAGCATAAGGAACTATGTTTAATTAAAGAGAACTAATGACACTTTGGGGCAAGTTTGATAGGCAGCTATGATTGAAGAAGTTCAGAACACGGCTAGGCATTTAATTATTTTAGAACCCAGTTCTTGTTCAAGCTTAGACTCAAGGAAAACTATTCAAGGGGAAAAACGAGGCTCGAAATCAAGCCCGGAAGCGCAGCCAAACAAATGTCCTCTTACATCAAGCGGGGACATAGAAAAGTACCTGAGCTAGTCAAAAGATAGGGATATCTGCTCCGCATATTGGACTCGGACTCCCAGGTAGCTGCCTCAACAGGCTGACCTCTCCACTACACACGAACCAAAGGGTAACTCTTCGATCTCAACTGATGAACCTGCCGGTCTATAATAGCTACCGGCTCCTCCTCATCGATCAAATCCTGGTCCAACTGGACAGTGCTGAAGTCTAGCACGTGGGATGGATTGTCGTGATACTTCCGAAGTATGGACAGATGAAAGACTGGATGCACTGCTGATAAACCTGGCGGCAATGCAAGTGTGTAAGCCTCCCTCGATCAAGGATCTGAAAAGGCCCGATGAATCTAGGGCTTAGCTTTCCCTTCTTCCCAAATCTCATCACGCCTTTCATGGGCGACATCGGAAGTAACACCCCCTCTCCGACCATGAATGCCACATCACGAACCTTACAGTTGGCATAACTCTTTTGCCTAGACTGAGCTGTATGAAGTCTATCCTGAATGATCTTAAACTTATCCAAGGCATCCTGCACTAAATCAGTACCCAATAACTGAGCCTCCCCTGGCTCAAACCACCCAACCGGTGATCGATACCGTTTGCCATATAATGCCTCATAGGGAGCCATCTAGATGCTCGACTGATAACTTTTGTTGTAGGAAAACTCCGCTAACGGTAAGAACTGATCCCAAGAACCTCCAAAGTCAATAACACATGCTCTGAGCATATCCTCCAAAATCTAAATAGTACGCTAGAACTGTCCGTCCGTCTGAGGATGAAATGCTGTGCTTAACTCTAGCCGTGTACCCAACTCACACTACATTGCCCTCCAGAAATGCGAGGTAAACTGCGTACCTCGGTTAGAAATGATAGACACAGGCACACTATGAAGACAAATGATTTTACGGATATAAATCTGCCAACCGCTCTGAAGAATAGGAAACTACCACAGGAATGAAATGCTCTGACTTAGTCAGCCTATCCACAATAACCCATACTACATCGAACTTCCTCTAAGTCCGTGGGAGTCCAACAACGAAGTCCATAGTAATACGCTCCCACTTCCATTTAGGAATCTCAATCTACTGAAGCAAAACCACAAGGTCTCTGATGCTCGTACTTTACGTTCTGATAATTCAAACACCGAGCTAAATATGCAACAATATCCTTCTTCATCCTCCTCCACCAATAATGCTTCCGCAAGTCCTGATACATCTTAGCGGCACCCAGATGAATAGAATACCGGAAACTATGGGCCTCCTCTAGAATCAACTCATGAAGTCCATCCACATTAGGCACACAAACACGACCCTGCATCCTCAAAACTCCATCATCTCCAACTGTGACCTGCTTGGCACCACCGTGCCGCTCTGTGTCCCTAAGGACAAGCAAATGAGGGTCATCATACTGCCGATCTATGATACGCTCAAATAATGAAGACCGAGCGACTGTGCAAGCTAGAACACGACTGGGCTTAAAACATCCAACCTCATGAACTGATTGGCCAATGCCCGAACATATAAACAAGGGGTCTCTCACCGACTGTAATATACGCAAGGCTGCCCATGCTGACTTACTTTCTAATGAAAGCATCGGCCACCACATTGGCCTTCCCGGGATGATACAAGATGGTGATATCATAGTCTTTTAATAGCTCCAACCACCTTCCCTGCCTCAAATTGAGCTCCTTCTGCTTGAGCAAATACTGCAAAATCTTATGATCCGTGAACACCTCACATGATACGCCATATAGATAATGCCTCTAAATCTTCAGCACGTGAACAATAGCTACTAGCTCCAAATCATGAACTGGATAATTCTTCTCGTAAATCTTTAACTACCGCGAAGCATATGCAATAACCTTGCCATTCTGCATCAACACCGTACCATGTCCAATACGAGATGCGTCACAATATACTGTATATGGCCCTGAACCTGTGGGCAACACCGACACCGTGGTCAAAGTTGTCTTGAGCTTCTGAAAGCTCGCCTCACACTCGCCCGACCAGTTGAATAGGGCACCCTTCTGGTCAATCTAGTCATCGGGGCTGCTATAGATGAAAACTTCTTTACAAACCGACGGTAATAACCCGCCAAACCTAAGAAACTCTGGATCTTTGTAGCTGATGTGGGTCTAGTCCAGTCCTTGATTGCCTCAATCTTCTTAGGATCAACTGAAATACCCTCTGCTGATACGATGTGACCCAGGAATACAACTAAACTCAACCAAAACTCACATTTCGAAAACATAGCATACAACTGGATGTCTCTCAGAGTCTGAAGAACGACTCGAAGATGGTGCTCATGCTCCTCTCGACTGCGAGAGTAGATCAAAATATTGTCAATGAAGACAATCATAAAGGAATCCAAATAGGGCTTGAACACCCGGTTCATCAAATCCATAAATATTGTTGGGGCATTTGTCAACCCAAATGACATCACTAAGAACTCAAATACCCATATCGAGTCCGAAAAGCTGTCTTAGGGACATTAGATGCCCTAATCCTCAACGGATGGTAGCCAGATCTCAAATAAATCTTCAAAAATACGTTGGCAACCTGAAGCTGATCAAACAAATCATCAATCCTCAGCAATAGATACTTTTTCTTGATGGTGACTTTGTTCAATTGCCGATAATCTACGCACATCCTCATCTATCCTTTATTCTTCTTAAAGAACAACACCGACACACCCCAGGGCAAGACACTAGGTCTTATAAAGCACTTATCAAGCAAATCCTTCCACTGCTCCTTCAATTCCTTCAACTCTGGTGGGGCCATATGGTATGGCGGGATAGAAATGGGCAGAGTGCCCAGAGCCAAGTCAATGCAAAAGTCAATATCCCTATCGGGTGGCATCCCCGGCAGGTCTGCGGGAAATACCTCGGGAAACTCCCGAATAATTGGAACAAAATCCATAGAAGGAACCTCAGCACTAGAATCACGAACATAAGCCAAATAAGCCAAACACCCCTTCTCGACCATACATAGAGCCTTCACATACGAGATAACCCTGCTGGTAGTATGACCAGGAGTACCCCTCTACTCAAATCGGGGCAACCCCGACAAAGCTAAGGTCACGACCTTGGCATGACAATCCAATATGGCATAATAAGGTGACAGCCAATCCATTCCCAAGATGAATTGAAATCCACCATATCGAGAAGTAGGAGATCTACACTAGTCTCAAGACCCTAAATAACAACCACGCACGAACGATAGACATGATCTACAACAATAGAATCCCCCATCGGTGTGAACACATATACGGGCGCACTCAAAGAATCACAAGGCACAACCCAATATGAAGGAAAATAAGAAGACATATAGGAGTATGTAGACCATGGATCAAACAGAACTAAAGCATCTCAACTACAAACCAGAACAATACCTATGATAACTGCATTAGAGGACTCAGCCTCAGGCCTGGCTAGGAAAGCATAACATCGGGGTTGGGCCCTACCACTCTGAACCATATCTCTAGGACGGCCTCATACTGGCTGACCTCTACCTCTAGCGAGCCGACCCCTACCTCTGGCTCCTTGACCCCTACCTCTAGCTGGCTGGGAAGACAGTGTTGGAACCATGGCACGAGAACTCTACTGTTGTGATTGAACACCCACTAATCTCGGACAGGGCCTCTGGATATGCCCATACTCACCACACTCAAAACATCTATCTAAATACTGCGGCTGAGGAGATTGAGACTGACCCTGATGGACCAGCTGACCGCGATAATAACTCAGAAGAGGAGATGCTCTGATGGGAGCTGGCGGTGCACTATAAGCTGGCTTCCCTGAAAGAGTTACATAAGGACCACGACACCCTGAAGCTCCATGGGATGTCTGAAGTGCTGAATGAAATGACTTGGGATGATAGCCCCTACCAAAAGTACATCGACCTCCAGATAAGGCCCCACTAAATCCACCGGAGTGACAAGGCCGCTTGTCAGACCCCTGACCACTCCCCTGAGCTAAAACTATCTCAACTCGTCTGGCAACATTGGTTGTATCTTGGAAAGAAATCTCATCCCGTGTCTCCTTAGCCATCTGCAATCTGATAGGCTGAGCGAATCCCTCAATAAACCTACTTACCTTCTCTCTCTCGGTGGGAAGTATAAGAAGAGCATGATGGGCCAAATCAACAAATCTGGTCATGTACTGAGTGACAGTCATAGAACCCTACTGAAGTCGCTCAAACTGCCTCCGATAGTCTTCTCTCTAAGAGATAGGAAGATACTTCTCCAAGAATAGCTGAGAGAACTGGTCCAAAGTGAGAGATGGTGACCCAGATGGTTTGGCCAAACAGTAATCTCTCCACCATTTCTTGGAGGAAGCTAATAAGTAAAAAGCAACAAAGTCGACCCCATTGGTCTCCACTATTTCCATGTTCCATAGAACCTCATGGCAACTGTTCATAATAATCCTGGGGATCCTCTGAATATGTACTGCCATAGGTAGTAGTAAAAGTTTGGTGAACCTATCCAACCTCCACAACGCCTCTGAAGACATAGTTGATCCATCACCGGTCTGTGCTACAACACCTGGTAGAACTACCCCAATTGGCTGAGCTGCCGGAGTTTGAAACTGAGCCATTTGCTCCAGAATGTGAGTAGCGGGAGTCTGTGCTCCCCCCAGCCCAAGAGACGGTTGGTGCTACAGGAAGTATGCCTTCCTGAGTAACACCCTCTATAAGGCCCACCAGACGGATCAAAGCATCCTGAAGTACCGGGGTAGCTATGAACCCCTCTAGAACCTGAGATGGCTCTGCTGGAACGGTCTGGGCCGAAACCTCATCATCAAAGTCTACCTGAGGCTCCGCCGCTAGTGCTGCTGCTCGAGCTCTGGGATGAGCCCTGCCCCTACCTCAGCCTCTAGCATGGCCCCGGCCTCGTCCTATGCCCCTAGTAGGAGTTGCCACCAGGGGCTCGAGCTGCTGATCAACTGATGAAGCAGTACGTATTCTTGCCATCTGCGAAAGAACATAGTAGAGAGTTCAATTAGCATTGAGAGATCAAACCGCACGACATAGATGAACAGAAGTGAAATTGTTCTTAACTTTGTAGCCTCTGAGGGATAAGCACAGATGTCTCCGTATCGATCCCTCAGACTCTACCAAGCTTGTCCGTGAATTGTGAGACCTAAGTAACCTAGAGCTCTGATACCAACTTGTCACGACCTAAATTTCCCACCGGCGAAACCGTGATGGTGTCTAACATTGTACTCGCTAGGCAAGTCAATGTTACAGAATATTTCACCTTTTTCCATTATCTTTTAATAATTAAAACTTAACAAAAGTCATAAATAAATGCAGAAGAACACAGTTAAAAGATTATCTTTATGCTAATAATAAAAACCGTAATAAATTCCACCCAGAACTGGTGTCACAACTCACGAACAGTCTACAAATACTACAAGTATTTGTTTGAAAGAAAAAATATACATCTGTCTTGGAGGAAAAGTAAAACAGAATGTCGTAAAGATAGAAGGGGACGCTAGGGCCTGCGGACGCCTACATGACTACCTTGGGTCTCCTATGGATTGAAGGCAGTAACCTTGAACTCTTATCAGCCACTAGCACCGAAATCTGCATAGGAACTGCAGAGTGCAGTATCAGTACAACTGACCCTATGTACTGGTAAGTGCCGAGCCTAACCTCGATCAAGTAGTGACAAGTCTACGGTAGGGCATCACAACATATACAACCTGCAACAGTTTATACTAAAGCGGAAAGGAAATACAGTATGAAATATAACAAAAATTTGTATTAAATGAATATGGAAACCAGTCGTTCTACCAGTACTCATGTATAACCAATCCTTAGGGAGTTTAAACATCTCAGTAATGAACTTCAGCAAAAATGAATACTAAAACAATAACTGATGCAGCGTGCATCCCAATCCCACCATATAAACAATAACAATATCAATATTCACCCTTATTACTCCTTGCTGTGGCGTGCAACCCGATCCCACCAGTCCATCATTATTAGGTCTCAACACATATCACCCTTATTCCTTCTGTTGCGGCACGCAACCCGATCCCACCTGTCCACCCTTATTACTCATTGTTGCGGCGTGCAGCCCGATCCCACCAGACAATTACATTTCACTCTTATTCGTCCTGTTGCGGTGTGCAACCCGATACCAACATATCAGTACCAATCACAACACAAGAACAGGCATTTCACAATTTAAATTAAAACCTTCCACAACATTTATATCTTAAATCATAACAACGGGAAGTCTATGCCATTACGAAACTTTAATAGCTAAAACTACTCAGCGAGATCAACCAAAGTATACTATGAAGCTCCAACAACCAACTCTCACCAACAAGGAAATGAAGTGAAACTATGAAACAATTTGTACTTCAATAGAGGAAACAATAGTTAATATGAAGCAATTAGACATGGAAACAATTATGAGCAAGTAGAAATTAAGACAAGAAAAGTATATTAGGAAACGGGGAAGGGAGCAAGCTAAAAATGACAATTTGGTGGCGCATAGGTACTCGTCACCACACCAATACGCCACACACATAAAATTTCACATAGCAAATAGGTCGGGGATCCCTAATCCCTCAAGTCAAGGTTAGACCAAATACTTACCTCAAGTCAACGAGTATTTCAAAGCTCAATCACCGCTTTACCTCTCAATTCCACCACCAATTCACTCATATCTAGCCATAATTAACTTAATAACATCAATAAACACTAAAGAAAACAATTCCAATACATAATCATAGATTTCCCAACATTTTCCCCAAAAAGTTAAAAATCGACCTCAGACCTGCTTGGTCAAAACCCGAAGTTCGGACTAAAACTCGATTACCCATTCACCCCTGAGCCAGGATATACAATTGATTTTGGAATCTGACCTCAAATTGAGGTCCAAATCCCCAAATTTCAAAATTCCGAAATCCTACCCAAAACACCCAATTTTCCCATGAAAATCCCTAGATTTTGTGATAAAATCCTGCGGAATGATGAAATAGATTGAAAGAAATGAGTTAGAAATCACTTACCTATGATTTGGAGAATTTTGGGTCTTTGGAAAATCGCCTATGGAGGTTAAGGGTTCGATAGAATTGAAAAATGGGTGAAAACTCCCGTCTAAGTCCCAACTTAACTTCTACAGATGTCACAATTGTGGTTGGAGCTTCGCATTTATGAAGCTCGCAATTGCGAGAAGGTCATCGCAAATGTGAACCTTCGCAATTTCTGCTACCTTCGCATTTTCGACCATTGTGTCGCATTTGCGACAACTGGCCTTCTTGGACATTCTTCGCATTTGCGAAATAAATCTCGCATTTGTGATAACTACCTTCATCGCATTTGCGATGCCTGATCTCGCAATTGCAAGATCAGAGGCCTGCTACAGACACCAGATGCTCCAGCTATATTTTCTATGTTCTAAACACTTCGTAGCCTATCTGAAACTCACCTGAGCACTCGGGGCTCCAAACTAAACATGCACACAAGTTCAAAAATATCATAAAAACTTTCTCATGAGATCAAAACGCCAAAATAACATCTAGAACTATGAATCCAACACATAACTCATGAAAATTCAAGAGAGTTCAAAATTTCTATTTTCTCAACCAAGGGTCCAAATTATATCAAATCACTTCCGTTTTTTACCAAATTTCACAAATAAGGTCTAAATACCATAACAGACCTGTATCAGGCTTCGAAACCAAAATAGGACCCGATATCAACAAGATCAAATCTTATTCAATTTCCAAACACCATTATATTTTTAGTTAAATAATTTTCTTCAAAAATTCATTTCTTGGGCTAGGGACCTCGGAATTCGATTCTGGGCATACGCCCAAGTCCCATATTTTACTACGGACCCTTTGGGATCGTCAGAACACGGGTCTGGATCCGTTTACCTAAAATATTGACCGAAGTCAACTAAAATCATCTCTTTAAGCCAAAAATCATTATTTCTTAAATTTTTCACACATAAGCTTTTCGATATCATGCCCGGACTGCGCACACAAATCGAGGAGAGATAAAAGGAGTTTTTTAAGCCCTCAGAACACAGATTTGACTTCTAAATTAAGAGATGACCTTTTGGGTCATCACACTCTGCCAGCCCTTAAAACTAAATATTTAATATCCTTGATACTGTACTTAACAATTTTTATTCCTTAACGGATTATTAGTGAAAAACTTCTTTTTTATACTCCAATCTTTTTCATTCTCCAATTATAACTAACAAGATTATTGTTTTCTTTTCTCTTTTCCTGTCGCTAGCTAATTTTCCAATGTAGATCGTGATGGCGCCCAACGCCCCCGTTAGGTAAGTCAACGATGAACTATCAATTTAATTATTCATTTTATTATTTTTGAAATCACGAATCTTGTAAGGTAGAGACATAAATGCGTTTAGAAATCATAAATACGAAAAATATTAGTAAGATTATAAAAATAAAAAAATGACAATATCAAGCCGAACTATAAACAACCACTAGAGTATCCCAAAACCCGGTGCCACAAGTGCATGAGCATTTACTAAGGAGTACAATAATAATAAAATATCTGTCTGAAATATAAATAAGACAGGATAAAGTAAATAGTACGATGGAGACTCTGTGGGCTACGATACATGACCTGAAATGTAGCTCATCATAAAGTCTCCTCAGTGGCTACGCCTACGCGCCAAGATGACTAACAAATGAACTTGTCAGATCCTATACATTTAGTACAGAAGTGCAAGATGAGTACATAAATCAACACATATCCAGTAAGTATCTAACCTAACCCCGGAGAAGTAGTGACGAGGGATCGACATCGACACTTGCTAGAGGTCTAATAAAGCAATATGATAAATGGTAAGCATATATGAAGCACAACAACAATAATGGGATAAAACGGTAACCAACATATTCTTTCAAAGTTTTTTTAACGATATAAACTTCTCAATCTCATATCCTATCTCAAAATCTTGGAAAGTATCAAGTGCTAATATCAAATGAATATGGAATACCATATAAAATGCCAAGCATTAGTGGAAGGATAATCTCGTAAATATTCAGACTGCTAGCAATATAACACATGATTGTGCTGAAGTCATACGACCCAATCCAGAATAACGTGTACACTACCGAGGGTCGACCGACACAAATTATAGATGCATATATTACACTGCCGAGGTATTCACCCCGCTCCACAAGAAAGGAAGTAATTTACCGAATTACGAGTCACGTGCTTACAATGCAAATATAGGTGCATAATAGTGAATATACCTTTACGTTTATTCATATATCTTGGCAACAAGTCAAGGTGATAAAGCTCGGTCTAGTATATATATGTTTCTAGATCAATTTCAATTAAAATTTCAATTAATTAAGCTAGCAAAATGAGTCCATGTTCATACCCAATTTTGCCCTCATATATTTTTCAAATAATATATATACTTTTAAAATATTATTTTGCATCATTATTTAATTTACAATATTTACACGAGCACTTTTTATAATTTTCCATAATTTTAGAGCTTTAAATTAATTTTCTTGCATTAAATTACATAAAATTCAGTAATTATCCCTTTTACTTATTTTTGATGCCCTAATCACCCAAATTACTATTTTTGCATCCCCATATATATTTCATAATATTTTCATTTTATTTCCTATAATAATGTTTACATTTTAAGCTCTTTACTTAAATTTTTAATAGTAGCCTATATTTTGCATTCTTATTGTAATTGATATTTCATTTAGGGTCAAAATAATATTTTACATTTTTATAGCCTTCTATCTTTGTTTAAAGTATTAATTTGCATAATTAGTATTTTTATATATTTATTTAGCTAGTTTATTAAATTATTTCCCTTTTATTTTTTATTTAAAAGAGTTGGCCCAATTTTTAAATCAGTTTTCGGACCAAACTGATTTAAATCAGTTTTAAATCAGATTTTGAAATTTCCCAGAAATTTCTGATGCGAGGAGGCTACTTTGGAAGCTTATATCTCGAAATATATATGGACTCAGAAAATATGAAAAACATGAAAGTTGTAGTCGTTGGATTCTAGTTTCCAGAAAGTTAAACCATTTGTCATTTGGATATTTGCACAGAAAGTTATGATCGATTGAATATGGCTGGTAAAGCTATTTTTGGTAGACTTTTAGTAACGATCTTTAGTGGCGAAAATGGACTTTTAGTGACGGGCGGGCAAAAACTTAAAGACCAAAAATGCTCATTTCTTCATTTTCATTTTGGGATTTTTGGAGCTCGGTTCTTGGGCGATTTTGAGGTGTTCTTCACGATTTCAACTCAAGTAAGTGTCCTATACTCAAAAGTGTTTATATTACATAAATTCATGGTTATTTTCATCATTTAATTCGGATTTAAATGGAAGAAATCAAGATTTTTGCAAAATATCTTCCAAAAATAAAATTTTTAGATTTGGAGGTCAAGTTGTTATCAAAATTGGATAAAATTGGTATGGTTGAACTCGTATCGGAATGGGTGTTCGGATTTCGTAAGTATTTCCGGGATTCAAAATGGGGGTTCCACTACTGAATATTAAAATGAATTTCGAATTTTTATCCGGAAAATTAGTAAATTCTTATGCAATTCATTCCTGCGATCTGTGTTGAGTATTTCAAATTGTTTGTGAATAGATTTGAAGCCTTTGGAGACAAATTCAAAAGGGAAAGTTGTGGTCGAGTAATTGATTGAAATTGCAAAGCGAGGTAAGTGCTTGGTTTAACCTTGACTTGAGGGAATAGGAATCCCCAACTTAATTATTATGTAAAATTTCATGTGTGTGTGGTGTATAGGTGAGGTGACGAGTATCTATGCACCCCCAAATTTTCTGCTTACATGATCCTTTCCCCATTTCCAATATAATTGCTTCATGTTTTAATTGTTTCATGTTCATGGTTGTTTCTATGATTACTTGGCTTGTTAATTTGTTGTTAAGCCTTGTTGCAATTATTATTATTTTTTAGTTGTTTTCCTTAGTTTTATTATTGTACATAAAGATTGAGTGGGTTGACGTTTTTTACGATATATATATATATATATATATATGTATGTATTCCCGCTGGTTTCATTTTGAGATAATATTGATGAGTTTATGAGAAGTACGGTTTTCTGTTTACATTTGTTGAGATAAAAGTGTTGTGAAAGGCTTGGCCTGAATTGTGAAAGTTTTAATAAATTAAATAAATGATAGTGATAAGGGTGAACATGTGAAATAAATGACAGTGATAAGGGTGGACAGGTGAAATAAATGATAGTGATAAGGGTAGACATGTGAAAGAAATGATAGCGATAAGGGTGGACAGATGAAATAAATGATAGAGATAAGGGTGGACATGTGGGATCGGGTTGCACGCCGCAACAAGACAGTGATAAGGGAGGACATTTATGTTTTACTGATTATTAATACAAGATTTGGAAAAAAATTATTGTTTTACTCTACTGTTTCTCATACTCTACACATATGATTATTTTAATGTGAAGAATGGAAATTTGGAGATTTGTGTGAGATCTTGGTTACAGTTGAGGCCTGGAATAGGCAATTGAGCTATTTTATTTAATGTTACAGTTTATCTTTCTTGTTGGTGTAGAATTGTTTTATTGCTTTATTATATATAATGTTGCAGGTTAAGTTACACTGCCTCGCCTTAGCCTCGTCACTACTTCGTCAAGGTTAGGCTCGGCACTTACTCAGTACATGGGGTCGGTTGTACTGATACTACACACTGCACTCTTTTGTCCAGATACTGGAGTTGATCCTAGCGGCCACATTAGACTTTCTTGGATTCAGCTATTCACGGGAGACTTGAGGTATAGCTGCAAGGCGTTCGTAGTTCTAAAGTCCCCTTTCACTTTATCATAGCTGTGTATTTCTTTTTGCCAACTTTATTTTCATTCAGACCTTTATTTGTATTATTCTAGTAGCTTGTGCACTTGTGACACCAGTTCTGGGATGGTTTTTAGACATCGCTAGTATTATGGATTAATTATTTTATATTAGAATTACTTCCGCATTGTTTCTGTGATATTAAATTAAATTTAAAATTGTTAAAAATGGTTAATACTATTCTAACGTTGGCTTGCCTAGCAAGTGAAGTGTTAGGCGCCATCACAGACCCAATGGTGGGAATTTTGGGTCGTGACAAGTTGGTATCAGAGTACTAGGTTACATAGGTCTCATGAGTCACGAGCAAGCTTAATAGAGTCTGAAGGATCGGTACGGAGACATCTCTACTTATCTCTCAGAGGCTATGAAGTTAGGAACAATTTAACTTCGATTCTACTTTATCGTGCGATTCTTGTTATCTCAAATACTGATTAGATTCTTCTATTCTCTCGCAGATAGAGAAAACACGTGCTTCCTCTTCCACCGACCAGCATTTCGGTCCTCCACCAGCAATAACTCCTACTAGGGGCAGAGGCCCCGCCAGAGGCTGAGGCAGGGGGCAGGACTCAGCCCATTACTCAGGCAGTAGCCCCAGCTGTGGAACCTCGGGTCGAGATTAATGAGGGGGTTTCAGCTCAGGCCATTCAACCTGCCTAGGTTCTACCCAAAACACCCAATTTCCCCCATGAAAATCTTTGATTTGAAGTTGAAATCATGTTAAAAGATGTTAAGTAGTGCAGAAAATGAGTTAGAAATCACTTACTAACGTTTTGGAGAAAAAAGGTTGTTTAAAAAATCGCCTCTTATGTTTTTGGGGTTTTGAAAAGTGAAAAATAGCTGAAATTCCCGTTTATTTATACCCCTCTTAGACCCCCAGTGTGGACCGCATCAAATGGACCGCGGCCGTGCTGGCCCCTCCGTGGTCGCACGCGATTTCTCGCGGACCGCACTAGAGGGTTCAGAGACTGCAGCTTCCTGAACCTGCAACACCTGACTTTCTAAGCCTAAGGCATCCCGGAACCTACTCGAAACTCACCCGAGACCTCGAAACTCCAACACAAGTATACACACAGCCTCAAAAACATCCTACGGACATATTCGTGTAATCAAATTGCCAAAATAACATCACGAGCATCGAATTAAACATTGAGATCGATGATATTTCTCAAAACTCTTTTAAACATCAAATTTCTCAATTAAGGTCCGGATCGCGTCAATCGACGTCCGTTTTCAACCAAATTTCACAGGAATGACTCAAGTCATATATAAGACATGTACAGGGCACCGGAACCAAAATACGGGCCCGATACCATTGCTTTCTAATTAGG
The DNA here is from genome assembly GCF_000393655.2 of Nicotiana sylvestris. Lineage (NCBI taxonomy): Eukaryota > Viridiplantae > Streptophyta > Magnoliopsida > Solanales > Solanaceae > Nicotiana > Nicotiana sylvestris. Next base: position 92,373,556 of record NC_091068.1, on the reverse strand, counting down.
TTTTATTTCAAATTTCCTTAAACAATTTCTGAAAATAATTTCACTTAAAAATTCATTTCTCGGACTTGGGACCTCAGAATTCGATTCCGGGCATACGCCCAAGTCCCATATTTTCCTACGGACCCTCCGGATCATCAAATCACAGATCCGGGTCCGTTTACCCAAAATGTTGACCGAAGTCAAATTTATTCATTTTAACATCAAACTTAACATTTTTCACAGAGTTTCATATTTAAGCTTTCCGGCTACGCGCCCGGACTGCGCACGTAAATCGAGGCGACTCTAATGAGGTTTTCAAGGCCTCGGAGACACATAAATCAACTAAAAGCAAGTGAATGACCCTTTGGGTCATCACAACAATATACTACAATAGTATATAATATGCTGCAACAGTATATCATTATAATTGGACCAATTTTCAGATTTTCAAAATTTTCACATCCTTTTTAGCATGTAAATGATAGGTTCTTGATAGTTTTTAAATTTTTATTTAAGTAGTGATGCTGATAATGCTTTTATGTGTTCAGGATGTCAGGTTGATGGTGTTGGTCAAGTGGATGTTGGTGGCAGTAATGTGAATTTGCTTTCTGGTAATGTCTTCTATATATAACTTTTCATTCTTTTTTTCTAAATTTCTTAACTTTGTATCTTTATTTATTCACTAGCGTTTTCTAATTTAAGCTCCATGTCGACACGGGGGTGACCTTCACTTGGATTCTGATTTTGAATATACTGATTCTCAACTTGATCTAATTGCTGCCATTTAGCCTAATAACCCCCAGCCCAATAACCCGCCACCCACTACAAATACCCGTTTAATTAACCCGCCTTAATCCCTCTTTAAAATCCTAGTCGTTGATCTTTAAGATCAATGACCCACAATCAACCTACCGCTTTTAATTACCCAACCCCAAACCCTAATCCCCATTTCCTCTAACCCGCCGCCCAAAAACCCTTCCCCCTTCTCTAAAGAACCCTAATCGATGCCCTTCCCTAATCCCACTCCTAATGGGATTTTCCCCATATTTACTTGACATATCAGTGTTTTTATGCTATCGGTTGATTCTCCATGGTATCACTTAGTAATTGCCTAAACATGGCAAGTACCACCTCTTCGATTCTGTCCAATCGATTCTAATCTTTTGAATCCGGGCCATATCATGTCTATACACGTTCAATACTATATTGTGTGAGTCCAATATCGTTTGAATTTCTATTGATTTACACTTTCCCTAAAAAACAAGGGTTTATCGGATTTCTCTCTTAAATCGATTTCAAATTGATTTGCATGTTTACTTCCTTAATTGTTGCTTAATTTACTCTGATTCCTTATGTGTTTGTTCGATTTTTGACTACAATATAAACCTCCTCATTTTCCCTTCTGGGGAGATACTTTTGGAATCGATTTTCTTCACTAAAATTGGGATTTTTGCTACTCTCTTGTTCTGTATTCTGTATTGGCTGGCTGAAAGCCAAAACCACTAACACCTTGTTACTCAACCTGTTCTTAGTGAGAGCATTGCCCTAAGTTCATCGAAGCTGTTGGGAACTTTGATGCATTGGGATTCTGGATTTTTGTGAAATGTTGTTCTTTACTATTCTTCGTTAACTGATGAGTTAAGGGACCTTTGTAAATTCATCGCTATGTATTTGCATTTTTGCATAAGTCTTCACCTCTGAAGTTCATTAGTTTAATGAGTCTTCTAGTTTTTTTGTGTGCAATTCTGTTTTTTCTACATCAATTTTAGTTCTTCTTAATTTTTACTTCATATTGTTGATAGTTCAAAGCATGCCTGAACCTGAGTTTGAGTAAATTAGATTCCTTTAAAGTTCATCTAGCCTATGTGTTGCAATTTACTACCGTTTAGGACCTTTGCATTCTTTAGCATCTCTTTGTTGTTTGATTTTGCTTTAGGCTATCAATCATGTTACTTGAAGATGCTTTACCTGCAAAATTTGTATCCCTTTTAGTCGACTAGTCAATTGTGTTCAAAACATGAGTATGCTCTAACTATATGGCACAAGTCTGTTCCCTATCCTATTCTGAAGTTCTGTGATGATATCCTGCCTATATAGCATGTTTGATCCTATTAGTTTGTATTTAGCATGTTTTGATCTCCTTCACTTTCCAGTAGTTGCGGTAATTTGTTCTCATCATGCATAAACTCTGCTGCCAATTAATATGATTCTCTCTTGTAATATTAAGACCTATGCTTAGCATAATTTGAAAATTTTCCTTTATTATGAGTCTGTGTATGCTACTTTCACCAATCCTGCAAATCTGTTCTGATGATGTGTGACTACTTATGCACTTAGTGTTAAACATGTTCTTCTGAATCTTTGCTAAGTCATTTCTAAAGCCCTAAGACCTGTTTGATAATCTACTTTATGTGCTCAACTTAACTATGTTTGTATCCCCTCAGCTTTGTCTCTTAACCTTGGTTTACTATCCTTCACTTGTCATCTGTGCTTTCTTGAGTTCCCATTCTTAGCCAGCTGAAAGCCAAGGCTATCTAGGTTCTACTGTTGACCACCCTAGTGTGAGAACTTCTCGGGGTCCAATTGAGACTCTTGTGAACTCTGACACACTAGGGCTTGGTCCTTAGTCATTCCCTAAATCTCAAACCAATCATATTCATCCCATTCTATCCTATTATCTGTTGTATACCTGAATTGGCTGATTTAGTGGTCCAACACTTGGTGCTATTGTTGAATAAATTGACTTTGGGCTCCTTTATGGATTCTAGGGTTGTGTGATGGATATGGCCCAATATTAGAGGCCTGGGTATGCTGTGTGAGAGTTACTAAAGGCCCAAGCAATGCTAGATATTTTTATTTGAGCCTACTGTTGGCCTATTGTCATTGTTCTGTAACATTTTTATTTTTTTACTCATTATTGAGCCCGTAATAACCTTTGTATAAACTATTGGGGTATCACTAAAAAGGGAAATGGGTAGAATTTAATTTTTGCACGCAAAAATGGATAGATAATATGCCTATAGGACTTGGTAAATTTAGTTGCAATAGGTGTTGTTCAACTACTATGTACACTGTAGAAACCATGCCATTAGAGGAAGTGCACACACATACACTGTCTATTAGCAAACATGAGTAGAAAATGCTACAATTATATTTATTGCTATGTGTTTTTAGAAAACCTGCCTATAGGAACTAATTGTCATTGATGTTTGTTTCAATTCCCATCGCCTACTAGAAATCATACCTATAGGATTCCCAATTGTTCCACTTGGCATTACTCACCTAGAAGTTATGCCTATAGGATTAAGATATGATGATAAAATAAGCTCTAAAGTGTTGTGCGCTAGAGATCCTGCGTATAGGAAATAATTGCTCGCTATAATTAGCTAATGCTAGACCATTCAAACACTGCTTCATGTATGTCATATGAATAATTCTGGGACTTTTCCTAGCAGATTATGTTATACTCAACTGCGTAGATCATCTAGGCATAACACATATAGGATTGGTAACTTGAAACTTGAAATAGTCATCTTGTAATACCTAAATAATTCTGTCTATGTGAGATATCCTGCATCTAAAACTGCCCACATACTTTTGTTCAAAATATCCTAGAAAGCATGTCTATAGGTTTAAGATTCTGGATTCTACAGCTTCCTAATTGGCATATGTTTTTGTGTGCATTTGCTGTTTAAGTGTGGAGGTCAATATGAGCCCTTAGCTGCTTTTATGTGAAGTCTTTACATGTTTTGCTTGTCGCCTAGTTTTGCATTTTTGAGCAGCCTAGATAAATTCTAGAACCATCCAAATAGAGGTCCAAAACCTCCTGGACCATAGGTATGGGACGGGTAGTGCGCGCGTAGGGACCGACTTAGAATTGAATTAGAGCACTCTTATGTAAACAACTTTAACATAGTAATCAGGTAGCAGGAGATGATAGTGTGTGCCCGCTGAATAATATGAGTAACACCCTATCTCAAGGGAGTTACGATATATTATTTATGCTGCAATGAGTGATCCTTTAGGCTAAAAACACTTAGGACCCCCTCCCTTTTCTTCTTTTCTATTAGAATCAAAATAGTTGTACCTCTCTATTCAAGATCTCTTTGTAATAAAATTCTTAGATTTTGTACTCTGTTTGCTTACTTGATCACATAGACTAATCCATATAATTTATGTTCGGCCGGGACCCATAGTTGTAGACCTCGAGGAGTGCCTAACACCTACTCTTTGAGGTAACTTGAGCCCTTACCCGATCTTTGGTGGCATTGACCAGTTAAACCAGAGTCATTTGCAAATAGGTGCTCTAACGCACCTAAAAATAGTTAGGTGGCGACTCTCCTCTTTTAATACCTCCTTAAAAGAGTTATCACATGTCAAAACCTGATTTCGTGAGAAAAATGGGCGCGATAGATTTTTGCCATTGCATGCACACCTTTTTTCCTATTCACCTTTATTTGTCTAAATTTGTTATAACGTGCACATTCCTTCTCTCCTTCCCCTTTATTTGTTTAAATTTGTTATAACATCCACATCCCTTCCCTTCTCCACCTTTGTTTGCTTAAATATGTTATAACATGCACATCACTTTCCCTATTCACCCTTATTTGCTATAACTGATCTTCATTTATTTAAAGACTGCTATATCATGCCTCTCCCATCCTTACTCTCCCGCTTACCTTATTACATTATCATATATTCTATGAACTGACTTCTTCCTTTGTCTTTCTTTATGCCTTTCATGTTTTACCTTGATACTGTATTTACCGCTTTCCACATATTTATCCTGCAAATACTTGGCAATGTATTATTATCTCTGCATAAAGCATGCTCCACATCATAATCCACTCGTGCCAATTATTAACATAGCAGCTCTTGATGAGTGTCTGTGCTCCTCCAAAATTACCCTTTAGATAGAAAAGCCTTATTTGTGGTAGACTAGTCGATTAGCGGTGCAGTCGACGGTCCTGTGTCTTTGCCTCTCAAGTTGTCCACTTGAGAGTACCGGTCTAGGCCATTCTAGAAACCTTACTCCAATATCAAATGTGAATGCATCATGTTAAACCTAGTACAGGTTAGAACATTGTCAACGTTATATCCCACTAGGATAAGCCTTGTCCAAAGTCCGACGGGATTTCCACAATCTCAATAGGCACCGTCATGTTACGTGCATTACTTGGAGAAAATATGTCAATATGTTGATCATTAGTTTGTAAATAGTCGAGTCTGGAGGGGGAAATGGCTAACTCTATTTGTTTGCAGAAAATGAAGCATGAAGTCCCCAAGTTCGGCATGGTCCAGAACATCCCACCTCTGCTGTTGGATTGGTGGAAAAATCTCGCTCCTAGAGACAAGAATCATTTGATAAGGGTCCTTGGCAATCTGCCTTCTTTGTTAGACATCCGACCGAATAGAGCATTGATTGAGGCCACTACTATATTTTGGGATGAGAAAAGAGTTGTCTTCTGCTTCAGTGACATAGAAATGACCCCTCTCTTAGAGGAAATAGGAGTTTCGCTAAGCTGCCTTGGGATAGTCCTAGGTATTAGTGCTAGAGAATCACACCCTTCGCGGTTTTATGATAATGCTAGGTTTCAAGAAAAATGATGAATTGCTCTATTTGAAGAAGTCGTACATCCCATTTGAATTTCTTTATGAGCGTATGGGCATAGTAAGTCATATCGTCTTCATCACGAGGAACTCTCCATTACCTACTTTGATTGGACGCACCGTCGAGTTTATGTGTTCATTGATTGTTTATTGGGGTTGCTGATACTTTTGATGAAATGGGGAAGGATCCACACTCGTCTAGCCATGGTCGCCAGGACTCTAATGGAAGGCATTGAGGGACAAGCCTACACTATCATCCCCATGATCTTCGCTGAAATGTATCGCGCTTTAGATCGGTGCAAGTAGGGGTTCAGGCACTTCGAGGTCCAGTATAAAGCAGACTTTAAAGGAGATGTCATCTCATTTATGTTCGAGTCACAACACGTGTGGAATCAGAAGGTCATTGTGGAAAAGGATACTATTGAGCCATATAGGTATCACACCGGTCATGTGTACTTTTGGCCCATAACGGCTGGTAGACGATATAGCAAGAGACATCAAGCTGGGAGTTAATCTGAAAAACAAGATCATAGATGACGCTGCTGAATCACAGGTCAAGTATAGGACGTTACACAAAAAAGGTCTTCGAATCTAAAGCTAGGCATCTAGAGCAACACAAATTGGATATGGAAGCAATCAACGAGTGGAGGGAAATCGCCACTAAATCGGCAGAGAGATTGGAATATCTGGAGAAAGGGTTGATGGAACTTGAAGGAAAAATCAAAAAGAGGATTTTAGACTATGAAAACACGGATGGTAATGAAGGAGGGAACCTAGCAAAGGCCTACCTATTGTTGGATATGCGCGACCTGGGGAATCTGATCGATGGAGCCAAAAGAGCCAAGCACGGAGGAGGTCCTTCAAGGACCGAGTAGATTAGGGGAATTTTGTTTTACTAATTTCTAGTTTAGTGTAGATTTCGATTGTAATAAGGCATATGCCATTAGTAACTTTCTTATTATTATCGTTTTTAGTAAAGATTTGATTCATTTTCACATTAATAAAATAACGCAATTATTGGCATCTATTTTTTCCAAGTCTATATGTTGCTAGGACTACCTCGGGCATAATGACGTCCCCTAAATTAGGACGCGAATTTATTTTGCAATGCATGTTCAGTATTGCAAGCATTCTTTCAATACCCCTTACTGACTTGGTTACCTTTTGTTTTCCTTTCTTTTGATTATTCCCATTCCCCAAGGTTGGTTATTGCATACTAGCTTCGTCTACATATCATACTAGATTCAGAGGTCATCCACCTCCTCCTCCACCAACCGATCCTTAAAGCAGATGCAAAGGGAAAGGAAAGATGGACGATTTAAGTGGTATGCGAAAGGACAATGCAGAAAATGTTGAGACTTCGGACGGTCGGAGCACTCCAGCACAGAATGAATTGGTCCTGCGCCTGGAACAAAAAATACTGGAGTTACAACAAGAACTTGAGCAGGTCTGGAACTTGGCAAACCTTTCCCTCACCCTAAATGTCCCCGATATCAACCATCAAAACACAAACGCCTAAAACCCGACACCTCCCCAAAACACACAGAATCAAAACTCACCACCAATTCTCCTGCACCACATCAATACGCCACACCTCCTCAGAACCAAAACCCTCCACCGGTATCTACTCCTCAACAACACCATCACCATCTGACTCAATACCCAAGAACGACCATATACCACACACCTCATAATGCACCGCAACCTACTCCTGATCACTAAAACTCAAGCACCCACAATAAACCCTATATATATCGTAGTCCATCAAGAAAGACCTACTCATCAAGAACATGGCAGAATAACTCAAGAAGCTAACTAGCAGAGTTCAAAGTGTTGAAGGTGGTAAGGGCATTGAAGGTATGAATAATGAAGATTTGTGCATTCAACCAGACGTAGAACTGTCGGAGGGTTACAAACCTCTCAAGTTCGAAATGTTCGATGGAACTGGTGATCCAAAGGTACATTTAATGACATATTGTGACAAACTGGTAGGAGTTGGCAAAAATGAACCAATCCGTATGAAATTGTTCATGAGGAGCCTCACCAGAGATGCTTTGTCTTGGTACATCAGTCAGAACCCAAAGAAGTGGGTTAATTGGGTGAGCATGGCATCAGATTTCACGGATCGATTCAGGTTCAACACAAAAAATGCACGAGACATTTTCTACATTCAGAATCTCAAGTAGAAACCAATAGAAACCTTCAGCAAGTATGCTACTCGATGGAGGTCTAAAGCTGCGGAGGTAAGACTGACACTTGAAGAAGAACAGATGAATAAGTTCTTCGTTAGAGATCAAGACCCACAATACTATGAAAGGTTGATGGTTATAGAAAACCATAAGTTCTCTAACATCATCAAGCTAGGAGAAAGAATAGAAGAATGGATTACGAGTGGAATGGTGAAAAATTTTGAAGCACTCCAAGCCACAAATAAAGCTTTGCAGTCACGAGGTATATCTAAGAAGAAAGAAGGTTGTGTAGTAATGGTAGCCCAAGGTCCGAAGTCTCCTCTCACATACAAAACACCTCCACCCACATACCCACCTTCACCCCCATATACCAACAACCTGCTGCCACCTATCATACTTATAACACTCAACCTGCATATTACCACTCACCACCACCAGCCCGCCAAAATTATCAAAAACCAAGACCAAATTTCGACCGCAGATCACCCAAACAATACACTCTCATTCCCGTTGTTGCTATGGAAAACTCTTATCAGTGGATTAACCCAAACAAGACATGTGCCTATCACTCAGGCATGAAGGGTCACACCATTGATGAATGTCACACTCTGAAGGACAAGATCCAGACATTAATTGACACTAAAGTCATACAGGCAAAGGAGACTGCACCTAATGTTCGTAACAATCCTCTCCCAGATCACAGAGGTGATAGAGTAAATGTGATAGAGACCGATGAAGAATGGGATGCGAAAGGGTCAATTGGTCTCATTCGGGAGGGGATGATCCTAAAACATCTCCAGTCACCCTCACACCTATTGTAGTGCAAACCTAGGCACCAATTGAAGTTAAAGTAGTCGCACCAGCGCCATTTGAAATTGAGGTAACCACACCCTTCACTGTGATGGTAGCACCTACTCCATCTTACCAGTTTAAAGCTATACCATGGGATTATGTCGCGGAGGCAAGAAGGAAAGAAAAAGCAAAAGTGAAAGAAATAGGTGCAGCATAAGGCATGACTAGAACCGGTAGGGTTTATACACCCGAGTATTTGGGAGGAACAAGCAAAAAAACTACCTCTAAGTTGCCTGTCGTTGAGAATGAACCTGACGACCTTTGGAGGAAGGTGCAAGAAAGAGAATACTCTGTGGTTGATCATTTGAATAAAACTCCTGCCCATATTTCCATCTTATCACTGCTGCAAAACTCGGAGACACACAGGAATGCCCTGATGAAGGTGCTGAGTGAAACCTATGTACCCACCAGCATCACCAGTTGGGAAATGGCTAACGTGGTCGGGCAAGTGTTGGAAAGCTACAAAATCGCTTTTTGTGAAGATGAGTTGCCACCAGAAGGACTAAGTCACAACAGGGCACTACATATCACACTGCAATTTGAGGACAAATTCATCGTCAGGGTCCTGATAGATGGGGGTTCAAGTCTCAACATATGTCCGCTGACTACTCTTAAGAGTCTGGGTAAATGTCTGTGTCACACCTCCTTTTTACCTACCCGTGGGGGATATAAGAGAGTTTTTCCAATTAAAGTGACATTATTCGAAATCAGATTATTTTATTTAATTTTCTCAGAGTCGCCACTTGGAATAATTTATTTTTTGGTGTCCCAAGTCACCGGTTTATTTTTAAATCTCAAATCGGGGAAATTTTCGACTTTATTAAAAAATCTGCGAACCAAAAATTCTAGATAAGGAATTCTTTTAACCCGGGAGAAGGTGTTAGGCATTTTCGGGTTCCGTGGTTCTAGCACGGTCACTTAGCGATTTATACTTGGCTTAAGTTGTCTAATTACTTATTTTAGAACGTATGTGCACTTACCTTTTTACCGCTTTTAATTGCTCTAACATTCGTGATTATGGAACTATCTTGAAAACGAGTCACGCATACGTGTACTGATTTGGTTTGGCGCGTCAAGAATCATGTCATGCGTACGTGTCCATAACTGATAACGCTTTATTAATATTAAGAAATTTTGGTTGAATTTGCGCGAACGCATACCTCAATTTATTTTAAAAATTATAATTATGTCATGCGAACATGTACACAATCACGATGATAAATTTAAACATATTCATAATTCTTCCCAAACTTTGAGATGATTGTGATGCCAAATTTATGGACAAGATAGTATTGGAGAGCAAATAGGCTATCTAACATGATCTATTACTTGGCCAGATTCCTTATGGCTCAAAACCCACCTTATGGCCCATTCTTATTACTTGCCAAGAAAGGAAAAACTCCAATTTTTCCATCTACCCAATTAAAAATATGTGACGACCCGACCCGTCGTCTTATGAGTTACCGCCCTGTTTCCCCCATTTCCTATTTATTTGTGCTTCATTATCAGTGTTGGGTGTGAACGAGTTGATTTAGATTGGTTTTAGTAGGAAATGAGACACTCAGTCTCTTTAAGGAAGGTTTGTTTTGGAAAAGTCAACCGGACGTTGGCTTATGTGTTAGAGGGCTCGGATTTGAATCCTGATGATTCGGTTAGCTTCTATGGATGATTTTTGACTTAGGAGTGTGATCGGAAGTAATTTTGGAGGTCCGGTGTAGAATTAGGCTTGAACTGGCGAAGTTAGTATTTTGGCGAATTCCGGTTGATAGGTGAGATTTTGATCCGAGAGTCGGAATGGAGTTCCGAGAGTTTCTGTAGCTTCGTTAGGTGATTTGGGATATGTGTGCAAAATTTCAAGTCATTCGGACGTGGTTTGGTCGGGTTTTTGATCGAAAGTGTATTTCGGAAGTTTTTAGAAAATTAGGCTTAAATTCGATGAGTTTTGGGTAATTTGATGTTGTTTGAGGTGTTTTGATGATTGGAAGAGGTTTGAATAATGTTATGAATTATGTTGGCATGTTTGGGCGGGGTCCCATGAGGCTCAGATAAGTTCTGGAAGAGTTTTTGGAAGATTTTTGTCGTTTGAGCATAAGCATGTAATGATCCAAAGGTCCATTTTTAGTTCTAGAGATCGAAATTTTATTTCGAGATTTCCAGAATTTAAATAATGAATTATAGGAGTGATCTGGAAAGTTTGGTCTAATTTCATCAAGTCGCGATTTGGTTTTTGACACGAAACATGAGTTAATTGTTTAACGAGCGAAATGGGCATTGAACTGAGCAAATAAGCTCCGAATTGAGTTTCGACTGAAGGGCTATGTTCGTATTATTATTTGTGACTCATAGGAACAAGAATCATCGAATTCCGAGTTCGTATAATGAAGTTAGAGCCTTTTTAGTGAAACGAAAAGCTGCTGCAATTTTCTGGGCAGTTTCTGCATTTTTCGCACGTGTGAACAGTAACCGCACCTGCATGAACAATATTTGTGTACAGTACCATATACAGTAAACATGAACAGTATCCGTGTACAGTACCCGTGTACAGTAAAATGCGTGAACAGTAACAGCGAAAATTTCTGGACAGTGTATGATTCGGGCAGTCCAAGAGTTTTCTCATTTTTGGAGCTATGGAGCTTGGATTGAAGTGATTTTCACCATATGGATTGGGGTAAGTGTTCTATATCCAAAAGTGATTATATTTAATGATTTCATGGTTATTTTCATCAAGAATTAGTGAATCAAATGGAAGAAATTGGAGAAACTTTGTGAACTTTTCAAAAACGAAAATTCTAGATTTGGAGGCCGAATTGTTATCGGAATTTAGTAATTTTGGTATGGTTGGACTCGTGGTTGAATGGGTTGTCGGATTTTGTGAGTTTCGTCGAATTCCGAAGCGTGGTCCTGGGGGCCGAGTTTGAGCAATTTCGGGATTTTGATGTTAAATTGGATATTTTCGAGTGAGCTTCGCTCCCTTAGCATATTTTAATGATTATGTACTGATTGTGGCTACATTTGGAGCATATGGAGGTCTATTCGTGCGGGCGAGGCATCGCGGGCTAGATTTTGGACCGGATCGAGATGAGTAATTGATGTAAATGATGTCCTGAGGGTTTGAAACCCCGGAATTTCATATCGTAACGCTATATTGAGGTGACTTGCACGCCGGATAAGGGGCGTGGTGTAGAGCACCATTGGAGATTGTGACTTGGTTCATCCCGAGAGATGTTTTTACCGTGTTTTCTACTTGAACTAAATTGAGAATCATCCTTACTTGGATTTAATTGTTACATTTGGGCTTCTTGCCAATTATTTGAATCCTTCAGGGATTGATATCACTGCTTTCGCATATTTTGCATATCATTTGACCTCAGTCCAAGGTTTTAAATACTGTTTTGCAAACTCAGCCATCTTTCTAAGATTTGAAAACTTAAATGATATTTCTAAATGATATTTCGGGCTGAGAACTACTGTTTTACAAATGCCCAAGGGGCTTATGATGATTTCTGGACTGAGCATGGATCGGGCTGCGCGCCGCAGCAGTGTTATATTGATATTGAGGCCGAGAGCCTGGTTGATTACATTGATATTGAGGCCGAGAGCCTGGTTGATTACATTGATATTGAGACCGAGAGCCTGGGTGATTATACTGATATTGATACGAGGCCGAGGGCCTAGATTTGATGCCACAAGATGGCTTGATATTGCGCTTGGGCTGTAGGAGCCCCTCTGGAGTCTGTACACACCCCCGGTGAGCGCCGTCGATGATAAATAAATGGATGGCTCGGGCTGCACGCCGCAGTGGGTACTAAAGTGTACCATCATATACATTGCATTGCACTCATGCATTTGTTTTTATCTTTTATACCTGTCTCAGTATTTGGTACTCTGACTTAATTGGCTTGTTGCTTCACTATTTGTTGTTCTAAACTGCCAGTTATAGTTTACTTTGTATTTTTCCATGATTTCTTATTCTCAGCCTTTATTTATGTTTATTACTCACTGGGTCGGAGTACTCACATTACTCCTTGCACCTTGTGTGCAGATCCAGGTACACTACAGGCTGAGTGAGGATTTGTTTAACTGAGCAGCAGTATCCGGGAGTATCGAGGTAGCTGCATGGCGTTCGCAGCCTTGATCTCTCCCATCTATCTCTATCTTTTATTCCGTATTTTTCCTAGACAGACTTGTAATAGGTGGATATTATGTATTAAAGCCTCATATTCGTGACACCGGATTCTGTTGGGCTATGGTGTGGTATTTTAATTGAACTTCCGCTGATTTTATTATTAATTATACACTTGAATGAAATGACTTAGTAAATTCTCTGTTATATTTATCTATAATCTGAATAAGAATTTGGGATAATGTTGTTGAATGGTCGGGCTTGCCTAGCAGTGTGTTGGGCGCCATCATGACCGGGGTTGGGGTCGTGACAAAACATTTATTCATGAACCAAGACTAGATGAGATACATCACAATCGAAATAAAAACTAATTAAAACAATTTAAACGAAAACTAAGACATGCTACTCAAACAACGTAGAATCACATATCAACCAACACACGCACGAAACTATCATAACAAAATGAAACGAGAATGAAAATTGAGAAATTGACCTTTTATTGATACACCAAAGCTGAAAATTGCAAATCAATCGAGCTAAATAAAGCAACAATCCTTGGACCGAAACACTGAAATTACAACCGAACCTCGAATGGGCATTGGAATGCTCAAACTCGGACTCCCACTTCCTCAAACTCCAATAATTCATGCCTGTATGTTTCTTTATGTATGGACTATAACGCAATTTCTCAATGGGCCCTTTCACTTCAAGTACATCGCCTTAATCTAGTATATGCATCAGAAACTCTATAGTATGATGTACACTCATTGAGTAACCATTTCCAAGGACCATGTAGTGTCAAGTTTCTTTTTTGGAATTGTTGAATCTTCATTGCAACTTCAAGTGCCAGGTGATAAGCAACAGTTTCTTAAGATGACTATTTTCATCAAATGTAGCTGAGTAATTTATAAAAAGTTGTACTTTGCAAACAAGCTTGTGCGTTGGTTCACAATTTTTAGATATCTTAGGAGGCAGTGTCACAGTTGCCGTTTTTTAGTCTAGGTCCTAGGTATTAAAAACTTAGGGGTAGGGTTTCCATAATTGAGTATTTTATATGGAGGTGGGAAGAGATGATGACCATTAGATTAGAAGGAAATAGATAGCTAGGATTAAATCTTGCACTTAAGTGGGCTAATAGGTTGGAAAGAATGGGCTAAGGGTAATTGGGTTGGACCATGTCTTTTGGGTTTGAACTTAAACTAAAAAGACCAAATAATACAATGTATCTATAAAAATGTAAAAATCATCCTAATTAAAATAAACTAATATAAAACTAAATACTACGAGTGAAACTAATTAACTTTTTTTGTATTTCAAATGTTATAATACCATAAATATAAATATACTAATTGACTTTAAACTAAGGATAAAAAATATTTTTTTTGTAATTTTTATTTTTATGATAAAATAAAGTAAAAGAGTTAACTCTTTAAAAATAACGATACTAAACCTAAATTAAATATTTACGCTAAAATGTGTAAAATTTTGGAGAGGGTCAAAAATTACATGTCTACAACTGCCCCTCTTTGACTGGAAACACGAAGAGTTTTCAGACAAAGAACGACGAGACATGATTTTTGACCCGACCCTTATTTAGAGTGACCAAAAACTAAAAGAAAAGAGAATGTGACCGAGCCCTGGTATCTGATTTGCCTACATATCCTTGGCTATAAAGGAATCAGGCCTCGTGTAGTTCAGAAGTGAATGAGGTGATAGAGTGCTGAGGTGCAGAGCCGATTGAGGTACTGTCGAAGCTCCAGTCCGCGGTCCTGTTATTACATCAAAATCAAAATGAAAAAGACTAACTAAACCTATCAGCTACGAGTTACAAGATTCCTATCTATAAATCTTCTGAAACTTGATCTTGAGTTTTGGTTGGTTCTTCCTGCAGACTCTGATCTGAATCTTGATGCTCGTTAGCTGCGAACGCCAGTTCATTTTTCTTCAACTCTTCCAATCAAGGCAGGACATGCAAAGCTTGTGACTTCAATCATATCTTGGGCAGTCCACATCTTTTCTCCGCTTCTGCACTTAGAGTTCAACTTCTTTTCTTGTTTTTCTTTTCTTTTATTTGGTGTTTAGACTTCTCCTTTTAGTCATCTCAAACCTTGTGCCTCACGGTAAAAATCTGTTCAGGCACAAAAGCAAACAAACGAACGAAATTTTTCTGCCCCAATTTTCGCTAGGAAAATTTCGTGAGTTATTGTAACAAAATCTAAACTATTTCTTTATGGTAAGCAATTAAAGTCGGGATTGTGCATCCCTGAGAAAAGGAGATTAGGGAGTGGAGACCCTATATCTAAAATGCAATTAAATGGGGATCGGAGGCCCCAAGTTGGAAAGATTACCATGTTATGCTGGAAAAATGACTGGGTTATGCCGGAAAAGTTATCGGGTTATGATGGAAAAGAAAAAAGGTTCACGGGTTATGTCAGAGAAGGTTATCGGGTTATGCCGGAAAAGAAAAAGGTCCTCAGGTTATGCCGGGGAGGTCCATGGGTTATGCCGGAAAAGTCATCGAGTTATGCCGGAAAAGGAAAAGGTCATCGGGTTATGCCGGGAAAGTCATCGGGTTATGCCGACAAAGGAAAAGGTCCTCGGGTTATGCTAGGGAGGTCCACGGATTATTCCGGGAAAGTCATCGGGTTATGCCGGAAAAGAAAAAGTTCCTCGGGTTATGCCAGGGAGGTCCACGGGTTATGTCAGGAAAGTCATCGGGTTATGCCGGGGAGGTCTACGGGTTATGCCAGAAAAGTCATCGGGTTATGCCGGAAAAGAAAAAGGTCCTTGAGTTATGTCGGGGAGGTCCACGGGTTATGCCGAGAAAATCATCGGGTTATGCCGAAAAAGAAAAAAGTCCTCGGGTTATGCCGGGGAGGTCCACGGGTTATGTCGGGAAAGTCATGGGGTTATGCCGGAAAAGAAAAGGGTCCTCGAATTATGCCGGGGAGGTCCACGGGTTATGCTGGAAAAGTCATCGGGTTATGCCGGAAAAGAAAAAGGTCCTTAGGTTATGCCGGGGAGGCCCACGGGTTATGCCGAAAAAGTTATCGGGTTATGCCGGAAAAGAAAAAGGTCCTCGGGTTATGCCGGGGAGGTCCACAGGTTATGCAGGGAAAGTCATCGAGGTATGCTGGAAAAGGAAAAGGTCCTCGGGTTATGCCGGGGAGGTCCACGGGTTATGCTGGGAAAGTCATCAAGTTATGCCAAAAAAGGAAAAGGTCCTCAAGTTATGCCGGGGAGGTCCACGGGTTATGCTAGGAAATCGGGTTATGCCGGAAAAGAAAAGGGTCCTCGGGTTATGCCGGGGAGGTCCATGGGTTATGCCGGAAAAAAGTCCTCGGGTTATGCCGGGGACGTCCACGGGTTATGCCGTGGATCAACTAGGGAGTGGAACCTTATACTGGAAAAGACTAATAGGTTATGCTGGCAGCGACTAGGGAATGAGATCCTATGTTGGGAAAATACAGCTAGAGATTAGGGACCCTAGGCTACCATGATTTTGAATTTTTCTTTTTTTTTTTTTTTTTGAGAATGAGTAACTGCGGGAAAGAATTGTGGAGGAGACTTCTCCTTTTTTTTTGGAGGTGTTGCTGCAGAGCTGCTTTTTAGCCCTTACACCCTTTCTTTTGGTTGCACCTGCTTCTTGCAAGGTTGCTTTTGGATTGCACCTGTTTCTTGTTTTTTTTTCAAACAAAGAACAATTTGTTAGTTTGAAGCGGTGGTTGGTTTTGTGGCCCTGATTATTTCAATCACTTGTTCTCGGCCCTTTCAACTGCAACGGGTTGCTTCCTGAATATCGATTGTATTTTTGACCCTGGAAAAGCTTGGGATTTTCCAGACTTTGCCATGACGATTGATCGATGAGACTCAACCTTTTCGACTTTATTTTGCCTTTGTATGCCTTTTCCTTTTGACTTGTTGTTTTTTTTCTTTAACTTCAGAGCATTGGGGAACTTTTGGCTCCTCAAACTTTGTCGCAACGGCTAGTCGCATGGGACTTAACCTTTTCCTATTTTGTTTCGCCTTCGTAGGCCTTTCATTTCTGGCTTCTTTCTTCCAACTTCAAAGTTCGGATCATTTGGGTACCTTAGCTTTTCAAACCATTGCCGAGACAGTTAGCCACATGGCTTCAATTTGATTTTCATCTTCCAAAAGTTTTAATTTCGATGCATCGGCCACCATGACTAGTCGAGGTCGACTTGATGCCTCTGATGAGGCTGGGTGCCTTCTTGCATATTAGCTTGTATCAAGTGAGAACCCTGTAAATCAGTCTTGCCATCCTTTCTTTGTCTATGTTTCGGAACAGAGTTAGAACGAAAGGGATTCAAAGAAAACAAACAATGGAATGGAGAATAAGTTTAAACAAGATGTGTCCCTTTCGGGAAAAGGAAAGAAGGACTTATCTGGAGTACATGCGGATTCCAATGAACATAACATGCCTTTTGTACTAGACGCCCGATATGTGTAAACCGTTCGACTCTCAGAAATTTATCACAACTTTGCCTTGAAATCGAGGAACCTCGCGAGGACTCCGTTGATGCCGATGGCTGTGAGGATCCTCTTTTCGATTAGGAGCGCCCTTTGCAGGTTTTCACCAGCTGACCTCTCTCATTTCTCTTCTCACCATCGCCTTGTAGTGCTCTTTGTGAGTTTTCACTAACAAGACTCTCTCATTTTCCATTTCTCTACTCACTGTCGCCTCACTGTGCACGTGTGGGTTTTCACCAATAAGACTCTCTCATTTTGATTGTATCGGATCCAAGTAGCTGGATTCTTCGATCCTTGAACATTCTCACAAATTGATCGGAAGGACTTGAAAGGATTTGGGTAAAAATGATTTGGATTGAATTATAACTTTGGAACCATTCAGATGGGATCATCGCCGAACCATTATAACATCTGCCCCAGTTTCACTTTTTAGGTGACTTTGAATTTTTATTTTGGTGTGACTGAACCGCAGAAAGAGGCTGCCTACGTATCCTTTGGGAATCAAGTCAAACGTAGTTCAGGAATTTTTTTTTTGATTTTCTTTTGTTTTTCTATTTTGTTTTATTTTCTCTTTATTTTTCCTTTCCTTTTTCTTTCTTTTTTCATTTTTTCATTTTCTTTGTCTTTTTTTGTATCTTTTTTTCTTTTTTCATTTCATTTTTTCAATTATAACTTTCAGGTTCCAAAGAGGGTAATCAAAGAAAGGGAACCGACCCAAAGGGTTTACAAAAGGATTAATGGTGTTTAGGTTGCGAAAATGAAAGCCTTCTTCATCCCAATCGAAGCATTAATGCTATATAGAGGATCAAACATAGTACTTTTTGACTGCACCTGCGTTGACAGTTGATTTAGGGACCCTTGTTACCATGTATGAATCTTTCCAATCTGAAGCCAATTTTCCTTTAGCTGTTCACTCTTTGCTTTATTTCCTAAGAATTATGTTCATTGCAATCTAATTCTTGATTCATTATTTCGAGGTCTGATAGCATTTTAGGATCCGGGCATGAAGTCCGCAACCATGTTATGTTATTGAAATCTGCATTTGACAAAACTAAAAAAAGAATAAGAAAAATAACAAGATTAAGAAAAAATGCATTCCTATACAATGAAATATTTATTTTATTTGATTTTTTTTATTTTATTTTTGATTTTTTTTGAAGATAGAAGGATTTTCATCGGAAAGTAAGACAATAAAGTAAAACATCTGTATCACACCCTCAGATAATCCGAATGCAGAAAGGATAGCAAGACTGGCTACCGAGACCCCATCTGATGGGGAACTTTCAGGCTTAGCGACCATCTTTCGGCTTTTTTTCTATTTCGGCAATTGCTGCAATGGTCTTCAGTGCCAGATCAAATTCCTAATCTTCACAAATCATTCCAACTATTGGCCCGATGTTGTGGGAAAGAAACAGATTTTTTATCACATCAGGAGCTTCTTCATCCCGAAAAACAATTCTTTCAGCTTCAATCAAATCTTCAACTGCCTTTTTGAGGGTCCAACAGTCCTCCGTACTGTGCCCCACTGATCCAGAGTGGTATTCACATCTAGCATCAGCTCGGTGCAAGGGGGACTCGGGGTTTGGCCGGTTTGGGGCCACTAGCTGCAATATATTTAGCCTGGTTAGCTTTTGGAACAAGCTTGAATACGATTCACCAATAGGGGTGAACTGATTCTTTCTGAAAGGCTCTCTTGGGCGAGAATTGTATTGGGGATCATTTGGTTGAGGATTATATGGAGCTTGGTAAGGATGGGCATTTCTTGGAGGTGGAGCTCGGTTTTGTGGATAATATTGTGGCCGCGGTTAAGGTTACGTGTTCATCACCGCATATGGAGGCGGTGCCACAACTTAAGCAGCATCTTGAAAAGGATAATAGTGTGGTGGGACCATAGGAGGTACATATGATTGGCTGAATGACCTGCGGGCCTCCCTCGAGCTTGAAGCCATCATGGCTCCCTCTTCACTTCCACTGTTGTTCATCAAACCCTCCGAACCATTCTGAGCAGCCTGAGATGTGGCCTTAAAAGCAGCATGACTCAAGATTCGACCTGTTTTCAACCATTTCCCCAATTTTGATAGCCTCAGCAAACGACTTACCCATAGCGGATATCATGTTCTGGAAGTAGTCTGCCTCTTGGGCCTGTAGAAATACCGTGACCTTTTCAATTTCGTTCATTGGAGGCTTTACCCTGGCATCTTGCTCACGCCATTTGACAGCATATTCACGGAAGCTTTCTGCAGTTTTCTTTTTTCAAATTGGACAAAGAGTTTCTGTCGGGAGCGATGTCCACATTATACTGGAACTGGCGGACAAAATCTCAAGCCATATCGTCTCACACATGTCAATGAGTAATTTCTTGGTCCGTATACCACGCAAAAGCAATTCCGGAGAGGCTTTCTCCAAAATAGGCCATTAGCAGCTCCTCTTTTCCACCAACACCCCTCAGCTGGTTACAATATCGTTTCAGATGAGCGACCGGGTCTCCGTGCCCATCGTACTTTTCAAATTTTGGCATCTTGAAGCCAGCTGGGAAGTGGACATGGGGAAACATACAAAGGTCAGAGTATGAGACACTCTTTTGGCCACTCAGACCTTGCATGTTTTTCAGGCTTTGTTCTAGGCTCTTCATCTTCCGAGCCATTTCCTCTTGCTCGAGATTTTAACAACCTTTTCTTGCTCCACCGAGAGATCATATTGTGGAGGTTGAGTGGAGGAGTACGAGGTCACACATGTTATTTCTGGTTGAAGTTGTGGACCCTAAAAGGTGAACATTGGAGGCTCAACATACGGTCGTGGTAAAGTTGGTTGTGTTCTGGTGTAGAGTGGTGTTGTAGAGAACAATATTGGAGGTTCCCAGGAAACTGGCGCCTGGGGGCGAACCACAGAAGGCATGCCAGGAACAATGGACAACATTTCTAGTTTGCACACCCAAAAAACTAGACTAGTTTGCACACAAATCTTGTGAAGGGGGGATGCTAGACTACCAACAAAACCAACCACCAAAACCTGGCTAGTTTGCACACCCAACAACCTTATTAGTTTTAAGATACTTAACAGATCGGAAATCGCACGTTTGGATGCAATGCACCTAAACAGTTAAACGTCCCTACCATGTGTTTGAACGGTTGTATATTTCATCCCGGCCTTAACTAACCCTTTTTACTCTGTACCTCTTTTCTTCATTTCTGTCTCTCTTTAATAACTCTTGATTTTTTCATCGCGTTTTTGCCGCTCTTTTATTTTTGGCACTCTCTTTTTCTCTTTTTGTTTGTCACTTTTTATTTCTTGACGCTCTTTTTTTTCGCTCTTTTCTTTCTTAATCAATCTTTTTTTCTTTCTCTTTTTTTTTCAAATTATTTTTCACTCAATTTTATTTTATAGCTATGATCGAATACGATGGGGATTGCCTACGTATCATGACGCCGCACGAATCAGATCTTGCGTAGTTCGGGAAGATTGGGAATAGAGTAAATAAACTAACTCTTTTTTTCTTCTTCTATTTTTCATAACACTCAAGCAATGAAAGCGCTTAAAAAAAAGGAACATAACTTTTTGCATTTCGTTTTTTTTATTGAATATTTGAAGGAAAGGCTATTAAAGAGGAAAGAAAATATTTTTGGATCTTTGATATTTTGATTTTTTTTTTTTTGAAATTTTGAAAGAAAGACTTCTAAAGAAAAAAGAATTTTTTAATTTTGATTTGGTTTTTTTTTTGAAAGGAAGACTTCTAATAGAAGAAAGAAAAAACTTTTTGTTTTTTTTTTTGATTTTGGAAAAAAGACTTCTAAAAAATGTAGAAAATACTTTTTTGGATTTTTTTTGATTTGTTTTCTTTTTTTGAATGAAAAACTTCTAAAAGAAAGAAAATATTTTTGTATTTTGGATGTTACCTCTTAATTTTAAAAAGAGGGATTTTTAAGAAAAATATTTTGGATTTCTGAGTTTTTTTTGTTTTTTAATTTACAAAAGTACTTCTAAAGAAAAACGAAAATACATTTGGACTTCAATTTTTCAAAATTTTTATGACATTTATGAAAGAAAGACTTTTAACGAAGAAAAAGAATTTATTTTTTTTGTTCTTTTTTGAGAAAAATACTTCAAAATAAAGAAAACCCACATTTTGATTCTGATTTTTTTATTGATTTTTCTTTATTTCTTTTTTTTCGTATGAAAGACTTTAGAAAGAAGAAAACTATTTTTTTGAGTTTAAAAAAACTTCTTTTTTCTTTTGAATTATCTAAGGAAAGATTTCTAAAGAAGGAACTAAAGAATTTTTTTTTTTGGATGTTTGAAAATTGGGGTCGGAACCGATGAGGGTTGCCTACATATATCACATCCGGTGAGAATCAGATCCGTGTAGTTCGGTTAGTTCTGACGGAACAGGGAAACATGACTTTTGAAAACATCGGCTTATTTTGAAATGACTCTTTTTTTTTCAGGATTTCAGAAGAGTTTCAGGATTTTCAAATACCTACCTCACTCTTGGTTTTTTTCCCTTTTCTTAGCCGGTCAACATGCAAGCCGAAACAAATAAATGTTCACATAGCACGTAGGATGCATTAGGATGGTCTGTTATTTGGGGTACACCTGTTCTAGACGGACCCAACCCATGTATTGAGTCCCCAAGGTCAAATACACATGATGCAAATAAACGTTCCTACTAGGGATCCATCACGAGGTTACGTTACTTTAAGTTTAAAACCAGGGGTTGTATTCTAAACCTGGCTTACCCGAGTGGACAACTAGAGCTGAAGAGGGGGTAACGTACCGGGAACACGAAAGTCTGCCCAGCCTTGTTGCTGGCCTAGCCTCGTTCTATTTGGTATAACTTCTAACAGAAAAAGTGGGCCACACGAACATGTGCACCATTTTTTAGAAGACTCAGAAGGGAGGCGTAACAAGACATTTAAATACAGTTCAAGTAATATCAAAGCGGTAAATAAATGGCAATTGGCACATTAGGTACACAAAATACAGTAATATCAACAACAAACTAAGACAAATAAAATCACATTAATAAGCACGAATTCTTGAACCCTGAACCGAAAGTTCTGGGTTGTTGATCCCCAGCAGAGTCGCCAGAGCTGTCACTCCTCCTTTTTACCCACTCGTGGGAGATATAAGGGAGCTTTTCCAATTAAACTGACATTATTCGAAATGAAATTATTTTATTTAATTTTTTCAGAGTCGCCACTTGGAATAATTTATTTTTTTGGTATCTCAAGTTACCGGTTTATTTTTAAATCCCAAATCGAGGAAATTTTTGACTTTATTTAAAATTCTGCGAACCAGAAATTCTAGATAAGGAATTCTATTAACCCGGGAGAAGGTGTTAGACATTTCCGGGTTTCGTGGTTCTAGCACGGTCTCTTAGCGATTTATACTTGGCTTAAGTTGTCTAATTACTTATTTTACAACCCATGTGCATTTACCTTTTTACCGCTTTTAATTGCTCGAACATTCGTGAATATGGAACTATCTTGAAAACGAGTCATACGTACGTGTACTCATTTGGTTTGGTGCGTCAAGAATCATGTCACGCGTACGTGTCCATAATTAATAACGCTTTATTAATATTAAGAAGATTTGGTTGAAGTTGCGTGAACGCATACCTCGATTTATTTTAAAAATCATAATTATGTCACGCGAACATGTACACAATCACTATGATAAATTTAAACATGTTCATAATTCTTCCCAAACATTGAGATTATTGTGAAGCCAAATTTATGGACAAGATATTATTGGGGAGTAAATAGGCTAGCTAACATGATCTATTACTTGGCCAGATTCCTTACGACTCAAAAGCCAACTTATGGCCCATTCTTATTCCTTGCCAAGAAAGGAACAACTTCAATTTTTCCATATACCTAATTAAAAGCATTTATTCAAGAACAAAGACTAGACGAGATATATCACAATCGAAATAAAACTAATTAAAATAATTTAAACAAAATTTGAGACATGCTACTCATACAACATAGAATTATAAATCAACCAACACGCGCACCAAACTATCATAACAAAATGAAACGAGAATGAAAATTGAGAAATGGACCTTTTATTGATGCACCAAAGCTGAAAATTGCAAATCAATCAGGCTAAACAAAGCAACAATCCTTGGACCGAAACACCGAAATTACAAACTGAAACCTCGAATCGGCACTGGAATGCTCAAACTCGGACTCCCACTTCCTCAAAGGCCAAAAATTCATGCCTATATATTTCTTTATGTTTGGGCTATACCGCAATTTCTCAATGGGCCCTTTCACTTCAAGTACATCACCTTAATCTAGTATATGCATCAGAAACTCCATAGTATGATGTAAACTCAGTGAGTAACCATTTCCAAGAACCATATAGTGTCAAAGATGTAAAAATACAATGTATCTATAAAAGTTAGTATATTTAGACTAAAAAGACCAAATAATACAATGTATTTATAAAAATATAAAAATCACTCTAAATTAAAATAAATTAATATAAACCTAAATACTACAAGCGAAACTAATTAATTTTTTTTTGTATTTTCAAATGTTAAAATACTATAAATATAAATATACTAATTGACTTTAAACTAATGATAAAAAATATTTTTTTTGTAATTTTTATTTTTATGATAAAATAAAGTAAAAGAGTCAAAACTATTTAAAAATAGCGATACTAAACCTAAATTAAATATTTACGCTAAAATGTGTAAAATCTTGGGGCGGGTCAAAAATTACATGTCTACAGTCTGCACGAGATACGAGCAGGAAGTATGAATGTGAAAGCGTTTGACGGACCTCAAAGGGCCACAATTGGAGAAATCAACCTCAGCTTAGAAATGGGTCCGACCTGGTTCGATGTTGAGTTCCAAGTGTTGGATATATCCGCTACCTACAATTTACTGTTGGGAAGACCCTGTATACATGTTGCTGGGGCAGTAACTTCTCCTCTACATCAGGCTTTGAAGTTAGAATGGAATCATCAGGAAGTAAACATCCATGGAGACCGGAGTAACCCCATCTACACTAATCAGACTATTCCAGTCATCGAGAACAGGAGGAAACTGGTGGGAGAAGCATATCATCTCATTTACCGCATCAACATAATTGAAAAGGACAAATGGTGGAGCAACAAGATAGAAAGCATATTGCTATGGATAGGGTATGAGCCTGGCAAGGGTCTCGACAGGAATCTCCAAGGGGTCACTAAACTATACAACTAAAGTGTCATGGTACAACTTTTGGGCTTGGGTATGAATGCACTTGGCAAGAGTATTAGGATTCGTCGCCACCATGGCATGGTCCTTATTATCCGCTGGAACAACCAGTACCACATTTGCACCAAACATTTCAACAAGCTGACGTGATATGGGGTCTGAAGAATATGAAGCTTTAGCTGGCATAAGGAATCTATTTCTGGATGATGAAGACATGAACTGCAGTGTGAGTGTTTAGAAGGAGGAGGAGGACGAAAACCTTACTATTCAGATTGTGGAGAAAGGAGTTCTTCTCAAGAACTGAACTACTGCACCATCTCGGGACCGTCGAGTTCCTAGGTAGCCTGGCAATTAGCATCAATTATTTTTAACGTAATTTTATGAGCATCTAAGACATTTTCAATATTTTTGTTTGAATGTATTCTGGTTTGATATAATTGCTCGAGTCATCGAGCTATACTTGCTATTTTAGTATTTATTATTATCTTTTACGTTTTTCTCTACAGCATTATTATTATTTATCCTGATAAACCAAAGACTGTGACGTGTAATCAGACAATGCAACATAAGGATAGTGATTCAGAATATCTGGAAGATGATGTAATACCTAAATAAATTGTTAGAGAAGTGAAATTTTTTGAAAATAAGCCCAAGTCTAATTTGGACGAGACCGAGACGGTTAACTTAGGGAATTATGAAACAGTCAAGGAAACCCGTATAAGCATTCACCCATCATCATCAGAGAAGGAAGAGTACATCCTATTCCTGAAGGATGTCATTACAGATTTTGTTTGGGATCGCATTGTTTGTCGGATCGGGGTTCCAAGGTCAATCATCACCGAGAATGCCGCCAATCTTAACATCGATTTAATGAAGGCTATGTGTGAAACCTTCAAGATAAAGCATAATATTTCCATAGCATATAGGCTGCAAATGAATAGAGCAGTAGACGCTACCAACAAGAACATCAAGAAGATATTGAGGAAAATGGTAGATAATTACAAAGAATGGCACGAGAAGGTACCGTTTGCTTTGCTTGGATATCGTACCACGGTTCGCACATCAATTGGGGCAACTCCCTATCTATTGGTTTATGGTACTGAGACAGTCATTCCAGCTGAAGTAGAAATCCCTTCTCTAAGAATCATACAAGAAGCCGAGCTCAGCGACGCAGAATGGGCACAAAGACGCTATGAATAACTGGCTCTCATTGATGGAAAAAAGAATAAATGCGGTATGTCACGGTCAACTCTACTAGAATAGAATGTCCAGAGCTTTCAATAAAAAGGCCAGGCCTAGAAAATTCACACTGGGGCAGTTGGTGCTAAAGCGAATCTTCCCGCATCAAGATGAAGCCAAAGCGAAATTTTCACCCAATTGGCAATAGACCTACATGGTTCACAAAGTACTAACAGGAGGAGCACTCATACATGCAGAAATGGATGGAGAAATTTGGCTAAAACCTATTAACTCATATGCAGTCAAGAGATACTATGTTTAGAATGTTTACATTTTTTCATCTAATGTAACTGAACTACGATTGACCTAATTCCCGTTTAAGAGGGGATACATAGGCAGCCCTGTGGGTTCGGTCACATCTTAATAAATCTTCATTTTTTCCATGGTTAGAAATTATGGCAGTATTTTGAGGAAGACCCTCAAAATTCTAAAGCAAGGAGTTCGCAATGTCTCTAAAATATGTCACAGTCATTGGTTCATCTAAATTACTTAATATTGCATACTACCATATTTCAAATAACTACAGTCATCCAATGTACGCATATTTTTTGAAAACTTTATTTCTATTACAGCCAAATGCTTCCCGGGGTAACTCAAACAGGATCCCGAAGCAGGAGAAAAGATAGAGTGAGAAGACAAAAGCACGAACCAACCTTCCCCCATAGAACTCATAATTTTTCCTTGAATGCAAGCACAAGAAGACAAGGATACTTGCAGATACATAAAGACACCGCCTCCAAGACAATAAATTATCTAGCTCAAACATCCTCAGCTAAGAAATAGTTTACTTGTTTGCCTTTCCTTGCATGAAACTAAGCATTGTCTCCTATTCTTTGCATGAGGCTAAGCATTGCCTCCCAATTGCATAAGGCTAAGCACTGCCTTTCTCTATATGAGACTAAGCATTATCTCCTCTTTACATGAGGCTGAGCATTGCCTCCCTAATTGCATAAGGCTAAGCACTGCCTTTCTCTACATGAGACTAAGAATTGTCTCCTTTTATTTTCATGAGGCTAAGCATTGTCTACCTAATTGCAAAAGGCTTAACACTGCCTTTCCTTGCATCAAGATTAAGCAATGTCTCCTCTTTGCATGAGGCTAAACATTGCCTCCCTAATTGCATAAAGCTAAGCACTGCCTTTTCTAGCATCGAGACTAAGAATTGTCTCCTATTCTTTGCATGAGGCTAAGCATTTTCCTCCCTAATTGCATGAGACTAAGCATTGTCTCCTATTCTTGCATGAGGCTAAGCATCGCCTCCCTAACTGCATAAGGACAAGCACCACCTTTTCCTGTATGAGACTAAGCATTGTCTCCCTTTTGCATGAGGCTAAGCACTGCCTCCCTAATTGCATAAGGCTAAGCATTGCCTTTTCCCCAAGATTAAATACTATCTTCGTTACACTATCTAAGACTTAGCACTATCCACAATTTGCTTGGGGCTAAGCAATGCCTTGATCATACGCAAGACTAAGCCTTGTCTTGTTTCATTTCTCATATGACCCAGTATCATATCTTTGCATTTCATGGGTTGAAACATCGTCATTTTGTCCAAGGGTGTCATAGTCCGAAGGCATCATCCTCATAGCCGGAAGACACCATTCCATAGCTTGAGAATCTCTAAATATTGCACATCATCATTCAAAGGCATCATCATCTGGAGGCACCATCTTCATGGCCCGAGGACATCATTTCATGGCATGCGAATCCCTCATCGCGTGATTCACGGCCCAAGACATCATGGTCTAAGGACATCATCCTCACCGTCCAAAGACAACCTTCACGGTCCAAAGGGAATTTGCATCATGTTTAAATTCTCGCAATAATCCATATATATCTGCATGCATCGTGTTTTATGTTTTGCAGGTAATCCAGGAAGTAACCGTTCTCCTAATGGGAGAAATCTTCGCTCCCGTTTCCATTCAACGTTCACATCCTGCAATTATTTCAAACGTAACTAACCACCATCAATTGCCCACTTTTACTCGATAACCATTCAGATACTCATTCCGAGATACATCTGTAACATTTCAGACTCACATTCACGATTTTGTATAAACTCATCTAATATTGTCCTACCCAAGAGAACCCTTTCCGAAGCATACGACCATTCATATAACAACTCCATCGGTTTAGTTCCGTTGGATCTAGAACTACACACGACCTGATTCCCGTAACATCAAGGATATGTAGGCAACTCAGAAACTAGGATTCGGCCTCCATTTTCCAAATCACCTTATTTGGTCAAAATCGGTCATCATTTTCTTTACCCGACAACTCTTTCATCATTCCCGAGTAAAGAGGGGCAGCTGTTAATACCCAATTTTACACTTATATATTTTTTAAATAATATATATACTTTCAAAATATCATTTTACATTATTATTTAATTTACAAGATTTACACGAGTACCGTTTATAGTTTTCCATAATTTTAGAGATTTTGAATTATTTTTCTTGCATTAAATTACATAAAATATAGTAATTATCCCTTTATATTATTTGTGATGTCTTAATCACCCAAATTACTATTTTTGCATCCTCATACATATTTCTTAATATTTTTATTTTATTTTATATAATTATGTTTACATATAAAGCTATTTATTCAAATTTGCAATAGTAGCCTATATTTTGCATTCTTATTGCAATTGACATTTCATTTAGGGTAAAAATAATATTTTATATTTTTTATAGCCTTCTATCATTTTTTAAAGAAATAATTTGCATAAGTATCATTTTTATATATTTATTTAGCTATTTTATTAAATTATTTTCCTTTTAATTTATTTTTAAAAGAGCTGGCCCAATTTTTAAAAACCAAAAGGCCCAATACTCTAGCCCAATAACCCCCAACCCAACATCAACGACCCATTACCAATTCCCATTTAATTAACCAGCCCCAATCCCTCTTTAAAATTTTGGCCGTTGATCTCTAAGACCAATGACCCACAATAAACCTACCCATTTTCATTACCAACCCCAAACCCGATGTTACGCCGCACAATATTACGTCGATATTTCGTCCTGCAGTATTACATTACGATAATGTTACGCTTCACAATATTAAATTACGACGATGTCGCACCCTGTAATATTGTACGTTGAACTTGCCGTAAGGTAATTGACATCAGTCCAAAGTAATGAATTTAGAGATTATAAGTATTATGCTATTTCAAACAAGTGATGAGTAAATTCGTGAAGGTGAGAGGGAAAGCAAGTCAAAGAAAATGAATTTTCGTCCAAGTTTGGCATGTTGGGATAAAATACGGGCCGAGTAATAATACCCGGTATTTATGGACTAGTAACATACAAGGTAACGATGATCATGATGATAGGATATGTAAAGTGTGTTAAAAGTGAGTAGTCTTTTAAATAATTTGAGATTATTCTTAATTATGTAGATAATTAATTAATTATGGGGATAATTATGTTATTAAGTGGATAAGGATTATTTGGGGCTGCCACATGGCATAAGTTAGGCCAAGTGGCAAAACATACAAAATGAGTCATAAGACATACCTTGTTACACGTAAGGATTCTTGGATATTGCTTTATGAAATTACAACATATGTATTACATAGGAGGAAAAAAATCATTAAGTATAGTAGCATGGATGGAATTCTAAGGGAAGTGCAATAACATGGCTGGTCATTTTGACGTATGGAAACTACTACATGATGCCCACAATTTGGTGGTCACTCTCTAAGATTTTATAGCACTAATTTATAGACACCTTTGTTATAGTGTCTTCCAATATTTTACACCACTAATTTATTCTCTTTGCAAAATTCAGCACTCATTAATGGGTTCTCTTCAAATCGTCACATTTTTGTAGCAAGAAGAGACTGTCTACCCAACTAGTCACAACACTCTGTTACTGTTTTTTTTGCAGAGCTCATACATTGTGAAGTTTGGAAACATCTATAACTTAATTCTGTCGGGAATGGAAATGCTTGTCGGAGATTACAGATGGAATTCTCTATAAAGAATTCATGCGACCCTTTACAATGCTATAGCAATGGAATTTTACGATTCTAAGGGAGTACGTTGCAATCCTTCTCAAAGAATACCATACGAATTTTTCCCTACTTCGATTCGCCGTTAAGTGATTTATCGTAATTGACGCGTGTTAAAGGGATTGTCAAGAGAATAGGCTCAGGTATATTAAAGCTAAACTCATTCTTCATTGTGGCTTATCTCGTAATTACACGAGTTTGATAACGAAGCATAAAGAAAAATTCATATCCCGGAATTTAAGTATATTTTTCTAATTTTTTAAGTTACAATATTCTCTTTATCGGGGTTCCATATTTAGTTGAGTATTTTCTTCTTTCAGTCAAAAGAGCAGAGAGTTTATATATACAGTATTATAGTATTTACATTACCATCGAGCTATAATCGATGGGCAGGCCCCTATTGGGCAACCTCTGATCAGATGGTAAGTTATATACCGAGCCTACTATGGTTGAGCACCTATGAGCGAGCCAAGTTGGCCGAGATACAGAGCCTAGTATGGCCAAGCGCCTATGAGCGAGCCTACTATGGCAATGCGGTTATATATATATACCGAGCCTTATAAGGCCGGACAACTATTTTACTTACTATATTGAGAGAGTTGAGTCAGTATCAGCATGTAAGCATATCTTTAGATTATCTTTGACTTGCAGCTACTTGTAGTTACTACATTATTAGTTTAGTTTCAGCTTTCAGTATATTGCCTTACATACTCGGTACATTATTTTGTACTAACGTCCCTTTTTCTGGGGGCACTGCATTTCATGCATGCAGGCTCAGACAGACAATCGGGTAGGCCTCCTCATTAAGTGTTGCCCGAGTTCAACATGATTGGTAAGCTCCATGCCTTTCAGAGTTGTCGGGTCTAGAGTCTTATGTACATCCTGTATATATATATGTATATATGTTATGAGCAGGTCGGGGAGCTGTTCCGATAACAGTATATCCATCAGTAGAGGCTTGTAGACATATCATGTCAGTTAGGGCAACATGTTGGGCCTGCAGGTCTTGTATGCATATTTAGTTGGTTTGTCAGCTGTAATAGTTATGACGGCCTTGTCGGCCCAGTTTTACATTGACATTTAATCAACATTCGCAGTTGTCTTGAAATGTGGCCCATGGACAAAGTATGACATCATATGTTTAGAGTCCCTTAGTTGCAAGTTGGTACGCAAGGATAGGTGAGGCACTGTGTGCTGGTCTCACCCCCAGGTTCGGGGCATGATAAAAGTGGTATCAGAGCAGTTCTGTCCTAGGGAGTCTATGAGCCGTGTCTAGTAGAGTCTTGTTTATGGGTGTTTTGTGCCCACACTTATAAGCGGGAGGCTACAGGGTATTTAGGACTATGAGTCTTTCTTCTTACTCTAGATCGTGTAGTAGAGCTGAGTTGTAAGAACACAATTTCGTAAACTTGATCTTATTCATAATACAACGATCCCTACATTTATAAAGATGGTTGGTAAGGGATTGAATGTGGTTGTGAAAGAGTTGAGTCAGAAGAACTCGGTGAGCTTTTGGAAAAGGATCCTTAAGGCAAGAAAAACTATCCACATTTATGGTGAAAGATAATGAGAGATTCAGAAGATAAATACAAGTTTCAACAAGTAAAGGAAGCAAGATGAAAGAGGGTACCAGGTACCCAGCTAATGAAGATTATCCTTATTTACCATTCAGGAACAGATATTCAAGCATTTTGAGTTACCTTCAACAGTAATAAAGGCATGTATAATTGGCCACACCGATCTAAATTATGGTCTATTGGAGCTAACAAATATGGTTTAAGAGAATGAAATAATATCACGATTCGACTAGGGTTAGAGTGAGCCAAAATGGTGGATGAATTATTTGCGTTAGATGACATTTCCGAAGGATATTGCAAATATGCTAGTAGATATCCTTGTGAGCCACCCAGATGGTGCACACTAAAATAGTACAGTTAGATATGAGTGCTACAAAGATAGGAACTGAAAACCTTGATGGGATAAATAATACCTTAGTATGGCTCCCGTCACTAGTAAAGGGAGAATTTTAGGTAGCCCGAAGAGCCAGTAGATAGAGCAAGGGAAGGTAAAAGCGAAAGAATGTCTTGTTAAAGTATTAAGAATAAAGTGATAGATAAAAATATTAGCAGGAAAGTACGAAGAGGGATAATGAAGCATTATGAGTGAGATGTGATACATGGATGACAACAGTAGAGTGTTACAAAATCTATATTCAAATGAAGAAAGAGACGAGAGGTGATGGGATTTAAGACAACAAAAGAGTATAGGCCTTACAGTCACATCCTCATTTCGAGAAATAAGTTCGCGTTTCTAACGTGATTAATAGAAGAAAAAGTTAGACCTCAGAATAATAGAAATCAGTATGGACTGGTGAACAAGGTGAACTACATATGAATTAGGCACTGAGTGATTTGATAATCGTCAACATCATAAGAATCTCATATTGCATTCTGGCAATAATAGAATGGAAAATAGAAGAAGATCCATGATGAATTCAGAGAATGGTCATTCAGGGAGATGTTTCCCTAAAGTAAGCGATATGAGTAAAGTTAAACTTAATGGACTATATGTGCCAGTTACACTAAGTGTCGCCATTGCGAGTGAGGAATTTTGTTATCCTTGGTACAAAAGGATTACCGCAAGGCGAGTAAAGGTCATTGATGATGTGAAAGGACACCAAAGATGGAGAGGAAAACATCTTTAGGTAGGTCGTCGTAGATCTAAGTCTTAGTACTCCCCAAAAGGGAGGAGATTTCACTTATCCAGAGGTTACAGATATGCTATGATTCTAGAACGTTATATAAGCACGACGTCAAAAAAAAGAGGAAGTAAAGGTTCCTGCCCGATATAGATGGATAGATAAGGAGTCAGTATGTGAGGTAAGTTAAGACAAGGAAATAACCCAAGAAGGATTACGCGGAATACAGATATGAGAATGGGATAACGAGCAGTTAGCAGTTGATTTAGGAAGAGCCTAGTCATGACTAGACAAGAAGTTATAGACAAATTAGCAGATCATGCGTGATAAAGGTAGCGAACTACAATATGGAGAATTCAGCCTCGTAGTAACGTCATTATAATACTTGAGATATATTCAAATAGGAATCGGGGTAGTTAAAGGTACCGTATAAATGTTACAGGGATAAAAAGAAAGTGTCACTAGGAAGGCAGTCAAAATATCAGTTCATAAGCAACCATACAAGCACAAGGGCACGGAGGTAAGCAACTACGGATGATTAGAGGCAAGGAAGGACATCAAAAAGATGCGTAATAAGCTCACCGCTTTACGAGAGTCAAGGGTTTTCCCTAAGTACTACAACAAAAGACTAGCTGAGGAAATAAGGAAGAAGCCTTTAACCTAAAGAGGAAATGGTCGTGTAACAATAGTCTCACAACAATATTGTAAGAACTCTAAAGGAAAGTGGCACCTACCATGGCTAATGAACAGGAAGTAAGGTTAGAAGTAATATTCGAGATCATATGAGGTGTATGAAAACTCTGGCATGTGTGGGCACTAAGATAAGCTAAGTATGGACGCTTACAAGGGGGCAGAAAGATCAGGAAAAGTAATAGCTTATGTTGAAATAAAGCTAAGATGGAACGAAAGAAATTATTCAATGATCTAAAGTGGGTTACATTATGAACACACTTAAGGGTTCGGAGTTTTATACATATAGCATATACAGCCGTAGAAAATTCTGGTATGCATTAAAAGAAATAATTGAGTCCAGTCTTAGACAAAAGACTAAATTGTTAAAGGATTGTATCATGCGTATTCCTCAGCACCGATGAAGGGCTATACAGAATAACTAATACAGGGAACCACAGATCGGGAGATAACTTAGGCCGACATAAAGGCTGATAAGAAGAAGGAGGAAACTAAAGAGTTACATCAACGAAGTAAATCAGGAATCCAGTTATTGGACTCAGAAGTTATAGGAATCATGATTGAGAACTTAGCAGAATCACTCTTAATATTAGAGGTGCAAGAGAGATAGCACAACAACTATATTCTATAATGGCTCTACGATAAAGCCAGTTAGAAGAAGTATCAGCCTCATAAGAAGTCAGTATGGAGCTCCCACTGGATTATATAGGCACCAGAGGTACAAGTATTATAATAGAGCTTCAAATGGTGGATGTGATTTATACCTACGTGGGAGGAAGGTTATGAAGGAAAGATAGAAGAATGTAAGGTGATATTTTGAAGTAAGTAAGGTAAAGGTAAACAACATATGAAATACTTAAGTATAGAAGGATGAGAGTGGTCCATACTTTAGGTAAAAGACTAGAGGTGCTGGGATTTAGTATCTAGGAATGATAGCAGCGTTATCAGTGGCATACCTTCCAGCCTATGGTTTTTAAGTACGAAAAGATTTAATTAGAGAGTAAAATGAGAGTTAGAGATTATGCGATGTCTCGCTTGATGTTCCAGAAAAGCATAAGGGTATCAATCATAAGCTAAAGTATTATAGAATGACAAGGTTTTAGAAAGACAAAAGTAAGGATAAGAAGAAGGAAAGTGAGAAGGTGACGACAATGGATAACTCCTCGAGATTAATCCTGTGAAAACAAAGGAGCTGATGGTCCCTCTAAGTTATAGAAACATCAATATAGCCTGAATGAACTCAAATGAGCCTAAGACTAGTAGCATTTAGAAAAGATGGAATGCTGCCTGAGGGCGTAATTGTGATAGATAAAGGACGATGTTTGGGCCTTTGATTGAGTAATGATTTCATGAAGTGTACAGAATTAAAATATACCCACATAAGGTAAACAGCATTGGGATGCTATGAAAAATGGTTATTGAAGTATAGTATAGTATCACTCCTAGGTGGATAAACCTAAATACTCTAGATGTCCCCGATGAGACACGAGCCCTAGCGACGTAATTACATAAAAGATCAAGTTATTAGTGGTAGATGATGAACCAACATTAAGGTAAATCAATAATAGATGGATAAAAGTTTAACAGTATAAGATGAAATTAGACCATTAGTCTTAAGGATAAACAACGAGAGTAACCCGGAGTTGGATGCAAACCTCAGTAATGATAAATCAAAGTAAGAGTTATGGTATAGTATGACTTACCTAGGTACAGTAAAGTCATATATATGGATAACCAGGTCTATGAAATAAGATATAGCCATATTCTTAAGTTCTACAAAGTACCGAGCGAAGAACTTCAATACACCTATAGATGCCCATAGAGGCATCCTATTAAGCCTTGTATATGTTTAAGTAAGGCCTAGAGATTGGCTAAAAGCTGGAGGAAAAAGGATATACGTGTCACATAAGCACAAGGTCAGTATCATAGAGGCTGCATGGAAGAAGGTACCAATAGTTATGAGATTGGAAGGAATTCGATCATAAGTCATGGCATGGGAAAGAGGCCTAAAGGGGGGAATGCCCTGGCCTTTGGATTTATTCACAGAACAACTGCCTAAATGGCAAGGAGAGCATTAAGGTATTCACAATTGCTATAAGTTATGAAAATGATAAGAGCATAAGTCAACTTTCGAGGATGAATGTTCCAAAGGGGGAAATGATGTTACGCCCCGCAATATTACGTCGATATTACATCCTACAGTATTACGTTACGATAATCTTACACTTTACAGTTTAAACTATGATGATGTTATACCCTATAGTATTGTACGTTGAATTTTTCGTAAGGTAATTGACATCAGTCCAATGTAAAGATTATTTGGAGATTATAAGTATTATGCTATTTCAAACAAGTGATGAGTATAATCGTGAAGGTGAAAGAGGAAGCAAGTCAAAGAAAATGAATTTTCGTCCAAGTTTGGTATGTTGGGATAAAATACGGGTCGAGAAATAATATCTGGTATTTATGGACTAGTGACATACAAGGTAACGCATGACCATGATGATAGGATGTATAAAGTGTATTAAAAGTGAGTAGTATTTTAAATAATTTGAGATAATTCTTAATTATGTGGATAATTGATTAATTGTTGGGATAATTATGGTATTAAGTGGATAAGGATTATTCGGAGCTGCCACATGGCCTAAGTTAAGCCAAGTGGCAAAACATGCAAAATGAGTCATAAGACATACCTTGTTACACGTAAGGATTCTTGGATATTGCTTTATGAAATTACAACATCTGTATTACATAGGAGGAAACAAAATATTAAGTATAGTAGAATGGATGGAATTCTAAGGGAAGTGAAATAACATGGTTGGTCATTTTGATGTATGGAAACTACTACATGAT
Source organism: Nicotiana sylvestris (assembly GCF_000393655.2). NCBI lineage: Eukaryota > Viridiplantae > Streptophyta > Magnoliopsida > Solanales > Solanaceae > Nicotiana > Nicotiana sylvestris. Next base: position 92,337,607 of record NC_091068.1, on the reverse strand, counting down.
GCCCACAATTTGGTGGTCACTCTCTAAGATTTTATAGCACTAATTTATAGACATCTTTGTTATAGTGCCTTCAAAGATTTTACACCACTAATTTATTTTCTTTACAAAATTCAGCACTCATGGATGGGTTCTCTTCAAGTCATCACATTTTTGTGGCAAGAAGAGACTGTCTACCCGACTAGTCACAACACTATGTTACTATTGTTTTTGTTAGAGAATGTACATTGTGAAGTTTGGAAACATCTATAAATTAACTCTTCCAGGAATGGAAATGCTTGCCGGAGATTATAGATGGAATTCTCCAAAAAGAATTCATGCGACCCTTTACAATACTATAGCAATGAGATTTTGCAATTCTAAGGGAGTACGGTGCAATCTTTCTCTAAGAATATCGTATGGATTTACCCCTACTTCGATCCGCCGTTACGTGATTTATCGCAATTGACGTGTGTTAAAGGGATTGTCAAGAGAATCGGCTCATGTATGTTAAGGCTAAGCTCTTTCTTCATTTTTATCGGGATTTCATATTCAGTTGAGTATTACTTCTTCTAGTCAAGAGAGTATAGAGTCTATATATACAGTATTACAGTATTTTCTTTACCATCAAGCTATAATAAATGGGCAGGCCCCTATTGGAAAACCTCTGATCAGATGGTAAGTTATATATCGAGCCTACTGTGGCCGAGCACCTATGAGCGAGTCAAGTTGGCCTTGATACAAAGCCTAGTATGGCCGAGCGCCTATAAGCGAGCCTACTACGATAGAGCAGTTATATATATATATATATACATACCGAGCCTTATAAGGCCGGACAACTATTTTACTTACTATATTTAGAGAGTTGAGTAAGTATCAATAGGTAAGCATATCTTCAGATTATCTTTGATTTCCAGCTACTTGCAGTTACTACATTATCAGTTTAGTTTTAGCTTTCAGTATATTGCCTTACATACTCGGTACATTATTTCATACTGATGTCCCTTTTCTATGGGTGCTGCATTTCATGCATGTAGGTACAGACAACCAGACAGGTAGGCCTCCTCATTAAGTGTTCCCAAGTTCAGCTTGATCGGTAAGCTCCATGCCTTTCGGAGTTGCCGGGTCTAGAGCCTTATGTACATCTTGTACATATATGTATATATGTTATGAGTTGGTCGGGGAGCTGTTCCGATCACAATATATCCACCAGTAGAGACTTGTAGAGATATCATGTCAGTTAGTGCAACATGTTGGGCCTGCAAGTCTTGTATGCATATTTAGTTGGTTTGTCAGCTGTAATAGTTATGATGGCCTTGTCGGCCCAGTTTTACATTGATATTTAATCAGCATTTGCAGTTGTTTTGAAATGTGGCCCATGGCCAAAGTATGACATAATATGTTCAGAGTCCCTTAGTTGCAAGTTGGTATGCAAGGATAGGTGAGGCACTGTGTGCCGGTCTCGCCCCCAGGTTCGGGGCATGACACCCTAATCCCCATTCCCTCTAACCCGCCACCTTAAATACCTTCTCCCTTCTCTGAAGAACCCTAATTGATGCCCTTCTCTAATCCCTCTCCTAGTGGGATTCTCCCCAATTTACTTGCCATATCAGTGTTTTTCTGCTACTGGTTAATTCTCCATGGCATCACTTAGTACTTAACTAAACATGGCAAGTACTACCTCTTCAATTCTATCCAATCGATTCCAATCTTTTGAATCTGGGCCATATCTCGTCTACACACGTTCAATACTATATTGTGTGAGTCCGATCTCGTTTGGATTTCTGATGATTTACACTTTCCCTATAAAACTAGGGTTTACCAGATTTCTCTCTTAAATACATTTCAAATTGATTTGCAAGTTTTATTCCTTATTTGTTGTTTAATTTACTCTGTTTCCTTATGTGTTACTATGTAAACCCTCTCATTTTCCCTTTTGGGGAGATACTTTTGGAATCGATTTTCTTCACTAAAATTGAGCTTTTCTACTCTCTTGTTCTGTATTTTACATTGGTTGGCTGAAAGCCAAGGCCACTATCACCTTGTTACTCAACCTGTTCTCGGTGCGAGCATTGCCTTGAGTTCATTAAAGTGGGATTCTGGGATTTTGTGGAAGTTTGTTCTTTACTGTTCTTCGTTAATTGGTGAGTCACTGGACCTTTGTAAATTCGTCCCTATGTATCTACATTTTTGCATAAGCCTTTACCTCTGAAGTTCATTAGTTTAATGAGTCTTCTAGTTTTTTTTTTGTGCAATTCTATTTGTTTTACTTTAATTTTAGTTCTCCTTCATTTTTAACTCATATTGTTGATAGTTCAAAGCATGCCTGAACTTAAGTTTGAGTAAATTAGATTCCTTTCAAGTTCATCTAGCCTATGCATTGCAATTTATTGTTGTTTAGGACCTTTGCATTCTTCAGCATCTCTTTGTTGTTTAATTTTGCTTTAGGCTTTCAATTCTGTTACTTGAACATGCTTTACCTGCATAATTTGTATCCCTTTTAGTCGACTAGTCAATTGTGTTCAAAACATGAGTATGTACACCCACTATATGGCACAAGTCTGTTTCCTATCCTATTCTGAATTGTTGTGATGTCCTGCCTATATAACATGTTTGATCCTGTTAGTATGCCTTTAGCATGTTTTGTTCTCCTTGACTTCCCAGTAGTTGCAATAATCTGTTCTCATCATCATGCATAAACTCTGCTGCCAATTAATATGATTCTCTCTTGTAACACTAAGACCGATGCTTAGCATAATTTGAACCTTTTCCTTTATTATGAGTCTGTGTATGCTCCTTTCACCAATTCGGTTCTGATGATGTGTTACTACTTATGCACTAGGTGTTAAACTTAATTTTATGAATCTTTGCTAAGTCTATTCTAAAGGCCTAAGGCATGTTTGATAATCTACTTTATGTGCTCAACCTGACTATATTTGTATCCCCTCAGCTTTGTCTCTCAACCTTGGTTTACTATCATTCACTTATCATCTGTGCTTTCTTGAGTTCCCATTCTTAGCCGGGCTGAAATCCAAGGCTACCCAGGTTCTACTATTGACCACCCTAGTGTGAGCACTGCTTGATGTCCAATTGAGACTCTTGTGAACTCTTACACACTAGGGCTTGATCCTTAGTAATTCTCTAAATCTCAAACCACTCCTATCCATCCCATTCTATCTTATTATCTGTTGTATACCTAAATTGGCTGATTTAGTGGTTCAACACTTGGATCTATGGTTGAATAAATTGACTTTGGGATCCTTTATGGATTCTGGGGTTGTGTAATGGATATGGCCCCATATTAGAGGCCTGGGTGAGATTAGCCAGTTAGGAGTTACTATTAGGATGCTAATGGTCATCTACTGATGCAGAGCTTTATCTGCTGGTTATTATCGTACTTTCCATCTATTTCGTATTTCTTATATTGTTGTTATTTTATTATGATTATATTGATGGTACTAATATATCATCTCTTGTAGCCTTCTTGAGCGGAGGGTCTTCTGGAAACAACCTCTCTTCCCCTCGAGGTAGGGGTATGGTCTTGGTACATATTACCTTCCCCAGACCCCACTTGTGGGATTACACTCGGCCGTTGTTGTTGTTTGTTGTTATTAGAGGCCTGGGTATGCTGTGTGAGAGTTAATGAAGGCCCAGACAATGTTGCGTATTTTTATTTGAGCCAACTGTGGGCCTATTGTCATTGTTGTATAACATTTGTATTTATTACTCATTATTGGGCCTATAATAACCTTTGTATAAACGATTTGTGTGTTAGTAAAAAGGGAAATTGATAGAATTTAATATTTGCACGCAAAAATGGGTAGATGATATGCCTATAGGACATGGTAAATTTAGTTGCTATATGTGTTGTTCAACTACTATGTAAACTATAGAAACCATGCCATTAGAGGAAGCCACTGTTACGCACCGCAATATTACGTCAATATTATGTCCCGCAGTATTATATTATGATAATGTTACATCGTGTAGTATTATATCACGATGATGTTACGCCGTTCAGTATTATATTATGATGAAGTTACGCCTTGCAATATTACATTACAATGATGTTACGCTTCGCAATATTAAATTACGACGATCTTTTACCCTGTAGTATTGTACGTTGATTTTGTCGTGAGGTAATTGACATCAGTCCAAGTAAAAGATTATTTGGAGATTATAAGGATTATGCTATTTCAAACAAGTAATGAGTAAATTCGTGAAGGTGAGAGGGGAAGCAAGTCAAAGAAAATGAATTTTCGTCGAAGTTTGATATTTTCGGATAAAATATGGTCCGAGCTAAAATACCCGATATTTATGGACTAGTGCCATACAAGGTACCACATGGCCATGATAGTAAGGTGTACACAATAAGCTAAAGGTGAGTAGAATTTTAAGTAATTTGAGATTATTCCTAATTATGTGAATTATGGGTTAGTGAGAAATTAACAAGTTAATTAAGGATTTGTGGATACGCTTAATTAAGTTATTGGATAATCTTTATCAAGCCAAAAAAGTGGCATCCCATAAAGCCGTGGATTGTGACTTTTAAGTCCATAAAATAGGTGGCATATTTGGAGGATTTTGTGGCTTAATCATCACAAAAGGGTGGGGCCCACAAATCTCAAAGATAAGAGATTAATATACATAAATGAAGAAGGAGATACATGAGCTTGAAGCTTACTGATGAAAAAGCTCCAAAGAAAAGATTATATTCTTCAATAGAACATGAGTCACATATCTATTTTTTTAAGAAAGAGTCACTCACATATCCACTCTTAAAGAAAGGTCTTTTACAGAATGTTAGGCAATGGATTTTCATGCAAGAATTCAAGACTTCAAGCAAGAAGTTTCTTAAGCCTCTTAGCAACGTGACTCTAAAAAAGTCCGGTATAATCTTTCTCAAGAAAATTATACGGATTTTCCCCTACTTCAATCTACCATTACGTATTGTCGCAAGACGTTTGTTAGAGGAATTATCAAGGAAATCGGTCTAGGTATGTTAAGGCTATCCCTTCTTTCTTTTTGGCAAGATCCAAACAATACAAATGAAACGAGCAAGATACACAACTTTCATAAATGACTCTATTCATAGAAATACTAGGAGTGTCTATATTCTTGATTCCCAATGTGAATTATTGTTATATCTTCTATTCATGGGTCTCAGAAAAATACATATTTGATAAAGTTTATCCGAAAGGCATACTAATTTTTATGGCATTCCGAGGAAATTTATTAACGTATTTCTTATGCATTTCATGCATTTATACATGTACATTGACCCATGACTAGACGACATTATATACACGTATATATGTGTTATATATGTATATGGGATATGGGAAAAAGGTTACAGCATTATATACGCACTACCACCTAATCAGCGGGTATGCGTTGATGATGTTGCCCACAGAGGCTTGATGATGTTATGAACACATGTACCAATACACGACATGACATTCATACACATATGCATGACACTATAAGTATTTCATGATTTACAAAGTTATCCAAACTTACAGGTTGAGTTATTTACTCTATATATCTTCCATGTCTTTTATGTACTTATTTATGTGCCTTACATACTCGGTACATTATTAGTACTGACATCCCTTTTGCTTGGGGTTACTATGTTTCATGCTCGCATGTCCTGATAGATAGGTCGAGAGCCTTCCAAGTAAGCTATCAGCTCAGCGGAAGATGTTGGTGCGCTCCATTTGCTTCGGAGTTGCTTGTTGGGTTAGTATGATTTAGACGTATAATGTTTGGTATGGCGGGATTCTATCCCGACCTTTATAAAAATTATGTATTCTTAGAGGCTTGTAGACAGATGTCATGTACGTAAAAGATTGTATGTCCTTGTCGGCCTATGTTCAGTATACAAGTGGTTATTTTGGTCTTATAGGCCGTATATCTTATGTATAAGTTGGTATCACATGTTGTATTCTACTTATCCCACGACAGCCTTCCGGCTCAGTTATCTATAAAAGTATGACATGAAAAGATACATTATGATGGTACTCGGTTGAGTAAGGTACCGGGTTCCCGTCGCGGCCCATCTATTTGGGTCGTGACAAAAGTGGTATCAGAGCAATTCTGTCCTATGGAGTCTACAAGTCGTGTCTAGTAGAGTCTTGTTTATGGGTGTGTCGTGCAACACACTTATGAGCAGGAGGCTACGGGGCATTTTGGAATGTCACTCTTTCTTTTTACTCTAGATCGTATGGTAGAGCTCAGTTATAATAACTCAATTTCCTAAACTCTATCTTACTTATAGTATGATGATACCTACATCTAGAAAGACGGTTGTTAAAAGATATAGCTGTGGAAGAGTTGAGTCAGAGGAACTCAATTTTTGCATCAGGCTTATAATGGATAAATATGAGGTATTCAACAAATCATGTGTATACTAAAATGGGTAAGCTTTTTGATAAGGATCCCTAAGGCAAGAATACCTATCCACTCTTATGGTAAAAAGGAATAAGGAGGGGAGACACAAGTTTTAGCAAGTAAAAGGAGCAAGGTGCGGAATGGTACAAGGCACCCAGTTAATTAAGATTATCAGTTATAGTTTCGACAGAAAAATATAAGCATTGTGAGTTACCCTCAACAGTAACGGAGGTATGTATAATTGGCCATTCATATCTCAGTTATACCCTACTGGGGACTAACAAGTGTAGATTAAGAAAAGGATGGGATATCAGGATCCGGCTAGGGTTAGAGTTACCCAAAATGGTGAATTGATTGTTTGCGATAGTTGACATTTTCGATGATATTGCAAATGTGCTAATAGATCTCGTCGTGAGACACTCAGATGGCACACTCTAAAATAGTACAGCTAGATATGAGTACTATAAAGATAGACAACCGAAGCCTTGATGGGATAAATATTACCTCAGTGTGGCTCACGTCCCTAGTAAGAGCGAGAACGTTAAGAAAACCGAAGAGCCATTGGATGGAGCAAAGGGGAGCTAAAAGTAAAATGATGTCTTGTTCGAGTTTTTAGAATAAAGTGATAGGCATAAATGTTAGCAGGAAATAAGAAAGGAGTTAATGAAACATTATGAGTAAGATATGATACATAGAGGACAACGGTAGATCAAAAGATCACAGTATTAAAGAATCTATAGTCAAGTGAAGGAAGAGACGAGAGGTGACAAGCCTTATGGAAACAAAAGAGTATATGCCATACAATCATGTCCTCATTTCGAGAAATAAGTTCGCAACTCTAACGTGATTACCAAAAGGAAAAGTTAGAGCCCAGAATAATAGAACTAGTATGGATTGGTGAACAAGATAAACTAAACATCATTAGGGGCTGAGTGGTTGATAATAGTTGCCATCATAAGAATTTTAGATTTTGTTCCGGCGATAATAGAATGGACAACAGAAGAAGATTCACGAGAAATTCAGAGAATGGTCATTCAGGAAGACGCTTCCCTAAAGCAAGCAATGTGAGCAAAGTTCAGCTTAAGGGACTATATATGCCATTTATACTAAGTGTCACCCTCGTGAGTAAGGATTTTCTTATCCTTGGTATAGAAGGATTATCGCAAGGTGAGTAAGGGTCATTGATGATGTGAAAGGACGCCAAAGATGAAGATGAAAAATATCTATAGGAAGGTCAGCATAGCTCCAAGTCTTAGAACTCCCCTAAAGAGGGGAATATGGAATGATAAAGGAAAAATGCGATAAAAATAAGAAAGGGATGAGATTGAACCTATCCAGATGTTACAAATATGCTATGATTCCAGAACATTATGCAAACATGATGTCAAGAGAAGGAAGTAAGGGTTCTTGCCTGGGATGTTATTGACAAATAAGGAGCTAGTGCGAAAGGCAAGTTAAGACAAAGAAAATAACCCAAGAAGGATTACACGAAACATTGATATGAGAATGGGCCTACGAATGATTAGTAGTTGATTAAGTAAGAGCCTAGTTATGGCTAGATAAGAGGATACAGATAAATTAGTAGATCATGCAAGATAAATAGAGTGAACCCTAACATGGGGAATCTAGCCTCGTAGTTATGATATTATAATACCTGAGATATATTCATATAGGAGTTGGGGAAGTAAAAAAAGTACCGTATGAGTGTTACGGAAATAAAGGAGAGTACCACTGGGAAGACAGTAAAAACATCAGTTCAGAAGCAACCCCACAAGAATAAGGGCGTAGAGGTAAGTGACTACGGATAAGTATAGGCATGGAAGGACATCAGAAGGTTCGTTGAGTATACAATGTAATAAGCTCACAACTTTACAAGATTCAGAAAGTCCTCCCTAAGTACTACAATGAAAGACTAGCTAAAGAAAATAAGGAAGATGGCTGCAACCTAAACTTAGTGACCTAAACAGGAAATAGTCTTATAACAACAGTCTCAAAACAACATTGTATGCACTCCCTATGAAAGTGGCACCTACCGTAGCTAATGAACAGAGAGTAAAATGAAAAGTGATATTCAAGATCATATGAGTGTATGGAATTTCAATATATGTGTGCATTAAGATAAGCTAAGTATGAACGCAACAAGGGGGCAGAAAGATCAGGAAAAGTAATAGCTTACGTTTAAAGAAACCTAAGATGGAAAGAAAGGAATTATTTGATCAATGATCTAGAGTTGGTTACATTATGAACGCACATAAGGGTTCAGATTATTATCAATGCAGCATATATGTTGACAATCATACAGTCGTAGAAGTTTCCAGTATAAGTTAAAAGGAAGAATTGAGCCCGTGTCATGAATAAAGGATTGAATTGCTAAAGGATTGTATCATGGATATTCCATAGCGCCATGAAAAGCTAAAAGTAATAACTAACATCATGAGCCGCAGATCGGAAGATAGCTTAAGACTACATAAAGGTTGATCAGAGGAAAGAGGAAACTAAAGAGTTATGTCAACTTAGTAAATCAAGAGTTTGATTATTGAACCCAGAAAATTATGTTGCAGAGTCACTCTTAATATCAAAGGTCCGGTTAAAAGAATACCAGCCTCATAAGAAGTTAGTATAAAGCTCTCAATGAATCATGTAAAAAAAATGCACGTATTATAATAGAAGTTAATGTTGTGGATGTGAATTATGCCTATATGTAAGGAAGGTCATGAAGTAGATAGAAAATGTGATGCGAGACTTTAAAGTAAGTAAGGTAAAGGTGAACAACGTACGAGATACTTAAATGCAGAAGGTTGTGAATAGTCAATATTTCGGATAGAAGGCTAGAAGCGCGGCGATTCAATATCCAGGAATGATAGAGGCATCGTCAGTGTCATACATTATAGCATATGGTTTCTAGGTATCGAGAGGTCTAGTTAAGAAAGTAAAACAAGAGTTAAAGATGATGTGATGTCTCACTTAATGTTCCAGAATAACACTAAGAAATCTATGGTGCAAGGAAGTTAAAGGAATGTTACGAGTAGTATAAATGGATATGTATGGGTCACAAGATAAAGTATGGTAGATCGACAAGATGGTAGGAAGACAGGAGTAAGGATAAGAAAGGGAAAGTGAGAAGGTGATGAGAATGGACAAGCCGTCGGGATTAAGCCCACGAATATGAGAGAGAGCTAATGGGTTCTATAAATTATATAAAACTCAGCATAGCTTGAATGAGCTCAAAGGAGCCTACGACTAGTAGCATTTAGAAGAAATATAATGCTGACAGATAAAAGATGATGTTTGGGCCTTTGATTGAATAATGATTTGAAAAAAAAAGGAGAAGGAGAAAAGATTTCGCGGACGACACAATATTAGAATACCCCCATAAGGTGAATCACATTGAGATACTATGAAATACGATTATAGAAATCACTTCAAATATTTCTCGATGCAACGTAAGCCCTAGTGGCAAGGCAATACGTAAGAAGTTTCAAGTTATCAGTGGTATATTGTAGATCAATATTGAGGCAAATCATAATGGATGGACAAAAGTCACAAAGTATGAGCTGAGATTAGGCCGTTATTCTTTAGATGAACAGTATAAGGAAGCATTAAAGGACTTACATTTATACATATGGGATAAGCAACAAGAGTAAGCTGGAATTTGGCAGCATACCTCAATAACGATATATCCAAGTAAGGGTTATGGTATAATATGTCCTACCTAGATGCAATAAAATCATGCGAGTGGATAATCGGGTCTATTAAACAAGATATAACAATAATCTTAAGTTCAAGAAAGTACCGAGCAAAGAACTTCAAGTATACCTATAGATGCCTAGAGGGACATCTTGTCAAGCTCTGCATATATTTACAAAATAAGGCCTAGAAATCTTGTTGTACAGGTTGCATGATAGAAGGTAGCAATAGTTACGAGACTGGGAGGATCCGACCATAAGTTGTGGTGTGAGAAAGAGGCCTAAATGGGGGAATGCCCTGGCCTTTGGTTTTATTCACAAAACAACTACCTAAATGGCAAGGAGAGTATTAAGATATTCACAAGAGCTATAAGTTATGAAAATGATAAGAGCATCAATCAACATTCGAGGATGAATGTTCCAAAGGGGGAATGATGTTATGCCCCGCAATATTACGTCAATATAGGATATGGAAAATGGTTACGGCATTGTATATGCACCACCACCTGATCAACTGGTATACTTTGATGATGTTGCCCACAGTGGCTGAAATGATATGATGGGATGTCCTCAGAGGCTTGATGATGTTATGAACACATGTACTTATGCACTACATGACATTCATACGCATATACATGACACTATAAGTATTTCATGATTTACAGAATTATCCAAACTTACATGTTGAGTTATTTACTCTATATATCATTCATGTCTTTTATGTACTTAGTTATGTGCCTTACATACTCGGTACATTATTCGTACTGACATCCCTTTTGCCTGGGGATGCTGCGTTTCATGCTCGCAGGTCCCGATAGATAGGTTGAGAGCCTTCCAAGTAAGCTATCAGCTCAGCGGAAGATGTTGGTGCGCTCCATTTGCTTCGGAGTTGCTTGTTAGGTTAGTTTGATTTAGACATATATAGTTTGGTATGGTGGAACTCTATCCCGACCTTTATAAAAATTATGTATTCTTAGGGGCTTGTAGATAGATGTCATGTACGCAAATGATTGTATGGCCTTGTCGACCTATGTCCAGTATATGTGTGGTTATTTTGGTTTTATAGGTCGTATGTCTTATGTATAAGTTTGTATAACATGTTATATTCTACTTATCCCACGGCAGCCTTCCGGCTCAGTTATCTATGAAAGTATGACATGAAAAGATACATTATGATGATACTCGGTTGAGTAAGGTACCGGGTACCCGTTGCGGCCCATCGGTTTGGGTCGTGACACACACACGCACACTATCTGTTAGCAAACATGAGTAGAAAATGCTGCAACTATATTTATCGTTATGTGATGTTAGAAAACCCGCCTATAGGAATTAATTGCCATTGATGTTTCTTTCAACTCTTATCGCCTACTAGAAATCATGCTTATAGGATTCCCAATTATTCTACTTGGCGTTACTTACCTAGAAGTTATGCATATAGGATTAAGATATGACGATAAAATAAGCTCTAAAGTGATGTGCGCTAGATATACTGCCTATATGAAATAATTGCTCGCTATAATTGGCTAATGCTAGACCATTCAAACAGTGCTTCATGTACGTCATATAAATAATTCTGGGACTTTTCCCAACAGATTTTGTTATACTCAACTGTGTAGATCAGCTAGGCATAACACATATAGGATTGGTAACTTAAAACTTGCAATAGTCAACTAGTAATATTGAATAATTTTGTCTATGAGCGATATCCTACATTTGAAACTACCCACATACTTTGACTAAAAAATCGTCTAGAAAGCATGTCTATAGGTTTAAGATTCTGGATTCTGCAGCCTCCTAATTAGCATATGTGTTTGCGTGCATTTGCTGTTTAAGTGTGGAGGTTAATGTGAGCCCTTAACTGCTTTTATGTGAAGTATTTACATGTTTTGCTTGTTGCCTAGTTTTACATTTTTAAACAACCTAAATAAAGTCTAGAACCATCCAAATAGAGGTCCAAATCCACCTGGACCATAGGTATAGGACGGGTAGTGCACACGTAGCGCACGACTAAGAATTGAATTAGAGAGCTCTTAGGTAAACAACTTTAACATAGTAATCGGGTAGCAGGAGATGATAGTCTGTGCCCGCTAAATAATATGAGTAACACCCTATCTCAAGGGAGTTATGAGATATAATTTATGTTGCACGGGGTGATCCTTTAGGCTAAAAATACATAGGACCCCCCCCCCCCTTTTGTTCTTTTCTATTAGAATCAAAATAATTGTACCTCTCTATTCAATATCTCTTTGTAATAAAATTCTTAGATTTTATACTCTCTTTGCTTACTTGATCACATAGACTAATACATATAATTAAAGTTCGGCCGAGACCCATAGTTGTGGACCTCGAGGAGTGCCTAACACCTTCTCTTTGAGGTAACTTAAGCCCTTACCCGATCTTTGATGGTGTTGACCAGTTAAGCCAGAGTCATTTGCAAATAGGTGCCCTAACGCACCTTAAAAATTGTTAGGTGGAGACTCTCCTCTTTTAATACCTCCTTAAAAGAGTTGTCACATGTAGAAACCCGATTTCGCGAGAAAAAAGGGTGCGACAGTCCAAACAATTCAAATATTACATGATAAAGTTTTAAGTCTACGCGGACATAAACATGCTCTAGCTACGTACGAACTCTCGTCACCTCGTGGGTATGTAGCACCCACAACTAGTAGCCCATAACAATTACATCACCTAGGGGGTAGTTTCCCCATCACAAGGTTAGACATAAGCCTTACCTCGCTCCGAAGTTCCATAACCGACTCCAATGCCTTTCTAACCCTCGATTCAAAGCCAACGATCCAAAACTAGTCAAATAACGTGAAAATCATTCACAATATACTCTAATGCGCATAATTTAACAATTTATAAAAAATTTCAACTCCGCTTAAAAAGTCGACAAAGTCAACTCTCGAGCCACGTTCCTGGATTCCAAAAACATTTGAAGATAAACTTTACCCATAACACTGCAAACTCAAATATATAATTTATCCTAAATTCCATGTCCAATTTTGTGGTAAAAATCCAAAAATACAATTTCAAAGTTTTTCTTCAAAATCACATAGTTACTATTAATTTCGATGTTTAAATCCGTATATAAACCATGTATTTAACTCACAATGTATAGAAATCTCTTATCTCAAGATTGATGATGAAAATGGCTCCTCCAAATTGCCCCAAAATTGCCCAAACAAGAGAGGAATGAGAGAAATGAGCAAGAATCCCATTTTTAAAACAATTCTGCCCTGGCCCGTCCTTCATCACGTTCGCGACCACCCATCTATAACACCAAAGTTCACTTCAAATCAAACTTAAGAAATTCTTAAACTTTCAAAAATGCCAACTTTCCATAATAAGCATCGAAATGCTCCCAGACCACCCGATACTCAACCCGAACATACGTCCAAGTCCGGAATCACAATACGAACCTATTGGAACCTTCAAATACCGATTCCGAGGTCTTTTACTCAAAAAATCAAACATTAGTCAACTCTTCCAACTTAAAGCTTTCGAATTGAGAATGTTTCATCCGAATCAACTTTGAACTTCCCAAAATTCAGTTCCTACTACCATAGCTAACAAGCCTTAGAACCAAATTCCAACATCCAGAATTGTGAATTAGACCTGATTCTAACATACGAACACAGCATCAATCCCTACACACTGCAGCAAAACATGATCATGCACCTATGCTGAAATTACACCATGCACCACATAAGTTGTTTACCCACAATAACATACTCCGACCACGATAACTGTAATTTCACGAATTTAAAGCCCGCAATGTTGTTCCAACTCATAACACAAATAAGCTATGTTCGAACTATTGCAATACTGCCACGACGAAAGAGATGCGTAGAAACTCATCACCACTTGCCAAATCAATAAGTCATGGGACCTCTCCACCTGATAAGAGACATTACCTTATTCTGAACTGAATAACAATATTTTCTCTTTAATATACCTTGCATAAATCTGATCGCGCTGATCTCAGGATCAATAACCTCGTCTCACCCAGTACAAGTTGCTCGGGCAATCTGCTACCACAGACACCGTCTAAAATCTCATATAGTTCCACCAAAGCGCCAACAAGCTACAACTCGAATATGACTCATAGGGAAGAACGAACTCTAGCAAAGAACCATCCAACCTACTTAACAAATAAAACGGCCAAATCGATGTTATGGATCTATCTCAGAGATGAGAAACAAGGCACATAAAATAAGTATAGGGAACCATACTTAGCACCTCACTGTTGCGGCAACCCGATCCAACTATGACACTATTGCGGCGTGCAACACGATCCACACAACATACTTGTGTTGGCGTGCCACCTGATCTAAACAATATACCGGTAGTAGCATGCCACCCAATCCACACAACAATCAATAAGGAAACAACCATCACGCCGTAATGTTTATACTTACGAAATGCCCGAATATAGACCACAAGCAAGCCAAGTGCATGATAAAACCATGGGGAGATGGATAGTGCCACACACTACAAAAACCCAAGCACGACTAAGGACATTTGAATCAAATACCTCCCAAATCAATCAAATTATGGTGGTTACCAAGCCCGTACATACAACCACAAACCACCTGTATTACCTAGCACGTCGAAGGAACTTATCATTGCCACAATCATGTTGATTCAAGCCATTGCCAACCGACCCATATTCTCCAAATTTACTCTATACTTGCCTTACAAATAAGAATAGATCCATTCAAAAACATAACGAACTCAATCAGCACTCATCCCGAGTGACCCGAGTCACGACACCACATCGTCTCAATACCCATGAACCATCTCATACCCTCCTCAAGCACACAATAGCATCTCCAACTGGTACACCTATTCTGCAAGACCTTCTGTGAATCCGAAGCTATTCCTCCCATTCCTCCAATGCCACCTCAGCGACTGATAATAACAAAGAAAATTCCCCAAGTATTCTTCACACTCTACTGAAAAATCCTAATTTTTCAGCCACACAACAAACCCAAAATCCTTAGACCCTGCGCTCACATCCTTGAACCCATTAGAATCACTATTGAGAGTCAACCACTCTGACCTGGTCCCGAATATAATTAAACTCCAATACTCTATTAGCATATGAACACTTCCAAAGAAGCAACCAGATGAATTCTTTTCCTTTTACATCACATACACAAGGAGCATAAACTTTGAGTCTTACCAAAACCTGCACATGAACCGATAAGGCGAAATATAACACACATTCATCAAGTCATTTGCTCAAATTACCCTTGATGTTTTCTTTTCTTAGTCATAATTAATCTACCAATGTATCGATAATCAGGAACCACACAAGCATACAACCACCCAATCCAATCGTAGATGGTGGGCACCCATACTTAGCTTTAAGCCACCACCACCACATAAATGTAGAACCGACAAAGATTCCTCCTTCTCAATTACCATAATCTCGCACCGTCAACCCGCCAGATTTCTCGTAGTCTCTTGTTGAACTTTTCATGAACATTCCAAATTATCGCCCACAATCACATATTCGAACTTCTGTGGGATATTAAGTAGAACTCTTCATAGAAACTTCATCAAAATTACGCAAATGCTAACCTGATCACAGGAGATAACCAACATGTGGAATTTCATACCGAGATCTTCCAACGATGCTGCACTGGGTACAACCACCACGAAATTAGTAAATCCTTTTAAGCCCGTGCTCATCCACTAGCTGTACGAGTCTGTTCATTCCCCATTGGCATCAACTGAAAGTCCGACAATACATCCCAAACTCAAAGTCACGTTGCATCCAAAAATGAAATCAAGTTTTCACACCCCTCTTCATTTCCATCAAACTCCTCTCTTCCATATTCAATCATCCTCTGTACAGTAGCCACCATCTCAAACAAAATTCGTAGACCTAGTCACTGTCCACCATGATTCCCAAATCGCTCTAAACTTTTCTAAAGGAATGTGGCTATCGTACCACAGAATTCATATGCTACTCTGCCACTCCCACTTCGGTTAAACCATCTTCTTTAAGCAACTTCTCAACCTCTACTTTTCATACTTGTCATGCTAGCAATTCAATTACCACCGAGACACCTCCCACCATGTCTTTCCTCATCCTTCGCTGCCCAAATACTGCCTCAAATCAAAATCCATCTCTGTAGAACCTGAACTAATAAACTTCTGCTAACTCTACATCTCCTCAAAGATCATCTTTCTTAAGCCATCAACATTAGAAACGTCAATTCGATTCTAAACCGCTACGTACTGCCATCTATGACAACTGCTTCTAAGGCACCATTTCACAACACCCTACTGCGAAGGCAAATTAAAGAAGATCAAACACTGATGAACTTTACTGCGTTCAAACAAGGACGACGATACCACATCACAAATGAGAATTCCACCATGCTCAAAAATATCAAGTCTCATTACTCCATCAACCAAAGCCTTAACATTCGTATTACGGTTGCCTTTCCTCCGCTGGAATTAAATGTCGAACCTCTAAATCATGAACTGAGAAGTCCTTATTTTGATCCATTCACTGTCGCGACCAATAAATGAGCAATCTACCATTCACAACAACACAACATTATAACAACGCACGAACATCATAACAATCTGTGCACAGCCTCAAAACCATAGGCAATACAGATACAAGGCTAAAACGATAGAACCCCCTTCCACAAGACGACAATAATAAATTTCTCGAATACACAGGGAGACACATACTACACCACATATGCATTACCACTACAACTCTTTGATGCCCAATTAATAACAAGCGCTCTACGTCGCATAAGATTGAGTAGGAAGGAAATGAAGGCATAAGCTTTAATAGAATCAAATTGCACGATGAGGAATCAAGAAGGAAAATGCTCTTAACAGCCTCTCGAAGATAAGTGTAGATATCTCCGTACCGATCCGCGAGACTCTACTAGACTCGCTCATGACTCATGATACACAAGTGAACCTAGAGCTCTGATATTAAGCTGTCACGATCCAATTTTCCACTGTAGGTCGTGATGTCGCCCAATGTCGTTGTTAGGCAAGCTAACATTGAACTATCAATTTAATTATTTATTTTCTCATTTTTGTAATCGTGAATTTTGTTAGGCATAGACATAAATGCATTTAGAAATCATAAACAACTACTAGAGTATCACAAACACGGTGCCACAAATGCATGAGCATTTACTAAGGAGTACAATAATAATACAGCATCTGTCAGAAAGGTAAATAAGACAGGATAAAGTAAATAGTGTAATGGAAACTCTGTGGGATGCGATATATAGCCTGAAATGCAGCTCACCAAGAAGTCTCATCAGCGGCTACGCCTACGCGCCAAGATGACCACCAAATGAACCTGTTCGATCCCGCACATTTAGAGCAGATGTGCAGAATGAGTATGCAAATCAACGCATACCCAGTAAGTATCTAGCCTAACCTCGGAGAAGTAGTGACGAGCAGTCGACATCAACACTTGCTAGAGGTCCAATAAAGCAATATGATAAATCATAAGAAGATATGAAACACAACAGCAATAATAGGATAAAATGGTAACCAACATATTCTTTCAAAGTTTCTTTTAACGATATAAACTTTTCAATCTTGTATCCTATCTCACCTGCTCGGAAAATATCAAGTGCCAATATCAAATGAATAGGAATGCCATATAAAATGCCAGGCATCAGTGGAAGGATAATCTCGTAAATATTTGGATTGCTAGCGATATAACGCACAATTTTGCCGAGCTCATACAGCCCGATCCAGAATAATTTGTACACTACCGAGGTTCAATCGGCATGAACCATAGATGCATCTATTATATTGTTGAGGCATTCATCCCACTCCACAAGAAAGGAAGAAACTTATCGAATTACGTGTCATGTGGTTACAACATACATACAAGTGCATAATAGTGATTATCCCTTTTACGTTTATCAAATATCTTGGTAACAACTCAAGGTGATAAAGCTCTGCCTAGTATGTATATATTTCTAGATTAATTTCAATTAAAATTTCAATTAATTAAACTAGCAAAATGAGTCCAAGCAATTCAACTATTAAATGATAAAGTCCTAAGTCTACCCGGACATAAATATTAGCTACGTACGTACGGACTCTCGTCACTTCGTGCGTACGTAGCACCCACAACTAGTAGCACATAACAATTACATCATCTAGGGTGTAGATTCCCCCTCGCAAGGTTAGACATGAGACTTACCTCGCTCTGAAGTTCTATAACCGGCTCCAACTCCTCTCAACCACCTCGACTCAAAGAAACGATCTGAAACTAGTCAAATAACATGCAAATCAATCACAATATACTTCAATGCGCATATTTTAACAATTTATAAAAATTCCCAACTCCGCTCGAAAAGTTGACAAAGTCAATCCTCAGGCCCACGTGCCCGGATTCCGAAATATTTTGAAGGTAAACTTTATCCATAATGCCACGAATTCAAATATATAATTTATCCTAAATTCCATGTCCAAATTCATAGTCAAAATCCAAAAATACGATTTTTAGGTTTTTCTTCAAAATCATATAATTTCTACTAATTTCCATGTTTATATCCGTATATAAACAAGGTATTTAACTCACAATGTATAGAAATCTCTTACCACAAGATTGATGATGAAAATGGCTCCTCCAAATCGCCCCAAATTTTGCCCAAGCAAGAGAGGAATGAGAGAAATCAGCTAAAATCATGTTTTTAAAACAATTTTGCCCAGGCCCATCCTTCATCACGTTCGTAACCACCCGTCTGCATTCGCAATGCTCAGCCGCCCCTTCCTTTCATGTTCTTGCTTCGCCCCTCGCATTCGCGTAGGTTGTCACAACCCTTCTCCGTGTTCGCGACCTCTGTGGCGTTCGAGATGAGAAAAATCCAGAAGCCCAAAATTCCTTCTTCGCAAACGCGTGAGACCCTTCACGTTTGCGAAGAACAAAATTAGACACCAGCACCAACAGTTGGAAAAACAAGGAAAAATTGTCCGAAACCACTCCGAATCACACCCGAGGCCCTTAGGAGCCCATCCAATCACACTAACCAGTCCCAAAATATAACACAAACCCGCTCGAGGCCTCAAATCACACCAAACATCATGAAAACTAGGAATCGACGTTCGAAACCTTTTTTATGCTTTGAAACATTCAAACTTCGACGAACGCATCAAAATTACACTTAAACATTCCGGAATGACACCAAACTTTACGAACAAGTCATAAATCACAATACGAACCTACTCCAAGGCTCAGAACCTCAAATGAACATCGATAATACCAAATTCCACTTTAAATCAAACTTAAGAAATCCTTAAACTTTCAAAAATGCCAACTTTTCATAATAAGCACCGAAATGCTCCTGGACCACCTGATACTCAACCCGAACATACGCCCTGGTCCAAAATTATCATACGAACCTATTGGAATATTCAAATCCCTATTCCGAGGTGTTTACTCAAAAGTCAAACTTTAGTCAACTCTTCCAACTTAAAGCTTTTGAATTGAGAATTTTCCATCTAAATCAACTTCGAGCTTCCCAAAATTCAATTCCGACTATGCTTACAAGTTATAATACATGAAGTGAAACTACCCAAGTCCTCAAACCTCCGAACAACGCGCTAGAGCTCTAAACAATTGGTCGGGTCATTACATTTCTTTTACGGCCTCTATTAGGCACTATTTTGATGTATTTCTCACTTTCAACTGTCACTGACAGCCCATGTTTCATATCATCGGCAAACTTAATGTATATCTGCAGCTTTGAGTAATTTGATTGCAAAGCCACAAGATGAATATATATTGGTAACCAAGTAAACTGTGTAATATTACTTTCTTTCTATGATAAAAAATAAAAAAGTGTGATAAATAACACCCCAAAAGTACTTGACTTGCTTTTCTTTCCTTATTTTCAATTAGTGACCAGCTGCGGTCTTCACTTAATAAATTTATTCTCTCGCCTCTTCTTTCTGCACCAGCGAGAAACAGAAGAAGATAAGCAGAAACAAGAGAGTCAATAAAATACACGACTAAGGTGCTAAAATAATAACACAAAACATTGCACACATAAGATCCAGATATGCTATATTCTATGAATATACTTGACAGTTTGTCTATCATATTAATCAACACTATGGATTCTCATCTGCTTTTTGAGCTTCATATCTCTAGAATTATTATTATATAAACAAAATTCAATAAAAACTGAGCTTACCAACGATGTCCAGTGCTCGAGGTCCTAATGGAAAAGGCATAACTGCAAAGTCTAATAAAAATCAATATTCAAAATGAGTCATAGGAGCACATGAATCCACAAAATATAGATAAATCAACAGAATAACTCTAGTTTAGTGTATTTTCAACCAACTGACAGAAACAGGATAGAAATCAGAAACTATCCCCTCAACTTTATTCCAAAATAACCCCAAAAAAGAAAAAGATCCTAACTTCTCACGTGTCGTAACATTAAACAAATGTTGTAAAGTTAAGTTAGAAGACCATTCTCTGTTGTTTTGATGCCTAAGCATTGCTTTACTGTACATCGGTGATATCATACTACAAAGTAGGTTGAGCCAAGGACTAATATGATGTTAGAGACTTGATCTGAGAACTCAAAAACACCCAAACAGACATTGTTAACATTATAAGAAAAACTAAGGCTCAGATTTTACTATATTTGAATAACAGACTGAAATCTTGAAATTTTCAAGGAAATTAAAAAAGAGAGAAAGAAATTCACTTACATGCAAACACATACATCAAACCATAGAAATTGTGTCAAATTCCCTCCATATGGTCTTAGAGGAAAAATAAAAATCAAGTAAGAAGCAAATGCAAACATATTCAAATAGGGAAGGCAAAGAAAAAATGACGAGAGAAAGCTGGGTAAATACATAAATTTAGACCCATACGAAGAAAATGAAATGGGAAGTCCGAATCTAAAAATGAAAAAAATATGAAAAGAAAATTACACACAGAAAATGTCACGACCCGCTAGGTAAGTCAGTTAACAATAAACCAATTCAAATGAGATTCATTAGGAGAAGAAATGATAATACAACTGAACTTTTATACAAAGAATTCCCAAGGACTGGTACCACAAATCATGAGTTTCTAAGATTTAGAGTTTACAAAGCTAGTATGAAATAAATACATCATTTGTTTGAATATATATGAACATAATAAGAAATTCTAAAGCTACCGACAATAAGAGGCAGCTATAAACGAAATGTAGGTACGTCTTTAATTCCAGCTCCCATCATACACAGCAACATCAGTATCTAATATCTGCATGCAAGGTGTATAAGTGTAGTATGAGTATAACCGATCTCATGTACTCAATAACTAACAAACTTAACCTTAGGTTGAAAGCAGTGATGAGCTTGGACAAAGTCAGAGTCCAACACCAATAGCCAAGAACAATTCGTAAAAATATAATAAAAAATAATAAAAGCAATGACTCAAAAATATGTTACTCAGCTGGTTCACATTTATAAAAAAATAGTTATGCTTCTCAGGCATTACAGTAAACCCAAATCTTTCACCGAAAACATCAAAGTATGAGTAAGTCAGAAAAATATATGATTTTTCTCAAAACCTTGCAACAATAAATAAGATGTTTCAATATCAGATAGCATGAGGAAAGTAACTTTCTATGCCTACATGTCAATGTGCACGTGAAATTATGAATATCACCAAGATCAGGTAGCATGAAGAAATACATCTCATGCTTGCATGTCAAGTATGCATGTCAAAGGCATTGCATCACAGCGATAAATTCATGTACTCACACTCTCAGAGTACTCAATCTCACTGTAGCACACTCCTACTCATCACGCTCAATCACTCAACACATTCAATCACTCATCACTGTACAGGGAAAATCCATCCCAAACGCTAATGATCCTGTTGTGGTGCGCAACCCGATTCCATTACGAATCAATAGCAACCACGCTTACTGTGGGTGTGCATACTCCGGAAAGGCAGATCCAGCTCATGCACTATAATAAGACAATCATGGCATGAATCAATAAGGCCAGCTAGGGCGTGCAGCCCGATCCCATAAATATCACTTACAAACAGGCCCTCAACCGCACTCAGTCATCAATCTCTCGAGTCTCTCGGGCTCACAATGTCACAAAAATCAGCCCAAAAATGATGAAATGGTGTATCAATAATAGCAACAGAGACTCAGATATGACATGCAAATGAATGAGTAAGACTAAGTATGTAACTGCTATTTAAGTTGACCTCAATGGGTCCTAAAAGAATAAGCATATAGCCTAAACATGGTTTCTAACATGGATCATAGCTCAATTACTCTAACACATAGAAATCTCATGGATAAAAACAATATTAGGTGACTACACAGTACCATAGAAATAACCGAGTCATAATTCACACGGTGCACTCCCACACGCCCATCATATAGCATGTGCGTCAACTCAACACCAAACACATATCACGTATATTCATGGGTTCAATACCCTCCGCACCAAGTTTAAAAGTGTTACTTACTGGGAACAAGTCAAATCCAATATCAATCAAACCAAACGATTCTCCAAAAATACCATCACGCGTGTACTGACCTCCGAATGGCTTGAAACTATCCAAAAGAAACTCAAGAACATCAAATAATGCCAAAGAAAACAAACCCAATCGATAAAGGTCGAATCTTTAATCAAAAGCCCAAAGTTAACCAAAAGGTCAAACATTGGTACACACATCAGAACCCGACAAAACTCAAAAAATCCGATAACACATTCAATTATGAGTCCAATCATACTAGTTTCACTCAAATCCGACTCCGAATCGATGATCAAAACTTAATAATTCACTCTATGAAACTTTAGACAAAAACCCCCAATTTTCTCTTTAAAATTCACAATCCAATTACCAAAAACGAAGATAGATTCACGAAATATAACCAAAAACGAGTAGAGAACACTTACCCCAATCCATAAGGTAAAAATCATCTCAAAAATCATCTCAATCCGAGCTTTATAGCTCAAAATAGGCAAAAATAGCTGAAACCCCCGAAATTAGAGTACTTATATGTCACGACCCCAGTTCTTTCTCCGTGAACTGTCGCGACGACATCTAGTCTCTATAAGTAGGTAAGCCTAATAAATGTGGAACATAACGAATTTTGCGGAAGAAATAATCAAAAACCAAAATAACTAAATGGAAACAATAGTTATAATGCCGCTCGGCATATACAACACAACATCCTCAATACCAAGTACACTATCCCAAAACCCGGAAACTCACGGAAACACAAGCCTTTGGAATATCTAACAGTCTAACTCCAGAATATCTAACAAGAAAGAAAAAAATACAGAAGGGCAATGTTTAACAGCTAGAATAGAAAGGGACTCCTTGGTCTGCGGACACGGCAGATGTACCTCGAAGTCTCTAGAGCAGTCGCCTCCTTCAAGGATGGTAGGCCTGAGTAGCGGTACTTGGATCTGCACATGAAAAACATACGCAGAAAGGGCATGAGTACACTACAGCAGTACTCAGTAAGTGCCAAGCCTAACCTCAGTTGGGTAGTGACGAGGAAGGTCAGGGCCCTACTGAGATTAAACAAAAATATAGAATTCAACAGTATAGAACAGAACAATATAAATAAGTACAGCAGTAAAATAATACGGGATGTACAGGATAGCAACAACTATACAAAAGCAAGGTAAACATGGAAAGGAAATACATCTCAGCACCAATAATAACAATCAGGGATCTCCCAGGATACCGTCTTGTAGTCCCATATGTACATATCCAATGGATATCCCAGGATCCCATCCTGTATTCCAACTCATAGTGCGCGGGGATCTACCGAAATTCCATTCCGTAGTCCCAAATGTAAATACCCAGTACTGGGGGGAATCTACTGGGTGCATTCTCGTAGTTCCATATAACTATGCAGGGGGACCTATCGAAATCCCACATCCGTAGTCCCAAAATAAAAAGACAAGAGGGGGCTACCGAAATCCCACATCCGTAGTCCCAAAATAAAAAGACAAGGGTGAGGTACCGGAATCCCACATTCGTAGTCCCAAAATAAATACACAGCAGCAACAGGAAGATATACATAAATGGCAAAATTTCATATTAAGGCAACAAGTGATTCTAGCCTAGCATGCTGCATAGAATTCAGGTAAGGCAGGTATTGCAAATAAGGCAATTAAGTCACTTAGACATGCTTTCCTAAGCTAACAATAGGCTTAATAGTGCAAGTAATAGGAACAAGAAAAGAAATATACTAGTAAATACTTAAAGAAAACCAGATTTCCAACAATTAGCACAAGTACACACTCGTCACCTCACATACAAGGCATTTCAATTACCAAATATATCAATCCTAAGGGGAAGGTCCCCCACACAAGGTTAGACAAGCCACTTACCTCAAACCGGCTCAATAATCAATCTGAAACCATGCTCTTACCACGAGTACTCGACTCCAAATGACCCAAATCTATTCAATTCAATTTCATAATCTGAATAACAGTTCAAGTAACTGATTCTACAATTAAATTCTAAGCTAGTACGCGAAATTAAGTAAAATGACCAAAACACCCTTCGGGCCCACGTCTCAGAATCGGGTAAAATTTACATTTTCAGAATCCCCATACCCTCACGAGTCTAACCATACCAAAATTATCCAATTCCGATACCATTTGGTCCTCCAAATCATCATTTTACATTTTTGAAAGATTTTACAATTTTCTTCCCAAATTCCATCCCAAATCACGAATTAAATGATGAATTCAATGATAGATTCATGTACTCTAGCCAAATCCGAGTTAGTATCACTTACCCCGATGAATTTCTTGAAAACCCTTCAAAATATTGCCAAAATTCGAGCTCTCTAGGTCAAAATATGAAATAAAATCCTAAACCTCATATTTATAGTGTACCTCCCGGATTTCCACCACTGCTGACCGCACAAAAATCACCGCTGACCTCACAAAAATCAGTGTTGTTCGCGGTGGATTTAACTGAAGTGACAGACTTTATTATTTTGGCCATAACTTTCTCTACAGATGTCCAAATTGTGATTTCTTTACCTTTCTGGAAACTAGACACGAAGGGCTATAACTATTGTTTTTTAATTATCTCAAAATTCCTTGTAGATCAAAAGATATAAGCTTCCAAAATCAGACCAGTGAAACTTTCCTCACCACGGACCGCACTGGATTTTGTGCGGCCGCAAAGCCCCCACCGCGGAAGCACAAAATCTTTTGCAGACCGCACTAGTGGGTTCAGAGGTCTGCAACTCCTCTAGACCTGCAACAACTATGATTTTAGGCCTAAAACATCCCAGAACCTACCCGAAACTCACCCGAGCCCCCGGGACTTCAAACAAAATGTACCAACACATCCTATGACATTATTCAAACTTGTTCAAAACTTCGGAACGCTCACAACAACATCAAATCACCAATTTAATATAGGATTCAAGCCTAAGAACTCCAAGAACTCTTAAATTATGCTTTTGATCAAAAGTCGATCAAATCTCGTCTAAATGACCTGAAATTTTGCAAGCACGTCACATTCATCTCCATGGAGCTACTCCAACTTTCGGAATTCCATTCCGAACCTTAGATTAAAATCTCACTATCGGACCGAAAACTTCAAAAATTCGACTTTCGGCATTTGAAGCCTAAATTAGTTACGGACCTTCAAAACACAATCTGATCACGCCCCTAAGCACGAAATCACCCAACGGAGCTAACAAAACCATCAGATTTCCATTCCGAGGTCGTCTTCATACTATTCTGACTACGGTCAACCTTCTAACACTTAAGCTCTCATTTAGGATCTAAATGTCCCAAAACTCTCCGAAACTCAAAACCAAACATCCCGACAAATCAAAATAGCATAAATAAACTCGGGGAAAGCAGTTAATAGGGGATCAGGGAGTTAATTCTTAAGATGACCGGCCTGGTCGTCACATCCTCCTACACTTAAACATTCGTTCGTCCTCGAACGAGTATAAATACATACCTGAAGTAGTGAAAAGATGAGGGTAACAGCTGCATATATCTTGTTCGGTCTCCCAGGTCGCTTCCTCGGCTAACTGGCCCCGCCACTGAACCTTTACTGATGCAATGTTCTTTGACCTCAGCTTTCTAACCTGCCTGTCCAATATTGGCACTGGCCCCTCAACATAAGATAGATCCTTGTCCAACTTGACTGAACTGAAATCCAACACGTGCGACGGATCACCGCGATACCTCCAGAGCATCGAAACATGGAATACCGGATGAACTCCGGCCAAGTTGGGAGGTAAGGCAAGCTCGTAAGCAACCTCCCCAACACGCTTCAATATCTCAAAAGGGCCAATAAAACTCAGACATAACTTCACTTTCTTCCCAAATCTCATAACGCCCTTCATAGGAAAAATTCGAAGCAGAACCCGCTCTCCAACCATATAGGAAACATCACGAACATTCCGATCCGTGTAACTCTTCTGTCTGGGCTAGGCTGTATGAAGCTTATCCTCAATCACCTTAAGCTTCTCCAAAGCATCCTGAACCAAGTCTATGCCCAATAATCTGGCCTCAATCGGCTAAAACCAACCCACCAGGGATCTACACCGTCTCCCATATAAAGCCTCATACGGTGCCATCTGAATGCTGGACTGATAGCTGTTGTTGCAAGCAAACTCCGCCAATGGCAAGAACTGATCCCAAGACCCTCCAAACTCAATCACACATGCACGGAGAATATCCTCAAGAATCTGAATAGTACGCTCGGACTGTCCGTCTATCTGAGGATAAAATGTTGTACTCAACTCCACCCAATTACCTAACTCGTGCTAAACGGCCCTCCAAAACCGTGATGTGAACTGAGTACCTCTATCTGAAATGATGGACACTAGAATACCATGCAGACGAACAATTTCCTAGATATAAATCTCCGCCAACCGCTCCGAGGAATAAGTAATACACATAGGAATGAAATTAGCGGACTTGGTCAGCCGATCTACAATCACCCAAATAGCATCGAACTTTCTCAAAGTCCGTGGGAGCGTAACTACAAAGTCTATGGTGATCTGCTCCCACTTCCACTTCGGAATCTCTATCTGCTGAAGTAACTGACCCGGTCTCTGGTGCTCATACTTCACCTGCTGACAGTTGAGACACCAAGCTACGAATCCAACTATATATTTCTTCATCTGCCTACACCAATAGTGCTGCCTCAAATCCTGATACATCTTGGGTCACGACCCTAGTTCGCCCTCCGTGAACTGTTGTGATGGCACCTAGTCTCTACGACTAGGTAAGCCTAACAAATGAGGAACATAACGAATCTTGCAGAAGAAATAATCAAAAACCAAAATAACTAAATGGAAACAATAGTTATAATGTCGCTCGGCATATACAACATAACATCTTCACAAACCAAGTACACTATCTCAAAACCCAGAAACTCACGGAATCACAAGCATTTGGAATATCTAACAGTCTAACTCCAGAATACCTAACAAGAAATAAAAAAAATACAGAAGGGCAATGTTTAATAGAAAGGGACTCCTCGGTCTGCGGACGTGGCAGATGTACCTCGAAGTCTCTAGAGCAGTCGCCTCCCTCAAGGATGGTAGGCCTGAGTAGAGGTACCTATATCTGCATATGAAAAACATGCGCAGAAGGGGCATGTGTACACCACAGCGGTACTCAGTAAGTGCCAAACCTAACCTCGGTTGGGTAGTGACGAGGAAGGTCAGGGCCCTACTGAGATTAAACAAAAATATAGAGTTCAACAGTATAGAACAGAACAGTATAAATAAGTACAACAGTAAAATAATATGGGATGTACAGGACAACAACAACTATACAGAAGCAAGGTAAACACGAAAAGGAAATACAACTCAGCACAAATAATAACAATCGAGGATCTCCCAGGATACCGTCATGTAGTCCCATATGTACATATCCAATGGATCTCCCGGGATCTCGTCCCGTAGTCCAACTCATAGTGCGTGGGGATCTACCGGAATCTCGTTCTGTAGTCCAAACTATAAATACCCTGTACTGGGAGAATCTACCGGGTGCATTCCCGTAGTTTCATATAACTGTGAAGGGGGATCTACCAGAATCTCACATCCGTAGTCCCAAAATAAACAAACAAGGGGGAGCTACCGGAATCCCACATCCGTAGTCCCAAAATAAATACACAGCAGCAACAGGAAGATATACAGAAATGGCAAAATTTCATATTAAGGCAACAAGTGATTCGAGTCTAGCATGCTGCACAGAATTCAGGTAAGGCAGGTTGAGCAAATAAGGCAATTAAGTCACTTAGACATGCTTTCCTAAGCTAACAATAGGCTTAATAGTGCAAGTAATAGGAACAGGAAAATAAACATACTAGTAAATACTTAAAGAAAATCGGATTTCCAACAATTAGCACAAGTATACACTCATCACCTCACGTACAAGGGCATTTCAATTACCAAATACACCAATCCTAAGGGGAAGGTCCCCCACACAAGGTTAGACAAGCCACTTACCTCAAACCGGGTCAATAATCAATCCGAAGCCATGCTCTTGTCACAAGTACTCGACTCCAAATGGCCCAAATCTATTCAATTCAATTTTATAATATCAATAACACTTCAAGTAACTGATTCTACAATTAAATTCTAAGCGAATAGGCGAAATTAGGTAAAATGACCAAAATGCCCCTCAGGCCCACGTCTCAGAATCAGGTAAAATATACATTTTCAGAATCCTCATACCCTCACAAGTGTAACCACACCAAAATTATCCAATTCCGAGACCATTTTTTTCTCCAAATCATCATTTTATATTTTTGAAAGATTTCATAATTTTCTTCCCAAATTTCATCCCAAATCACGAATTAAATGATGAATTCAATGATAGATTCATGTACTCTAGCCAAATCTGAGTTAGAATCACTTACCCCGATGAATTTCTTGAAAAACCTTTGAAAAATAGCCAAAATCCGAGCTCTCTAGGTTTAAATATGAATAAAACCCTAAACCTTGTATTTATAGTGCACCTCCCGGATTTCCACCACTGCTAGCCGCACAAAAACCACTGTTGACCGCGGTGGAGCACCGCTGACCGCACAAAAACCAGTGATGTCCGCGGACCTTAGCTAAAGATGGAGAGTTCGGGTCCGCTTCCCCTTACTAATGGAAATGATGAACGGATAGACTCCGTAGCCCTGGGATCAATAAGGGGGAACAAAGAGATTGAGTAGTTGGTGGGACCGATGAAATAGGAAAGATGGCTGACACCGAAACGAGGGAACTATTTGGTGCCCTTTCGCCTTCTATAGCAATTCCTTGCATTTGACCTGAAGAAATATGGGATTGATTGACTGAATGAGATGGTATCCACTTCACCAGTTGGTGTTCTTTGGCGAAGGGAAACTACGAATCGGATCAGAAGTAGCTCATTAGCTACTAGGTTTAGAGGGCTAAAGAGAAGGTGTGTTTCTGGAAACTAGACACGAAGGGATACTACTTTTGTTTTTGAATCTTCTCAAAATTCCGTGTAGATAAAAAGATATAAGATTTCAAAGTCAGACCAGTGAAACTTTCCTCACCGCAGACCGCACTGGATTTTGTACAGCCGCAAATCCCCCACCACGGCAACACAAAATCTTGTGCGGACTGCACTGGTGGGTTCAGAGGTCTGCAACTCCTGTGGACCTGCAACAACTATGATTTTAGGCCTAAAACACCCCGGAACCTACCCAGAACTCACCCGAGTCCCCGGGACTTCAAACCAAATGTAGCAACACATCCCATGACATCATTCAAACTTGTTCAAAACTTCGGAACGCTCACATCAACATCAAATCACCAATTTAACATAGGATTCAAGCCTAAGAACTCCAAGAACTATTAAATTATGCTTTCGATCAAAAAGTCTATCAAATCTCGTCCGAATGACCTGAAAATTTGCAAGCACGTCACATTCAACTCTAAGGAGCTACTCCAACTTTCGGAATTCCATTCCGACCCTTAGATCAAAATCTCACTATCGGGCCGGAAACTTCAAAAATTCGACTTTCGGCATTTGAAGCCTAAATTAGCTACGGACCTCCAAAACACAATCCGATCACGCCCCTAATCCCGAAATCACCCAATGGAGCTAATGGAACCATCGGATTTCCATTCCGAGGCCGTCTTTACATTGTTCCGACTACGGTCAACTTTCCAACACTTAAGCTCTCATTTAAGGACTAAGTGTCCCAAAACTCTCCGAAACTCAAAACCGAACATCCCGAAAAATTAATATAGCAGAAATAAACTCGGGAAAGCAGTTAATAGGGGATCGGGGCATTAATTCTTAAGACGACCGGCCGGATCGTCACATTATAATCATTGGGCAAATCAATGAATCGAGATCGTAGAACAACCTTCAGAATCATGAAGAACAACCTACACTGCCTCCACAAATACGCTACGTGATCACGAACTAAATCATGTGAATGCAAAGCACACAGGTGCCCACACTTCGCAAATGCATCCCCTCATACGTGAACGCGATGAAGAAGCTTCCAACTCCCAGCTCTCAGCTCAGCTCTATGCGAATGCGATATCTCTTATGCGAATGCGATGCCCAATCTCCAGCAACCTATGCGAACCCAGATAATTACTCGCGAAGAGGAAATACTCACCTCCGGATTTTTCCTCTACCCGATAGCATAAATTCGCAATCGCGATGAACACTTGGTGAACTAGACATCAATAGGAACCAACAATGCAATTATAACGAAAAATGGTCCGAAATCGATTCGAATTACGCCCCATCCCCTCGGGACCACGTTCGAACATTCCAACAAGATCCATAACATAACACAAACCTACTCGAGGCCTCAAATCACGCATAACATCAGCAAAACTGTGAATCGCACCTCAAATCGAGGTTAATAAACTTTGTAATTTCATCTTCCAAAACTCGTGCCGAAACATATCAAATCAACCCGGAATAAGCTCAAATTTTGCACACAAGTCCCAAAAGACATAACGAAGCTATTCAAATTCCCAGAATCACAATCCATACCCAATATCATCAAAGTCAACTCCCGGTCAAACTTATAAACTTTCAAGCTATTCAAATTCCCGGAATCATAATCAGAACCCGATATCATCAAAGCCAACTCGCGGTCAAACTTATAAACTTTCCAAACCTTCAAATTTTCATCTTTCGCCAATTAGCGCCGAAACCTTCTAGAAATATCCAAATGCAAATTCGGACATACGCCCGAGTCCAAAATCACCATCGAACCTAGCGGAACCATCAAAACTCCAATCTGAGATCAAATACTAAAAAGCCATACTTGGTCAACTCTTCTAGCTCTAAAGATTCAATTATGAAATTCATTCTTCCAAATCAATTCTGAATAACCTAAAAACCAAAATCGATGTTTCATACAAGTGATAATACATCATACGATGTTACTCAAGACTTCAATTAGCTGAACAGAATGCAAATTCTCAAAATGACCGGGTGGGTCGTTATATTTTCCCCCACTTAAACTTACGTTCGTCCTCGAGCGTGCCCAGAGTCGTTCCAAAGATATCAAACCACTGTGTAACCTTACCATGAACATACCCGGGGGTGTTCCCACGCCACCCTAATAAATATAAACTTGACAACACAACCTAACTGAAGATGCTTAATTCAACCTTAGCCCATAAACCTTGGAACCCAATTTCCAACATCCAAAATTCCATACAAGAACCGAATCACGCACCTACATACTGTATAAGCCTGAACAAGTTGTATCAGGTCATATGTATAACCCACGATGTAATCATATGATATACCACATAACTCAGATGCTCCCAGCAATAACTTTTGACCATCGTAGCTACTCAAAACACACTCAGTACCGGTAACAAACCTCATATCAAACAAAACATCACTCTAAAACCTTCGTACACTGCCGATGATGAAAGAAACATGTAGAAACTCATAGCCACTCATCAGATCGACAAGTCATGGAACTCTCTCATTCGTCCGACTAGAACCAAAGCCAACTTCTTACCCGACTTCCGATATTATTCTTCCAAACATACCATAATCAAATTCGATAGTATCCATTCTATGTCTAATGACCTCATCTCATCAAACATAACCATTCTAGTGACAAGCCACACCAATAATACCTAAAATCACAAATTGTGCAATTCGTGCACCAATAAGCAACAATTCAAATGTACTCAAATAGGGAAAATGACTAAAATGAGAGGATCGTCTCGCAAGCTCAACAAACACCACCACAGCCGCAATGATATGAGCCCATCATACATAGTAGACCCAAGACACCTGAATCTAACATAAAGGATCATATCCCAACATAGCCCCGCTGCAATGCATAACCCATCCAAACACCGGTCCAGATGGAATACCTCAAGCCACCATGCTCCAAATCAACAACTACATGCAATTTGACATCAAATACATGAAATGCATGACCATAAACATAGAGAATCAAACAACACAATATATCACAACCGAAAAAGGCCATAACCAAGGCACAATCGACCATTCCACACCCAAATCACCATCTCGCTCGAATTCCGCTACAAGGCCCAAATAGAACTACACCATGTGTGCATATAACCTACAAACCACAACCCCTTGTAGCATACTAGAGTAATACATAGAACATACCAGATACAAATGAGATCAACTCTACCCGAATGGCACATCCCTCAACAGCAGTACGGAGCCAACAAATCCGACTTGGTATAGAATACACATTCTTATTAGGCATACCAATGAGCCCTCAAATCAACCCTGGTCATCCACAAAGAGATAATTAACCCTCCAATAATCCATAATGACCTAACCATAACACATATTATCATATGGCTAGCTTTGGCTACTTCTTCACGATCCACAATTATGAAACAATCTGCTTCTAAGAACTCTCAGTCTCCAAATTCATAGAACACATGAATCACCATAGTTGATCCCAATTTCAACCCTCTAATGTCTAACACATATCTCATACACAATCATCCCATGAGAAATACTTTTATAATTCTTTCGTGCCACATAGTAAAAACTTAAATATCAGCATCAACCAGATATGTACCGCAATAACAATGAAGCATCCGTAAGTCAAAATTCAGTGTACCTTTCGACATGTGCACCCTTCTTAAGAAATACCAAGTAGTAGTAGCATTCATCAAAACATTTGAATCCGTCCATATTGTTCAAGATTCGTGACCTTCTCTTCAAAGTTGAATCGTGACCTTGCACATATAAATCTCAATCCCATACAACCCACCGCATCCATCATGCCATCTTATAAAAAGTATGAGATTCTCATAATCAACTCTGAGTCACCAGCAGAATACATACCCGATCAATCAGAAACCTTCCATATGATCCCATCTAGGAGAAAATCACAATACACAACATGCTTCTCACGCCGGTAGGAAATATCCATCTCACCCCATGGTAAAAACCATCAAGAACACTTTCGAATCCATTTGCACATAACCGAGCTATCATAACCGAATCCATTTAATTCAACCAAGCAACACAAGTCACCAAAACTCAATAGCATTACCACAAATTACCTATAGAGGCTCACCACATTGTAACTACCCAAAGAACCGATCATATCCATTACTGTGCTGATCCAACCTACTATCAAGATGTCCTACTTCTCCGAGTTTCTTCTGAATTACCTTCAAGTTGATACTTTTCCTCGCCATAATACCATGATCCTCAACAAAAACTCACCAGACGAGACCCTAGCATAAAATCACATCGCCCTAAGGCCCATAAGTTGTTGTATTCCTTCTTAAGCACCACAAAAGTATCACAACCGAGACACCTACTCTAAAGAGGTTTTCTGTGAATCTAAAGTCATTTGATTCACCTTCCTGATGTTGAAATGTAGAATCCATAATAATATAGAAATATTGCGGGTCTCCATACCATCCAATGTAAATCTCAGATTCTAGCCATATATAAATCTTGAAAATTCTCAATTGCTATATATAACTCCTGAATCCATTAGAACATTCTTGCGAGTCATCCACTCTTCTCAAATCTCAATTGCACTACCCAAATAGGCTAAACGGCTTGTGCCACATTAGCACGACGACACCCAAAGAAGTAATCCATACCTCGAAGAAACCGAGCAAATTCCCACTCCATGCGCACTACATCCTTCACGAATAACAATTTAATTATTCCATGATTCTCATATACCCATAAAGTGTAATACAGCATGCATCTAGATGCCTCAAACCGAAATCAATACAACACATAACCATACAATCAACTCGTCGATAGCAGACTCCCCCCACTTGGATCAAAGACATGGAATAAAACATTTGATAGCTTACAATAACCATACACCATTACTGCCATAATACCACAATGAGATTCAACTAAATCCTTTATAAGCTCGTGTAACACAAACCATCTAATATCTCAAATCATCTGCAAATCTTGCATTCATCCTCGTGATGGTCAGGTCAACTATTACAACCGATCCAAACTCAAATCCCACAAATATAACCCACTGGTGGAAAAGAAAGCCTACACCCAACATCATAAGGATCACATACAGGTAGATTACCCCACAGATTATAACCCACCTGTTTAGCCTCAAATTGATCTCTCTATGCCCTTTCATAGCCACAACTACTACGCCATCACTTAATCTTCCTGAGTCTGAACTCACAACAAGACATGAAAATCTACTTCATTCCAATAATAAATAACATGAAAGATCCCATAACACGATCATAACTCGATATTGTACAAAACATCGAGACAGAATTCTAGCATCCAATAGTCATTTTCACATCTGAAGAAAACTCTTCATGCACATTCAAACCATCTAAACACATCCCACAGTCACATCATACCCATGATATAGCCATCCAACCACTCACCAAGCCACCAATTCCACTCATATGGACACAACTAGACATAGAAGTCCAAAAGCACATGCTCATGCAACTAAAACTACGAAACCTAAGTCGCAGTCCAAATCTGGCCTCAAGTCCTCTAGACTAGCCTATGACCAAAGCATACAAAATGCATCTCGCACCTCATCCATGGAATCCACAAGTCGTCAATGTATAGCTGATACCGAGCGCTCACATGTGCATACGAGTGAGCGGAAGGAATTCAAAAAGATATGCTTCAAGCTAAAATAATGTCGCACGATAAGGAAATAAAGATAGGAAATTTACCCTAAATTCCTTGTAGCCTTTCGAAGATAGGTATGGACGTCATCATACCGATCTGAAATACACTACTAGACACTTGCTCATGACTCGTAGAACCTATGAACCTAGAACTCTGATACCAATTTCTCACGACCCAAAATCCAACCATCTGTGATGGCACCTAACCCAACCCGCTAGATAAGCCAGTTAACAATAAACCACTTTAAATGAGATTCATTAAGAGAAGAAATGATAATACAATTAAACTTTTATACAAAGAATTTCCAAGGATTGGGAGTACAAAATTATGAGCTTCTAAGATTTAGAGTTTACAAAGCTAGTATGAAATGAATACGTCATCTGTTTGAAATATACATGAAAATATTAAAAATTCTAAAGCTACCGAGAACAAAAGCCAACTATGATCGGAACGCAAGTATATCTTCAATTCGAGCTCCCGCCATACATAGCAATATCAACATCCAACTTCTGCACGCAAGGTGAAGAAATGTAGTATGAGTGCAGTCGACCCCATGTACTCAATAAGTAACAAACAA
This sequence comes from Nicotiana sylvestris, assembly GCF_000393655.2. NCBI lineage: Eukaryota > Viridiplantae > Streptophyta > Magnoliopsida > Solanales > Solanaceae > Nicotiana > Nicotiana sylvestris. The sequence goes on along the minus strand of NC_091068.1, from coordinate 92,301,814 downwards.
AACCTTAGGTTGAAAGTAGTGACGAGCTTGGACAAAGGTCAGAGTCTAACACCAATAGCCAAGAACAATTCGTAACAATATAAAAAAAAATAGTTCAAGAAATGACTCAAATATAGGTTACTCAGCTCATTCACAATTACAGAAAAATAGTCATGCTTCTTGGGTATAACAATAAAACCCAAATCTTTCACCGAAAATACCAAAGTATGAGTAAGTCAGAAAAACTATGATTTTTCCCAAAATCTTTCAACAGTACATAAGATATTTCATAATCAGATAGCATTAGGAAAGTGCTTCTCTAAGCCTACATGTCAATGTGCACATAAAATCATGAATGTCACCAAAATCGGGTAGCATGAGAAAATGCATCTTTATGCATGTATGTCAAGTATGCATGTCAAATGCAATGGATCACAGTGATGAACTCATGTACTCACACTCTCAGAGTACTCAATATCACTGCCTCACACTCCTACTCATCACACTTAATCACTCAGCACACTCAGTCACTCAGTATTGTATAGGGCAGATCCAGCCCAAAAGCTAATAAATCTTGCTTCGGCATGCAGCTCGATCCATCGTGAATCAATAGCAATCGTGCTCACTGTGGGTGTACAGACTCCAGAGGGGCATATCAAACCCAAACACTATAATAAACCAATCATGGCATAAATTAATAAAGCCTGTTGTAATTAATGGGTTTAAAGGGCTAAAAATGGAGGATTAGAGCTTGAGTTTAATAGGCCTTTAATGGAGGATTTGAGGGGTCATTTGAAATCCGATATTGATGTTGTTGATATGTATGAACTCGTGGGGAGACGAGGAATCTAATGATATGAAAATTTCTAAGTTTTGAGAAGTGGGTCCGGGGCTCGAGTTTTGGTAATTTCAGGATTTGTGCCCGTTATTGATTGTTTTCGCTTGGACTTTGATCCCTTAGCATATTTTGATGTTCTTGTTCTGATTCCGGATAGATTCAACGTGCATTGAGGCCGATTTGAGGGGCAAAGGCGTCGCGAGATAGAGATTTAGCCGGTTCGAGGTGAGTAATGATTGTAAATGATGCTCTGAGAGTTTGAAACCCCAGATTTGCACATCGTAGTGCTATATTGAGGTGAAACACGCTTGATAACGAGCGTAGGGTCATGCATTATTGGGGATTGTAACTTGGTCCGTCCCGATTGATGAGTTTACCGCGTATTTGACTGAAACTTATTTGCTATCTTCATGATTTGGGCTGATTGTCATATTTGGGCTTCGTGCCAACTATTTGAAGCCTTCGGGGATTGTTGTTGATGTTTCCTCACTGTTTTGATTTATACTTGAACTCAGTCATGTATTTTCCATGGTTTTCAAAACTCATCCAAGTTTGTTTTGATTTAACGCTTGAAATGATATTTCTAATAATATTTTAGGTTGAGCATCATGTTTTACTGTTGCCCGAGTGGCTTATGTAATTTTGGCTGAGTAAGGCTAAGGGCCTGTGTTGTGAGGATACTTTCGGATCGGGCTGCATGCCGCAGTAGTGAGACACTGATACTTATATGAGGTCGAGGGCATGTGATACATATATATGCCATGAAGTGGCTTGATTGACATGAGGCCAAGGGCCTAGATTTGATGCCAAGAGATGGCTTGATGTTGCGATTAGGCCGTAAGGGGCCCCTCCCGGAGTTGTCACACCCCCAGTGATTGCGGGTACCCATTGTGATGTGAGATTGAGCCCGAGGGGCTAGTATTGTTCTGAGATTGAGCCCGAGGGGCGAACCTTATCTACTTATCTTCTCTTATTTGCTTGCTTTTTACCTATTTAAATTGTGTATTTGTGCCCGAGGGGCAGATTTCTATGCTTATCTGCACTAATTGTTTGCATTCATTTGCATAACGGTTGAAAAGATCATTTTCAAAGAAGTTTCCAACTGAGCTAAGATGTTTTAAGAGATTTTACAGCTTCACTACTTTCTTACTGGTTTTGAACTACTTCTATATAGCTTCCTGATATGCTGTACGTGATTTCTTACCATTCAGACCTTAGTTATGATTATTACTCACTGCGTTGGAGTACTCACTTTACTCCCTGCATCCTGTGTGCAGATTCAGGTATTTCTGGACCCGGTAGCGGGTATTGGCTGACCGAAGGTATAGTCGTCGGAGGTTAGCAGGGTAGTTGCCGGCGTTCGCAGCACCACTTTTCTCCCTCTTCATTCATTAGTCTTGTTTTGTATATTTCATACTTTTCAGTTGTATTTATACCTTAGTTGATGCTCGTGACTTGTGACAGCCCGGTTAGGGCTGTGTCGGGTTGGATTTTCTTTTCGTATTGTTATCTATATTTTTGCTATTCAGTATTGTTAAATCATGTTTAGACTATTTTTATGTTGATTAACTGCTTTAAAAGTTGAATTGGGTTTAATTGGCTGGCCTTGTCTTCACGAGAGGTGCCATCACGACTGAGTTCGGCATTAGGGTCGTGACAAGTTGGTATCAGAGCTTAGGTTACATAGGTCCATGAGTCATGAGCAGGTTTAGTAAAGTCTCGTGGATCGGTATGGAGACGTCTGTATTTATCCTCGAGAGGCTGCAGAACCTTTAGGAAAATTTCACATTCTTGAATTCTTATCGTGCGTCCTTGATTCAGCTTGAAAAGTAACTCTTGAATTCCTTCCATGCGTTCATATGCGCGCATGAGCACTCAGTATCAGATGTGCCTCGATAGCTTGTGATTCCTTGATCGAGGGGCGAGATGTGATCTCTGTGAGTTGATGTTGGGCCAGTCTGGAGGACTTAAGGCCAGATCTTTACTTATAGCTTGAGCACTGAGGTGTTGATTGTGTGAACAAGTGTTTTTGAACTCATATGTTCGGCAGTGTCCCTACTAGTGGGAGTGACGGTTGGATAACTATGTGATGAGTATGCTAGTACTGCGAGATGTATCCATATTATTTGGACGTGACGAGAAGAGTTTACTAGAGGATAGAAGAACTATTAGGTGCTTGAATTCCATCTTGATTCGAGGTATAGCCCCGAGTTATGGGCGTGTGAAGGATATTTTCATGTTTCCCATATGTGAGTGAAGTAAATTTCACGTTGTGGTATGAGTTCAAACTTAGGAAGACTAAGTGACTGAGTACATTTTATGATGGTGGAAGGTATACAGAAATGTTAGTTAGAGGCAAAACAGGTGGGTTGTCTCCTGTGAAGTGTTCTGAGGTTGTGCGATCCTTATGTGTCTGTTAGAAGATATCATTTGCGAGTGAAAGATATGTGTTGCAATTTAAATTGGGCCGCTTAGAGAGTGGGTGTAACTATTGCGAGAGTGGAATGCCAGATTTGCAGAAGAGTTAAAATTCTAGATGATCTGTGTTTTCACAAGCTTATAAAAGATTTGAGTTTAATCTCACTATGGTATCATGGCATCAATAGAGTATAATCATTATGAGTTATTGAGTGTGTGTTGATCTATGGCTTCGAGCCAAGTGGGGGAGTGTGCTATTGATTAGGCAATTGCACGGTTAGGTGCTATGGTGAATTAGTTATGGCTTGCGGAAATTGAGACCGAGGATGGCTCGAGTAAAGGAAAATTTTGATAGAGGTTATATTATGCTACATAGGGTATGAGAATCACAGAATGTCTTGAGTTGTTGGTAATGGATGCTCGGTGCATAGAGTAGGAAGTGGCTTGGTTGTTCTAGGATGAGGTTACACTCAGCGGTGTCGGAGTGCTATTGAGGCACGGGTGGTTCTGTTCGTTTGGTCAGGCTAATTGCAATTTGAATAGAGTGAATGACTCTCAAGAATGGTTCTAATGTGTTCAAGATTCTACATGTAAAATGGGGAATTTTAAGGTTGTATATGTAGTTAGAAACTGAGTTTTCATTGGAAGATGTCAAGACTTGTGGTATATTCTATATTAATTATGGGATTCTATGTATTAGTATCAGGAAGGTAAAGGTAACGGATTTAGATTCGCAGGAAGTTTTCTCAGAGTAAAGTATTTTGAATGTGGTGCTTTTAGGAATATTTAAGAGAGTATTCAGTGGCTTATGAGTCTTGGACGGTGTGGTTTTGTGCTTGGGTCTCGCGTGGTGAGTCTGGGTTGAGGAATTGTGGTGTTGTAGCAAGAAGAAGTGTCAAGCTGACGGTAGATCAGAGGGAAACTCAGATAGATGGGATAGCATGGTAGTAGGACAGATCGGTATGGTAAGGATATGATTAGTTCCTTGGGTGATTACGAGATAACGAGTCTCTGCAGGTGTTTCACGACAATTCTTTAAGGTTTTAGTGACATGCGTAGCTCGGTTGAGTTAGAAGGATTCAGTCCTGATGAGTTAGTGTTGTGCAAAAGGAATTCGGGGAGTTCTAGAAGGTTTCCACCACAGTTAGAGAGGTATATTTTTCCTATTGGCGTGAGGATCATGGGATGTATAGTGGTTCTATTCTAGATGGGATCAATGGGAAGTTCTTGGCTAGTGGAATGCATAGTTGCTTGTTGTTTGGAAGGGATATGAAGTTCTCATGGTTATCCTAGGATGGTTCGGGTTATGCGGTATGTTGTGAAGGATTGAGAATCGCGTGTGTAAGGTTGCGGTTCGGTTCTGAAAGGAAGGTCACAAACTCTTAGGCGGCGGGCAGTTTCAGACAATTAGAGGAACGAGTTTCAGATAATTAGAGAAAGGGTCTTCGGATGATTAAGGAAATGGTATTGATAATTTGGGGTGATTTGACGAGGGCATATGTTTCAGAAAGGGCAATGTGATTAAGTTGATAATACTTCGGTAGTACTGTGGCATTTTCTTATTAGATCGACTGCTGATATTCGAGTTTGCTTGGTGGCACAGAGGAATTCTAGATTATCTCTCGTGGAATGATTGGGTATTTGAGGTGTGGTATGCATTTGAACGACGGGATTAGGACCACATATGTTGATTCATGGACCATATGGAGTTGGAGACGGGAAGTTCTCATATTCAGGCTATGTGGTGGTTGTGAGTCGTGTGTATCGGCACTGTTTAGTGACTATCGGTATTTGGAGACCCGAGCGGATCTTTTGTTGCTTGGCATGTTAAATTTTGGATGTGATATTGGGTTCAGATTGTTTGTCTCTGTGTGGTGTCATTCCGGACTATTGCGCTAAGGTGATGCTGTTGGCTATGCCGGAAAATGTCACGGATTGAGTGGCGAGGTTCGACGGATTATGTCCTAGTGGAGTGGTTTTATATTTTGAAGACCCAGCAGACGGTTGGGAAGGATTATTTTTCTTAGTTTGGTTTTTCGTGATAGATGTTAGTGCAGAGGCTCCTACGATTGATTTAGTTCCGGTGGTGAGGCACTTTTTGGATATGTTTCTTATGGCTGGGCATGTCGTGGGGCAAGGTTGTTGATTTCGGTATTGATTTGATGTCGGGCACTGTATCGTATGGCACCGGCAAAGTTAAAGGAGTTGAAGAGCTGCTCTAGGATTTGTGTGATAAGGAGTTCGTTGGTAGGCCAATGTGCATGCATGTTCTAATTTGAGCCGATTTGGTTGGCTCCGAATTTGTACTATTGAGGGATGTGTTGATTCGATTGTTATTGAGCTTATTAGTAATCTGGGGAGATCTATGAGTTACCTTTCTGGGTTGCGAGATGTTATGATTTGTTGGTTATGGGCATATATGTTTAGGTTCTATTGGGGTTTCATAGTGGAAGTCGAGTGGGAAGAGGGATTGGGTGTTGCTCGGTGAATGGCATATCGATTATGTCCTTTTGGGTTAGTGTGGTGTATGTTATTTGCTTCATCGTGGGTATGATGATTTGCTTTGGTTCTAGAAATCGAATTGTGCGTGGTTGTCGATTTCGAGCAATGTGACTTAAGGTGGTTCATGTGGAGCAGTGTTAGATAGGACCGCACATTGTAGTGAAGTTATGTGGAGGTATGACCTTGCGGGTTAGATTCGTGTGTTCTGTTCCTATGATGTGAGATGATTCTCAGCCTTGTGTTGTGGTGGTACTGGTGAACCTGAGGTACATCTCTTTCATTTGAGTCATTTTCATGATTTGAGTATGTTCGGACTGTTGCGTATTGGTGCGTGTATTGTGCAAGTTGTGGCTTAGGCCTGTATGGATGTGTCATGTCACCCGAGTAATGTGTTGTATTAGAGGAGATCGTTGGGGATCATTAATAAATACGAACGGATGCAATTTCAGCATGTTAGAAGGATACAATCGAGCTTCGATTCAGCAATTTGTTGTGGTATTTGCCAAGGAAGAAGTGGCTTCATGAATGGTTGATCTAGGAAATGGTTATGGCTTACCGCATGTCTTAGTGATCATTGGCAGTATATGAAAGTGTTGGATGAGACTTTAGTTGATAAGAGTTTTTCTATCGGTATGCGGATGTTGTGTGCAGCTGCTGTGGTTAGAAGATATCACTACAAGTGTGGAGTTATGTGGTATATCATGTGATTGCACCGGAGATAGCATATATGGTTTTTTACAGCTTGTTCGGACTTATTCACAGTATAAATATGAGATTCTGATCGTGTTGATCATTTTAGAAGTGGAAATGTGGTTCTATGGTTTATGGACTAGGATGGATTGTAAAATTTTAGTTATATTGTGTTATCGAACCTATGTGACATAGGGTGACGTAGGATCACCCCCGGGTATGTGCATGGTGAGGTTATTCAGCAATTGGTTGGCTTTTGGATCAACTCTGGACACGTTCGAGGACGAACGTATGTTTAAGTGGGGAAGGGTGTAACGACCCGACCGGTCGTTTTGAGCTTTTGCACTTTGATCGCTAGTTCTCGGGCATGACTTGCCCCGTGTGATGTATTATGACTTATGTAAATCGTTGGTTTTGGTTTTCAGGGAAATCAGAATGAATTTGGAAGAACAGTTCTTAGTTTGTAGCTTGAAATTGGAAAGGTTTGACCAAGATTTGACTTGCTTGTATATGATCTCGGATCGGAAATTTTATGATTTGGCTAGCTCCGTTGGGTGATTTGGGACTTAGGAGCATAACCGATATGCATTTTGGAAGTCCGTGGAAGGTTTAAGCTTGAATTGGCGAAATTGAGATTTCGGCGTTTTCCGGTTGATATGTGAGATTTTGATATAGAGGTCGGAATGAAATTCCGAGAGTTGCAGTAGCTTCGTGTGTCATTTGGGATGTGTGTGTAAAATTTCAGGTCATTCGGGCGTGGTTTGGTTGGGTTTTTTATCAAAAACGTAATTCGGAAGATTTTGGAAACTTAGGCTTGAATCCGATGTGATTTGGTAGATTTGATGTCATTTGAGGTGTTTTGATGATTAGAACAAGTTTGAAAAAGATATTGGGTCATGTTTGTGCTTTTGGTTGAGGTCCCGGGGGCCTCGGGGTGATTTCGGATGGTTGGTGGGTAAATTGGAATTTGTGTTGCAGCTTCAGATTTGCTGCTTCTGGTATTTCCGCATCTACGGTTTGTGGACGACAGATGTGGTGCCGCAGATGCTGGTGTTTCATCGCAGAAGCAAAAATGGGTCAGGTGAGCTGGACCGCAGAAACGGCTAGGGATCGCATTTGTGGAAGCGCAGATGCGGAAGAGGTTCGCAGATGCGGCTTAGGCCGGTTTAATGAACTCCACAGAAGCGGATGTGTTGACCGCATAGCCGGTACTACAAAAGCGGGTTTTGGACCGCAGATGTGATTATCTGGGCAGAATGTATATATGTCTTCCTCCGCGATTTTTGAAGGGTTTAACCATTTTTGCACTCGGAATTGGGAGCTTTGGGCGATTTTGAAGAGAGGAATCAAAGAGACTTCATTGAGGTAAGGATTTTGGACTTAAAACACATTCCTATGGTAGAATTTCATGAATTAAGGCTGCAATTAATGGGTTTAAAGGGATAAAAATGGAAGATTAGGGCTTAAGTTTAATAGGCCTTTAATGGAGGATTTGAGGGTCATTTGAACTTCGATATTGATGTTGTTGATATGTATGAACTCATGGGGAGATGAGGAATCTAATGATGTGAAAATTTCTAAGTTTCGAGAAGTGGGCCCAGGGCTCGAGTTTTGGTAATTTCGGGATTTGTGCCCATTATTGATTGTTTTCACTTGGGCTTTGATCCCTTAGCATATTTTGATGTTCTCGTTCTGATTCCGGATAGATTCGACGTGCATTGAGGCCGATTTGAGGGGCAAAGGCATCGCGAGATAGAGATTTAGCCGGTTCGAGGTGAGTAATGATTGTAAATGATGCTTTGAGGGTTTGAAACTCCGGATTTGCACATCGTAGTGCTATATTGAGGTGAGACACATGCTTGATGACGAGCGTGGGGTCGTGCACTATTGGGGGTTGTGACTTGGTCCGTCCCGATTGATGATTTTACCGCGTATTTGACTGAAACTTATTTTCTATCTTCATGATTTCGGCTGATTGCCATATTTGGGCTTCGTGCCAACTATTTGAAGCCTTCGGGGATTGTTGTTGATGTTTCCTCACTGTTTTGATTTATACTTGAACTCAGTCATGTATTTTCCACGGTTTTCAAAACTCACCCAAGTTTGTTTTGCTTTAACGCTTGAAATGATATTTCTAATAATATTTTGGTCTGAGCATCATATTTTACTGTTGCCCGAGTGGCTTATGTGATTTTGACTGATAAGGTCGAGGGCTTGTGTTGTGAGGATACTTTCGGATCGGGCTGCACGCCGTAGCAGTGAGATACCGATATTGATATGAGGCTGAGGGCCTGAGATACATATATATGCCACGAGGTGGCATGATTGACATGAGGCCGAGGGCCTAGATTTGATGCCACGAGATGGCTTGATATTGCGCTTGGGTCGTAAGGGGCCCCTCCCGGAGTCTGCATACCCTCAGTGAGCGCGGGTACCCATTGTGATGTGAGATTGAGCCCGAGGGGTTGGTATTGTTCTGAGATTGAGCCTGAGGGGCGAACCTTATGTGCTTATTTTCTCTTATTTACCTGTTTTTTACCTATTTAAATTGTGTATTTGTGCCCGAGGGGCGGATTTATGTGCTTATCTGCACTAATTATTTGCATTCATTTGCATAACGGTTGAAAAGATCATTTTCAAAGAAGTTTCCAACTGAGCTAAGATGTTTTAAGAGATTTTACAGCTTCATTGCTTTCTTACTGGTTTTGAACTGCTTCTATACAGCGTCCTGATATGCTTTACGTGATTTCTTACCATTCAGACCTTAGTTATGATTGTTACTCACTGAGTTGGAGTACTCACTTTACTCCCTGCACCCTGTGTGCAGATTCAGGTATTTCTGGACCCGGTAGCGGGTATTGGCTGACCGGAGGTATAGTCGTCGGAGGTTAGCATGGTAGTTGTCGGCGTTTGCAACACCGCTTTTCTCCCTCTTCATTCATTAGTCTTGTTTTGTATATTTCAGACTTTTCAATTATATTTATACCCTAGTAGATGCTCGTGACTTGTGACACCCCGATTAGGGCTGTGTCGGGTTGGATTTTCTTTTCGCATTGTTATCGATATTTCCGCTATTCAGTATTGTTAAATCATGTTTAGACTATTTTTATGTTGATTAACTACTTTAAAAGTTGAATTGGGTTTAAGTGGCTGGCCTTGTCTACACGAGAGGCGTCATCACGATCGGGTTCGGGGTTAGGGCCGTGACACAATACCGTATTAGTTAGTTGATAGATGTTAAAATGGCTTATATGTGCTTCATAGAGATATCAATTTTAGCTGGTTGAGGAAGTTGGAAGACTAAACTTAGATTAGTTCATGAAGGAGTCGATGTTATAGTTTATATGGTTACTGTTAATTGCTTATAATCAGACGCATTGGTAAGTGAATTCAGTTCTGGATCTTTACTTGTCCTGGAAAGTGTTTGGGCTACATCCGACTTTAAAAGCTGAAGCTTCATTTTGGCTTAACAGTGGCCCAAATGAGGTAGCTTGGCTTAAGTTCAAGCTATAGTTTGGTGTATTATCTTATTCTTATTATGGGTCCAGTTTCAAGTTTCGTTGTATTTAGTTTCTTACATCTAAATGGTCTGCTTGGTATTCATGGATGTGGGCCTTATAACCTAAGGCAGGGTTGTGCAAAATTGGGCCTATCGTTTGCTGGCCCCTTTGTTAACTCATTGGCCACCTGCCCGGCCTCACTTCTGGGCTTGATTCTGAGCCCAGTTTCCCCTTTGAATAATTTCTTTGGGTTTAAGCTCAAACCAAAATTAGGCTTTAGATAATTAAAGGCCTAGCCATATACTTCAAACCCTTCACAACTATAGCTGCCTATTAAGTTTACATCAATTTTAGACTAGAATATTATTATACCTTTTTAATTAAGGGTAGTGCTTTCTAAAATAGATGGAGGTGGGCCATCCTAATTAAATCTCTTATGGCCCTCCTATTAAGAATTATAATTTAGATACTGAAAAATGAATCTCGTAGTTTGCTTTAGGCATGTAATTAAATCATCACAACTACGGGTATGGTTCCTATGGCGAGGTTGTGATACTTAATCTCAAATTGGTTTTAAATACATTCGAAGTTAAATGCTTTTCCTTTAATAAAATTGAGGTGTGTCATCCAATCACCTAGTCTTTGGCCCTCACATCGATATTTTAACTAGTGTAGAAAATACCTTGAACTTTCGTAGTTTGCTTTAGGCGTGTTAATTAAATAATTTGTCATAACTACGGTTACGGTTCCCATGACGTAGTTTTGATTCTTAATTTCTAAAAAATCGGGGGTACATTTATGTGACCCGGCCACACTTTAATCGTGTTAATAAAATAAACATGTTACAGATCGTGGGTACGATTCCCGTAACATGATTCGCAACGTCTAGTCAAATAATTGGTTTTATAACAATTGGATTATTAAAGCGGTTTAAAAGGAATAAAATGCACATAGGTTTCAAAGATGTTTTAAAATCAAATAAATATGTCAATATTAACAGTTGAGCGACCGTGCTAAAACCATGGAATCCGGGAATGCCTAACACCTTCTCCCGGGTTAACAGAATTCCTTATCTGGATTTCTGCATTTTGCAGACTGTAAAACAGAGTCAATCTTCCTCGATTCAGGATTTTAAATCGATGACTTGTAACACCATAAATTATCCCAAGTGACGACTCTGAATTTTAAATAAATCATCCCGTTTTGATTGTCATTTAAATTAGAAAAACTCCCCTATACCCTTCAGGGTAGAAAAAGGAGGTGTGACAATAAGTAATTTGAGATAATTCTTAATTATGTGGATAATCGGGTAATTAATAATTTTTAGTGGGAGATTAATTAAAATCTTAAGATAATCAAGATTTTGGATAAGTTAACCCCCCCCCCCCAAAAAAACGTAGCACCCCTTTCCCATCTAATGACTCTTATTAAAGAGTGAAAGGTGGCACATTTTGAGGAACAAATGTGACACAAGTCTTAAAAAGGTGGGTCCCACACTACCAAGACTTATTCATTCTCCAAAATCAAAAGGCATAATGGTCTTATGACATTCTGAAAGATTTTATTGGCGTACTTCTCATGCATTGCATTCATTTATATTGACCCATGATCAGATGGAGTTATATACGCATATATATATATATGGGATATGGGAAAAGGTTACGACATTATATAGCACCACCACCTGATCAGCTGGTATACGTTGATGATTTTGCCCACAATGGCCGAGATGATATAATGGGATCCCCTCAGAGGCTTGATGATATTATGAACATATGTACTTATGCACGACATGACATTCATACGCATATGCATGATACTATAAGTATTTCATGATTTACAGAGTTGTCCAGACTTACAGGTTGAGTCATTTACTCTATATTTCTTCCATGTCTTTTATGTACTTATTTATGTGCCTTACATACCTTGTACATTATTCTTACTGACGTCCCTTTTTCCTAGGGATGTTGCGTTTCATGCCCGCAGGTCCCAATAGACAGGTCGAGAGTCCTCCAAGTAGGTTATCAGCTCAGCGGAAGATGTTGGTGCGCTTCATTTGCTCCAAAGTTGCTTGTTTGGTCAGTATGATTTAGACGTGTATTGTTTGGTATGGCGAGGCCCTGTCCCGACCTTTATCTTAAGTGTGTATTCTTTGAGGCTTGTAGACAGATGTCAGTTATACGAATGCTTGTATGGCCTTGCCGGCCTATTTTTGAGTTTACAAATGATCATATTTTCCTTATAGGCCCGTATATCACATGTATAAGTTTTTATATCATGTTGGGTCATCCTATATGGAGTGTTCCCTTATGTTTATTCTGTTTAGCCCATGATGGCCCGTTTGGCCCATTTGCCAATAAAAGTACAATAAGAAAGATATGTTATGTTGGTACTCAGTTAAGTAAGGTATCGGGTGTCGTTGCAGCCCATTAGTTAGGGTCGTGACAACGTGCCCCTCCTCGGCCTCTACCCCAACCCTGGCCTCGCGCAGTTCTAGTAGGGGCACAGGTGTTTGATCATCGGATCTAGAAATGTGTTTCCTCGCCATCTGTAAGAGAATAGAAAGAGAAAGACTCAAATTTTGAAATCAACAATTCACATGCTAAGCAATCAAAGAAGTGGAATTTCCTAATTATTCTAGAGTCTCTCGAAGATAAGTACAGACGTCTCCATACCGATTCACAAGACACTGCTAAACTTGATTATGACTTGTAACACCTATGAACCTAGAGCATCAATACCAACTTGTCACGACCCCAATTCCCACCTTAGGATGTTGTGATGGCACCTAGTCTCTTAGACTAGGTAAGCCTAACATTCATTGATAGTTTAACAGAAATAACAAACTAAGATAATAAAATAACCGATAAAGCTCATAATAACTCCAAACGGACATCAGTAATAAAATCCCCAAAATTAGAGGAACTGAGTCATAAGCTCTACAAAAATATACTAAAACCTCTAATACAACACTATCTAATAATAGGATAAATAGTAGTAAAGGAAATAATGGAAGGTGACTCTGAGGCCTGCGAGTGTCGAGGAGGTATACCTTGAAGTCTTTGAAACAATAGCTTAACGATCGTAGTCGTCTAGCACGAGCAGATGTACCTGAATCTGCATAAAAATGTGCAAAAGAATAGCATGAGTACACCACAATTGTACCTAGTAAATATCAAGCCTAACATCGATAGAGTAGTGACGAGGTCAGGTCAAGACACACAATAGGACAAGAAAAACTAAGCATAGTACGATATAAACTAATAACGGGAAGCAAGGAAATGAATGATAACAAAGCAGTACAATAATGTAGACTAATAAAAGAATTTAAGGCAATAAAGGCGACAAGGAGTGAACACATGATATAAACAGCAAGTAATCAAATACGGACAATTACAAGTAAGACAAGTGAAGAAATAACAAAACTATTCAACCAACAAGCCTTTTTATCATAAAATGTACAACAAGAATCACAATCGAGGTACCACAACTCACAATCTCATTTCACAAGTCACTTCATAATCTTTCCTTATATCGCCGCGTGAGCCTTATATTTAGATATTTTTGAAAATATTTTTCCCCAAATAGATACATGCGCTTGATCCCCCTTATCTCGCCGAGTGGCTTCAACTAATTACCTTACTAGCATCACACACATAAATCTCACCTTATGTTACGGCATGCACATCAACCCCTATCTTTATACCACTGCATGCACATCAATATCACAACATAAAAAAAACTCGTATTACATGTGCCCATAGGACACAACTTGCCAAAAATTAAAAATACTAATGTTACCATAACAAATAGCCCATGGCTCATCCACAATGTGAACAAGAATATCAAATGATAGAAAAATGAATGAGAAATACTCAACAAGGAATGATATCCCAATAGTCAAAAACTTCAACCTCAATGTGATACTAGCTTTCACAACTTCAACATCAATAACCCAACAAGAATGTATTCCAACGAAATAACAACCTGAAGTAAGAGTACTTCAAAAATAAGAGAGGCAACAAGACAATAAGAGAGGTAACAACTTCAACTAAAGCATATAAGAGCAAATATAACAATAAAAGATAGAACAAGTGCTACCAACGTCAAATAGAGCATGTGAGAGTAAATTTAACAATGAAAGATATAACATGTTTTGACAAATTCAATTAAATGCATGGAAGAAGTCTAAAAGTCTAAACCAGCCAAACTTCCCCAAAAGTCAACCCCGAGCTCGCCCGGTTGAAACCCGAGTCCAAGGGTAGATTACGACCACCCATAACCCCACGAATCTATATGTGTTTTGTTTCCAAGTCCGAGTCTAAATCGACTATCAAAATACAAATTTTCATTTTTCAAAACTTTGACTAAAATCCCCAAATTTCCTCTTTGATTCTCATAAATTTGATATTAAATATAATATATAATAGTGAAATATAGTTGGACATTGATTAGAATCACTTACCCAATGATTAAAGATGAAAAGCTCCTCTCCAAACCGCCTCCTACCAAGTCTAAGGTTCTAAAATGGGAGAAAATAAGATGAAATCATGACTTTCCAACCTTTTGTCCAGTTGCAAATGTCGCAATTGTGAAGGAGTCCTCGCAAATACGACACCTGACAAACCCCGCAAATGCGAAACAGACCTCCCAAATGCAAAGTCTCTTCTCCTTGCAAATGCGACCTACCCAACTTAAGCCTAAACTTTGCAAATGCGAACCAGGTATCACAAGTCCCCCCTGTCATGTTCGCAATTGCAATGCTGGTTCTCACAACTGCGACAACTGCAACACCAGCACACCAACAACATGTATTTAAGTCCAAACCTTTCTGAAACGCGTCTGAAACTTATCAGCTCTCTGGGCTCCAAACCAAATATTCACACAAGTCTAAAAATATCATAAAATCCATTCGCGTGATCAAAATACAAAAATAATATCTAGAACTACAAATCGGACATCAAAACACATAAATTTCAAATAAACACTCAAGAACCTCTAGAATTGCAACAAAGAGTAAGAATCGTACCAAACAAACTCCAAATGATACCAAATTTGCAGACAAGTTTCAAATAGCTAACGGACCTATTCCAAGTCCCAATTCCAAATTCTGAACCCGATAGCCAAAAAATAACCTACCTTACGATCAAATTTGAAAAAATATCTAAACCTCAAATTGCCAACTTTTGACAAAACAAGTCAAATCAACCTAGAGACCGCCGAATTCGATTCCTGGCATACGCCCAAGTCCAAATCATGATATTAACCTATCAGAGCCATCAAAACATCATTTCGCGGTCGTCTCAGCAAAAATCAAACTTTGGTCAATATTCTTAACTTAGGCTTCCAAACCAAGAACTAAAAGGTCCAAATCAACCTGAAACCTTCCCGGAATGAAACTAAACAACCTCACAAGTCATAAAACTATAAATACACATGTGTGAATCATCAAAAGGGGAAACGACACTCAAATACATAAAATGACCGGTCGGGTTGTTACATGAAGAAAATATCAAGTATAATCGGATTGCTAGTGATATTACGCACGAGTTATGCTGAGGCAATACATCCTTATCCATTATAATTATGTACATACACTACCGAGGTCGTACGATCCAATCCATGGATGCATCTCATTATATATATATATTGCCAAGGCATTCGTCTTGATCCATAGAAATAGGGAAACTCTTCGGACTACAGGACATACATTAACAACACCATGATAAGCACATAAAGGGGCACAATTTTCTATCAAAAATCGAATATTCCGGCAAAACATAAAGTAACAAAGCTCGGTCTAATATAATCCCTAATCAAATTTCAATTATAAATTCAGGTAATTAAACTAGCAAGTTGGATTCAAATAATACAATTATTGTTTGATAAAGTCCTAAGTCTACCCGGACATAAATATGATTTTAGCTACGTAGGGACTCTCGTCACTTCGTGCGTACGTAGAACCTAAAATTACTAACAAATAATAATTTAAATACCTACGGGGTTAATTCCCGATTACAAGGTTAGGCAAGAGACTTACTTCGCTTCCAAGTTCAATACTTCAACCACACTAATTGCCTCAAATTGATGCCGGTAATCCGAAACTAGACAAAGGTCGTACAACTAATAAATATATGCTCAAAATTTCATAATTTAACTATTAAAGTAATTACCCAAGCCAATTTGAAAAATGTTTAAAAGTTACTCCTGGGCCCACGTGCCCGGATTTTGGAACTTTTCGTAGATAAATGTTACCCATGACCTAATAACTCAAATATATAATTTTTACCCAATTCTAACATCAATTTCGTGGCCAAACCCATTTTTACTAAAACTCTAAGTTTTCTAATAAAGTCCAAAAAATCCACAATTGCTTTGTCAAAATCTACCCATAAACTACGTATTAAACTCACATTATGTAGAAAATACTTACTTTAAGGTGCTAGATAAAAATTCCCTCTCTAAAAGCTCCAAAATTGGCCAAGAGATGTGAGAAAGAAAGAAAATGGCCTATGCCATGTTTTTAAAACAAGTTACTGCCCAAACGTCCCTTCTTCGCGATTGCGAAATGTCCCTTCCGATCGCGAAGGCGATAATGCCAAGGTCCAAAAAATGTTCTTCGCGAACACGACAGGAGCCTCACGATCGCGAAGGTTAACCTAGCCTACCCATCACGAACGCGAGCTCCACTTCGCAAACGAGAAGGCTATCAGCCTGACCCCTCCCTAGCTAGCCTTCCACTACGCGAAAACAATCCAATGATCGCGAACGCGAAAGATTGTGGCCCCAGAGCATCACGATTGCGACCCCTTTTCCTCAAACGTGTAGAACAAACGTCTCCCTGCCTAATTCCTTCATCGTGAATGCGAGGCTTCCTATGCATTTGCGAAGATGGAAACCAGTAGCAGAATTTCTGCAATATTGACTTAACTCCGGGTGGTCTGAAATATACCGGAGTCACCCGAGACCCTTCCAAATGCACCAACAAGTTCAGAATCATAATACGGACCTGTTCGAAGCCTTGGGACACATAAAACAATATCGAAACTAAGAATCGCACCTTAAAACCAAATTAATCAACTTATGAACTTCAAACTTATTCAACTAGCTCTGAACGCGACAAATCATACTTAGACAACTCGGAATGACGTCAAATTTTGTGCACAAGTCATAAATCACCATACAAACCTATTTTCAAGATCGGAATCCCAATCGGATATCGATATCACCAAAATCTACTTCAACCCAAATTTAAGAAACTCTAAAAACTTCAAGGCGCCAACTTTCAACATTAAGCGCTGAAGCGCTTATACGCCTAAGTTTAAAATTATCATACGAACCTATTGGAACCATTAAATCATTGTTCCGAGGTCGTTTGCTCCAAATATTGATTCATGTCAAACGTGGTCATCTTAGGCCACTATTAACTAAGTGTTCCGAATTCAATCTGAACCCTTCCAAAACTAAACCAACTACCCCTGCAAGTCATAAATCAGTAAAAGGACATACTATTACAGTAAACAGTATACTATTGAATTATATATTATATATCAAAACGGCATAAAATATATCAAAATAATATCTTGTGGTGATCGTTGAATAGTATAAAACGCCATACTATTATAATTAATTATATACTATTGAATAATTATACACATCAAAATGGTATACAATATATCATTCTGGTATACAGCATAAATTCGTCTTCTTCGCTAGTATAACTCAATCCAAAATTAATAAAACTACTCTAAACTTTTCACCAAATTGATTTATATTTAATTACAACCTCTAATTAACATTTCGAGGACACCCCGTCAATATTAGATCTAAATAACAATAACTTAACAAAACCTAATTTACAATTTCAAGTTTCAAAGTCTTTCAATGGTGGATCTAATTTTTTTTTTACTATCAATCTCTGCAAATCGGCATTAACATCATAATCTATACATATCTAAGAAAATTATACGACCAATTTCAACAACAAAATATCTCAAACACACACGAAAATTTAGATCTAGAATTTTAAATTCGTAGACATGAAGTTCCAATTTTTTTCTTCAGATTTAAAATTTTAAACTCATGAAGATTTTTTTTCTTCCTCCAAATGCACTTTCCAAAAGAAACTAGAAGAAAAAAGAAATTTGCAAAAGAAATTCGGGAAATTCCATCGTCTAAGTTCTAAAGTTTCAGATCTGAAATTCCTTTGAACATTTATGTTCAAAAGTTTGAGGAATAACTGTATGAACTTGTGCAAAAATCTGAGTTTATTTATTGGTGATTTGAAATGCTAGAGTTCAGAATTTTAGGTTGATTAGAGGAAGGAAGTGATTGTCACTACCCAAAATTCACTAGTCGTGATGCCACCTAACTCAACTCGCCAGGTAAGCCAAATAACAGCCAACACAACTCAAATAAAAATAATAGGAATCAAAAAATAAAATAACTGAACTTCAATACAAAATCTCAAGGATTGGTAGTACAAATTATGAGTTTCTAAGACTTAGAATTTACATAGGTGGTAATAATAAATATATCATCTGTTCGAAATATTCATAAACAGCTTTTCAAATCTAAAGCTACCAAGGACAAGTGGTAGCTATATCCGAAAAGCAGGTACATCTTCAATGCCAGCACCCGCCATACACAGCAACATCAGCACAACGATCTGCACACAAAGTGCAAGAGTGCAGTATGAGTACAGCTGATTCCATATACTTAATAAATAACAAATCTAACCTCAAGTTGAAAGCAGTGACGAGAACGGAAAAAGGTCAAAATCCAACACCAATTGTCATGACCCAAAATCCACTAAGGGTCGTGATGGCGCCGGACACCATTGTCAGGCAAGCCAACAACAAATATCTAGTAACTTTTCGTTTAAAATATTTCTGAAATCACTTCTTTTATATGTTTAAACAACACATAATAAATTCCACTAAGTAAATAATGAAACATTTGACAATTTTAAATTTCTGAATAAACCCATAGACATCCCAGAACCCGGTGTCACAAGTGCATGAGCATTTACTAGGGAATGAAATAAAATACAGTAGTTGTCCGGTACACAAAAAAAATGGACAGAAATGAAAATACAGTGCAATACTCTGAAGGAGACTCTGCTGGCTGCGGGTCCTCTCGATAAGTGCAGCTCACCTAAGTCTTCGTATCAACCATGCCGCTATGCCACTAAGACACTAGCCATATATGCACATGTGAAACAAAAATGCACAGCAAGTGTAGTATGAGTACGAAAACACCATGTACCCAATAAGTATATCGTCTAATCTCGAAGAAGTAGAGACGAGAGTTCGACTTCGACACTTACTAGTTGTCCAATAATAATATATTATTAATGCGAATAATCATGGATTTATTAAGAACGACAGTAATTTCAAATAAGCCAGAACAGGTAAAAGTCCCTTTTTTGTATTAAAAATCTCCAGATTCATAATCTATTAATTCTCAATTATCTCAAGTCGGAGAGAGAAAATATCAATATCAATAAATCTCAAGGAAAGCAATAAAAGCATGCGCAAATCATGTCGAGGACGTACGGTCCGATCCAACAATATTTAAACTGTGCACTAGCAGAGGGTCGAATGGCGCGAACCATAGCTGTATCTATTTAATCTACCGAGGTGTTCGGCCCGTTCCACAATAGATAAACACATTCAAACAATCAAATCAATAATTCATCAAGGAGCAAATATTCAGGAAAAGGCAAATTTCTCTTTTAAAAGTTAAGAAATGATATCTAGCCTTTTTAAGAAATTCATTTACACGTTTGATATGTTTTAAGCATTTTAAGTTGGTCAACAAGGTTGCAAGTATTTCAAGAAAGCATGCTTTTGGGCCCTAAACAACCCGGACTAAAGCATAATAGTAGCTACGCACGGATTCTCGTCACCTCGTGCATACGTAGCCCCCACAAATAGGAGCACATAACAATTAACTCAACTATGGGGACAATTCTCTCTTACAAGGTTAGAAAGGAGACTCACCTCACTCTGAAGCCTATATTCCTATTCAAGAACGCGCTCAAACCTCCAATTTGGAGACGAACAATCCAAAACAATTCAAATAGGGTAAGAACTAGTCAATACATGCTCAAAAGTTCATATTCTAATTATTAAGCCAATTTCCTAACCCTAAATGCAAGGTTCCTAAAATTCATTCCCTGGCCCACGTGCCCGGATTCCGGAAATTTTTGAAAAAAATTGTTACCCATAACCTAAGGATCAAGAATATATAATTTTTACTCCATTCCCTAACAAATTTTGTGGTTAAATCTTGTTTTTACCAAATTCTAGGTTTTTCATCTACAACCCTTGATTTTCCCTAATTTTCACATGTTAATCTACCCACAATCCATGTATTTAACTTATGATGTATAGAAATTACTTACCTCTTTGACGATGATGGAATCCCTCCTCAAATGCTCTCAAAAAAGCTTAAGACCAAGTGGGAAATGGGCTAAGTCTCGGAATAAAAAG
Organism: Nicotiana sylvestris; assembly: GCF_000393655.2. Lineage (NCBI taxonomy): Eukaryota > Viridiplantae > Streptophyta > Magnoliopsida > Solanales > Solanaceae > Nicotiana > Nicotiana sylvestris. The sequence goes on along the minus strand of NC_091068.1, from coordinate 92,281,391 downwards.
CCATTGCACCAGACGCAGAAGTCGCATTTGCGACTCCCAGCTCGCAATTGCGAGGATCGCATTTACGACAAAGGTATCGCAAATACGAAGCCCAGCTTTCCCTGCCACGGTCGCATTTGCAACAAAATTCTTCGCAAATGCGAAGAAGACAACATCGCAAAAGTGATGGCCCCCTCGCAAATGTGATCCCCCTCAGCAGCCCCCAGGTTCGTAAATGCGAGTTCTCTCTTGCAAATGCGATGTCGCATTTGAGACCAAAACACCGCAAATGCGGTCATACCAGTACCAGCAGCATCAAACCTTCTCCAAATTCCATTTTTGATCCGTTAACCATCCAGAATCCATCCGAGGCCCCCCGGGACCCCAACCAATCATACCAACCAGTCCTAGAACACATTATGGACTTGCTCGAGGCCTCAAATCATATCGAACAACGCTAAAACCATGAATCGAACTCCAATTCAAGCTTAATGAACTCTAAAATTTCAAACTTCTTTTTTCGGTGTTTAAACCTATCAAATCACGTCTGATTGACCTCAAATTTTGCACACAAGTCATATTCGCCATTACTGACCTACTCCAACTTCCTGACTCGGATTCCGACCCCGATATCAAAAAGTCAACTCTTGGTCAAACTTCCCAAAACCTCCAAATTTCTATCTTTATCCAAATGACTCTATAATGACATACGAACCTCCGAATTCACTTCCGATCGCGCTCCCAACTCCAGAATCACTACACGGATCTACTCCCAGACTCAGAATCCCAAGCGAACATTGATAACACTGAAATGCACTTCAACCCAAACTTATTAAATTTCTTCCAAAATGATAACTTCCACAATAGGCGTCGAAACGTTCCTGGGTCTTCCGAAACCCAGTCCGGACATACGCCCAAGTCCGAAATCATCATACGAACCTGCTGGAACCTTCGAATCCTGATTCCGAGGTCGTTTACTCAAAAATCCAACCTTAGTCAATTCTTTCAACTTAAAGCTTCCGAAACAAGAATTCTCTTTCCAAATCAACTCCGAACTTCCCGGAATTCAATTCCGACTGTGCGCACAAGTCATAATACCTGAAGTGAAGTTGCGCATGGCCCCAAACTGCTAAACGATGGGCTAGAGCTCAAAATAACTGGTTGGGTCGTTACATTCTCTCCCACTTAAACATACGTTCGTCCTCAAACGTGCTGAGAACTGCGCTGGAGTTGTCCGAAATCACTGTTTACCACCTCGAGCATCTACTCATGCTACCACACTCCGTCGAGCACATTAGCTCGAGCAAATCTGAAGATATCCTCTTTCATTCAAGCAAATAAGCTTAGAGCCCAATTCTAACCTCCGAAATTCTTTGCCAGGCTTGTTTCTAATATATGAACACCGCATCAATCACTACACGAGGTACCAGAACATGACTACATGCCTTTGTTTAATTCTCACCATTCACTACATCATTCACGGGACCATAATAACATTTTCTAATCATAATAACCGACATTCCCTGAATCTAATGCTCACAATGCACCTCATGATATATATAAGTCTTGTTCCAACTCTCGCAATACTGCCACGTCGGAAGAGATGTGTAGAAATTCATACCCAACTGTCGAATCAACAAATCATTAGGTCTACACTCCTGACAAGAACCATCACCTCATTCTTAACCAAATAATAGTCTTAGCTCCTTAATATACTTCATATAATCAGATTGCACTGATCCTAAATTTAATGATTTCGTCTCACCCAGTACGAACCGCTTAGGCAATAAGCCGCCCAGGACATGATCAAAAATCTCATATGATGCCACAATGTGCCAATAGGCTATGAACTCGAACTTGACAAAAGAAAAACGAACTCTAGAAGGAATTATTCAACTCATGCACTAATATGGACTTTCCTTAGAAAATAGGAAACAAGGCATATAAAAAATAGCATATAGAAAATTGTACTCAACATCACACTATTGCGGCGTGCAACCCGATCAAAATAACATACCCATGGCGGCGTGCCACCCGGTCCACACATCGAATTCACGTAAGGAGATATACATCGAGCTAAATTGCTCATTACAACAAAATACCGAATATCGGTCACAAGTACGCTAAGTGCATAATACCATCCCTAGGGAGACATATAGTGCCATAGGCTATAAAATTCAAGCACAACTGAGGTACGATATACAATCTAAATCTCGAGAGACATCCTGGTCATATAACATCATCTCTACGCGGAATCTCAATACATAAGAAATTCACCAAGCCGTCTCACAACTCACACGGCGCAATATATCATTACATGAAATAGCTGACGACGAAATAACACCCCGACTACTCTTCCATAAGGAGAGTATTGCTAAAATGAACACATCTGGCCTGATATATAGCCCATATTCACATTTAAATCCATCCATGGACCTCAAGCTGATTCTGATCACACCGAACTAGGCCATTAACCTTTCATGGGTCCATAATAACCCCCTTTTTCTCATAACACACAAGAACAACCATCATAACCGGAGTAATCCTCCACAGTCAACAACCTAATAAACCGAGTGCCCTCCAGGCATCAATCCTCAATTTAACAAAATCACTACAATCTTCATACTTGGTTTAACTCTTCAATCAATCAAGTGAATACATGCCACACTTATAAAACCTTCTCGTGGGGCACACTCCCACAACCTTCCGTAACAGATGACAGGTCTGTACATCCAAACCACCGGTCATACTAATGTTGCAAAGCATATCAAGAATCCTTAACCAAGATGCAAATCCTTTTTCATGAAAACACCGATCTCAAGTGACACTAAAGACAATACTAACTTACTTTAAACATCAAAACTCATTTCCTACTCTTCCGAGCTCGTGACATTCTTACCAATACCGAACTGCAACCTTGATCCTCACTTCAAATTTCATACCACTCACTGCACCCATCATGCCAATATACGATAGGACACGATTTTCATCATCACTCCGGAACCGCTAACAGATCAACACTTCATCATATAAAAACTTTTCACTTAACTCACTCCAAGAGAACTATAGCAACACACAGATGAATTCTCATAACCGTAGAATATGCAAATCTCTAAGTAGTGGACTAAGCCACCATAGCCCTTCCGGGATTCGTCTACACATAATAGGCCATAACAGTAAAATACTTCTGAATAACATCAATTACGGCGGCCGACAAGCCTCACACGTACCATCACAAATCGCTTGCATAGCTTGATCACACTGAAGGAACTGATGACTACCGCCAATATGCCAATTCAACTATGGCTAGCCAATCTATCTTCTTCCAATTTATCCTTGATTGTCTTAGAAATAATGATGACTCCATTCAACACATAACACACTCCATCCGCACTCATCTTGAGTGACCTTGAATCACGAGACTATACTGTCTCAAATCCTACGAACCGTTTCATACCTCCCTTGTGCACACATTTGCATCCTCAACCAGTATGCCCATTCTGATAATCCCTCCAGCAATCTGAAGTCCTTTCTCATTTTCCTCCCAAATGCTACACTGCGAGTCAAAACATCATAGAACATTCGGGGCCTCTTCTCATAAGCTTCTACAAAAGCTTGATTCTTAACCGTACTTGTAGGCTCGAAATCATTAGGCACCATACTTTAAATTTTGAATTCACTAGGAACGTTGTTGAGAGCCACCCGCTCTAACTTGTCCCTGAATATAATCAACTCCATGAATCTTTTAGCACATGAATACCCTCTCAGCGAAGCACCCGGCAGAATCACTTCCCTTGAAACCCGCATCTATACAAGGCAAAAATCTTGAATCCCTCTCCAAGTCTGAACATGAGCCAATAAGGCCGACCATATCACACATTTAACAATTCTTTTGCTCAAATTACCACTTATGTTCTTCCCTGTAGCTGAAATAATCCATCAATATGCTAATAACTAGAAACCTCGCAAGTAGTTAACCGTGCAACCCAATCATAGGCGGTGGGACTCTCCCACTTAGCTTGAAGCCACTATTACACACCTCTAGAATTCTCCAAGATTCTTTATCTCTTATTGACATGACCTCGTGCAATTAAATCGCCAGATTCTTTGAAATCCTTCCATTAGCACAATACCCCGAATTTCCATCAACATTCACATATTCGATCTCTTACTGGAATGGCCAGTAAAATCCTCCACAGAAGTTTCGCCAACCACGCGACCGCTACTTGCTCACAGGGATTAACCCACCTGTGGAAATCACTTTCTGACATCTTCCAACGCTGCTGCACGGGGTACAATCACTACGACATCAATAACCCATCCTGAGTCTGAGCTCACTTTCTAGCTGCATAAGTCCATTCACCCCTCACATCAATTAAATGTGCGGCAACATCCTTCCATTTCAAAGTTATGTTGTATCCTTCTTCATTTCAAGCAGCTCCTTCTCGTTATATCAAATCTCCTGCCGCATAATAGCCCATACTTCAAATAAAATCCATAGACCCCAGTTACCAATCACTAAAATTCCCAAATCATCCCAAACTCTCCTTAAGGTGCGTAGTCATCTTACCACAAAGCCCATATGCAACTCCACTACTCTCCCACTTTGGCGGAACTCACCCCTTTAATCAACTACTCGACCTTTGCTTCTTATACCTGGCCTTCTAGAAATTTCAACCACCGCCTGACATTTCCCACATGTCCTTCCTCATCCTCTGCTGCTCAGTTGTTGCCTTAAATAAAATCTATCTCTGTAGCACTTGAACTCACAAATCGCTACTAACTTTAAACCTTTCCAAAGATCATCTTTCTCGAGCCGTCAACATTAGAAATACTGATTCAATCCTGAACCACCACACATCGCAATCTTTGACAGTCGCCTCTCCATTATTATTCCACAATGTCCTTCCCCAAGGCAAATTAAAGAAAACCATAACACCGGCAAACTCAACATATTCAAACGAGGACGACGATACCACGCCATAGATGAAAATTACACCACGCTCGAAAATACCAAGCCTCGTTACTCCATCAAACCAAACTTGAACATTTATAGCCCAATTGCTTTTCCTCCACCGGAAATGAGATATCCGATCTCTGAATCGTGCACTAAATAGACTTCATTTCAAATCATTCACCGCCTCAACACATATGCAAGTGTCCTACCACTAAGTCAATACTGTGCGATAACCAATGGTAAGCATCATAGCAATCTGTGCATAGCCTCAAAGCTCTCAAGAATACTGTTACTGAGCTGAAATGAGAAGATATCCTTCCGCAAGGCAATGACAATAGCCCAACCAACTATTCAGGGAGAAACATCCCGCACCACATCGGTAGTACCATTACAATTTGTCAATTCTCGATTTATAGCAAGCGGTTCGCGTCGCATAAGATCGAATAGGAAGGAAATAAAGGCATAAGCCTCAAAGGAATCAAAGCGCATAACGAGGAATCAAGAAGGGAAGTGCTCCTAACAGTCCCGTAGCATCTCGAAGATAAGAACAGATGTCTCTGTACCGATCCGCAAGACTCTACTAGACTCGCTCATGACTCGTGAGACCTAAGGGAACCTAGTGTTCCGATACCATGTTGTCATGACCCAAAATCCACTAAGGGTCGTGATGGAGCCGGACACCATTGTCAGGCAAGCTAACAACAAATAACTAGTAATTTTTTGTTTTAAATATTTCTTAAATCACTTCTTTTATACGTTTAAACAATACATAATAAATTCCACTAAGTAAATAATGAAACATTTGACAATTTTAAATTTCTGAATAAACCCATAGACATTCATGAACCCGGTGTCACAAGTGCATGAGCATTTACTAGGGAATGAAATAAAGTACAGTAGTTGTGCGGTATACAAAATGGATAAAAATGAAAATACAGTACAATACTCTGAAAGAGACTCTGCTGGCTGCGGGTCATCTCGATAAGTGCAGCTCACCTAAGTCTCCATATCAACCATGCAGCTATGCCACTAAGACACTAGCCACATATGAACCTATGCAACAAAAATGCACAGCAAATGTAGTATGAGTACAAAAATGTGTACCCAATGAGTATCCCGTCTAATCTCGAAGAAGTAGAGACGAGAGGTCGACTTCGACACTTACGAGAGGTCTAATAGTAATATATTATTAATGCGAATAATCACGGATTTATTAAGAACGACAGTAATTTCAAATAAGCCACGAACAGGTAAAAGTCCCTTTTTGTATTAAAAATATCCGGATTCATAATCTATTAATTCTCAATTATCTCAAGTCAGGGAGAATAAATATCAATATCAATAAATCTCAAGGCTAGCACTACAAGAATGCACAAATCATGCCGAGGACGAATGGCCCGATCCAACAATATTTAAACGGTGCACTGTCAGAGGGTCGAATGGCGCGAACCATAGATGCATCTATTTAATCTACCAATGCGTTCGGCCCGTTCCACAATAGATAAACACAATCAAACAATCAAATCAATAATTCATCAAGGAGCAAATATTCAGGAGAAGGAAAATTTCTCTTTTAAAAGTCAAGAAATGATATCTAGCCTTTTTTTAGAAATTCATCTACACGTTCGATATGTTTTAAGCATTTTAAGTTTGTCAAAAAGGTTGCAAGTATTTCAAGAAAGCATGCTTTTGGGCCCTAAACTACCCGGACTAAAGCATAATAGTAGCTACGCACGGACTCTCATCACCTCATGCATACGAGCCCCTGCAAATAGGAGCACATAACCAATTAACTCACATATGGGGACAATTCCCTCTTACAAGGTTAGAAAGGAGACTCACCTCGCTCAGAAGCCTATATTCCGATTCAAGAACATGCTCAAACCTCCAATTTGGAGTCGAATGATCCAAAACTATTCAAATAGGGTAAGAACTAGTCAATACATGCTCAAAAGTTCATATTCTAATTATTAAGCCAATTTCGCAACCCTAAATGCAAGGTTCCTAAAATTCATCCCCGGGCCCATGTGCCCGGATTCCGGAAATTTTTGAAGAAAATTGTTACCCATAACCTAAGGATCAAGAATATATGATTTTTACTCCATTCCCTAACAAATTTCGTGGTTAAATCTTGTTTTTACTAAATTTTAGGTTTTTCATCTACAACCCTTGATTTTACCTAATTTTCACATGTTAATCTACCCATAATCCATGTATTTAACTTATGATGTGTAGAAATTAATTACCTCTTTGATGATGATGGAATCCCTCTCAAATGCTCTCAAAAATCGCTTAAGACCAAGTGGGAAATGAGGGAAATGAGCGAAGTCTCAGAATAAAAAGCCATTGCACCAGACGCAAAAGTCACATTTGCAACTCCCAGCTCGCAATTGCGATGGTCGCATTTGCGACAAAGGCATCGCAAATGCGAAGCCCAGCTTTCTCTACCATGGTCGCATTTGCGACAAAATTCATCGCAAATGCGAAGAAGACAGCATCGCAAAAGCAATGTCCCCCTCGCAAATGCTATCCCCCTCAGCAGCCCCCAGGTTCGCAAATGCAAGCTCTCTCTCGCAAATGCAATGTCGCATTTGTGACCAAAACACCGCAAATGCGGTCATACCAGTACCAGCAACATCAAACCTTCTCCAAATTCCATTTTTGATCCGTTAACCATCCGTAATCCGCCCGAGGCCCCCGGGACCCCAACCAATCATACCAACCAGTCCCAAAACACATTACGGACTTGCTCGAGGCCTCAAATCATCTTGAACAATGCTAAAACCATGAATCGCACTCCAATTCAAGCTTAATGAACTCTAAAATTTCAAACTTCTACTCTCGGTGTTTAAACCTATCAAATCACGTCCGATTGACCTCAAATTTTGCACACAAGTCATATTCGCCATTACGGACCTACTCCAACTTCCGGAATCGGATTTGAACCCTGATATCAAAAAGTCAACTCTTGGTCAAATTTCCCAAAACCTTCTAATTTCTATCTTTAACCAAATGACTCTAAAATGACATACGGACCTCCGAATTCACGTCCGATCGTTCTCCCAACTCCAGAATCACTATACGGAGCTACGCTTAGACTCAGAATCCCAAACAGACATCGATAACACTGAAATGCACTTCAACCCAAACTTATGAAATTTCTTCCAAAATGCTAACTTCCACAATAGGCGCTGAAACGTTCCCGGATCTTCCAAAACCAAGTACGGACATACTCCCAAGTCTGAAATCATCATACGAACCTGCTGGAACCTTCAAATCCCGACTCTGAGGTCGTTTACTCAAAAATCCAACCTTAGTCAATTCTTTCAACTTAAAGCTTCCGAAACGAGAATTCTCTTTCCAAACTCCCGGAATTCAATTCCGCCCGTTCGCACAAGTCATAATATCTGAAGTGAAGCTGCTCATGATCCCAAACTGCTGAACAATGCGCTAGAGCTCAAAGCGACCGGTCAGGTCATTACACCAATAGCCAATAATAATGCGTGATAATATAATGAAGGTTGTAAAAGCGAATAACTTAAAAGGCATTATGTAAGCTCGTTCACAGCCACGGAACAGTAGACATGTTTTTCAAGTATAACAGTCAAAGGTCAAATTTTACTTTGAAATTAATTTGACATGTGTTTATAAAAAAACTATATTTTTTCAGTTCACAACAACAGGTAAGACTTTTCGCTTACCAAATAGCATGAGGAAAGTATGTCTCTATGTATACATATCAAGCCATCAAATGTCACATACCATTTAGCATGAGAAAATTACATCTCTATGCGTATATGTAAAATATACATGTCAAATCATCAAATATCATATTACTGTCTAGCATGAGGAAAATACATCTCTATGCATATATGTCAAATATGCATGACAAGTAAATAATTTCACAGTGATATTATCAATTACCCTCACACTCATCACACTCAAGGTGCTTGGCTTAGTGCCCCCACTCCATCACGCACACAAAATCACTCATCACTGTACGGGTGTCTGGCTCAAAATCCCCTCACTAAAGCATGTGTATAAATATCACTGTGCATGGACGCACTGCTGGTATGTCAGACTCCGAAGGGGAAGATCCTGTCCAAGTGCTAATCAAAAGCAAATATGACTTGTTGCGGTGTACACCCCGATCCAAACAACAATAATCCAATAAGACCTATTGCGGCGTGTAACTCGATCCAAATAATGATAAGCCAATAAGTCATGTTGTGGCATGCAACCTAATCCAAATAATGATAAACCAATAAGGCCTGCAGCGACGTGCAACCCGATCCAATTATCACTCTTAATACAGCTCTAAGGCCCACATCAGTCATCAACCTCTCAAGTCTCGAGGGCTCATAATCTCATATCACTTAACCAAAGAGTACCACATATGAAAAATAACAACAACAACAACAACAACAACAACGTGTAATGTAAAATCAAAAAATTAACGAAAACTAAGATATAATATGCAAATGAAGAATCATGACTGAGTGTATAACCACAGTTAAGTCAAATAGCTTAAAACAACATAAATAGCTTTATTAGGTCTCAACACCAAATAGGCACATAGCCTAAACATGGTTTCTAACATGAATAACAACTTAGATAATAAAACAAGTAGGGAAACATGGATAACAAGGTATGATAGCAATACAAGTCCGGTAATAGTCTAAAAGTCAATTTGGATCATATTTATTCTAGTGCATGCCCACATGCCCGTCACCTAGCATGTGCGCCACCCAAATGCGTCTCATATAACATGGTTTCTGGGGATGATTACCCTCAAATCCAAGCTTAGACATGTTACTTACCTCGAACAAGCCAAATCAACTGCCGAGCAAGCCAAACAATACCCTAAAAATGTCATCCTGCATGAATCGACCTCTGAACGGCTCGAAACTAGCCAAAAGCAACTCAAAAATATCAAATAATGCCATAAAAAATAAATCCAAGCAATAAAGGTCAAATCTTTTATCAAATACTCAAAGTCAACCAAAAGGTCAACCCGGACCCACACCTTGGAATCCGACAAAATTCATAAATTCCGACAATCCATTCGATTACTAGTCCAACCATAATAATTTCACTCAAATCCAACTCTGAATTGATGTTTAAAACTCAATAATTCCCTCTAGAAAAGTTTAGACAAAAACCTCAAATTCTCTTTCAAAATCATCAATCCAATGCCAAAATTAAAGATGGAATCATGGAATATAATTAAAATTAAGGAGAAATACTTACCCCAATCCATGTGGTAAAAATTCTCTCCAAAATATACCAAGATAGAGCTCCAAATCTCAAGTTGGGATAAAAATAAACCAAAACCTCGATATATAGCTTCTGCTCAAAGATTTCCGTATTTGCGGACCACCTGCCGCTACTGCGGTGTCCCTTCTGCGACAAATATCCCTCTTCTACGGAGACCACTAAAAATTGACCTCTCATACCTGAGAACTAAATTCCACTTCTACGACATCATAGGTGCAAGGAATATCCGCTTCTGCAAAGTTCCTCCGCAGACTGCCTTCCCACCAAAATCTGCATCTGCGTTTCCGCAGGTGCGCTCTAGTCTCGCATCTGCGCCCATCGCACCTTCGCTAGATGTTTTGCATTTATGGACCAACCTGACCTTGACCAAAATGTGCTTCTGTGCTACCTCTGCCGCTTCTACACCTCCACACCTGTGCCCACACAACTGCAGGTGCGAGTGATCACACCAAAATTCTGCCAAAACCAGCCTCAACCAACATGTTCCAAAATGATCTGAACCATGTCCGAAACTCACCCGAGCCCCTCGGGACCCCATTCGAACATGCCAATAATTCCTAAAATATAACACAAACTTTCTCGAGGCCTCAAATCACACATAAAAATAACAAAATCATGAATCGCACCTCAAATCGAACTTAATGAACTTTTAAACTTTCAACGTCTAAAACTCATGTCGAGCCATATCAAATCAATTCAGAATGATCTCAAATTTTGCACACAAGTTCCAAATGGCATAAAAAACCTATTCTAACTCCCAATACAATAATTCGAATCTGATATCATCAAAGTCAACTCTCGGTCAAGCCTTTGAACTTTCCTAATCTTCAAATTGCCAATTTTCGCCAATTAGCGCCAAAACCTTCTATAAACATCCAAATGTAAATCCGGGCATATGCCCAAGTCCAAAACCACCATACAGACCTAACGGAACTATCAAAACTTTGATCCGAAGTCAAATACATAAAAGTCAAACTTGGTAAACTCTTTCGACTTAAAGCTTCTAAAATGAGGATCATTCTTCCAAATCAATCACGAATCACCCGAAATCCAAAACCGATGATTCACAAAAATCTTATATATCATACGAAGCTACTCATGCCCTCGAACTACCGAGCAAAATATAAATGCTCAAAATAATCGGTCGGGTCATTACAATGATTTAGCAATGAAAATGGAGAAGATAACGGCAAAGAGATTAGAGAAGATAATGAATAGCCATGATTTAAGGGAGTGGTTATATGGATAATGAATTTTGGTGGGATAGGTATTTTTATAAGTTTGTTTCGAAATAAGTAAAATCGGGTAATATTTTAGGCCAAAGTAGGTATATTGAGTAGTTTTCTCTTCTTCTTTTCCCCGTCTTCTCCTTTTATTCATAGCTTTCTTTACCCATAATCAACACATTCATAACTTAGCCGTTCATGAAATGAACTATAACAGATTATGAAACTAATCTTTTTAGATAAACCCATAATAATGCATACATCCAATATGAAGTAGAAGAACAAGGTGAAGAAATGCAAAGAAAAGAAAACTCTCTCTCAAGTTTGGAAGACTAGAAATTCTCTCATAAGTGATCATATTTAACAAGCCATGGATAATATGGTTACCATATTATCTGCCGGATAAACCCGTTTTTATCCGTCTCAAATACGGGTTGGGTCGGATAATTTATCCGTTTTTTAAAATTACCCGTTTTGACCCGCTCATATCCGACCCGACCCGCCGTTTGCCACCCGTAAAGGTGAGGGTAAACCTAGTTTGGTCAGAAGAAGATCAGTTGTAACTAAGGAGCATAGTTTCATCTTAGAAGCTGACATCACATCTAATGAAGTGAAGCATACATTATAGGCAATTACGAGTAATAAATCCCATGGGCCCGGTAGATATAGCACTCACTTCTTCGAAGATGGCTGGAGTATTATTGGAAAAGCTCTAACAGAAGGGATTGTGAAGTCCTTTACTTCCAACAAGTTGCTTATAGTTACAAACAAGACAGTAATGACCCTTATTCCCAAAAGTACACGTGCAGTGAATGTTGGTGATTATAGGCCTATAACGTGTTGTGATACTACGTACAAAATAATATTCCCTCCGTTTCAATTTATGTGAACCTATTTCCTTTTTGGTTCGTGCCAAAAAGAATGACATTTTTCCTTATTTAGAAACAATTTACCTTTATGCAATGATTTATAGCCACACAAAATATATGTGCCTCATTTTACACCACAAGTTCAAAAGTCTTCTCTCTTTTCTTAAACTCCGTGCCCAGTCAAATGGGTACACATAAATTGAAACGGAGGGAGTATTAAAAGTAATTTGTAGCAGATTAAAGTTGGTATTTCTCGTGAGACTATAAAACAGAAAGAGGACAACAGAGAGTTTTTGATAAAGAGGGACCTTAAGAAGAATGGGAATTTGTGGGAGAAATGATGCATTCTTTGAACTTCCCGCCAAAAATTTATCAAGTGAATCGGGAATTGTATTTAATTCCTCAGTACAAAATTGCATTAAATGGAAGAATATATGGATGTATTGAAAGAAAAGGGGATTGAGACAGGGAAATATACTATTATGAGTTATTTGTATGGAGTACTTCACAAGGGTAAGGAAGCTAGTGGCAAATCAAGAAGGCTTGAAATGCAAAGGGTTAAAACTTCATCATCTACGTTATGTTGATGATGTTCTGTTATTTTGTAAAGGAGAATTCCAGTCAATTCTACTCATACTCCGAGACCTACAGACATTTTTCAATGCCTCAGGTTTATCAACAAATACAGCTAAATCTAATATATTTTGCGCTAATTAATATGGACTCACAATGTATAAAGGAGTACTACCTCTCCAGTATCTCAGGGTACCAATATCCTCCAAAACAATATCTACTGTGGACGTAGACAAGCAGCTTACGGGTGGGGATCATGAAATCTATCCTATGTAGGTAATTAAAGTTCAGTTGATAAACTTAGTTCTAACGCACATACACACATACTAGCTAGGTTTCCATTTTAATTCTTGTTGCTATATGTAGGAATTTCTTATGGTATGCGAATGGGGAATCTATAAAGACTCCATATATTGGTGGCTTGAGACTTGGCAGAACCTTTATGATGGCACTGGCTTACCTCATTTGGAAGGCAAGAAATGCGGCACTATGGCACACAAATGGTATCCAACCTAGTCAAAGAGGAAAGTAAATTCAAGTACTAGAAGTTGTACATAGGAGAAAGGGGTTAGGAATAGAGCTTGGATAGAGGAATTATATAAATAAGATAGATTATGTTTTTGCCGTTTTGGGACTGGACTAGAGATGGGGGCCCTACCTAGTAGGTATTCCTAATCAGGAAGAGAAAATTAAGAGGTAAGAGCAAAATGGAATAGAAAGAAAGTGCAAATGAAATGACATGAAGTAACTCCGAACGCTTAAAAAAACTATTACCAACAAAAATATCGAGTCTTATGAATCAATAAATATCAATACCGTTCATCATATCCGCGAATACAAGATATGGCATAGTGAGGAGTGCACATCAAGAAGTTTAACTCTAGTCAATGTACTAAGTTTTGTTAATAGTATTCTCCGTTAACTAAAAAAGTATTTTAACTTGATTATGTTCGTATGATATTTGTCATTTGTAAGTAATTTTAGTGATACACAACAACAAATTTGGCCTAAGGCTACATTAGTTTTAGACAACCCTCGAAAAGTGTTGCCAAAAATACTTACGGCAACGCTTTTTAAGGAGTGGTCATTGCTAAGAGTTTTTGGCCACGAATTTTAGGCAACGCTTGTAAAGCGTTCTTTTAAGATATAAATACTATGCTTTTTAACTGTTGCCATATTATAATATATTTGGCAACATTTACACACCTGTAATGGAACGCTTTTGAATGATGCTCTTTTTATAACTCTAAAGCAACACGTTATAAGGGTACTCAAAAAATTTACACCAAAAATTTTCGCTAAAATTTTCATTTTATCCAATAAAAATTGCCCGCTAAATTTTAACAACTTTCCCACTAAAAATTAAAACCTCAAGAAAAGACTCATCACTCGCTCTCACTAATGCCACTACCCCCTTTTCTCTCAGACACGAGAGTGGAATGTATTCCGACGATGACTCCGATGTGGACTACCATGACGACATGTTGTCATCGACGTTGGCTATTGTTGCGGCTATGGCATGCTTCAACGTATTCGATGGAGCTCATGTTAGATTTGCAGTGGCTTTACCTTGAGCAATTCGACCTCTTTCACCGTAAGAAACATTACCGTCTTCGATTTTGATTATGATACTTCGTATCTCCTTACTCCTTTCCTGATTTGGATCCATAATCTCAAAAAAATCCAATCCCTAAATCTTTGCTTGTTTTTGTTTCCAATCTTCATTTTGTTCTCAGATCTATATTTCAATAATTGTTTTATGTATTCATTTAGTGTTCATTCGTAGATCTCTCGGGTGTTGAAGTAGTCTCTATATATTTCGATATTTAGATCTGGAATTTTGGAGTTTTGAGTTGTAGAGGTAGCTTAAAATCATTGCTTAATTCAATTTGAAGGATGGTTTCGGGAATTGGTGTGAAATTTGAAGGTTTTTCAAATTAAGACTTTTTACAATTTGTTCCCGACGATTAGGCACATGTAATTCTTGCGAAGCCTCCAATTCATAATTGTTTCGTGGAGTTTAGACAATTTTTATACAATTTGATAGGATTGCTGTTGTGAGTGTGGACTTGGTGGTAGGCTTGATTTTTGTGGGTTATTTGGGGAGGAGGATAAGGCAAGGTGAGATTTGTTTCTTTCTTGCATAAACCTCTTAACTTATCTTGCAACCCCTGAAACTTGTAAAACATAGCAATTGTGGTTGCGTCTTGCATTGTTGTACTTGCACGCTTCTCTTTACTTCAGACATAGGCCAAAAAAACACTTACAATAACTTAATTCTAGACAATTCATTCTTTTAAAAACTCAAAGGACTGTCAAAGAACTATAAATGCATAGCGTATAGGTATTCATGCTGAACATAAAATATTTTCTTGTATTTAATTATGCATTTTGTGTTTTGCCATAGTTTCTCACCTTGAATATTAATGTTTGCAATGCAATTAGAAGGTGCATCTATCTTCACATGATGATGTTTATGCCAAGATATCAGGCTACTGAAGATGACATTACTGATGTTTTAGTTTGATAATAACATATTCTATTAATCTTTCCAACTCATTCACAAGGAAAGAGTAAAAAGGGAGATCTGTGTATTTTGTAAAATTATTTGTAATGTTATCTCATTGTGTCTAAGACCAGTTATTGAACTTTATCTAATTGTGCTCAGAAAAATGAAGCATGTGTCCGGGAAGTGGCTAGAATCCAAATACATGTGTTAAAAGTACAGGTACTTTATACCTCTTCTTTCTTTTATTTTTTCATAAGTTTTTTTTTTTCAATTGTGTTTGCTTTCGTTCTATTTCATTTTAAAACATTTATGCATCTGATGTGTTCGTGTGGTTCATTTTTTCTATGACTTCAGGAAACACGACATAGGCAACATTATTTGGATTTGATGCTCAAATTACATGTAATATTTAAGAGCGTACAAAGATCTTAACTTATATCAGAAGCGTTCTTATTAATCTTGACTTCATAGGGATTGAAATTTTATGGAGCTGTTTTATTTTTCCTTTTACATATTTGATATTATTAGAGCTCTATTAGTAGCTTGTCTTGAATAAAACTAATTGAAATATACAAATCCTACTTGTAAGTGTTAGAGAGCAGATTAAGAATTTGTAGCCATTTATTTTCTCTCGGTATTTTTATTATTTAAGATGTTGCACTAAATATTTAATGTGAAGAAGCGTCATTTTATTTTACATGTGATAGATAGTGAGCATTCAATTGTAGATAAACTTTCAACCTAGAGTTTTCATCACTATAAGAGTACTCCCAGCTGGCAAAAGAGAACTCAAACATATCAAATTCAGGTGAGCTTCATTTCACCAGTTATATCAAATTAGAGAGCTAAAATAGGTATATTTTCTTGCATTTGTGCTATTGGGGGGATAGGCCTACTAGCGAAGTCTAGCTGTGCAGGTGGAGCTCTAAGAATACTGTCAAAATAATTGCCTCAATGTTATCATTGGAATTGCACCACCATCCATTTTGATATTAAGTGCTAGCATTCCAGTAAAGCTTTCATCATTTTAATCTGTTTATATGTATTTCAAAAATTATGTTTAGTTACTTGCCCATTTTTATAATGCTCTGATAGTAAGAAGAAAAACATCAAGAGAGAACATGTCTTATATGCCATGTGAACTTGAATTTTTCATGTACCTTCTCAAAAAAGTTCAAGTTCAATAGAAATTTTTTGAAGCTTTAACGTGAATGTTTGTTTGTTCTCTAAAATCAATTGTTCTAAATTTCAGTTTCCACTTCAAATACCTCAATCCATTATGATATTGCATACTATCTATTGGTTTCTTTCTAATTTTAAATTTTATTTTTAATGTGTAGGAAAATACGGGTGATGCAATTGAAAATGGCGGCCAAAAGTTAATTGATCTATTGAAGTGAATGATAAAGACTTTTTGAGCAATTGTAATATTTATTATTATGATACTTTATGAATACATTCGGTTTTAGAGTTTGTTGTTATTGCACATACTGAAATATTGTTTTATCAGTATGTGTAGAATACAAAATATGTTTCTTTTTTGAAGTTTATTGCAAGTATATGCATTAAAATTATTATTATTTATTATTTAATTGAGTGCTTGAGATCATTAAAATATAGTTGCTTGAAATAAATATAATTACATAAAAAAATTGTAGCTCATAAATATCATAAAAAATTATTACACTTTAGAAGTGCTGCCATAGAGCTGACAAATGGATGGCATATTTGGCATGTAAATGGCTATGCTTCACAAATGTGGCTTATAAGGTAATAAAGACCACCCTTCTAAAGTGTAGTTTCAGAAAATGAAAAACGTTGCCATGTGAGGTACTAGAAGCGTGGTTGTTGTACCTTATAGGCCACGCTTTTGAAGCGTGGCTTCTAAAGCAACACTTGAAAAGCTTGGCCTTAGAGAAAAGGTTACGCTACTTTAGGCCACCTCCTGTAAGCGTTCCTAAAGTCGAAAAGTGTAGCCTTTGATCAAAGGTCACACTTTATGATAGTTTAGGCCACACTTCTCAGGGGTGGCTAAAGGCCGAAAATGTTGCAGTGATATCATTATTAGAAAATATTATTTTTGCGTTGTGATGTGCAGATAAATTGTAAACTTAAACGTTAGAAAAATCAAAGAATGTGCAAAAGATAGCAAAAAGAGGGTGTTTGACTTAAATTACATGCTTTTGAAGTCAAATCGCGATAAGTAATGAAGATTCAAGAATTGATATTGGGAATTAGAGTTCTGGAGCAACAAATTCTGATGAGAAACACATAACTCAAATTCAACAGATAATAAGTATCTCTTAGTTTACAAATAATTTGATCATGCTTCTTTAAAAAATATTATAGAACTTCGAGTCTAATTTCCAACAGTCTAAACAGTTTAGCATTTGGACTTTTTATGCAAAGTTATAATTTTTTTACTGGACATTGTGTTTACCTTAAAACGGATAACAATTAAATTTATACGCAGTTTTAAGGATATATGAATTGATTCAACACAAATAATCAGGGATGTTAGATAAACGAATTAAAGACGAAATGAACAATCAAACCAACTACGGCCCAGATCGGAATTAGGTTGAGCAGTAGTTTTGCCCTTGATCGGACCCTTGGTTCGAAACCAATTGTGAATGAAGAACAAACAGCAAAGTAAGGACTTTGCAATAGCTAGAAAGTAGAAAAATAAATTTGTATTGCCTTGGTTTGCGCATTACAATGTGTGTTAGCAAAGAAAAACTTTTCCTTTATAGTAGGAAAGTTTCATCCCTAGTACAAGTCTAAAAAGGTAAAAAAAAAACTTCCTCTCTTGTTAATTACTGATCCATAACCGTCATCCAGCAAGATCCGCACCGTGATATCTGATTGGTTGCGGATATTATGGTCATCTATATGTCGCCTATAACCGTTCATTGTGCTTTCCGAAGTCTCAGAGCTCGTCCCGAGTTCGGGTTACATCGTTTTATCAGGTCCGATGGCGAGCACTCTGTTCACTTTTCATGGGCCTCGATACATAGAGTTCCCAGCTTCGATTTCGATCTCGTATATTCATGCTCTTACTTCGTTTGATTCACCGAAAAATCGGGGTGTGCATTATCCTCGATTTCACCCGTATACAATTAGTCTCATCATTTTCCAGAGAGTAGATTTGCCAAAACATTGGGAAACGATATGAACCCCGGTTCCTTCCTTCGTACGTTACAATCGAGGTGACGGATAAGCCAAAAAGTCATGTCAGTTGCGTCGTTCTAACTTCGGGCACGTGTTAATAACCGATTGGCTGCATTCGAATGTGAAACGTCTTGCATTGACTATTTTTACCCAATAAAAAATTCGACCTTTTGCATTTCTTCCACTTTCCGATCCTAGCTTTTACCTTCGAATTTTCTAACGACTTTTAACTATTTCAAATCTTCATACCCTGCTTCTTGAGCCTTCATATCTTCATCTCTGATCCTCAAACCTTCATATTTGTTCTTGGATTTCCAACCCAAATCTTCATATCTTCATTCCACCTTCAAACCTTCATACTCTTTCTTCAAATCTTTATATTTTTCCTTTGAACCTTCATATTTTTCCTTCGAACCTTCATACTTCCCTTCAAATTTTGATATTTTCTTAGATCACAATGGCTAAAACTTCCAAGTCAGTGACTCAGCAGGCTACCTCTTCATCTTCCCCCCCGGCCGCAGATGCCGACGTGGCCGCTTCCGAGGTGGATCTAGAGCCCCCATGAAGAACTTCATACCTGTAGGCTGCTCTATCGGGGATAACTTCAAGGTCGAGAAGGCCTCTAGCCAACAAGACCGAGGTGATGGAGCATGGAGATACATATGCTCTGTCAACAAAGAAACCCTACCCGTAGCCCGAGTAGACTATAAGTGGGAGGGTAAGGACGTGGTCGTCCCCGGACCCAATGACTATATAGATACTCACGTGAAGGGGTATCTGAGTGTTTACACTTACCCCTTCACGCTCGCCTCTGTGGATCCCGTAGTTCTTGATTTCTGCAAGAGGTACGAGGTGTACTTTGGGCAAATTCACCCATCCTTTTGGAGGATTGTGATCCTCTTGCGCCATTTCACAAAAAATACCGAGTCTCATCGGTTCACCCTCGACCACCTACTCTGCCTATATAGTCCCCGAATGGGGACTGATCAAGCTTGTCCGGCCGAGAAAGCAAGGCTAATTTCTCCATCATTGACGAGGACCGAGATCGAGGCTGGTAGGGGAGGTTCATTAGGGTGAAACCTGATCACCCCCAAGTTTCTACCATTCCACGAGAAGTGGAACGCATCCCGTATGTATTGTCTTTCCGGGCTATTTCTTCCTTTGTGTTCTTTTTCTCATATCATCTGTTTGTGGTCATGCAACTATTACCCAAGTTCTTGATACAATCCCCCGATTCAAGGAGTGGATCGAAGGGATTAATAAGCAGATGTCGTACTTCGAGCATGCATGGGACAAAACTTTCGAAGGGCAAATGGTAGGCCCAATCTCATGGTGAGGTTCTTCCCTGAAATAGTTACCATCACGCTCTTAACTTATATAGTGCTAACCTTTTCTTTTTCTTACATGTCTGCCTAAGACCATCGAACTTAGGCCGCTTGATGAGGACAAGGATCCATCTTTGCCTACTGAGCCCTCCATCTCGGGATAACCCGAGGCTGCCACGAAGGAGGAGAAGAAGAAAAAGAGAAAGTCCTCGGGCTCCTCTGACCCCGAGAGGAAGAGGAAGAGGAAGAAAAGGACGGCCACTCGGGCCCAAAGGCCCAAGAAGAATACCAAGTCCATAGCACTGGACCTTGACTATCTTTACCAGCTCAGGTATGAGCCTGGAAAAGATGACATCTTCGTTGCCCATGGATTGACCCCCACTAGGGAGCAGGCGACGACCGAGAAAGGGAACCACGAGGTCGATCCCCTTTTGGCTCGGGAACCTAAGGCGGAGATGGAGGTTGCGACCTCCCAGGAAGCCGCTCCTGTTCCGAAAGAGATGACCGGTGTCATTGACATCATAAAGACGCCCTCATATACCGAGTTCATGCTCAAAGAGGCCCAAGAGGGCAAAGAAAAGTCAAGTGAAGGAGTGCAGGGTTCAGATAATCCCATAAACTCCTTTTTCGATAACATGGGCATGTCCATATTGGATGATGTTTTCAGGCTAGGTCACCTGAAGATCCAGAAGAAGTACGTGCCCTCTGGATCTGGCGGGCCAAGCTCGAGCCCAAAATTAGTGAAGCAACTTCCCATGCCGAGTGTGGACCCTGGGTGCAAGAGAACGGTCATTCTCACAGTCTCAGAGGATGCTCGGGTCCTGTCTACTCCGGTGGGCGTAGCCAGCTACCTCTGATGCCTGGTGACCAAGGAGGACCAAGCAAATATGAATGAGGTGGGCACGTCAAGTGTTTTCAATGAGGCGCAGCAGGCATTGAACCAGATAAGGTGTCAACACTTTTGTACCCCTTTATGAATCCCACTTAGGTTTTCCTTTGATGTATCTCACTACTTTCGTTGTTTTATAGGCTTTAGTGTTTCACCATGATAGCTTCCTCCAGTACCGCTTGGAGATTAACTAGCTCGAGTTCGAGCTCAAAGAGCAGGTTTAGAAGAAGGACATGTATAGACTTTTGAGTGATTAACATGATGAGGCCCTTAAAGATCTCCCGATTCTCCAAGCCAAGCTAGAAAAAGCTCAGAATGAGGCTTTGACCCGAAGCGGGAACACAACGACCTTGTTAAGAAGGTAAAGTTCTTTGAAGTTAAAAACGAGCACCTAGTTGTGGTGACCAACAACACAACTTTGCAGGTCCAATAGAAGATAGACCTGATCGACCAGCTGGGGGATGAGATCAATAAGGTCAGGGTTGTGACCAAAGTAAGGAAGGACAAGATGGACCTGCTGGCCTCGGAGAAGGAAGTCACAAAGGAGGAGTTGGCTTCGGTCTAGAAATAACTTCGTGTGGCGAAGGACAAAACTGATAAGTGGTCTTAGTGAATGATAATCTCCGGGCACAGCTGAGCTCGACCATTGCTGAACAGGATGCTCTCGGAAGAGAACATGTGGCACTAAGGACCAAATTTGACATAACCTCAGCTGATGCTGAGAAAGTGGTGGCCCAGTACAAGGCTGACGTGGAGGCAGCCGAGACCCGCTTAAATACAAAGACTAAATACACGCCCAAGGTTTCGACCTATCAGTCGAGATCGAAGAAGCTAGGAGGCTCGAGGCTGAGAAAAAGAAGCTCTACGAGCCTGAGGATGCCAATGGTTCCGAGGGATCTGAGGGCAACAATAATTCTGGCGATGAGTCGGGCCCTGGTGATGACCAAGCGTAGATGCCTTAGTACTTTTTCAATTTTTTTGTATTTTCCCTTATGTATTTTTTTATTTTGATGTCGTTCTATCGGGCCTTTGTAAATATGTTTTGGAATATATACATGAAATTTTTCCCATTTTGGCAATATCGTATCTTTACTTTTCTAGCATCTTATTGCAATTTCTACTTGTGTATTGTTTTTTGTGCCTTAGCATAGAGTCAAATGTAGTTCCGGGGTGTTTGTTTTTTGGAATTTCGAATGAAGCCTGACTTCTATGCCACTTTTTCTACTCGTGGATGTGGATCCTCGGTGAGATCGTAGGTTCCCAAGATGCTTAAGTGTTTTTAGACAATGTTTTCGCCGAGGGTAAACTTTTAGTCAGTTTCGAATTATGTAAAGGCCTTTCTTTTTTATTACGAGCTTTGGACGTCTCTGAGCTGTTTTTAGGGTGGCCGTAGCCTTTTACATTTGGGCGCCGCCTAATTGGTGCCTACGGGATTCGGTAGCTCGGGTCGTCTGAATTTTCTTCAAGTGACAAGGGATCGATAATCCCCGAGTATAAGTAGCCAGTGGGCTCTAGGATTCGGGATCGAAGAAGTAAAAATGCATAATAGAAAAGCGGAAATTTCTTTCATTTCTTAGTATGCAAGGTACACGATCGAAAATGCGTAAAAACTTGTACCATGGCTAGAGTGGACTATGTGAGCACGGTTCATATGACCATTTGGCCCTTATAATGAATCCTAACCACCAAGACTTAGTTTTTATCATACAAAGTTTTCTTTTTTTCCTTGTTAAAGACCTTAATCTGAGGGTATTCGAGGGCGAACTCGTGAGGGCTTGGATACTCTTGATATGCAGTGGACGATCATTGACTCCAATTTGAAACCAGTCTTCGAATCTAGGTTAGCATGTTTTATTGTAGCCTCGTCAAAAACCTTGACGAAAATCCCTTTTTGGGTCAAAAACAATTCAAGGAAAAAAAAGTGTGATGCGTGTTTGTAGAGCTAATGACCACATCCATCCTTGGCCGTTTACCTGCAAATGTTAGTACGATTCATAACATGATTAAAGAATAATTTAGTTCATACTTTTGCAGTAGTACCACGTTAAGTGTGTCACGTTCCAGTTGTTCGGTAGTTACATGTTGTTTCCCGCTTCGTGTTGGTACGAGCCTTTGTTGGTTATTCTGATAACTCGATATGGTCCTTCCCAGTTCAGTCCCAGCTTCCCCTCATTCGTATTCCTAGTGTGTAATGTTACTTTCCTCAACACCAAGTCCCCGAGTTGCAAGTATTGGAGGTTGGCTCTTCAGTTGTAATACCTTTCTATTCGCTATTTCTGGGCGGCCTACCGGACTAGGGCGATCTTCCCTCTTTCATCCAATAGTTCCAAGCTCATGATTATGGACTCGCCATTTGGCTCTTCTGTCGCATATTGGAACTTGAGGCTTGGTTCTCCTACCTCGACTGGTATTAAGGCTTCGGTTCCGTAGGCCAATGAAAATGGAGTGGCCCCGGTGCTAGATTTTGAAGTCGTACCCTATGCCCATAGGACTTCGGGAAGCATCTCCTTCCATTTCCCTTTCGCACCAGTCAACCTCTTTTTCAGGTTTTGAAGTATGGTCTTGTTTGTTGATTCTGCCTACCCGTTCCCACTATAGTGGTAAGGTGTTGATAGTATCTTCTTGATTTTGTGATCTTCGAAAAATTTATTTACCTTGCTGCCGATGTATTGTTTTCCATTATTGCAAACGACTGATCTGCAGATGAATTATTTTCCATTATCGCAAATGACCTCGGCCGGTATCCCAAATTGATATATTATGTGGTCCTAGATGAAGTCAATGGCTTCTTTCTCCCAGACCTTTTCTAATGCTTGAGCCTCGACCCGTTTGAAAAAATAATCGGTCATGAATAGTATGAATCTTTACCGGGTGCCCATGGTAGGGAATCGATAATGTCCATTCCCCACTTCATAAATAGCTGCGGGGACAAAACCGAGTGGAGCATTTCTCGCGGTTGATGGATCATCGGGGGGGGGGGTGTCTCTAGCAGTCGTCGCGTGCGTGGTCAGGCATTTCTCTCGGTTGATGGATCATCGGGGGTCACATGTGTGGTCAGGCTATAGACGTGCGTTTATTTCGGGATATCTAGTCCTGAGATAATTTATAAATTCTTGTAATTACCTTTCGACCTGTAAGTATGACTTGAGCTCATCCATAGTAGGTTATCTTGTAGTTAATAGCCGCATAGATCAATTTTAATGCTTTCAATTGAATTTTTAAGCCAAGAAACAATTGAGAGAAATTTCATTCTTTAAATTGATTGTAATGTTTTCTCTTTTACTTGCTTTACAACATGAACTCTATTATGAAGTAATTTTCTTTATGGAAACATGGTAATGATTTGATTTAGACTTTAATTTTTTGATTTAATACCTTTTGTGTATGTTCGATAATACATCCTTGGGGATCGACTCCATATTGTATTCGAGATAATTAGAGTTCAATTATGCATTTGAATTGTTTTCGTAATTTATTTTCTGAGAGAGAATTAATTATATAAATAGTCTTCTATAACGCCTTTATTCTAGAAAAGAATCGGTGATAGAAGCATCATTAAAAATTTGGGGATTTTAAGAAGCTCCAATATCTTCAAATCCTTTGGCCTATAAACATGCACTTCAATTGAACTCTTAATGCATTTTTCAACCGTTAAAACTATTGTCGATTGAGAGAAGACTTATATATTCGAGCAGAGTAATCAACATTTATGATCTATTATAAATATTAGTCAAGGAGCAAAATATAGATTATTTATCTCAAATCAAGTTCCGTACTTTTTTTCTGTGGTAAAACTCTTAACTTGTTAGTTTTAATTCAAAGATCACCATTAATTCTTATTTTAGTTTGAAAAAAACGTATATTTATAGTTCTACTTTAGCCAAGACGAAAATTAGTAATTGATAGCAATTTTATTCCTTGTGGGATTGAATTTTCATGCAAATTATCATAGGCTAGCTAAATAAGCGGTATACTAAACATCAATTCAATCTAAAAAAAATTCTAACAACTACTTAAACTATAACATTCATGTACAGACGCTTTGTCCGTTAATCTTCTACATTACTTTAATTTAATATTAATTTTTTTTATAAGGTTGAAAAAGCACCATTGATAATCAAATCTACGTAAATGCCGGAAATTCATTCAATGAAAAATAATAATCATCCATCAGGAAAAAAAGACGGATCAAGGAAAACAAATTCCACTCCTGAAATTCGAAAAATAGTTGGACTATAGCTATTATTTGTTTATATATATATTATCAAAAAGATCGTTGAATGAAACCTTATACTCCCTCCGTTTTAATTTATGTGAACTTGTTTGACTGAGCATGAAGTTTAAGAAAAATGAAGAATTTTGGAATTTGTGGTATTAAACAAGTCAAAAAAGGGCCAGAGTATTTGTGTGGTTATAAAAGCTTCTCATTAAGGGTAGAATTATAAGTTTAAGCTAAATTGTTACCAAATTTAGAAAACGGTCATTCTTTTTGGAAAAAACCAAAAAGGAAATAGGTTCACATAAATTAGAACAGAGGTAGTACTATTTATGATGCGGTAGGAGTTTATTTCTATCATACGTTTTGCACTCATCACTTGTCTCTTGAACATATACTATGATGTTCACCATATATGACAGCGTAAATAATAATAAAAAAAAAATGTGTTCGCAATGAAGCTTCTAAGTTGTCAAGGAGCCAGAAATCCAAGGTGGTAATAACTTGTCTTCCTTCTCATAATACGATAAGAGCTTGTCTCTTAATATTTGAACGTTAATTGGTAAAGTTCCTTGTGCCTGTTCAATATAATAAAATAAAGATCAACAAAGTTTGCGCATATATTAATAGTAACATAGATATTCTGAAGTGCACAATTTCCATAAGCAAATATTTCTAGACATACTTATGAGATTATCTAGGTCTATAGTAGTATCTTTGAACCTCAACGACCCTATAGGATATGTGCCTCCTTTTCTTCTGGATAATTTCAAAAATGATCTTGCGGCCTCTGAACGGCCGTCCCATCTCATCTTGATTTGGCTATACTTCTTATTCAGTCACCGAGAAGTCGGACGACTCTTCAGTAATCCAGAGTGATCTGACCCCTTCGACGGCTCAGTACCCTATCCGCTTTTAAGTGAAGGGGCGCATCCACTTAGCTTCTCTCCTGGACGGATGGCGACTTATGTAGTGACCGGCCTTCCTACCAGAATCTCAATTTTTACTTTATTGCACCAAAATTAGTAAACTATTTATTTGTAAGAAAAATTAAGAAAAGGAACAAAGCCCCTTTTAAATTTGTGTTCAATGTAAATGTCGTATGATAGGGTTGTTTACTCTTGAGTAAATATTGCTAGTACCAATTTCCTTTTGAATTTAACTTATATACATAGGCAGCGTATATATATATAATTTAAACTCAACCCAAACATATAGATGGAGAAAAGAAAGAGAGTGAAATTTATATAAATACCTGAAAATGCAAATTGTAGAAAACTCTATCTCCCAAAGTTTCAAAAGAAGATGCATTTAGTAGAAGAAGTCCTTCCTCTTCTAGTTCTGATACAGCTTCAGCAAACGAACTCTTATTGGTTTTCAAAATAGATATATGAATAATGACTTCTCTATTTCCCACTTGATTTGCTGAGATAACTGATAAAGAACTCTGAATTCCTCCTTTAATTATTGTTTGCTTATTATTAAAATCAGCAGAATATTCTTTCTTAGGGATGGATCTTAATGTAAGGTCTTCTTTCTTCTGTGTCAGTCCTCCCACTTCTTTCTTTAAATCTGGTATGTACTTTATCACTCTTGCTACTGTGACTGGAAAGCTTATTTTTTTCTGTTAAAATGTGAAAATTAAAACTTTAAGTGTAAGTATAACTGTGTTCATAAACAGAAAAACAGAATTTAGAACAGAAAATGCAAAAATATATTCCGAGCTTGTGTGTCCCTAAGGAATTTAATCCCCTCATTGACCAAGATTATGGATTAATTCCTCACAATATAGAACAAAAAAATTATTCTGTAATAACAACATTTCATCAAATTATAGAACTGTGAACTTAAATGGCGAAACAAATCACGCATGATACTTATGATCGTTTTTGGAAAAACAACGCAAAAAAGGGAGAAAATTCCAAATTTTTTTTAGCGTATGAAAAAATGAGGCAAGACATCTCTTTTTATAACCAATGAATGGGTGGAAAGAAAAGGTGTCTTTCCTTGTGATGCAGGAAACAACTCTTCATTTCTATTCATACCTCACAAAACCCAACATTTTTTTCGGTATATTGGATAGGAAAAAATAGATATTCCAATTATTTCCCTACCCTTTTTGACAAGGGAAACAAGTAGCTAAGCTATGTAATACTTTTCTTCCTTTTTTTTTCCTTTACCACAAGGGAGTACAGTGGGAAATAAGATTCCTTCACCCTTAGTTAGCAGTATTAGGTTCGAGCTATGAAAATGAAAAATTTCTTGTGGTGAGCATTTCCCCTATAGTGGTTCTATGAGGCACGAATTTGGATTAATCCCCTTAGTGAATTCTGAATACTAGATGTTTATATAAGAAAACTACGTCTACCATTCGTTTTCATGATCACATTATTATTTTGCTAAGAAGATAATATCAGTCTCGTAAATTATAATTGTTTGCGAAGTTCACAAAGTATTTTGATCAATTTATTATTTTACTACATAAAGAAAAATGTAAAAAGGAATCAGAAGAACGTAAAAATTAGGATAAAAGAAAGAAAGAAAGAATTATACCGTATGATCAGTAGCTGGAAGCAAAGAACGAAGAGAAGAACACAAGCTATTAAATTTTTTTCTCCGATCACGTTCGCTTGCATTGTGATTAAGCTTCTTCACTGTTCCATCTAAATGATCATTATCACCATTAATCTCCTCAAAATTCTTGAATTCACTGTGTACGATGCTTGGCTGAGATGATGAATAATGAACAGGAATACCTGTTGAAAGTGGAGCTTCTATAGTGTTTAGTTTCTTGTTTTTGGGATCTGCCAAACACACGCCAAAGTTAGAAAACAAAGGAGAAGAAACGGCCATCATTAATATTTTTGAAGGTCCTAAGAGGTGGAATGTGTTGTGGCAATCATAGAACGTGTATTTATAGGAGGAGTCTAGGATTAAACTTATACTAAATGTGACATATATAGCACATAACATTTACACTATGTATTTTTAGTTATTACTACTAGCATGTATTTATGTAACATTCCAGTCCACTAGTGATACTATTCGCTTTGGACCTAGGCTCGCACGGCTTTAAAATGTAAAAATAGCTCGAGCTAGCAAGTTTTCGGACTGGTCATTCAAAAATAGTCAACGTTTGCAAAGTTATTGAAAAACAGCCACTATTTTGCTGCAACACGAAAAGTTACAGCATAATATACTGGAATTCTAGTATATTATACTGGAGTATTTTTTCGGATTTTTAATTGTGTTTTCGTTCAGATTTATCTTTACATGAAAAGTGGCTAAATTTCGATTACTTTTGAAATTAACCGTGGCTATTTTTGAATGACCACTTGTAAATCTGGCTATTTTTTAATTTCTCCCCTTTAAAATGTGTTACTAGAGTCTAGGGTATGTTTACTCATATACCCGGCATCTCTTCCTTGTTTTGTTGATGTGGGATTTACCTAAGCTACGGTTGGTTGGTTTAACATGTATGTACTTGTCATAGATTATTAATCTCATTTTTTACGAACCATGTAGCTACTACTATCATTTAACTGATTTGATATTTTAAAATTTTATTTGCAATGGTATTGTATAGAATGTTAGGATTCTGCCCTGAACTTTTAATCTATGAGGACTCTCTTTCGTGGGGAAGGAAAAAAGACTTCTAAGGAATAAATCTCCTTCGTGTGCCTTTTCTTTTTCTTAGAGGAAATTAAAAGTCTTCGATATCTATAAATTGAGTATCTCTGCACAACAACAACAACAACAACAACAACCTCCACAATGTAGCCTTTTAGAGAATTTTATTTAGGAGAGACTATTCTCTCAAAAAAATTTATCTTTTTTTATAGTAGTTTTTATATGTAGGTCAATTGACCAAACCCTATTATAGTATCCTATTTTAGTATATATGTTTTCTTGTATGATTTATCGTCCACTAAGCTTTATTTTCTTAGCTTCCGCATGCACCATGTTATTTTGATTCAACATTATATTAATGAGCTTGCTCAGGTATATACCTTAGCATCATAACAAAATAAGCATATTTTATTGTGTTAATTGTTGAAAATAATTTTCTTAATCTTGTGAACTGAAAAAGACTTTTTTTTTCAAATGCAAGGAGAAAGGGTAATAGTTTATTCTTCAACAATGGAATCGATGGATTTTTTTGGTCGAATAATGGAATCAATGTTGAATATACGGATATCCACATAGAGTCAACGTCTTATACGCCGACATAAGTTTAGTACTAAAATATTCTTCACTAATTTAATTTGCAGACGAATAATTAAATTATTTAAGTGACACCATACTTAAATTTGTTTAACCAAGAAGTTGCTTGATTATAACATATCAACTTAGATGGTCCAAATGTTGTTGCTTACCTGGCTACAACGACTGCATATACGGATGAGTTGGAAAAGAGAGTGCCGCGGTGGAGTGTTAGTATCAATGGTAGATATGACAATTTGTCTTTCTTCTATGATTTTGGGCAATTTTTATTTCATAAACCTAACTTTGAAGTTGAATTAAGCTCAATGTGTATTTCTTATCATGTTATAAGAGTTATGCCCATTCCATTCTTCGTTTATTGGGCCATCATATTATGTTATTATTTACCGTAAAAATGGTAATAACAATTAAATTTGTTGATAAGACTCTAAAAATACGTGATCTATTTTTATGCTAGTTTGTTAAGCAGTTGATGCTAAGTATATGAGATTTAGAGACGAAATAAAGTTAAGGAGAGAGCTATAACCAAACCGATAGGCGAGTTACTTGGGACCTCGGGCTTGTCGATTCTGGGCCTCGAGGTCGATCCCGGGGCTCGGCCACGAGCTGTTGAGGGTAATCGGAGTAGGGCTAACAGTTATGAGGTAATTAAAGAGGGACCTTTATGGCCAATGATAAGAAATCAATGATGAACAAATATGAAGATAATAAATGAAAGCTACAATATCAAGAGAATATGTTAGAGAGTGAAATAGAGAGTTCTTGTATATTTTCGTGTGGAGAAACTGAAGTGACCCACCCTTACAAAGTGATAGGGATCCCCTTTATATATGAGGGAAATCTCATCATAGTACAACAAGCATTAATTATAAAGATATGGAGATGTGACCACTAGATGACACCGTAACTCGTAGCTCTCTAGGCTCTGTCAGTCCTAGCCGCATGCCTTGGGAAATTCCCGTTTCTACCATGACCGTGGTCAACATTATCCTAAGACAGAGTGCCGACGAGCCTCGAGGGAGGAGACTCGATCATAACCTTGTAGCCTCGAGACTTCGAGATGGTCTTCTGAGGTGCTTTGATAATGATAAATTGGACCCTCCAATTTCACCGTACACAGATAGTCCCCGCGTTTCTTAGAGAGGAATGATAAGAAACGATTCTGACATCCATCTCTTCAGACATCAGTGATGCCATGCTGATGATATCATACTTACGATGTAAACCTTCACGATAACCGGTACATCCCATGGACTTGTCTTTTCAGCATCATTCAATACGCTGCCGATTCTCATTCTTCAAGGCGGTCGTACCACCGTCGATCCAGTTTCCAATGGCGCATTGATTGCGCCTGTCGATCTATCTTTCAAGGCATTGATGTCATTGTTGGCCACATTATCATCCCCTATAAATGGGGCCTTTTCCATGCTATCTTTTTATCTAAGTGCCTTTAAACATCTTTCCATTCCTTTCTTCCCATTCTCATTATCCTTCTCCATTTCTACCCGCCATGTTTGGGGTCTCTGGTCTCAAGGTCTTATGGCGGCGTTCTTATCAGTCACACCATGACCTTTTACCTAGGCTCTATCGTGCCGAGCGAGATTATACTGTCTCGTGGTTGTGGTTGTTATCGTTACGGCTATTATTGTTGTCGTCATTAGATCGAGGTGACGAGACAATGGGGGTCGGCCTGTTCCGACTTGGGGGAACATTTGGACTCTAACCGCTGCTCAGAAGAGTGTTCGGACTAGACACTGTTGCTCACTCTCCTACCCTGGCCTGGTGCGGCACTTCACCCCTCGGGTCTTTCCCAAGGGATAAAATGGCGCACTGGCCGTTAAGCTCGCACGGCACGATGTCCTAAAAGGTGGACCCGGAACGGCAGTGCGAGTAGGGTTGAGGCCCGCCGAATCTTCAACTTTTGACTTCGGCGGGCTATGTCTCTTTTTTCTACCTCTTCTACATCACCTTCCTCTTCTTTGTCTCCCTCTTTCCTCTTCTTCATCTTCGCCCTCGGAGATATTGCTCCGTGGAATTGAGCTGGGAACCTAGAGGAGGTGGCGGTCGAAGGTATCACCGTCGAGGACGCATGCACGAGGGGGTGGTGCTCGGAGATGCTACTACCGGAGATGAGCCTTTGAGAGTAAACTAGGTCCTAGGCTTTCACTATATATGTACCCTCTTGCTTCTTTATTTTCGTGTAAGGACCCCTCGTGGGCTTTTGTAATCATATGTAAGGACCCCTCGTGGGCTTTTGTAATCGAATGTTTATGAATACAAAGATACTTCTCCAATTTGTTTTCAATACTTGCTATATTCTTTTATGTTTGCAGAGATTCCGAATGCATGACTCTATCTGATGTTGCCAATATCAAACCTGAGTGTGAGTATTCATTCTGGCCTTCGGTCGATTAATATGGACTTGCGCGGAACCTTTTGCGATCCTTGGATTGAACCTAGATCAGGCCGAGGAACTCGGGTCGCCGGGACCTTGACTTCGAATAAATAAAAGTAATATTTTGGGCCTTGAAACCATGATTTGTTACTTAAACTCAGTGGTAACCTTTGAGAAGAAATTTGCTTGGAGGCCTGTGGATAAGGACTGCCTTTGATCTCTCGAGGGTAGTCCCTGAGCGGAGGTTCGTTCAAATTCGGACAACCTAGAAACTCACTTTGGGCTTACTGTAAATAGCCTTAAGGCGCTGTAGATAGATCTTGAAAGAGGGTTTGTCAGATCTCAGACGGTAGCCAGCGGCCCATATGGGTGGAGTTTAAATGCTTATTTCCTTGGAGCCTGATTCCCTTTTGACAAAAAACCCCCTACGTCGGGTACCACCTCGGGTCTCGTAATGATGCCATTAGCTTCCTAGAGCCTAACCTTTTTCCTGATGAAGGTCCTCGAGGTCGGGTACCACCTCGGGACTGGAGATGATGTCACTGGCTTCTTGAAACCTAAATTCTGTTTGATAGGGGTCCTCGAGGTCGGGTACCAGCTCGGGACCGGAGAAGGTGTTACTGGCTTCTTAGAGCCTAACCTTGTTCTAATGGAGGTCCTCAAGGTCAGGTACCACCTCGGGACTGGAGAAGGTGTTATTGGCTTTCTGGAGCCTAACCTTCCCTTGAATGGAGATCCTCGAGGTTGGGTACCACCTCTGCTGGCGAAGGCGTCATCGACTTTCTGGAGCCTAACTTCTTCTTGATGAAGGTCCTCGAGGTCAGGTACCACCTCAGGATTGGCGATGATGTCGTCGGCTTCTTAAATCTAACTTCTGTTTGATTAGGGTCCTCGAGGTCGGGTACCACCTCGGGACCAGAGAAGGTGTTACTGGCTTCTTGGAGCCTAACCTTGTTTTGATAGAGGTCCTCGAGGTCAGGTACCACCTCGAGACTGGAGAAGGTGTTATTGGCTTTCTGTAGCCTAACCTTGTTCTGATGGAGGTCCTCAAGGTCGGGTACAATCTCGGGGCTGGAGAAGGCGTCACTAGCTTCTTGGAGCCTAACCTTATTCTGATAGAGGTCCTCAAGGTCGGGTACCACCTCAGGAATGGAGAAGGTGTTATTGGTCACTATTCTTAACCGGTTTTGCGGTAGGCGAATTGTCGTCATTTTTCCCATATATAAATAGGGTTGTTTCTGCTTTTTCGGGGGTTCCACCATTTTAAGCAGTTGCCCTTCTTTTCTTTTCTCGCAGCGATTTTATGGGCACCTGGCAACATTCCTGATCTGCCAGATTGGGTCTGAGAATTGGCGACTCACTCGACCTGTGATGAACGCAAGGGGCGAGCTTTGCCCGGGGCAGATGGGAAGAAAAATACCATGGTGAGTGCTGTGCTATTCTTTCCTTTCCCTTCTTTCATGTGGAGAAGCATATCCCTTTTACGCATATTAATCTTACTTTTGTAGGCATTGAAGAGCCTTTCGAGGCGAGGTCGTGCTCCTTCGGAGAGGGGGAGGGGTTGCCAACTTCCGGGCTGAAGAACGGTATCAATGAAAGAAAGGTGCTTTCATAGGGCGATGGTGCTCAAAGTAAGGTAGAGCAGGACCGGGGCTTCGAAGCAGAAGCATCATCCGAGCCTGTCGTGTTCGTGGCTCCCGATTCTCGAAAGAGGGTTTCTCCGTTGTTTTCGCCTTCATTTTCTGTCGATAATACTTCGGGAGATACTAGGAGCTCGGGGTCGCGTACACTGAGTGATCATACTTTCACCGGAGTCGACTCTTTCAGGGCTGAAGGAACTGGGTTGGCAGGTGTGCGCTCGGCCTTCAAGGAAGCCCAACGACTTCACTTTATGTTGCATTTCTGCATAGGTCTTTCGAGCTTTGTACCTTTCCTTTCTTATTGGGCTTTCTTTTGCAGGCGTTCGACAAGCTTAAGTCCGAGCTGCTTCGTTGTGAAGCCAGGATATGGAAAGCTCTAGATGAGGAGAGATCCCTTAGGCTCCTTTGTGAGGAGAAGGAAGTCAGGCTGGCGCACTTGTAGTATGAGGTGGGTCGGAGCTTGAACTACGAGAACCATCTGAAGAAGCAGGTAATTTTTTGTCCTAGGTGAGGGTGCGCCCCATCTCCTGGCTCCTGAGGCTAATACTTAGTTTATTTCAATCGCAGAAAAAGATGGAGGCCCTGAAGCACCTTCGAGATGAAGTTGGCCGGGCCAGGCGTGAACATAATGAGCTGAGAGCTCGGGCGGAGGCTCAGGCTTTAGAGGGGAAGGATGCTCTTGCTAAAGTTCCTGTTTTTGAAGATCAACTCCGCTTAGCCTATGACAATGCTTCGGTTCAGATAGACATGATTGCGAAGCTTGAGTCCGAGCTTTCGAAGGTAAGGGCTGAGATCGTCGATGCTCGGGCAGAAGCTGCGATGAGCCGGACTAAGGCTGACCGGGAGATGTTGATCTATTCAAAGGACGCTGCTGATGCTGAAGCTGAGCCGAGAAGGGTCCGCGACCATGAAGGGAAGGTTGAAGAATATGCTCGCTGCAAATCTCGAAGAAAGACCCGGGAAGAGATCTGTGCTAGGGGTTTCGCCCTCTCAAAGGAATTGAAGCTAGGAAAGGCGGACGAGCGTGATGCTCAGTTGCTTTTGTCCGACATCGAAGAAAGCAAAGATGAGGCCGACAGGCTGTAGCCCCCGGGGGTCATAGATTTTGCCATCTGTATGTAGCATTTTCGAAGCATGTTTGTAGACGGAGATTGCGCTTTTTTTCGCACATGTGTATGAAAGAAAACCTTGTAGCTTTATTTCCTTTGTATCTCTAACTGTCTTGAATTTGGCCATCGGAGTGGTCTTCGAGTTGGTATGAATCTTTAGAGTCATGATATTGCCCTAGGCTTGTTGGACTAGCCCGTAAGCTCTTACGCACTTTCGCTCTTAGGCATAATTAGTTAACTATTTTGGGTCCGGTCTCCGAATCGGGTTACGACTGAGATCATTTTGACCCTCAAGTTTTCAAATTTCAAGCTGGCGACAGTGGCTCTTACGCTTTAGGTCGATGCGACCTTTTGTATGTATGGCCCTGAGGCTCATTAGGCTGGCGACAATGGCTCTTACGAGCTTGGTCGATGCGACCATTTATGTAGGCTTTATTTTCCTCTCGTTAAGGACTTTTGAAGTAATTTTTGCCGGACTTGTCATCGGTTCGGGAAGAACCTCAATTTCGAGTAACTTGCAGCGATGTTCGAGCACCTCAGGAGGTTTGGCTCGGAGGCTGAGTAGCTCAAAACCTGTGATTTGGAGCTGACATGGTCGAAGCTCTTTTGCCTGTGCCGAGGGTAGCCTGTTTAACCGGTTCTTTCCAAATTAGTTTCGGAGTAATTTGAAGGCCTATGTGGGCTGGCGATAATGGCTCTTATGCCTTGTAGCGACGGTCGGGCATCCCCGAATCGCATTAGTTCAGCTAGTACAGCTGTGTGATCAAAGTCACTTGTGTTTGGCTAGAGCCTTTGAGTCCCGAGTGAAGTAGTTTCGGCATCTATATTAAGGGTATGCCTTTTTAGGGGTCTTACAAGTTCGATATATAGCCGAAACTTTGGGATCGAGTCTATGCCTTGAGTGAGGTCTTACAAGTTTTACATGTCATTGAGGTCTTATAGTTTTACATGCCTTTGAGGTCTTACAGTTTTGGATACTTGGTACAAGTATTGTTCATGCCTTGCTTGAGGTCTTACAGATATGATCGCTGCCTTATGTAGGTCTTACGAGACTAAGTCTGCCCGCTCGGGGTCATATGGCCTCGGGTTTTGATAAGTCGATGGAGATGGCTCTTGACGGAAGTCCCTGAGTCGTCGAGAGTTTCTTGATACGGGAGCCATTTTTTGCAAACTTTGCATTGCCTCGTCGAGGGCTTACAATTTTGGAGATCCCGACCTTGAGGTCGTGCGTTTTTTTGAGATTTTGATGTCAGTCCCCAAGTATTCGGGGTACTTTCGGCGTTGGAGATGTTTCGCAATTTTCGTGTTGACTTATCTGAGGGCTTATGATTTTGGAGTCCCAACTCAGAAGTCGTTTAGGTGTTGAATTGTTGATGCCAGTCCCCGAGTGTTCGGGACGTTTTCGGTGGAGGAGTTGTTTTTGCGAAGGTGTTGAGCCTCTTTTGGAGCGTGAGATGCTTTGATAACAAATATTCTTCAATTATTCGGTATAAGTGTACACGTTTTCGCCTTCGGGGGCCCGAATATACGGACACTATTCGTTCGACCGTTTGGCCCGGTACATCAGTTTCCTATAGGGACCTGATTCGGCGTCTCTTGGCTTTTCCGAGCGGATGACCTTTGGAGGGGATGCCCCTGACTATTCGAGGTTGATTGCAAAAGAAGCCTCAGATACTTGTTAAGCCTCCCTTAGGCAGTATGCAGATGTTTCCTAGTTAAAAACCTTGCCGGTAAGTCCCTTTTTGGGATAAAAACTCGGTCGAAGGAAAAGAGTGCAACGAATGCTTTAAAACCTTAAGGTATTCGAGCTGGGTTAGCGCTCTGACTACTTCGATCGGGCGTCTGCATAAGGGTTAGTCTAAAATATGAAATAAAAAGGGAGATGGTTATACATTAGTGTGGGATGTGCCGACGATGTTTCGAGGACCGATATGTCCTAATTACTCGAGATGAGGATGCAGTACGTTCCTTTACTTTGTTCTATCGGGTTTAATCGAAGGTGTGGCTTGATTACCCTTTGGCTCTTTTGCGAGCGGAGGTATTGATACCGGTGCCACGTCGTGCACCGCAAACATTTTCCTTGCCGCATGTTGTTCCCCGTAGATGGTTTTAATTCCATCATTTGTTGGGAATTTCATTATTTGTTGGAGAGTGGATGGTACTGCTCTCATGCAGTGTATCCACGGCTGTCCGAGCAAGGTAATGTACCTCATGTCTCCTTCGATGACATAGACTTTAGCATTTTGGGTTGTGCCGTCCATGGTGACTGGGAGGGTGATTTCTCCTTTCGTCGTTTCACTTGCCATGTTGAATCCATTGAGGACTCGAGTGGCGGGCACGATTTGGTCAAGCAGTCTGAGCTGCTCTATCACCCTTGACTCGATGATGTTGGACGAGCTACCTGGATCCACGAGCACATGTTTTATTTGAAAAGAATTCACAAGGAAAGAGATTACCAGTGCTTCATTGTGAGGTTGAGACAAGGTCTCGGTGTCCTCTTCGCTGAATGAGAGGGCATCCTTGGGAATATATCCCCGGGTTCGCTTTTCTCTAGTGATGGATATTTTTGTCCTTCTCATTACGGGTTCTTGCGGGGCATAGACGCCTCCTAAGATCATGTAGATGACATATTGTGGCTCATTTGTTTCATTCTTCTTGGCTGCCTCTCTTTCTCGAAATTGATTTTTGTCTCGGTCGCTGAGGAATTCCCGGAGGTGGCCTTTGTTAAGTAGTCGAGCTACCTCCTCTCGGAGTTGGTGGCAATCCTCGGTCCTGTGGCTGCACGTGTTGTGAAACACGCACACTAGGTTATGATTCCTTTGTGAAGGGTCCGATTGTACAGGCCTGGGCCACCTGGCGTCTCTGATTTTAGTGATGGCAAACACGATGTCTGATACATCGACATTGAAGGTTTATTTTGATAAGTGAGGTGCCCCTATTGGCCCTGCATTCCTATCAAATCTGGCTCCGCTGATGGGTCCCCGAGGATCTTGTCCTCAGTCTATCCTTCAGTCATTACGAGGTGGATTGCGCCTCGGGGCGTTCCTCCTGTCTTTAGTGTATGGCTGGTACCTTTCTTTTTTCGGCTTTGGTTCCTTCGTCGGAAACCTGCTTGGATATACTGAGCCCGAGGGGGCTCCCAGCTGGTCTTCTTTGGCCCTAATCTTTGACTGGTATTGGTTGTGGACGTCCGACCAAGTCACAGCGGGATATTCGATCAAATTCTGCTTCAACTACTTTAAAGTCGCCAAGCTTCATTCGTTCAAATCTTGAGTGAAAGCCTACACTGCCCAGTCATCGGAGACTGGCGGTATCTCCATCCGTTCCATTTGGAAGCGAGATACGAACTATCATAGCATTTTGTTCTCTCTCTGCTTGATTTTGAACATGTCGGATTTCCTCGTTGTTACTTTGATGGCACCGGCATGTGCTTTTATGAAGTAGTCTGCTACCATGGCAAATGAATCTATGGAGTTAGGAGCTAGGTTGTGATACCACATCATGGCCCCCTTCGAGAGTGTTTCCTTGATCTCGTCGTCCCTTATATCGTTGCCTTTATTGCACAAGTGTATGCAGTAACATGATCATTGGGATCTGAGGTCCTGTTGTATTTTGGGAGTTGTGACATTCTGTACTTCTTTGGAATGGGTTTCGGGGCCGCTTCCAAGGGGAACGACCTTTGTATGAACTTCTTCGAATCCACGCCTTTCAGGACGGGGGGTGCGCCCGGAATTTGGTCAACCCTGGAGTTGTAAGTTTCGACCTTTTTGTTGTTTGTCTCTATCATTTTCTCGCCCGATTCGATCCTTTTGGTGAGGTCCTCGAGCATTTTTATGATGGTGGGATCAGTCATCGACCCGTTATTGCTTGATCTCTCTAGCACCTGTTCGGCTGGAAGAGTTGTCCCCGGTGCTACCGTGCTAGGAGTTTCTGGTGACTTTGCAGCTGAGCAATGGCTAGCTGTTGTGCCTGCAATATTTCAAAAATAACATGAAGGCTAACCTCATGTTCTTCCCTAGTTGGGATTTCTAAGCTTCTTGTAGATCTCTTTGATGCACGCTTCTGTCGGTATGCGAGCTTATATCGACCCATTGGGCGTCGTGTGAGATTGCGTCTACGGGGACTGGATATGGTGCATTCCCAGGGTTTTGTGATGGCACACCAACACCTGGAACAACCACACCGTTTACCCCATGGTCCTCAAGATTGTTGTTTTCATCTCCGTTTACCGAGCTAGACATTTTGACCTGAAATCAAAGATCTTGGACAAGAAAAAACGTGAAAGATAACTTGCGTTGTGTGACGAAAGCGGCAAGAAAATAATCACTATTATTTTTATCCCCATGGTGGGCACCAAACTATTTACCGTAAAAATGGTAATAACAATTAAATTTATTGACGGGACTCTAAAAATACGTGATCTATTTTTATGCTAGTTTGTTAAGCACTTGATGCTAAGTATATGAGATTTAGAGACGAAATAAAGTTAAGGAGGGAGCTATAACCAAACCGATAGGCCAGTTACTTGGGACCTCGGGCTTGTCGATTCTAGGCCTCGAGGTCGATCCCGGGGCTCGGACACAAACTGTTGAGGGTAATCGGGGTAGGGCTAACAGTTATAAGGTAATTAAAGAGGGCTCTTTATGGCCAATGATAAGCAATAAATGATGAGCAAATATGAAGATAATAAATAAAAGCTACAATATCAAGAGAATATGTTAGAGAGTGAAATGGAGAGTTCTTGTATATTTTCGTATGGAGCAACTGAAGTGACTCATCCTTACAAAGTGATAGGGATCCCCTTTATATAGGAGGAAAATCTCATCATAGTACAACAAACATTAATTACAAAGATATGGAGATGTGACCACTAGATGACACCCTGGCCCGGGTCTTAGTGTAGCTCTCTAGGCTCTATCAGTCCTAGCCACACGCTTGGGAAATCCCCGTTTCTACCGTGATTGTGGTCAACATTATCCTAATACCGAGTGCCGACGAGCCTCAAGGGAGGAGACTCGATCATAACCTTGTAGCCTTGAGACTTCGAGATGGTTTTCTAAGGTACTTTGATAATGAGAAATTGGACCCTCCGATTTCACCGTACACAGTTATACACCCTCCGATTGCCATTCATGTGCGTACAAGACGGTATTAGGGTCCCACATCCCACCTCGTGAACTAAATTTTGAGATTGAGTTACGTCTAGGATTCATTTTTATCTTGAAGCTCTAAGAGAGTACTCCCACCAAAAAGACTCGAGGATTATACAAATGCAGAGCCACCGTGTCTGTTATGGGTTCGACCAAACCCAGTAGTTTTGACCCAAATCATGTATTTATCTTATAATTTTTATTATATATTTACAAATAATTAATTTAGAACCCAGTAACTTAAAAGGATTAGAATCTAAAACTCATAAACTTGAAATTCTGCCTCCGCCTTTAAGACTATACATGGGAGATTGGGTGATAATGTGAAGGAAGGGCAAAGTTTATGGTTAAAAAGTTAGTATAAAGTGCATATACTGTTAGTGGAAAAATGGGCCGAAGTTTGTTATGTTTTGCCTCTAATTTCTCATGCAGGAGAAATTCAAAAATAGCCAGATTTATAAGTGGTCATTCAAAAATAGCCACAGTTTTAAAAGTAATCAAAATTTAGCCACTTTTCATGTAAAGATAAATCTGAACAAAAATACTGTTCAAAATCCAGAAACTACTCCAGCATAATATACTGGAGTTCCAACATAAGTATACTGAAACTCTAGCATATTATAATGGAGTTCCAGCATAAGTATACTGGAGCTAATTATAATGGAGTTCCAGCATAAGTATACTGGAACTCCAGCATAATATACTGAAGTTCCAGTATAATATACCGGTCCAGTATAATATGCTGAAAGTTCATACACAGCTGCTTCAATCTCCACTATATTATGCTGGAACTTTTCGCGTATTGGAGTTCTAGCATAATATGCTGGAAGTTCATACACAAGTGCACCGATCTCCAGTATATTATGTTGGACCGGTTCCTGTTGCAGCAAAATAATGGCTATTTTCAACGACTTTGCAAACGCTAGCTATTTTTGAATGATCAGTCCAAAAACTGGCTAGCTCGTGCTATTTTAACCTCTCTTCTCTCTATCTTCTC
This sequence comes from Nicotiana sylvestris, assembly GCF_000393655.2. Taxonomy (NCBI): domain Eukaryota; kingdom Viridiplantae; phylum Streptophyta; class Magnoliopsida; order Solanales; family Solanaceae; genus Nicotiana; species Nicotiana sylvestris. The sequence goes on along the minus strand of NC_091068.1, from coordinate 92,240,885 downwards.
AGCCCTCTTTTGGTTTCCTTTAGCTCTTTACTGCTTTCGTTCGTAATTCCATTGTAATTTGTTTCTAAAGTTGAGTACTGCAAAACACTTGCATTTGGACTACTACAGCTATTAAGTTACTTATCATTATGTTTTTAAAAATATTTATCAATATTACTAGTGTTTTAAAGTATACTTTTGAACATTGTATATATTTGCTAAACCTCTATTATTTTTAGCTAAATAAATTTTTTCAATCAACATAATAAATATTTAAGAAAATTAGTGAATATATATATATATCACGTGGACAAAAATATCCACGTGGCAACAAGCACATCAAACCTCCTTGGGCTGAGAACGTATAGCTGGATGAAGAGTATTGAAGACTATCGATTTGACAAGTACGGGGATACTTAGAACAAAAATAAGTTCAAAATATACATCGAATAAATAGTTATAAGATCATGCGGTATGGGACCACAAGAGTCTATCGTACGTAGCATTGCATTTTTGCAAGAGACTATTTCCACAGGTCGAAATCGTGATCTCCTAGTCACATGACAATAACTTTATCAGTTACGTCAAGACTTCCCTTCATATAAATTGAATTTTTTATCTAATTATAGGAGTATAATTTTTCACGAAAGGACGTCGACCAACACCTCTTGAATACATATAGCCCCGTCACTGAATTCAGGAGTCCTCAGATCTGGTGCCTTGGAGAAGTTTAAAAAACAGCAAAAGTAATTAAACAAAAAAAAAGAAGAGGAAAAACCCAAGCCATTCTTACCAGCTATATATAAAGTTGACACGTTAGTTTCAGTGCGTGTGGTTTGCAACATGGATTACGAGCCTTGATTAAGTTTTCCACGTGGTGGCACATTCCTTTATTTGAATATTCAGTATCTCTTCAAGTTGCTCTAAACGGGACACTCAAAAGTTTGGACTACTTAAAATAACATTCCTAGTTTATGTGCGTCATTAGTTTTATTGGTTGCATCTAAGTCTTTGCTATTTAATGATTACCTACGAGTACGACGTCCACTCATTTTACAAATTATTTTATGCTTACGTAATCTTGTTAATTATAGTGTAGGAAAAAGGTCTAATTTTAATATTCCTGTACTATTTGCTCTTCTATATTTGGCGCTAGCAAATTTGCTATAATTAATAAAGCTCTAGCACGAATGAGTGGGACTATATGAGTCCTAATTCTTGGAAAAAGAAAATCTAAATTTACCCTTAGCTTTTGAAATTCCAAAAAGAAAAAAGATTTTTCTCTAAGGACGGAGAATATTAAACCAAAATTTTAATGAATGATAAAGTTATTCAATTTAAAGAATACTTGGGCAAAATTTGACACTTTTCCTTTAATTTAAAGTCCTCTTTAATCGTTGTAAATAGATCCCTTCCATCAGTTTCGAATATAAAGTATATACTAATCTACATTTGATTAGTTAGTTTGATTGCGAATGTTACGTCTTTATTCCTTTCAGGTGACCTACGCCCACCAATGTAGAAATTGTTTTATTGTGTTTAAAGTAATCTTATTTAATTTCAATAAACAATGTTCTCAACTCTCAAGCAGGGGCGGATTAACGTAAGCGGTCGTCAAAATATTTTACCAAATATCATACAAATATTAGGAAAATTTTATTAAATACGTATATATAGACATAAGTGACACCACTTAACAGAACCCTAGTCTTGCTCCGGTGGTTTAGCTCCTGCCTTATTTCTTCTAGGTCTAGGGATTGATCATCTTTAGTAACTCTTTTTTGGCTTCTTTTGAAGCTTATTTTGTTTGGAAAAAAAAGAGTAGGTTGAGCAGGATTTGAACTCTTGACCTCCTCCTTTAAACAAAAATTTCTTATAACCAATGGAATAATGCCCAATCTATTTTTTATTGTGGAAAAAATAAATAATAAGTATTTAGGTTATTTGTTCCATCTTTAAATATGACACCGCTTGCAAAAAATTCTACATACGCCCCTGCTCTAAGTGATGTAAACGGGCCTCTTAGAGTTTCACATACTAAAAATATAGAATTTACTTTATTAGTTGAAGTTGAATAGGTTGATTGATTGCGATAAGTCCTTACTATTTTCACATGATTACTTATCTCCATTCAACGTATATTTAATTTATAATGTGAATTTTATGTAACGCAAATAATAGACGAAACTTTCTGAGTCAGCTGAGCTTAATCAATTGTAAAGTAAGTAACTAATTCATCAACTAATATTGAGACAATATATTTGTTGTAACGATCCGACCAGTCGTTGTATTTTCTAGATCCTCGTTTCCCGAAATAAGACTCCTCGTATGTGCTTTTACTGTTTTATAAATTGCGGGGATGGTTAGTTCGGGTTTGGAAGGGCTCGAGTTGAAATCGGAACACTTAGTTCCTTAATAGTGGCAAAAGATGGCTAAGTTTGACTTGAGTTAGCGTTTTGAGTAAACGACCTCGGACCCGGGATTTGACGATTCCAATATATTTGTATGATGATTTTGGACTTGGGCGTATATTTGGATCAGGTTTCGGATGACCCGGGAGCGTTTCAGCGCATACAGTTAAAAGTTGGCGCATTGAAGGTTTTCAAGTTCTTTAAATTTGGTTTGAAGTAAGTTTTGGTGTTATTGAGGTTCGTTTGGTATTCCGAGCATGAGAATAGTTCTGCATAGTGCTTTAAGACTCTCACGCAAAATTTGGTGTCATTCCGAGTAGTCTAAGTATGATTCGGCGCGTTCGGAGAGGTTTAAAACTTGAAATTCATAATTTGATTCAATTTGGTTTTGGGGTGCGATTCTTAGTTTTGATGTTGTTTTACGCATTTCGAGAGTTAGAGCAAGACCGTATTATATTTATGGACTTGTTGGTGCATTTGGACGTGGTTTCGAGTGGCTCGGGTATGTTTCGGACCGCCTAGAGTTAAGTTGGAAACACCAGAAATTTTTGTTCTGGTTTCCTTCTTAGCGACGAGATGAAGGAATAGGGCTGAGTGGAATCTTTCCCTAAGCGTTCGCAAGATGGAGACCGCGTTCGCGGTGCTCTAGGCCAGTGGCCTTCACATTCGTGCTCAGGCCTTCGCGTTTGCGAAATGAGAGGCCAGCTAGGGAGGGGGTCAGTCGATGGCCTTCGCGTTCGCGTTGAGGCCATCACGTTCGTGATGGGCAGGCCAGCTAAGCCTTCGCGTTCGCACTGAGGCCATCGCTATCGCGATGGGCAGGCCAGCTAAGCCTTCGCATTCGCGTGGCATTTCTCGCGTTCGCGAAAGGCATTTCTCTAGGCTTGACTTTTTGGCCTTCGCGATCGCAGATGCCCTATCGCGATCGCGTATAAGGACCACTGGGCAGAAAATATTTTAAGATGGGACTTAAATCTATTTTTCCCATTTCTCACTTGTGTGGTCCGAATTTGGAGTTTCTTGGAGAAGGGTTTTCATCAAGCATTATAAGGTGAGTAATTTCTACCTAATATAAGTTAAATACATAGATTATAGGTAGATGTTAACATGTAAAATGTGAATATTTTAGGAGATTGTTGAAAAACCTAGGTTTTGATTATAGAATTGATTATAGCCACGAAAATGATTATGGAATTGGGTAGAAATTATATATTTGAGTTCGTGAGTTTATGTGAATAACATTTATTTTTGAAAATTTCAAGAATCTGGGCACGTGGGTCCGGGGTGACTTGTAGGGATCTTCCAATATGAGTTGGGTAATTTCTCTAATTGCTAAATTATGAACTTGTGAGTGTGTGTTGATTAATTTATATAATATTTGGCTAGTTTCGGATTGATTGGTACCAAGTTGAGGCTTTAGAGCGGATTTGTAGATAGGAAGTTGAGAACGAGGTAAGTCTCTTGCCTAACCTTGTAAGAGGGAACTCGTCCCCTTAGGTGCATCTTGTTGTGAATTACTTGTGTAGGGAGCTATGTATGCACCAGGTGCCGAGAGTCCGTGTGTTACATTCCATGGGATGTCCGGGTAGAGGATCCATATCATGCCTTTAATTGTATTATACTATTTATTATACATACTAATTGTCTAGAATAAAGCTAAGACTGGGGATTTTAAAGTTGCAAATTCTCGATTTAAATTTCTTGTTTTTGGAAGAATTGAGGAATACATAATAACTCTTAGAAATTCATGTCCTCTCGCGTCGCAAGTGCTTCCGCGAGCGAGAAAAACTTCTCTATTGTCATGGGAGCTGGTCGTTCGCCTCAGCAGTATAATATATGCATCTATGGTTTGTGTCGTTCGACCATCGACAATGCACACAGTATTTCGGATCGGGCTATACGACCTCGGCATAAATCGTGCGTGATGATACTCGGAGCCAGATTACACTTGATATTGTTTTATGGCTTATGAGATTATATTTTATCTAATGACCGAAATGGTGAAAGTTAGTAGGTGATAAATGGAGACTTTTAAATTGACTATCAGTTAAAGAACCATTTATTCATCGCTGGTTATTGTGTTATTATTATTATTATTCATGTATTCCATGCGTTTTTAAAATTTCTGTATTTTTATTATTGGCTCATAGTAAGTGTCGATTCGACCCCTCATTACTACTTCTTCGAGGTTAGACTGGATCCATGTCTGAACTAATACAAATCTACTAAATATGGACTCTTTTCTGTTTAATTTGAACCTATTTGTTCCTAAAAAACCAAACTATTTTCTAAAACTGTCCCCTCTCCCTTACATATATTATTTTCAAACTTCTACTCTTAGCTATCTAGATTCCTACCATCTCCAATATGAGTACTGCCTAGGGTCCCTGAGACTCCTTCGAACTCTGACACATTGGAGCTGGTTTCCATTCTCTTATGAATTCTGTATTAAATGTATGGATCCAGTGTGAGTATTGCCACACTGGAAGCCTGACTTAAGGTGTTGTGGATCCTGCTACTATTTCAAGACTGTTGTGTTGAAGGCCTGGTTCTCAGGTTTATGTTGGGCATGCTAAGGCTCCCTATAGTGTAATGAATAGCTTTGTGTAATTCATTCATATTGGTCTGTAATAACGTAATAATACTTGTAAAACAGATATGGGGTTATTAGTAAAAGTTGGGGAGGGATTTTTATATATCCTTGTCGGGTTCGGGTAAAAACCATGTCTGTAAGTTGTTATTATTTATGTGCATACCATTAGAAATCATGTCTATAGGATCTTGTCCCACTGTTTGAAAATCTGGAGTTTCATACTTGGCATCCTAGAAATATTGTTTATAGGTTGTTTTTTCAATTCTGCATCAAGAATCCATGTTCTACGCATATTCTCAATCTCAATGTGCATTAGAGATCATGTATATAGGATCTTCTTTGTATAAATTACTGAACTTGCCTAGCAATTTGTTAACGTCTCTTCCCACATAGATTCCATGCCTATAAGAAATATAAAAAAAAATTAGTTTATGCAATTTAGGTATCTTGACTATAGGAAATAAGTAAATCACTCCCAACACCTAGAAATCATGTTTATGGGAGCTAACTGATTCTGTAGATTAGAAAGCATGTCTATAGGATCTAAAGAGATAAAAACCTGTTTGTTAAAATCAGTAACTGGTTTATAAACTGCAGTCGTTAATTAACAGTTTTAGATATCATGCCTATAGGATTCTGCTCTGGTCCTCACTTAGGCAAGCCTATAGGGTAATTAAGAATTTTGGGTCTAAAAACTGTGATTTCTTGCTGCTTGAAACACGCCCAGATTCAAAATATTAACAAAAATCAGTAGGCAAACTGATAGGTTGTCACGACCTCGATTCGCCCTCCATGAACCATCATGATGGCACCTAGTCTCTACGACTAGGTAAGCCTAAATTACGGAAGAAAGACCAAAATTTGCGGAAGTAAAACAATTTAAAACAGAAATAAAGTAATAGCGGTGTTTAAATGTGCCACTCGGCACACACCATATTAACTCTCAATACCAATACATAAATCCAAGACCCGGAAACCCATGAATCACAATCTAAGAAGTACTACATAACTCTAACTCCGGATGTCTAAATAGAACAGAAAATACATAAGGGCTAAATACTAAAGCAGGAATAGAAAGGGACTCCTCGGTCTGCGGACGTGGCATATGTACCTCGAAGTCTCTAAGCAGTCGCCTCCCTCAAGGATGGTAGGCCTGAGTAGCGGTACCTGGATCTGTACATGAAAAACATGCGCAGAAGGGGTATGAGTACACCATATCGGTACTCAATAAGTGCCAAGCCTAACCTCGGTTGGGTAGTGACGAGGAAGGTCAGGGCCCTACTAAGGTTAAATAAATAATAAGATGAAAGGATAATATAAACAATACAATTGAGAACCTATAGTAAGAATCTACACAGGATAATAAGGTGTACAATAACGGAAAACAGAAGTAAAGGCAAACACTAGGAAGTACCACTCATAACAAGGATAATAGCCGGGGATCTCTTGGTATCCCGAGGATCTCATGGTATCCTCAATATATGCTTGGGATCTCTTGGTATCCTCAATATATGCTAGGGATCTCTCGGTATCCCGAGGATCTCTTTGTATCCTCAATATATGCTAGGGATCTCTAGGTATCTCGAGGATCTCTTGGTAACCTCAATATATGCTAGGGATCTCTTGGTATCCCGAGGATCTCTTGGTATCCTCAATATACGTGCCAGGGATCTCTTGGTATCCCGCACCTCAGTTCAGATCATAAATACGTACAGAGGATATCCCAGATATGTCGTCCCGTAGTCCCAAAATAAAAATACACAGCAGCAATACAAGAATACCCAATTAAGCTAAATGTCATACCAAGTAAATAGTTAATTCTAACCTAGCATGCTTCACGTAATGCAATTAAGGCAGTTTAAGCAAATAGGCAATTAAGTCAACTAAACATGCTTTTCTAAACTAGCAACAGGCTAAATTCGCAAGTATAATAAAACAGGTAAAAGAACTCAATTGAAATACTTAAGGAAAAACCAAGGTTTCAATAATTAGCTCAAGTACGCGCTCATCACCTCATGTACAAGGCATTTCAATTATCAAATATATCATATCCTAAGGGGGAGGTCCCCCCGCACAAGGTTAGACAAGCCACTTACCTCGAACCAGCTCAAAATCAACCCGACACCACGTCTTTGCCACAAGTACTCGACTCCAAATGGCCCAAATCTATTCAATTCAATCGTATATTGTAAATAACACTTCAAGTAACTGATTCTACAATTAAAGTCTAAGCTAATACACAAAATTATGTAAAATGACCAAAATGTCCCTCAGGCCCACATCTCAGAAACGGGTGAAATTTACATTTACAGGAACCTCATACTTTCACGAGTGTATACATAACAAGAACACGGAAATCGGGGTCCAAATGACCCCTCAAATCCTCATTTAAAGGTCTCTTAAACTCAAGCCCTAATTACCCATTTTTCCCAAACTTTTTACCACTAATTAGGTCTTTAATCACATAAAAACGAGTTATGAAGTCAAGGATGTTACCTCCAAGTGATTCCCCTTTGTTTTCCTCAAAAATCTCTGTCAAAGGCTTCAAACCCGGATGAAAATGGTGAAAGAATAGCTCATATTCGCGAAAGCAACTATTTATATGTTCTGGCCGAGGCATTTTCGCATATGCGGCCCAATTTCCGCTTCTACGTTATAGCATTTGCGGTCCTTGAATCGCATCTGTAGTTTTCACTTAAGTCCCTATTTTCGCTTCTGCGATACCTTCTTCCGCATCTGCGGCATCGCAGATGCGGCCCCTAAGCCGCTTCTACGGTTCCAACTTTCCCAAGCCCTTTCCGCTTCTGTGCTCCTTTTCCCGCATCTGCGGCATCGCACCTGCGGTCCCCAATCCGCAGGTGCGGAAGCACCAAAAGCAGAAAATCTGAAGCTTCTTCAAAATTCCAAACTCTCCGTTAACCATCCGAAATCACCCCGAGGCCCCTGGGACGTCAACCAAAAGAACAAACATCACCTAATACCTTATTCAAACTTGTACTCACACCTCCTTTTTTCATCCTACTCCCTGGAAATGTGTAAAGGAGTTTTTCCAATTAAAGGACAATCGGAACGGGATTTTATTATTAATTATTCAGAGTCGCCACTTGGGAGATTAATGGTGTCCCAAGTCACCGGTTGAATCCCGAACCGAGGAAATTCACGAACCAGAAATCCGAGTAAGGAATTCTGTTAACCCGGGAGAAGGTGTTAGGCATTCCCGAGTTCCGTGGTTCTAGCACGGTCGCTAACTGTTGTATTTGATTTTATCTGATTTAAATACATGCTAGCTCATGTGCCTTTTATTAATTTTACACCTCTTTTATTATAATTATATTTTTTTTAAGAATTACGACGTCATGAAAACGCGTTTCGAACCAAGTCGCAATCAATGCACCCGTAGTTATCAACACATTTCGACTTCGTCGAGATTTGGATTTGAGTCGCATCAATGCGCACCCGAATTTTAAGAAAGTTATTTAATTAAATCGCACCTAAAGATACTAACGTAGTGTTATTTTGGGGAAAAGCCATGAAGTTCGCTAAACGGCCATCCCAAATTCTAATTATTTACTAAGGTGGCTCACATTTATTTATTTTGTGCGGTAAGGCCCGTCTCAATTTGTAAACCTCTTTTCTATCATTATTTATTTTTAAGAATTACGATGTCGCGAAAACGTGTTTCGAACCCTGTCGCAATCAATGCGCCCGTGATTGTCAACACATTTCGACTCCATCGAGATTTGGATTTGGTTCGCATCAATGCACACCCGAGTTTTAAGAAGGTATTTTAATTAAAATCGCGCTTAAAGATTCTAACGCATTGTTATTTGAGGAGGGTGGTGAAATTCACTAACACAACCTTTCCAACTTTAGACGGTGAGATAATTATGCTACTAGGCACTGAAGGATTCTAATTGATTAAAGCTATTACTTTGTTAAATTTGAATTTGAACATCCAGGTAGAAATGCCGAGCAAATGAGCTCTGAGCCCATAAGGCCCAACTCATGCTATTGCACAAGCTGCAGGCACAGGCCCTTAGAGCGCTAGGCATTGGGTATAAAGCAGGCCCAAAATTTGACTTGCATTCGTACAGCCCAGGGATCGAATCCTTGGGCACCTTTTGATTAAACTAAATTCTCAAGCCTTAATGCAACTAGGCCCTAATTTGATTTATCATCTAACCCAAATCTGGGCTACCTGCAAGTACGCCAGGCCCAAAACTGGCCCAATATGAAGCTGTTAATTTCACAATTCATATAAGTCCAAAATTAAAAGCAGTCATGTGTATTGAACTCAAAATCAATTAAGACTTTGCAGATTTAACTTCAGCAGACTGTGGAACTTAAACATACTGAAAACTACAATTGCATAAACATGAAATGCACAGTCTAAACAGTCCACAGCCCTGATTACATACATGAATTTAAATACCAAAGTGCCCACTTACTAATTAAAATGATCAAACTCATGCTTGACAGTTCATCAGTCCCAATTATACAAACCAAATCAGGATTAGTCTAGTACCTAAAGGACATGAGTGAGCTAACTGTTTTATATACTAAGTTAAACAAAAAGACATGAAAATTTCAGAGATCAACTTCAGACAGCAGGTTTACTTCAATTCCATAAACTTGAGAGTTACAGAACAAGTACTTGGAAATTGAAATGAAAATAGAGAAAATGAGAGGAATCAGCTACTTTCAACAGCAATAGCAACAAACTCAGCAATGTTACACCACAGAAATACAGGCAGATTGCCTTGAAAACCAGAAATATAAGCAGACTCCCACATATCAGTTTAACATACTTCAAACATACCCCTGACCCTCACAGCTGCACCTAAGCACCTCTGTAATAAGGCTAAACCCAAAACCCAGCTGAAATCCAATTGATAATGAAACTATAAGGTTGTTGTTGATTGCTTCATTTCTTTTTTTTTGTTTTGTTTTCAAATATAAACTTGGAATTAGGATGCCAACTGAAATCAAAAAGCAGGGAAAAACTGAAATTGAAACTCAGTGCTGAAGGCAGAAAAAGAAAACCCCCCAGAGAAACCCCTTTCCCAAGGCATTTCATGCCCTTTTATAGGCAACCCCAAAGAGAATAGATTAGATTCTGATTTTCCAATCAGTCCCTCCCTATTTTCAGTTTGGTCCCTCTATTTTTATCTTGCTAAACAAGTAAATGCATTACAATTATTAAAATCTACACTTGCACTCCTTTCTAGAAGGCCCTAAGGTATTCCTCTACCCATACAATACCTATACTGCCCTTCCATATACCTTGATATTACTACTCCTATCAGAACTACCCTTTTCCATACCTAGATTACCCCTGAAAGCCTCTCAAAATCACTGAACCTAACCTCATCCTTAACAGCTATACCCAATACCCTAACCCAATTTAAAACTAACTGAAATTAATTAATTAACATTCAGAAACTAACTAATTAGACTGACCAAACCAAATTGTTCAATTATACCAACTCAATCAAGCTAAATGAAATTAAACTGAGCTTAAGCTACCATGATTAATATTAAGTGAACTTTAAACTAATTCTTAAACCATGAACTTACAATCATTCAACCAAATATCAAACTCAGAATCAACAGTAATTAACAGAACTTAAACTAATACACTTAAATCATAAAATTAACAGAATAATTAACGAAACAACAACTGTAAATAACACTTCAAACATGCGAGTGAAAAGAAGCAGTAAAAACTCACAAAGGCATGAGGGACTCCAGCTAGTCAGAAACATCTGAATCCCTTCAGATTTTTGACGCGTAACATCCCTAACCATGTGATTTGGTTTTAGGATTTGGCCAGAAATTCTTAGATCTAAGATTCGGGCCGTTTCATGGTGATTTGAAAGAAAATAGCCATGGATTAGTGTTGAGGAAGGGCTGGGGGTTGTGGGGTGTGATTTTGGACTGATTTGGATGAACTTGTCACTTGGCCGGAAAACTTCAAACCAAGATTCGACGAGTTCCGGCCTTGTTCGAGGTAAACCAGTAGGTGCAATGGAAAGAGGAGAGTGAGGGGGATCTGTGGTGTTAATCTCGGGGTGAACGACGTAGGTTGTGTTCACCGCCGACGAGGGATTTAGGGGCGGCGCGGATTAGGGTTAGAGGAGAAGGGTGGGGTAAGGAAGACGAGGCAAATGGGGGTAGGGGGGAAGTTTCAGACACTTAAATATAGGTAACCTAGTTAGATCCGGACCGTTGGATTGATGAGATCCAGCGGTCCTGATTTAAGGACCCCGAAACGACACCGTTTCATTTAGAAGGGGGGGGGCAGACCGGGTAGGGACTTGGGCTGGACTGAATTGCAATGATTTTGAGGCGTTTGGGCCTGCGAAATTCCTTTAATTTGGCCCAAATTTGGGTGATTTATTAAGACCCAATTTCTAATCTTATTTTCTTTTTATTTTCTTTTCTTGCTTTTACAATTTTTATAACAATTTTTATAATTTTTATAAAGATGTAAAACTAACATGAAATCCTGATTGTTTTAAAAAAAAGACCAATTAATTCCTAAAATTGTTCAAAAACTATTTCATGACAAATTCACAATAAAAATCATTAAAATGCAAAAGTGAACTATTTTTGTGATTTTCATGCTTTGTTCTAAACAAATTATCCCTTAATTGCTACTAAATATAAAAATTCAAACCTAAATGCAAATGCATACTCCTTGTGTTTTATATGAATTAACATGCACAAATAAGATGCCGATAATTAAAACGAAATGACACCGAAATTCACAAGAATGGTAAAGATAAAGAAAAATTATTTTGTTGGAATTTTTGGGAATTATTCATATATAGGGCAAAAATCACGTGCTCACAGCTACCCCTCTTTGCTCGGAAACGCGAAAGGTTTTCGAGCAAAGACAAGTGAGCAAATACGAGCGATTTTTGCCCGTTTGAAAATTCCGTGCGAAGCATTTTTTGAAAAGTTTGACCGCATCCTGCTTCGGAGGTTGCCTACATATCCTGGGCTAAACAGGAATCAGGTCAGTGTAGTTCGGGAGTGTCTGGTAGCTGGGACTACCAGAAACTGTGATTGCACTGCGCTTGCTGCCGTTACTGCTGCTGTTACTGCTTACTGACCTCCCTTATTACATCATGTCAAAGATAAAAGAAACTAAACCAACTATGGTCTATGAATTACGAAAAATCCTATCTAAATTCTTCAAACTTGCTCTTGTACTTCCTTGTTGCCTTGTTGTCTTGTGTTTCCTTGTTGCCTCATTGTCTTGTGCTTTCTCGATAAAAATCCATATTGCCATTCCCTTAGGAGGACTCCCAGCTTCCGAACCTTGAACTGTATGTATTCCTCTGTTATACAGGCGGGCTCCTGACTTCTAAAACTTGAATCGCATGCCTCTGTTCTTCAGGCGGGCTCCTGTCTTCAAAATAAACAAAGAGATTGATTGAAAACTAAAATTGAATTATACCACCTATGTTCTCCAGGCGGGCTCCTGACTTTTGAACCTAAAATTGAAACTACTCCTCCATTATCCAGGCGAGCTCCTGATTGCTAAAATTAAATTGTATGTCTCTATTCTCCAGGCAGACTCCTGATTACTAAAATTAAATTGTATGTCTCTATTCTCCAGGCGGACTCCTGATTGCTAAAATTAAATTGTATGTCTCTATTCTCCAGGCGGACTCCTGATTGCTAAAATTGAATTGTATGTCTCTATTCTCCAGGCGGACTCCTGATTTTCGGGTATATGAACTACATCCTATTATCCAGGAAGGTCCTGACAACTTACATTTATTCTAATCATGCCAACTTTGCAATCAAATTCGATTCCCCTTATGCATTTCAAGATTATCTTGTATTTAATCAAACCGCACTTTGCAATTAAACCTGGTTACTTCTTGTTTTCCTTCTTGGAGAATTCCTTTTCAACGACTAACTTTCTGCCCCTGTTACAATCAAAGAAAACTTCGTCAGTTTAAAATGGTGGTTAGTTGATGGCATTCTTGCTGAAAAATCCTTCCCCTGCATTGCTTTGTGTTGACTGATTTCCACATACTGACCCTGAATCGCTTGACTTCCTGACCAACTTTTAAATTTCCCAACATCTGGCGACCTAAATGTTTTACACCCCTACTGTTATTTTACTTTTCTGACCTTTTTGTTTGAGTTTTTGCCTTTCCCATGACATTCCCCAATCATTTCCCCGATGAAACTTCCGTTAATTCCCTGTATTCCACTTTACATCATGTTGTTTTTGACATGCTCTGACCACGTTGTGCTTTACAATTCCGGAAGCTGGTAGTGAGATTTGAAGTCCCTTCTGCTTGCTTTGACCAAAACTAGCACTGGAATATCTCAGCTAGATAAAACCCTTAATAGAAAATGAAATGCGACGATATTTGAGTTAAGGATAAGAAGAATCCAAAACCAGATGACTGTTTTTAAGAAGAGAAGGAAAAGAAACTTATCTGAGCGAGACAGCTGGTACCCATGGTCATGACATGCATTTTGGATTAATCTGCCCAATCTGTCCAAATAACCAGCTTTCAATTGCCATACTTTGTTGCCCAGAACTTCCATCAATTGTTTGAATTACCCAGACCTTACCCTTGTTTTCCTGCGGTACCTCGAAACATTTTTCCACCCACAAACCTTTTGCCATCTAACCATCTTTCAACTCACTTTCGCCTCAAGGTGCCCGCGCGGGTTTTCACCAATAAGACTCTCTCATTTATTTTTCTCAACTCCCGTCGCCTTACGGTGCCCGTGAAGGTTTTCACCAATAAGACTCTCTCATTTTACTTTCGTTTTTTCTTGCTTGAACCAGAGTGTCGCCACTGATACGAATTACCGTCACCTGCTCGACCTGGCATTTCTTAGAAATTGATCAAAAGGTCTTTCTTTGGACCGTAATGTAGGCTTTTGGATTGGGTTAGAAAGAAAGGTATAAAAGGCTCAAAACAATTCGAATGGGTTTAACTTGCAACTTTCGGAATCCAATTTTCACAAAGATCACACCTTCTGCCCCAACTTCTTGCTTGGGGATTTTTGGGATTTCTATTTTGGTATGACTGAACCTTGGAGTAAGGCTGTCTACGTACCCTTTCGGGATCAAGTCAAACATAGTTCACTGTATTTAACTTTTGTTGTTGTGTTTTTCTTTTTCTCTTTTTTTCTTTCCTTTCTCTTTATTTTTCCTTTTCCTTTTCTTTCTTTTCCTCTTCCTTTGTTTTTCTCTTCTTTCTTTTCTTTTGCTTTTCTTTCTTTTCCTTTTCTTCTTTTCTTTTCTTTTCTTTCTTTTCTTTTCCTTTGTTTTTCTATCCTTTCTTTTCCTTTTGTTTTTCTCTTCTTTTTTTTTTTATGTTCGGCGCCCGTGTCCCCTGATAGTGCCGTTGATTCCGAAAGAGGGATATGAAAAATAAGCAAGGCTCAAAAGGGATAACAAGGGATAAGAATGTTTGGATAGCAGGACAAAATGCCTTCATCATTTCAATCTTTAAGATATGCCAGATACAAACAGATACATTCAGAAAATAAAGAAATCATACATAGTATCTCTTGACCGCATCAGAATTGATGGCCATTTCTATACATTTTCCTTCCACATCTGTCAAATACAATGCTCCGTTAGACAACACTCTGGTTATTACAAATGGTCCCTGCCAGTTTGGGGCAAACTTTCCTTTCGCTTCAGCCCAATGAGGCAAAATCCGCCTCAGGACTAATTGCCCGACTTCGAATTTCCTTGGACGCACTTTCTTGTTGTAGGCTCTTGCCATTCTTCGTTGGTACAGTTGGCCATGACATACTGATTCCAATCTCTTCTCGTCAATCAAACTCAACTGCTCAAGACGGCTTTTCACCCATTCATCATCATCGATCTCAGCATCGGCAATGATTCGCAGGGATAGGATTTCCACTTCTGTGGGTATTACTGCCTCGGTACCATATACCAGTGAGTAAGGAGTTGCCCCTACCAAGGTACGAACGGTGGTGCGATATCCTAACAATGCAAAAGGCAATTTCTCGTGCCACTGTCTAGATCCCTCAACCATCTTCCGGAGTATTTTCTTTATATTCTTATTGGCTGCTTCAACCGCACCATTTGCCTTGGGACGGTACGGAGTAGAATGCCTATGAGTAATCTTAAACTGCTCGCATGTCTACTTCATCAAATGACTATTAAGATTAGCCCCATTATCTGTGATGATTACCTTTGGAATCCCAAACCGACAGATGATATTTGAATGCACGAAGTCGACTACAGCTTTCTTAGTCACAAACTTGAACGTCTTAGCTTCCACCCACTTGGTAAAATAATCTATAGCTACCAAAATAAACCTGTGCCCATTTGATGCTGCTGGATCAATTGGCCCAATAACATCCATGCCCCACGCAACAAAAGGCCATGGTGCGGACATCGTATGTAATTCTGATGGTGGAGAATGAATCAAATCTCCATGTACTTGGCATTGATGACACTTACGCACAAAATTGATACAATCCCGCTCAATCGTGAGCCAATAATAACCCGCTCGGAGAATCTTTTTTGCTAGAACATACCCATTCATATGCGGTCCACAAACTCCGGAATGTACCTCAGTCATAATAGTTGTGGCCTGCCTTGCATCTATACATCTCAACAACCCGAGATCTGGAGTGTACATCACTCCTCCACTAAGGAAAAACCCGCTTGCCAATCGCCGAATCGTTCTTTTCTGATCACCGGTAGCCTGCGTTGGATATACTCCCGCTCTAATGTACTCTTTGATATCATGGAACCACGGCTCTCCATCGATTTCCTCTTCTATCACATTACAGTAAGCATGCTGATCACGGACCTGAATCTGCAATGGATCAACATAAGCCTTATCTGGATGGTGCAACATTGACGCCAAAGTCGCCAAAGCGTCCGCAACCTCATTATGAATCCTTGGAATGTGCCTGAATTTTATGGCCTGAAAACGCTGGCAAAGCTCATGCAGACACTGCCGATACGGTATAAGCTTCAAGTCCCGTGTTTCCCATTCCCCTTGAATCTGGTGTACCAATAAGTCCGAGTCACCCATGACCAAGACTTCCTGTACACCCATATCCACAGCTAATCTCAATCCCAATATACACGCCTCATATTCTACCATGTTGTTTGTACAGTAGAAATGAAGTCGAGCTGTAACAGGGTAATGCTGACCTGTTTCCGAAATAAGTACTGCTCCTATTCCCACGCCTTTCATATTTGCAGCCCCATCAAAGAAAAGTTTCCATCCCGACTTCTCAGCTTGTTCCAATTCATCAATGTGCATCACCTCTTCATCAGGGAAATAGGTTTTCAAAGGCTCATAATCTTCATCGACGGGGTTCTCAGCCAAATGATCGGCTAATGCCTGTGCTTTCATGGCAGTCCGTGTCACGTATATAATGTCAAATTCTGTAAGCAGGATCTGTCACTTTGCAAGCCTTCCTGTGGGCATGGGTTTCTGAAAAATATACTTCAACGGGTCCAAGCGAGATATAAGGTAAGTATTGTAAGATGACAAATAATGTTTCAACTTCTGTGCCACCCAAGTTAGGGCGCAACATGTCCTTTACAGATGAGTATACTTAACCTCGTAAGATGTGAACTTCTTGCTGAGATAGTAGATAGCCTGCTCCTTTCTGCCCGTAACATCGTGCTGCCCCAGTACACAGCCGAATGAACTGTCCACAACTGTCAGATATAAAATCAAAGGCCTCCCTGGTTCTGACGGAACCAACACGGGTAGGTTTGAAAAATACCCCTTTATCTTATCAAAAGCCTCTTGACATTCATCAGTCCAATTGACCGCGACATCTTTCTTCAACAACTTGAAAATCAGTTCACATGTCGCCGTGAGATGAGCAATGAACCTGCTGATATAGTTCAATCTTCACAACAAACTCATCACCTCGGTTTTGTTTCTTGGAGGTGGCAACTCCTGAATAGCTTTGATCTTTGACGGGTCTAATTCAATACCCCGCCGGCTGACTATAAACCCCAACAACTTCCCGGATGGCACCCCGAAAGCACACTTTGCAGGATTGAGCTTAAGATTGTACCTGCGAAGCCTTTGAAAGAACTTTCTCAAATCTCTGACATGGTCGGATTGCTGTCTAGACTTCACGATCACATCATCCACGTATACCTCGATTTCCTTATGTATCATATCATGGAAGATGGTTGTCATGGCCCTCATATAAGTTGCCCCAGCATTTTTCAAACCAAACGGCATGACCCGATAATAATATGTTCCCCACGGCGTGATGAATGTCGTCTTTTCTGCATCCTCCTTGTCCATTAGAATCTGATGATAACCCGCATAACAATCCACAAAAGAGCCAATATCATGTTTGGCACAATTGTCGATCAGTATATGGATGTTGGGCAACGGGAAATTATCTTTTGGACTTGCCTTGTTAAGGTCTCGATAATCGACGCACACCCTGGTCTTGCCATCTTTCTTTGGCACAGGCACGACATTAGCTAACCAAGTGGGGTACCGTGTAACCTGAATGACTTTTGCCTCAAACTGCTTGGTAATCTCTTCTTTGATCTTCACACTTATGTCCGTTTTGAACTTTCTCAACTTCTGCTTGATAGGAAGAAGTGCCGGATCAGTGGGTAATTTATGAACCACCAAATCGGTGCTTAGACCTGGCATATCATCATATGACCATGCAAAAACATCTTTGTAATCATGCAATACTTTAATTATCTCCTCCTTGAGTTGTGGCTCCAGATGAACACTTACTTTAGTTTCCCGCACATTGTCTTGGTCCCCTAGATTAACCGCTTCTGTGTCATTTAGGTTAGGTTTGGGTTTTTCTTCAAAATGACTTAATTCTTTACTAATTTCCTCATAAGCTTCATCATTGTTACAATCCACCCCATCATCACACTCGATCTCTTGTATTACTACTTCTGAGCTAGATTGGCTTTTAAAACTGGGCCGAAGGTTCCTCATGCATGTCATATCATTAATATCAGCATAAAAAGAACTGTACAAAGAAAGAAAAGAAAAGAAAATGGAAAGAGAATTAGGGATGAAGAAAATTGCATTTCATTAAATGTAAAGACAACAAGGTTTTAACTCGTCCAAACGGACGGAACATAGCAACTGGATTACAAACCCTGGAATAATCCAGGTGACAAAAAAGGAAAACAAAATGCACTACCACGACTCCCTCCGAACTGGAAGAGGTGTAGCTTCCCAATTGTTGATGTTAGCATGTGGTCCGATGTACTGTATGTCGCTCTGCTTGACCCTTCCCCGGCCTCAACCATGTTTACTTCAGCAAATACTTTCTCAAACACCTTATCCAAATTCCCCTCTGCCCCAATTAACGAACCTGACATCTTTGCCAATGACTATTTCTTGATACCCGGCCTGACGAAGGACCTGAACAATCGAGGAATTGGTTTAGGAAGCACCCAAAGTTTCTTCTTCAATTTACGGGCCCTTCTAACATCTGCCACTATTGGTTTGAACCCTAACCCGAAGGTGTCCAGGTTTTTGGGCAAAGACACAGGTTGAGTAATGCCCTGAAGTTCAACCCCCAAACCTTTCCCAGGCACGAACCCGTTATTCAGCATTTCTGACACTACCATGGCGGTCGCAACTGGCACCCTGGGACATGGCATGCTTTTACCCTCGGGCACCCTGCTCACCAGAACCGTGTCAAAGACCTGATAAACTCATGGTCCCCTATCATCTTCAGTCTCTATAAAGGGTACAATGGCATCATTCATGGCGCATGTGGGATCTTCCCCATGTAACACAATTTCTTGTCTATCCCACTCGAATTTGACCATTTGGTGCAGCGTGGAGGGCATGACTTTGGCCGCATGAATCCATGGTCGACCCAGCAAAAGATTATAGGATACTGCAGCATCCAACACCTGAAATTCCATCGTGAACTCGACTGGGCCAATAGTCAATTCGAGTACAATATCCCCTACTGTGTTTGTTCCCCCTCCGTCGAACCCTCGAACACAAATGCTATTTTTGCGGATTCTATCCTCATCGATCTTTAACTTGTTCAATGTGGATAACGTGCAAATATTAGCGCTCGACCCGTTATCGATTAGTGCCCGAGTAACCATTGAACCTTCACATTTGACCGTCAAATAGAGAGCCTTGTTGTGTTCTGTGCCTTCCATAGGCAATTCATCATCAGAAAATGCTACCCTGTTCACTTCAAAGATCTTGTTGGCAATTGTCTCTAAATGGTTTACTGAAATTTTGTCGGGCACATGAGCCTCATTAAATATCTTCATCAAAGCTCGGCAATGCTCATCAGAGTTAATCAGTAACGACAACAATGAGATTTGAGCCGGTGTTTTTCTCAGTTGTTCAACAATGGAATAATCTTGTACTTTCATCTTTTTCAGAAACTCTTCTGCCTCTTCTTCCATCACAGCTTTTTTGACTGGCACTGGATTGTCTTTAGCGCCCCTAGCCTTTCTCAACTCTTCGGGAGCGAAACAGCGTCCCGACCGGGTTAGTCCTTGTGCTTCACAACTCTCTTCCTCAATTTCCTTTCCTTTGTATGTCACCACTACCTTGTCATATCTCCACGGTACAGCTTTGCTGTCAACCATGGTAAACTGGACTACCGGTTTTATGACAACCGGTTCTACATAAGCTCCTTTCACCACCACCACGGGTGCAAATGATGACCCTGGTACCATTAACTTGACTGGCTCCGGCTTTTTTGCAATCGCAAATGGTACCTTTCCCATTACCACCACTGGCTTGTCTTTTATTGCTTTTAACTGAACCGCTGGCCTTGCACTCACTGTCTTTTCTTTGGTTTCCGTAGAACGAATCACCATAACCACCTGCGAAGGTTTCTTAGGCTCTGCCCCCTTATGTATCAGTTCGATCATGTTGGCCTCATAATGCGCTGGTAACGGATTTTGATTGATGTTCGGGGCCTCTGGAGCCTGTACCTCAATACGACGATTATCAATGAGCTCTTGGATTGCGTTTTTCAACTTCCAACATTTTTCAGTATCGTGCCCCGGCATCCCTGAGCAATACTCGCAGCTAACAGAGTGGTCCAGGTTTCTGGGAAGAGGATTTGGTGCTTTGGATTCAACTGGGGTCAGCATCCCCAACTGTTTCAATCTGTGGAAAAGAGAAGTGTAAGATTCTCCCAGCGGAGTAAATGTTTTTTTGTTTGGGGCCTTCTCATTTCTAAAAGCTTGGTTTGGGCGGAAGCTGGTTCCTGGTCTGTTAGCCCTGGGAGGTGGATAGGTGTTTTGTGGGTGTGGCTGTGTATTTTGGGGACTTGGTGTACGCCATTGCGAGTGCACTGGGGGTTGAGTGTAGGTCTGGGCGTGGTGAATAGAAAATTGTGGTTCTGGTGGTGGATAATAGTGTTGCGGTGGACCATATGGGGTATATTGATAGTTTGGGTGGTGGGGTCTGGGTTGGTTGTAGTAGAGTGGAGGGCTATTGGGCCTGGACCAAGCACTAGCTTCAACTGCAGCAATTTCTTCTTTCTTCTTCTTCCCAAGCACACCACCAGTACCGCTTTGGATGGCCTGGGTGGTTGCTTTCAACGCCGAGTAGCTCAATATCTTGTTAGATTTCAATCCTTCTTCAATCATGGCTCCCATCTTTACCACTTCATTAAACGACTTTCCGACAGATGTTACTAGATGACCAAAATAGGTAGGTTCCAATGTTTGCAAGAAGTAATCTACCATCTCACTCTCCCTCATGGGAGGATCAACCCTTGCAGCTTGTTCCCTCCATCGGAAACCAAACTCTCTAAAACTTTTCCCAGGTTTCTTTTCCAGTTTCAACAATGACAGGCGATCGGGGACTATCTCGAGGTTATATTGAAAATGGCCAATGAATGCTTGTGCCAAATCATCCCATGTATACCATCGGCTGGGGTCTTGCCTCGTGTACCATTCTAGCGCTGACCCGCTCAGGCTTTGACCGAAATATGCTATCAACAATTCATCCTTTCCCCCAGCACCTCTCATTTTGCTACAGAAACCACGCAGATGAGCTACTGGGTCACCGTGCCCCTCATATAAGTCAAACTTCGGCATTTTAAACCCCGCAGGCAACTGGACATCAGGAAAAGGGCACAAATCTTTGTATGCGACGCTAACTTGGTTACCTAAACCATGCATGTTCCTGAAGGATTGCTCCAGGCTTTTGACTTTACGAATCACTTCCTCTTGTTCTGCATTCTTAACCGGTTTCTCAACTTCTCCCGGGATTTCAAAATGGGGAGAATAGGTATATGGCTCAGGAGCTTTGAAAGTGGGTTCCGGAGGGTAATATTGGGTGTCGTGAGCTTGGAATAGCGGCTCACTGGATGATCTATGTAGTGGAGCTGGGGGAGGTGCCACAAAGACGGGAACCATGGGTGGTGGAGGGTTCTGTTTAGAGGGTGGAGCTGGGGGAGCGTATGACGTGGTACCATAACCCTGGGCCTGATAAGGGAAAGTCGGAGACGCGTGGGGAGTGGTAGGCTCCTGAGCTTGAGCCAGGGGTGGGATGTAAGATGGGTTAGCAGGA
The DNA here is from genome assembly GCF_000393655.2 of Nicotiana sylvestris. Lineage (NCBI taxonomy): Eukaryota > Viridiplantae > Streptophyta > Magnoliopsida > Solanales > Solanaceae > Nicotiana > Nicotiana sylvestris. The sequence continues at coordinate 92,219,346 of NC_091068.1, read as the reverse complement.
TATAGTGGTGCCGGATGTCCCTGCGACCATGCCCGATGCATTTCAGCCATTTGTGCTTTTAATTTTCTCATCTCTTATTTCAAAGCACCCACATCGGTTACCTCGACCTCATTTGAAGGGTCTACGATGCTGATTTCCGAATCCTGCCCTATCATTTTTACTTGATCTTTCGACCGGGAGTTGTACGGGTCAGTTGCCAGAATTGCCAATCAACTGACCACCTGCCTAGACTCACACATTTAGACAACCACTTTGTTAGCAATTAGGTCTTATCAGATTTAATAACCGCACGTTGGAATGAATGCACTTATACAGTTATTCATTTCTATTATGTGTTTGCTCGATTGCATGCGTCATCCCGGCATTTAGTTCCTTGTTTCTTTTTACCATTCTTTCACCTTATCCCTCTCTTGTGCTTTTCTTTCTCTCTCTGTTTTTCCGCTCTTTTCTTTCTTTCTCTCTTTCTCGGTTTTCCTTCTATTTCCCTTTTCTTCTTTCTGTTTTCTTACGATTATGGTCGAATCCTATAGAGATTGCCTACGTATCGTGACCCCGCACGAATCAGACCAAGCGTACTTCGTGAAGATAAATGCAAAAATAAGGGTGGAAATAAAATACTCAACTTCCATTAATAAAACGAATTCTTACAAACTTGACATTTTTTGTTTTTGGAAAGAAACTAACAAACGCAACCTGAAAGCAAACCAAAAACTCTAAGCTTGCAAACATACTCAATCCAGAAAGATAATGGACGTACAAAAGACTGACTCGAAATGGTAGAAACTTACAGACACGGACTATGCATATTCTAGTGCTTCAAACTTAGGTGTCCGCGGGGCGTCGTTCGACCTCGCCGCGGGTCTAGGATCCAAATCCCTTTCAAGCTGCTCTAACTCATTCATGGTTCGCTTCACATAGATCATCACTACTGAGATAAAAGTAGTACGGGTCATGTCTTCACAAACCCGACATCTCCTGACAATAGCATGAGCAATGGCTCTAATCCTATCTTTTGTTTGCTTCTTTTCTATGAGCAAGCGTCTTATCTGATCGCTGCACGTCTTTAAAGCTCGGGAGTTTTGCAGGTGCTGGTCTTGCAGCTGCTGCACTTCTGCCTCTATTTGGGCCAACAAGTTGTAACAATGTCCACTTTCAGCTTCAAAATCTCTAGCCTGCCTAACCGCTTTACCCTCAAGGGCAACCACTTTTCTCTTTAAATTGGCAACAATTTTCTCATGGTCCCCTTTCAACTGATTCAAGTATTGGCGACGCTCTTCGGTTCTTGTCGCCCACTGTGCTTTAAGTTCTGCCATGACATTTTCAGATTTTTCTAACTCATCCCGCCATTCTCTGACTTCGCTTTCCAATCTTTTTACCAATTGTTCATCGGATCGGCTCCTCGGTTGCTTATCGATGGTTATCTTCAACTGTCGGATTTGGGCCCTAAGTGCTTCATTTTCTCGGGCTATTCTATTCTTTTCCCCTTGATCTGCGGCAACCTGTACACTGTTCTCGAATTTCAGACTCTCAACTTGCTGCTTTAGTTTACCAATCTCGACTCGATAACTTTCTTCCTTTGCTAACCAGTTCTACTGCTCTTGGGATGACTTGGCGAAATCTTCGAGGTGAGGTCTTTTAGCCGGCCTCCCATATGCGACGTCACCTTTGAACCACTCATGATACCCTGGGGAAACTTCCCCTTTGACCCTATCTGACACGCAAGTGTTTGCCATCAAATGTTGACACTCGCTCCAAATTTGGCGAACTTCTTCCTCGGGGAATCGACCGTCAGGACTGATTTCGACCACTTGGGTACTCAAATCTTCGTCTCTCGGTACTACTTGATATCTACCGAGTTGCCTCAGAACCCAATATGGCACATATGGCTGAATGCTTTTGAGTCCCATCAACAGAAAATGCGGGCGGGTTGCTGGCATATATACGACTTCTTCGACAGGCAACCATCCAAGCACCCACTGTATCTGGCTAGCCTCGAGGTTCCGAAATAATAATGCCCAAGCTGTGACTCCTTCAGGTAGACCAACCCCTTTGATTCTCGTACAAAATTCCCCTATACAAGTTTTCTCAGCCGAGCCATAACTCAATAACTGAGAGCGCGGGCACAAATGCTCAATCATCCACATTTGTAACAATAAGTTACATCCCTCAAAAAATTTGCCCCCAGCTTTGCACGCAGTGAGAGCTCTGAAGATATCAGCCACAATCATAGGTGCTAAAGTGCTTTTCCCCATGGTTTGCAAAGTACTGACGACGCCTGCTACTTTCAAATCAATATTACCATCTTTCCTTGGGAATATTACGAGACCCAAAAAAGCTACCATAAATGCCACTCGCCTGTGTTCCTCCCATTTTTGTCGGCTATTTCTGCTGCAAAGCTTAAAGTCTGGATTATTGAACCCGCCCACATGGCCATATCTATCATACATGAAGCGGAAACTGCAGAAACCCTTTGCAAAATCTGGATGGTGAACTGTTCGGGGTATTTTCAAGGAATCCAAGAATCAGTGTATGGTAATGGCCCTAGGAGCAATCAAGTATTTGAATCTCAATGGAGCTTGATCACTTCCAATGTACCCCGCTATTTCTTCCAATGTTGGGGTGAGTTCAAAGTCTGAAAAATGAAATACATTATGTGCCGAATCTCAATGGGCGACCAATGCCCTGATAATATCCCCCTAAGGCTGAATGTTTAATAAATCCGGAAGGTCTTTCAAATATTTTCTCACTTCGTCTTGCCCCTCTTTGCCTAAGTCATTCCACCATAATTGCAGCTCAAAAGGGATTTTGGTCATTATTGAAAAGGGCTCATTCACCATTGTGCTCATCCTGCACATTTATTAAAGCGTTTTAAGCAAAAGTAAACTTTTGTTTGACACAGAAAAAAAATAAAATAAAAATAAACTGTCTATATTTGCGACTCAAAATTACCTATTTATTGTCAAGCGAGGAACTTGACTTTCAAACATGGTCTTTCAGTGCTCTGGGAAAAGATTTTAAGGTTATTTATGACAAGACGACTCTACTTAGCTTTTCATTTCGAGATAAAATATTTAAAAAAAATGAAAACACAGGACCAAAGGTGGTTATTTACGCAGAATCAGCCTTCCGGCGTCCCGTTTGGGAACATTTTGCTAATTTTGACAAGACGACATTATCTGATTTATTCATGACAAAATTAAAATTTTGATACGTTCTGGTTATTTTTGCAAAAAAAAGGAAAGTTGGACCCGATGAGGGTTGCCTACGTATCTCACGCCCTGTGAGAATCAAACTGTGCGTAGTTCGGGCAAATTAACCGAACTATTTTAAAACATGACTCTTTTCCATTTTTATTTTTGGCATTTCATAAGCGAAAAAACTATTTTTAGAAACAGACTCTCTTTTTTCTTTTTCTTTTCAACAAATAAAACAGCCTATTTTTCCAAGCTAAAAATAACACTCTTTTTTTCTTTTTCATTTTCCACAGACAATAAAACAACCTATTTTTCCAAACTAAAAATAAAAGACTTTTTTTTTTTGCTTTTTTTTTTAGTAAAATAAAATAAACCATTTTCCTTTTTTTCAAAATTTCGGCAGAGTTTCGCCAGTAATTGGTTATTGATTTTTATTTCTAAAATAACTCCCTAACTGATAATTCTTCTTTTTTTCTTTTCTCTTTTTTTTTTCAATTTTCCAACATTCCCGAGATTCAGAAGCCGGTCAACATGCAGGTTCGAAACAAATATATGTACAGAGCAAGTAGGATGCATCAGGACGGTCTTTTCATTTCAGGTTGCTAGTCATAGACGGACCCAACCCCTGTGTTGGGTCCCCTAAGTCAAATGCAACATGATGCAAATAACCGTTCCTACTAGGGATCCGGCATGAAGTCATGTTATTCTATGTTCAAATCCTGAGTCGGTGTTCTAGACTGTGTACCCGAGCGGACAACTCAAGTCGAGGAGGGGGCAACTTACCGGGAACCAAAAGGCCATCCGGCTTCGTAACTTGTTCGGCCTCTTTCTTATTTCAAGGTATGACACTAACAGAATAGGGAGTCTCAACCAGTAAGCACATCCCCGGAGGTGAAGAGAGAAGGGTGTCGGCACAGTTTATATACAGTTCAGCTAATATCAAAGCGGTAATATTTAGCACATTCAGCATAAAATATGTAGGAAAATCAGATATAATTAAATACAACAATTTATCTAAGCTCGAATTCTGAACCCTGAACCAGAGATTCTGGTTTCGTGTCCCCAGCAGAGTTGCCAGAGCTGTCACACCTCCTTTTTTCATCCTACTCCTTGGAAATGTGTAAAGGAGTTTTTCCAATTAAAGGACAATCGGAACGAGATTTAATTATTAATTATTCAGAGTCACCACTTGGGAGATTAATGGTGTCCCAAGTCACCGGTTGAATCCCGAACCGAGGAAATTCATGACTCTGTTAACAGTCCGCGAACCAGAAATCCGAGTAAGGAATTCTGTTAACCCGGGAGAAGGTGTTAGGCATTCCCGAGTTCCGTGGTTCTAGCATGGTCGCTTAACTGTTGTATTTGATTTTATCTGATTTAAATACATGCTAGCTCATGTGCCTTTTATTAATTTTACACCGCTTTTATTATAATTATATATTTTTTTAAGAATTGCGACGTCATGAAAACGCGTTTCGAACCACGTCGCAATCAATGCACCCGTAGTTATCAACACATTTCGACTTCATCGAGATTTGGATTTGAGTCGCATCAATGCGCACCCAAATTTTAAGAAAGTTATTTAATTAAATCGCGCCTAAAGATACTAACGTAGTGTTATTTTGGGGAAAAGCCATGAAGTTCGCTAAACGACCATCCCAAATTCTAATTATTTCGATAATTATTTACTAAAGGGGCTCACATTTATTTATTTTGTGCGGTAAGGCCCGTCTCAATTTGTAAACCTCTTTTCTATCATTATTTATTTCTAAGAATTACAATGTCACGAAAACGTGTTTCGAACCCTGTCGCAATCAATGCGCCCGTGATTGTCACCACATTTCGACTCCATCGAGATTTGGATTTGGGTCGCATCAATGCACACCCGATGTTTAAGAAGGTATTTTAATTAAAATCGCGCTTAAAGATTCTAACGCATTGTTATTTGAGGAGGGTGGTGAAATTCACTAACACAACCTTTCCAACTTTAGACGGTGAGATAATTATGCTACTAGGAACTTAAGAATTCTAATTGATTAAAGCCATTACTTTGTTGAATTTGAATTTGAACATCCAGGTAGAAATGCCGAGCAAATGAGCTCTGAGCCCGTAAGGCCCAACTCATGCTATTGCACATGCTGCAGGCACAGGCCCTTAGAGCGCTAGGCGTTGGGTATAAAGCAGGCCCAAAATTTGACTTGCATTCGTACAGCCCAGGGATCGAATCCTTGGGCACCTTTTGATTAAACTAAATTCTTAAGCCTTAATGCAACTAGGCCCTAATTTGATTTATCATCTAACCCAAATCTGGGCTACCTGCTAGTACGCCAGGCCCAAATCTGGCGCAGTATGAAGCTGTTAATTGCACAATTCATATTAGTCCAAAATTAAAAGCAGTCATGTGTATTGAACTCAAAATCAATTACAACTTTGCAGATTTAACTTCAGCAGACTGTGGAACTTAAACAAACTGAAAACTACAATTGCATAAACATGAAATGCACAGTCTAAACAGTCCAAAGCCCTGATTACATACATGAATTTAAATACCAATGTGCCCACTTACTAATTAAAATGATCAAACTCATGCTTGACAGTTCATCAGTCCCAATTATACAAACCAAATCAGGATTAGTCTAGTACCTAAAGGACATGAGTGAGCTAACTGTTTTATATACTAAGTTAAACAAAAAGACATGAAAATTTCAGAGATCAACTTCAGACAGCAGGTTTACTTCAATTCCATAAACTTGAGAGTTACAGAACAAGTACCTGGAAATTGAAATGAAAATAGAGAAAAGGAGAGGAATCAGCTACTTTCAACAGCAACAGCAACAAACTCAGCAATGTTACACCACAGAAATACAGGCAGATTGCCTTAAAAACCAGAAATATAAGCAGACTCCCACAGATCAGTTTAACATACTTCAAACATACCCCTAACCCTCACAGCTGCACCTAAGCACCTCTGTAATAAGGCTAAACCCAAAACCCAGCTGAAATCCAACTGATAATGAAATTATAAGGTTGTTGTTGATTGCTTCATTTCTTTTTTTTTTGTTTTGTTTTCAAATATAAACTTGGAATTAGGATGCCAACTAAAATCAAAAAGCAGGGAAAAACTGAAATTGAAACTCAGTGCTGAAGGCAGAAAAAGAAAACCCCCAGAGAAGCCCCTTTCCCAAGGCATTTCATGCCCTTTTATAGGCAACCCCAAAGAGAATAGATTAGATTCTGATTTTCCAATCAGTCCCTCCCTATTTTCAGTTTGGTCGCTCTATTTTTATCTTGCTAAACAAGTAAATGCATTACAATTATTAAAATCTACACTTGCACCCCTTTCTAGAAGGCCCTAAGGTATTCCTCTACCCATACAATACCTATACTGCCCTTCCATATACCTTGATATTACTACTCCTATCAGAACTACCTTTTTCCATACCCAGATTACCCCTGAAAGCCTCTCAAAATCACTGAACCTAACCTCATCCTTAACAGCTATACCCAATACCCTAACCCAATTTAAAACTAACTGAAATTAATTAATTAACATTCAGAAACTAACTAATTAGACTGACCAAAACCAAATTATTCAATTATACCAACTCAATCAAGCTAAATGAAATTAAACTGAGCTTAAGCTACCATGATTAATATTAAGTGAACTTTAAACTAATTCTTAAACCATGAACTTACAATCATTCAACCAAATATCAAACTCAGAATCAACAGTAATTAACAGAACTTAAACTAATACAATTAAATCATAAAATTAACAGAATAATTAACGAAACAACAACTGTAAATAACACTTCAAACATGCGAGTGAAAAGAAGCAGTAAAAACTCACAAAGGCATGAGGGACTCCGGCCAGTCAGAAACATCTGAATCCTTTCAGATTTTTGACGCGTAACATCCCTAACCATGTGTTCTTACAAGAGAACACATGGTTAAGGATACTACGGTTCGAAATCAAAAGGATTTGGTTTTAGGGTTTGGCCAGAAATTCTTAGATCTAAGATTCGGGCTGTTTCACGGTGATTTGAAAGAAAATAGCCATGGATTAGTGTTGAGAAAGGGCCGGGGGTTGTGGGGTGTGATTTTGGACTGATTTGGATGAACTTGTCACTTGGCCGGAAAACTTCAAACCAAGATTCGACGAGTTCCGGCCTTGTTCGAGGTAAACCAGTGGGTGCAATGGAAAGAGGAGAGTGAGGGGGATCTGTGGTGTTAATCTCGGGGTGAACGGCGTAGGTTGTGTTCACCGCCGGCGAGGGATTTAGGGGCGGCGCGGATTAGGGTTAGAGGAGAAGGGTGGGGTAAGGAAGACGAGGCAAATGGGGGTAAGGGGGAAGTTTCGGACACTTAAATATAGGTAACCTAGTTAGATCCGGACCGTTGGATTGATGAGATCCAGTGGTCCTGATTTAAGGACCCCGAAACGACACCGTTTCGTTTAGAAGGGTGGGGCAGACCGGGTAGGGATTTGGGCTGGACTGAATTGCAATGATTTTGAGGCGTTTGGGCCTGCGAAATTCCTTTAATTTGGCCCAAATTTGGGTCTTTTATTAAGACCCAATTTCTAATCTTATTTTCTTTTCTTGCTTTTAAAATTTTTATAATAATTTTTTATAATTTTTATAAAGATGTAAAACTAACATGAAATCCTGATTGTTTTAAAACAAAGACCAATTAATTCCTAAAATTGTTCAAAAACTATTTCATGACAAATTCACAATAAAAATCATTAAAATGCAAAAGTGAACTATTTTTGTGATTTTCATGCTTTGTTCTAAACAAATTATCCCTTAATTGCTACTAAATATAAAAATTCAAACCTAAATGAAAATGCATACTCCTTGTGTTTTATATGAATTAACATGCACAAATAAGATGTCGATAATTAAAATGAAATGACGCCGAAATTCACAAGAATTGTAAAGATAAAGAAAAATTATTTTGTTGGAATTTTTGGGAATTATTCATATATAGGGCAAAAATCACGTGCTCACAGTACTAATCTTCAAAACACTTCAAACAACATCTAATCAACCAAAACACATCGGATTCAAGCCTAAGTTTCTAAAATCTTACGAATTCCGCTTTTGATCAAAAGTCTATCAAACCTCGTCCGAATGACCTGAAATTTTGCACACCCGTCATATTCAACACTAAGGAGCTACTCCAACTTCCGGAATTTCATTCCGACCCTCGGATCAAAATCTCACTATCATATCGAAAACTCTGAAAATTCAACTTTCGGCATTTCAGGCCTAAATTAGCTATGGACCTCCAAACCACAATCCGATCACACCCCTAAGCCCGAAATCACCCAACAGAGCTAACAGAACTAACGGATTTCCATTCCGATGCCGTCCTCACACTGCTTCAACTACGGCTAACTTTCCAACACTTAAGCTCTCATTTAGGGACTAAGTGTCCCGAAACTCTCCGAAATTCAAAATCGAACATCCCGGCAAATCAAAATAGCATAAATAAACTCAGGGAAAACAGTTAATAGGGGATCGAGGTGTTAATTCTGAAGATGGCCGGCCGGGTCGTCACATCCTCCTACACTTAAACATTCGTTCATCCTCGAACGAGCATAGAGACATACCTGAAGTAGTGAAACGATGAGGGTAACGGGTGCGCATATCCTGCTCGGTCTCCCAGGTCACCTCCTCGACTAGCTGGCCCCGCCACTGAACCTTTACTGATGCAATGTTCTTTGACCTCAGCTTTCTAACATGCGTGTCCAATATTGCCACTATCTCCTCAACATAAGATAGATCCTTGTCCATCTGGACTGAACTGAATTCTAACACGTGCGACGAATCACCGTAATACCTCCAGAGCATCAAAACATAGAATATCGGATGAACTCTAGCCAAGCTGGGAGGTAAGACAAGCTCATAAGAAACCTCCCCAACACGCCTCAATATCTCAAAGGGCAAAAAAATCTCGGACTTAACTTTCCTTTCTTCCCGAATCTTATAACTCCCTTCATAGGCAAAACCCGAAGCAGAACCCGCTCTCCAACGATATTGGAAACATCACGAATCTTTCTGTCCGCGTAACTCTTCTGTCTGGACTGGGCTGTACGGAGTCTATCCTGAATCACCTTAACCTTCTCCAAAGCGTCCTGAACCAGGTCTGTGCCCGAAAATCTAGCCTCACCTAACTCGAACCAACGCACTAGGGATATACACCATCTCCCATATAAAGCCTCATACGGTGCCATCTAAATGCTGGACTGATAGCTGTTATTGTAAGCAAACTCTGCCAATGGCAAGAATTGATCCCAAGACCCTCCAAACTAAATCACACACGCATGGATCATATCCTCAAGAAACTAAATAGTGCGCTCGTACTGTCGGTCCGTCTGAGGGTGAAATGTTGTACTCAACTCCACCCGAGTACCCAACTCATGCTGAATGGCCCTCCAAAACCGTGATGTAAACTGAGTACCCCTATCTGAGATGATGGACACTGGAATACCATGCAGACGAACAATCTCCCAGATATAAATCTCCCCCAACCGCTCCAAAGAATAAGTAGTACACACAGGAATGAAATGAGCGGACTTGGTCAGCCGATCCACAATCACCCAAATAGCATCGAACTTTCTCAAAGTCCGTGGGAGCCCAACTACAAAGTTCATAGTGATCTGCTCCCACTTCCACTCCGGAATCTCTATCTGCTAAAGCAACCCACCCGGTCTCTGGTGCTCATACTTCACCTGCTGACAGTTGAGGCACCGAGCTAGAAATCCAACTATATCCTTCTTCATCCACCTCCGCCAGTAGTGCTGCCTCAAATCCTAATACATCTTTGTGGCACCCATATGAATGGAATACCGCGAACTATGGGCCTCCTCTAGAATCAACTCTCGAAGTCCATCAACATTAGGTACACAAGTCCGACCCTGCATCCTCAATACCCCATCATCACCAATAGTCACATCTCTGGCATCACCGTGCTGAACCTTGTCCTTAAGGACAAGCAAATGAGGGTCATCATACTGTCGCTCCCTCATACGATCAAATAAGGAAGACCGAGAAACCACGCAAGCTAGAACCCGACTAGGCTCCGAAAGATCCAATCTCACAAACTGGATGGCTAAGGCCTGAACATCCATCGCCATAGGCCTCTCTGATGCTAGTATATATGCCAAACTCCCCAAACTCTCTGCCCGACGACTCAAGGTATCAGCCACTACATTGGCCTTGCTCGGGTGCTATAAAATAGTGATATCATAGTCCTTCAGCAACTCTAACCACCTCCTCTGGAGCAAATTTAGATCCTTTTGCTTGAACAAGTGCTGCAAGCTCCGATGGTCAGTATAAATCTCACAGGGAACCCCGTATAAATAATGGCGTCAAATCTTTAGGGTGTGAACAATGGCAGCTAACTCAAGGTCATGAACAGGGTAGTTTTTCTCATGTATCTTCAACTGTCTGGACGCGTAGACAATCACCCTATCGTCCTGCATCAACACCGCTCCGAGGCCAACCCTCGAGGCATCACAATAGACCGTATAAGACCCCAAACCTGTAGGAAATATCAAAATTGGGGCTGTGGTCAAAGCTGTCTTGAGCTTCTGAAAGCTCGCCTCACACTCCTCTGTCCATTGGAACGGAGCACCCTTCTGGGTCAACCTGGTCATAGGGGCCACAATCGACGAAAACCCCTCCACAAAACGACGGTAGTATCCCGACAAACCAAGGAAACTGCGGATCTTGGTAGATGAGGATGGTCTAGGCCAACTCTGCACGGCTTCTATCTTCTTCGGATCCACCTGAATACCCTCACTCGATACCACGTGGCATAAGAATGCCATTGAATCCAACCAAAACTCATACTTTGAGAATTTAGCATATAACTTCTTCTCTCTCAGAGTCTGAAGCACAGTCCTTAGGTGCTGCTCATGATCTTCCCGACTACGGGAATACACCAGAATATCATCAATAAAGACAATGACGAACGAGTCAAGATACGACCGGAACACACTGTGCATCAAATGCATAAAGGCTGCTGGGGCATTGATCAGCCCAAATGACATAACAAGGAACTCGTAATGACCATACCGAGTCTTGAAAGAAGTTTTCAGGATATCTGGCTCCCGAATCTTCAACTGATGGTAACCTGAGCGCAAATCAATCTTAAAAAACACCCGTGCGCCCTGAAGATGGTCAAACAGATCATTAATACGAGGCAAAGGATAATGGTTCGTGACTGTCACTTTGTTCAACTAGCGATAATCAATACATATACGCATAGAACCATCATTTTTCTTCACAAACAAGACAGGATCACCCCAAGGTGATACACTGGGCCAAATAAAACCCTTATCAAGCAATTCCTATAACTGATTCTTCAACTCCTTCAACTTAGGAGGAGCCATACGATACGGAGGAATAGAAATGGGCTGAGTGCCCGACAACAGATCAATGCCAAAATCAATATATCTATCAGGAGGCATGCCTGGAAGGTCAGCTGGAAACACATCAAGAAAATCCCGTAGTACTTGGACTGAATCAACTGAAGGGGTATCAATACTGACATCTCTCACATAAGCTAAATATGTGTCACACCCCTTCTCAACCATTGCTGAGCTTTAAGAAAGGAAATGACTCTAATGGGAGTGTGTTCTAAAGTACCCCTCCACTCAACACGTGATACACCTAGCATAGCCAGCGTCACAGTTTTGGCGTGACAATCAAGAATAGCATAATAGGGCGACAACCAGTCCTTGCCCAAGATAATATCAAAGTCAACCATGTTGAGTAATAATAAATCGGCTCTGGTCTTAAAATCGCTAAGAACAACCAAACACGACCGATAGATGCGGTCCACAACAAGAGAATCTCCCACAGGAGTAGAAACATAAATATGGGAACTCAAAGAATCCCGAGATACACCCAAATATGGAGCAAAATAAAAAGACACATAAGAATAAGTGGAGCCTGGATCGAATAGAACCGATGCATCTTTGTGACAAACTAGTATAATACCTTTGATGATAGAATCGAAGGCAACAACCTCGGTACGAGTAGGAAGGGCATAGTATCGGGCCTCGCCTCCCCCTCTAAGGTGGCCTCTACCTCCCCGATCTCCACCTTTAGCTGGCTGAGCAGATGGGGGTAGAAACTGGAGTTGTAACCATAGCCTGAGAACTCTGCGATGCACGCTGTGGCTGAGAAGTCTGTGAAGGTGCACCCCTCCCAAGTCTAGGGAAATCCCTTACCACGTAACAAGTGTCACCCCACTCAAAACAAGCTCTGGGAGAACGTGGTGGCTATGACTGGCTCGGGCCAGGTCTGCTAGACTGACCTCTAAAAGCACCTCGTGCAGGAGGCACGCTGGAAACTAGAGGTGCATAATAAGGCTCCTGAGGCCTAGGAGGAGCTGGAGCACTACTGGCTGCTGGAAGAGCTGAATGAACAGGACGACTCATATAACCCCGACCATGATGACCTACAACTGGGGTACGGGCACTAGAATAATGGCCCGACTCTCGAGACCTCTTGGCCTCCCTCTCTTCTCTCTCCCTAGTATGCATACCCTCAGTCCTCCTAGTAATGCTCATCACCTGCTGATAAGAAATATCCATATCCAACTCACGAGCCATGCTAGACCTGATGCTGGGAATAAGGCCCTCAATAAACCGGCAAAGCCTTTCGCGAACAGTAGAAACCAAGGCTGGTGCATGCCTAGCCAAACTAGTGTAACGGACAATATACTCTGAGACAGTCATAGCACCCTGGTGGAAATGCTCAAACTCAGCATGCCATGCGTCCTTGAGGCTCTGAGGAACATACTCTCTCAGGAACAGATCTAAAAACTAAATCCAAGTCAGTGAAGCAGCCTCATCCAGGCTGTCTAACTCATAGGTGCGCCACCACTCATAGGCAACTCCTCGAAGCTGGAAAGTAGTAAAGGAAACCCCGCTCGTTCCTAATATACCCATGGTACAAAGAATGAGGTAACTCTCATCTAGAAATCCTAGAGCATCCTCCGATGCTAGACCACTGAATACAGGAGGCTTGTACCTCTTGAACCTCTCAAGCCTCAACTGCTCCTCCTCGGAAGCCGCTGCCCTGTCCTTGGGCTGAACTAGCACTGCAGGCGGTACAGGAATAAATCTCAGGGACTTGCTCAACATGCACTCGCTGCTCAGGAGTGCGGGCAGCGGGAGTCTGTGTTCCTCCCCCGGCCTGATATGTGGCTGCAGTGAGGGGAAGAAACCCTATCTGAGCCAGAGTGGTGTACATGCTCATGAACTGTGCCAAAGTCTCCTAGAGAGCTGGAGTAGTGGTAGCAGTAGACGTGTCAAGTGCCTGGACCCCAGCTGGAATTGCTGGTGGTACCTCAGCGGCAGATCACACAGGTGCTCTGGCTGCACCACATGCGTGTCCTCGGCCTCTGCCCCAGCCCCGGCCTCTAACGGCTGCAGTAGGGGGCACTGGTGCCTTATCATCTCGGGTAGCACGTGTCCTCACCATATGTGAGAGAATAGAATACATAAGTTTACAATTGTGATGTCAAAATATCGCACGACAAGGAAATCAAATGAAGTGAAAATTTTCCGAACAGTTACATAGCCTCTCGTAGATAAGTACATACGTCTCTGTACCGATTAGTGAGACTCTAATAAACCGGCTTGTGATCCATGACACCTATGAGCCTAGAGCTCTGATACCAACTTGTCACGACCCCGGTTTGCCCTTCGTGAACCATCGTGATGACACCTAGTCTGTACGACTAGGTAAGCATAAATTACGGAAGAAAAACCAAAATTTGCGGAAATAAAACAATTTAAAATAGGAATAAAGTAATAGCAGTGTTTAAATGTGCCGTTCAGCATACACCATATTAACTCTCAATAAATACATAAATCCAAGACCCGGAAACCCACGAATCACAAGCTAAGAAGTACTACATAGCTCTAACTCCGGAATGTCTAAATAGAACAAAAAATACAGAAGGGCTAAATACTAAAGCAGGAATAGAAAGGGACTCCTCAGTCTGTGGTTGAGGTAAATGTACCTCGAAGTCTCTAAGCAGTCGCCTCCCTCAAGGATGGTAGGCCTAAGTAGCGGTACCTTGATCTGCACATGAAAAACATGCGCAGAAGGGGCATGAGTAGACCACAACGGTATTCAGTAAGTGCCAAGCCTAACCTCGGATGGGTAGTGACGAGGAAGGTCAAGGCCCTAGTGAGGTTAAATAAATAATAAGATGACAGGATAATATAAACAATACAATTGAGAACCTACAGTAAGAATCTACATAGGATAATAAGGTGTACAATAATGGAAAACAGAAGTAAAGGCAAACACCAGGAAGTACCACGAATAACAAGGATTATAGACAGGGATCTCTTGGTATCCCGAAGATCTCATGGTATCCTCAATATATGCTAGGGATCTCTTAGTATCCCGAGGATCTCTTTGTATCCTCAATATATGTTAGGGATCTCTCGGTATCCTGAGGATCTCTTAGTATCCTCAATATATGCTAGGGATATCTCGGTATCCCGAGGATCTCTTGATATCCTCAATATACGTGCTAGAGATCACTTGGTATCCTGCACCTTAGTTCAGATCATAAATATGTACAGGGGATCTCCCAGATATGCCGTCCCGTAGTCCCAAAGTAAAAACACACATCAGCAACACAAGAATACCCAATTAAACTAAATGTCATACCAAGTAAATAGTTAATTCTAACCTAACATGCTTCACGTAATGCAATTAAGGCAGTTTAAGCAAATAGTCAATTAAGTCAACTAAACATGCTTTTCTAAACTAGCAATATGCTAAATTCGCAAGTAGAATAAAACAGTTAAAAGAACTCAGTTGAAATAATTACGAAAAAATTGAGTTATCAACAATTAGCTCAAGTACGCGCTCGTCACCTCACGTACAAGGTATTTCAATGATCAAATATATCATATCCTAAGGGGGAGGTCCCCCACACAAGGTTAAACAAGCCACTTACCTCGAACCAGCACAAAATCAACCCGACAAATTCAATTCAATTTCATAATGTAAATAACACTTCAAGTAACTGATTCTACAATTAAAGTCTAAGCTAATAGGCAAACTTATGTAAAATGACCAAAATTCCCCTTGGACCCATGTCTCGAAATTGGGTGAAATTTACATTTTTAGGAACCTCATACTCTCACGAGTTTATACATAACAAGAACACTGAAATCGGAGTCCAAATGACCCCTCAAATCCTCATTTAAAGGTCTCTTAAACTCAAGCCCTAATTACCCATTTTTTCCAAATTGTTCACCACTAATTAGGTCTTTAATCACATAAAAATGAGTTATGAAGTCAAGGATGTTACCTCCAAGTGATTCCTCTTTGTTTTCCTCAAAGATCTCTCTCAAAAGCTTCAAACTCGGATGAAAATGGTGAAAGAATAGCTCAAATTCGTGAAGGCAACTATTTATATGTTCTGGCCCAGGCATTTTCGCATCTGCTGCCCAATTTCCGTTTCTGCGGTACCGCATTTGCGATCCTTGAATCGCATCTGCGGTTTTCACTTAAGCCCCAATTTTCGCTTCTGCGATCCCTTCTTCTGCATCTGCAGCATCGCAGAGCGGCCCCTAAGCCACTTCTGCGTTTCCAGCCTTCCTAGACCCTTTCTGCTTCTGCGCTCCTTTTCCCCGTATCTACGGCATCACACCTGCGGTCCCCAATCCGCAGGTGCGTGATCGAAGCCTACCCTGCACTACTATTGAGTAGCAAGAGAGGGTCACAATAGCTTTTACCCGATTTAGTGTCGGGATCGATTTCCACAGAGAGCTAGAAGTTGGAGTCGGGTATCTATCTAGTTTGGAGTCGTGTATGTGTTCTAAATTACACTTCTAAACATTTTTGGGTTTTTGTTTTACTTCTACTTTTATCAAACTACAATGGTAAATTAATCTAGAATAATCTAAGAGTAAAATGTTGCGGGTTGTTCAAATGGTTTAAAAAGCACTAAGGTAGTGACTTTCGCCTAGGTGGTCAATTGATGGATACTTGAGTCTAAGGCATGATTGACATATTTGGGGAGTATGATATAACCGCTGCACGATTTTACCCACTCTACACCTCTCGGTGGTTCAAGTGATTTTGCCAGAATTGGCTTTCTCAAGACCAATTGGGTATGCAAATTTGCACAAGCAATCAAGGTTCAAGTCAGGTATTACTCTCTCGAGGTTTAACCCTTTAATTGGGGCTATCAGTCTCTTGCGTACGCCCCAATTCCTTGTTGGACCAATTTCAGAGACTCAAGCTCTCTTTTTCAAGAAGAGATCAAGTCAACTAAACACAAACTAGTGTTTGCAACCAATAATTCAGCAATTAAACATGAAATTAGCCCAGATATCAAACACCCATAGTCAATCTAGCCTTAAAACACAAGACCCATCAATTACCCACACTAGGATTGAGCCACAACCCTAGCTTATGGGTTTAGCTACTCATAATTAAAGAAAAAAAAAAGGAAGATATAGATGAAGAACAACTCATATTAATTAATTACTAAGATAAACAACAAGATTCAGTGTTGAAATGTATATAAAATTGCCCAAAATAGCTAAAATATTCGAACCCACGAGCGCAGCTCTTAGCTAAAACTATCCGATGACCTAAAAATGGGAAAATAAGCTATTTATACTAAGCTGAAAAATTTGGACAAAAATACCCCGGCGGGGCTAGTACGGACCGCACAAAATCAAGTGCCGCCGCACTAAGACTCTTGACATAAAAATCCATCACTCTGAACTCAGGCAATATGGACCGCACAGAATGGAGTGCGACCGCAGAGGCTTCTAGTGCGGTCCGCATGAAATGGAGCGCGGACCGCATTGGCTTGAAACTCGGAACTGGCAACTCTCTAATCCTTCTAACTGCGGACAACACTAAATCGAGTGCGGCCGCATTGATCCTAGTGCGGACCGCACAAAACCTATTGCGGCCGCATTGCTCTTTTTGCCTAAAAATCATACTCTCTGAACCTCACTTGTGCGGACCACACATAATGGTGTGCAACCGCACTGGCCTTGTTTTGTCTGAGCTTTGTCTTGTCTTGATACTTGTGCAAGTTTCACTCCTTTTAAGCTGATCTTTGACATCTGGTCACCTTGTTGATCAAACCTGCAATCAAGCACAACTTGTGAGCCTTTGGGACTATTTTGTACACATTTTTAATCAAAACTTAAGCAAGAAAGAGTATAAAATGTAGCTAAATCCCTAGTTATCAACTCCCCCAAACTTATGCTTTTGCTTGTCCTCAAGAAAACAAAATAAGACTCACCCCTCAAGTGAAAATCCCAGAAATTCAGTCTTAAAGTAACCTCATCTAGCAGCAATTGGGACTAACAATTGCCCTCAATAAAAATGAATCATTAACAACATTTACTCTTTGAAACATCATGGATTAAGTGCGACA
Organism: Nicotiana sylvestris; assembly: GCF_000393655.2. Lineage (NCBI taxonomy): Eukaryota > Viridiplantae > Streptophyta > Magnoliopsida > Solanales > Solanaceae > Nicotiana > Nicotiana sylvestris. The sequence goes on along the minus strand of NC_091068.1, from coordinate 92,201,698 downwards.
TAAAAGCATCAAGAGTTGACTCAACACATCAAAAAACTCTTTCTATTACTTTGGTCATTGTGGAACCCAAACTGATACATCCTCAACTCTCCCTAAGCAAACCTCACCTTTAGAATAGTGTCACTCAGAACGAGGTTAATGAAAAATCACTCATCTCTCTCAAGGAAAAGTCACGAGTCCGGCTCTAAGTACCATATGCTTGCCCCTTATGTGAGTCACCACATTCAACTCAAGATCATATAGGGTTTTTGTGGAGACATAGTGAAGGCTTTTGGTTTAGGGTAAGTAATGTTTGGTCTAAGTATGTTCTATCTTCCCTTAAGCACTTCTTTTGTTTCATTTTATCTCAAATTCATTTGATTTTTTAAGTCTTTTCACTTCTTTCTATGGGGTTAGAGCGACACACTGTCATTGTTTCTTATACATTTCAAATCTTTTCTCCTTTTTCAACTTTCCACACCTTTCATTCTTTGCTTTTCTTGAATCCCTTTTTATTCAATTCTACTTTGAGCATTCTTTTTGTCTTTTTGCTTTTCTTTCTTTTCATTGCCTTTCCTTTTCTTCATTTTGTACCTTTTTACCACTTTGTTGCCATCTTCGTCTCTCCCCCCAAACTTATACTTTTGTCATGTGCTAAAAGAAAGATCAGGTGCCAAGAGAGGGTATCTTTTAGAACGAGTAAAGGCTTGTATCATGGTTCGTTGAAGGAAAAAGGTCTACGGCTCAAAAGGGTTGGCTAGGGATCTTATCATTGGTAGGTTATGGAAGTGTTCAAGCTATCATTTGGACCAAGGAGAGCCTATAATCATGTCTCAAGTCAAAATTCATTTAGGATTTCCCCTCAACAAACATTCAGGGCAAGTTCTAGACCAATGGCTCAGGACTTGGACTTGTAATGTAATTTCTCACCACACAAGCTATGGGATTGCTAAAGACACAAAGCCGGGGGACCATAATGACCGTAAATAAGATTTGAGCACACAATGCCAAAAAACCACTTGATGATTATCGGTCAACACAAGAGTCTCAAAGTCAAGACTTTCACCATCCTAAACACAACAATTTGTTTTTGACCATAATATCAAAAGCAAATGTGCTAGGCCCAAGTGAAGCTTTGCTTGAGGCATCCTTAACCACTAACTACTAAAAACAAAACGAAAAACGGACTCAAACCCTTAAGAAGGTTGTCACGCCATCCATCATTGGGAATAGCCACCCGGTTCACACAAACTCCACCTTTGGAAAGAACCGTGGCATTAAGAAAACCAAAGACTTATTGCAAACGTTCAAAACAAGAAGCTACGAACATAAATAAGAAGCTAAGAACGAAAAATTGCGGAAAGTAAAATGAATATATACAAGAGGGGATTTGTCGAATATACAATAGATGGGATGAATATGTACAATATAACATAACTTTATATACATACCCAAAGTAAAATAAAAGTACGCAAAATGTAACGAAATGTTAAAATATATACAAACCAAAGATGAAAAATAAAGAAAGCCTAAAAACTGTCAAATATATACAATAATCCAAACCCATAAAAGTAGGGTCTACCCCCTCAAATGAAAGCTGGCATTGTCCCCAATACCAACTAAACTAAATAAGCGCCAAAAAGAAAAGGGAAAAGGATATAGAGACTCTCTATGGCTCGTCTGCCTGCATGGCTCCTGAGTGGTCCCTGGGTCCTCACTGTGCTCGAGAACCTCAGACTGGTTCCCTATGGCCTGCTGCTCTACGGTTGGGACCTGGGCCTGGACCTGGACAGGCTCCTAAGGTGCATCCTGTGGCTGACTAGAGGAGGCCTCCAGTAGGTCTGCCAACTGGATGACTACGTCTTCCGCTCTAGGAATCATCCTCTTCCTCTTGGGAGGCCTCTGGGACTGCTCGGGCTGGGGATGAGCTGATGGTACTGGATCTTGTAGCAATAAGTCCAAAGGCAGATGATCTGCCTTTATCCTGTCAACATCAACCCTCAGCGCTTTTACGGACTCCTTGGAAGCCCGTGTCTTCCTCAAATTCTTGTGCTCCTTAGCAAGCTCCTTGAGAGCCTTGCTGTGTGAATCAATTGCATCTGTGAGCACCTTTTGAGTGTCGAGGATTTTCTTTTGGTTGGCCAGAATCCCCTTGAGGGCATCCTCTATGGACTGTGGGACCTGTGGAGGCGGAGGTGCCGACTAAGCCTCAACTGTAGTAGTGAGGATAGACAACTTGGATGACGCTATCTGCATCCAGTTGTTGATACTAAGAAGAGCCTGGCTCAATCAATGTGCAGTCACTGGATGAGCTTGGGAAGAGGGTATCTTTGGGTTAGCTGAAGTGGATGGGCCAAGAGGAATGTCTGTGGAGGTGGAGACAGGCTGAGCAGGAGTCACTATCATAACTGGCTCTTTAGACTGGACAGTTGGAGCAGTAGTTGTTCCCTTAAAGTACTTGCTCTTTGGGTTGTCATCCCTCTGCATGCTATGCCAAGATAATGGGGCCCTCGTTTTGACCTTGATATCAAATAGCCTCTTTTCAACTTTGAGGTCCTTGAAGTACATAGTCAAGAAGATGGGGAAAGGGTAGTTTTTGTCATGCTCATTGCCTACAAGTGTGATTACCCTAGACATTACATTTACCACATTGATCGGGTACCCCTCCATGATTGAAGCCACCAAAATAGCCCAGTGAAGAGCGAGAGAGTTGTCATGAGTAGTGGGGTCCAGTCTGTTGCACACAAAAGTGTTCCACCCCTTTGCCTCGAAGTTCAAACTTCTTCTCAGAATCTTGATACCCTCATTCAACCAATCGGGGGTGATACCTGGGATTGCCAGATACTGTGCCAACCAGGGACGGACCTCCTCACCCATTTCCATCTTCGCTATAAATAGTGAATCGTCCTCTTCATCAAAGCCAAGGTAGTCATTTATTGTTTTCCCATCAAATAACACCTTCAGATTTCGCACCTTGGTCACTTTTGTGCAATTTTTTTTGTGGGCAACGTTGGTGTAGAATTCCTTGACCAAGTGCTCGTTGGCATCTACACATTCACCCAAAAAGTACTCCCAGTTAACTCTCTCCCTAAATTGTCTCCTCACATTGGGGTTGTGAGGCAGTAAGTCCCTATCCACAAAGCTCCTCTCCAGGATTAATTTCCTCACCGGCCACCATTGCCTAAACTTGTGATAAGCTACCTCATTGACAAATTAGTCTTTACACACCTCCAGTTTCCTAGTTATCGCAACCCCGCCAACCTGAGGTTCACCCTCTTCTCCTACTTCTCATTCTCCTACTACTTCCTCATCGTCTCCTACTACACCCTCTCCAGATAATGAAGTTGTGGCAGAGGTGGAGTATTCATCCCCACCGCCTTTAGCTGAGCCCACAGACGACCCAGAAGATACATTTACTGACGCTTGGGCAGCGGGGGAAGTGGGAGGAGTGTCTCTTAGTCTGTTTCTCTCCATCCAGTCAGGGATGTACTGTTGGATTGAGTCTGAAGATATCTCCCGAGAGCGCTCGTACTCACTCCCATACATGCCAATGGCCCTATCAACAACTTAAATTATCTTCCTCATGTTTTTAATGTTTTTTCGGGCTTGAACAGTCAATCTTACCATTTTTTGTTTCCCTCCCCGGGAGGATTCTCCTCTGCCTTGTTGTTTAGAGACCTTGCCCCTTTGTTTCACCATTGTCTGCAAACAAGTTCAGGTATGCTCTGTTAGTATCAGTAGATTCAATTAAGTTCACAGTTGCAGAAGAATAAAGGTTGCAGAAATCATATAGTGCGGACCGCATAAAATGGAATGCGGCCGCACAGAGGCCAATGCAGTCCGCACAAAATCTCAATGTGGTCCGCACAGAGATGGGGTTCAAACTACCCACTCTCTGAACAATTGCTCTGCGGACCGTACAAAAAGGAAATGCGGTCCACATTGAGGCACCGCGGACCGCACTAAATGCAATACGGCCGCGGTCCTCGAAGATCAAGTTTTAGGACTTTCAGCAATGCGGTCCGCACAAGGGCACTGCAGACCGCACAAAAACCATTGCGGTCCGCACTGAGTGCCCAGTTGCGGCACTAACTTAGGGTTCAAAATCATTTGCTTTTAAGTCCAATATTTTACCTTACTAAGGTTCTTAAGTGATTGCAGATTGTTTTTAACCACCTAATTCTACTTTAATCAAAGAATTAATTACCCTAACATAACAAATTGAAGATAATACGGGAATACTAAAATAAGAGACAAGAAAAACAAAAAGTATAGGAGAATAACAAAATTAAAGCAATTAAAAAGAAGTTAAGTTACCAGTTGTGAGATGAAATAAAGATTAATGAATCCAAGCAATTAATTACGAGCAACAGGGGTGACGAATAGTGCTTTAAGAGTTGTGATAGTTCAAAGATCAAAAAGTGTAAAAGGAGGGCCTTAGGCCCTATTTATATAAAAGGACCTGGAGCCCAGCTTACCAACCCAGTGCGAACCACACAAAATGGTTTGTGGTCCACACTAGACAGCATGCTTCAAGTTTGAGAAGGCAACTCACTGCGGTCCGCACAAAATGTCATGCGGCCGTAGTGGTCCACTGCGGACCACACAAAATGTAATGCGGTCGCGGTGGCAAATTTCAGAGAGTTGGACATTTCCCCCTTCACCAGTGCGGTTCGCACTAAATGTAGTGCGTCCGCATTGACAACTTCAGAGACCTGAACACTTTTTCCACTATGTCCTACACTGCATCAACACAATCATGTAGCATATCACAACCAGTTAGTCTAAAAATAAATCCTATACTACCATGAAAATAAAAAAAAACACATGGGTTACCTCCCAAGAAGCGCCTGATTTAACGTCGTGGCACGACGCATGTTACCATCAAATCATTTGAGATGAAGAAGTGCCACCACGTGGCTGTCATCAATTTTTTCCAAGAAGTGCTTGACCCTATGCCCATTCACTCTAAAAACTTCCCTATTTTTGTTCTTTAAATCAAGAGCACCAAACGGGGTCACACACACAACTTCAAAAGGTCCACTCCATTTTGATTTAAGCTTTCCCGGAAACAGACGTAATCGAGAGTTGAACAAGAGAACCAAATCATCAACTTTGAACTCCTTGCTACGAGCATATTTATCATGAAGGTACTTCATCTTGTCATTGTACAAGGACAAACTGGAGTAGGCATGGAATCAAAATTCATCAAGTTCATTAAGCTGCTCCACACGAAGATTGGCTGCAACATCCCATTCAAGATTTAGCTTCCTCAAAGCCCACATGGTCTTGTGCTCTAACTTGACCGGTAGATGGCAAGCTTTCCCAAACACCAACCGATACGGAGACATACCAATCAGAGTTTTGTAAGCAGTCTTATAAGCCCATAGAGCGTCATCCAACTTTTTTGACCAATCGGTCCTATTGGCATTGACCATCTTTGACAATATGCATTTGATTTCCCTGTTGGAGACTTCAACTTGACCACTTGCTTGAGGATGATAGGGAGTAGACACTTTGTGATTGACACCATACTTTGAAAGTAAAGTGTCAAAAGCTCTATTGCAAAAATGAGACCCCCCATCACTTATGATTGCACGAGGAGTACCAAACCTTCTAAAGATGCTCTTATTGAGAAATAAAACAACACTCCGGGCCTCATTATTGGGCAAAGCCACGGCTTCAACCCACTTTGAAACATAGTCCACCGCCACAAGAATGTATGTGTTCCCACACGAGCTAACAAACGGGCCCATAAAATCAATGCCCTATACATCAAAAATATCAACCTCAAGGATGGTATTTAGATACATCTCATCTTTCTTCGAAATTCCACCTGCTCTCTGGCATTCGTCGCATCTCTTCACAAAATCACCCGCATCTTTGAACAAAGTTGGCCAATAAAACCCACAACTAAGAACTTTAAAAGCAGTCCTTTCCCCGCCATGATGGCCACCATAGGGAGAAGAATGACAAGCCTCCAAGATACTCAATTGCTCTTCCTCTAGGACACACCTTCGGATCAGACCATCCGTGCAAATCTTGAACAAGTACGGCTCATCCCAATAGAAATCCAAACTATCCCGCTTGAGCTTCTTCCTTTGGTTAGAAGAGAGCTCACATGGGCTTATACCAGTCACAAGGAAATTAGCAACATCGGCAAACCATGGCATATCATTCATCAACACCGAAAGAGTTGTTCATCAGGAAATGAATCATTGATCTCTAGGCCGTCACGAGGCCTCTCCTCCTCCTCCAAACGGGACAAGTGGTCCACCACTTGGTTCTCACTACCCTTCCGGTCCACAATCTCCAAATCAAATTCTTGAAGTAACAAGACCCATCGCATTAGTCTAGCTTTGGAATCCTTCTTCGTCATCAAGTACCGGAGTGCGGCATGGTCGTTATGAATAATAACCTTAGCACCCATAAGATACGGCTGGAATTTTTCCATTGCGAACACAATAGCAAAAAGTTCTTTCTCGGTCACCGTGTAGTTCACTTGAGCATCATTCATTGTCTTGCTCGCATAGTACACCAGATGAAACATTTTTTTCACTCTTTGACCCAAAACAGCTCCAACCGCAACATCGCTTGCATCACACATGAGCTCAAAAGGCAAGCTCCAATTAGGCGTGGTAATGATAGGAGTGGTGGTCAACTTATGCTTGAGAAGTTCAAAGGCTTGCATACATTTTTCATCAAACACGAACTTAGCATCTTTTTCCAACAACTTGCACAAGGGATTCACTACCTTCGAAAAATCTTTGATAAATCTCTGGTAGAACCCCCCATGCCCAAGAAAACTTTGGACTCTCTTGACAGATGTAGGGGGAGGGAGCCTTGAAATTACATCGATCTTTGCTTTATCTACCTCAATGCCATGTTTCAAAATTTAATTCCCAAGAACTATTCCTTCTTCCACCATAAAGTGACATTTCTCCCAATTGAGGACAAGATTGGTTTCTTCACAACGGGCCAAAACTCTATCAAGATTCTGTAAGCATTCATCAAATGAATCCCCCATAACACTAAAGTCATCCATGAATACCTCCAAAATGTCTTCCACCATATCGGTGAAAATGGTCATCATACATCGCTGAAATGTAGTCGGTGCATTGCACAACCCAAAAGGCATCCTAGAAAAGGCAAAGGTGTCATATGGACAAGTGAATGTGGTCTTCTCCTGATCTCCTGGAGCAATCAAGATTTGGTTGTACCCGGAATACCCATCCAAGAAATAGTAGAAGGCACGCCCAGCAAGTCGGTCTAACATCTGATCAAGAAAAGGCAAAGGAAAGTGATCCTTGTGGGTCACTTTATTCAACTTGCGGTAGTCCATGCATACCCTCCAACCGGTGACGATTCTTGTAGGAATAAACTCATTTTGTGAATTTGTAACCACGGTCATGCCACCCTTCTTTGGTACACATTGCACTGGGGAAGTCCAAGAGCTATTAGAGATGGGATACACAACCCCGACATCCAACCACTTGATTACCTCCTTTTTCACAACTTCTTGCATTGCCTCGTTCAACCTCCTTTGATGCTCCAAGAAAGGCTTTGCATCATCTTCCAAAATAATTTGTGTATACAGAATGCGGGGCTTATTCCCCGAATATCAGCTAAAGTCCATCCAATTGCCTTTTTCCGCTTTTGAAGTACCTCCAATGTGGCATCAACCTGCATGTTAGTAAAGCAAGAAGAAAGAATAACTTGCAAAGTAGAATTTGAGCCTAAGAACTCATACCTGAGGTGTGGAGGCACTGGTTTCAACTCCAACACCGAAGGCTCCTCAATTGAAGGTTTTGTTGGTGGAGTCTTTCTATTCTCGTGGTCCAAAGATAATTTCCTAGGCTCATAAGAGTAAGATCCCATTCCATGTAAAGCATTCACGCACTCCACTCGGCTTGCATCCTCATTGACATCAAGATTCAATAATACGGCCTCTAATGGGTCCTCTACATTGATCATTGCACTGGTGTCGTCAATTATCACTTCTGTAACGAGGTCCACAAAAGCGCACACCTCGGTAGTGTTGGGCTGCTTCATTGATTTGCACACATGAAAGACCACTTTCTCATCACCCACCCGGAAGGTGAGTTCCCCTACTTCCACATCAACTAAGGCCTTTCCCGTAGCAAGGGAAGGTCTTCCCAAAATGATAGGAACTTCATAATCTACCTCACAATCCAAGATCACAAAGTCAGCCGGCAAGATAAATTTGTCCACCCGGACAAGCACATCATCAATAATACCCAATGGTCTCTTCATCGTTCTATCTGCCATTTGTAATCTCATGGAAGTTGGCCTCGGTTGACCAATACCCAAAGTCTTGAAAAAGGAATAGGGCATCAAATTGATACTAGACCCCAAATCACATAGAGTTTTAGCAAAATCCGCACTCCCAATTGTGCAAGGAATGGTGAAAGCACCGGGATCTTCAAGCTTCAGGGCCATTGAATGCACTATTGCACCAACTTAGTGAGTCATCTTTATAGTTTCACAATCCATAGACCGCTTCTTTGTTACCAAGTCCTTCATGAATTTAGCATAGTCCGGCATTTGTTCAAGAGCATCTACCAAAGGCACATTGATGGATAAGCTCTTCATCATGTCAATGAACTTTTTAAACTAATTTTCATTTTTTTGCTTCACGAGCCTTTGAGGATAAGGCAGAGGTGGCCTTGGCTTTAGGTACAACCGGCTCCGGCATGTCTATTATGTGTTCCCTAGACGGGTTCACATCATTTTGAGTTTCCACCTCGACATCTTGAATATTAATCCTCACTTCTTCATTCACATTTTCATCAATCATATTTTCAACCACCAAAGGAACTTCATCTTCTTGCAACTCAACATCATCATCCACAACTTGCTTTTGTTTGGAGGCATGCACATCACCGCCTCTCTCACTTCTTGTTGTTACTGCCATAACATGATTGTTCTCACCCTTCGGGTTTACTACCATATCACTTGGTAGCGCGCCCTTAGGGCGAGTATTTAAAGACTATGAGATTTGACCTAACTGCACCTCCAAGTTTCTGATAGAGGTATTATGGGAAGCCAACTAAACATACGAGTCCGCATTCTTCTTCATCATCTGCTCGAACATCATTTCAATTCTACCCATATCATTGCTAGAAGGACTAGGACCTTGATATGGAAATGGGGGTGGATTGTTCGGTTGTTGGTACATTGGGGGCCTTTGAAAGCCTTGCCCCCGATTTCCTTGGTTTCCATTGTTCCATCCACCTTGATTGTTATTATCACCCCAATTGTTGTTATTACCATTCCAATTTCCTTGGTTGCTTTGATTGTTGTTCTGATTTCCCTAGTTGTTGTTTTGGTTGTTGTTCCCCCAATTACCATTGCTTTATTGTTGATTTCCCCAAATGCCTTGGGGTCTCCATTGTTGTTGGTTGGAAGAATTGCCTCTTTGGCCTTGATAATTATTCACGTATTGCACCTCTTCACTTTGTTCATCATAACCATCATTTTGAAATCCACCACAATCATTATCAAATTGCTCTGAATTTCCTTGTTTTTGTTGCCCTCTTTGTCTTCTTTTGTTGACAAGCATGTTAACACCCTCCATGGCATTCATTTGGCACGGATTATGAACTTGTTGCAACTGTGCCTTTGCTAGTTGGTTCATTGTAGTTGTCAACTCAGCTATAGCCTGCCCATGATCATGTAATTTCTTGTGCAAATGGATAACCGTGGGCTCACCCTGGGGCACATTGGCTCTACTTTGCCAAGTGAAAGAAGTGTCAGCTATCTCATCAAGAATGTCACAAGCCTCATCATATGACAGCTTCATAAAGTTGCCCCCAGCAAGTTGGTTCACTATGCATTGGTTTGTTGTATTAATGCCTCGGTAGAAGGTTTGTTGGATCATCGCCTCAGTCATATCATTGTTGGGGCATTCCTTCACCATTGTTCTATAACGCTCCCAAATCTCATGCAAAGGTTCCATGGGCTCTTGCTTGAACGACAAGATCTAATCTCTCAATGCAGCCATATGCCCCGGTGAGAAAAATTTTGCAATGAACTTGTCCGCCAACTCATCCCAACTAGTGATGGAATGGTTGGGAAGTCGCTCGAGCCAATCCAATGCCTTCCCTCTAAGTGAAAATGGGAAGAGTCTCAACCTAAGAGCATCCTCGGACACATTAGTTTGCTTGCTCCCCCAACATGTATCCACGAACCCCTTGAGATGTTTCTAAGCATTTTGATTTGCAGCGCTCGTGAAATACCCACGTTGCTCTAGTAAGGTCAACATCACATTAGTTATTTGAAAATTTCCCGCCTGGATTCGGGGTGGGATAATAGCACTTGCATAGTCTTGGTTCAGAAGCACTCTAGGAGCCACTCTTGGAGGTGGCGGAGGAGGGTCTGGAATATTGTCATTAACATTAGCATTAGCCGGCGGCCTCTACGTTGTCCTTGAGGTATAAGAGGCACATCATCATCTCCGACATCATTTACCTCCTCCCCCGCAATCATATTTCCAAGAGGGTCATTGGCGTTGTTCGCTGCCATTTGGTACCTGAGTTGTGACACAAACAAAATTAGTAACAAAGAAGGAAAGAAGAACAATACACAAAACAATTTAAATAGATAGCCAAAACCATTATCTCCCCGGCAACGGCGCCAAAAAGTGATCGAAGCCTACTCTGCACTACTATAGATAGCGAGAGAGGGTCGAAGCAGCTTTTACCCAATTTAGGGTCGGGATCAATTTTCACAGAGAGCTAGAAGTTGGAGTCGGGTATCTATCTAGTTTGGAGTCGTGTATGTGTTCTAAATTACACTTCTAAACATTTTTGGGTTTTTGTTTTACTTCTACTTTTATCAAACTACAATGGAAAATTAAACTAGAATAAGCTAAGAGTAAAATGTTGCGGGCTGTTCAAATGGTTTAAAAGGCACTAGGGTAATGACTTTCGCCTAGGTGGTCAATTGACGGATATTTGAGTCTAAGGGATGATTGACATATTTGGGGAGTATGATATAACTGTTGCACGATTTTACCAACTCTACACCTTTCAGTGGTTTAGGTGATTTTGCCCGAATTGACTTTCTCAAGACCAATTGGGTATGAAAATTTGCACAAGCAATCAAGGTTCAAGTCGGGTATTATTCTCTCGAGGTTTAACCCTTTAATTAGGGCTATCAATCTCTTGCGTACGCCCCAATTCCTTGTTGGACCAATTTCAGAGACTCAAGCTCTCTTTCTCAAGAAGAGATCAAGTCAACTAAACACAAACTAGTGTTTGCAACTACTAATTCAGCAATTAAATATGAAATTAGCCCAAATATCAAACACCCATAGTCAATCTAGCCCTAAAACACAAGACCCATCAATTACCCATACTAGGGTTGAGCCACAACCCTAGCTTATGAGTTTAGCTACTCATAATTAAAGAAGAAAAACAAGAAATAGATGAAGAACAACTCATATTAATTAATTACTAAGATAAACAAGAAGATTCAATGTTGAAATGTAGATAAAATTGCCAAAAATAGCTAAAATATTCGAACCCACGAGCGTAGCTCTTAGCTAAAACTATCTGATGACCTAAAAATGGGAAAATAAGCTATTTATACTAAGCTGAAATATCTAGACAAAAATAACCCTGTGGGGCTAGTGCGGACCGCACAAAATTACGTGCGGCCGCACTATGACTCTTGACATAAAAATCCATCACTCTGAACTCAGGCAATGCGGACCGCACAGAATGGAGTGCGATCGCGGAGGCTTCTAGTGCGGTCCGCATGAAATGGAGCGCGGACAGCATTGGCTTGAAACTCGGAATTGGCAACTCTCTGATCCTTCTTACTGCGGACCGCACTAAATCGAGTGCAGCCGCATTGATACCAGTGCGGACCGCACAAAACCTACTGTGGTTGCATTGCTCTTTTTGCCTGAATATCATACTCTCTGAACCTCACTTGTGCGGACCGCACAAAATGGTGTGCAGCCGCACTGGCCTTATTTTGTCTGAGCTTTGTCTTGTCTTGATACTTGTGCAAGTTTCACTCATTTTGAGTTGATCTTTGACATCTTGTCACTTTGTTGATCAAACCTGCAATCAAGCATAACTTGTGAGCCTTTGGGACTATTTTGGACACATTTCTAATCAAAACTTAAGCAAGAAGGAATATAAAATGTAGCAAAATCCCTAGTTATCAGTGCGGAAACACAAGAAGCAGAAAATTTGAAGCTTCTTCAAAATTCCAAACTCTCCGTTAACCATCCAAAATCACCCCGAGGCCCCCGGGACCTCAACCAAAAGCACAAACATCACCTAATACCTCATTCAAACTTGTACCAATCTTCAAAACACTTCAAACAACATCAAATCAACCAAAACACATCGGATTCAAGCTTAAGTTTCTAAAATCTTCCGAATTCCGCTTTTGATCAAAAAGTCTATCAAACCTCGTCCGAATGACCTGAAATTTTGCACACCCGTCAAATTCAACACTAAGGAGCTACTCTAACTTTTGGAATTTCCTTCCAACCCTCGGATCAAAATATCACTATCGGACCGGAAACTCCGAAAAATTCAACTTTCGGTATTTCAAGCCTAAATTAGCTACGGACCTCCAAAACACAATCCGATCACACCCTAAGCCCCAAATCACCCAACAGAGCTAACAAAACCATCATATTTTCATTCCGAGGTCGTCCTCACACTGTTCTGACTACGACCAACTTTCCAACATTTAAACTCTCATTTAGGGACTAAGTGTCCCAAAACTCTCCGAAATTCAAAACCGAACATCCCGAAAAATCAAATAGCATAAATAAACTCGGGAAAAATAGTTAATAGGGGATCGGGGCGTTAATTCTTAAGACGACCGGCTGGGTCATTTCATAGGTACTGCTGCTCGCTTTAATAAAGTTGTTGTATATTCTGTTCATGCTCATCTAGATATCTTGTCTATAGGATCCTAAACTATAAAACTTAGTTTGTTTGAATTGCATGCATTGATTGGCTATTTGTGGAGGTTAACATGAGCCCCCTTATTTGCTCCTTACATGATAGTCCTATCTGAATTTTGTTTGTCGCTTAGTTTTCTCATTTTTAAGCAACGTAGGTGAGTCTATATCCATCCAAAATAGAAGTCCTAAACACCTCCGGGACTATAGGTAAGGGACGGGTAGTGCACGCATAAGGTACGCATTAGAAGCTACTAGAATGCTTGGGTAACAACTAAAAGATAGTAATGGAGTAGTAAATGAGATGATGACCTGTGCGCTAATGCTATGTGTAACTCCCCAATTTGGGAAAAGTTACCAAGTATTGTATAGAAATTATCCTATAGGCTAAAAAACATAAGACCCCTTTAATTCTAGTTTTAAAGTAATTATATATTTATTTTAAATTGCTTAACTTTCCTTTAAGACTAATTCGCTTAATTGAGTTTGGCCGGGACCTACCGTTGTGGACCTCGAGGGGTGCCTAACACCTTCCCCTCAAGATAATTTTGAGCCCTTACCCGATCTCTGGTGATGTAAACTAGTTCATGAGTTAATTGTTCTAGGTGCCCTAACGCACCTTAATCCTTTAGGTGGCAACTCTTCAAATCCCTTACCCAATTCCAAAAGGAAAGGGGTTATCCCAAACATGTCGAAATCCGGACTCCGCGAGAAAAAAAGGGGGCGTGACAGTATTTATTATACATATTAATTGCCTTGAATAGAGTTGAGACTAGGGATTTTAAAGTTGCAAATTCTCGATTTAGATTTCTTATTTTTGGAAGAATTGAGGAGTACATAATGACTTTGGGAAATCCATGTCCTCTCACGTTGCAAGTACTTTCGCGAGCGAGCTAAGGAAAACTTCTCTACTCTCATGGGAGCGGGCCGTTCGCCTCTGTAGTATAATATATGCATCTATGATTCGTGTTGTTCGACCCTCGGTAGTGCACATAGTATTTTGGATCGGACCGTACGACCTCGACATAAATCGTGCGAAATGATACTCGGAGCACGATTACACTTGATATTATTTTATGGCTTGAGAGTTTATATTTTATTTAATGACCGAAATTGTGAAAGTTACTAGGTGATAATTGGAGGCTTTTCAATTGACTATCAGTTAAAGAACCATTTATTCATCACTGGTTATTGTGTTATTATTATTATTCATGTATTCCATGCCTATTTAGAATTTCTATATTTTTATTATTGGCCCGTAGTAAGTGTCGATGCCTACCGCTCGTCACTACTTCTTCGAGGTTAGACCAGATACTTACTGGGTACATATTGTATATGTACTCATGCTATACTTCTGCACTAATCGTGCAGGATCTAAGGCAGGTGCATCTGGTAGTCATTCAAGAGCGCACCCCCGTTACCCCGAGGCATAGTGGTGAGCTACTTTCTGAGCCCGTTCTGCAGCACAAGCAGTCTCTCTTTTCTATTTACTTTCTGTCTATCTTATTTCAGACAGTAGCATAGGTGTTTGTGTATTCTACTAGTTGCTCGTACACTTGTGATATCGGATTTTAGGAACATGCTAGTAGTCACTTTATGGCTTTGAGTATTTATTTCGTTGTATTTACTCTTTCTTTAGCTTACACGTTACTTTACTATAATTTTTCCACTTCTTACTTATTTAGTAAATAAGAATCAACTACTTTAAAATTATTAAAAAGGAATAAATACATAACTAGTTCACCATTAGATTACCTAGCGGCGACGTTGGGCGTCATGACGGTCTATAGGGAAAATTGGATCATGACATTTGTATCAAGATTAGACTCTACTCCACGAAATTTTCTAAACGTGTGAACTTAACCATGAAGACATCGCTTTATTAATTTATTTTATCTTCTTCGTTTGATCACCCGAGTTTTCTTAGAGAAGACGGACCTATTGAATTTTGCTCCTAGATAATTTTGAAAGAATGGGAATAATATCACTTAAATTATCGAGTGCATAATTTTACAAAAGATAGGGTTTTAAAGGAAACAATCAAGTAATCAACTCTTATGGTGAGAAGACAAAAATTAGTCAATCGTTAAAGTGAATCTTGAAACAAATGAGATGCTTTAACAAATTAATATTTTTTTCTTAAAAAGGATAGTTATATTAATTAGTAACTCATCTCTAAGCATTTAATCATGTTACTGTTTAAAATTTAGTAGCAAATCTTGGTTCATCAAGTTTTTTTAGTAACATCCGCTACCATTAAAAGGAAAAAAAATTAAATTAATGCATTTATAAATACAAACTAAAGAGATTGATTTAAAGGAAACCATAAGGACTTCACCTTGATCGACTTAGAAATATACAAACAAAAAAAAAATGGAAAACAAAGGGTTTCTTCTTTTTCTTCTTCTTGTCATATTTTGTTTTGTGAACCAATCCTATGGGGATCAAATAGATGATATATGCAATAAGAATCTTGATCCCAATCTCTGTAAAAATTCTCTTAGAACAGATCCTAGGGACCTTCTGATGATTTTAAAGGGCTAGCAAATACTATTCTTCAACTATGTTTAAAAAAGGCCAGAGATAATTCTGATCAAGTCGAGAAATTAGCTCCCACCAAATGCCAAAGTAGTTGCTCAGACAACTATATTTCTTGTATCAATACATATATTCCTAATTCAATTCACCAAGTGGAATCTAGTCAATTTACACAAGCAACTGCATCCATTTTGCAGGCTGGAGATAGAGCTCTCACTTGTGAAGATTCATGCGGGCAATCACAGTTGAGTCAGTTAAATAAAGACTTTGCACACCTTGCACAAGTGTCTGCAGATGTTCTCAAAACTAAACTGTAATGTCATTAATGACATTGAGTGCTAGTAGCTTTTATTCTTTTGGTTGTAACACAAACCTATATTACTTAGTTTGCACTCTATAGTCCATGTATTGAAATGAAAAGAAAATATTTCAAATCATTAAAGTACTTTTCAGAAAAATCAAATGCATATCCTACGTTGTCTTGAAAAGGTCGTACCAGCAGTACTTGCGGAGTCAGAATCCAAAAAAGTAAAAACACCAAAAAAATATGGGGAGTCAACATATATGTATATATAATAAAAATTGTTATAAATAAAATTGTATTTAAGGTGAGTGTCTATATTTACAGTTTTAGGGCTTGTTACTTGGTTGGTGGCTAAGTCACTTTTCCCCTATAAATAGAGGGGTCATATTCCATTGTAATTCATCCTAAATCAATAAAAATTCTTTCTCCCTACTTTTATCTGCAATACTCTTCTTCTTTTATTATTATAACACATTAACAGCACGAGACTCTAACCAATTGAGTAATAGCTTTGGGATTGAGCATAATGGTTGTCAATTATTCTATGAACTTTCTTCAAGATTAAATTCTGGATTTAGGTAAGTATTTTACTTTATTTTTCTCTTTTAAATTCTTAAAATTCTATAATTTGATTTTAAATACAAGTAAAGACAATAAATTTTGATTATAACTCTAATAGAGTTTGTGAGAAATTATAACCACCCGAAGCTGTAAAATTTCTATGTCCTGCCATGATCAAATTCATGTATGATTGTGGACAAAAAATTGGAAATCCGTCCCATTGAATTTGCTTCATTCTTTGTCACGACCCGGATTTTCCCACCCTCGGGAGTCGTGATGACGCCTACTAATTAGAGCTAGGCAAGCCAACCCTTAACTACCTTTTTTATTAACAAATTACTTCTTTTAACAATTATCAGTGATAGCATGAAAACAACAGAATTAAATAAATAAGCGGAAGACCTAAATTAAATAAGCTGAACAGTAATGCGAAAGTCAACATATGCCTCTATCTAAGAACTGGTGTCACATCACTCACGAACTACTAAGAGTACTAAATACAACCGTTTGAAAGAAATATAACATTGTTTGTCTCGAATACATGAGATATCTGTGAGCACGTGATTTTTGCCATATATATGAATAATTCCCAAAAATTCCAACAAAATAATTTTTCTTTATTTTTACAATTTTTGTGCATTTCGGTGTCACTTCCTTGATAATTGTCGCATTTTAATTTATATAAAAATACAAAAATATGCATTTTGCATTTAGGTTTTAGTTTTATATTTTAGTATCAATTAAGGGTTAATTTGTTTAGAACAAAACATGAAAAATCACAAAATTTGTTCACTTTTGCATTTTAATGATTTTTATTGTGAATTTGTCTTGAAATAGTTTTTTTTAAACAATTTTAGGAATTAATTAGTCTTTGTTTTGAAATAATTAGGATTTCATGTTAGTTTTACATCATTATAAAAATTAGAAAAATTATAAAAAATTTAAAAATGAGAAAAAGGAAATAAAAGAGAAAAGAAAATAAGAGTAGAATAGGTGGTCTTAAAAAGACCCAAAATCTGGGCCAATTCCGTTCTTAAAACCCCCAGCCCAAACGGATCCCAGCCCAAAATCAACACACATTCCAACCCCAGCCCAAATCACCCCTCCTTGCCCATGACCCGACCCGTCCATCAGTCAAACCCACAGACCCCTAATCCCAAAACCCACCCCTCCGTGACTGTTCTTCGTCTTTGAAGAACACGCAAGCCAGGCCTCAAATCCGTCCCAATAAATTGTCAAAATTCACGCGAGTGAGCATCAAGGCCTAACCCACGCGTCCCTCTACCTATCCTCTTGCTGTTGCTAACGGATTTTCTGATGCCAAGATTCGTTTCTGTTCACTCGCTCGATTTTGAGAAGAGGCACGCGATTGGAAGGTCCTAGAGACAATTCGTTGGATGAATGTGAGGCATTGGATTGATTTCGTTCAATTCGAGCTCCACATTCATCAGGGATTCGTTTCATAAAAGGACTTAATCCGATTTTTGAAGAGGAAGGATTTTGGGGGGGGGGGGAGCAGAAAAACTGAGGGTTAAAAAAAACAATGGTCTTTCTTCTTCTTCTCGATTGAATTTTAGTTTAGTTCTAGTCTGTAAAGAAAAATAAAAAAATCTGTTGTGATTTTGTGTTTAATCTGATTCGCTTCTTCGTTCTCTATATTTAAAAAAAAGATTTCGAAAAAATTTCTGATTCTTCACTGATGAGCTTGGGTTTGACTCGAAGGAAAATGAACTGAGGTCTACTAACTGTTCATGAGCTTCGATTTCGTCGACTCTGTTTCTATGGTTGCTCTGCTGCTTCGCCGTTGAACCTCGACGGGATTTGGAATCAAAGGGTGTATTGTCGAGTATGTAGTTATTAAAAGGAGTTTAACATTTCAGCTGTTGTCACTCCTAATTCAAAGGCCGGATTCGTTTGTATTGAAGTCCAGACGAAATTAATCAAAGCTTCGCTCAATCAGGTTTAATCTCTTTCTTTTTTTCTTATGTCGGTTTGGATGTTGATTGAAAATACGATAAAAGCCATGGAAATACATTTATAGAAGTAATTTTTTTTGACTAATTCCATTAGAGGTTGAATTTGAGGTTGGCTTTCAGTTTCAGTTCGCGTTTGGTAGTGCTATTTGACATGTCGTTTGTTATTCGAATCTTACACTCATTGTTTTGTTCTGCTCTGCCTCATGTATACTCACATGGTCTTTCGCTTGGTTATCCGACTCTCTAGTACGAGTGTTTCCAGTTATCTGTTCAGGGTCGTATGCCTGCTCATTGATGTCTAAATCGTTCTGTTCTTGTCTTCGAAACGAGCAGAGCATGCTGTGCTTGGATTTTTCCGTGATCAAAGTTTAAATCACATGATCCTAGGGAGGTTGAATTGGCTGCTATATTAAGATCACGCTTAGTGTTTCACCTCTGCTCCGACATGTTTGATAGAAGTCGAATTAGTGTCTTCATTTATGAGATTTGAGACCATTCGCGTGTCTATCAATTGGTTAACCAGGTCTGTTCTTGAAAGTGAGACCTATGTGGTTTTTTGATAATTCCCGGCTGGAATTTAACTTGTTACATGACCGTTAAATGAATGGCGAGTCGATAATCTGCTCATTTGTGCTTTTCATGACTATGTTGGTTTGGTTCCGTCAAGTTCGAGTCTGAAATAGTTTTCCTATGTTGCTTCTCTGACCTGCTTGGATTAGCTTTCTCCACGCATTTGTTGCTGAAATCTGACCACCTCCATGATAAGGCAGTGACAAATTTGAAGGTTTCAGGTGTCTTTCCTACTTTGTGGACATTTAGCGTCCACAGAAGGACGACCGCTTTTGAGATTTTTTTCATTTTTTTTCTTTTCTGCAGCATGGGTCTTAGTCTTAGAACTATCGTCTCTCTATGCACAATGCTCACTCTTTACTCCTTTCATATGTTTAGGTCATTTTCATGTTTGCTCTATTTGGTAGTTGTAGTTCCCCTTCTTTAATCGCTGCTCTCATCCTACTGCTTTAAGGCGTTTTATGCTCAACTAAAATAAGCATCAAGTGTATCGTAACTGTGCGAGCTATTTGCTGTGGTGTAGCAGTAACATAATGAACAGATTGTTTATATTAGCTTACATTGTATTGAGGTGCTCAACACACAATGATGATGTCTTTAACCATGGCACCGGAAGAGCTAATTCAAGTCTAGTTTACCTGTGTAGATATAGTGCAGCTTGTTTTGCAAATTCAGTTATAGTGCAGTTATAGGCCTTCTAGGATATTAATGGAAGGCCAGTATTTACACACCTCCCTGTGTAGATACCTGTGTAGATATCTGCACTATTTGTTATTTTCATTCTTGAAGTTATGTACTCAGTTCCTCAACTGTATAAGGTGGAATCTATTGTAGCATACCATATTGTTCTTTGTCTCGTTTACTTGTAACTACTATGCATCTGTTGAGATATTGTAAATGACCACTTTGACATTAGCTTCCTGTGGTTGGATTAATAACCAAAAATGGGTTTGCTTAGGCTGCTAGTTGATTCGATTTAATAGTTCGGGGTGTGCCGTGCCGAATAAAATCCCAACACTCATGGCCCTCATTTATTTATTTCTTTCAAATCCTTAGAATTTGAGGGGTACCATTTAGCGAATTTTCCATAGCCCTCGCAAAGTTGAAAATGCGTAGTTTCTTTGGGCGTGCTATTAAAAATTAATTTCCTTAAACTCGGGTGCGCATTGATGCGACCCAAATCCAAATCTCGATAAAGTCGAAATGTGTTGACAATCACGGGTGCATTGATTGCGACGGGGTTCGAAATGCGTTTTCACGACATCGTAATTCTTATAAAATAAATAATGATAGAAAAGAGGTTCACAAATTGAGATGAGCCCCACCACACAAAAATGAATAAATGTGGGGCCCTCAATAAATGGTTATTAAAAATGATTAGAATTTGGGATGGCCATTTAGCGAACTTCACGGTCTTGCCCAAAATAATATTACGTTAGAATCTTTAGGTGCGATTTTAATTACCTTCTTAAACTCGGGTGCGCATTGATGCGACCCAAATCCAAATCTCGACGAAGTCAAAATGTGTTGACAACCACGGGTGCGTTGATTGCGACGTGGTTCGAAACGCGTTTTCATGACGTTACAATTCTTTTTTTAAAAATAATTATCATAAAAGCGATTCAAAATTAAATAAAAGGCACATAAGTTAACATGTATTAAAATCAAATAAAAATCAAATACAACAGTTAAGCGACCGTGCTAGAACCACGGAGCCCGGAAATGCCTAACACCTTCTCCCGGGTTAAGAGAATTCCTTACTCGGATTTCTGGTTCGCGGACTGTTAACAGAGTCATAAATATCCTGGGTTCGGGATTCAACCAGTGACTTGGGACACCATTAATCTCCCAAGTGGCGACTCTGAATAATTAATAATTAAATCCCGTTCTGATTGTCCTTTAAATGGAAAAACTCCTTTACGCCCTTACAGGTGTAGTGAAAAAGGAGGTGTGACAACTCTGGCGACTCTGCTGGGGACCGAACCCAGAATCTCTGGTTCAGGGTTCAGAATTCGAGCTTAGATAAATTGTTGTATTTGATTGTATCTGATTTTCCTACATGTTTTGTGCTGAATGTGCTAAATGTTACCGCGTTGATATTATCTGAACTGTATATAAACTGTGCTGACACCCTTCTCTCTTCACCTCTGGGGATGTGCTTACTGGTTGAGACTCCCTATTCTGTTAGTGTCAGACCTTGAAATAAGAAAGAGGTCGGACAAGTTACAAAGCCGGATGGCCTTTTGGTTCCCGGTAAGTTGCCCACTCCTCGACTCGAGTTGTCCACTCGGGTACACAGTCTAGAGCACCGACTCAGGATTTGAACATAGAATAACATGACTTCATGCCGGATCCCTAGTAGGAACGGTTATTTGCATCATGTTGCATTTATCTTAGGGGACTCAACACAGGGGTTGGGTCCGTCTAGGACTAGTAACCTGAAATGAAAAGACCATCCTGATGCATCCTACTTGCTCTGTACATATATTTGTTTCGAACCTGCATGTTGACTGGTTTCTGAATCTCGGGAATGTTGGAAAATTGAGAAAAAAAAAGAGAAAAGAGAAAAAAAAAATACCAGTTAGGGAGTTAATTGATTATTTTAGAAATAAAAAATCAATGACCAATTACTGGCGAAACTTTGCCGAAATTTTGAGAAAAAAAGGAAAAATGTTTTATTTTGTTTTACTAAAAAAAAAAGCAAAGAGAAATAGAAAAAAAGAGTCTTTTATTTTTGGAAAGTGGGTTGTTGAAAAAGAAAAGGATAAGAAAAGTTTTTGTTTTAGTTGGAAAAACATAAGTTGTTTCATTATTTGTTGAAAAGGGAAAGGAAAAAAGAGTCTTTTATTTTTAGTTTGGAAAACAGGTTGTTTCATTGTCTGTGGAAAATGAAAAAGAAAAAAAAGAGTCTGTTATTTTTACCTTGGAAAAATAGGCTGTTTTATTTGTTGAAAAGAAAAAGAAAAAAAGAGAGTCTCGTTTCTAAAAATAGTTTTTATTCGCTTATGAAATGCCAAAAATAAAAATGGAAAAGAGTCATGTTTTAAAATAGTTCGGTTAATTTGCCCGAACTACGCATGGTTTGATTCTCACAGGGCGTGAGATACGTAGGCAACCCTCATCGGGTCCAACCTCCCCTTTGCAAAAATAACCAAAAAATATCAAAATTTTAATTTTGGTCATAAATAAACCAGGTGATGCCGTTTTTGTCAAAAATAGCCAAATATTCCCAAACGGGACGTCGGAAGGCTGACTTTGCACAAACAGCCACCTTTGGTCGTATTTTGATTTTTGACCCTCACAGCCTTAAAATCTTCGCCCCTGAGGCGCAGGAAGGCCGTATTTGCAATACCGGATCATTTATTTTAATTTAAAAAAAACAAGAAAAGAGTCCGTGGTCAAGTGAATACCGTTCGGATTTTTGGGTCAAAGTTGGCATATAGGGGAAGGAATCTGTCATTTTTGGGGTTTGTATTTCTTTTGATTAGAGTATATGGGTCGTTTGATTTTCGAGTCTGTATTTCATCATTAAGTTGATCAGTTTTGTTGTTATTATGAAAATGGAAAATTTCAAAAATGTTTTATTGTCATTTACCTTTTATTTGCACGAACTACGCCTGGTCTGATTCGTGCGGGGTCACGATACGTAGGCAATCCACATAGGATTCGACCGCAACCCAAAAAAAAATGAAATGAATGAAAAATGAAAAATAGAAAAGAAGAATGGAAGAAAAATGGGAAAAGATGTTGTGAATAATGAGGACCGACCCAATCCATTCTAACATGTTTTGTTTTGAATTGTGAAGAAAGGTTGAGGTGGTCGGTTGTGGTAAGCTGGAAACACAAGATCCAAGGAAAATGATAACTGACATCGAAGCTGTTACGAGTGCTCAAGAGACTCATGGTCAGAGGATTCAACAAGGGTCTACTGTGGTTGAGGAAAATAGAAAACTGAAACAACAAATGACCAAAATGCGTCAAGCCTGGGCCAATGGCCAAGGACAGCCTTGTCACGAGTCACAATTTGCTACACAGCAAGAACAATACCATTATCCCGAGTATCACTCGTACTCGTTTGATCTTCCTGTAAACATCGAGAAGCCTGCCCGAAAGAGAGTACAGGAAGAAATAACCCAAAGAGTGAAAAGATTAGAACAACGGTTGAAAAACACGCAAGCAATGGCAGGTCAAAAGAGCGTTGCTTTCAGAGATCTATGCATGTTACCCGATGTCCACTTGCCGCCTGGTTTCAAGGTTCCCAAATTTGAAAAGTACGATGGACATGGAGACCCCATAGCCCACCTGAAAAGGTATTGCAACCAATTGAGAGGTGTTGGAAGAAATGAAGAATTGCTTATAGCTTATTTTGGGGAAAGCCTCACGGGTGTAGCATCTGAATGGTTTTTGGATCAAGACACATCTTGATGGTACGTCTGAGATGACATGGCACGGGCCTTTGTCAAACAATTTCAATACAACATCGACATCGCCCCAGACCGCATTTCCCTTTCTAACCTAAAAAAGAAACCAACTGAAAGTTTCAGGGAATATGCCATCAAATGGAGAGAGCAGGCAGCTAGAGCTAAGCCACCCATGGATGACCACGAGTTAATCACTGTCTTTCTACAGGCTCAAGAGCCAGATTATTTTCAATACATGACATCCGCAGTGGGTAAATCCTTCCCGGAAGCAATCAAAATGGGAGAAATGGTGGAGAACGGTCTTAAGACAGGCAGAATTATAAGTCAAACAGCTCTCAAAGCTGCAGCTCAAGCTGTCCAAATTGAATCTGGTAACACGAATGAGGGTGATGAAGAAATCATGGTGATATTAGGGTCGAGAAGAGGTCCTAGGAGAACATCTCGAAGGTATGTGCAGCCTCATCAAGTTTCCTATGACCCCCATAAGCATTACTATCCACCTCCAAGCCCCCCATACTCTGTTGATCCTTCCCAGTATGTTGCCCAGTCATCAAATCACCCAACAAAGCGAGCACGAGTATCACAAAATCTCTACCAGCCTCCGCAAAATTTTCAATTACCTTGTAACCCACATCCAAGCCAGGGGTACAGAAGGGGCCAAAAGTTGAAAGATAGTTTTATACCAATAGGAGAGTCCTATGCAAGCTTATTTGAGAAGTTAAAACAACATGACATGATTGCACCCATTCCTCCAAATCAGGTAGACCGACGTGCGAGAAGCTTTGACTCATCTAAAAGGTGTGAATACCACTCCAATACTCTGGGGCACAATGTGAAAAATTGTCGGGATTTGAAAAGAGAAATAGAAAGGATGATCCAGGAAAATTTGATTCAAGATAGTGGGACCCAGAATATCAATCTGCATCCCTTACATGAGGAGGCACACTTGGTGGGGATGATGCCCGGTGACATGGGGTACGAGAATCTTCTTGGGAACTTGTTGACCGAAGTTGAAATATTGACGCAGATAGTGGTCATGGCAATATGGATGCGAAGTTTAGTGGCTAAAATGTCGTGCTTGGTAATTGGAAAGACGTTCCATTCCTAAGTCAGCTGAGGAGGAGCTTTGGTGGCTCATTTTGCTGTCATTTCTGTTGTCCGGGTTATTTGCAGGGTTGTAATCCAGATATTGTCTTGTGATCAAACCCTCATATCCTTTCATTTTTGTCTAGCTTGTTTAGTCGTAGTGGTTCATTTAGTGTTGTCCATGGGTGTTTCAGGTTCATTCTAGGGTTGTACTCCAGTTTGTTTGCTTGTTTTGTTATCCGAGTTATTTCATCGTTGTCTAATGCAAGTTCCGATCTTTTGTTATTTCCAATCATTGTTCTTCGTTTAGTTTTTTTGTATCATTTTGTTTTGCCTTTTGCTGGTTCTAGTAAAATGACATGCCCGCATAATTCTCAGTCTGATCTTCAAGAGTTGCGAAGAAATGAGACCATTTTGAAAACGATAGGGGCACCTGAGGAAATAAGAACAGATTTGGACGTTTTGAGATTGTTTGACGCCCGAACCATGTGAAACTGGGGCAGATAGAATATAAAGAAACCCTAAAAGCAAGTTGGCCAAATCGACAGGGGGCCGGTCGTGGTAATAAGAGTAAGAGTGTTGCCCAATGGTGCATTATATTTGACAGATGTAGCAGGAAAATATGTGAAAATGGCCATCAACTCTGAGGCGGTCAGGATATACTATGTGTAATTTATGTGCATTAATCGTATTGGTTTTCCTTTGGCATGTCTTGAGGATTGAAATGACGAAGGCGTTTTGTTCTGCTATCCAAACACTTTTTTTTATTGTCACCCCTTTTGAGCCGTGTTTATTTTCTTTCGTACCCCCTTTCGGAATCAACGACACAATTAAGAAACGCAAATAAGCAAATAAGCAAATGAAAAGGAAAAAAAAGAAAGGAAAGAAAGAGAAAAAGAAAAGAAAAGAAAAGAAAGAAAGAAAAGAAAAGAAAAGAAAGAAAGAAAGAAAAGAAAGGAAAATGAAAGAAAAGAAGAAAAGAAGAGAAAGAAAAATAAATAAAAAGTAATTTCTATGTAGTGAACTACGTTTGACTTGATCCCGAAAGGGTACGTAGGTAGCCTTACTCCGAGGTTCAGTCATACCAAAATAAAAATCCAAAAATCCCCAAGCAAGAAAATGGGGCAGAGTTTGTGATTGTTGTGAAAATTGGATTCCGAAAGTTGTAATTTTAACCCATTTTGAAATTGTTTTGAGCCTTTTATACCCTTTCTTTCTAACCCATCCAAAAGCCTACATTATGGTCCAAAGAAAGACCTTCTGATCAGTCTTTGAGAAATGCCAAGTCAAGCAGGTAAGGTAATTCCTGTCAGGGGCAACACTCCGGTCCAAACAAGGAAAATGAAAATGAGAGAATCTTATTGATGAAAATCCTCATGGGTATCGCAAGGTGATGAAAGTTGAGAAAAATAAAAAATGAGAGAGTCTTATTGGTGAAAACCTTCACGGGCACCTTGAGGCGACAGTAAGTTGAGAGAAAGAACGAAATGAGAGAGGCTTGATGGTGAAAACCCTTTGGGGCACTACAAGCCGAATAAGGAATACGAATCAAATTGGATAAGCGGAGCAATGAAGCCCAGTTTCACGGCGAAAAGGAACAACAAGAGATGAACATCAGATTTGCTTAACAGAATAGGTCGCAGGTGCATGTCAAGGTCATTAGAGTCGGTATCCACATCCGATAGGTTTCTACTATGTAGTTTTCTTGTTAGGAATCATCTCTTTCTATTTGTCCTTTACTCTGTTCCTTTTGTTTTGTTTATGTCCTATTTTTGAGTCTTTTGGTCGTAACAAGTGTGGAATGACTTCAAAATTGGCCATCAGCTTTCCAATTGCACAAAATGGGGTCACAGGTCAGGAAAAATAACAAGAGCACTGAGCTGGTAATAATCCACATACTTTGGGATCCTTATGAAACACAAAGTTTGGTAGATGTCAGTTCAGGAATAATGCAACAGATAGAGGGTATTGGGATTGAACGGGGGAAAAAGGGTATTTCAGTGACACAGATGACGGGGAAAGTGTTTAATCAGTAAACATGCAAGACCTTCATGAAGAATCAGTTGTCACAGAAAACATATGGGGTCAAATAAGAAGACTAGAACTAATAATTAAGAGAGAGTCGTCAAGAAGGGTGGAAGTTATCAGCCAAGTTTCAAAGATGGTCGGACAACGCAAAGCATGGAAAGGAGAAAAGGAAAGCCATCCCAGCGGGAGTACCACAACCAACCACCGCACTTTTAAACTGACAGAATTTTCTTTGATTTGAAACAGGGGCATGGAAATGATATTGATGGCAGAAAGATATGCTACAGGAGGATTATCAAACTGGGGCAAAAAATTTTCTGCCATGTTGAAATTTTTTTTCGGGTACCCATCTGAAGAACATGAAGGTCAATACAAGTGTTTTAAAAAAAAGAGAAAAAGAGAGGGAAGTAGTTTTCAGGAAAGAAACACCAGTTCTAAGAAAAGTAATTTTTGGAGGAATGAAACACTAGTTTTTAGGGAAGTGTTTTTTTTAAGGAGGACAACACTAGTTTTAGAGAAGCAGTTCTGAAAGAAGATAATTCAAGTTAGTGGGTAGATAAAACAAATTTTGAAGGATAAAGATAAAAATCTTAGTCTGATGAATTTTTCACTTAAGATAAAGAAATCTTAGTCTGTTGAATCTTTCACCTAAGATAAGAAATCTTAGTCTGTTAAATTTTTCACCTAAGATAAAAATCTTAGTCCGATGAATCTTTCACTTAAGATAAAGGCAGAAGTTGGAAAAATGAAAGGAAGGCATAATTTGGGAAAAGATGAAGGCAGAATTTGAGGAGAAAGAAAGGAAGGCATAATTTGAAGAAGGGGAAGGCAGAAGTCAAAAAAAAAGGAAGGCATAATTTGGGAACAAGAAAGGAAGGCAGAATTTGAAAAGAAAGGGAGTTGGAATTTGGAAAATTAAGAAAGTCGGGATCACTCAAAAATGGAACTAGTCTGATGAATTATCTCCTAGAGTCACAATCTTAGTCCGATGAATTTTTCACCTAAGATAAAGATAAATCTTAGTCTGTTGAATCTTTCTCCTAAGATGAAAATCTTAGTCTGATGAATTTTTCACCTAAGATAGAGATAAAAATCTTAGCCTGTTGAATCTTTCTCCTAAGATGGAAATCTTAGTCTGATGAATTTTTCACCTAAGATAAGGATAAATCTTAGTCAGTCGAATCTTTCACCTAAGATGAAAATCTTAGTCTGATGAATTTTTCACCTAAGATAAAGTTTAAATTTTAAGATACATTGCGGTCTTTAAATTTTTAAAAGTTGCATTTCAGTCTTATCACAATTCAAGTTTTAGTTCTTATTAGTATGTGGTAACAAACAACCAGTTTCCAAACTGGGGCAGAAAGTTTTCTTTGTTTTGTCTATTTTTGTGAAGTCAGGAGCCCACCTGGATAATAGAGGAATACATTCAATTTTAAATTCAGCAATCAGGAGCCCGCCTGAAGAACAGAGGTGATACAATTCAAATTTTAGTTTTCAATTGACTTTTGCCTTTTTGAGTCAGGAGCCCGCCTGAAGAACAGAGGCATACAATTCAAGTTTCGGAAGTCAGGAGTCCGCCTGAAGAACGGAGACATACACTTTAAATTTTAAAAGTCAAGAGTCCGCCTGGAGAACGGAGACATACAGTTTAAATTTTAAAAGTCATGAGTCCGCCTGGAGGAAAGAGACACGTATTTTGAATTTTGGCAATCAGGAGTCTGCCTGAAGAATAGATACATACAATTTAATTTTAGCAATCAGGAGTCCGCCTGAAGAATAGAGACATACAATTTAATTTTAGCAATCAGGAGACCGCATGAAGAACAGAGGTCACACAATTCAGATTTTAGTTTTCAATCAATTTCTTGGTGTGTTCAAAGTCAGGAGCCCGCCTGGATAATAGAGGAGTAGTTTCAATTTTAAGCTCAACAGTCAGGAGCCCGCCTGGATAACAGAGGAATACATTCGAGTTCGAGTTTATTCAATTTCAACAGTTTGGAGAGAGGGAACAGGATCTCAGTTGACCAGTTGAAGTAGCAACAAGGAATTTTATCGAGAAAACACAAGACAACGAGTCAACAAGAAAACACAAGACAACAAGGCAACCAGGACTACACTGACCTGATTCTTGTTTAGCCCAGGATATGTAGGCAACCTCTGAAGCATGATGCGGTCACACTTTTCAAAAAATGCTTCACAACGGAATATTTGAACGGGCAAAAATCGCACGTATTTGCTCACTTATCTTTGCCCGAAAACTTTTCGTGTTTCCGAGCAAAGAGGGGCAGCTGTGAGCACGTGATTTTTGCCCTATATATGAATAATTCCCAAAAATTCCAACAAAATAATTTTTCTTTATTTTTACAATTTTTGTGCATTTCGGTATCACTTCCTTGATAATTGTCGCATTTTAATTTATATAAAAATATAAAATATGCATTTTGCATTTAGGTTTTAGTTTTATATTTTAGTATCAATTAAGGGTTAATTTGTTTAGAACAAAACATGAAAAATCACAAAATTAGTTCACTTTTGCATTTTAATGATTTTTATTGTGAATTTGTCATGAAATAGTTTTTTTAAACAATTTTAGGAATTAATTAGTCTTTGTTTTGAAATAATTAGGATTTCATGTTAGTTTTACATCTTTATAAAAATTAGAAAAATTATAAAAAATTTAAAAATGAGAAAAAGGAAATAAAAGAGAAAAGAAAATAAGAGTAGAATAGGTGGTCTTAAAAAGACCCAAAATCTGGGCCAATTCCATTCTTAAAACCCCCAGCCCAAACGGATCCCAGCCTAAAATCAACACCCATTCCAACCCCAGCCCAAATCACCCCTCCTTGCCCATGACCCGACCCGTCCATTAGTCAAACCCACAGACCCCTAATCCCAAAACCCACCCCTCCGTGACTGTTCTTCGTCTTTGAAGAACACGCAAGCCAGGCCTCAAATCCGTCCCAATAAATCGTCAAAATTCACGCGAGTGAGCATCAAGGCCTAACCCATGCATCCCTCTACCTATCCTCTTGTTGTTGCTAACGGATTTTCTGATGCCAAGATTCGTTTCTGTTCACTCGCTCGATTTTGAGAGGAGGCACGCGATTGGAAGGTCCTAGAGACGATTTGTTGGATGAATGTGAGGCATTGGATTGATTTCGTTCAATCCGAGCCCCACATTCATCAGGGATTCGTTTCATAAAAGGACTTAATCCGATTTTTGAAGAGGAAGGATTTTTGGGGGGGGAGCAGAAAAACTGAGGGTTAAAAAAAACAATGGGCTTTCTTCTTCTTCTCGATTGAATTTTAGTTTAGTTCTAGTCTGTAAAGAAAAATAAAAAAATCTGTTGTGGTTTTGTGTTTCATCTGATTCGCTTCTTCATTCTCTATATTTAAAAAAGATTTCGAAAAAATTTCTGATTCTTCACTGATGAGCTTGGGTTTGACTCGAAGGAAAATGAACTGAGGTCTACTAACTGTTCATGAGCTTCGATTTCGTCGACTCTGTTTCTATGGTTGCTCTGCTGCTTCGCCATTGAACCTCGACGGGATTTGGAATCAAAGGGTGTATTGTCGAGTATGTAGTTATTAAAAGGAGTTTAAAATTTCAGCTGTTGTCACTCCTAATTCAAAGGCCGGATTCGTTTGTATTGAAGTCCAGACGAAATTAATCAAAGCTTCACTCAATCAGGTTTAATCTCTTTCTTTTTTCTTATGTCGGTTTGGATGTTGATTGAAAATACGATAAAAGCCATGGAAATCCATTTATAGAAGTAATTTTTTTGACTAATTCCATTAGAGGTTGAATTTGAGGTTGGCTTTCAGTTTCAGTTCGCGTTTGGTAGTGCTATTTGACATGTCGTTTGTTGTTCGAATCTTACACTCATTGTTCTGTTCTGCTCTGCCTCATGTATACTCACATGGTCTTTCTCTTGGTTATCCGACTCTCTAGTACGAGTGTTTCCAGTTATCTGTTCAGGGTCGTATGCCTTCTCATTGATGTCTAAATCGTTCTGTTCTTGTCTTCGAAACGAGCAGAGCATGTTGTGCTTGGATTTTGCCGTGATCAAAGTTTAAATCACATGATCCTAGGGAGGTTGAAATGGCTGCTATATTAAGGTCACGCTTAGTGTTTCACCTCTGCTCCGACATGTTTGATAGAAGTCGAATTAGTGTCTTCATTTATGAGATTTGAGACCATTCGCGTGTCTATCAATTGGTTAACCAGGTCTGTTCTTGAAAGTGAGACCTATGTGGTTTTTTGATAATTCCCGGCTGGAATTTAACCTGTTACATGACCGTTAAATGAATGGCGAGTCGATAATCTGCTCATTTGTGCTTTTCATGACTATGTTGGTTTGGTTCCGTCAAGTTCGAGTCTGAAATAGTTTTTCCTATGTTGCTTCTCTGACCTGCTTGGATTAGCTTTCTCCACGCATTTGTTGCTGAAATCTGACCACCTCCATGATAAGGCAGTGGCGAATTTGAAGGTTTCAGGTGTCTTTCCTGCTTTGTGGACATTTAGCGTCCACAGAAGGACGACCGCTTTTGAGATTTTTTTCATTTTTTTTCTTTTCTGCAGCATGGGTCTTAGTCTTAGAACTATCGTCTCTCTATGCACAATGCTCACTCTTTACTCCTTTCAGATGTTTAGGTCATTTTCATGTTTGCTCTATTTGGTAGTTGTAGTTCCCCTTCTTTAATCGCTGCTCTCATCCTACTGCTTTAAGGCGTTTTATGCTCAACTAAAATAAGCATCAAGTGTATCGTAACTGTGCGAGCTATTTGCTGTGGTGTAGCAGTAACATAATGAACAGATTGTTTACATTAGCTTACATTTTATTGAGGTTCTCAACACACACTGATGATGTCTTTAACCATGGCACCGGAAGAGCTAATTCAAGTCTAGTTTACCTGTGTAGATATAGTGCAGCTTGTTTTGCAAATTCAGTTATAGTGCAGTTATAGGCCTTCCAGGATATTAATGGAAGGCCAGTATTTACACACCTCCCTGTGTAGATACCTGTGTAGATATCTGCACTATTTGGTATTTTCATTCTTGAAGTTATGTACTCAGTTCCTCAACTGTATATGGTGGAATCTATCATAGCATACCATATTGTTCTTTGTCTCGTTTACTTGTAACTACTATGCATCTGTTGAGATATTGTAAATGACCACTTTGACGTTAGCTTCCTGTGGTTGGATTAATAACCAAAAATGGGTTTGCTTAGGCTGCTAGTTGATTCGATTTAATAGTTCGGTGTGTGTCGTGCCGAATAAAATCCCAACACTCATGGCCCTCATTTATTTATATCTTTCAAATCCTTAGAATTTGAGGCGTACCATTTAGCGAATTTTCCATGGCCCTCACAAAGTTGAAAATGCGTAGTTTCTTTGGGCGTGTTATTAAAAATTAATCTCCTTAAACTCGGGTGCGCATTGATGCGACCCAAATCCAAATCTCGATAAAGTCGAAATGTGTTGACAATCACGGGTGCATTGATTGCGACGGGGTTCGAAACGCGTTTTCATGACATCGTAATTCTTATAAAATAAATAATGATAGAAAAGAGGTTCACAGATTGAGATGAGCCTCACCACACAAAAATGAATAAATGTGCGTCCCTCAATAAATGGTTATTAAAAATGATTAGAATTTGGGATGGTCATTTAGCGAACTTCACGGTCTTGCCCAAAATAATATTACGTTAGAATCTTTAGGCGCGATTTTAATTACCTTCTTATACTCGGGTGCGCATTGATGCGACCCAAATCCAAATCTCGACAAAGTCAAAATGTGTTGACAACCACGGGTGCGTTGATTGCGACGTGGTTCGAAACGCATTTTCATGACGTTACAATTCTTTTTTTAAAAATAATTATAATAAAAGCAGTTCAAAATTAAATAAAAGGCACATAAGTTAACATGTATTAAAATCAAATAAAAATCAAATACAACAGTTAAGCGACCGTGCTAGAACCACGGAGCCCGGGAATGCCTAACACCTTTTCCCGGGTTAAGAGAATTCCTTACTCGGATTTCTGGTTCGCGGACTGTTAACAGAGTCATAAATATCCTCGGTTCGGGATTCAACCGGTGACTTGGGACACCATTAATCTCCCAAGTGGCGACTCTGAATAATTAATAATTAAATCCCGTTCCGATTGTCCTTTAAATGGAAAAACGCATTTACGCCCTTACAGGTGTAGTGAAAAAGGAGGTGTGACAATAACAGAATGAAATATAAGATAGAGGAGACGCCGGACCTGCGGACGCCTGCAAGGCTACCTCGGTGTCTCGGTGGACTGAAGGCTAGCTCCCGCGCTACTGCTGTTGTCCAATACATGGATCTGTGCAAAAGAGCATAGAGTATAGTATCAGCACAATCGACCCCATGTGCTGGTAAGTGCCTAGCCTAACCTCGGCGAAGTAGTGACGAGGCTAGGACCAGACTACCAAATAACCTGTGCAGTTCAAATATCTATATGTACAGCGGAAAAGAAATACCGGAGATAATCAGTCAATGTGGGAAGGGGAAACATGTTGGGGGGAGGTAACAGTTTCAAATAGAAAACCTCAATAAAAGAAAGAAACAACAAAGCCAGAATATCAACAAGAATCAGAATTCAACGATTTGCACGGCATCACCCTTCATGATTTTACTCTCGTCCTCACCCAAACAATATTTATAATAAAAATGTGCACGACATCACCCTTCGTGCTTTTACTCTCGTTCTCACCAAATCAATCATATCAAAATAATGTGCACGGTATCACCCTTCGTGATTTTACTCTCGTCCTTACCCAAACAATATTTATAATAAAAATGTGCACGGCATCACCCTTCGTGCTTTTACTCTCGTTCTCACCAAATCAATCATATCAAAATAATGTGCACGGCATCACCCTTCGTGATTTTACTCTTTTTCGTCACCACATAGTCAATTAATATCGGTGCGGAATGGTACATCGTACGGCACGACATCACCCTTCGTGCTTTACACTCCTTCCTCACAATAGCAAACAATGCACGGCATCATCCTTTGTGCTATAACACTCTTCCTCACCCAAACAACAATCACAAATAAAGGGGCAAGGGAATAGACAAATAATGGTAGAAATCCCAGCAAGGGAATACAATTAAACAGCTAAATCCCGGCAAGGGAACAATATCAATAAATCTCAACATCCTGGCAAGGGAGATAATCAACAAAGCAACAAACATCCCGGCGAGGGAACAATTCAATAACTCTTTCTCTTTCTTTCACTTCTGACATTATAAGTCATTTTACCACTTGAGTCAATGCTCCAAAGGGTTCAGTTATCTCATATACTTTCACAATTCGTATTATAACTTGAGCCAATGCTCCTCGAAGTTCAAAGATCACAATTTCATTCACATGCTTTTTACAACATATAGAAATCATCATTATGGCATGAAAGATACAAAAAAAATCAGAATATCCGCAATATAAAGACTCACGTCATGCTAGACACCAACGTATAGATACTCGTCACCATGCCTATACGTCGTACTCGAAAATTAGCACGTAGCAAATAAGACTCAACTCCTAATCCCTCAAGCTAAGTTTAGACCAAACACTTACCTCAAACTTCCACGGCCAAATCAATCCTCAATTTCCGCTTTTCCTCTCGAATTTGGCTCCAAATCGATTGTATCTATAAAATAATGACTTCAATACATCAATAAATGCTAAACAATGCGAACTCAATGCCTAATTATAGCTTTCCAAGCATTCCTCCCAAAATTTCAAAAATCGATCCCGGACCCGCTTGGTCAAAACACGAGGTTCGGACCAAAATCAAATCACCCATTCACCCACAAGCCCGAATATATAATTTATTTTTAAATTCGACCCCAAAACGAGGTCTAAATCAAGAAAAATAAAAAAAACCCTAACTCTACCCAATTCCCTAAGTTCTACCCTTAATTACATGTTTTAGTCCTAGAATTTCAATAGATGTTGATGAAAAAATGAAGGAACGAGTTAAAGATTACTAACCCACGAGTTAATGGTGAAAAGATGCTTCAAAAGTCACCCTAGAACTTTGGAGAAGAAGGAGTTTGTGAAGGTTTGTGAAAATCCCGTAATAGTTCTGTTTTGGGGTTTTTAAAATAATTGGGCAAAATTGCCCTTCGCGTTCGCGATGGTCCAGATCTGAAGACCTTCGTGTTCGTGACACAGGGGCTCTCATTCGCGGAGAGTAATCTCCTTGAGCCTCGCGTTCGCGTGCCATGAGTCGCGTTCGCGTTGAACAAATTTGTTGGCCCTTCCCCCTACACCCTACGCGTTTTCGAGAGAAGGGACGCGTTCGCGAAGGCTCTACCCCCCTCAGCATCGCGTTCGCGAAGAAGAAGATGAACTCCTGAGAATTTTGCCTTACGCGTTCACGAGTGAGGTCATGCAAACGCGAAGAACAAATTCCCTGTGCACAACAGCAGAAAATCTGCAACACTTCTAAGGCCAAAAACCATTCCGAAACACTCCCGAGCCCTCGGGACTCCTAACCAAACATATGTACTAACTCAACAACATCATACAAACTTATCCATGCGATCAAATCTCCAAACTATCCTCAAAAACAATAAATCAAACCTCAAAATCAAGAGTTTTTCCAAAAACTTCATCAAGTTCAAATTTAAGATTTCAAGTCCGAAACACATCAAACGACGTCCGATTTTAACCAAACTTTACAAAAACATCTTAAACATATATAAGACCTGTACCGGGCGCCGGAACCATAATACGGGCCCGATACCAACATGTTCTAATCAAATTTCATTTCAATTTTCCTTAATAATTTCAGAAAAATAATTTCCTTTAAAAAATTCACTTCTCTTGCTCCGGAACTCGGAATTTGATTCCGGGCATACGCTCGAGTCCCATATTTTCCTACGGACATTTCGGGACCGTCAAATCATGGGTCCGGATCCGTTTACCTAAAATATTGACCGAAGTCTAATTTATTCATTTTAAACTCAACACTTAGCAATTTTCACAGAATTTCATATTTAAGTTTTCCGGCTACGCACCCGGACTATGCATGCAAATCGAGGTGACTCTAAATGAGGTTTTCAAGGACTCGGAAGCACAGAATGGATAAGGAAAATAGGTGATGACCCCTTTGGGTCGTCACATTCTTATTCCCTTAAGAGAATATGATAACAATATGTGATAAGTCTGAAAGAAGACAAAATTATTACCGTGAAGTTATCAATGGATGTGGACGTGGCAATAGACGAAATTATAATCGTCATCATTGTGTAGTGAGAATAATAAGGATTCTCAAATAATCCTTCACTCTGTGAAAGTAATATTTGTTTGAGATGATATAAGAAAACAATGTCATTATTATGGCATGAATGATCATTGGTCACATACTTATTGTACGCCAAAATATTTTGGCGATGTAATTATTAAAGGGCAACAATAATGCAAGGAACAGATCTTGTATAGAATTTTGACCATGACCATAATGGTATAACTTTCTCTTTAAAAGAGATATTCACCATATGGATGTTGATGAATATGTGGTAGTACCAAATTAATTAAGACCTTTGGAAAAGCCAATTATTACTATTTTGGAGGAATAAAATTGATTTATCAATAAGGCATTATGTTGTAGTAACTAGTAAGTCTCAACAAAAACTTAATTGAGTTTCTAAGGTATTTGCGAAAGCGGTTGGTTATATTGAGACTATGAAAAAGAAAAGATTTAATATCTTCTATTGATACAATTTATAACGGGGTAATATGTATACAAAAAGCTACCCACTTTATTCTCCCGTTTGTAATACACAAATAAAAGAATGCCACAATAAGTGGAAGTTTATTGATATAAAAACTCATATCATAATAAACTTGGAGTTTATTGATAATTGCACACGTCATGGTATAAACCTGAACTTTATCAATATTGATAATTTATTCAGTTGGTATAATTGGTTAAGCCATGTTAATTTATATATGATGTGTAAAAATAAAACAGAATTTACATGGGTAAATATTAAAGAACTAGAAAATTCTGTACGAATTCTCTTGTGTTGTTCTCATTATTGGGATTGAATCCTATGAATACTGAAAATATCAAAGGTAAATATGAGCTCATTCACCTGCCATGTATACCACATAAGATGCATCTATGAGATGGTTACATGTGAGATTATTATTAACCCGCAATCCAGTCTTTGCGAGGTAACTTGCTCAATAATTTAATTTAGAGCATAATTTCCAGATTTTCTATTCAAGATAGTTTATCTTGATAAGTTGGTTTACATCACAACTGGTTTAGCAAGATAATTTATTGAGTGCTGCCACTTAATACTCAAATTATTACTTATGAGAACAAAGTTATCTCTATCAGTTTGATATACATTATATATGAAAGTATATTACATTCTTCCCTCACAAGTGATTCAGGGTTAGGAACCAAATAATTTCATCGTATTATTATTAATATGCAATGTGTATTTTGATTAGCACCATAACGCACAAAGATGGGTTTTCAAAATTGAGGAAGCAAATTAGTTTTTCTAACATGAGGGGGAGACAGGATAAACAGTTGAGAAAAAGTTACGTGGAATGAATTATCATTTGTACATCTAGATCCTCGAATAAGATAATATGAACTTGAAGTTCATAAAAAGATAATTCATCTGCAATATATTGCAAAGCATACCAAACGCATTTGCTGACCTAAAGAAAGTAATTATATTCCCACTGAAAATGCTCCTATTAGAATAAGTTCTAGAGGACAAAGTCTATGGTACGCTTAAAGCGTATAGATAAATCAGTTTCAAATAAAATTCTTGATAAAGAAGATGAGCAAATGATCATAATAAGGAGGCAAGTGATCTGGAAGATCACATGACATAACACTTCATAGAATCTCAAGAGAGGTTCAGGTACCTGAAAATATAAATGAAGAAATCTCTATGTTATGTCTTTATGAAAAAAAAGGTTGGAACCGATATAGAATATTCGTTGATGACATCTATGATAGTGCTAAGAATAGATGAGGATCTTAAGTCTGTCGAATACAGACATGTCGAATACAGACACAAAAATATTGGTCAAATGAAAGAAATAAAATTCGAATAGAATTGGCTTCATATGAAAGACATGTAGTTTTGGCCATATAGTTCACACACTTGAAAGTATAAAGTCAATGGTGTGTGCAATCACTTTTATCTATCTTATATGTCTAGCATGACATAAAAACTTGATATGCATCTAAAGTATATTATATGGCTTATATGACTTAACTTATATGACAATCCATGAAGAATTTAAATTGCTTAAAGCATATAAAATTCTTGGTCATGAAGTACTACATCCCAAGTACAATTTGTGCACATTTGTATTTTGATATAAGTATAAGCATGATAATGTGATAGCGAAAATTTTCAAGGTACAACATATTCATTGAAGTAAATGTCACGCCCCAAAACCGAGGGGCGCGACCGGCGCTCGACCGGGTAACCCCAGTTAAGCGGACCTGGGTGCCTTTCCTATCCCACGTGTTACCCCGCATTTTCATTATTCGTTAACCAAGTGAAATAGCCATTTATGATTTAAACACATTATTAGGAGATTTACATAATATACATGGTTACTTAGCGTGGTTTACAAGTTACACTGCCCCAATACAAAATACATAACTACATAACCCACATTTTCTGTCTACGGAGCCTCGGGGGATACAAAAGAGTGTTACAATACTTGCCGGCAACAAGGCCTGGCTATACCTTACGCAAATAACAAAATAAGACTTCCGGGAGAAAAAGCGGCATAAGCCACGCAGGGCCCCGAAAGGAAAAAGGGGCTCACCAATACAGCTGACGGAAAGTGAAGGAGTGCTACTGTTGGTGGACTGGAGTACCTGCTATAAAACCACCTGCAATCATAACACGAATGTAGCGCCCCAGGCAAAAGGGACATCAGTACATTTGAATTGTACTGGTATGTATGAACAGACTTTACCCCAAGTAAAATCAAGAAATACACAGGTAACAAACAGTAATAGAATCAAAAATCCAATGCACATGAAAGGAACAACCAAAGCCAAACAAGTTCCACAATCTCTCCTTTCCCCTTTCAACATTATTTCATCACATCAATGGTTTCACAACTTTCACATATTTTCATTTTAATAGTGATTTCAATCACTTTTCCACCCTTATTACCTCGGCCACCCTTATCACTACAACCCACACCTTATAACTTCGTGTTGCGACGCACAACCCGATCCTATTGGACAATCAAATTTCACACGACAACAACAATAATTCACAAATAATTTTCATAACATCAATACCATTTCCATCATATGCAACAACCCGTATACAATTTAAGTCACAACGATAATTGCTCGCGACAAGTCACGTATGATATTACCACAGTTGTTTCAATTGCATCAATTACAATTTCTTTCCATCATTTGTTACCCAGTTCTTACCACATGAACACATTCACACACACACACTTGGTTTGTTGCCATTTACTTACACCATTATATCGCGAGACTTAACCAACAACATTCAAAGCATAATAATCACAAGAATCATCATTTCAAGGAAGCACAAGTTCATATCAACAATTCATACATTTGGGCCAAAGACACCATAGATGTCACCAAACAGTAATTCATGTACAAGGTGTTGTCGTAATCGTTCAACTCATTTACGTCATTTCACAATACCATCTTTCATTACTTACCACGCAGGGTTTTAGCCATTATACACATTCCCACATTTGGACACATTAATGTTCTTTCATTCGTTAACACATACTCCCATATCGTCATCCTCAAGCATTTACAAGCTTAGCACATAATAAGGTAGGCACATCAAATCACTTTTCACAATCACATATAACACGGTGGTGTGGAAATCAACTAAGACAATCAATACACATATTTTCATACAAGGTACACATACCGTATGCTCGTCACAACAAGGGGATTTTACAAGAGTTAAAGTTAGCCATACATACCTCAAAGAACTTTTCCTTAAGTTACTACAACGTTCCGAAAATTCTAGCAATGCCAATCTATTTCGAGACATAACAAAATTTAAAACAAATTAGGAAGATATTCATAATTCTAGCTCATTTGAGCATTTTATCAAACACCATATGTGCGTTAAATCTTTATGGTCCTTTTATAGGGGATTTCATCAACCCACAACCCATACTTTACCATTTTTAGCTAAACAATGTTTCTACAACCTTTGACAACACATGCAAGCAAGATAACAACTCCAATACCCACAAATATTTTTTATAATTACCCATCTTTAGCTAAATTTGAAATTAAAGGTTAGGGTATAGAATATTACCTCAAGGATGAAGGCCTAATGTGGTTTTTCTTGTTAATCCTTTAAGATTTGAGCAAGAGTTGTAGAAGAATTGATGAGGGGTACTTTCTCACTCTAGGACACTCTCTCACTCTAAAAATATCTGATTTTTGCTCAAGAAATGGTCCGATTTTTGCACAGCCGCGCCGCATGGGGCGCCACATAATGGAAAATGTGTTTAGAAACAAAACTGGAGGTGCTCTGATAATTTACACAGCCGCGCCGCATGGAGCGGCGCATGGGGCGGCGCGGTAGTGTAAAATTCTGCGCTGCCTTTGGTAATTTGGTCATAATTTTTGGTAGGAGTGTCCGAATGACGAACGGTTTGAAGAGTTGGAAACTAGACTCAAAGAACTTGTATTTGATAGGTTGTGCATCACACAAATCGTTATATAACTGGAGATATGATTGTCCAAATTGAGGTCTTGTGCGCACTCATTTGCAACTTTCGTCTCTTATGAAATTTTTCATCTTGGCTTAGACTTAGGCTTCTCCTTAGACCCCAATTAACTTCTACTATGACTTATACACTTATTAACATATCCAATTAATATCCATAATCTCCTTAATCCTCATTTGCATGCAAGATAAAATATTTGGCTTACCTTGGCACCACGAAATCTTAAATTACTAAGCAAAATTTTCTGGGGCTTTACAGTTAATATGAGTGATTTATTCACCAAATCTCTGCCGACGTCAACCTTTAAGAAGCTAGTGCACAAAATTGAGATACGAAGGCTCAAAGATGTGAATTGATGCTCTCATCAGGGGGATAATACGCGTTGTGCTCTTTTTCCCGTACAAAGTTTTATCCCACTGGGTTTTTCTTGCAAGGTTTTTAGTGAAGCAACCAAAAGGTGTATTCTTAGATATGTGTACTCTTTCTCCTTCTCTAGATTTTTTTTCCACCGGGTTTAATTTTAGTTAAGGTTTTAACGAAGCACATTATTTATTGGATAGACATTCAGGGGGGGGTTATAAATAGAATTATATTTAAGGTGAATGTATATATTTAGAGAGATTTTAGGGCTTGTTACTTGGTGGCTAAGTCATTTTTTCCCTATAAATAGAGAGGTTCTATTTTATTGTAATTCTTTCCAAATAAATAAGAATTCTCTCTCCCCACTTTTCTCTGCAATATTCTTCTTCTTCTTTTATTATTTCATAACAAAAATAAAGTTTTGACGTAGCTAAACAATATAATTTGACACCACTTAGCATAAGGTGGCTCCAGTCACTGCTTACCAACGAACTCAAGATCTTCAAATCCCTAGTTTGACATGTGAATTCCGGTGGACCTAAGGTATTGAATATGTGGGTAAATCTCAATATATACGCAATTTTAATTTAATCTTTTATTCTACCATCCGAAAGGAAGTCTTGGTGTAACTGGTAAAGTTGTTGTCATGTGACCAGGAGGTCATGGGTTCAAGCCGTGGAAATAGACTCTTGTAGAAATACAGAGTAAGGCTGCATACAATAGACCCTTGTGGTCCGGCCCTTTCCCGGATCACGTGCATAGCGGGAGCTTAGTGCACCGGACAGCCCTTTTATTCTAACGTCTTAAATTAATTAGTTGTTTTTTCAATTTAAATAAATAAAGTATAAATAAGAGATTAACAATTTAAAAATGAACTAATCATAGAAAGAGCAAGATCTTAAGCTGGACGCCTTACCCAGCGACTGGATCTGTATGTCGAGAAAAATTAGGAGAAACAAGAAAGTTGGGAAGGAGCCAAGGCCGGCTCTAACATTATAAGCCTGCTCCTAAATTTGGGGGAGCCATTTTTTAAAAATAATAGGTTTATAGGTATTAAAAACTAATATTTAATACTCTTAGTACAAAAGTAGAATTTTTAATATAAAAGGAAAGAAAGCTTTTTATATATATAAATAAAGTAATAATTTGACTTAATAAAGTAATAATTTGACTTACTTAAAAATGGGTAGATGAATAATTCTTCCAATGTTTCAAATTTTTACTTTTTACTCATTCATCAGACAACATGTAAAATTCTTACTCTCCCTTTCTTAATTTGCTCAAGTCAATCTTTCATTTTCCCAACATCTTCGTATTTCAAAAACCCTACATATTTTTTATCTTTCTCTTTAATATTCTTACGCACATTCTTTCCCCAAGATTTTATTAGTTTAAGTGTTCAACAATACTTTTAAGCTTTCAATAATTGTATGCTTCTATCGCTCTATAATATCTTATCTAAAATCAATAATATCTCAAGAAAGACTAAATGGATATGCTATAATATTAATTGAAAAATATTTATTAGAATCGATTATAAAAAAGATTATTAACAATTTTATATCTCAAAAGGCTAGAAGAATAGATTTCAAATAAAAATATATTTTATAACTTCCTTTTAAAAATTTAGGCCTCATATTAAATTTTGGTTTTAGGCCCCACATGTGTTTGAGCCACCCCGGAAGGAGCAAATGGAGTAAAAATTACGTGAGGTAGCCACTTTTTAAAGTGGTATTTACTTTTTATCCAGCATTGTGGTGAGCAAAATTAGCAACTAGTCTATTAAAATTAATATGAAAAGACGGTATTACCCTTTCTTCTATCTCTTGACTCCGCCTTGGCCCAACACATCTTCTTCGCTTCAGTGTCAAAAGTCCTTGCTCTTTGTTCCTTTTCTCCTCCTCAAGATCGACCAGATGAGCCCATCTCACTAGCCAACCCAGTTCCCTCTCTCTCTTTCTTTCTTGGGGATTAGGTGACAGACTATATAACTCAACATCGACCAAATGAGAGATACTATACTCTTAAGAAATCTCAAGCTTTTCTATCTGGTTTGCTACTTGGTTTGTAGTTTATGTGTTTTTTGGTCTAGAACAGACTCTAAAGTAGAGTCATAATTAGTAGCAATTAAAAAAGAAATAAGATAAACAAGAGATCTTAATTAAGAACTAGAAGTTTCCTAAATTTCAAAATGAAAGTTAAGGACAATAGGTTCTGAACTTACAATTACAAGTTTAAAAGTTAAAGACAATAGGGTCTGAAGTCCTGAATTTAAAATAACAAGCTCAAAAGTTAAGGACAATAGGTCGTGAACTTGGGCTAAGAAGCCCAAAAGTTAAGGACAATAGGTCTTGAACTTAGACTAACAAGCTCAAAAGTTAAGGACACTTGGTCCTCAACGTAGACTAACAAGCTCAAAAGTTAAGGAAAATAGGTCCTGAACTTAGACTTACAAGTTCAAAAGTTAAGGATAAGTAGTCCTTAACTTAGAGTTACAAGCACAGAAATTAAGGACATGTGGTCCTGAACTTCGAGTTCCAAGTTCAAAAGTTAAGGACATGTAGTCCTGAAATCCTGAACTTAGAGTTGCAAGTTCAAAAGTTAAGGACACTTGGTCCTGAACTTTTATGAGCAAAAGGGTGTTTTCGTCCGGGCAGGTAAAGTTTATTAAAGCAGTGGCTAAAGACTAAAGACATTTTAAATAGTGGCTTAAAAATAAATACAGGTGTTATTAGTGGCTAACGGTGCACTTCCCCGCAAATGGAATGACAAAACAAATTACCAGGGAAAGCATAACGACCCAACTCGTTGTAGGACCAAGGGGGCAA
Source organism: Nicotiana sylvestris (assembly GCF_000393655.2). Classification (NCBI taxonomy): domain Eukaryota; kingdom Viridiplantae; phylum Streptophyta; class Magnoliopsida; order Solanales; family Solanaceae; genus Nicotiana; species Nicotiana sylvestris. The sequence continues at coordinate 92,158,313 of NC_091068.1, read as the reverse complement.
GTGCATAGATAGTCGATTATGAGACCTCATATAAGTCGTAGCCCAAGTTTATAAATTTTTGTAAGTTTAGCTACATCATAATCAATTTCTCACATATGTGATCGAAGTTTCAAAATTTCGCATCCGAATTTACAATTTTTGCCTAAAATTGGGCATATTGGTGGTGCAAATGATCTTCAAACATTTGTTTTCATGACTTCGCATATATATCTCAAATAATTATACATGAACTTGTGATGATCCGATAGGTCATCTAGAACTTTATCCTTAATTCTGTATTTTGAAACCTCAAATATCTCCTTTTAGCCTTCCTCATTTTGCGTGCGCAATCCATGTCTTTTTCTAAAAGGCTTTTATGTGAAAAATTGATTAAAACGTGAATTCGTGCCTTAAAATTCATTTGAGTTGATATTGGTCGACATTTTGAGAAAACAGACCTAAATTCGTATTTTGACAGTCCTGATGGGTCCGTATCGTGATTTGAGACTTGAGCGCATGCTCAAAATTGAATTTGGAGGTCCCTAGCTCGAGTTATCACGATTTGTTAAAAATTTGAAGTTTAAAGAATTTATAAATTTGACCGAATTTTGACTTTATTGCTACTGGGTCCGACTTTTAGTTTCGAAACTTGGTATATGTTCATTACCGTGTTTAAGACTTGACAACAAAATGTGATGTAAAACGGAGTTGATTTGAGGTGATTCAAATGTCCGGTTGTTAAAATGGATGTTCTTAAGTTTCTTTGAAAAATTCATTTCCTTTTGGTGTCTGATTCGTAGTTCTAAGTGCATGTTTGGTTTGGAGCACCGATGGCTTGGGTGAGTTTCGAATAGTCCACGGAGTGATTTCGGACTTGGTAGAATAGTTGATGCCTCATTTGTTACGGGTGTTTTGTTGCAAGTCTCGCATTTGCGAGATCTGGCTCGCATTTGCAAGATCTGGCTCGCATTTGCGATTGCAGAGTCGCATTTGCGACTCAGCATGTTTCTTGGCAATCTTCGCATCTGGGAAGGGGTGGTCCGCATTTGTGAGGGCTTGGGGTTCACATTTGCGATCAAAATATTGCATTTGCAATGACTGGGTTTCTGAGAGGAGTTCGTATTTGCGACCTCTTTCTCGCAATTGTGAGCAAAATATTGCAATTGCAACATTCGCAGCAGGGTAAAAGCTGAGATAGACTAGATTTTAGCTCATTCTTTCAAATTCTCAACCCTAAACATCTAGAGGTGATTTTTCCAAGAAATTTTCTTCCTAATTTCTTTGGTAAGTGACCTTAATCTACTTTATTTCAATTGCCCATTATATTTCCTGAGTTTTCATCATTAAATCTAAGAGTTTCATGATAGAAATTGTGGTTTTGGATAGAATTAGGGATTTATATAAATTTGGAATTTAGACCTCGAATTGAGGTTGGATTTTGAAATAAATTACATAACCGGGCTCGGGGGTGAATGGGTAACCGGATTTTGGTCCGAATTTCGGGTTTTGACCAAGCATGCTCGGGGTTGAATTTTGTGGACTTTTTCAATAACGATCTAAATTGAACCTCTTTTATTCGTAGGTAGTTCCTAAGGCGTATTTTGAATCGTTTGGTTAATAATTTTCTATATTTGGTTGGTTCAGAGGCTTGTCCAAAAGGCAAGCCCATGCAAAGGCAAGGTCATGGTTGAACTTTGAGTGAATTGCGGAGTGAGGTAAGTGTCATGGTTAACCTTGACTTGAGGGATTAAGATTTGTTTGCTTATTTTTTTCATGTTTAAATGTGTGGGTACAATGTATATGTGAGGTGACGAGTACTTATGCGTTGTAATTATAATAACTTGAATATATTGCAAAGTATGCCAAACGCATTTGCTGACCTAAAGAAAGTAATTATATTCTCACTGAAAATGCTCCTATTAGAATAAGTTCTAGAGGACAAAGTCTATGGTACGCTTAAGCGTATAGATAAATCAGTTTCAAATAAAATTCTTCATAAAGAAGATGAGCAAATGATCATAATAAGGAGGCAAGTGATCTAGAAGATCACATGACATAACACTTCATAGAATCTCAAGAGAGGTTCAGGTACCTGAAAATATAAATGAAGAAATCTCTATGTTATGTCTTTATGAAAAAAAAGGCTGGAACTGATATAGAATATTCGTTGATGACATCTATGATAGTGCTAAGTATAGATGAGGATCTTAAGTGTGTCGAATACAGACATGTCGAATACAGACACAAAAATATTGGTCAAATAAAAGAAACAAAATTCGAATAGAATTGACTTCATATGAAAGACATGTAGTTTTGGCCATATAGTTCAAACACTTGAAAGTATAAAGTCAATGGTGTGTGCAATCACCTTTATCTATCTTATATGTCTAGCATGACATAAAAACTTGATATGCATCTAAAGTATATTATATGGCTTATATGACTTAACTTATATGATAATCCATGAAGAATTTAAATTGCTTAAAGGATATAAAATTCTTGGTCATGAAGTACTACATCCCAAGTACAATTTGTGCACATTTGTATCTTGATATAAGTATAAGCATGATAATGTGATAGCGAAAATTTTCAAGGTGCAACATATTCATTGGAGTTAATGTCACGCCCCAAAACCGAGGGGCGCGACCAGCACTCGACCGGGTAACCCCAGTTAAGTGGACCTAGGTGCCTTTCCTATCCCACGTGTTACCCCGCGTTTTCATTATCCGTTAACCAAGTGAAATAGCCATTTATGATTTAAACACATTCTTACGAGATTTACATAATATACATGGTTACTTAGCGTGGTTTACAAGTTACACTGCCCAAATACAAAATACATAACTACATAACCCACATTTCCTGTCTACAGAGCCTCGAGGGATACAAAAGAGTGTTACAATACTTGCCGGAAACAAGGCCTGGCTATACCTTACGCAAATACCAAAATAAGACTTCCGGGAGGAAAAGCGGCATGAGCCACGTAGGGCCCCGAAAGGAAAAAGGGGCTCACCAATACAGCTGACGGAAAGTGAAGGAGTGCTACTGTTGGTGGACTGGAGTACCTGCTATAAAACCACCTGCAATCATAACACGAATGTAGCGCCCCCGGCAAAAGGGACATCAGTACATTTGAATTGTACTGGTATGTATGAACAGACTTTACCCCAAGTAAAATCAAGAAATACACAGGTAACAAACAGTAATAGAATCAACAATCCAATGCACATGAAAGGAACAACTAAAGCCAAACAAGTTCCACAATCTCTCCTTTCCCCTTTCAACATTATTTCATCATATCAATGGTTTCACAACTTTCACATATTTTCATTTTAATAGTGATTTCGATCACTTTTCCACCCTTATTACCTCAGCCACCCTTATCACCACAACTCACACCTTATAACTTCATGTTGCGACGCGCAACCCGATCCTATCGGACAATCAAATTTCACACGACAACAATAATAATTCACAAAGAATTTTCATAACATCAATACCATTTCCATCTTATGCAACAGCCCGTAAACAATTTAAGTCACAACAATAATTGCCCGCGACAAGTCACGTATGATATTACCACAGTTGTTTCAATTGTATCAATTACGATTTCTTTCCATCATTTGTTACCCAGTTCTTACCACATGAACACATGAACACACACACACTTGGTTTGTTGCCATTTACTTATATCATTATATTGCGAGACTTAACCAACAACATTCAAAGCATAATAATCACAAGAATCATCATTTCAAGGAAGCACAAGTTCATATCAACAATTCATACATTTGGGCCCAAGACACCATAGATGTCACCAAGAAGTAGTCATGTACAAGGTATTGTTGTAATCGTTCAACTCATTTACGTCATTTCACAATACCATCTTTCATTACTTACCACGCATGGTTTTAGCCATTATACGCATTCCCACATTTGAACACATTAACGTTCTTTCATTCGTTAACACATACTCCCATATCGTCATCCTCAAGCATTTACAAGATTAGCACATAATAAGGTAGGCACATCAAATCACTTTTCACAATCACATATAACACGGTGGTGTGGAAATCAACTAAGACAGTCAATACACATATTTTCATACAAGGTACACATACCGTATGCTCGTCACAACAAGGGGATTCTACAAGAGTTAAAGTTAGCCATACATACCTCAAAGAGCTTTTCCTTAAGTTACTACAACGTTCTGGAAATTCTAGCAATGCCAATCTACTTCGAGACATAACAAAATTTAACACAAATTAGGAAGATATTCATAATTCTAGCTCATTTGAGCATTTTATCAAACACCATAAGTGCGTTAAAACTTTATGGTCCTTTTATAGAGGATTTCATCAACCCACAACCCATATTTTACCATCTATAGCTCAACAATGTTTCTACAACCTTTGACAACACATGCAAGCAAGATAACAACTCCAATACCCACAAACATTCTTTATAATTACCCATCTTTAGCTAAATTTGAAATTAAAGGTTAGGGTATAGAATCTTACCTCAAGGATGAAGGCCTAGTGTGGTTTTCCTTGTTAATCCTTTAAGATTTGAGCAAGAGTTGTAGAATAATTGATGAGGTGTACTTTCTCACTCTAGGGCACTCTCTCACTCTAAAAATATCTGATTTTGGCTCAAGAAATGGTCCCTTGAATCTATTTGACGAAATAAGGTCGTTTTATAACAAAAGCCCGATTTTTGCATAGCCGCGCCGCATGGGGCGCCACATGGAGCGGCGTGGTAATTGAAAATGTGTTTAGAAATGAAACTGGAGGTGTTGTGATAATTTACACAGCCGCGCCGCATGGGGCGGTGCATGGGGCGGCGCAGTAGTGTAAAATTCTTCGCTGCATTTGGTAATTTAGTCATAACTTTTGGTAGGAGTGTCCGAATGACGAACGGTTTGAAGTGTTGGAAACTAGACTCAAAGAACTTTTATTTGATAGGTTGTGTATCACACAAATCCTTATATAACTGGAGATATGATTGTCCAAATTGAGGTCTTGTGCGCACTCATTTGCAACTTTCGTCTCTTATGAAATTTTCCAACTTGGCTTAGACTTAGGCCTCTTTAGACCCCAATTCACTTCTACTATGACTTATACACTTATTAACATATCCAATTGATATCCATAATCTCCTTAATCCTCATTTGCATGCAAGATAAAATATTTGGCCTACCTTGGCACCATCTTAAATTACTAAGCAAAATTTTCTGGGGCTTTACATTCTCCCTCGCTTAAGATCATTCGTCCTCGAATGAGGATCAGGTTTCATTCATTAGCCATCCTTATGTAACTTCTGCTTTTTCACAGTATGAAATATATCATCAGGCCCGAATTTGGCTAACTCCTTAAATTTTCGAAAATTTCGCCAGAGTTTCCTTTGTAACTAGACCTATCCACCTGTCATAGGGCCCCAGATACATATCCTAACAGCATATACATGTTTCATAGACATAACATAACTTGTACAACACCAACCATGGCCGCATAGGCAACATACATAGTCAAAATGGAATAGTTTAACATAGATCAAATCAATAGATAAGAGTTAATAGGAATCAAATGCATGAAAGCTATTACATAACTATTCAAACAAATGTGGGTACTTCTTTCTCATTTCTTCCTCGGTTTCCCAAATGGCTTCCTCAATCTTCTGGTTCCGCCATAACACTTTTACAGAGGCAATTTCCTTAGTTCTCAATTTCCGGACTTGCCTATCAAGAATGGCAACTGGAATTTCTTCATAAGATAGTTCTTCATTAACCTCAATAGCTTCAATCGGCACAATAACGGACGGATCTCCTACTACCTTCTTCAACATAGATACATGGAAGACCGGATGTACCAACGACATCTCGGGTGGCAGCTCGAGCTTGTATGCCACCTGACCGATCCTCTGAATGATTCTATACGGTCCGACATACCTCGGACTTAACTCCCCTTTTCTTCCCGAATCGTATGACTCCCTTCATGGGAGATACTTTCAAGAACCCCCAATCATCTACTTTGAATTCCAATTCTCTTCGACGCACGTCTGCATAGGATTTCTGATGACTCTAAGCAGTTTTCATCCTCTCCTGAATGACTTTAACTTTTTCCATAGCATGATGCACAAGATCTGTCCCTAACAGTTCTGCTTCACCAACCTTGAACCACCCAATCAGAGATCTATACCTCCTTCCATACAATGCCTCAAATGGGGCTATCTAAATACTAGCGTGAAAGTTGTTACTGTAAGCAAACTCAACAAGCGGCAAATGGTCATCCCAACTACCTTTGAAAGCTAGAACACAAGCTTGCAACATATCTTCAAGCGCCTAAATAGTCCTCTTTGCCTGACCATCAGTCTACGGATGGAAGGCCGTACTGAGATTTACTTGAGTACCCAAACCTTGCTAGAATTTTGTCCAAAAGTTTGCTATGAACTGAGCCCCTCAATCCGAGATAACAGAAACTGGAGTGCCGTGAAGTCTGACTACTTCCTTAATGTATAACTGAGCATACTGTTCTGCAGTATCGGTGGACTTGACTGGCAAGAAGTGTGCTGATTTCGTGAGCCTGTCCACAATCACCTAAATTGAGTCAAACTTGTGCATGGTGCGAGGTAATCCTACCACAAAATCCATATTGATCATTTCCCATTTCCATGTTAAAATTTCTATGCTTTGTAACAATCCTCCAGGCCTTTGATGTTCAGCCTTCACTTGCTGATAGTTCGGACATTTGCCACAAAGTCCACCACATCTCTTTTCATGTTATTCCACCAATAAACTTCTTTGAGATCATGATACATTTTAGTAGAACCTGGGTGTACGGAATACCTAGGAGTGTGAGCTTTTGCCAACATCCTTTCCCGAAGACTATCAATATCTAGAACACATAGGCGCTCTTGGCACCGTAGGGTACCATCATCAATGCCAAAAGAAAAGATGTGATATTGTGTATATGAATTCCCTCCTTCAGATGTACCAACAATGGATCATTGTATTGCTTTTCTTTGACCTCCGCTACAAGCAACGATTTAGCCTTATTCTACACAATTACTCTCCCTTCACTAGAGTTTGCAAGACGAACTCCTAGACTAGCCAACTGGTGAACCTCCCCGGCCAACGGCCTTTGATATATCTCCAAGTGAGCTAACTACCCATAGATTTTTGTCTAAGAGCATCCGCCACAACACCGGCCTTTGATATATCTCCAAGTGAGCTAACTACCCATAGATTTTTGTCTAAGAGCATCCGCCACAACACTGGCCTTTCCCAGGTGATAGAGAATCTCAATATCATAGTCCTTGAGTAACCCGAGCCATCCTCTATGTCTCAGATTTAACTCCTTTTGTTTAAAAATATATTGAAGGCTCTTGTGGTTCATAAATACATCAACGTGGACCCCATACACATAATGTCGCCAAATCTTTATACAAAAACTACCACTGCAAGTTCTAAACCATGTGTCGGATAGTTCTTTTCATGATTCTTGGGTTTCCCAGAGGTATAAGTGATCACCTGGCCATGTTCCATCAATAGTGAACCATCTATATCACATTTCTCTAGCAACTTGCTCTTCCAAATTCTCAACAAAAGACATTACTGGATGAGTTTTCTTATAGAACCTTCTATTTCAAAGGAATAACATCTTCTAGCATGCGCACACACCTTAATATCATTAACATGCACGACATTGCATCAAGTGTAATGTAACATTGTGCTCAGACCTTTCCTGGTCAACCTTTCCTCCTTGTGTGCCTTACAGGATTTAAGAAACCACTCCACTTTCCCTTGTAAACATTCTCGTGATCTCTCTTTATTGTTCAACACCACCCAAAACGCATATCAACACCCTTCGTACATATTCAATTTAGAAAGCACCACTGGCCCGAACAATATATTGGTACCATCTTTTCTTTCTAAATGGAATATTCATTCCCATTCTATTTTGCTCATAGTGCATAATTGATAGCCTTAATTTGCCACACACTTGTCTACCTCCCGTGAACTTGTAATATCATTGTGCCCGGTTTAATGGGTTTATCATATCGCAACTTCACCACCAGTAGTCTTACTTTCCATTATATGTAGACATGAATTATCTCTAGCTCTTTAGTTACCATTCAGTGTCACCCAAGTCGATAGCATTACGGTTAGTCCTTTATACCTTCTATTAACACTTGTGCTCCAGGCGAGTCCACCATTCTGATATGAACTGTTTTGTGATAACCATGGACATCTCAATTTATAGATTTTCTCCCCATTTCTTATCACCTCATTCATCCTAGCTAATGAATAGCCATGCACTCCTCAATGTGCTACATGGTCTTTTTCCTTAGTTATTTCATCATGCTCACCTCATAACTCTTGTGAGGATATCCGTAGGAAAGTGTGTTCATCCACATATCACTTAACACTTATTTGCTTGTAAGGTTTCCATCAAGCCCAAATACTATCTTGGGTTATTATAGCATCACATTGATTTCTCCCACTCATTACACCTTTCTTAATGTCTTGGAACTTTAGTTGAATCGCAATTCCATAATTAACCCATTCTAAAACTTCGCAAAACTTTCACCTTTGATCTATAGTACTTCTTTGGAATGCATTGTCCCAAGCCCTCTAACAAGTATAGAACCCCTTTACAAACCTACTCTTAGTTTCTAGGATCGTTGACCCTATCATTCACATTGCCATGTATGAAGAATTTACCTTCCTTAACCTTCTACCTTTTTGGAGGTACTAGTGGTCTATCATTAGCATATCCTTTCAGATACCATTATCACTTTTCTAGACTACGCCTGTCTTCAACAAAAATATTCAAACATCAAAGCTACATGGTCTTACTCTTGTTTCATTGTATTTAAGTGGACTTGCTATGGCCCTTCCTCCCCCACTTAGGGCGAATGTCCCGGATTTTGACACAAGTCTTGAATTTAGCAACTTCATGGACATATGTTTCATTTCTCTATCCCTCACATATATATTCGAGTATTAGGGGAGATTGAAGTCACAATGGTATTAACCTCATAAGTCTTTTGCTCTTATTCAGCCACACGGGCTTGGGATTCCAATTCCTCATACCAATATCCTTTAGGAGTGTAACAAAACTTCATACACTTATTGGGTTCTTATAATATTTGTAGCATAAGGGTCTTCTCATTATGGGTTCAATTGACTCTCATTTCATAACTTCTTGTCTCCTAGGAGAGACTTGCACTCCCATCATCAATCTCCTGGTCATGTCTCCCATATATTACGTGCTTATATAACCAGTTTTCTTTCATACCTTAGGATCATTTACATACTTCTCACACTACCCACATGTGTTATTCAAGCTTATATAGCACTTGTCAATTCAATGTTTCTTTGGAGGTTACAATCATTTTTAACACTTTCTCGAATAGAGTATGCTTCTGGTACTATGTACGTACCTCATATATTTGTACGATTCGTTCAACATAACACATATGCCATCTCCTTAATATTCAGGCCTTTTCCCACTGGTCATTCCGTATGACAACATTACTTGAAATAGACGAAAGAGCATCTAAACTTACCTTGAATCTCAACGCATGAGTTATAAGACAATCTTATAGTAAAGTTTTATCGCACGATCTGGAGTGTTGAAGAAGGGTAACATTCCTAAATGTCCATGTAGCCTCCAACTTATAGAAGTGGTCGACAACACACCGATAAGAAGGACTCTACTAGACATGGCTCCGAGACATCCTGAGACACTATAAAGCTTAGGCTCTGATACCAAGTTTGTCACGCCCCAAAACCGAGGGGCGCGACCGGCGCTCGACCGGGTAACCCCAGTCAAGCAGAAATGGGTGCCTTTCCTATCCCACGTGTTACCCTGCGTTTTCATTAGCCGTTAACCAAGTGAAATAGCCATTTATGATTTAAACATATTCTTACGAGATTTACATAATATACATGGTTACTTAGCGTGGTTTACAAGTTACACTGCCCAAATACAAAATACATAAGTACATAACCCACATTTCTTCTCTACGGAGCCTCTAGGGATACAAAAGAGTGTTACAATACTTGCCGGAAATATGGCTCCGGCTATACCTTACGCAAATAATAAAATAAGACTTCCGGGATGAAAAGCGGCATGAGTCACGCAGGGCCCCGAGAGGAAAAAGGGGCTCACTAATATAGCTGACGGAAAGTGAAGGAGTGCTACTCTTGGTGGACTGGAGTACCTGCTATAGAACCACCTACAATTATAACACGAATGTAGCGCCCCCGGCAAAAGGGACGTCAGTACATTTGAATTGTACTGGTATGTATGAACAAACTTTACCCCAAGTAAAATCAAGAAATACACAGGTAACAAACAGTAATAGAATCAACAATCCAATGCACATGAAAGGAACAACCAAAGCCAAACAAGTTCCAGAATCTCTCATTTTCCCCTTTCAACATTATTCCATCACATCAATGGTTTCACAACTTTCACATATTTTCATTTTAATAGTGATTTCGATCACTTTTCCACCCTTATTACCTCGGCCACCCTTATTACCTCGGCCACCCTTATCACCATAACCTACACCTTATAACTTCGTGTTGCGGCACGCAACCCGATCCCACCGGACAATCAAATTTCACACGACAACAACAATAATTCACAGAGAATTTTCATAACATCAATACCATTTCCATCATATGCAACAACCCGTGTACAATTTAAGTCACAACGATAATTGCCCGCGACAAGTCACGTATGATATTACCACAGTTGTTTCAATTGCATCAATTACTATTTCTTTCCATCATTTGTTACCCAGTTCTTACCACATGAACACATTCACACACACACACACACTTGGTTTGTTGCCATTTACTTACACCATTATATCGCGAGACTTAACCAACAACATTCAAAGCATAATAATCACAAGAATCATCATTTCAAGGAAGCACAAGTTCATATCAACAATTCATACATTGCCAAAGACACCACAGATGTCACCAAACAGTAATTCATGTACAAGGTGTTGTCGTAATCGTTCAACTCATTTACGTCATTTCACAATACCATCTTTCATTACTTACCACGCAGGGTTTTAGCCATTATACACATTCCCACATTTGGACACATTAACGTCCTTTCATTCGTTAACACATACTCCCATATCGTCATCCTCAAGTATTTACAAGCTTAGCACATAATAAGGTAGGCACATCAAATCACTTTTCACAATCACATATAACACGGTGGTGTAGAAATCAACTAAGACAATCAATACACATATTTTCATACAAGGTACACATACCGTATGCTCGTCACAACAAGGGGATTCTACAAAAGTTAAAGTTATCCATACATACCTCAAAGAGCTTTTCCTTAAGTTACTACAACGTTCCGAAAATTCTAGCAATGCCAATCTACTTCGAGACATAACAAAATTTAACACAAATTAGGAAGATATTCATAATTCTAGCTCATTTGAGCATTTTATCAAATACCATATGTGCGTTAAATCTTTATGGTCCTTTTATAGAGGATTTCATCAACCCACAACCCATACTTTACCATCTTTAGCTTAATAATGTTTCTACAACCTTTGACAACACATGCAAGCAAGATAACAACTCCAATACCCACAAACATTCTTTATAATTACCCATCTTTAGTTAAATTCGAAATTAAAGGTTAGGGTATAGAATCTTACCTCAAGGATGAAGGCCTAGTGTGGTTTTCCTTGTTAATCCTTTAAGATTTGAGCAAGAGTTGTAGAAGAATTGATGAGGGGTACTTTCTCACTCTAGGGCACTCTCTCACTCTAAAAATATCTGATTTTTGCTCAAGAAATGGTCCGATTTTTTCACAGTCGCGCCGCATGGGGCGCCACATGGGGCAGCGTGGTAATAAAAAATGTGTTTAGAAACAAAACTGGAAGTGCTCTGATAATTTACACAGCCGCGCCACAGCCGCGCGGTAGTGTAAAATTCTGCGCTGCTTTTGGTAATTTGGTTATAACTTTTGGTAGGAGTGTCCGAATGACGAACGGTTTGAAGAGTTGGAAACTAGACTCAAAGATCTTTTATTTGATAAGTTGTGCATCACAAAAATCCTAATATAACTGGAGATATGATTTTCCAAATTGAGATTTTGTGCGTACTCATTTGCAACTTTCGTCTCTTATGAAATTTTCCAACTTGCCTTAGACTTAGGCTTCTCCTTAGACCCCAATTAACTTCTACTATGACTTATACACTTATTAACATATCCAATTGATATTCATAATCTCCTTAATCCTCATTTGCACGCAAGATAAAATATTTGGCTTACCTTGGCACCACGAAATCTTAAATTACTAAGCAAAATTTTCTGGGGCTTTGCAGTTAATATGGGTGATTTATTCACCAAATCTCTGCCGACGTCAACCTTTAAGAAGATAGTGCACAAAATTGAGATACGAAGGCTCAAATATGTGAATTGATGCTCTCATCAGGGGGATAATACGCGTTGTGCTCTTTTTCCCGTACAAAGTTTTATCCCACTGGGTTTTTCTTGCAAGGTTTTTAGTGAAGCAACCAAAAGGTGTATTCTTAGATATGTGTACTCTTTCTCCTTCTCTAGATTTTTTTTCCACCGGGTTTAATTTTAGTTAAGGTTTTAACGAAGCACATTATTTATTGGATAGACATTCAAGGGGGGGTTATAAATAGAATTATATTTAAGGTGAATGTCTATATTTAGAGAGATTTTAGGGCTTGTTACTTGGTGGCTAAGTCACTTTTCCCCTATAAATAGAGGGGTCCTATTTCATTGTAATTCTTTCCAAATAAATAAGATTTCTCTCTCCCTACTTTTTTCTTCAATACTCTTCTTCTTCTTTTATTATTTCATAACAAAAGTAAAGTTTTGACGTAAATAAACAATGTAATTTGATACCACTTAGCATAAGGTGCCGTCACTGCTTACCAACGAACTCAAGATCTTCAAATCCCTAGTTTGACATGCGAATTCTGGTGGACCTAAGGTATTGAATATGTGGGTAAATCTCAATATATACGCAATTTTAATTTAATCTTTTATTCTACCGTCCGAAAGGAAGTCTTGGTGTAACTGTAAAGTTGTTGTCATCTGACCAGGAGGTCATGGGTTCAAGCCGTGAAAATAGACTCTTGTAGAAATACAGAGTAAGTCTGCATACAATAGACCCTTGTGGTCCGGCCTTTTCCCGAATCACGTGCATAGCGGGAGCTTAGTGCACCAGATAGCCCTTTTATTCCAACGTCTTAAATTAATTAGTTGTTTATTCAATTTAAATAAATAAAGTATAAATAAGAGATTAATAATTTAAAAATGAACTAATCATAGAAAGAGCAAGATCTTAAGCAGGACGCCTTACCCAGCGACTGGATCTGTATGTAGAGAAAAATTAGGAGAAACAAGAAAGTTGGGAAGGAGCCAAGGCCGACTCTAACATTATAAGCCTGCTCCTAAATTTGGGGAAGCCATTTTTTAAAAATAATAGGTTTATAGGTATTAAAAACTAATATTTAATACTCTTAGTACAAAAGTAGAATTTTTAATATAAAAGGAAAGAAAGCTTTTTATATATATAAATAAAGTAATAATTTGACTTACTTAAAAATGGGTAGATGAATAATTTTTCCAATGTTTCAATTTTTTACTTTTTATTCATCAGACAACATGTAAAATTTTTACTCTCCCTTTCTTAATTTGCTCAAGTCAATCTTTCATTTTCCCAACCTCTTCGTATTTCAAAAACCCTACATATTTTTTATCTTTCTCTTTAATATTCTTACGCACATTCTTTCCCCAAGATTTTATTAGTTTAAGTGTTCAACAATACTTTTAAGCTTTCAATAATTGTATACTTCTATTGCTCTATAATATCTTATCTAAAATCAATAATATCTCAAGAAAGACTAAATGGATATGCTATAATATTAATTGAAAAACATTTATTAAAATCGATTATAAAAAAGATTATTAACAATTTTATATCTCAAAAGGCTAGAAGAATAGATTTCAAATAAAAATATATCTTATAACTTCCTTTTAAAAATTTAGGTCTCATATTAAATTTTGGTTTTAGGCCCCACATGTGCTTGAGCCACCCCGGAAGGAGCAAATGGACTAAAAATTGCGTGGGGTAGTCACTTTTTAAAGTGGTATTTACTTTTTATCCAGCATTGTGCTGAGCAAAATTAGCAACTAGTCTATTAAAATTAATATGAAAAGACGGTATTACCCTTTCTTCTATCTCTTGACTCCGCCTTGGCCCAGCACATCTTCTTCGCTTCAGTGTCAAAAGTCCTTGCTCTTTGTTCCTTTTCTCCTGCTCAAGATCGACCAGGTGAGCCCATCTCACTAGCCAACCCAGTTCCCTCTCTCTCTCTCTCTTTCTTGGGGATTAGGTGACAGACTATACAACTCAACATCGACCAAATGAGAGATACTGTACTCTTAAGAAATCTCAAGCTTTTCTATCTGGTTTGCTACTTGGTTTGTAGTTTATGTGTTTTTTGGTCTAGAACAGACTCTAAAGTAGAGTCTTAATTAATAGCAATTAAAAAAAGAAATAAGATAAACAAGAGATCTTAATTAAGAACTAGAAGTTTCCTAAATTTCAAAATGAAAGTTAAGGACAATAGGTTCTGAACTTACAGTTACAAGTTCAAAAGTTAAAGACAATAGGGCCTGAAGTCCTGAATTTAGAATAATAAGCTCAAAAGTTAAGGACAATAGGTCCTGAACTTGGGCTAAGAAGCCCAAAAGTTAAGGACAATAGGTCCTGAACTTAGACTAACAAGCTCAAAAGTTAAGGACACTTGGTCCTGAACTTATAGTTACAAGTTCAAAAGTTAAGGACACTTGGTCCTCAACGTAGACTAACAAGCTCAAAAGTTAAGGACAATAGGTCCTGAACTTAGACTTACAAGTTCAAAAGTTAAGGATAAGTAGTCCTTAACTTAGAGTTACAAGCACAGAAATTAAGGACATGTGGTCCTGAACTTCGAGTTCCAAGTTCAAAAGTTAAGGACATGTAGTCCTGAAATCCTGAACTTAGAGTTGCAAGTTCAAAAGTTAAGGACACTTGGTCCTGAATTTTATGAGCAAAAGGGTGTTTTCGTCCGGGCAGGTAAAGTTTATTAAAGCAGTGGCTAAAGACTAAAGACATTTTAAATAGTGGCTTAAAAATAAATACAGGTATTATTAGTGGCTAACGGTGCACTTCCCCACAAATGGAATGACAAAACAAATTACCAGGGAAAGCATAACGACCCAACTCGTTGTAGGACCAAGGGGGCAAGTGCATAGATAGTCGATTATGAGACCTCATATAAGTTGCAGCCCAAGTTTATAAATTTTTGTAAGTTTAGCTACATCATAATCAATTTCTCACATATGTGATCGAAGTTTCAAAATTTCGGATCCGAATTTACAATTTTTGCCTAAAATTGGGCATATTGGTGGTGCAAATGATCTTCAAACATTTGTTTTCATGACTTCGCATATATATCTCAAACAATTATACATGAACTTGTGATGATCCGATAGGTCATCTAGAACTTTATCCTTAATTCTGTATTTTGAAACCTCAAATAGCTCCTTTTAGTCTTTCTCGTTTTGCGTGCGCAGTCCATGTCTTTTTCTGAAAGGCTTTTATGTAAAAAAATTGATTAAAACGTGAATTTGTGCCTTAAAATTCATTTGAGTTGACATTGGTCAATATTTTGAGCAAACAGACCTGAATTCGTATTTTGACAGTCCTGATGGGTCCGTATTGTGATTTAAGACTTGAGCGCATGCTCAAAATTGAATTTGGAGGTCCCTAGCTCGAGTTATCACAATTTGTTAAAAATTTGAAGTTTAAAGAATTTATAAATTTGACCGAATTTTGACTTTATTGCTACTGGGTCCGACTTTTAGTTTCGAAACTTGGTATATGTTCATTACTATGTTTAAGACTTGACAACAAAATGTGATGTAAAACGGAGTTGATTTGAGGTGATTCGAATGTCCGGTTGTTAAAATGGAAGTTCTTAGCTTTCTTTGAAAAATTCATTTCCTTTTGGTGTTTGATTCGTAATTCTAAGTGTTATTTAGGTATTTTAATCGCGCAAGCGACTTCGTATATTATTTTTGGACTTTGTGCATGTTTGGTTTGGAGCACCGATGACTTGGGTGAGTTTCGAATAGTCCACGGAGTGATTTCGGACTTGGTAGAATAGTTGATGCCTCATTTGTTACGGGTGTTTTGTTGCAAGTCTCGCATTTGTGAGATCTGGCTCGCATTTGCGATTGCAGAGTCGCATTTGCGACTCAGCATGTTTCTTGGCAATCTTCGCATCTGGGAAGGGGTGGTCCACATTTGTGAGGGCTTGGGGTTCATATTTGCGATCAAAATATTGCATTTGCAATTACTGGGTTTCTGAGAGGAGTTCGTATTTGCGACTTCTTTCTCGCATTTGCTAGCAAAATATTGCAATTGCAACATTCGCAGCAGGGTAAAAGCTGAGATAGACTAGATTTTAGCTCATTCTTTCAAATTCTCAACCCTAAACATTTAGAGGTGATTTTTCCAAGAAATTTTCTTCATAATTTCTTTGGTAAGTGACCTTAATCTACTTTATTTCAATTGCCCATTATATTTCTTGAGTTTTCATCATTAAATCTAAGAGTTTCATGGTAGAAATTGTGGTTTTGGATAGAATTAGGGATTTATATAAATTTAGAATTTAGACCTCAAATTGAGGTTGGATTTTGAAATAAATTACATAACCGGGCTCGGGGGTGAATGGGTAACCGGATTTTGGTCCGAATTTCGGGTTTTGACCAAGCATGCTCGGGGTTGAATTTTGTGGACTTTTTCAATAACGATCTAAATTGAACCTCTTTTATTTGTAGGTAGTTCCTAAGGCGTATTTTGAATCGTTTGGTTAATAATTTTCTATATTTGGTTGGTTCAGAGGCTTGTCCAAAAGGCAAGCCCATGCAAAGGCAAGGTCATGGTTGAACTTTGAGTGAATTGCGGAGCGAGGTAAGTGTCGTGGTTAACCTTGACTTGAGGGATTAGGATTTGTTTTCTTATTTGCTTCGTGTTTAAATGTGTGGGTACAATGTATATGTGAGGTGACGAGTACTTATACGTTGTTGCCGGGTTAAATCATGCGGGTGAGACTTATTTTCTTGTAATTTATTATCTTCTTTACTTATGATATCCATGCTTAGATTAGTTTATTTCTTATTTGATCGTTCTTTCCGCATTTATGAATTAATTGTGATGGTTGAGTATATTTGGAAGTTGAGGTTTAACATCTTGGAACCATTATTGACGTAAGGTTTATTATTGTATTATCTATCTCCCAATATTTTATATTCATTATTACATGGTAAGGGAGAGTATTAAAGCACAAAAGGTGATGTCGTGCCGTATTTATTATTTTATGAACAGGCTGAGGGTAAAAGCACGGAGGGTGATGTTGTGCCATTGCTATTCATTATGTTTATCCATTTTCAATGGTTGATAATTTATTTGACTGTCTTATGTTGTCATTCTTATTGTAGTTATTGTATCTTGTTCCCCATTCACATGTCCCCTCTCAATCATACGTATTAAATCTCTATTTGTTGTTATATTGCACGTATATCTACGTTTGTATAGGTTTAATTACGCGAGTGTCCTGTCATTGCCTCGTCACTACCTCTTTGAGGTTAGACTCGACATTTATGGAGTACACTGGGTCGGTTGTACTCATACTACACTATGCACTTCTTGTGCAGATTTTAGTACTGGTCCCAGTTGTACGTGAGGTGCATCAGCTCATATTATCACCTTTGGAGAATCGAGATAGATCTGCTGGTATCTGCAGACCTTGAAGTCCCCTTCCTCTTTCCTCATTTACTGTTCATTTCATCTGAAATAGTTGTATTTATTTTAGACTGTATTTGTAGAACTTCTAGAATCTCGTGCATTTGTTACTCTAGATCCAGGTTGTACTTAGATATGTAGGTTATTATTCCACTTCGTACTTTATTCTAGTTTCATTTTAGTTTAATTGGTTTATTTATTTGAATTGTTTAAAAATTGGCTTAAGAATTACTTTAACGTTGGCTTGCCTATCGAGTGAAATGTTAGGCGTCATCACGGTCCCTGAAGGTGGGAATACTGGATCGTGACATGTTGGTATCAGATCACTAGGTTACCTAGGTCTCATAAGTCACGAGCAAGCTTAGTAGAGTCTGGAGGATTGATACGGAAACGTCTATACTTATCTTCTAGAGGCTATGAAGT
Source organism: Nicotiana sylvestris (assembly GCF_000393655.2). Lineage (NCBI taxonomy): Eukaryota > Viridiplantae > Streptophyta > Magnoliopsida > Solanales > Solanaceae > Nicotiana > Nicotiana sylvestris. Next base: position 92,140,028 of record NC_091068.1, on the reverse strand, counting down.
CTAGGAACAATTTCACTTCTATTCTTCTCTGTCGTGCAATTTTATTCTATCATTTATGATTGAACTCTTCAATTCTTTTTCTCTCGCAGATGGTGAGAACACGTACTATATCTACAGCTAGACAATAGCTGAAGCACCTAGTGGTAGCTCCTACTAGGGGCAAAGGTCGAGGTGGAGGTCGCGCCAGAGGCCTAGGTAGAGGCAGAGCTTAGCCTAGAGCTCGAGCAGCAACACCAGCGCCATCAGTGGAGCCTAAAGTAGATTTTGATGAGGAGGTTCCAGCTCAGACCGTTCCTGTTGGATCAGCTCAGGTCCCAGAGGGGTTTATCACCACTTTAGTGCTTCAGGACACTTTAGTCCGTTTAATGGGCCTTATGGCGTGTGTGACCCAGGACGATAAACTTTCGGTGGCACCAGCCGTCTCTTAGGCTGGGGAAGGAGCAAAGACTCTTGTTACTCACATTCCGGAGCAGATGGCTCCCTAGTATCAGATTCCAGCAGCCCCGCCAGTTGGGTAGTTCAGCCAGTTGTTGCGTCACAAGCCGGTGACAGGCCCGCCATGTCTTCTGAGGCTTTATTGATATTGGACAAGTTTACTAAGCTCTTTCCAGTTCACTTCAGTGGCCTTCTGAGGACCCATAATATTATCTTGATCGCTGCCATGAGGTGCTGCGGAACATGGGTATAGTTGAGACCAATAGGGTCGATTTTGCTGTGTTTCAGATGATGGGTTCTGTCAAGAGGTAGTGGAGAGATTATATGTTTACCAGACAAGCTGGGTCACTTGTACTTATTTGATATCAATTCTCACAACTATTTCTAGAGAAGTTCTTCCCTATTACACTGAGAAAGGATTACCGCAGGCAGTTTGAGCGTCTTCAGCAAGGCAGTATGCCTGTAACTAAGGTACGAGACCCGTTTTGTGGATCTAGTGCGTTTTGTCCTTATCTTGCTTCCTACTGAGAGGGAGAGCATGAGGAGATTTATCGATGGACTCACCTACACTATCAGGCTACAGATGGCCAAGGAGACCGGTGGTGATATTTCCTTTCAGATGACTGCCAATGTTGCTAGGCAGATCCAGATGGTTCTTGCTTAAGAGATGAGGTAGGGGTCTGATAAGAGGACTCATCATTTCAGTGGGTTCAATGGTGCCTCGTCTGTAAGCATGGGTACTTTTGGTAGAGTCCATCCTTTCAGGCCGTTTCAGTCAGCGCTCTAGGCATCTCATAGTGCATCAGGGAGTCGCGACCCTTATGGGTCTCATCATAGTGCACCACTAGCTCCTATTAGTGAACCTCCACTCTAGAGTTTCAGGGTGGTTACCCAGGTCGACAGAGTCAGTTCTAGGGTAAGCAGACACAACAACCGAGGGCCTGTTATACTTGTGGTGATCCGAGGCACATTGTTAGATTTTGCCCACGGGCACCGGGCAGCACACAATAGTAGGGTTGTCGTGCCATGGTTCCTGCACCAGTTGCTTCACTGCTCGCTCAGCCAGCTAGAGGCAGGGGTCATGCAGCCAGAGGTAGAGGTCAGACCATTAGAGGTGGAGGTCAAGCTATGCTAGCAAGTTAAAGGTTGTCCCAAAGACGTGGTTCAGAGTGGTGGGGCCCAGGCCCAGTGTTATACTTTCTCAGTTAGGCCTGAGGCTGAGTCATCTGATACTGTTATCACAGGTATTGTTCCAGCTTGCCATAGAGATGCTTCAGATCTATTTGATCCAGGCTCAATTTATTCCTACGTGTCATCCTATTTTGCTTCATATCTGGTTGTGCCTCGTGATTCTTTGAGTGATCCAGTATATGTGTCCACACTTATGGGAGATTCTATTATAGTAGATCGTGTCCATCACTCGTGTGTGGTTACTATTAGGAGTCTTGAGAGTAGCATAGACCTCCTACTTCTTGATATGGTAGATTTTGATATCATCTTGGGTATGGATTGGTTGTCATCTTATCATGCTATATTGGATTGTCACGCCAAGACGGTGACCTTAGCCTTGATGGAGTTGCCTCGATTAGAGTGGAGAAGAACTCATGTCCATTCTACCAGCAGGGTTATCTTTTATGTGAAGGCTCGGCGTATGGTCGAGAAAGGGTGTCTAGCTTATTTGGCTTATGTCCGCGATTCTAGTGCAGATGTTCCTTCCATGGATTTAGTACCAGTTGTTCGTGAGTTTCTAGAGGTGTTTCCTGCAGATCTGTCGGGGATGTCACCCGATAGAGATATTGACTTCTGTATTGATTTGGCTATAGGAATTCAGCCCATTTCTATTCTGATATATCCAGAGTTGAAAGAATTGAAGGAGGAGTTGCAAGATTTGCTTAATAATGGCTTCATTAAACCTAGTGTCTCGCCCTCGGGTGCGCTCATATTGTTCATGAAGAAGAAATATGGATTGATGAGGATGCACATTGATTATCGGTAGTTGAACAAGGTCACCATCAAGAACAAGTATCTACTGCCGAGGATTGATGACTTATTTGATCAGCTTCAGGGTGCCAAGGTGTTGTTGAAGATTCATTTGAGGTCTGGCTACCATCAGTTGAAGATTAGGGTATCCAATGTCCCTAAGACAACTTTCGGACTCGGTACGGACATTATGAGTTTCTTGTGATGTCATTTGGGTTGACAAATGCCCCAGCAGCATTTTATGGATTTGATGAACCGATTGTTCAAGCCCTACTTGGATTCTTTTATGATTGTATTTATTGATGATATTTTGATCTACTCCCGCAGTCGAAGAGTAGCACAAGCAGGATCTTCATATTGTATTTCAGACTCTAAGAGATAGCCAGTTATACGTCAAGTTTTCATAGTACGAGTTTTCAAAGAAGATTGAGGCAGTTCTAAACTAGACTAGACCTACTAAAGCTACAGAGATCCAGAGTTTCCTAGGTTTGGCGGGTTATTATTGCCGGTTCGTGGAGGTATTTTCATCTATAGCACCCCCATTAACCAGATTGACCTAAAAGGGTGCCTATTCAGATGGTCAGATGGGTGTGAGTTGATCTTTCAAAAGCTCAAAAATGCTTTGACTATGGCGGCAGTGTTGGTATTGCCCACAGTTTCAGGATCTTACACGGTGTATTATGATGCATTTCGTATTGGGCTCGGTGCAGTATTGATGCAGGATGGCAGGGTGATCACATATGCATCGCGGCAGTTGATGGTTTATGAGAAGAATTACCTTGGTCATGACTATTGGCAGCTATTGTTCATGCGCTGAAAATTTGGAGGCATTATCTTTACGGCATGTCGTACAAGGTGTTCATGGATCATCAGTGTCTACAGTATTTGTTCAAGCAAAAAGATCTCAACTTGAGGCATAGGAGGTGGTTGGAGTTTTTTTTACCCCGGGAAGGCCAATGTGGTGGTCGATGCCTTTAGTAGAAAAACAGTGAGAATGGGCAGCCTTGCGTACATTCCATTTGGCGAGAGACTGCTTGCATAAGATATACAGGCTTTGGCCAATCAGTTCGTGAGGTTAGATGATTTAGAGCCCATTCGTATTCTAGCTTGCATAGTTGCTTAGTCTTCCTTGTATGAGCGCATCAAAGACGGTCAGTATGATGACCCTCATTTGCTTGTCCTTAATGACACAGTGCGACACGGTGGTTCCAAGTAGGTTACTATTAGAGATGATGGGGTTTTAAGGATGCAGAGTCGTATTTGCGTGCAGGGGCAGATCCACCCCTTTACAATGGGGTGGCATGGCACCCGCAAGATGATAAAATTTTATATACCTACGTTGAAATTTTCTAAATTAGGTTAAATATCATATCTTACTACCCGCAGCCGTAAATTAGACAAATCTTTTTGAAAGATATTCTCGTGTGTAAAATTAAGTTGGGAATTATCTTGAACCTTGTCCGACTTTCCTTTTTCATGTGCTTTTTATTTATTTTTTTGTTCCAATCATTTTTCATTTCGGCTACCTCTCAATTTTCTATTTATCATTTCATTATTTTTATATTTTTCTTTTCTTTATTTTATTATTATTTATATGCGGTCTCTAAGAAGAACACTCAAAAGCGAAACTCCAAAATTATAAAATTTTATAAAATAAGCATTCCTGTTAATCTCAAATTTATGAGTTTTCATTCTCGTTATTCTCAAATTTATGATTTTTCTTCTTTCATATCCGAAAAGTTTGGGTCTTACTGGTAATTTTCGATTGAGATCATTTTTTTTCATCTTTTTTTTTATTATATCATAAAAATTTGTGTTATTCTATGGTTATTAAATACAATTTAAATCTCTTTACTATTAAATTATGACAAACATTTTGTAACCATTGCTTAAAGAAGATTAGATTTGTGATTTTAATTTTTGAGAACTTGTAGTTTATTTAATTCTATACTTGTGGAGTATGATTTATCTATTGAAGATATTTTTAAAAATTTCTTATTCTGCTTGATGTATTCCCTTATTGAAAATGTTATCTTACTTGTGTAAAAAAAAATTAAATTTACAAAAATAAAAAAAATGTAATTTTCTAGTGAAAATGTTGATTTTACTTGTGTTGGTATAATAAATGTATGATTCCTTATTCAAAATGCTAATTATGTCTATTTTAATATCTGAGATGTAATTTTTTTATTTGCAAATAAAAAATACCTATTAAGTTGACCCGAAGAAACATTCCTAAAAAATGTCATATTAGTCATTACAAGGTATACATTAAAAGAAATTATGGCACCCGCCACCTTCAAATCCTAGATCTGCCTCTGTTTGCGTGCCTAATGTTGATAGGCTTCGTGAGTTGATTCTTGAGAAGACCCACAGTTCCCGGTATTATATCCATTCGGGCGCTGCCAAGATGTATCAGGACTTGCGGCAGCATTATTGGTGGAGAAGAATGAAGAAAGATATAGTTGCATATGTAGTTCAGTGTCTAAATTGTTAGGAAGTAAAGTACGAGCATTAGAGACCGAGTTGTTTACTTCAGAAGTTAGAGATTCCTTAGTTGAAGCGGGAGAATATCACTATGGATTTTGTTGTTGGACTCCCACGTACTAAAAGGAAGTTCGATGCGGTAAGGGTCATTGTGGACAGGCTGATCAAGTCAGCACATTTCATTCTTGTGGTAGTTGCCTATTCTACAGAGCGGTTGGCTGAGATCTGCATCTGTGAGATCGTCCATCTTCACGGTGTGCCTGTGTCTATCATTTATGATCGAGGTACATAGTTCACCTCACACTTCTGGAGGGAAGTACAATATGAGTTGGGCACACATGTTGAGTTGAGCACAACATTTCATCCTCAGGCGGACGGATAGTCCGAGCGCGCTATTCAGATATTGGAGGACATGTTTCGCACTTGTGTTATGGATTTCGGGGGTTCTTGGGATAAGTTCTTTCTGCTTGCGGAGTTTGCCTAACATAGCAGCTACTAGTCGAGCATTTAGATGGCTCCATATGAGGCATTATATGGGAGACGGTGTCATTTGCCAGTCGGATAGTTCGAGCTGGGGGAGGCTCGGTTGTTGAGTACAGTTTTGGTACAAGATGCCTTGGATAAGGTCAATATTATTCAGGATCGACTTCGCACAAATTAGTCTAGGCAGACGATTTATGCCAACCGTAGAGTTTGTGGTGTTGCATTCATGGTTGGAGAAAGGATATTGCTCCAGGTTTCACCCATGAAGGGTGTGATGAAGTTCGGAAAGAAGGGCAAGTTGAGCCCTAGGTATATCGGACTCTTTGAGATTCTTGAGAGAGTGGGTGAGGTAGCCTACAGGCTCGCATTGACACCTGGTTTATCGGCAATCCATCTGGTGTTCCATGTGTCTATGCTTCGGAAGTATCACAATGATCCGTCACATGTGTTAGATTTTATCTCAGTCCAGTTGGACAAGGATTTGACTTATAAGGAGGAACCGATGGTTATTCTCGCCCGGCAGGTCCGACAATTGAGGTCAAAGAGTTATCCTTTAGTTCGAGTGCAGTGGAGAGGTTAGCCGATCGACGCAGCCACTTGGGAGTCCAGTCGAATATGCAGAGTAGATCTCCACACCTCTTCACTAGTCCAGGTACTTTTCAATATCCGTTCAAGGACGAACGTTTGTTTTAGAGGTGGAGAATGTGATGACTCAATAGGTCATCTAGAGCTTTAACCCTTAGTTCTTTGTTAGAAACCTCAAATAGCTCTTTTTAACCTTCCTCAATTTGCGTGAGTAGTCCGTGTCTTTTTCTGGAAGGTTTTTATGTGAAAAATTGGTTAAAATGTGAATTTGTGCCTTAAAATTCATTTGAGTTGACTCCGATTAATGTATTGAGCAAACGGACCTAGATTCATATTTTGATGGTCCCGGTGGATCCGTATCGTTATTTGGGACTTGAGCATATGTTCTGAATCGAATTCGAAGGTCCCTAGCTCGAGTCTATCGCAATTTGTTGAAAATTTAAAGTTTAAAGGTTTAAAGAATTTATAAATTTGATCGAAGTTTTACTTTATTACTACCGGATCCGGGTTTTGGTTCAAGAGCTTGGTATATATTCATTACTGTGTTTAAGACTTCTCTGCAAAATTTGATGTAAAACAGAGTTGATTTGACGTGATTCGGACGTCCGGTTGTTAAAATGGAAGTTCTTGAGTTTTTTTGAAAAATTTATTTCTTTTTGTATCTGATTCGTAGTTCTAGGTGTTATTTCGGTATTCTGATCGCGCGAGCGAGTTCGTACGATATTTTTGGAGTTGTGTGCATATTTGGTTTAGAGCCCCTAGGGCTCGGGTGAGTTTCAGATAGGCCACATAGTGAATTTGGACTTGGTAGAATAGCCGATGCCTCATTTATTACTGATATTCTATTGCAGGTCTCGCATTTGCGAGGACTTGGGGTTTGCATTTGCGACCAAAACATCGCATTTACGATGACTGGGTTTCTCAGAGGAGTTTGATTTTGCTACCTCTTTCTCGCAATTCGATGTTCGCAATTACAAACAAAATATCGCAATTGCTACATATGCAGCTGGGTAAAAGCTGAGATGGACGGAATTTTAGCTCATTTTCTCAACCCTAAACACCTTAGAGGCGATTTTCCCGAGAACCTTTCTTCCTAATTTCTTTAGTAAGTGACCTTAATCTACTTTCTTTCAGTTACCCATTACATTTCCTGAGTTTTTATCATTAAATCTAAGAGTTTCATAGTAGAAATTGAGGATTTGCGTAGAATTAGGGATCTTTGTAAATTTGAAATTTAGATCTCGAATTGAGGTTAGATTTCAAAATAAATTACATAACCGGGCTCGGGGTGAATGGGTAATCGGGTTTTTGTCTGAATTTCGGGTTTTGACCAAGCGGACCCGGGGTTGACTTTTGTCAACGTTTTTAATAATGATCTAAATTGAACCTCGTTCATTCGTGGGTAGTTCCTAAGGATTATTTTGAATCGTTTAGTTAATAATTTGCTAGATTTTGTTGGTTCGGAGACTTGTTTGAAAGGCAAGGCCGTGGTTGAAATTTGAGTCGATGGTGGAGCGAGGTAAGTGTCGTGGTTAAACTTGACTTGAGGGATTATAATTTATTTGCCTATTTGCTACGTGTTTGAATGTGTGGGTACAACATATATGTGAGGTGAAGAGTACTTATACATTTTTGTCGGGTTAAAGCATGCGGTGTGACTTGCTTTCTTGAAATTTATTGCCTTCTTTACTTATGATATCCATGCTTAGATTAGTTTATTTCTTATTTGATCGTTCTTTCCGCATTTATGAATTAAATGTGATGGTTGAGTATATTTAGAAGTTGAGGTTTAGCATCTTAGAACCATTATTGACGTAAGGTTTATTTTTGTTTTATCTATCTCCCAAAATTTTATATTCATTATTACATGGTAAGGGAGAGTGTTAAAGAACGAAGGGTGATGACATGTCGTTTATTGCTTCATTTATTGATTAATACATAGTGAGGAAGAGAGTTAAAGCACGAAGGGTGATGTCGTGCCGTATTTATCATTTCATGGAGAGGTTGAGGGTAAAAGCACGAAGGGTGATACCGTGCCGTATTTATCGTTTCATGGTGAGGTGAGAGTAAAAGCACGATGGATGATGTCGTACCTTCTTTATTCATTATGTTTATCCGTGTTAATTGGTTGATGATTTATTTGGTTGTCTTATGTTGTCATTCATGTTGTAGTTATCGTATCTTGTTCCCCATTCACATGTCCCCTCCCAATCGTACGTATTAAATCTCTATTTGTTGTTATATTGCACATATATCTACGTTTGTACATGTTTAATTACATGAGTGTTCTATCATAGCCTCGTCACTAACTTGTCGAGGTTAGGCTCGACACTTACGGAGTACATTAGCTCGGTTGTACTCATACTACACTCTGTACTTCTTGTGTAGATTTTGGTACTGGTCCCAGCTGTACGTGAGGTGCATCAGCTCGGATTATCACCTTTGGAGACTCAAGGTAGATCTGCTGGCGTCCTTAGACCTTGAAGTCCCCTTCTTCTTTCCTCATTTACTGTTCATTTCATTCGAAACAGTTGTATTTATTTCAGATTCTATTTGTAGAACTTCTAGAAGCTCGTGCACTTGTGACTCCAGACCCGTGTACTTAGATATGTTGGTTATTATGCCACTTCGTACTTCATTTTAGTTTTATTTCAGTTTAATTGGTTTATTTATTTGAATTGTTTAAAAATTGGCTTCAGAATTACTCTAACGTTAGCTTGCCTAGCGAGTGATATGTTAGGCGCCATCACGGTACCAAAGATTAGAATTCCGGGCCGTGACAGAACTTCAAATATATACGACTAAATTTCAGATATTTATGCATGAAACTTGAGACGTAAATGGCTGAACTTCGAGTATTTATGAATGAACTTTAGGCATCCATGCATCAAGTTTAATATGTATGATCTATCCATTCCATGACTTGGGATTTCACCTAAGCATTACTGCACATGTATTTTACTGTCCTCATAGGATCTAGACATCTAGTAGCCTACGGCCTACCTTGACTAATGGCGTTATCTTCTTTTACCCAAAGCCTCTCTTTGAGTAACTTTTTGAATTTTTTACTTTAATTACATGAAAACGTCCAAAAATTAAAAGAGTTCAAGAAATCAGGGGTCGACCACGGGGGCACGAATAAGCACAAAATTCATTAAACAAGTCATCGGAAATCAACTACATATTCAAGCTAATGTCACTAAGAAGAAGCGGAGATGTTGTGTCTGAAGTTTGCCGATACTCACTATCAGTTAAATATTTTGAAATAAAATAAATAGCATGGTCAAAACTGGCCGTCGGGTGAATTTAATGCCGGACCAAGCCATTTTTTTTAAAAAAAAAAAATCTCTTCTAATTTAGTAAGATTTATAGTGTTTTCAAACTTCTTCTCTAGCGTGACTCAAACTCCGGATCTAAAGATGTGAATGAAGGTATTTTACCAACTGAACAATTCTCACTTGACGGCCAATTCATTTGGGGCATTTGCATCTATACACGCTTTTTATCTCACGTTTTAACTTGTGCCCGCTTTGCAAAAAAAATTGCAAGCGTACCTGCTTTTTCGCATAACTTCAGTATACGGGGCTGAAGTAGCAAAGGCAATCGCACAAAACTTCAGCATTCTAGTAGTCGGGACTGAAGTTCAGCTCTAGAGCTGAAGTTTTTGTTTGCAAGTTTCAGGTCTAGAGCTGAAATTTTTGTATTTTAACTATCGAACTTCAGCTTTAGAGCTGAAGTTTTTGTTTTGTAACTGTCGAACTTCAGCTCTAGAGCTGAAGTTTTTTCTGGAAAAATAAGCTTTTTATGTTATCGTCCGCTTTAAATGCAGCAACCTCATTTTGTCTAACTCACACTCAGCTTTGCTCAGCCATTTTTATTGCTAAGCAACCGATATTCGAAAATTAAAAACAATTAGGAAATCCTTATGAGGATTTATCTTTATGATATGTTGGAGACGAAGTTTGGCTTATAGGTTCAGTTACAGCTTTAAAATAAGAGAATGACAACGATTAAGGGTAATGACGTGTAACGCAGTAAAAGAGAAATAACACAGAAAAAGCATTCCACTTTGAAATGAAAGCAACAAAGACTCAGACTACCAAGAACAGTAATGATCCCTAAGATGACATATTCAAAAGATTCAGTAGCTCCACCACACTGTACAATCTCAGACAACCACCAAGGAACTTGCATTCACAGGTTATATACATAGCCGTAACAGATTTCTTGCAGAAAAAGGGAGAAGGAGAAGTTTGAGAAAGAAGAGGCAGATATAACTTTGAGGAAGAGAATGAGGAGGAAAAGGGGGGGTTGAAGTTGTTTAAAAAGTGGGTACAAGTTAAAAGTTTTAAAAAATGGGTATAGGTTAAATTATTAGGGCGCCCCGTGCAATTTTTTTTATAATCCATTTCGACCCATAAAAGGAGGTACTTTGGGCTGATATGAGAATTAAGCCCATTTGATCTATCAACATTCAACATAAATGGTAGAAATGGCGTGGGGTAACCACTGTTTAAGCTAGTATTTACTTTTTATCCAGCATTTTTAATGCTTAGCAATAGTAGCCACTAGTCTATTAAAACTAATATGAAAAGACCGTGTTACCCTCTCTTCTATCTCTTTTCCCAAATGGAAATACAGTGTATTTATACTGTTTCATTTCCGCATCTAAGTTGCGCAATCGTGTATTCGGAACCTCACCTTCACTCATTGGTAAGGAAGGTCAACGAGAGCACCAAATGGTATGAACTTCTATTAATGCTACTGAATGTTAAATGTCTTTGGTTATAGTTCTTGTTGATAAGCTAAACAAGCATGAAGAACATAAGGGAATGATTACAAAAGCAAAAGGAGAATGGGAAGAGGTTCCAGATTTTAAAAAAAGATTAAGATATGACATTGTGAAAATAAGAAAAAGAGTGATGAGTAAACAGGAAATGCAATTCCTTCCCAAAAGTTAAGGACATGTAGTCCTGAAGTCCTAAAGTTAAATTCAAAAGTTAAGGACATGGTCCTGAACTTAGAGTTTCAAGTTCAAAAGTTAAGGAAATGTAGTCTTGAAGTCCTAAAGTTAAGTTCATTAGTTAAGGACACAAGTTCAAAAGTTAAGGATAGACAGTCCTTAACTTACAGTTACAAGTTCTAAAGTTAAGGACAGACAGTCCTTAACTTACAGTTACAAGTTCAAAAGTTAAGGACAATAGGTCCTTAACTTTGATTTCCAAGTTCAAAAGTTAAGGACAGACAGTCCTTAACTTATAGTTACATGTTCAAAAGTTAAGGACAAGCAGTCCTTAACTTACAGTTACAAGTTCAAAAGTTAAGGACGCTTGGTCTTGAAGTTTGAGTTCAAAGTTCAAAAGTTAAGGACATGTAGCCTTGAAGTATTGAACTTAGAGTTCCAAGTTCAAAAGTTAAGGACATGTAGTCATGAACTTAGAGTTACAAGTTCAAAAGTTAAGGACATGTAGTCCTGAAGTCCTGAACTTAGAGTTCCAAGTTCAAAAGTTAAGGACATGTAGTCCTGAAGTACTGAAGTTAAGGACATGAGCAGAAAGGTATTTTCGTCCGAGCAATTAAAGTTTATTAAAGCAGCGACTAAAGACTAAAGACATTTTAAATGGTGACTTAAAAATAAATACATATGTTATTAGTGGTCAACCGTGCACTTCCCCGCATAAATGTCTGGCCAGTGCATTCCACCACGACTTAAATCAGTTGAATCAGTCAATCCTACTCTTTTTGTAACTACTCCCTCATTTTTTGTCCTTATTTTCAGCACGTGTTGTTTGTACTACTCTCACTCTCCTAAAATTTATTGTTTTTTCCATTAATTAATTCATCTAGAAAACACAAAACCTTCATCTTCTCATCCTCTATCTTGAATCTTCACACATATATCCTGTGGAAAATACCATAGAAAAATCTCTTTCCAATCTTGTGTGAAACAGCACAGCACTACTCTTTTCCATCTTTCTTGCTTCATTATTCATTAATGGCTGCAAAAAGACTGCCCAGTAACAAACACTTGTAATATTAGTGAGGAGAAAAATACATGAACTTTCGTTTGAAGAATATGATACTAGCTAGTAAGCTTATTCATATAGAGCTTGAGAAAATGGAGATTCATTACCAATTTCCTATGGTTACCACCGGCCATTATCGGCACCGGCCGGCGAGCCACCGTTTGCCGCTCCCGGAGCTTATTCAGGTTCTTTTACTTTTTCTGTTTTTGTTTTCCTCTGTTCTAATTTCCTATTCGAATGTCTATTTTGTTCATGAAATTATAGTCCTGTAAAATTGTTATTGGGAAATTAACGAAAAAATAGACAACGCTTCTTTCTCTTATTTTTTTCCCCTTCACATTTTGAAATCATTTTTTGCTTGGCAATCTTACAGGAAAATTGATTCAGAAACAGAGGAACTGTTAATTTGATTCAGCTAAATAGAAAATATAACGGTGTGATCGTGAAACTTACTCCTGAATATGTCGGAACTATATAGAAACTTAGGGGTTTACTAATTTTTTAAATTTATATGTGAAAAAACCATAGTTCCATATGTGATGAATTCTCAATATCTATTGTGAAAAATTAAAGTATCAAGTTAATCTTCAATGATTTGCATTTTGAGTATCTATTTTGACAAAATTATCTAAAATTCTAGATTCTTATGCGCTTTTACAATACGTGTCTTACTTATATCTGACGTTGACGACAGAAGATTTCGAACAACTTATTCTCTCTTATTGAGACCTATTTGGATGAGATTGATATTCAAGAAGTAGATGAAATACCCTCTTCAATCCAAAGTTTGTCTCTAAATTTCATCAACTTGAAATTGTTGCAAATCTCCTTTGAGTTTTTTCAAGAAACATCAACTTGAAATTGTGGGCAAAATCCGTTCTTCTTGTTCTTTCAAGTTATGTTAATTTTGGGGCATAACTTTCTAGACATTTTTCTCATTTGATCAGTCACAAAATCAACTGAATAGTACGTAATTAGCTTCTTCATTCAAACTTTTGCTAAAAGTCCGAGTCATGAATAAGAATAACTTATACTCATCCTGTAGAGATTTTGAATAAATGCTAAGTGATATTATTCAAACGTTATTCTTTAAAAATTATAACAATGTGACCCTTAGAATATGAATCTTACTCCTGAACCTCGGTACTATTAATTTAAATATTAAGTTTATATGTGACATAGTTCTATTGTGATGAATTCTCAATACCGATTGTGAGAAATGTATCAAATTGATCTTTAAGTGTATCGATTTTGACAAAACTGTCAAACTTATCTCAAAATTTAAATTTTTATTTAATTTATTTTATAACACGTGTCTCACTTATATCTGACGTCAACTGCATGCAGATTATGAATAACTTACTCTCTCTTATTGACACCTATTTGGATGAAGTTGATGTTCAAGAAAAGTACATGAAATACCCTCTTCAACTGAGGAAATATACTAGATTTGTCTCCCAACTTGATAAGTTGAAATTCTTCAGTATGTAATTACACATTTTTTCATTTGTTCAGTATGTAATTAGCTTATTCATTCAAACATTTGGTTGTGGCTATTTGATAATATCAGACTGTTTAACCAAAGTATTCTCTTGTTTTGTGCCAAAACTTGAATAAAGAGGAGGTCACCATATATGTTCAATGCACTCCATTACAAAATTGACATTAGATTTCTTTGCTTTTCATATGATATTCCTGTGTAGTCAGCAGTGTTTGCTCATATCAACTTAAGTTAGCCAACTGAACCAAACAGTTTGTCAATTTTATGGGGGAAAAGGCCAGATTGTTGACACCCCCCCCCCCCCCCCCAAAAAAATCCAATCTAAAGAATCCATCCCGACATAGATCTATTCGATAACCTTTTTTTTTTTTTTTTTGAGATAATTAGAGATGCCTTGCACCAACGGTGTGGCAAAGTGGTCGTTGAAGTGGGAGATGAACTATGAGCTCTCAAGTTCAAATTTCAACTTAGGCAAAACATAAAGCACTTGGTGTTACTTTCACATTTCTCTAAGTATTGGTGGGCAGAGTTACCCGATTACATATTGTCACACCTCCTTTTTACACACCCGAGAGTATATGGGGAGTTTTTCCACTTTAAGTGACATAATTCGAAATGAGATTACTTATTTGTCAGAGTCGCCACTTGTGATAGTTCATTTGGTGTCCCAAGTCACCGGTTTATTTTAAAAATCCCAAATCGAGGAAATTCGACTTTTATTTTTAAAGTTTGCGAACCAGAAATTCTAAGTAAGAAATTCTGTTAACCCGGGAGAAGATGTTAGGCATTCCCGGATTTCGTGGTTCCAGCACGGTCGCTTAAACTATTAAAATTGGCCTATTTATCTGCTTAATTACATATTTTAACCTATGGTGCATTTTTAACTCTTTTAACCTCTTTTAATATTTAAAGAAATTATTTCAAGATTATTTAAAACACATCGCAAGCCACGTTACATGAAATGCACCCGTGATTCATGACACGTTCTATTTAACCTTGTTTGAAATTAGAATCGGGTCACATGAAATGCACCCCCGGATTTGGTAATTAAAAATTACGACTACGTCAAGGAAATCGTACCCGTAGCTATGACAATTATTTTAACGCGCCTAAAGCAAACTACGAAAGTTCAAGGCATATTCCATACTAATTTTTGTATTTATGTGAGAGCCATAGATTATAGGATTTTTATTTGTGTATGGCGCACCTCAAATTATTTTCTAAAGGAATTAGCTCTTGATCTAATTTTGGGAGGGGCATGTATTATAGGTTTCGTTTTGGGCATGACACACCTCAAATTATTTTAAGAAAAGATTTATATATTTTAAAAGACAAACTAAAGGTACTCCTATTTTTAATCTTAATTTGAAATTAGGTATCACAACCACGCCACGGGAACCGTACCCGTAGTTGTAATAATTTAGTTGCGTGCCTAAAGCAAACTACGGTGTTCAGGAATATTCCAAAGTTATGAAATTTATTTATGAAAGAAGCGAAACTAATTAACTAAGGAAAGACGGACCAAATTTATTCACTAGTTTATTGTGTATTGGGCTTGGCAATTTGAAATTATTTAAACCAGACCAATTCATGTAGGGTCACTTTAATGAATATCATATGACCATATTAGCCAAAATCCACAAACCAACTGAAAGTCCAAACCAACAAAAACTAAATTCGCTCAAATCTAACCAAAACCTAGCTTTTCATCAATTAATTTATCAACTTACATTAAAATATTGTCTAAATTATAACATGCTAAATCATGATAATAATTGAACAAAAGCATGCTTAGTATTCTAGTCACAATAAGACATTAATTTCAGAAATAGTCCATTAAAATAAAAGCACAACAAATATAAAGGAAAATAACAAAAAAAAATATGATATTAATATCTACAGGCATACAACGAAAAATAGTATCAAAGTCATGGAAAAATTTATCTATTTTATTTCACTTAATATAAGAGATAAAGATATAGAAGAAAACTGAACCTCAACAATTGAATCCTTTGTATTAAAGGTGAGCTTGGTTACAACAATCTCCAGTGAATCGAATCTGACCGGAAAACGAAAATAGGGACTGAACCTTGAGCCGTGAACCTCGGACAGTACCTTCGCCACGAACCTCAACGACTATTTCATGGCTGATTTTTGGAATGAAAATACATCTCTTTTTCGCTAAAGTGGAGGGATGTTCCGATGGAGATTTATGACTGGTTTTCAGCAATTCTGTAGCTGGGTTTGGCTGGGGTTTTGGACATATTTTCGCAGGTGTTTTGCTGGTTTTAAGTGGCTGTTTTTCAGCTGAGGTTGAGTAATTTTAGAGTAAGAATTTTACTAGTTCTCCCCTAGATTTTTTTGAGCTGTTGTTACGAGGGAGCAAAGCCGATCAAAGAGAGCCAATTTTCAGCTGCTCATTCCTATGCGTTTTCCCCTCACTTTCTTGTGCAGATCCCCTCTTTTTGTTGTGTGTTTGTGTGTGTTATATGTAGAGAGAATGATGAAGGGGTAAGTGGAGGAAATATTTTTGGGGAGAGTGGGGAACATGAGTGGGGAAAGTGGGTAGTGAGTGGAGAAAGTGGGGGAAGTGGGTAGTGAGTGGAGAAAGTGGGGGAAGTGGGTAGTGAGTGGAGAAATTAGGTAGTGAGTCGAGAAAGTGGGAATAAATTCAAACATGGTAAAAAATTAGATGCCCACAGGTGTCCCTCTTTGCTTGGAGACATGAAGAATTTTCAAGCAAAGATAAGGTGAGTCATGTGACTAATTTTTGAACAAATCCTTTTTTTTCAAAAGGAAAAATAAACAAAGGAAAGTGTGCAACCTGTCACACCTCCTTTTTTCGCCCCCGCGAGGGTACAAGGAGTTTTTTCCAATTAAAGGACAATCGAAACGGGATTTGTTTATTCATTTCAGAGTCGCCACTTGGGAGATTTTAGGGTGTCCCAAGTCACCAATTTTAATCCCGAATCGAGGAAAAGAATGACTCCATATTACAGTCTGCGTACCAGAAATCCGGATAAGGAATTCTGTTAACTCGGGAGAAGGTGTTAGGCATTCCCGAGTTCCGTGGTTCTAGCACGGTCGCTCAACTGTCATATTCGGCTTGATTATCTGATTTAATACATATTGAACTTATGTGCAAATTTTAACTTTTTACCTCTTTCTTAATTATTATTATTTTTTTACAGGGAATTGCAACGTTGTGAAAATGTATCTCAAACCGCGTCACAATCAATGTACCCGCGGTCGTCGACACACTTTGACTCCGTTGAGATTTGGATTTGGGTCACATAAATGTGCACCCGAGTTTAAGAAAATTAAATTATTAAAGACGCGCCTAAAACGACTAGCGTATCATCTACTTTGGGTAGGGCCGTGGGATTTTGCTAAACGGTCCATCCCAAGTCTAAGCAATTTTAAAGCAAATATTTACTGAGGGCCCCGCAATTTTGTATTTTTATTCGGCGAGACTCATCTCATTCTTATTTTTTAAAGGAATTTGCAACGTCATGGACATGCATCTCGGACCACGTCACAATCAATGTACCCGTGATTAGAGCCACATTTCGACTCCATTGAGATTTGGATTTGGGTCACATAAATGTGCACCCGAGTTTAAGAAGGTAAGATTTATTAAAATGCGCGCCTAAGGCCGTGGAGTTCGTTAAGCGGCCTATCCCGAGTTCTAAGTAATTAACACATACATTTTGTGAGGGCCCCGCAATCTGTGCGTTTTATTTGGCGAGGCTCGTCTCATTTTTATTTAAAAGGATAAACCTACAGTGACTACATTTTTTCTATTAAGTTCGTCTCTAAAATAAAAGAAAATCTCTTAATTAATTACATGCTGGAAAACGTAACTTATTAGTTATTAGTTTACGGCTAATGCGAATGGAAAATTGCGATCGAGTTTGTACAAAGAAAAACCGCTTTCATTCTATATTCTATTATTTAAATATACGAGAACATGAGATTGACACACCATAATATCAAAACAGATCAACTATTCTTCGATTAATTTAAAGTAACATTATTAGATGAAGAAGTTATACATATGCAACCTCATTACTCATTAATCAATCCACTACATTTTTATACAAAGAAAGGAAAATTAATATTCAAACACAAATCTAAACAGGAGGAATTCAACAGGAACAAAGCATGATTAATATTTCATTTTCGCTTCAAGCCGAGAGTGTACAAATGTGTACCTGGAAATGGCAGTACAAGAACAAAAGAAGGAGAAGTCAGCAACAATAATAACACAGCAACAGCAGGTTCAGCAAAACCGCAAAACCAGTAACAGAGTTTGCAAACCGGTGGAGTAGTAATCCCAAAAAAGAAGCTTCAAGCTTCGATGAAACAACAACAATTAATGCTGATTTTAAACAATGAAGGAAAGTAGAAGATTTTTTTTTCAGTTTTTGTTCTCTCCTTTAGTTTTGAAATTTCTCCAATTTCTATCTCTCAAAATTCTTCCAAAATCTCCTCCCTTTTAGTTTTGAAATTTCTCCAATTCCTATCCCTCAAAATTCTTCCAAAATCTCCTCCCCTTTAGTTTTGAAATTTCTCCAATTCCTCTCCCTCCCAAATTCAATCCCCTCATCCCCCCTTATATACAAAGCAAGACCCCCTTTTACCTCTTTCCTCTTTAACTTTTATTATTACCCACACTTTTACTTTAGTAAAAGTAGTCAACGTGGGCCCCCGTGTTCCCTCTTTTTGAAAAGTAGTCAAAGTGGGCCCCATGTTCCCTCTTTTTGAAAAGAAGACATCATTATCCACCTTTTCCTTTTTGCTTTTATCATTACGTCTTGTCCCCCACCATAATTAAATAATCTGCAATTGGTTAATTCCCGTATTACCCCTAAAACTACTGTTACTGCCCTGATTCAAAATCTGTTATAACTTCAAAAATCTGTCCAAATAACAATTATCGCACATTTAAATAGCAATTAACTATAAAAATCACACAATTTAGACGTTAAATGCTAAAAATGCAACGTACATTATTTTTATGATTTTGTAAAACAAACTTAAATAAATACTAAATGCAAATGCGACATATTTTTGTAATTTTTTATTAATTTAACCAATAAACACGCACAGACAGAAATACAAATAATTATCAAAAATGCCACAAAAATTCTAAAATTGCACACAAAGGAAAATTGTTTTATTTTGGATTTTTTGGGAGTAATTCTCTCATAGGGCAAAAATCACGTGCTTACAGCTGCCCCTCTTTGCCCGAAGACACGAAGGGTTTTCGTGCAAAGATAAAGTGAGCGATTTTTGCCCATCCGAGTACTCCGTGTGAAGCATTTTTTGAAAAAGATTTAACCGAACCTTTGCTTCAAAGGTTTCCTACATATCCCTGGCTAAAGGGGAATCAGGTTAATGTAGTTCGGGAAGTTTTGGTAGCTGGGACTACCATGGGACTGCAATGTTACTGTTGTTGCATGCTATTACCACTGCTTACCGATCTCCTCATTACACCGTGCTTAAAAGAAAACAAGAAGCTAGGCTAGACTACAGATCATAAGATCTCATCTATCTTCAACTTGTTCTTGTTGCCTTGCTTTCTTGTCGGCTTGTGTTTCTTTCGGTGCTTTTCTTTCGAGAATTTGGGGATGACACTGGCCTTTTGCTTTTCTGAATACCAGTTTTCATCATTTTGTTCGGTCTATTGGGGATATGGCCTCCTTCATTAAGCTTTTCGGTGGTTCCTCTGGGATACAGCTTTCTTCATCAGATTTGTTATGAAAAGACAGAAATGTATTCCCGCATTATACTGGTGGGCGACCTAGAACATGAAATGAAAAGACAGAAATGTATTCCCGCATTATACTGGTGGGCGACCTAGAACATGAAATGAAAAGACAGAAATGTATTCCCGCATTATACTGGTGGGCGACCTAGAACATGAAATGAAAAGACAGAAATGTATTCCCGCATTATACTGGTGGGCGACCTAGAACATGAAATGAAAAGACAGAAATGTATTCCCGCATTATACTGGTGGGCGACCTAGAACATGAAATGAAAAGACAGAAATGTATTCCCGCATTATACTGGTGGGCGACCTAGAACATGAAATGAAAAGACAGAAATGTATTCCCGCATTATACTGGTGGGCGACCTAGAACAGAAATGTATTCCCGCATTATACTGGTGGGCGACCTAGAACATGAAATGAAAAGACAGAAATGTATTCCCGCATTATACTGGTGGGCGACATAGAACATGAAATGTATTCCCGCATTATACTGGTGGGCGACCTAGAACATGAAATGAAAAGACAGAAATGTATACCCGCATTATACTGGTGGGCGACCTAGAACAGAAATGAAAAGACAGAAATGTATTCCCGCATTATACTGGTGGGCGACCTAGAACATGAAATGAAAAGACAGAAATGTATACCCTCATTATACTGGTGGGCGACCTAGAACAGAAATGTATTCCCGCATTATACTGGTGGACGACCTAGAACAGAAATGAAAAGACAGAAATGTATTCCCGCATTATACTGGTGGGCGACCTAGAACAGAAATGTATTCCCGCATTATACTGGTGGGCGACCTAGAACATGAAATGTATTCCCGCATTATACTGGTGGGCGACCTAGAACATGAAATAAAAAGACAGAAATGTATTCCCGCATTATACTGGTGGGCGACCTAGAACATGAAATGTATTCCCGCATTATACTGGTGGGCGACCTAGAACATGAAATGAAAAGATAGAAATGTATACCCGCATTATACTGGTGGGTGCCTGTCTTCAACAACTTTGAAAATAAAATGTCATTCCTTTCTTTAGGCTGGCGAGATTTCAACAACTTTTAAAAATAAAACGCCTTTCCTTTCTTCATGCGGGCTCCTGACTTCAACAACTTTGAAACTAAAATGCCATTCCTTTCTTTAGGCTAGCGAGATTTCAACAACTTTTAAAAATAAAACGCCTTTCCTCTCTTCAGGCGGGCTCCTAACCTCAACAACAACTTTGAAAAATAAAACACCTTTCCTCTCTTTAGGCTGGCGAGATTTCAACAACTTTTAAAAATAAAACGCCTTTCCTCTCTTCAGGCGGGCTCCTGACTTCAACAACTTTGAAACTAAAATGTCATTCCTTTCTTTAGGCTGGCGAGATTTCAACAACTTTTAAAAATAAAACGTCTTTCCTCTCTTCAGGCGGGCTCCTGACCTCAACAATAATTTTGAAAAATAAAATGCCTTTCCTCTCTTCAGGCGGGCTCCTGACTTCAACAACTTTGAAAATAAAATCCTATTTGAGGGCGGATGAACCCGACATATCCTATTCGAGGGCGGATGGACCCGACATATCCTATTCGAGGGCGGATGGACCCGACATATCCTATTCGAGGGCGGATGGACCCGACATATCCTATTCGAGGGCGGATGGACCCGACATATCCTATTCGAGGGCGGATGAACCCGACATATCCTATTCGAGGGCGGATGGACCCGACATATCCTATTCGAGGGCGGATGGACCCGACATATCCTATTCGAGGGCGGATGGACCCGACATATCCTATTCGAGGGCGGATGGACCCGACATATCCTATTCGAGGGCGGATGGACCCGACATATCCTATTCGAGGGCGGATGGACCCGACATATCCTATTCGAGGGCGGATGGACCCGACATATCCTATTCGAGGGCGGATGGACCCGACATATCCTATTCGAGGGCGGATGGACCCGACATATCCTATTCGAGGGCGGATGAACCCGACATATCCTATTCGAGGGCGGATGAACCCAAAATATCCTTTGAAAATGTCTTACCTCAAAACTTGCTGGGGATGAATTTTCCTTTTCTTCCTTACCCACTCTGGGTTGTCCGGCCCTTTTGAAACTTGGTCAAAACTCTGTCGAGGATGCTTCTACATCTCGATGATCCGCTGGGGATAACACTGCGAACCGCTGAGTAACCCTGCTGGGGATAACACTGCTGGGTAAATATGTTATCTTACTCCTTCCAAAACTACTTCCTTTTAAGTAGGATGTTTCATTCCTCTGCAAACTACTTCCCCCTTTTTCCTTTTTCTTTTTTTTTTTTTGTTAGCTTCTTCCTTCGAAGACTACCTCCCTTAAGACTCGTTTTGCCTTTCCCCGAAAGGAACCGCTGAGGATACCGATTTTCACCAAACTTGTGTCGGACTCCTCGAAGCTGCTGGGGATAACACTGTTGGGGAATTATTTACTTACCTGTTGGGGGATAAAATGTTATCAGCTGGGGATAACGCTGTCGAGGATAACACTGCTGGGGGATTCTGATTCCTTCAGAACTAGTGCTTCACTCTTCGGAAGGCTGTTGGGAATGATGCTGGCCTCTGCTTTTTCTGAGCTTACGTTTCATCCCTTTGTTCTGTCTACTGGGGAACAATTTCCTCCATTGAAACTTATTGTGTTGGGGGCAACACTGGTTCAAAGACCACTTCCCTTGAGACTGGTGTTATCTTTATCCTTCCTCGACTGGGTACCTGACTTCCAGAAAATTTTCTAAATGAAAGGAAAATTTTCTGCCCCGGTTTGACAGTCTCCCTTATGGCATGCATTTCTGTCATCAATGTCATTTCCTTTACCTGTTTCAAATCAAACAAAATTTGTTAGTTTAAAACGCGGTGGTTGGTTGTGGTACTCCTACTGGGATGGTTTTCCCTTTCTCCTTCCTTGCTCTGCGTTCCACAACTTGTTGGGGATGATATTATTTGCTGGGGATAATCCCTTTCTGTCGGGGATATCCCTCTTCTTTTGTGGCATAGCTCGGAAACTGGCATTTCCCCAACCTTTTAGTCTAGTATGAATTTCCCAAATCATGCTCACTGCTCTCCTTGCTTTATCCACGGGCCTCGGCCTTGAGGTTTAATAACCTTTGATTTCGGCTGGGATATCCCTCTTGACACTCGTTAATCCTTTTGTCAATTCCCTTTTGCTAGGGATATCTTTCTTGACACTGGCCTCGCGCTTGCTCCTTGCTGACTATACCACTTGGATGTACTAGCCAGATTTCATCTTGCATAATTGTAAAGCTGATGGCATATTTTGAAGTCAATTCTCACTTGTTCTGACCAAACAGACTCTACTGGGGAATTTTTCTATGAAAGGAAGAGATAAAAGGGAACAGAATAAAAAGACAAAGGAAAAAGATGACTCTTTAACAAAAGAAACTATAAATAAAAACTTATCAAACGCAGATACCGACTCTAATGGTCATGACATGCACATGTGGCCTATCCTCCGCCGTCAATCGTCTTTCAAGACCTTCAATTTGAAATTCCCCATCTGATTCTCAATCTTATTCGACTTGTAGTGCCCGAAGAGTTTTCACTATCAAGCCTCTCTCATTTTGGTTTTTCTCTCAGCTTTCATCGCCTTATGGTGTCCGTGAAGATTTTCACCGATAAGACTCTCTCATTTGTATCACTTTCCAGCTGGAGATTTGGAGTGTTGCCGGTATGACTCTCTCTGCTAGAGATTAGAGTCCTTTCTATTGTGGAACAGAGTGTTATGTTCACCGGTAAGACTCTCATTTGTCTGACTTGGCATCCTTTGAGGACTGATCAGAAGGTCTTTCTTTGGACCGTAATGTGGGTTTTTGGATAGGCTAGAAAGAAAGGGTATTAAAGGCTAAAAAAAAAAAACAAATCAATTTGGGGGTTCACGATTACAACCTTCGGAACCATATTTGTTTACAACAAGCGCAACCCTTGCCCCAGTTTCTTGCTTGAGGATTATTTATTTATTTATTTTTTAATTTTTATTACACCATGCACACTATGACCATTATGGCCATTATGCACCCTATGACCGAGCCGTGAAGCGCCTACGTATCCTCTTTGAGGAATCAGGTCAAACGTAGTTCCCAATTCCTTTTTTTCATTTGACTTTCCTTTGTTTTTTTTTTATCATTTTTCTTTTCTTTTTTCTTTTTTCTCTTTTTTCGTTTTGTTGTTTTCTTTTCTTTCTCTTTTTTTTCTTTTTCTTTACCTGCCATGCTTGTATTTTCTAGTCGTTGCTAGTGATTCCGAACGAGAGGTACGAAAGAAAAAAAATAAATAAGGCTCAAAAAAGGGGTAACGAAGGATAAAGTGTTTAGGTAGCAGAACAAAATGCCTTCGTAATTCCAGTCTTCAATACATGCCCAGTGCAAACAACATAATTTAAACAAAGATTTGTAGCCTCTTCTGATGGTGCTGGACTTGACAATTATATTCAACATTTGTTTTTTCATTTGTCCTTTGTAAAGCACCGTTGGGAGACACTCTCACCCTTGTTATCATGAACGACCCTCTTGCCAATTGGGCGAATCTTGCCTTTAACGGTTTTCTTTGTGTTTTACTCTCCCTAGTTCCACATGACTCGGGCTCCAAATAATCTCAAACCGTTCTTATTTCCTTTAAATGCTTTGATCACCTTCCTAGGGTTTTATGATTAACTTTTAAGATTAGGCCCAAACTGTGTGCGCATGTCATGTCACTAGAATCGGCGTTGAATAAAAACGATAAAAGGACTAAACAAAAGAAAACTAGAAATAATAAAAGACCGGATTTTGCATTAGATTATCGGTGAAATGGTTTGAATAACAAGACAAACAAAACAAACCAGAATAAAATCCTAAAACAAACTGGACAAAATTTAAACAGACCGCTATGACGAAATGGAAAGATAAGAAAGTTTGACGCAAGACAATATCCGAATTACAACCCTAAGAATAATCCGGACAACAGAAATGACAACAAAATAAGCCACCAAAAACTTCTCTCTTGCTAACCAAGGAACAAAGCGTCCTCCCACTTTATCAAAATTGGCATCTTAGCCACTGAACTTCGCATCAATACTGCCAAGACCATTACCAACTTCAATATCATCAACCTTAGTCAACAAGTTCCCAATAGGACTCGAATGCTTCTGTCATCCGGCCTGATCCCCGCAAAGTGTGCTTTTGGATCTTGTATTTACGGCTTACCACAAACCAACCACCTTCTTTCTTTGTGATTCACAACAAAGGTTAGAATGGACTCAGTCGGTCCTCATTATTAACAATATCTTTTCCTTTTTTTTCGATTTTTTTTTCATTTTTTTTCTCTTTTTTTTCATTTTTCATTTTTTTTTGTTGTGGTCGAATCTTATGGAGATTGCCTACGTATCATGACCCCGCATGAATCAGACCTTGCGTAGTTCGGCCCAATAAAAGATAAACATTTTTTCAATTTTCATATTAAAACAAACTGGGTTTCAAAGGTTTGAAGATGACCTACAAACCCGAAAATCAAACAACCTACATATTCTAATCAAAAGATTTACAAACGGCCAGTTTCTTTCCCCGTTTGACAAAGGCAACCAAACGGTTATTTTTGCAAACGTGGTCCCTTCCAAATTCCACATGAATTTTGAGGCCGGGGAGGATTATTTTATGACACTTTACAAACTTGTCCGTTCTTTTACGAAAATAGCCTTTCGACAACTGAGAGATACTCTAAGGTTATTTCGGCAAGAACGGTTTAAGATGCGGCCGAAGCTGGCTTGGCTTATTTTTGACAAAAAATCCAGACGGTGTTCACCTGACCGCTGACCTTTTTTTCAAATTACAATGAAAATGTGGTGTTGCAAACACGACCCTTCAGCGCCTCGGGGACGAAGGTTTTTAAGGCTGTGTGGGTCAACTGGACCAAAATCCCTAAAAAATGACCCAAGGTGGCTGTTTATACAAAGTCAGCATTCCGGTGTCCCTTTCGGGAACATTCTGCTAGTTTTGACAAAAACAGCATCACCCGACTTATTTATGACTCTTTTATCATTTTTTAAAAAAAATAGAAAACTCAACATTGCAAACACGACCTTTCAACGCCTCGGGGACGAATATTTTTAAGGCTGTGGGGGTCCACTAGACCAAATCTTAAACATGACCCGAAAAGTGGCTGTTTATGCAAAGTCAGCCCTCCGGCGTCCCTTTCGGGAACATTCGGCTATTTTGACAAAACAACATCACCCGAATGATTCATGACAGAATCAAAATTTTGACATGTTTTTTTTATTATTATTTATTTGTTTTTGGCTATTTAGCAAAAGGTGGGGTTGAACCCGATGAAGGTTGCCTACGTATCTCACATCTGGTGAGAATCAAACCCGCGTAGTTCGGGCAGATTGGATACAGGTGAGAATTAAAAATAACTAATTCAGAGAAAACATATCTTTTTTTCTTTTGCTTTTTCTTAAAAGGTGATGAAACATGTAAAATCTTTTGGATTTTCTTTTTCCCTTTTTTTTATTTTTGATTTTTCATAAATGATAAAAAGTGCAAAGAATTTTTTTTTTGAATTCATTTTTTTTAAATAAAAATGTAACAAAACATAACCGGGCCCTATTTGCTTTATCTTCGCACTTCACCCTCTCTTTTTTCTTTTTTCCTTTTCATTCACTCTAAATTATCATTGGTCCACCAAATGACCCTTTTACCCTTGAAGGAATGCAACATGTAGCACATAAGATGCATCAAGATGGTCTTTTTCATTTCAGGTTGCTAGTCCTAGACGGACCCAACCCCTGTGTTGAGTCCCCTAAGACAAATGCAACATGATGCAAATAATCGTTCCTACTAGGGATCCGGCATGAAGTCATGTTATTCTATGTTCAAAATCTGAGTCGGTGTTCTAGACTGTGTACCCGAGCGGACAACTCAAGTCGAGGAGGGGCAACTTACCGGGAACCAAAAGGCCATCCGGCTTCGTAACTTGTCCGAGCCTCTTTTTATTTCAGGGTATGACACTAACAGAATAGGGAGTCTCAACCAGTAAGCACATCCCCGGAGGTGAAGAGAGAAGGGTTCGGCACAGTTTATATATACAGTCAAATAATATCAAAACGGTAAAAGCAGCATTTAGCACATTAGGCTCAAACATGTAAAAATCAGATAAAGCCAAAACTAACAATTTATCTAAGCTCGAATTTCTAACCCTGAACCAGTGGTTCTGGGTTAATTTCCCCAGCAGAGTCGCCAGAGCTGTCACACCTCCTTTTTTCGCCCCCGCGAGGGTACAAGGAGTTTTTTCCAATTAAAGGACAATCGAAACGGGATTTGTTTATTCATTTCAGAGTCGCCACTTGGGAGATTTTAGGGTGTCCCATGTCACCAATTTTAATCCCGAATCGAGGAAAAGAATGACTCCATATTACAGTCTGCATACCAGAAATCCGGATAAGGAATTCTGTTAACCCGGGAGAAGGTGTTAGGCATTCCCGAGTTCCGTGGTTCTAGCACGGTCGCTCAACTGTCATATTCGGCTTGATTATCTGATTTAATACATATTGAACTTATGTGCAAATTTTAACTTTTTACCTCTTTCTTAATTATTATTATTTTTTTACAGGGAATTGCAACGTTGTGAAAATGTATCTCAAACCGCGTCACAATCAATGTACCCGTGGTCGTCGACACACTTTGACTCCGTTGAGATTTAGATTTGGGTCACATAAATGTGCACCCGAGTTTAAGAAAATTAAATTATTAAAGACGCGCCTAAAACGACTAGCGTATCATCTACTTTGGGTAGGGCCGTGGGATTTTGCTAAACGGTCCATCCCAAGTCTAAGCAATTTTAAAGCAAATATTTATTGAGGGCCCCGCAATTTTGTATTTTTATTCGGCGAGGCTCATCTCATTCTTATTTTTTAAAGGAATTTGCAACGTCGTGGACATGCATCTCGGACCACGTCACAATCAATGTACCCGTGATTAGAGCCACATTTCGACTCCATTGAGATTTGGATTTGGGTCACATAAATGTGCACCCGAGTTTAAGAAGGTAAGATTTATTAAAATGCGCGCCTAAAGCGATTAGCGTATTATTATTTTGGGTAAGGCCGTGGAGTTCGTTAAGCGGCCTATCCCGAGTTCTAAGTAATTAACACATACATTTTGTGAGGGCCCCGCAATCTGTGCGTTTTATTTGGCGAGGCTCGTCTCATTTTTATTTAAAAGGATAAACCTACAGTGACTACATTTTTTCTATTAAGTTCGTCTCTAAAATAAAAGAAAATCTCTTAATTAATTACATGCTGGAAAACGTAACTTATTAGTTATTAGTTTACGGCTAATGCGAATGGAAAATTGCGATCGAGTTTGTACAAAGAAAAACCGCTTTCATTCTATATTCTATTATTTAAATATACTAGAACATGAGATTGACACACCATAATATCAAAACAGATCAACTATTCTTCGATTAATTTAAAGTAACATTATTAGATGAAGAAGTTATACATATGCAACCTCATTACTCATTAATCAATCCACTACATTTTTATACAAAGAAAGGAAAATTAATATTCAAACACAAATCTAAACAGGAGGAATTCAACAGGAACAAAGCATGATTAATATTTCATTTTCGCTTCAAGCCGAGAGTGTACAAATGTGTACCTGGAAATGGCAGTACAAGAACAAAAGAAGGAGAAGTCAGCAGCAATAATAACACAGCAACAGCAGGTTCAGCAAAACCGCAAAACCAGTAACAGAGTTTGCAAACCGGTGGAGTAGTAATCCCAAAAAGAAGCTTCAAGCTTCGATGAAACAACAACAATTAATGCTGATTTTAAACAATGAAGGAAAGTAAAAGACTTTTTTTTTCAGTTTTTGTTCTCTCCTTTAGTTTTGAAATTTCTCCAATTTCTATCTCTCAAAATTCTTCCAAAATCTCCTCCCTTTTAGTTTTGAAATTTCTCCAATTCCTATCCCTCAAAATTCTTCCAAAATCTCCTCCCTTTAGTTTTGAAATTTCTCCAATTCCTCTCCCTCCCAAATTCAATCCCCTCATCCCCCCTTATATACAAAGCAAGACCCCCTTTTACCTCTTTCCTCTTTAACTTTTATTATTACCCACACTTTTACTTTAGTAAAAGTAGTCAACGTGGGCCCCCCCGTGTTCCCTATTTTTGAAAAGTAGTCAAAGTGGGCCCCATGCTCCCTCTTTTCGAAAAGAAGACATCATTATCCACCTTTTCCTTTTTGCTTTTATCATTACGTCTTGTCCCCCACCATAATTAAATAATCTGCAATTGGTTAATTCCCGTATTACCCCTAAAACTACTGTTACTGCCCTGATTCAAAATCTGTTATAACTTCAAAAATCTGTCCAAATAACAATTATCGCACATTTAAATAGCAATTAACTATAAAAATCACACAATTTAGACGTTAAATGCTAAAAATGCAACGTACATTATTTTTATGATTTTGTAAAACAAACTTAAATAAATACTAAATGCAAATGCGACATATTTTTGTAATTTTTTATTAATTTAACCAATAAACACGCACAGACAGAAATACAAATAATTATCAAAAATGCCACAAAAATTCTAAAATTGCACACAAAGGAAAATTGTTTTATTTTGGATTTTTTGGGAGTAATTCTCTCATAGGGCAAAAATCACGTGCTTACACAACCGAGTTCTGATTTTGGACAGTCTACATATCCCGGGTCATAAGGGAAGCAGGTCGCGTGTAGTTCAAGAAGAATGATGGAATGATTAGTTCGAGAGTCGAGTGAGGTTCGATCGAGGATCCGGTCTGCGACCCTGTTATTACATCAAATATAAAAAAAAACTAAACAAGCCTATCAGCTATGAGTTACAAGATTCCTATCTGTGATTCTTCTGAAGTTTGATCTAGAGTCTTGGATGGTTCTTCCTGCAGACTCTGATATGAATCTTAATGCTCGTTAGCTGCAACCGCTGGATCATTCTTCTTCAACTTTTCGGATCAAGACGGGACATGCAAAGCTTGTGACTATGTCTTGAGCAGTCCACATCTTTTCTCCGCTTCTGCACTTTGAGTTCAACTTCTTTTCTTTTTCTTCTTTTTCTTTTTTTGTTCGGGTTGAGTCTTCTTCTTATGGTCATCTAAAACCTTATTCCTCACGGTGAAAACCTGTTCAGGCACCAAAGCAAATAAACGAACAAAATTTTTCTGCCCCAGTTTTCATTAGGAAAATTTCGTGAGTTATTGTAACAAAATCTAAACTACCTCTTTATTGAAAGCAATAAAATCAGTATTGTGTATCCTTGGGAAAAGGGATTGGAGAGTGGAGCCTTATATCTATACTAAAAGTCAACTAAGGAGTGGAGACCCTATGTTGGCAAAAAGGCGACTAGGGAATGGAGACCCTATGTCTAAAAAAATCTCAAGTAGGGGTTGGAGACCCTATGTTGGCAAAGGGCGACTAGGGGTGGAAACCCTATGTCTAAAAACTCAACTAGGAGTCGGAGACCCTATATTGGCAAAAGGTGACTAGGGAATGGAGGCCCTATGTCTAAAATCTCAACTAAGGATTGGATCCCTATGTTGGCAAAAGGCGACTAGGGAATGGAGGTCATATGTCTAAAAATCTCAACTAGGGGTTGGAGACCCTATGTTGGCAAAATGCGACTAGGGGATGGAGGTCTTATGTCTAAAATCTCAACTAGGGGTTGGAGACCTTATGTTGGCAAAAGACGACTAGGGGATGGAGGCCCTATGTCTAAAAAATCTCAACTAGGGATTGGAGCCCTATGCTGGCAAAAGGTGACTAGGGAATGGAGGCCCTATGTCTAAAAATCTCAACTAGGGATTGGAGCCCTATGTTGGCAAAGGCGACTAGGGAATGGAGACCCTATGTCTAAAATCATAACTAGGGGTTGGAGACCCTATGTTGGCAAAAGACGACTAGGGGATGGATACCCTATGCCTAAAAAATCTCAACTAGGGATTGGAGCCCTATATTGGCAAAAAACGACTAGGGAATGGAGGCCCTATGTCTAAATTTTCAACTAGGGGTTGGAGACCCTATGTTGGCAAAAGGCGACTAGGGATGGAAACCCTATGTCTAAAAATCTCAACTAGGGATTGGAGCCCTATTTGGCAAAAGGCGACTAGGGAATGGAGGCCCTATGTCTAAAAATCTCAACTAGAGATTGGAGTCCTATGTTGGCAAAATGCGACTAGGGGATGGAGACCATATGTCTAAAATCTCAACTAGGGATTGGAGCCCTATGTTGGCAAAAGGCGACTAGGGAATGGAGACCCTATGTCTAAAAATCTCAACTAGGGATTGAAGCCCTATGTTGGCAAAAGGCGACTAGGGAATAAAGGCCCTATGTCTAAAAATCTCACCTAGGGACTGGAGCCTTATGTTGGCAGAAGGCGACTAGGGAATGTAGGCCCTATGTCTAAATATGTCAACTATGGATTGGAGCCCTACGTTGGCAAAAGGCGAGTAGGGAATGGAGGCCCTATGTCTAAAATCTCAACTAGGGATTGAAGCCCTATGTTGGCAAAAGGCGAGTAGGGAATGGAGGCCCTATGTCTAAAAAATCTCAACTAGGGATTGGAGCCCTATGTTGGCAAAAGGCGACTAAGGAATGGAGGCCCTATGTCTAAAAATCTCAACTAATGATTGGAGCTCTATCTTGGCAAAAGGCGATTAGGGAATGGAGGCCCTATGTCTAAAATCTCAACTAGGGATTGGAGCCCTATGTTGGCAAAAGGAGACTAGGGAAATGAGGCCCTATGTCTAAAATCTCAACTAAGGATTGGAGCCCTATGTTGGCAAAAGGTGACTAGGGAATGGAGGCCCTATGTCTAAAATCTCAGCTAGGGGTTGGAGACCCTATGCTGGCAAAAGCGTAAAACATTAAGATTGGGAATTCTAAACTACCATTTTTGTTTGAATTTTCTTCTTATTTTTTTTTCATTTTTTCATTTTTTTGTAAAAATGCAGGAACGAATTTGGAGGAGACTTCCCTTTTGGATTGATTATTGCTGCAAAGCTGTTTCTAGCACTTGCGCATTTCTTTTCCTTTTGGGTTGCACCTGCTTTCTTGCACGGTTGCTCTGGATTGTACCTGTTTCAATTTTTTCAAACAAAGAACAATTGTTAGTTTGAAACAGTGGTTGGTTTTGTGGCCTTGATCATTTTTGATCACTTGATCTCGGCCCAACTCTTTTAGTGAAAACCTCTCCTACTTGCTGGCTTTTCTGAAGATTGATCTCTTTCCTAAAATCGAGGAACTCAACTTTCCAAACTTTTCGGATAACGGTTCAACCGTGTGGGGCTTTGGCCCTTTCACCTTATTCTTCCTCTAGGGGCTTTTGTCTTTGGATTTTTTTTCATTTTCAATAACTCTGATTTTAGAGCATTGGCCTTCATAGCCAGTCGGGATCGACTTGATGCATCCGCTGAGGCTGGGTACTTTTCTTTGGACTTGGCTTTTATTAAGCAAAACCCCGTAAAACTAATCTTGCCACCTTTTCTTTGTATTAGTTTCAGAAAACAATTAGACCGAAAGGGATTCAAAGAAAGGTAAACAAAAGTCAAGAAAGTGAATTTAAGGAGAAGTGTCCCTTTCGGGGAGGAAAGAAGGACTTATCTGGGGTGCATGCAGACTTCAATAGACATGACATGCTTCTTGGACTGGATACCTGATCTGCACAACTATCCGACTTCTCATAAACCCATTGCGACCCGTGTTTTAAAACTGTGAAACTTTGCAAGGACTCTTTGAATACCAATGGTGGTGATAGGTTTCTACTTTTCGATCAACGACGCCCTTTGCGGGTTTTCGCCAATCGACCTCTCTCATTTCTCTTCTCACCATCGCCTTATAGTGATCTTTACGAGTTTTCACTAACAAGACTCTCTCATTTTCAATTTCTCTACTCACCGTCGACTTATGGTGCCCGTAGGTTTTCACCGATAAGACTCTCTCATTTTATTTCTCTCATCTTGATTGCATCGGATCCAAACAACTGCGTTCTCCGATTTTGAGCACTTTTCACCGATTGATCGGAAGGACTTGAACAAGGTTTGGGTAAAAAGAACTTGGATCGAATTACAACTTTGGAACCGTTCAGGCAGCATCATCGCCGAACCTTTATAACATCTGCCCCAGTTTCACTTTTGGGGGAAATTGGATTTTTGTTTTGGTGTAACTGAACCCCAGAGAGAGGCTGCCTACGTATCCTTTCGGAATCAAGTCGAATGTAGTTCAAGGAGTTTTGGTTTTTGATTTTCTTTTGCTTTTCTATTTTGTTTTGTTTTCTTTCTTTTCCTTTCCTTTTCCCTCTTTTGTTTTCATTTTCATTTTTTCTTCATTTCAAATTCTCTGTCTTTTCTTCCCTTTTTTTGTATTTTTTTTCTTTTCATTTTTCAATAACACTTTCAGGTTC
Source organism: Nicotiana sylvestris (assembly GCF_000393655.2). Lineage (NCBI taxonomy): Eukaryota > Viridiplantae > Streptophyta > Magnoliopsida > Solanales > Solanaceae > Nicotiana > Nicotiana sylvestris. The sequence continues at coordinate 92,107,292 of NC_091068.1, read as the reverse complement.
CAAAGAGGGTGATCAACGAATGAGAGCTGGCTCAAGGGGTTTGCAAAGGGTTGATAGTGTTTGGGTAGCGAGAATGAAAGCCTTCGTCATTCCAATTGGAGAATATTAGTACTATATGGAAGATCTAACATAGTACCTTTTGACTGCATTTGCATTGCCAGTTATTTCAGGGACATTTCCTTCGATGTACCCCAAGTGCAACGCACCCTTTTGGCGGTACTCTTGTTACAATGTATGGACCTTTCCAATCCGGGAACCAATTTTCCTTCAGTTGTTCCAACTTTTTGTTTTATTTCCTTAAACTTTATCTTTATTGTGATCTAATCCTTGATTCATTATTTCGAGATCTGACAGCTTTCAGGATCTGGACATGAAGTCCGCAAGCATGTCATGTTATTGAAATCTGCATTTAACAGAACTAAAAAGTGAATAACAAAGAAAAAATGACAAGATTAAGAAAAGAGACATTCTTGGACAATGAAATATTAATTTCATTTGATTTTTTATTTTTCTGATTTTTTTTCTTTTTTTTTTCCAATTTTTGAAGATAGAAGGGTTTATATCAGAAAGTAAGACAATAAGGAAAACATTCGGATCACACCCTGAGATAATTCGGACGCAGAAAGGACAGCAAGACTGGATACTAAGACTCCCGTCTGATGGGGAACTTTCATGCTTGGCGACCATTTTTTTGGCTTTTCTTCTGTCTCGGCAATGGCTGCAACGGTTTTCAGTGCCGGATCAAATTCCTCAGCTTCACAAATCATTCGGACCATTGGCCCGATGTTGTGGGCAGGCAACAGATTGTTCATCACATCAGGAGCTTCTTCATTCCGAAAAATGATTTTTTCAGCTTCAATCAAATCTTCAACTGCCCTTTTGAGGGTCCAACAGTCCTCCGTACTATGTCTCACTGCTCCAGAGTGGTATTCACATCCAGCGTCAGCTCAGTGCGAGGGGGACTCGGGGTTTGGCCGGTTTGGGGCCACCGGCTGCAGCAGACCATGCATGACTAGCTTTTGGAACAAATTCGAGTATGATTCACCAATAGGGGTGAACTGATTCCTTTTAAAAGGCTCTCTTGGGCGAGGCTTGTACTGGGAATATTTGATTTGGGATTATATGGAACTTAGTAAGAATGGGCATTTCTGGGAGGTAGAGCTCGGTTTTGTGTATAATGTTGTGGCCGCGTGCAAGGTTGCACATTCATCACCGCATGCCAACAAAACCAACCACCTGAACAGAACCTAGCTAATTTTCTCACACCACAACCTTGTTAGTTTGAGACATTTAACATATAGGAAATCGCATGTTGGGATGCAATGAACCTAACAGTTAAATATTTTTACCATGTGTTTGAACGATTGTATGTTTCATCCCGGCCTTAACTAACTCTTTCAGTATGTACCTCTTTTCTTTTATTTCTGCCTTTTTTTGAACACTCTTGATTTTTTATCTCGTTTTTGCCGCTCTTTTATTTTTGGCACTCTTTTTTTCTCTTTTGTTTGTCACTCTTTATTTCTTGTCGCTCATTTTTTCGCTCTTTTCTTTCTTTTTCACTCAAATTTTTCTTTTCTCTCTTTTTTCAGTTTATTTTTCACTCAATTATTTTATAGCTATGATCGAATCCGATGGAGATTGCCTACGTATCATGACGCCGCATGAATCAGTTCTTGCATAGTTCGGGAAGATCGAGAATATAGTAAATAAACTAACTCTTTTTTTTGTTGGAATTTTTTGAAAGAAATGCTTTAAAAGAAGAATGGAAATATTTTTTGATTTTTTGATTTTGATTTTTTGTTTTTTTTGAAAGAAAGACTTCTAAAAATTCGTTTGCTTTTGATTTGAACTTTGAGAATTTTAAAAGTAAAAAGAAAATATTTTTTTTGTTTGAATTTTCATTTGTTTTCTCTTTTTCTAAAGAAGAAAGAATTTTTTTTTTTTGGATTTCGGATGTTGCCTCTTAATTTTCCAAAGAGGGACTTTTAAGAAAATATTTTGAATTTTTTGAGTTTTCTTATTTATTTACAAAAAGTAGTTCTAAAGAAAAGCAAAATATTTTTGGACTTCAATTTTCAATTTTTTTTTGACATTTACGAATGAAATACTTTTAAAGGCGGAAAAGAATATTTGTTTTTGATTTTTTTTTAATTTTGTTTTTGGAAAACTACTTCAAAACAAAGAAAACCCGTATGAAGTACTCCAGAAAGAAAGAAACTACTTTTTTTTGAGTTTTTAAAAAAATTCCTTTTTTTTTTTGAATTTTTTAAGAAAAGATTTCTAAAGGAAAATATTTTTGGATTTTTAAAATTGGGGTCTCAAAGAAAGACTTTTGTAAAAAAAAGGAAGTGAAGGATAATATTTTTGGATTTTTGAAAATTGAGGTCGGAATCGATGAGGTTTGCCTACGTATCTCACATCCGGTGAGAATCAGACTCGCGTAGTTCGGTAAGATTTGACAAAATAAAAACAACACTAACTATTTTTAAAACAAGATTTTCTTTTTCTCTTTTGTTTTTTTTTTTCAAAATTTCAGCAGAGTTTCGGTATTTTTTGGACATTGATTTTTTCAAAAACAGGTAATTATCTCTTTAGCCCTCAAATTGATTTTTCCTTTTCCAACTTTTCTCCTGTTATTCAGAAGTCGGTTAACATGCAAATCCGAAGCAAATAAATGCACAAGTAGCAAGTAGAATGCATCAGGATGGTCTTTTCATTTCGGGTATACCTATCTTAGACAGACCCAACCCCTGTGTTGAGTCTCCAAAGTCAAATGCACATGATGCAAACAAACGTTTCTACTAGGGATCCGGCATGAGGTTTTATTATACTAGGTTTAAAACCTGGATGTATTGTTCTAGACCTGGCTTATCCGAGCGGACAACTCGAGCCCGGGGGGGGGGGGCAGGGGAGCGTACCGGAAATACAGAAGCTTCACCGGCTTTGCAACTTATCTGAACCTCATTCTAAAATTAGGATAAGACTCTAACAGAAAAAAAGTCACACGAAGTGCACACTTCCCAGATGATTTAGAAGACTCAGAGAGAAGAGAGTTTCGCAGCAGTTTATATACAGTCCAAATAATATCAAAGCGGTAAAAAGCGGCATTTAACACATTAGGCTCAAACATGTAAAAATCAGATAACAAATAAAAGCCAATCATAACAGCTATTCTAAGCTCGAATTCTGAACCCTAAACCAGAGATTCTGGGTTCTTTTCCCTAGCAGAGTCGCCAGAGCTGTCACACTTCCTTTTTACACACCCGAGGGTATATGGGGAGTTTTTCCACTTTAAGTGACATAATTCGAAATGGTATTACTTATTTATCAGAGTCGCCACTTGGGATAGTTCATTTGGTGTCCCAAGTCACCGGTTTATTTTAAAAATTCAAATTGAGGAAATTCAACTTTTATTTTTAAAGTCTGCGAACCAGAAATTCTAAGTAAGGAATTCTGTTAACCCGGGAGAAGGTATTAGGCATTCCCGAATTCCGTGGTTCTAGCACGGTCGCTTAAACTATTAAAATTGGCTTATTTATCTGATTAATTACATATTTTAACCTATGGTGCATTTTTAACTCTTTTAACCGCTTTTAATATTTAAAGAAATTATTTCAAGGTTATTTAAAATACATCGCAAGCCACGTTACATGTAATGGACCCGTGATTCATGACACGTTCTATTTAACCTTGTTGGAAATTAGAATTGGGTCACATGAAATGCACCCCCTGATTTAGTAATTAAAAATTACGACTACATCAAGAAAACCGTACCTGTACCTGTGACAATTATTTAATTAACGTGCCTAAAGCAAACTACGAAAGTTCAAGGCATATTTCATACTAATTTTTGTATTTATGTGAGGGCCATAGATTATAGGATTTTTATTTGTGTATGGCGTACCTCAAATTATTTTCTAAAGGAATTAGCTCTTGATATAATTTTGTGAGGGGCATGTATTATAGGTTTCGTTTTGGGCATGGCACACCTCAAATTATTTTAAGAAAAGGTTTATATATTTCAAAAGGCAAACTAAAGGTACTCCTTTTTTTAATTTTAATTTAAAATTAGGTATCACAACCACGCCACGGGAACCGTACCCGTAGTTATAATAATTTAATTGCGTGTTTAAAGCAAACTACGGTGTTCAGGAATATTCCAAAGTTATGAAATTTGTTTGTGGAAGAAGCGAAACTAATTAACTAAGGAAAGACTGACCAAATTTATTCACTAGTTTATTGTGTATTGGGCTTGGTGATTTGAAATTATTTAAACCCGACCAATTCATGTAGGGTCACTTTAAATGAATATCCTATAACCATATTAGTCAAAATCCACAAACCAACTGAAAGTCTAAACCAGCAAAAACTAAATTCGCTCAAATATAACCAAAACCTAGCTTTCATCAATTAATTTATCAACTTACATTAAAATATTGTCTAAATTATAACATGCTAAATCATGATAACAATTGAACAAAAGTATGCTTAGCATTCTAATCACAATAAGACATTAATTTCAGAAATAGTCCATTAAAATAAAAGCACAAAAAATATCAAGGAAAATAACAAAAAAACTAAATAAATATGATATTAACATCTACAGGCATACAACGAAAAATAGTATCAAAGTTATGGAACAATTTATCTATTTTATTTCACTTGATATAAGAGATAAAGATATAGAAGAAAACTGAACCTCAACAATTGAATCCTTTGTATTAAAGGGGAGCTTGGTTACAGCAAAATTCCGGTGAATCGAATCTGACCGGAAAACGAAAACAGGGACTGAACCTTGAGCCGTGAACCTCGGACAGTACCTTCGCCACAAACCTCAACGATTATTTCATGGCTGATTTTTGGAATGAAAATACAGCTCTTTTTCGCTAAAGTTGAGGGCTGTTTCGATGGAGATTTATGTCACGACCTGAATTTCGCGCCCTCGGGTGTCGTGATGACGCCTACTATTGAAAGATAGTCAAGCCAATCAACTGAACTATCTACCTTGTTTCCATTTTTAATCCGATAACAGTTAAGAGCCAACAATTAGATAACAACATAATTGAATAAGAGGAAGGCTGCATTTTAAAGTTTTAATAATACTACTAATACCAATCCATAACAAATCTACCCAAGACTGGTGTCACAACTTCACAGACTGTCTAAGAGTACTACAAATAAAGGTCTGAAAGAATAAATACAACACTGTCTCTAGAAATTCATGAAAGAAACATGAATAGTAGATAGAAGAAGACGCCAAGGCCTGCGGTCGCCTGCAGGACTACCTCGGGTCGCATGATGAACAAGAAACAACAATCTCACTGCGGTCTGAAGTCTACAGCACTAGGATCTGCACAAAAGGGTGCAGAGTATAGTATCAGCACAACCGACCCCATATGCTGGTAAGTGCCTAGCCTAACCTCGGCGAAGTAGTGACGATGCTAGGACCAGACTACCAAATAAACCTGTGCCGTATGGCGCACAAAAATCATTGGAAGCAGATAACAATGATGGAAACAATGATCAATCGGTGATATAAAAAGCAGGCAGCAAAAACACCATAAATGTTTCTCAACAAATAATAAATACAAGTGCAATCAATTAATCAAGTCCTTCAAATATAAATCTTTCGCCTATAAATCCTTCAAGTAATAATCTCTAAGATAATATGCTTTTCAATAAATATATTTCGAATATATTTCCTTCAAATACATATCTTTCAAATAAGCATCTTTCGAATATAATTATTTCGAGTAAAGGTCACCTTGTGACGCCTCATTTCATAATCATAAATAATATAGGTCTCAGCCTACTTTCATATTTTTACGGCACCTCGTGCCTATATTTATATCACAACCACACAGACAACTCACGTGCCATTAAATAAAACCATAATATTTTCCCCGGCACCTTGTGCCCACATATTTTTATCTCACATTGCACAACAATATCCTCATGTTACTCAGTTCATAGGTTCCATAACCGAATACAATTAAGAATGTTCAAGGAGCTACATTCACTTAACATAAAGTAGAGTACAACTTCCAACCCAATTAGGAAACCAACAAAAAAAGATGAAGTTATTTTTAGAAATCGTTTGATAAAGAAAATACCCTTTTCGATTAAAGTACAATATCGAATGAATCCTTACCTTTAATACGAGAAATCAATGAATCAAAACACAGTAGAAATTCCTTTTTAAGTAATGTATAACCTCAAACGGTTTAAGAAAAATTTAGTTGAGAAATCAATTGTCTTAAAAATGTAACAATTGTTGAAATTTGAAGTATTGAACATAAAAAAAAAGGTAAGGCGAGGTATTGTAAACACTATGGATTCCAACACAAAGGATCACAACAGTAAAGGGATCTAAACAGTTAATACACTTGAATTGTTAATAACAAGTAAACACAACAAACAGAAAGTGCACGACATCACCCTTCATGCTTTAACACTCTCTCACCAAAACAATACACGGCATTACCCTTTGTGATTTAACACTCTCTCACCAAAACAATACACGGCATCACCCTTCGTGCTTTACACTCTCTCACCAAAACAATACACGACATCACCTTTTGTGCTTTACACTCTTCCTCACCCAAGAAACAAACACAAGGCAAATAGGGTAAGGGAATCTATAACATCGAAATAAAATCAAGTAGCAACAGAAAATCAGTAAATAAACGTAAAGGACAACATAACTCAATTATCAGCAAGAATCAGGAAAATCAAGGACAAGTGCATGGCATCACCCTTCGTGCTTTTACTCTCGTCCTCACCATAAGAATCAATATAAACTGCACGGCATCACCCTTCGTGCTTTTACTCTCATCCTCACTATTAAATCAATATAATCGACACGGAATTGTACATCGTGCGGCATGGCATCACCCTTTGTGCTTTACACTCTTCCTCACAAAATCATACACGGCATCACCCTTCGTGCTTTAACACTCTTACTCACCCAAACAACAATCACAAGAAATAAGGGCAAAGAAATAAATGAAATCACAATAAAATCCCCACAAGGGAACAATAGTACAAAATCAAATCCCGGCAAGGGAAATAATATCAAAACAATAACATCCCGGCAAGGGAGACAATTTCATGATTCTCTCTCTCTTTTCTTCTTTCACATTTACTTCACAACTCAATTCTCAACTTGAGCCAATGCTCTACCATGTTTAATTAACAATAATACTTCCACAAGTCATATTCCTCAATAGAAATTATCATATAGAGCATGTACAATTCGAAACAGAGTCACCATGCCTATACGTCGTACTCAACAAATAATATATAGCAAATAAAACACAACTCCTAATCCCTCAAGCTAAGGTTAGACCAAACGCTTACCTCGCTTTGCAACGAATTCAAAATTCCAACAAGCCTTTACCTCGCGAATTCGTGCCCGAAATTCTCAAATCTAGTCATAAACAATTCGATTTAGTCAATAAAAATTATAGAATCAATTTCATAGGAAACTACTACATTTTTCAATAAAAATCCGAAATTAACTAAAAATTCGCCTGTGGGGCCCACATCTCGGAATTCGATGAAACCCCATCCAACCACGAGTCAAACCATACCAAAATTACTAAATTTCAATAATATTTCGACCCTCAAATCCTCAAATCTATCCGAGAGGGTTTTCCAACTCTTCCAACTAAATTCACAGATTTAATGCCAAAACTAGTAATAGATTCGGGTAATCTAACCAAAATTAAGTTAAAAACACTTACCCCGTTGTTTTCTCTAAAAATCTCCTGAAAATCGCCTCTCCCCGAGCTCCAATTTGGTAAAAATGGAAAATGGGAACTTAACATTCTGTCCCGAATTTCCGTGGTTACTGTTCACGCGTTTACTGTGCACGGGACTGTTCACGGTACTGTTCATGTGTACTGTACACGGGTACTGTACACGGATACTATTCATGCAGGTGCGGTCACTGTTCACACGTGCGAAAAATGCAGAAACTGCCCAGAAAATTTCAGCAGCCTTTTTATATTCGTTAACCTTCCGAAATCCACCCGAGGCCCTCGGGACCTCGACAAAATGCATCAACCAGTCCTAAAACATCATACGAACTTAGTTGAAACCTCAAATCATATCAAATAACGCTAAAACCGCGAATCACACCCCAATTCAAGCCTAATAAAACTAGGAACGTCCAACTTCTATATTCGATGCAAAAACCTATCAAATCAAATCCGATTGACTTCAAATTTTGCACACAAGTCATAAATGACATAACAAAGCTATGAAAATTTTCAAAATTGGATTTTGACACCGATATCAAAAAGTCAAATCTCCGGTCAAACTTAAGAAATCTTTAGCCTTAGATTTTTAGATTCTGTTAAATGGCGATAATTTGATCTAGGGACCTCCAAATTCGATTTCGGGCATATGACCAAGTCCCAAATCACGATACGGAACTACCGGACTAGTCAAAACTTTTATCCGGGTTTGTTTTCTCAAAATGTTGATCGAAGTTAACTCAGTTGAGTTTTAAAGCTTTAGTTCACAATTTAATCCATTTTTCACATAAAAACCTTCCGGAAAATTATACGGACTACGCACGCAAGTCGACGATTATTGATACCTCTTTTCAAGATCTTAAAATACCGAGATGATTATTTAATTTAAAGATGAAATTTTGGATCATCACATTCTTCACCTCTAAAATAAACGTTCGTCCTCGAACGTACTAAGAATTATTCTCAGGTTACCAAATTGATGATTTTTACTTTTACACAAATATTCGCGGTTGATCCCACATTACCATATTCAACTTAAGTCTGACAATACTATTTCAATCGAGATTATTTCCTTTATCCATATTTGTAAACTTTAAGACCAAATTTCTTACACTCCAATCATTTTCAGAAAGGTCCGATTTTCACGTCAACACACGATATTAGTCTCGACTAGCTATAGCAACTCGTGCCTACGCACCCACCAAATACGGGGTATTATATTCTCCCCCACTTAGGGTCATTCGTCCTCAAATGAGAAGTAGAGCATGTCCTTAAACACATAATGTAACTTATCTCTTTCTTTACACATCTCGATATCCCAAATTTTTCTAACTCCCAACTTTTTCAGAAATTTCGGCAGAGTCTCCCTTGTAATTGGGCCTATCCACCTGTCAGAGTAACACCAAAATAACTCCTAACAACATGTACACAACCCAACAAAGCACCACATAGTATATATCGGTAACACTAATCTCTGCATTACAAGCATGACATTATCACAATGATATCTTGACATAAAACGCGTTATATGTATAACTATAATCATATCTCTGGTCTTAATAGTGGTACATAATCAATTACAAAATTGCCAATTAACTTCATGTTAACAAATTCTTGTTTCAAGCTTTCACTTTACTAACAACGTAGCATGAAGACCTCATAATTACTTACCCAAATTAATGATTCACAATTTAACGCCACCTGGGCACACACCTTGTAGGCTAAAACTCAATAATTACAATACAATTTGGCAAATTATGCACAGAGATATTCATACAAGAATTTTCAAATAAGCCTCATAGGCATGACTCCCTATAAGTACTATAGCACTAATTTTTAATTTCACAAGGGAGAATTTAAACACATAAATATATTTCACCACAAAGACCTCGTCTTTATATAACATCCACCACAGCTTGTAGCCTGGTTTAAATATTTCACATCATACAAAAGCACGAGGATCTTGTCCTCAGCTCCGTACACAAGTAATATGCACATTGTGCCAACTGAAATTTTCCATTTCCCTTCTTTCCTCTTCTAAATAATTTTCCGTTAAATAAAATCACAACATATAAAGAACCCTCATATCGATAGGGAATATAATTCACAATTGAAATCAATAATTTGGAAATTGCATCGAATTCAATGAAATGATTAACAAAAACTACTTTTAGCATCACAACTATTTTTAGTGACCAACACATAGTGATAGACATAGCTATCTCCATATAATCTCCCAACAGGAGTATTCACATAAGTAAATTTAAGATTACGAAGCCCACTCATGAGTAGAGCATATTAGGAGGACTTGCATCGATATTCATAACCGAATCAAGTTAAGGAAAGTGTTCCTTTATGATAACTCGAGTACGTACTTGTAACGACTCCATCTAGTGTAGCGACCTCAGCTATACCATAGCAAATATATCAATGGGTCAGGCCTCCACCTCTTAGGTGCCATCTACCCGCTTTTCCTCCACCCCTAATTGGTAGTGTAAGTAGAGTAGTATTGTAAGAGAGTACGTGGCACGTGTGCTCTGATGGAATAGATTTCTCCCAAGTCTATGCCAATTTCTCAAGATATTCCTAGTATCACCATTTTCATAACAACCCATCCGCAGTTCAACTACTCATACTGAATCTGTACCAGATAACTTAAATAACCATTGTAGGAAATGCCATGCCACTGGTACATTAGAAGATGACTGCCCCACGCGAGTGTTGTGATTAACTTAAACACTACGAGTATACTAAATATGTTTCCATGACCCCACAATCTGATCATTGATAGTGGACTCCCCTCACTTGGTGCAAAATCATAAGACACATTTCCAACAATCCACAATACTAACCTTCACCTCTCGTACGACACCAGTCATAAAACAACTCAAGCCATTTACTTGGCGATTGTCATCCTCATGACAATTAAACTCACTTCCTCCAGTGTCTTGGCTGCTAGTATGTACTCTTCGCTAATTAGAAATCCCATACGAACCACATAGTCCCTAATACCACTAACTATCTTTAGATCTACATCCACTTGTGATGATTACGTAACCAATTAAACCTTCTTAAGATTGTACTTATCAACCAGATGTCAAAATCTAATACACTCCCATGCACATAACTGAAAGATCTCTTTGCACTTCCATAACCTCGATTCTGAACGACACGTGGTAACAATGGTTGAGCAACCTTGGCTCTCTTATAACCCTTTTACGGTATCACCAACCATTGGCGTAGTGTGCAATTCCATACATTAGTGGATGCAAAAAAATGTAAGATATATGTTTCAAGCTGAAAAAATGCCGCACGATAAGGAATGAATGAAGTGAAATTTTTTTTCCTACTAGTTCTGTAGTGTGATGACCCAAAATGTCATCTTTAAATTAAATAATCATCTCGGTGTTTTAAGAACTTGAAAAGAGCTATCAATAATTCCTCAACTTGCGTGCACAGTCCGTATAATTTTCTGGAAGGTTTTTGTATGAAAAATGGATTAAATTATGAATTAGAGCTTTAAAACTCAACTAAGTTGACTTCGGTCAATATTTTGAGAAAACGAACCCGGATCCAAGATTTGACAGTCCCAGGAGGTCCGTAGGAAAATATGGGACTTGGGCGTATGCCCGGAATCGAATTCCGAGGTCTCAGGCCCGAGAAATGAATTTTTGAGTAAAATTGTTTTCTGAAAATATTTAAGGAAAATGGAAATGAAATTTGATTAGAAAGTGATGGTATCAGGCCCGTATTTTAGTTCCGGTATCTGGTACAGGTCTTATATATGGTTTAAGCACTTTCTGTAAAGTTTGGTTGAAAACGGACGTCGTTTGACGTGTTTCGGACTCAAAATGGAAAATTTGATGTTTTATGAAATTTGAAAGAATTTTTGGATTTTAAAGCTTAATTCGTGGTATATGATGTTAGTTTGGCAATTTGATCGCACGGTTAAGTTTGTACGATGTTGTTGAGTTAGTGCATGTGTTTGGTTAGGAGCCCCGAGGGCTCGGGAGTGTTTCAGAGGTGTCTCGGAGTGATTTCGGACTTGGGAAAATAGCAGAAAATTTGCAGAAATAGTACCTCGTGAATAGTACCCCATGAATAGTATCCCTTGAACAGTAAAAATGCATGAATAGTGCCCCCCGAAAATTCTGGGCAGTTAAAGGACGAACAACACGTTTTTTTTTCATTTTTTTGAGTTTCAAACTCGGATTTTGGGCGATTTTGAGGTGTTCTTCACGATTTCAACTCAAGTAAGTGTCCTATACTCGAAAGTGTTTATATTACATAAATCCATGGTTATTTTCATCGTTTAATTCGGATTTAAATGAAAGAAATCAAGATTTTTGCAAAATCTTCCAAAAATGAAAATTTTAGATTTGGAGGTCGAGTTGTTATCGGATTTTGATAAAATTTGTATGGGTGAACTCGTGGTTGAATGGGTTATTGGATTTTGTAAGTTTCGTCGGAATTCGAGACGTGGGCCCCACGAGCGATTTTGAGTTAAATTTCGGATTTTGTTGGAAAATTAGTATTTCCATATGGAATTAATTCGTATGATTTATATTGAGTATATTGAATTATTATGACCAGATTTGAAGCTTCGAATGAATTCGCGAGGCAAAGGCTTGTTGGAATTTTGCTACATGTTAATTGTAGAGTACGACGTGTAGGCATGGTGATGAGTATCTATACGTTGGTGTCAAGCATGTCCGTGAGTCTTGTATTATAATTGTTATGACTCCGTTGTGGTTTATTGCGCTTCATATGTTATTATCACCATTGTTCCCTTGCCATGATGTTTGTTAAATATTATTGTTGCCTTGCCAGGATGTTTGTTTGATATTATTGTTGCCTTGCCAGGATGTTTGTTTTGATAGTATTGTTCCCTTGCCGGGATGTTGTTGAAATATTATTGTTCCATTGCCGGAAAGTTGTTATATTGCTCTTGTTCCCTTGCCGGGATTCCTTGTGATTATTGTTGGCTTGTAACTGGGAGCGGGTGATACGCCTACCACAAGATATATAATGAAATGGGAGCGGGTGGTACGCCTACCACAAGATATATAATGAAATGGGAGCGGGTGGTACGCCTACCACAAGATATATAATGAAATGGGAGCGGGTGGTACGCCTACCACAAGATATAATGAAATGGGAGCGGGTGGTATGCCTACCACAAGATATAATGAAATGGGAGCGGGTGGTACGCCTACCACAAGACATAATGAAATGGGAGCGGGTGGTACGCCTACCACGAGATACATGAAATGGGAGCGGGTGGCACGCCTGCCACGAGATACATGAAATGGGATCGGGTTGCACGCCTGCAACAAGATGTGAAAAGAAAGTGAAATATGCTTTTGTTTCCCTTATTCTTGTTAGTGATTGGATTTTGATTCCTTTATAATTCTCTTGATATTCTATTTTTACTTTTTTTTATATATGTTCAATACTCCAAATTTCAACAATTGTTACATTTTTTTTAACTCAATTGATTTCTCAACTAAATTTCCTTAAACCGTTTGAGGTTGTACTTTACAAAAAAAGGAATTTCTACTATGTTTTGATTTATTGATTTCTCATATTAAAGGTGAAGGATTCATTCGATATTGTACTTTAATTGAAAAGGGTATCTTCTTTATCAAATGATTTCTAAAAATAACTTCATATTTTCTTGTTGATTTCCTAATTGGGTTGGAAGTTGTACTCTACTTTATGTTAAGTGAATGAGGCGTCACAAGGTGACATTTACTCGAAAGAATTATATTCGAAAGATGCTTATTTGAAAGATATTTTATTTAAAGGAAATATATTCGATATATATTCATTGAAAAGCATATTATCTTGGAGATTATTACTTGAAGGATTTATAGGCGAAAGATTTATATTTGAAGGACTTGATGAATTGATTGCACTTGTATCTATTATTTGTTGAGAAACATTTATAGTGTTCTTGTGGCCTGCTATTTACATCACTGGTTGGTCATTGTTGTCATCATTGTTATCTGCTTCCTATTATTTTTGTACGCTATATTGCACAAGTTTATTTGGTAGTCTGGTCCTAGCCTCGTCACTACTTCGCCGAGGTTAGGCTAGGCACTTACCAGCACATGGGGTCGGTTGTGCTGATACTATACTCTGCACTCTTTTGTGCAGATCCCAGTGTTGTAGACTTCGGACCGCAGTGAGATTGTTGTTTTCTTGCTCATCGGGCGATCCGAGGTAGTCCTGCAGGCGTCCGCAGGCCTTGGCGCGTCTCCTTCTATCTACTATTCCTGTTTCTTTCATGTATTTCCAGAGACAGTATTGTATTTATTTCTTTCAGACCTTTATTTGTAGTACTCCTAGACAGTCTGTGAAGTTGTGACACCAGTCTTGGGTAGATTTGTTATGGTTTGCTATTAGCAGTATTATTAAATCTCTACAATGCAGTCTTCTGTTTATTCAATTCTGTTGTTATCTAATTGTTGTCTCTTAACCGTTATCGGATTAAAAATGGAAATAAGGTAGATAGTTCAGTTGGTTGGCTTGCGTAGCTTTCACTAGTAGGCGCCATCACGACTCCCGAGGGTGGGAAAGTCGGGTAGTGACATGTAGCCTCTCGAAGATAAGTACAGACGTCTCCGTACCGATCTGCAAGACTCTACTAAACTTGTCTGTGAATTGTGAGACCTATGTAACCTAGGGCTCTGATACCAACTTGTCACGACCCGAATTTCCCTCCCTCGGGAGTCATGATGACGCCTATTAGTGAAAGCTAGGCAAGCCAACCAACTGAACTATCTACCTTGTTTCCATTTTTAATCTGATAACAGTTAAGAGCCAATAATTAGATAACAACATAATTGAATAAGCGAAAGGCTGCATTTTAAAGGTTTAATAATACTGCTAATACCAATCCATAACAAATCTACCCAAGACTGGTATCACAACTTCATAGATTGTCTAGGAATACTACAAATAAACTTCTGAAAGAATAAATACAACACTGCTTCTAGAAATACATGAAAGAAACATGAATAGTAGATAGAAGGAGACGCCAAGTCCTGCGGACGCCTGTAGGACTACCTTGGGTCGCTTGATGAACAAGAAACAATAATCTCACTGCGGTCCAAAGTCTACAGCACTGGGATCTGCACAAAAGAGTGCAGAGTGTAGTATCAGCACACCCGACCCCATGTGCTGGTAAGTGCCTAGCCTAACCTCGGCGAAGTAGTGACGAGGCTAGGACCAGACTACCAAATAAACTTGTGCAATATAGCGTACAAAAATCATAGGAAGCAGATAACAATGATGGAAACAATGATCAACAGGTGACATAAAAAGCAGGCAACAAAAACACCATAAATGTTTCTCAACAAATAATAAATACAAGTGCAATCAATTAATCAAGTCCTTCAAATATAAATCTTTCGCCTATAAATCCTTCAAGTAATAATCTCTAAGATAATATGTTTTTCAATAAATATATTTCCTTCAAATAAATATCTTTCAAATAAGCATCTTTCGAATATAATTCTTTCGAGTAAAGATCACCTTGTGATGCCTCATTTCATAATCATAAATAATATAGGTCTCAGCCTACTTTCATATTTTCACGGCACCTCGTGCCCATATTTATATCACAACCGCACAGACAACTCACATGCCATTAAGTAAAACCATAATATTTTCCCCGGCACCTTGTGCCTACATATTTCTATCTCACATTGCACAACAATATCCTCATGTTACTCAGTTCATAGGTTCCATAACCGAACACAATTAAGAATGTTCAAGGAGCCCCATTCACTTAACATAAAGTAGAGTACAACTTCCAACCCAATTGGGAAACCAACAAGAAAAGATGAAGTTATTTTTAGAAATCATTTGATAAAGAAAATACCCTTTTCAATTAAAGTACAATATCGAATGAATCATTACCTTTAATATGAGAAATCAATGAATCAAAACATAGTAAAAATTCCTTTTTAAGTAAAGTACAACCTCAAACGGTTTAAGGAAAATTTAGTTGTGAAATCAATTGAGTTAAAAATGTAACAATTGCTGAAATTTGAAGTATTGAACATAAAAAAAAAAGGTAAGGCGAGGTATTGTAAACACTATGGATTCCAACACAAAGGATCACAACAGTAAAGGGATCTAAACAGTTAATACTCTTGAATTGTTAATAACAAGTAAACACAACAAACAGAAAGTGCACGGTATCACCCTTCGTGCTTTAACACTCTCTCACCAAAACAATACACGGCGTCACCCTTCGTGATTTAACACTCTCTCACCAAAACAATACACGACATCACCCTTCATGCTTTACACTCTCTCACCAAAACAATACACGGCATCACCCTTCGTGCTTTACACTCTTCCTCACCCAAGCAACAAACACAAGGCAAATAAAATCAAGTAACAACAGAAAATCAGTAAATAAACGTAAAGGACAACATAACTCAATTATCAGCAAGAATCAGGAAAATCAAGGACAAGTGCACGGCATCACCCTTCGTGCTTTTACTCTCGTCCTCACCATAAGAATCAATATAAACTGCACGGCATCACCCTTCGTGCTTTTACTCTCATCCTCACTATTAAATCAATATAATCGACATGGAATTGTACATCGTGCGGCACGACATCACCCTTCGTGCTTTACACTCTTCCTTATAAAATCATACACGGCATCACTGTCACAACCCGGATTTCCCACCCTCGGGAGTCGTGATGGCGCCTACTAATGAGAGCTAGGCAAGTTAACCCTTAACTACCTTTTTCATTAACAAATTACTTTTTTTTCAATTACCAGCGATAACATGGAAACAACGAAATTAAATAAATAAGCGGAAGGCAACAATTTTTATAACTCAAGACTACGTCTATTACAACTTTCAATACCTCAATACCCAAAACCTGGTGTCACAGTGTTACAGACTGTCTGAGAGTCACTACAAACAAGGCCTGAAGAAAATACAATAAACTATTTCTGAACGAAAGAAAATGAAATAGGGAATAGAGATAGTCGGAGACGCCAGGGCCCGCGAACGCCTGCAGGTCTACCTTGGGTCTCCGGGTGGACTGAAGGAAGCCCTCCAACTACTGTCCGTAAGCTGCTCCGGGATCTATACACAGTGCAGAGTGTAGTATCAGCACAACCGACCCCATGTGCTGGTAAGTGTCTAGCCTAACTTCGGCAAAGTAGTGACGAGGCTAGGACCAGACTACCAAATAAACCTGTGCGATTTAAATATATACAACGGAAAGGAAAATGCAGGAATAACCAGTAAATGTGGGAAGGGGAAACATGCTGTGTATGTGTGTGGGGGGGGTAACAGTTCCGAATAGAAAGCATCAAGTAAGGAAAGTAACAACATAACTAGAATATCATCAAGAATCAGAAATCAACAATTTTCACTACATCACCCTTCGTGCTTTTACTCTCGTCCTCACCAAATCAATCATATAATAACAATGTGCACGACATCACCCTTCGTGCTTTTACTCTCGTCCTCACCAAACAATATTTCATAACAAAAGTGTGCACGACATCACCCTTCGTGTTTTTGCTCTCTTTCCTCACCATATAGTCAATGATAATCGGTACAGAATGGTACATCATACGGTATGGAATCACCCTTCGTGCTTTACACTCTTTCCTCACCATAGCAAACAATGCACGACATCACCCTTTATGCTTTAACGCTCTTCCTCACCCAAACAACAATCACAAACAAAGGGGCAAGGGAGTAAACAAATAATAATAGAAATCCCGGCAAGGGAACAAAATTAAACAGTTAAATCCCAGCAAAGGAACAATATCAATAATCTCAGCATCCTGGAAAGAGAGGTAATCAACAAAGCAACAAACATCCCGACAAGGGAGCAATTTAATAACTCCTTCTCTTTCTTTCACTTTTACTTCTCAACTCACTTTACCACTTGAGCCAATGCTAAAAAGGGTTCAATCATTTCATATACTTTCACACTTTGTAATATAACTCGAGCCAATGCTCCTCGAAGTTCAAAGGTTACAATTTCTTTCACAAGCTTTTCACAACATATAGAAATCATCACTAAGGCATGACAGACACAACAAAATCGGGATATTCACAATATAAAGACTCACGGTCATGCTAGACAACAACGTATAGATACTCGTCACCATGCCTAAACGTCGTACTCAACAATTATCACATAGAAAATAGGACTCAACTCCTAATCCCTCAAGCTAAGGTTAGACCAAACACTTACCTCAAACTTCCACGACCAAGTCAATCCTCAATTACCGCTTTTCCTCTCGAATTCGGCTCCAAATTAATTGTATCTATACATGAATGACTTCATAACATCAACAAATGCTAAACAATTCGAATCCATTGCCTAATTATAGCTTTCCATCATTCTTCCCAAAAATCCAAAAATCGACCCCAGGCCCGCTTGGTCAAAACATGACGTTCGGACCAAAATCAAATCAC